>NC_067287.1:34011250-35355000 GCF_020740795.1 Apus apus | reverse complement strand
AGTTGTCAGCTGTGCAAATCTTATCCAAAGTTCACAACAGTTGCTGGGAATGCTCCAAGTCCTCCTTGCAAAATACGGAAATTCAGTTCATCAGAACCTGGATGAAGTTTTAGTTTGCGTAGTAGGAAAACCAGCACTCTGGAGTATGCCATGCACACCTCAGTGTCCTCCTTTAAAAACCAGGTGTAAATCCTCAGACCCATGAAATTCTCTCTCCAAACAAAAATCACCACCCAAAACCAAGCAGATGGTTTCTTCAAGGCTAATTAAGATGTTTTATAACTAAGTTGCTGCCCCATTTACAAATGCCCCAGCAGGTCAATTCTGCCCTGAGGCTTCTGTGTTGGTGCCTGACATGTCACTCCTGCCAGCACAGGTCACATCAAGACAGAGCAAGGCCAGCACATATTCAGCCAGCCTAACTTTCATTGCAGTAATGGGGTTACAGTGAGGGTTGGTTCAAACATGAAATAAAGTGTTCACTTAAAGCCATTAAAAAGAGTTACTTCACAGTTAGATTATTAATCGCCTATCATAATATTCTTATAGGTGATTATAAAAAGTATACTTCTGTGCAGTCAGAACGTCCTTCTGTCAGACACCAGGGTGAATGAAAAGCCAGCAGCAGAAGCCCTGCCACTGCTCAGGAACACTGCCACCTCTTGCTGATCACCCTGCAGACAGCTGCCAGGCATGCACTCAAAACGTGGCAAACCCCAAGTTACTCTTTTGAAATCCTAACGACAGAAATGTTATCCAACATGGTTTTATCTCATGTTTTGGGTAACAACACACATCACTTAGCTAGCTGGGGGCAATTCAGTAAGCCATGGTAATGTCCTTTTGAGCTCTGTCGAGCCTGATCCCTTTTGTTTCAGGCACATGATCTTGGTATTTCATTGCTGTAACGCCAGAGACCATCAGCAGTTACCCTCCCTACCAGGAACACAAAAGCAGATTTAGTCCTGGGAGACCACAGAAAGATGCAGCCTGACAAGCTACAAAGCCCAAGATGTTTTCTTCACACAGAAATTTTTGCTAAACCTCCAGTAAAAACATACAGCAAAGGCAGCACATCCTGAGTTGGTGCTGGTGGCCACCAAGGACCTCCATGCCCAGGCCTGCCTGCAAGCTTTGCCCCAGGACCCCAGAGGTAGGTAGGGGCTAGGCTTTGAACACCACAAAACACAGATTTTTAGCAAAAACTCAAGCATCTCACTCCCTGGAAATAAATCATTTTCTTTCATACTCTTCATGAGTCAGTCAATTGCTTTTTTCCCCCCTCTGATGAAAACCAATACAATAATGATAAGGGCAAGAGCACATTTTATGCATAGGCTAGTTAATTGCCATGATTATTCTGCAAGGCATCTGGGTCTGCTACTGAGGCATCCGTGTGTCCATTATGCTTCAGTGGCACATCATGAAGGCATAAATGAATACTGCAAATTTGGAGATTCTAGTTCAGTGGGATAAGAGATCGGGTCAATGGAACAAGTGACCTGTTCCTAAACTCTGGTTATGATATATGGCAGCAAATGTTAAAAAAAAAAAAAAAAAAAAGTAGTAAGGAATTTTAGAAGACAACAGCTATCTTAAAAGACATGTTCTTGAAATAAAGAAAAAGATAAAAATGTTCATTCACTTTAGGTAAGACTACCACTCTATCAAAGCCTACATTAAACCACATCTCCCACAAGCAATTCCAAATAAAGAGCACAAATTCAGCTGCTACAAGTCTGGGTATTTTTTCATATACCTCACCACACCCTGTCTGGGCTGCATGCAGCTATCAACAAGTGCCCATAACACCTTGCCAAAATCCATACATTCACTTAAATCCTGGTTTCCAAACATTTCTCAGCTTCCAAACTTGGCAAGATAACTAGGTTAAAAGGTTGATTTTTTGGGAGGAATACCTTGCCCCTCCACTTGCAGCAGCATTAGCAGGCTAATTGGAGTCAGGCTCAAATTAAGAACAATTAATTTTGCTGATAGAACACCCAGCATCCCAACTTTGCTGCTTGAGGAAGGAAACCAGCGGAAACAAAGATACTTTTACCTCCTCTGACACTGTACTTTTTCATACCCTTGCTGGGCAGGCTTACCTGCAGACCTCTGCAAGCTCCAGCCTCCAACACCCCTCATAACAAAAGTCCTCCATTTTACTCCTTCACAGCAGCCATGGAGCAGCCCCTTCACGGTGCAGGCTGCCAAGGTGCCCATTTCACTTTAAAAGAGCATTTCCCCCCCTCCTTCTCTCCTCAGAAAAGGCCCAAGCACTGCCTCACCCCACAGCCCACCCCCCCTCCCCCTTGGGACCAAGTGCTGCTTTACACCCTTTTCCACCAAAAAATGGGGACCCACCTCCCTGGCCTCACCCCTCAGGCAGTGATGAGATGGCTACCGGCCTCAGGGCTGACTGGCCTGCACCTTTCCAAGCCCAAATTCTGCGCAGATAGGACGAGCCAGGTCAGGAGAGGCTGGAAGAAAGCTGCAGGCCTCGGGGTCTCCGCGTCACAGGCCTCGGGGTCTCCATGTCACAGGCCTCGGGGTCTCCGCGTCACAGGCCTCGGGGTCTCAGGGTCTCCACTTCTCAGGCCTCAGGGGTCTCGGCTTCACAGGCCCCCACAGGGATCTCAGCTGCCTGCTGAGAGGAGGGTGCTCCCCAAAAAGCCCCCCCGATCGGACTGGGGACCCTTCCCCCGGCACCCTCACCTCCTGCCTGCCTAGGAAATGGCTGCTCTGCGGAGCTGTGGGCTAGATGCGGAGAAGTGCACATCTGAGCCCACTTGGGCAATCAGGCAAATTAAGCCGGAACAAGCCAAACAGCTTCACCTGCTGCTGCTTGGCTGCACCTGCTCCCACATTCAAGCCGGCCCCGGCTCCTGCACCCACACTGCCTTCTGCTCCTTCACCACCTCCTGGTGATCCTGCCCCATCTCCTGCCCTCGCACCACGTCTGCCCCTGCACTACCCCTTGCTGCCCCTGCACTACCCCTTGCTGCTCCAGCACCTGCCCCTGCTGCTCCAGCACCTGCCCCTGCTGCTCCACGCCCCTTTCTGCTCCTGCACGTGCACCCACAAACCCTGACTCCACACCATGAAATTCAAACAGCGACCACCTTCAAGCAGCAGATGAGCAGTGACCCGTGTGTGCCATGGGCCTGTGAGGTGGCCCTGCTCATGGAGAACCCCCCCTGGCCACCTGGCTGACCCCTAAACAAGCCCCTCAGGGCCCACCTCACAGCAGCTGAGGAGCAGCCATGGCAGAGCAGCTTGCCCCCTAGTACAGGGGGAACACGGGGTTTTGAAATATGTGCATTCACTGTTTCTCTTTTGTGTTTCTCTGCATTTGTATTTTACTTCAAGAAGCACACTGTACTTTTTGTTACTCTAAACTGCAATTAGCTGCAGAAAATAACTTTTTTTAGTAATCCTTGCTGACAGGTGTTAACCTCCTCAGTACACACGTAATTCTCATCTCCCTCCTGCCCTCCTATTAATTTGTCTGGCATTACAGCAGCCACAGGGAATCCCCAGCTTTTCCCTGGTCCTGAGATCATGGATCTGGGGCTCTGACACCATCAGAGCTGCCAAGCAGGTCCAACAGCCCCTCAAAACCACTCTTATGGGGGAGCCCTTTGCAAAGGGACTAACTACGATGCCACTGCACCATGATTCAGCTCATTCCCTGCCTTAGGAAAAAGAAAAGTAAATGCTACTGAGCAAAAGCAGTGCCAATATTCCAAGTTTCTGTTATTAGTCACACCAGCAATTAAATACCTCATGGAGGCCTGGCTACCTTCTCTTTGAACACATCCAACAAACAGGAGTTTGAGTGATCAAGAAAGGATCTCACAGGTGGAAGCTGATGTAGATCAAACCACTTCTCTAACTGAAAAAGACTAGAAAGATCCATAAGCAGAAGGAGTTTCAGTCTTTGGACTGGTGAGAAGGGGCACAACAATTTCCAGTTAAGTAATTCTAAAGATCAAATTCAATTTAAGAATAATTTGCAGGTTTGGGGCTGTTTGGATTTTTTTTAAGTCAACACTTGGAGAAATGGTCCAGAAAATCATTAGGTTATTTGTGTCTTCAAGGCAAAAATAAACACTTTCATGGATTTAAGTATTTAAGCACAAGTTACCATGTTGGCTGCTCTCCCAGACAGTAACCTCCCAGTCCAGCTTCCCCCAAATCCTGCACAGCAAGGGGAGCTGGAGCTGTGTGAGTGCAGGCAATCAGGAGAGTCACTTCAAAAGTGCACTCATGACCCCAGCTGAAATGCTGGTAGATGTACCCAGACACACTTTCCAAGTGGAAATGAATTAGAACTGGTTGAATTAGTATCTGTGAATAATTTACCCAGTACATTCTGCATTAATTGTTGAATAATTTATTCACAAATACATCTTCTCCATTATTTGACCTCTGCTGCAAAGTAATGAATGCTATTTGGCAAATAATTTACTGTACAATATTTATATGAATACATTAATTCTGAATATATTTCCCTATTACCCATCACTTCCAAATTCAACTTTCTTAACCCTTCCTCTTGCTGTTTGAGTGATCTCAGCACAGACAGCAGTGAGCCATCTTCTGTAAGTTATTCCTCTGTCTGCTCTGGTTCATCCTAATTTAAATGTCCCAGTGCATATTCCAAAATATTTCAGCCTGTTGTGGGCCCGTTCCCTCTGGAGAAGGGTCTCCCTCAGCCTGGAGGCCTCTTGGAATAAACACAGCAATGTGCAGGCAGGTGCAGTTGTGGGTTGCTGGATGGGAGGAGCAGCAAACATGGGAAATATTCAGACAGAGATTTTAATGGAAAGCATCTGTAAGCATCCAAAATTACACTGAGATCTGACAGGAACTAAACACATCATTCCACAGCTCTTAAGAAAACCATGGCCTTTGCTGAAATCTTTTTTACCTCTGCAGTACAATGATACAACCTACTCTTTACTTAAGCACCAAGGCAGCAGTCTTCAAAAAGTTGAAGCCATGGTCTAGAAGATGCACAAAACCTATATTGCTTTACAGTCATCTTGTTCCTTGGGTATTAAGGATAGGCAGGTGGGAAACTAGCTGCAAATACCTGTAATCAACATGTACCTCAGAAACCTCTCTGAAAACAACCTTTGCTCGCTCCTCTTGAACATCAACACCACACTAATAGACCATGAAGACATTTTGCTGAGTTCAACTCGGCCTTCAGGGCAGCTACAGTAATCCAGGAGCAGCAAGGAACTGCTCTGCATCTCCAAATCACAGAATCACCAAGGCTGGGAAAGACCTTTAAGATCATCGAGTCCAGCCTATGACCTAACACCGCCACATCGGCTAGACCATGGCACTAAGTGCCACCACATCCAGCCTTTCCTTGAACACATCCAGGGACAGAGCCTCCACCACTTCCCCGGGAAGTCCATTACGATGAAAGAACATTAAAAAACCTACACACTATATGCAGGAAAGGTTCTTTGGTTCACAAATTTCTGGCAAACATATTGAACTTATTTTCTAACCACGCTCTCATGATTTTAAGTCCAGCATTTCCCCCAGACAAAAGCAACCAGTGAACAGGAGCTATATGAGTCCACATGACTGTTTTGCTGCAATTCCCAGAACCAAGCCATGCACCACAAGTTCTTCAGGACTTTGACACCCTTTACTTGCCACTTTTTAATGAAAAATTGAAATATTATAAAATCTGCACTGCTAAGTTTGCTTAACCAAACTGACAGTTAAAGGCAAGAGTCCCCTGCTATTTTCAATCACACTGACAACTGATTTTTTTTCTGGGGGAGCACAGCATCTTTGGCAGCAATATTAAAAAAAAAAATCCCTCTAAACATGAAGACTGGTGATTTTGAGCCTCTTCTACATTTAAACAAATGAACTCATTGCTGGGCTGCCACTGGCAGACTTGTGATTTTCCATGTTCATAAGGCAATTACCATCTGGGACAAGGAACAAAATCAAAGGGACTGACACTCTTCTAGGCCCCTTTTCAGCAGCACTATGTGTGGATACCAGGGAGCTTTTCCATGCTGCTACAACCTACTCAATGGCCTACTGCTCTCTGCTGGGGAAGGAAGCACAGGAAAATCCTGGCACACTGTAATTTCATACCACCTTTGCAGCTTGAAATACCTCAGACTGCACCTCTGGGAAAGGGTATAAAGAAGAGACAGAGCCCTGTGTACATTTGGGATGATTTCATCACCGTCATCCAGAGAGTAAATATTGACTGAGACAAGACCTTTATCCTGCTGGGATCATATATATTTTCTCCCTTTCTTGTACCTTTTCCATGCTGTGTCCTGAGCAGAGAAAATCCAATCATTTCTTTCCCAGGCAATGAGGCCTCCCCTCAGCCTCCTCTTCTCCAGGCTGAACAGCTCCCTCAGCCTCTCCTCCTAAGACCTGTTCTCCAGACCCCTAATCAGTCTAGTTGCCTTTCTCTGCACCCTCTCCAGCACCTCCATGTCCTTCCTAAACTGCTGTGCCCAAAACTGCACACAGTGCTTGAGGGGCAGCCTCACCAAGGCCAAGGGGCAGTATCACCTCCCTGGTCCTGCTAGTCACATTCTTCCTGATGCAGGCCAGGATGCTGTTATCACAGAGTGTTTAATTGGATGACAAATTTTGATCACACAACAGGAGTCAGTCATATTTTTCATTTATTCTCCTTTCTGTGCCTTGCTTTGCTAGTCTTTGCTGCTACAGTTTTAATTCATTGTGTCCATTATTCCCTTCTAAACAATTTATCTTGTAACTTATTTGCAGATGGAGGAAGCTGAGGAGGGGCAGAGGGATTTGCCGCTCTCATTTTTGCACCTGCTCGTTTTCACCTACAGGGTGCTCCTTTTTCATGCTCATTCTCTCATGTCTTTTTCAATTACAGGCAGTTTTCTTCAAAATGTCATCTCTAAGTAGCTTCCCAAGGAGGGACTAACTGCTTTGTCTTGCCTGAATTCCTCTCTTGCAAAGACACAATTAAGGGTATCCCACAGGATACTTTAGGATTACTTTGATGCTCTTCCCCCAGTACAGACTATCGATTGTAATCTATTTTCTGGATTTCTTATTCCCAATATTTTATTTTTTTTTCTGAATTTTAATACTGACACAGAGCTGCATTTGTTGGGCAATTTGCACCAGTGGCAAAGGCTATGAAAGTAGTGATAGTTACAAGAGATACAGATCCTGAGATACAGTAAAAAGGAATGCATTTCTCTGAGAATAAATTATTTTTTTTACAGTTGCTCAACTCCCTCTGTTCCCATCCTGGCTTCAAATGATGCACTGATCTTGTTCTGGCTCTGTGGACAGCTAATGAGTAGGAAGTCCTCAACTCAGGTTCCTGGCTGCATCACAAAACAGTCTTTCTTATAAAGCAAAAATAACTGCAGAGGAATGAACATCCTTTTGGCTGGCTTTGCTTGACCTGATAGTGCTCCCTCTTGCAATGACCATGATAGCATGACAGTATAACATCAGGTAACATCTCATTCCCTCTGCAACCAGAAAATATGTGGATCCACTTTACCTGGCACAAGCAAATCCTGAGCTTCATTTAGTAAAGTACCATAATTACTCAGCCCTCTCTCTTTACTAGCTACGTCTTCTTCAGCTTTGTTTCTAGTAGACACTGAGGACAAGTAGCCATCAGTCTCTCAAGCAGCTTCCTTCCTTCCTGTGAAGGTCAGGATATCCTTGGTCCCAATTGGATTGATGCAGGAGGCTTCACAGCACTCAGCATCTATTTCTTCTTCCCGCATTTGTCTACGTCCTTCCGTGTTCTCCCATAACTCTATCACCTGGGATGGTTCTGACAATTCTTTACTACATGCTCAATCTGATTTAGTTTCCTTATATTTCCCCAGGGACTCGAATTGCTGTTCATGCCCCATTTAGTTTCCTTCTAGAGAAGAACACCACTTGGTATAGATGTAGTGTCCCCGGCCTCAGGAACAGGAAGAGGACTATGGAGCATTTGAAGGCTGTTCAATTTCTTTAGCTCTCACCTTGTTCCCTTTCATACTGCTCTTCAAGGAGGTTCCTGCACAAGACCTAGAGAATTTAGAGCACCTATTTGATTTATCTCATTTAATTAATTCTTTGCATTGTCTGCTTGGAAACAGAGCCCAGTCACAGCTTCTGTTCCTCAGCAATGGGATGTCAGACACTTTCCACCACACAATCTCACCTTGCAAAAAGAAAAAAATAAAAGAGGAAAAAAAGAACATAAAAAAAGTCTTCAGGCAAGTAAAGAGCATCAAGCGTTATAAAAAAGCAGGATATATTTCTTAATCACTGGCCACTACCTGCAAGAGCATAGCTCCTTTTGTACTCTTATGAATTACTTATTTCCTTTTTTTCTGGCCACCAAATGCTTAGCTGACAGGACAAGAACAGTTTCTCATTATCTTCAGGGAGACAGGCACTACCCAAATCCCTGCGAGCAAATGCTTTGTCCATGTCCAAAAGCACTGAGATTAGAAATGAGGGGTCTTGGAAGTCCCACTTGATTTTCCAAAATGTGCAACTCACCTTGTTTTGCAGTCTGGCTGTTTCCTTCCTGACTCCTGCCTGGTCTGCTGTGTATTTTGCTTCAGAGATACAGCAAACACCTAAAACCTCATGTGGTAGATGGCATTAAAGAAGCTTATTTACAAATGCTCACACTCTCCCAGGTGAAACGTCAAGGTCCAAGATGGAATATAGGGTGGAGCCTTATAACAAATACCAATCATTGAATCATAGAATGGTTCAGGTCAGAAGTGTCCTTTAAAGGCCATCTAGTCCACCCCGCTGCAGTGAGCAGGGTTATCTTCAACTACATCAAGTTGCTCAAGAGCCCTGTCCAACCTGGCCTTGACTGCTTCCAGGGATGGGACATCTACCACCTCTCTGGGCAACCTGCAGCAGTGTTTCACCACCCACATTGTAAACAATTCCTTCCTTATATCTAGTCTAAATATACCCTTGTTCAGTTTAAAACTGTTAGCCCTTGCCCTGTTGGAACAGGCCCTGCTAAAAAGTTTGTCCCCATGTTTCTTATAGGCCCCCTTCAGAAACTGGAAGGTGCCCTAAGGTCTCCCTGGAGCCTTCTCCAGGCTGAACAACCCCAACTCTCTCAGCCTGTCTTCATAGGAGAGGTGCTCCATCTCTCTGATAATTTTTGTGGGTTTTGTTACCAAACCAGTAACTCTGGAGTGTTCCCCCAATTGAGGCCAGTCCCGCTGCTCTTCTGGGCCATTCTGCCAACCCCATTAACTGTGGGTGTGAACAAGCTGGATTGGAGCATTTTGAAGTACATGTTTCCCTCACAGGCTGGTTTTAGAAATGTAAATGCATGTAGGAGGATCTATGCTTCAGGCTGGCTCCACTAAACACAACAACTTTTAATTAATTTTTTAAAAATATTGCCACAGGCTCCTCTTAAATTGATGAGAAGTGCATCCTACTTCCCTTTACAGAAAGGCACCATATATTACACTTAATCTGATTAGGTTGGGAAAAAAAAAAAGCTATCTGTGCTTCGAGAGGCTTTAAATATGTCCTTTTAAACAGCATTTAAACAGAAAACTGTATCAACCCACTTTAATGTGGAGTAAGGCCCACTGAAAGTCAATTTAAAATACTGCACGATTAGTATATTATTGCAGCCCCATTATTATGAAGACACCTTACAGAGGGAAAAATTTCTGAGCAAAACCTGCTGTCACCAAGTTGTAATTTACTGACTCTGAAAGTGTTAAAGAATTATAGCCATAGAGATTTAAGATTATCCACCAAGGAAATGAGCCTTGAAACCTGTATCACAATGTATTTGGCTACAAGTTCAGATCTGAGGAAAATTATATTAACAAAAAATCACATAAATCTTTTCAAATAAGGAAAGATATACTGGGGAATCAGGATGGGATTATGTCTCCTGCCCATTACTTTCATCCAGAGGACTTCATTTTGCAAAGCAGATGAATAGCCTTACCCACATGAGCAATGAAAAGCCAATTCATCACGTTAAATCAATGGTCCCAGTTGACTTAACTGAGCTGGGAAACAGGCCCCCAGGGCCAGACTGTGATGGTGGAGGATGTCCTGGTTACAGCACTGGGGCAAACCAAGGATCAGAAGCCCAGCCGTGCTCTTTTTCCAGTTTGCTGTATTACAGGTTTGTTTGCTAAGGGAAGATGTGAACATAAAGACTGCCATTCCTGAGAGAGAGGAAATTGCAACCCAGCTGTGTAATTTGGATATTTGTCCCATGTAAACAAAACCAAACCTAATATTTACATCATGAGCCTGACACATTCTCCTCAAAGAGTTCAAGACCACAAGCATGAGGAGATGGTGAAGAGAAGGTTACAACTGAGATAAAGCTGTAAGTAACCAGGAGAAGAATTCCACTATGTGGCCAAGCTCTATGTGTCACAGCAGGATGCAGTGGACTGAAACTAAAAAGAGGTAAATTGTGATTTGTGTTAGGTAACATGACTAAGTGATCAATAAGGAACTGCAATAATTTTCCAAGGGATTTACAGGCATCCTAGAGAAGATGAAGCACTTACGAGTGTGTCATTCCGAGGAGAACCCTTTATTTTTGCAAATGGCCAGACAGTGGTTTACTCAGGAGTATTCAGCCAGCTCTATTATTTGTTTCTTTTTGGTGGCCTCTGTCTCCTCATATTGAGAAAACCCAGGCAAGGTTATATTTTGTTGCTGCTTTTATATTTTGTTCTCTCTCGTTAGCTTCTGAGCCATGAGACCTAAGGCAGTTTGGGATATCTGGTACCAGCTCTTGAGATCACTGTTGCTGCAAAGAGCAGAAAATCTGGGCCCTTTTCAGTCCCACCCAAGTTTGTACTGATTTCTTCAAAGCAATCTTAGGCCACGACTCTACAGTTACATGCAGCACAGCTGATGGGCTAATACCATAGAGCCTATCAGGTCATCTTATAAAGAATAATACTTCACAAGATGTTCACATTGCTGCATCCTGTATCCAGTGCAACCTGTCTCCATCAAGCTTTTACCATCTATAGGCCAGTAGAAAAGATGATCATCAGCAGCAGCAGCAGCAACAAAAGTCCACCTTCCTGGAGAAGTAGTGCACTTGTTTCACACTGACAAGCTTAAGGTACACACAGTCTGCCTGGCCCTGCTCATTTGGTCAGATCTTCAGATCAGAGGACTGCAGAACCAACTCCTACCTCTTAGAGAAGGATGTTGATAAACTGGTTACAGAAGCATCCCACCTTCTAAAATAATGAAAATCTAGAAGAGTTTAAGCCTCCTCTCTAATGATTACAGGAGTTTTAATCACTTCCATTTTGAAATTCAAATTGGACGTAACACTTGAGCACCTATAATTATCTTTATGGAAGCAAAGATTTGCATTATGTTAGGGCAATTCACGTACATCAGATAGAGAAACTGCAAAATTCAGGGAGCAAAAACTGATTAAAAATAAGTCAAAATTCTACTGATGAAGATAATTAACTACAGGAACACAGGAATGTGATGGATTCACCAGTGCTGTAAGTGAAGACTGGATGACTTTCCCAAGGGTCTGTTCTAGCTCACACATAAGACAGGAGCAATAGAGAGTTGCTAAATGACATTTTTCACTGTGTGTTATATGTGATGTCTGAACAATTGCAATGACTCCTCCTGCCTTTACTGTTAACAAAATTTGCAATTGTTATCATAAGCAGCCCATGTATAGATGCTTCATCCTAGAGTAAACTTTGAAGGAGGAAGTGATACCAATAAATTCTAGAGCTGAGCTGAAAACACCAGTGCATGGCATACACCTACTTTTAAGATTAAGTTGTAAAAATGGTATGTAAATATCTTACTGTCATTCATGATTTAAAAAGCAGACAGCAGGACAGGCAGCAAAATAACAAAAGGTATGATCTGTAATTGTATCACTAGGTGTCCTTTATGTTTCTAATAATGAAGCAGAGTTTGGTTTCTGCTGAGGAGGAAAAGCTGATACTACTGTGGTTGATGTTGCAGTACAAAGGAAGCAGAGAATCCTCATCCGCAGATAAGAGACATAAGCTCTAATGAAGACATGCTTAAAAAAAAAAAAAAAAAAGAACCCCCTCCCAGTCTAATAGCCTGAAGGCATCTCAACTAAACTGTCTGAGAGTCAAAAGTGATCTGTTTAATTAATGCTGAGTTCTAATCGTTAACAGCAATTACATACAAAAACTCGAGACATGGATTCATGCACTAGGAAATTAGATACAGTAGACAAAACTGTAATTAAAGAGCTGAACATATTTGCTTCCAGAACAGTGTCTAGTACATTCACACTTGTGCAAATGCAGGATTGTATCCTTCAGCTGTGGCACAGATGAACCATCTGGGGTGGTGATCTACATGATGTTAGACTTCCAACAAGACCTGTGATGTTCACTGCTATGGTTTGCTTCTGTGCCCATGATGAAGCTAGAAGCTGCTATTTCCCATGTTTTTCTTAGAGCTGGTTTGACTTAACTGGTCACTGCATTAGCATTTTGTGAGCAGCACAAGCCAGAGCAGAAGGAGCAGCTGCTCACTTTCTTCTGAAGCAGCAATGAGGAGGCATCAAATGAAGTCTGGAAGTAACAAGTTCAGAATATATGAAAGGAGTTACATACTTCAAATATTGCAGAAGGCTCCAGATACTCCAAAATAGATTCTAAAAGTAATGAAATACCAACATCATGGGTCTAAAAGGAAATATAACTCCTCTGAGTTATAAGTTGGAACATATGCAAGAAAACAGCATGAAGACTGAGGAAGCAGGGAATTACTGCCTTGCTCCTGAGATCTTACCCATTTATGTTGCCTGATGCTGGCTGTGGGTGCACACAAGACACAGTCCTTTCAAGGCCATCTTTTTACTTGGAGATTTAGAGACTGGGACTGGTTTTTTGTTTCCTTTTCCTCTATTTTTTTTCACACCCCACTAGGGCCCACTGCAAAGCTTTCAGACAGCCAAGTAACATCGTTACTGGGCAGAGCTTCACCATTTCATGGCAAAGGGCAAACGCTGGAGTCATTTGCCTCATGAGTGGCACATTTCTATCTTAGCCTTGAGCCCTTTGCCTTCTACTAGTGCAAAGCTGAGAGATGCTCTTCAGGAGGAAAAGGGTACCCTTGCCTTAAGCACCACTCTCTGGGCAGGGCTGGGACCACTACCTGCCTGTAGCTAAAATGATCACATCTCTCCCCTGCACCATAACGGATTATGCATGATTACTGGGCTCCTGCAGTCTGGGCTCCCTGAGCTCTTCTTAAAAGAGCATGTACTGCTGGTAAAGCAATCTTCACTTCCAAGTATCTGCAGTGCTCCCTTGCTCTCCCCTTTGCTCCCAGCACCTTTATTCCCAGATGCTGTCCTCTCTCCTTTAAGTCCAAGTCTAACAGGAAAGACTGAGCTGTCCAAAAGCAAACAAACCAAAGGGATCATTTTCTTGCCTAACTCAGATCTCTGCAGCATGCAAAGCTCACCCCTTCTGCTGACTGGTGGTCCCCAGGCATCAAACTTCAGCAGTGTTTCTGAGAGATATAAAATTTGATGTTATCAAGAAACTGCTGAGCTGCTGTGGCTGATACACTACCCAGAAAGCAGTCACTTCCACCAGCCTAACACACCAGCCTGGATTAGCTTCACAGCTCTTAAATATGTTTGCTCCATTTAGGTCATTTGGCGAGAATCGTTTGCCTTGCCTCACTATGCAAGGCAGAAGCCCTTCCTCTCCCTCCCTGTCTGATTATATTTTCTGAATATCCACACCCTCCCCCCCAAAAAAAAAAAATCAAGAGCATAATTTTGCTCAGTCCATCTTCTCCCTTCTGTCTCCTGCTCCCCGTTTGCAGCACAAAAGCTTTCCTTTGTCAGATTTGTTGGCCCGTGACTGACAAGCAATTACAATAAGTAATTTCATTTCAGGGGAAGATAATAAAACGTGATACCATAACTACCCACAGAGCCTCCAAAGTATTCATGTTCACTCTAATAACCTGGTGAGATGCTGTTAATCTTGACAGAGGCTGCCCAGCAGGTGCTGGGGAGCTGAATCTTCATATTCTTTCACTCGTTGCTGATCCTTCCACTGGGAAAGCTCCAAGCTGTTAAAATGCAACGGCCCTGCTCTATTTTTTAATTACATTTAGTTTATTAGAGGCACAATCAGATGCATAACTAATCCTGGAGCCTGCCCTACCTTACTGAAGACGCAAAGGGAGGTCTGACTCATTTAGGCTCTGGCAACCTCAGATGCCTGGAGCAGTTTCCCTCTGGGAGACAGAGATGTTGAAGGGGAATGTGGGGCCAAGGGGGAAACTCTGGCTGTTTTCAAAAGCAGATTATTTTAACTGATACTTCCCTCCCCTGCCCAGGAACCCCTTTGATGCAAGTTGCTTTTGGTTTCAAATATTCCTCCTAAAGCCAAGATGTGCCAAGGAAAGACAGGTGCCCATTTGTCACATAAAATTCAGTCTGTCTGTCCCCTGAGGGCCAGAGTGCAAATAAGGTGTGTATGGGCAAGGGGACAGATGGACCTGGTGCCAAAGAATCCCAGGTCTCTCCCTCAGAAAAACTGCATTTACCAAAACAGCAGGAACCACATAAACTATCCCAGAGATGCCACCCTGTGGTGCAAATCAGCCCAAGAGGAGGAGTAGGGAGAAAGGAGATGACAGCAGGGAGAAAGGTAGCAGCAGCAGCTGCCTAGAAATGGAAGCCACTTTTTGCACATCTCAGCTGGGAAATTAATTTGTTCCTCCATGGAAGCACAGTGGGGGAACCTATGGGGAATTAGGTCCTTATGGCCAAGCATCAGGTACACACAGACTGTCTGCTCCAAAATGTCTCACTGGCTGTTTAGCATGCTAAACCCTTAGGTCCTTAATCTGAGAAAGCACAGTTTGCACCACAAGCACATCAGTGTCCAAACAGTAGAATGGTGATGCTCAGACCTCTTTGAAATCTTGGGCATTCCTCAGGACATACATCACCTCAGTGCACAGGGGACCTGTGGCCTCCTGCTTCTGAGCAAGCAGAATCTCCCTCTGCTGCCAGAACCCAGACAAAAGCAGCCCCTCAGCATCCTGCCAGCACTGCAGAGGGGATGAGTAAACACACAAGACTTGCTGAATCCAGCAAGCAGCTCATAACTGGGGACAGCAACGTGAACTGTGGCCTTCATGGAGACAAACCCAACCTCCCTGCATGCAGTGCTGTGCAGAAAGGGCAGCAGGGAAAGAGGGAGCAGGGTTTGCTCATACAGGTTTCCACATCACCATGGGTACCTTTTTTGACAATCCTATTTTTAAAACTACTGTAACCACAATAGCACCATAACGGAGGTGAGAGGGCAGAGATCTCTCTCAAAGAGGGCTAGTTCAGGGACTAGAGTGTGAGGATGCTCCTTTCAGAGAGGGAAAGCCAGAGGAAGTGCTCCCAGACAAGGGCAAAAGAGCAAAAAGGCTGCTGCCATAAGCTCCATATTCACTTGGGAAGCAAGGATCTAGCTACAAGATCAATTGAACGGGCAGCATGTCCTTGTTAAATTCACAATGGTAATTAATATGTTTCCTAAGCTCTTGTGAAGCAACTGAAATGCTGAGAAATGCTCTGAAGGAAATAACAATAACTGTGATGTGCGTCTCCATCTTCCAAAAAAAAAACATGCAGATCTCTAACCACCAACAGGTGGGTTCCAGGCTAAAACCTATGATATTAGGTCTTTAGAAAGGAAGCTCTATATGGCCCAGATCTCACTCCAAACCAAGAGATCAGAAAGGCATTTGTGTCATTTTAAGTCGTCTATTCTTCAACCATTATACCTCCAGACTCTGTTGAATTTCAAACGTACTCCTGGTAGAGAATGGTCCTCTGAAACACAGTGCATGGGCCTATCAGAGAGTTAATTCCTCTGCCCTCTGGTCATTTATTTACACCTAGACGAAGCTTTAGAAGAGAGGAGTAATATATATGTTGATGACAGCTGAGCTGTGTTTATCTCCCAACATGTTTCAAAGCAAACTATGAGATGTTCCTGTTCTTCCCTTTATTTCAGATGGCCTTCTTGAGTTTGCATAGCAAAAATGGAAGAAAAGAGAGGTGATGTAAGAGCAAGCTAAGTGCAGCTGACTTGCTGGGGTTTAGAAGTGTGGTCCAAACCAATAAGAGAGCCTCTTGCATAACATAAAAAGGTCAAGAGTATAAAGATGTGATCTCGACGGGGAAGAGAGCCAAGAAAACAGTTCGCTATTTAAATAGCTGATTAAACAAAATATAATGAGGGCTAACTTGGCCTCTTTCCCAGAGTTCATAAACCCACACAGGGAATCTCCTCTGGGGGCAGTACAGCCTGACGCGTGCCTTACTTAAATCAGGCCATTTAAATAGCTGACCTTTTTGAGTGTCAGCCTCTGCTTCTTCATACACCCACATCTACTTCTGAAGCTAACCTTTCAGATTGTTGCCTGCCTGTTTGTGTTGTGTCTTCCCCACCTTTAGATGCAGCAGAAGCCACATCAAATAAACCAGAACTACAGCAGAATGACAAGTTGCAGGAAACCTTTTCCTGCATTATTATTTCCTGGATCCCATTTACTAAGTGGGCTTGAAGGGCTGGGTAAGCCCAGCTCCCTGTAGATCATAGAATCATAGACTCCTTAAGGTTGGAAGGGACCTTAAAGATCATCAAGTTCCAACCCCGCTGCCATGAGCAGGGAACCCCACCATTAGATCAGGTTGCACAAAACCTCATCCAACCTGGCCTTAAAAACCTCCAGGGATGGAGCATCAACAACCTCCCTGGGCAACCCATCCCAGTTCCTCACCACCCTTACAGTGAAGAATTTCTTCCTAATATCTAACCTAAATCTCCCCTCTCTCAGTTTAAAACCATTACCCCTTGTCCTATCACTGGCTTCTCTGGTAAAAAGCCCGTCCCCAGCTTTCCTGTAGGCCCCCTTCAAATACTGGAAGGTGCCATCAGGTCTCCCTGGAGCCTTCTCTTCTCTAGGCTGAACAGTCCCAACTCTCTCAGTCTGTCTTCATAGCAGAGCTGCTCCAGGCCTTTGATCTTCTTGGTGGCCCTTCTCTGGACCCTCTCCAACAGGTCTGTATCTTTCTTGTGCTGAGGGCACCAGAACTGTACACAGTACTCCAGGTGCAGTCTCAACAGAGCAGAGCAGAGGGGCAGAATCCCTTCCCTGGACCTGCTGGCCACACTTCTTGTGATGCAGCCCAGGATGCAGGTGCTCTCTGGACTCCAGCACACACTGGCGGCTCATGTTGAGCTTCTCATGAACTACCATCCCCAAGTCCTTCTCCTCAGGACTGCTCTCCAGCCATTCTCCCCTTGTTGGACTTCATGAGGTTGGCACTGGCCCACCTCTCCAGCCTGTCAAGGTCCCTCTGGATGGCATCCCTTTCCTCTAGTGTGTCAACCACAACACCCCTAACCTGTTTCACAGCTTCCAGACAAAGTGGCTTACATCAATATTAGACTATTACTCAGGTAGAGATGGCTTTCCACGTCAGTACTGACCATATGGACAGGTGGTTTATATGGTATGGAGCACAGGGAATCCCTCCTTTACAAAGAAGAATTCACATCAGGAAAGAACCTGCAAATTCATAACCACAAATGCCAAGAGACAGCATAGAGGAAGAGTGGGATGGAGAGTCTGTAACTGATTAAAAAACCTTGAGGACTACAGGAGACTCTGAATTGCCTACAGTAAGGTTTGGATCAGATTTTGGTTTGGGAAGAAGAGGGAGAATTGCAGCTGTCAAGAGCTTTCATTAAAGTGAAAAAATTACTTGAGCACAAGAGCTAGAGTTAATGGAAGGCCAAACTATGAAGCACTGGCCAGGCAGACACGTATGTTTATCCTGCACAACTCAGGATTGTCCAGGAGGCAACTCCCTTCCAGGTTGTTTGGATGCTGTTGCTTCATTCTGATTCCTGACAACATTTATTTGCAGTGGAATAATAAAAATTCAGAAAGTGGGTTCCCAGCTATATATGTGGAAAATATGTCCATCCATTAAGTCCAAATATCACCTCTCAGTTATTTACAATACTACAAATATCAGTTAAAGTGTACATAATGATACTGATTTTAGTCTGAATTGATACTCCACATACTCTGCACACATGGCTGTTTTTACTCTCTTCAGAGGAACATCAATATCAAACACTTTCAGAGGAACAGAGTGAGTACAGTCCTAAACAAACAGACCAATTCTAACAGTGTCAAGTTAGGCTGATGGAGAGAAGTTTGTGGCTTTTGTATCAGAGACCCTGGGAATGTCTCAGGAGTCTTTATTATCCTCATTACAGTAGGCAGCACAGATGGATCTAGGAGATGGGAGGCCATGAACAAAATGCACATAAATATCGTGGAGCTGCCCAAGGTCAAGGAATAACTCACAGAAACCTTACCATGCCTGCTGGATTTACCATTTGTTTCTCCATCTCTCCTGAACTAAATTCCTTTAAATTGTATCTATTCCATGTTAGGACCAGAATGCCCACATAAAAAGTGACCCTTCTGGCTGGCAGTTTCACATTCACTTCATCTTCTTTTCAGAGAATTATGGCCCCAAAATGGAAGGATCAGAAGAAAGCTACTTGGAGATTTCAGCCCATTAGTTTAAAGATAAAGAGCAAGGTGAATGAAAACTGCCTTTCAGTGGCCAGCTGAGGAAACCCAGGGCTACCATAGGACCTGTGAGCAGGCAACTTCATTTACCAGAATTATTTGTGACTCTCTCCTTCTGCAATGAAAAGGTGGACTTTGCCCTTCAACACCAAGAGCACAGAGACTAGCATGGAGCTACAACCTCTTAGCTGCCTGCCCTGTTTCTCACCTTACAAAGCTCTCTTCTGCTGAGGACCCAGCAAAGCCTGTCCCTGCACACTGCATAGTCCTAGTGCTGGTGTCCTCATGAGTCTTCATCACAGCACTCCAGGCTGCTGGATGGAGGTTATGTGACTCAGAAGGAAATAGTATTCAGAAAAACAGGTGGACTTATCCTGCCTAAGGGCATGAAAGGCACATCCTCATGTCTGAGCAGCTCCACACACCATGCTGTGAGCAGTCTGCCTGCTCACCACCACCCAAGGTCAGAGACTCCAGACACAAGCACCTGACAGAAAAGGAATTAAGTAGTGCATTGATCAACTATTTAGAGGGCTTAAACTCTTTTAACAGATAAAACCATATGTACTTCCATTGTCATCAAGATACTGCATCATGTCTGCAACAGTCCAAGTCTCCATCTGCACAGGCCCAGAGATACATTTTTGCTGCAGTGACGCCTGGCACAACCAGGAGGTTTGGCTAAATCATGCTGAAGGCTTTGATTTTTTTCCCATGCTGCTGAATTACAGAGCTCATGGATTAAGAGGAAATCCTCAGTTGTCCAAACACAAAAAAGGCACAGACCACAGCAGTGTAAAAACCCCAGACAGCAAACACCCACCTTGCCCCATGCTTTAGCCACCAGCCAGCCTGTTTGCTAACACACAAAGTGATTATTCTGAATTGCCATCTGTGCCATATTTGAATTAATGACCAGAGGAATATTCTTCTGCTAATTCTCCTACTCACTTAGACTCCTTCTCCTTCCTCTTTCTTCCATTTATTCTAATATGCTTTTCAAATACATCATAATCAATAACATTTTCTGTATGCTTGACTTCTCCTATGTTCTTATCAAATATTTTTTTGCTCTCTTCTCTTCTGTATTATACTTTGTAAGAGAAGTATGTTCTCAACACCATTATCCAGAGTTAATAACCCAGAGACTCAGATGTTCTTAGGAACACTTACCTCCCCCAGGGTTGCAGGAGACTCTGACTTCACTGAGGGACAAGGGCTATCCTGAACATAGATGGACTCAAACAGTCCATTCTGGACTATCCTGGTTTTCATTATTTTCCATGGACTCCTTCTCCAATAAGTTTCATTTGTCGTGGGATCCTGTGGCACTGGAAGGAAGGAAGCCAGTATCAGTAATTGAATATAATGGTACTACCCAGCTCCAGTTCAAGCCAAATCTTTGCCAGGCCCTGCTCTCACTGCAGGGCAGTTGCAGCTCCATGATTTTCTCATCCGGGGCAGGAAAGGCAGGTTACAAACCTGCTGAAAATACCTGACATCAGTCTGAGCCAGCTTTCAATGTCTGACACAGCAAGAAATATTGTTTCCACTTTCCCTCCTTGAGATGGAGGTAACCCTGTCTCTGTCTCCCACCCACCCCAAGAAACAACCCCATTACCAAAGGCAGGCAATGACAAACTGCAAAATGTGGATTCAGCTCATTTTGTAAAATATCTTGACTTACACATCAGCATAATGGTATTCCTCCTCCCAGGAAAAGATTCTGATAGCCCAGATCAATCTATTCACAAAGGTGAAGAGAACCTCCTTTTAGCCCCTTAACAGAATTATGAGATTGGCAGGAGGAACTGGCTTGTGCTGAGCAAATTTGCAGAGTCTGCTTTTTTTTTTTATTTGCATGTGGGGTTTGCTTTAAACCTCACTTATATAACACTTATTTATCAGAGCCACACAGGCTAATTCATGTATATGTATTTAGTATAAAAGCATATGAATTAATGTTCCCAGCTTGTTTACTTTGAAGGACTGAATGCCCCCTCAGGAAGACATACTGATCTTAAAGGAGGCCATTCTCTGATGAACACTGATTCCTGCAATATTTATGGCATCTGAAGCCTTTTCTCTACTCTTGATCTTTTGAAAAGAGATCCCGAAGGAGGGTGACAAAGCTCAGAGAGTGAAGGAGGGAGAAGGAGCACAAAAGGGGTCCCTTTGCTCCAAGTGCAATGTCAAAATGTAAACAGGAAGGTGATCAAGGACTGTGGTCGCTTCTAAATTAAGCATTTAAAGTGTATATTAATGAACATGAAAGGAAAAAAAACACATTGAGCCAACTTTATAGGGAATGCTAGGGTGGAATAAAAAAAAAAAAAAAAAAGATTTGCAGCTTTTCTCAGTTTTGCAGTTCAATTCTGCTAATTTAGGCCATATCAAACTGTGATTTTGAGGCCAGCCAAAAGAACTGATGTCAGCAGAAACATCAGAAAATAACCCCTTCACAGTCCAGCACTTGCCATCTTTCTAATTTCTCCACATGGCCATATTTATTATTGAAAATAAAATATTAAATACTTTTCTGCCTTCTTCTTCAGAACTGAGTTTGCACTCCATATGGGCTGAGAGTATAAGGAGTGCACACATGCTATCCATGGGATGTTCCCCCTCCTCCACTATCCCCAAGGGAAATCACCATTTGTTCCTTGGTTGGTTTTTGCTTTCATGGCATGGTGAGGAACAGAAAAGGCAAAACACAAGCACTGGGATCTCAGGGCTAGATTCAGTGCTCCAAAGCCCAAGCAAAAATATTTTTTCCGTACTCATTTATTCTCATTGTCGTTCTGCTTTAGTACCTGAAGGGGCTACAGGAAAGCTGGCTCTAGAGGGACTTTTTACAAGGACATGGAATGATAGGACAAGGGGTAATGGCTTTAAACTGGAAGAGGGTAGATTTAGATTAGACATTAGGAGGCATTAGTAGCCTGTGTGTAATACACACTCTCAGCTACAAACCTCCTGGTGAGTCTTATTAAGAAAAACCCTCTCATTAGGGAACCAGAGTTGACAGTTGTCTAAGGCATCCTGCACCCACCTGAAGCTCTGCAGTTCCATAGTTCCCCCTACAATCCCACCCCTCCCACACGCCCGAGACAGAGATATAACACATGCATCCAAGTCCTCTACCTGAAAGGTCCCTCTCATCTGGGCAGAACAACGTAGATCTCTGTAGCTGCAGATCAAGGGTGAACAGGAAAGACCAGAAGCTGCAGAGGTAAAGCCTGAAGCTTGTCAAAGTCAGCACTGCCATCCTCCCTGATTTCAGCAGAGCTGGGGTTTCTGCAGTCATTTTGTTTCAATGTCATAACGAGAGGGAAGGTTGAGATGTGCTGTCAGGATTTCTACATGAGAAATTAAAATAACCAATTTCAGGTTAGCTTTTTGTTTAGTTAGTTGTTGCAACTTGTCACCGAGGGGCCTCTTTCAGCTGTACAGAGCACTTGCCTGGCTTGGTCAAGCGGAAGATAGAAGTTGAAGCACTCCTCTCACCAAAATACTTCTTTTAAAGGGAGATCAGAAAAATGAACCACAGCAGAGGCTCAACAGGCGAGGCTGGAAAAGGAGTGTTTAACAAATAGTTCAACATTGGAGAGATAAACTAACATTTGGGTTCATTTCCCTGCATAACGTTATTAGCTGTACAAAATTAGACTGTCAAATACAGCTCCGTAAAATGGAAGGGTAATGCAAGAGGGCAAGAAGGAGAAAGAAAACACAGGGGACATATCACTGTCACTCACAAAGGAATGCCTGGCAGACTAAGAATGAAGTTCACTCCTCAGGGCAAGCCATCCCCAGCTGCTATAAATACATTTTAATGCCCCTGTCAGCACGCAGGAAGAGCCAGGCAGCCTTGCCCAACACAGCGTGTCAGGTGTTTTCTGTCATTCAGAGAGCTTCAAAGAGCCACATTTAGATTGCAGTTTTGTCACTTCTTCCTCTAGCAGGGCTAAGGCAGCTTCTCCACTGCTTGGCCAGAGCAGGTAAAGAATCTGGAGCAAAGCCAGCAAGGCTGCTGCCAGCTCTGGCCTTCGGGCAGCAGCGGTAGCTGGGTGGTGCAGTTGCTCCACCTTGCATCACTGATGCAAGTAGTGACTTTGCTGGACTCCAATCTCCCTCTGGGCTGTACTGCAAAACCACCATTTAACAGGCTGCTTGGCTTTTCTTCAGGGGACCATTGTACAGGAGGACTCCTGCCATGCTTGGGTAATAGGAGTGGGTGAGTCACGCTTGCTGATGGCCAATCTGCAGGCTCACACCCGGAGCTGTTGCTTCCTGGCAGAGCTGTTCCCAGAAAGGTGAGATAAAAAAATCAAGCCCTGAACAAAAAGCAAGAATGCTGCACAGTACCCAGAGTATGTGGCTAGCTCCCTTTCCTCATTAGTTCCAGATCCTATGGCCATCCCTAAGCTGCAGCTCAGCTACAAACAGCTTTGGGGCGACTGTGGGCTAGATTGGAGCCAGTCCTCGTTGCTGCTGCTTCATTTTTCATTTCTGAAGAGCCCTGCAGCACATTCTTCAGAAACAAATGCCAGAGGAGGACTTTTCCCCTTGCTGACAGACAGCTGTGCAGTGCTACAGCTGCCAGCCCAAAACACCATCTCCAGCAAAATAGGAACCAATGTTAGGGCTCCTGCCAGGAATCTCCAAAAGGGAGACTGGCTCTGCTTGAGACAAGCAGCTCTCAGATACAGTCCCATCAGCCCAAGAGGAGAGAGATCACATCCCACTTTGTAAATGCACTTTTGGATTTCTGCTGCCTTTCACTTCCTTCTGAAACATGAGTTTGGCCTGAGCTAGAAGTATGGTAGGAAGTATGCAATGTTTAGCACGTGGAAAACCAAGCACAGGGGAAAAAAAAGGATGTAGCCATGAATAAGCAACCCAAATGGGAGACTCTGGAAGAGCAGCTCATTTCCAAGACAGAACTTTTCCACAGGATGCACAAGCTATTGCAAGGCAGCCCACAGCCAGCTACCCATCCCAGGAGCCAGGCTCACAGGGCAAGACAAGCTTCAGGCTTTCCTTTGGGGCTCAAGTCAGTATTTTGTTCTTTTCCTGGCACCAGGCCTTTGGATGACATGGCACATCTCTCCCCGTCTCCCCCAGTTATACCAGTATAAATGCTTGCAATGCTCAGCTCTAACCAGAACACTGAAACAAAACCAAAAACCAAAACTAGCCTCCTTGGCAGACAGATGTTGCCAAGGTCCCACTAAATCACTGCTGAGAATGATGAAACTGAGCTTGCTGCTCCTGCATTGCTACTGCTGTTGCTCTGCTGACGTGAATATCTGACCTTGGGTCTCAACTGGCACAAACTGGCATCACCTTCTTGAAGCCAACAAAAAAGATGGACAACTGCACCCGGCAGTGCCTACTAACAGAGGCATCCTTTTGAAATGGAAAGGCTTTGTTTCTACAATTTGCTTCATTCTCATTTCATTTCTCAACAGCTCTCGTTTGCCTGCAACCGCCCCAGCAATAGTTCATGAACAGGAACATACCAACCTACCACAAAACATCCCAGGCAGAGATATTTCACTCAGCTCAGCAGCCCTTAAAGGGAAGCATCTGCTGTCAGAGGCCTGTGCTCATCACCTCTTGATGCATGGGCCTGTCTGAGAGCAGCCCTGGTTCAGCACGTGCCCCCTGCGTGAGGGTGAGTTTATCAGCTTTACTGTCACGGCGCGTCTTTAAAAACCAATGTAGGATCTCATCTTTCTGGAAGCACATGCATGCGATTTACAGCCTTCCAGCCAGCAGCACTACAACACAGATTACTTAATCCATCATTTCTCAGGAGGGGGAGGTGGTTGCTAAGGCACGGGGAGGTTTCAGCTGGGTGAGACCTGGTCATAATCCAGAAGAGCCAGCTTCCGAGAACACACTCCGCCTTCTAAACTTCAGCTGGAATTCAAACTGCACCCCCAAAACTGGAGTTCCCATCCTGTCCCACACTTAGGGATACACAGCCAAATAATTCCATCAGAAATGCCACACCAGTAACCCCACTTAAAATGTTCACAAGACACACAGAGGAAAGTAGCAAGTCTCAACAGCTGGCCTTATTGTCTTGAACTTAGAGACACAGCTCTGGGATCAAACTACCACACTATAAAAGAGACCCTCCGGTCCTCTACCTCATGCCACTTTACTGTCCTTATAATCAGTTTTTTTCTAGTAGGTATAAAAAAAGCCACCATGGATGATGGCATAACAGCCTAAATAATTACAAAGTGCTTCTCCATTTGCTATGATTATTAACCAGCAGCTCAGTGAAAGGAAGAAAAGTGTTTTCTAGGCTCTCTCGGAGAGACCTGGCCTCTAGGCTGTATTAGGCCTTTAACGTTAAAGAACCAACTGATCTGATCAGAGATGGCTGATAACTAGATTGAAAAGTGATTATCTGCTCCTTATTGGTGAAGGTTGGGGATGCTCATACTTAAATTCACTGAGTCTAGGTCTTCTGTTTAAGCTAAACTTGAGATAATGCCACTGCTAGATCATCAGTTAACACTAAGTTCCATGTGAAAAAAGCATGTACAAAATTAGTATCAGGTTGTGCAAAGTTATCCTTTCACAGTCTCTGCAGCCTGGGTTGATTTTATTCTCCAACTCCCAATCCACGGACATCCTATTTTCTCCAGGAGTTTCTATGGGAGCCTGCAAGGAGAGGGTGCCAGGAGCACAAACATGGCTCACTAGGCAGACACCAGTACCAAATCTTATGTATCCTCTTGCTCTGCACTCCAGAAATTCTGCCCTTGCTTTCAGATAGCTGGTTGCTCAGGGCTCCCACAACCTCTTTCACCACAAGCAAAATGACACCATCTTCATGACATCCAGTGCTCTGATTTTCTAATACATAGCTTACCTCTTTCATATACAGCTCAAGGAAACCATCACACACTTCTCCCAGGGCTTGTAACCACCAGGTGGAAGCTTGTCCTAACACACTCTCCACCCCCAGCACTGCAGAGCACTCGATATAAAGCAGCTCCATGAACTCTGCAAAGCATACGAGGGGGGCATGAAAAATGCTTCATGGGATTTGCAGCTCAGCAGAGAGCATGAGAGACATGTAGGGTTCATCAGGTTACAGGTCCTTAAAAATGTGTCATCAACTTCGGGTTCCCACTTTCCCCCTGAATGTTATAAAAATCTCAGAATTATCAAAATCTTCACTGCAGCAATCTGTATCTGTGGAAGCACACTTGTTTACACCAGATCCTCAGCAATGCCCACTGAGAGGGGGAAGTTCACTGGGCTGGTGGAGACCAGGAACTCCAGGTTCCAGTGTGGAAATGTAAGAGTAAGGGGAGAAAGGGAAAGAAACTATGACTAGCCTGCCCTTGTATTTCAGCATATCACAGCAGAGCTTAATGGAGCCATAAGAATATGTTCTTGGGTACTTGTGCTTTCCAGCAGGTTTTGCAGCTCTTGTTTAAGACAGACAGCTCTCCTGGAGCTCAGTCTCTGGGCCATTAACAGAGCCCTTGAAAGGACTCATTCTTTTTATTCTATATTTTTTGCCAGTGTTGAAGAAATCCCTGTGAAAGTATTTGGTGACTGTGTTAGAGTGGGGGAAAGCAGAACATCTTGTTTTGCTTGTTTTGAGACACAAGCCCTTTGGAGGTGGTTAACACAATATGACAACCAACCAGCCTGAAGGCTTGGGGCTTAGAAAGACCACAACTGATTTGCTTCAATGGAGGACAATGTTTGTTCTTGGATTTCCTACTCTTGAAGGCACTGTTAGGCAGCCAAATCCTTTTTCTTGCCCAGGAGCAGGTCAGCATTCCTGCGGAGCTGGCACTCCTGCTCCAAAGGAAGTGCCCCCTTGGTCCCTCCTCAGACTGGTCCTCCTGGTGGGGTTTCCCATATGAAATCAGGTAAAAGGGAGCTGGGCTTCCAAACCAGAAGCCCCTAGGGCTATGGGTTTTTTATCACTTTGTGCTGTAACACCGAAAGTCTCTTGACTCCAGAATCTGGGGACTAATGCACAAGGCTCACAATAAAAACACAGGGTTCAGTAAGAACTCTTGACTGACATCACAATAATAATTCAGAGGTGTGGGGCATATAACTATGAAAATAAAAATAACTTAAAACACATTAAAAGCATTAATAACCAAAATTAATAACTCTTGAAAATAAAGCAGAGTATGGCCTGAAAATACTTGCTGCAAAGTACTTGTAATGAAATAATGCTGAGATAAAACGGCAGCTATGTTTACTAGAATATACTGTTTAGCTCTTCCAAGGGCAGTGTCTAGCAGCTTCAGCTAGGGCAGGACTCACCTCAGGGCATAGAAATTCCCACTCCAGTCAATATATCTGAAGGAGGACCTGAACAGCTTTGCCGTCGAAAGCCTGTTGTTCAGTTCTGCACGTGTGACAGGTGACATCAGCTGGTGACTCCTAAAGCGTGGGCTGGTACTGCTTTTCAGCACTAACAGAGCTGGGCTGCTGTGTGTCACACCAGGCTGGTAGTTAATGGATGATCCAAGGCACAGCGCTGGAGGACATTAAAAGGCAAATCATAAAAAATAAAAATTACTTTATAGCTTTACAATAAAAATGGGCATATAAAAGAGGTTCAGAAGAGATGGCTGCTTCCTTCTAAACCAAGTCTGGAAATTAGCTGGAATTTATCAGACAACTTTTGGATCAGAAATGCAATAAATGCTGATGTAGTTGTTACTGCAGGTCTCTGATCTATTGTTCAGAATAGAAAATATAAACTTATCTACAGTTTATCTTTTGCCTTGAGGTTTTTTTTCTTAATTGCTTTTCTCTTTGCTTTGAAAATTAACTGATGCTATAGATAGTGCCTGCTTGATACAGGTAGCCTAAAACCAGAGTGGTGTTACTCTGAACTCTCCAAAAATAAGCCATTGCATTAAATGCCACAGGGTGCTCAGCAGCTCATGCCAGCAGGGGTCAGTGACGTACTTGGGTCACAGGAACTGCCCTTTTAACAGTCAACACTGAGGAAGGAGCTCAGAGGAAAGTGTGCAAACAAACGTTATCACTATCCACAGCAAGCAACTTACCACATCTCCAACAGCTAATGATCTCCTTGCTGTTTTCTTATGCTGAAGTTCCATCTTTTGTGGAATAAGAATTAATCTCTACTGATTTCCTAGGCAATATTTAAAAAATGCAGGCTCCTCTTTCTCATTTCAGAGCTAAAGCAGATAAAAATAGAAGCTCCAGGGTAAGATTTTTTCCACAAGTTCTCATCACTGCCATCTTTCTGCTCTAGGCAGAAAAGCACCAACTGCTCCCTGACCTGCTTCTGGTGCACCTCAATGCTTGAATGTGCAGCCCAACAAGTGAGGACGATGGAAAGAAGGAGCATATCCAACTGCATAGCAAGGGGAAGAGCTATCTGGAAGGAACATTAATTTTGGCCAGGATGACAGTTTCAAATAATGCAGATTTCATATTGACTTTCAATGTTCACACAGGAAGAGTCACCCTTCAGCTCAAGGGCCTGTCCAAGATGGTTCTTGGCAGTAGAGCGTGTAGGACTCACTTCAGGTAGAAGCATCCCCTTGCCAGGACTCAGACTGAGATTTCAGGGAACCAAGGTCTGCTGAGACAACCAGACCTTCACTCATGAAGTCTGGCACACTGGGACAGACCACAGGTACATGTTAGCTGCTGTCAACCCTAGTCTTTCTCATAAAGCTCATTGCTCCTGAGAAAGGTGACATTCCTCCACACACTGGCCCTAAGCAGCTGTGCATAGCCACACTGGCCAGGGAGAGCGGAGGTGGGGAGGGAATAAACTCTTCCTGGTTCTGCCACCAATCATCTTATATTCTGAAATGTGAGGTTTAATTATCCATGTTGCTAGTTTAGCTTGCTTCAAAAGTAGTGCTTAATAGACACCACAAAAGACTATCATACAAGCCCATTATCTCCTAGATAGGTAGAAAAAGAAGAGGCTAATTTGGTAGAAATGAATAAACAAAGCAGAAAACAAAACTCAACACAGCCATGACCTAGAAGCAAGCAGGTAAAGCCAAATGCAATCCTTTGTTGGAAAAGGTGTTTTTGGAACAAATGTTTAAACACAGATAATGAAATTCCTTTACCCCACTCTAAAATAAGGGAAATTACAAGAGTAATGGCAAACAAGGAGCCATGAATATTTGTACTGCAGATGAACATATCTCCAACAGGAAACCTCTGTGGGTGTGTTCATCCCAGGCAGTGTGTTTTGTGGTACCTTTAAATATGAAGAGCAGATCCTTTACTCTCCTGACTTGCACAATCCATCAGTGTCTGCAGAGCCCCAGGTCCCTGCAGGCTTCTACCACAGCTCATTTCCCATGGCACCAGTTAGAGCTTCAAATGCATTGCCAAGAATGAAAAATGGAAAAACAAATTGGATTTGCCAGGGCAAAAGGAAAAGGAAAGAAGAAGGGAAAACCATTACTAACCTTCCATTGACAGGATTCTTGCTGAGGGAGAAAGGAGCCAAGATCATAGAATCCCAGACTGGTTTGGGGTTGAAGAGGCCTTAAAGACCATCTATTTCCAACCCCCTGCATGGGAAGGGACACCTCCCACCAGACCAGGTTACTTCAAGCTCCATCCAACCTGTTCTTGAACACTGCCAGGGATGGGGCAGCCACAGCTTCTCTGGGCAACCTGGGCCAGGGTCTCACCACCCACATAGCAAAGAATTTCTCCCTAATGTCTAACCTAAATGTCCCCTCTTCCAGAGTTTAGGTGTATCTTGTTTTTTTTCCTTGGGAAGGAGGGAGTTAAGGGGAGCACTGAGAGCCAGTGCTGGTGCCAGGCATGGTGTGAACAAGGATCCCTGTTCTACAAGGTGGGATTCACTTCTGTGCATCCTTGCCATCATTTCCTTCCTGCAGAGATGGAGCCAAACCACATGAGATGGAGTTAAAGAGAAGAGGGGCACACTCTCAGCAGGGGAAACCTGCCTTCTTCCCTTCCCCTCTTTCGAAGGCCTTTTGTGCTGGCTGACCACCTATCTTGTAATTCACAGAATCACTTACAAATGCATCAAAGAATCCCCTTTGCTCTCTACAGCTGCTTCATTCTACTCCATAAAAGCACATACCCATTTCCACTCCCCCTCCTCCTCCAACCTCACCTCATAAAGTGTTTTTTTTAAATGCATCCCACAATGTCAGAAGGAAAAAAAACCACAACAAAAACATCCCTGTCTCTCCTCTGCTGCAAGAAGCAATTAACTCCCATTACCCTTCAGCTGGCTCACTCAGGCTGGTCACTGCCAGCCAGTGAAAGTGTCATTGAGCTATCACCAGCACTGTGGCTCTGAGCTGCTGTCACTGAGCCCCAGCACTGCCCGGGGAAGCTTCTGTCATGGCTTTGCTAAATGTTCACTCCTGAGTGGCTCAGAGCCCTCTGCAGGGACAGACATGGTTGTTTCCTTGCTGCAGGTGGGAGCAAAGTGCACAGGAGCAAGCACCTATTGCCCAGAGAGATCCATGGGTTCACAATTACCTACCTCTCTCTGGAAGCAAAAAACCCACCACAGCAAACAGCGGAGCACCAAGGCAAGGCTGTGAGCTGTCAGCAGCAGGCTGCACGCCTGGCCATGCCATCAAACATTCTGCTTTCCTTCTGCTTGGATTAGCAATGCAATTTTCGGGAAGCGTTGAATTTCTTTTGACTCCTCTGGCCTTTTGAAGGGTTTCCAGCAGGCCCTGAAGCCATGTCAGCTGTATTAGCCCCTAAAATGCTGGCTGTTTCCATCTGCCAGTCACATGAATGCATCCCAAGACTTTAGCAGCACATCACCATACTTCAGTCTTCCTAGTGGGAGCAACAACAGACTCTCAATAAAGCAAACGCACCAGCACAACACGTGACAGAAAATAATGAAAACTGGATCTTCATCAGCCAGGCAATTATCCGAAGGAAACAGAGAGGTAAAGGTTTGGAGAAGCATCCCCAGCAGACAGATCTCTTCTGATCTATTCTTGCTGTGGGCTCAAAGGTGGCTTTGCTCTGAGACACAGGCAAAAAGTACTCAAAAAAACCCAAACCTCACTCAAGAAGTATTTAAGAGGAAAGCAAAAAAGCCATGAAGAGCATCAATTCTGTCCCATCTTGTTCTAGGCAACTCCAGACATGACATAGGGCTATCTTTCAGGGTCAGGCCCACTCACCCATGGGCATGTTAAAGGGTCATCCCTAGAAAAAAGACTTCATCCCTTCCCAGCTCAGCCTTTACAGTAAGAAACTGAAGTAAATTCCCTCTGTGCTATTCATTGGTCCCTACACACGGCTCAGTAACTAGCACAGTGCAGAGAGACATCACTTCTCTAAAACCCTAAGGATGTACCAAGTCATGTATCAAACAGCAGTGACATCTTAAAATCACAGGTGACTTCTGAAAGCATTGCCTTCTATTTTTAGAAGGTAATTCCTTCCCTTGAAGTAGCTAGTTTAAAAAAAAGTAAGAGTTTTTCCTCCTTTGTGTTGATACTTGTGACAGAATGATTGGAAGGTCTCAGTTACTCTCAATTCCATGGGCTAATCCCCTTGGAGATAAGGTGGTGCAGTCACTGTGAAACCAGGAACTTAATAAGGTGATTGAACACAGTCATCAGGCACTACGTGAAAAGCCTAACCTCTGGCTACCTGGGATTACTGACTCTAAAGAACAAGTTGAATTATTTTTCTATTGTATTTATTCACAAATCCAGACAAGCTTTTGATCCTTACTTCTAAAATACATAAGCAATGTGCTACGCTTCTCAGAACTGCACTCGCTGTCATAGCTGGGACAATAGGTCAGTGTGCCTGAAGCTGCAGACATCTCTGCAGACAACTCTGAAGAGGGTGATGGACCTGTGAGTGCAAATATGGCCAATTTACCTGGCAGATCTGTGCCTCCTGGTATGGCACCTTCCCTTCCTTGAATTCCTCCTTTGTAGTCAGTTCACCTGGTGGTGGGGACTTCACAGCCAAATACATGCCTGTTACTGAACAAGTGCAACACCCCTGTATTTTCTATGCTGCTGCTTTCTACACTGACATTTTCCCTGATGTAAGCAACTGTGATCGGGGGACAGCCAGTTCCTCCACAATCCCAAAGTGTCCTGGTTTCACATAGGCTGAGAGCACTCACTGCTCATCAGTAGAAGAGCTGTTGGCACTGCTAGAAGCAGATGGGAACCAAATAACAACAGGGAAACAGTCCCAATCCTGCAAGACAGGGACCCTCATTCAGAAGCTTTCACAGCACATCAATGAGAAAGAAATGGACAGTGTAAGGAAAAGCCAAAAACTGGTCTGCATGGCAGATATTTCTCCTCTCTCCTTACCATGAGATACAACCAGAAGGAAATACAAGTAAGAAAATACATGGTCTCTAAGAGAAGTCTTGATGAGAAAAGACAAGCAAAAGAGTCTCTACCTCAAGCTGAAGGAAAGTGAAGAGTGAGAGGCAAAGGTCTGCCTGCATGTTTTCGTTTGTTGCTGTCTACCCCCAATAGTCAAGACCCTCCAGGGACACTGTTTTCCTGGGAAGACTCCACTTTTCAGACAAATAGAATAAGAGAAAGCCCATGCTGCCATTCTTCACTTTACTCTTTCACACAGCAGGGCATTGCCTGTTCACAGGCAGGACTTGTACCACAGCTCCTGCACCTGAAGGGCCTGCACCCCCCTCACAGTTTTCCCTTGACAGAAGTGAGAACCACCACCAGGTATATAAGCAACACACTTCAAGACATAAATAAGAACCTAAAGCAACCAGACCAATTTCCCCATTAAATGCATATTGCCACCATGAGGCTGAAATGAAGGCCTGGGCCTTAATGTATTGTTGACAGGAATCCATTTGCAGAGGCATCAATTATTTACGATTGCAATCAATCATTTGCAAAGCGCTGTAAATTCCAAACAAGGTTGAACAAACACAAGGCTTCATCAGCACCCATTTCTCTTACAGCCAGAGCTGGGTTGGGAAGAGGTGCCCATCTTAAACTGGATTGATGGGAGCTATTGCACTCAGGGTACTCTATTCTGAATAAGGGGTAAACTTCACAAAATAAAGGGTAAACTAAGGTTAAACCTCATCCAGGTTCCAGGCCTGCAGCATTAACTGTCAGCAACACTTGAAGTTGGTAGTTTACAGCCAGCTTGGGGATGCCTGGAAGAGGTTCCAGATAGAAGAGGTTCTGACACCTCTTGAGATGATCAGGAAATGCTCCACAGCATCTTCTGCCTGACCTTAGAGGCTCACTGTGCTGATCTGTGGCTATGCTCACATCACCTGGGTAAGGAGAGCCCTGACCAGTGGGAGTCTGTCCACCAACACTGTGTCAGAATTTCTCATTAAATCTTTTTATAAACAAAACTTGGGACAGCCCCAACTTGGGACAATGCCGAGTGAAGGTTTCCCATGGCATGCATTAAGTCATTTGCTAAAAAGGAGTCAGCTTCTACACACCATGATGTGGACCAGCACAGGGAAATGCGGCAGCCAGCTAACAGCAGGTCAGATTCTGCTCATACTACCCAAATGCTCCCGAGCTGATGTCTGATCCACAGGTGGGACACACTGCCATAAGCAACCTGTGCAGTAGAAAAACCAGTCTCCTAGACTTGGGAAGCTTCTACAGCTCGGCTCTTGTCCTGCAAATCCTTCCCTTACAAACAGACAGATAGATAGATAGAGCAATAGATAGATGGCACTGGCACAAGAGAGCAGCAAAATCAGCATGCCTGTTTACATCATTTGTTGTTTGGGATGTATTTTCTCTGCCAGGCTGTTACTTTGAGCCCTGTGGTTCACTTTCCCTTTTTCTTCTGGACCAAAACAACCTGCTGCTGTTTTCTCTGAAAGTCTGAGTGCTGCTGACTCCTTTGTCTGAGCCAGCTGCTATTAGTCATTTGGGGCTAATTCCAGGGTTTTATTCACTGCAAGGCCCACAGAGGGATTTAAAGCTTTGAAGCAAACCACAAAGGCCCCGTTGACCAGTTGGCCAAACCCAGGGCTCTCTGTCACCCACCCATAGTAGTCCAGAGTGACTCAAGCAAGACAAAGGGCGATGCGACACTGCGGTGGACCCGAGCTTGTGTCAGTGAGATCAGAGCCTGACCTCTGGTTTTAAGAGGCCATCTGGCCCAAGAAGGAGCCACAGGCTTGATTTCTCTGCTTAGGGGGCTTGTTGGCAACGTAACAAAGTAGAATCGTGCCATTTGGAAGCAATGAAAGCTGTGATCCAATGACAAAGAACTTGGCATTGATGCCTACAGCACTGAGCCAGCAGTGATTTTCCCATACAGACTTACCTTGAAAACATCCCCAGTGTGCTGGCAGTGGTTTGGAGAGACATGTCCATATATTCTGGACCACTGACTATGCCATATATCATGTTTCTGTGCAATTTTAAGAATTGCTGCATCAGCCAAACCTCCACAGAATGTTACAAATATAAAAGAATAAATATTTCACATGAAAATTCACTGCTAAGTCTGCAAACTTCCTGCTGTAGCCTAATGCAGTGGGGGAACGGTTCATTTTCCAGGGTTTTAGAGCACATTTACCTACTTGTGTCATTCCCAAATTGCCCAAGTGTTGTGGGGAACAATGGTCTTCTTTGGGGTCCATGCATGGTAGGTAGCACAATATGTTCCTAGCCCACAACCTACCCATTAGGCTCAGTCCTTGAGAGTATTCCAAATTAACAAACTACTGGGAAAAAAAAACATGAGGAAGAGCAATGGAGGGTCAGGCTCTCATGATGAACAAAGGTTACTAGAAATAATGCCTTTCTCTCTCTCCTTGCCTAATGGGAAACCTCTGCGGTGTATTATTTCCAATCAGGCTGGCAGTCCATGTTGTACACATGGTCCCCTGGCGTAACAGGGAGCCTTGGGCATGCATCTCGAGTCAAGAAGCTTTACCATGTCAATGTGTTTCCAGCTAAAATGAGCACACCGTGCTCTCCTAGCATGGTTAACATGCATTGTCTGCAAGGGGTCAGGAGTATTCCCCACAAAGGGCAAAAAATTATATTATTCCCACCGGAAGAAGACAGAAGGATAATTTTTTGTTTGTCTGATTCACATCAAGGCATTTGAAAGACAATTTGGGTATTCCCCCCCTTTCTTTCTGTTCTGCTTGATCTGAGAACATGCTTTTGCATTTTGCCAGCAGGTTTCCTTACTAGGATATTTCTAAGCTGTGATATTTAGTTATTTGTGAAGGGAAGAAAAAAATGCACAATTAGTCTTGCTTCCCTAAAACCAAAATAAATTCTCAACACATCAGTATTCCTCTGAGAGGAATGTCCTCCAAATGTCCATAACTGCACATGTCTACACGTGTACATATGCATATTCATATTTTGTAAGCAGCTAGAAGACCACCATGCCCACCCTAATACCAGCCAAATGCCATTTTCCTGTGCAAGAATAACATTAAACCTGTGTTATCTTCCCCATCACTGCCTGTGTGAAGGCACCATCCTATCTCAGACTTTTCTGACCCTCCTCCTTCCATTTTTCTAGCTGAGTCTAAAAGTTACAGAATAGCTGCACCTGCTTTGATATTTGACTAATTATCTCTGTCTTCTGGCTGACCAGAGATCACTTGGGTTGCAGCAGCAGCAGCCCTGGGGGTATTTCACCTCCTTTTAGAAGCAGCCAAATCTGCAGCCTAGTAATTCTGCCTAACAAACAATTCCAGAGTCTCCACTTCAAATGTATTAAAAGGGGCAAAATTTGTTAGAAAACACTGTGAAAACATGGCCCCTATATTGAGCTTTCTGGCAGATACCTAAACATGCAGGCATCTGAAAAGTTTGGTGAAAGCCCCAAACTGTTCAGTTTTTCATCTACCCACAAGAGGTCATCTTGTCAAAGGCCTACTCCTCACTGGCCCCACCTGGCACAGGATGGGGAGACAGAGGAAATACTGACCTCCTGGCTCAGAGATGTGCAGCTCATTAGGCATCTGTGGTCTTATTTCCTTTTCCCTGAGATCTCCCCATGTCACAGAGCTCAGGGAAACGTGCAGGAAAGCAGTCACAAGGACATTCTTGCCCCTTTCTCTGCCAGACTCAGGACAAGAGCTCAGATGCACACAGTCACCCAAATTACACAGACACCCTGAGAAGGGAGGTAGTTTTTACCCAGCGCACACATACAGCAGGTAGCTGCTAGCTGCACCATGCTCATCACTCCTCACTCCAGCTGCCCCAGGTGTCAAGAGGCATGTTTTGGAAACCCAGCACTTCAAATACCACAGAACTTAGCAGAATTTTAGCAATGCAACCAAGCAAGGTAACCCACTGCCAGTATGTCTGCTTATACAACTTGCTATTGCTTGCCACCTAATGGCAAAGCTATTGGTTATTCCTTGGGATAACCTCTTGCTTGTCATCCAGCCCTCATCTGCCCTGGATCCTCAGGTTGCAGGCATCTGTAGCAGCTTACAGGTACCACAGTCATCACAGAATCACAGACTGGTTTGGCTTTGAAGGGACCTTATAGATCATCTAGTTCCAGTACCTCCTGTATGGGCAGGGGCACCTCCCACTAGACCTGGTTGCTCCAAGCCCCATCCAACCTGGCCTTGAACACTTCCAGCTTCACTGGGCAATCTGTGCCAGTTTCTCACCACCCTCACAGGAAATCCTTTCTTCTTAATATCTATATCTACTCTCTTCCAGTTTAAAAACATAACCTGTCATTTTAAAAGGGAACACTGTATACCTACGGCAAAAGTGAGCCTATGGCCCATGCAATTATTTGCAGACAAGACTCCAACAGGCAATATTTTGAGTACCTTGCCTGTTTGCAATCCTATCTAAATACATACCTTCTAATTTTCCACAAATTCTTTGAAATCATGACCCTTCAAGCTTATGAGACACATCTGAAAGTACAGAAAAGTTCTTCTATCCAAGTCATTAAATGGGAACCCCTATAGCAGAAAGAAGTAAACCAAAGCTTTTGCCCAGAGGTTGGGAATTTTCCAGTTCAGGCTTTTGTGGCTCCCACCCATCTGCACGAGTACAATAGCAGGGCCATGTTTGGCTTTGTGGCAAACTCAAATGCAAGTGCCAGAAATGGGGAAAGAGATAATTGTGTTTCTCTGGGGAAAGTGGTCATTAGGAGGGTATTATCTGGATAGTGGTTATATAAACTGTGACTGAATGGGCTCTATTTACAATAAGAAAAAATGCAATCTGATGAAAAGGCTGCACTTGAGCAACATGAAAAGCCAATAATCTGTGAGGAAGTAGCTGTTAAATAGCTAGGAATTTTAAGCAGGGACAGTGCTGGGGGAGGGATTTAAAATCTAACCAGACAATCAGTTTCAACATTTCTCAGTAGTCCCAAATCTGCTCTGCAATTTGGAGCAGCAGACAGTGAGAAGGCTGCTGCAGCCCACAGGCCACTTTCTGACCTGATTTACACTTTCTGCAAATCCACAGAAGTGCATCCCCTGCCCTTTGGTATGTAACCTTTTCACAGAGGCAGTCCTGTCCTCACACATTCACTATCAAGGAGGTCATGCACATCGGAAAGAAGGCACCTGTCCCATTTCACCACAGCTGGTCCCATTAAGCCAATGTCAATTGTAACCTCTCTGTAATCACCCAGAAGAGCCCCAAGACTCAGTCTCTCAATATCTCTTCTACACTTGCAGCCACGAAGCGCTGGATCAGCCCCACTCAAATCCCTTTTTCATACCTTGCTGAAAAGGATTCGGTGAGTGACTACAGGATATGCAGGGGAGCTTTTATCTTCAATACCTGCCTTCACTGCATATATCCCAGCACAGATTCAGGAGCAGGATTCTTCCTCAAGACTACACTTTCTAGAAAAAGGCATCATATTTTTTTTAGCATGATCTTTGTGAATTTTTAAGCACAGCCTGGGACATAGAAAGCTTGGCCTACATGAGGAGCTTAATTTAGCTTGAGAGCTTTGAGACCATAAAGGGATACTTTTGTGGGGATGTTAAGCAGCCCAGTGGAGTCAGGCACATATTTGGGTTTCTGCCACTGGATCCTTCATGAACTATATCCTGCCAAACCACCACAGACACATGCTCCTCATATACGAGCACAACCTTATCTAGTCAAGGAATCAGCTCCTTCTAAGTTTTTGCCAGAATTTGTAATGAATGTAAGAACACAAAATGGCTCCACCTCCAGCTGTTTTCAGCTCATCACCTTCCAGCCTTGCTAGTGGTTGCTGTGTATTTAAAATGCAGTGGATTTCTTTTTCATGAACATGTTCCAAGATCCCTTGAATACATAAAAACATGTGGTAACCAACTGATTCCCACCCATTCTCTCTTCCCTATGCAGGTTTTTATAGACTCCACCATGGAGAAGCAGAGCTTTCCAACTTATTCCTCCTATGAAAACAAAGTCTTATCTTGTTGCCTTTTCCTGAGCCTCTTTCCAATCTACTGCATTCTTTGTGAGATGCAGAGACCAGAACTGCCTACAGGATTCAAGGTGTGGGCCAGCCAGGGATTCGTCCAGCAGCACTGAGAGGTGTCCCTTACTGCCACCCCGATCCCACCAGTATTTTGGGGTTTCTGCCAAGCATTGGGCTGACATTTTCGTGTGTCTCTTCATTGGTAATGGCCAACTCAAAGCCCACCATTTTATGTAAGATGTTAGGCTTGTTTTTTCTTAAATAGCATTATGTTACATTGTGTTTTAGCTTACACTCTACTGCTCACTCATGAAGTCTCCCAAAGGTGTTAACAGGCTTCACCTTGAATAACTCTGTACCATCAGAAGAGACACAGGCCCTCTAAAAGAGATTTGTATCTTACCAAGACAGATAACCAGATAAGCATTTCAGATAACCTTCTGGGGGTTTAGTCTCAATCTCTTCCTACTCTTACATTTACATTTTAAATGTAAGGTCTGACCAACCTCTTCTCTGTTGATCACTAGCCATATGTCCCCTTCCCATATGATAATGGCCACCTGCAAATTTAAACACAGCATATGGAAGGAGATAAAGTTGTAGTGGTGTGAGTCTCATTTATTCAGCATGATTAGTCCTAGATCTTCTAGTGCAGATGTTAACACATATGGGCACAATTCTCATCATGCTCATGAAACAAGCAAGATGAACTTGTTCCTAACTTCAAGCTTTGGAGTATTTACAGACCTAACCCTAATTTCCCTGCTTGTTATTTTCCTTCTCTGTTCAGCTAGACAAATAAACACTGCCCTCCCTGAACTGAAGAGAGACACAAAGATTGCTTGTTAGGAAATGAGTATGCTCATCTGATTTATGAGAAATGGGAAGTTTTCTTTATGCACTGTTCTCTCAAAAAACACCAAACCAAACCAAACAAAAAAAACCCACAACAAACCAACAAAAAAACCCCAACACAACAACAAAGAAAAAACCTGACACAGCCAAAACAATCCAGCTACCCTATAATTATATAAGGGTGCACTTACTCAGTATTTAGATAGGTGACCTTTAAGGAAAAGATGGGGTATCAATGATTCAATAAAGTGTCTCCTTTCCTCTCAGAGTTAATGGTGATCAATATCCAGTTCTGCAGCTGGCTGGAGGTTGGTTTTGCTAAGGTGGCAGTGAGATGATACAGCTGTTCTGACTACTTGTATTGTTTGAAGATCTGATGCTAAACCAGTGGGTACAAAAGAATAATTTTTATAAAGCTGTTTAAAATTGTCTTTAATTTATCAGCTTGCAAAATAGTTCCCCTTTTTACAAACACTCTTGCAGCACTCTTGCTAAGACATCTGAAGACTTTTCTGCTGCCTTTGTAAAACCAAAATGACTTTCAAAACCAGGTTTTGAGGTTTAATGAGAACAGCAATTTCTCTTCCAAATACAACAGTCACATGCACTTTCTCAGATGTTGCCAAAACTAGACCAAAAAAGCCATCACAACACAGAACCTATGGACCAGCCATTTGAACGCTGCAGAAGTGTCCTGGTAAAAGTCTGCTTAGCATAACGACCCTTTGTGCAAACTGCCCCATCAGCTCAACCAGAAATTGGATGTTGTTTATCCTGCCTTAGGAAAGAGAGATCTGGTAGCATAGACCACATCTTTAACTGCAGGACTCCCTCAGGGGTGCTACTTGTTTCATAGCAAAATACACAGAACACCAACTATGCCATTCAGGGATGCATTACTTTCCCATGACAGCTGGTAGCCATTACTTACATCCTAAAATATTATAATATAAATATTTTTGCTTCTTCTCCCAGATGCAAACAATGAGAAGAGAGTCAGCTCAGGGAGAGGAGAAGAGAAGCCACAAATCGATTTGATCCTTTGATATCTGAGGATATAATCCTCTGGGATCTCCATAACCCCAAAGAAATGAATGGAAAGTCTCTCGAGAGGATTCATCAGGCTTCAAGACAGACACTCCATCCCCATCATGGCTACTCACAGCTGCACTCTAATAACCCTCTAATAGAACAGGGCCTTCCTGCTTTTCCCTCTTTATCAGGGATGCAAACCATCAAGTTTGCATGGGATTAAGCCTCCTAAAATGGTCACTGGTACAAAGTACGATTTACAAAGGCACGCAGCTATGAAACTCCTAATCTGCACCTTTACATAACTTCTTTCCTGAAAAAATCAGCCCTAGGTGACTATGGCTCTGAAGACTATTTCCCTCTTTAGCCATCAGAACTGCAGGACCACCACGGCCAAGACAGAGCTGTGCCTTTGCTCCATCTGCTCATGGCTTGTACCTAAGCAGCACATGGATGCACTGGGGCAAATCAGCAGCCCACAACAGGCTTGCAGAGTTAGCACCGAGGATGTGGCTTGCCTGCAGAACATTCAGTATAGGAGATTAGGCAGAAAAAGCAATGAAACCAGCATCAGCCTGGCAACTCAGGTTGGATTTGCAGGATTGCCAGCAAAGAGGGAGGGCAAAAGAGAAACACAGTGAAAACAAAAAAAATCAGTAAAATCATTCTTTTAAGCAGAGTACATTTTTGGTTTTGTGACTGAAAGCCAACAAAGAGACAGCCAAAGACAATGAGCACAAAGGTGATTCCACAGAGCCTCTTCTCAGAGTAAACTTCCCACTAGCTTGTCATTACTTTGATTATAGGACTGTTACTGTTGGTGTATCCTAGTCTGAGATGCAACTCTGCCAACACGGGAGTCTATCCTGACCACTAACCAGGCAGCATTCCTTGGAAGTGCACTGCTACTGATGGCTGGAAGCCCCCTAGGAAATGGCCCCAAACCTGCATGAGGCTGTTTGCCAGTAGGCACTGGGTAAGGGAAACTGCACTGTAACTCCACACTAGTTAAAAACCATGGTAGAGAGCTTGGTGGTGTTAGAATGGGACTCAAAAAACCCAAGTTGAAGTCTCAAATTTGCAAGGAGCCTGTTGCACGAGAAGGGATGGTAAGGCTGCCCAGGCCTTTTCAACCTTGCCTTACATCCACCACAGACAACAATGGAAACCAGGGGTAGAAGAGCAGGACACCATTGGCTTGCTGGTCTGCTATCAGACCTTAGTGGCCTGGGATTCTCTGAGGAGATTCATGGATGCATTTTGCTTGCAATCACAAAAGTCTGCAAATCACTACTATCACCTCCTTTGAACAAGCCACAAATGACTTGACAAGGCCAGCACTGCAACAATTTACAGAACCTGCTGTCAAGATAGCTACTCAAAATCTGGCTATAAATCTTGACCTGACATATGCATATGCTATGTTTTCCAGCTTTCTGGCTTACTATTCTTTGTTTTGTAATCCCAGAATGATTGCAATTAAGGAACACTATCTCATCAAAATGCCTTTCAGTGCACTAACTTGTAAACACTAGTAATAAGTATGGCTAATAAAATACAGTTTATTAGCCAACCTTGTACAGTATTTATACAGCCTTTTCTACTCATCATTAAGAAAAACAAATCCTTCTTGGCTGTGCTGAAGGTGGCATTGTTGCCAGCTCCCTTGGTCTCACCTGTAATGAGGTGAAGAATTAACAGTCCTTACAGGAGCAGCAGGGTTTTTTTACTGCCTGTCCCAATCCCATCCTCTGCTCTTCTGACTGACTCAGAGAGGAACTGCCACAAATGTTGTTTCCAAAAATAGATTAGCAACAAAACTCGCTTTTGTTGTGTTAAATGATGGAAAAAATCAGAATCTCAGCTGCTTGACAGTACTTGGTTCCTGTCCCGGGATTCCAAGGAAAAATCTGGTGGCCCCTCAAAAGTCTGGTGAATCAAAATCCCTGGTCAGGAAGAGCTGCCTGTGAATCCCTGCAGTTAACATGGTAACAAGCAAGTAGCTGAAATAAGTGGGGTGTAGGGGAAGCCTTCACTCCATAATGTTCTCAGGAGCCAATTAGTGTAGAGTGATGGTAGATAAGTGGTTATTTCCTTAGGGCTTAAGGGAACTACAAACATTTTGCTTTGTTTATGCAATGACCTTGGTAGTTGTCAGCCAGCAACTGGGTAAATGAACCACAAAATAGGAACACTGTAAAAAGCCAGACCACTGATTTAAAAGAGAATGTTTTCCTTAGTGGAAAAACCATGCACAGTCTTTCCCAGCACAAGATTCTGTTTTGTAGCAAAGTCCTTTTTTCTTTTTCTTTCTTCTTTTTTTTTCAAAAGGTACTTGGTAAAGTCAATTATCATGATATATGGAGTTACTTTCCCCGAGATGAACATAAAACCAAATGCTTGGCAGTAAACATAAACCTCCCAAGTTTTCCCTCTTCTTCTGTCCTTTTATCTCTTTTTATTAAACACATGCAGAAGTATAAATTGGTAATTTACTGAAAAATGAATGGTAATATTTACTAAAGTGGCACTATTTACTACCCATTTTACTGTGAAGAGAGCCTGGGTTTAGGAGCTTCTTTCCTTAGGATTTTTAACACAAGCATAAACAAAAATTACTATGAAGAGATGACTTAAGTCCTTTCCTGCTTTTCTTGTTTTCTTTTAAAAAAGAAACACTGAAATAAACCCATGGGAAGGAGTAAGATTTCTTTGTGCAAATACTTATTCCCTGCCAGGTCCTGACATGACACACCAGCTCTGCAGCCTGGAGGACATACCACAGAGAAGTGCCCAGAGCACCTGGAACCAGCCAGCAAAAAAGCCTCCACAGCTTCAGTCTGGGATCTTTATCCAGAGTAACAAAAATCCCTGCATGCCCAGGGATTTCGACTACTGACCTGCTTAAGGCAGCAAAATCATCTAAGGGATTACCCTTCATTAGTACCCAAACTAGGATTACATTTACTACTGGATGTACATCCCTTGGAGCAGGAGATCAGCCCTTTAGATAATGGTGGCAGTCATTTACCCAGAGCAAGGCCTGCAGGGAAGGTGAATCCCTATTAGTGGCACAATTTACATATCCTGGAAATAAAATTCATTCTTGCCCACATCAGAAATCAACCCATGTGCTTAGGGGACACATGAGAAAACCAATGAGCAGCAGCTCTGCTCAGACAGACCAGGTGAGCTGGTCACACAGCTTCCCCCATGTGCTTCCCTTCAGAGGAGGGTCACATGAATCATGGCATCCTAGAGGAGGAGCTCAAGGTTTAAAGTCCCTCCAGCTGGGATCAAAGTGATACATGGTGCTGCTTATTACAAAATATAAATACACATTCCACCATACAACCTTCCAAGAGTCACTACAGAACATAACCTCCTGGCCTTCCTGAGGCTCTTCCTTATCCAAGCACCTACAGCCAGATTATCTGCTGATCTGAGACACTGAAAACATTCCTTGCTGTTTTATTATTTTCACATATGCAAAGTTATTCAGCTGGACTGGAAACTGTCCATATAAATTCTCTGTGACTACACTACTCACACTCTCATTCTCCCATTTCTGCAGAGCAAATCACTCCCACCTACTGCCATGTCCTGGAGCTGAACAGACAGTGACAACTTTCTATAATTAAATTAAATCCATTCTATTCCAGAAGATACCACAATTCAGAGGGAGCAAGTCCTTGTCTGCTAAACTCTCACGGTTTGTAACAAAGTGCTTAATACTCTATATAATTTGTAGAGTGACAAGTGTATGAAAATTGTACAGCAGATTTCCATAAGAGCTGCATCCTGCGTTGAGAGAAAACATCTTATTATGAATGCATCCTCTGGAGCACTCTAACCCTCTAAAAATACAGCTTAGGAGTGAAGTCACATTGTCTTAAGCACTGTAATATTCTATTTTATACAGTTCTTATGCAACCCCATTCACCAAATGCCTTACACCATGCTTCCTAAGAACTCAGGACTCCTCTGGGTCATTTTCTCACCAGGGAAGAATCACATGCAAGGTCCTGAACAGGGCAAGACAGCAGACAAGATGTATATGCACAGAAGAAGAGTTGAAATGGGAGTGGATTTGGATTAGGTTCTCTGCATAAGTAGATCTTCTACAGCTGCCCATTGCTATGGGTTTTTATCAGAGATGGAAGGTCAAGCACCTCCACTGTGCATGGCAGGGAAAAGCTGCAGCATTTGCGTTTCAGAGGAGGACCCACAAAAAACCCTGCTCCTCATCTGAGACCCAGGAGCCCTGCTGCTGAGCACTGCCCTTGGCCTGCAGCTTTTGAAAGCTGTTATGATGGATCAGAGATAATGGACATGAGCCTTGAGACCTTGGCCCAGCCAAATACCAGAGAAAACTAACGTAGGATGAAAGCAAGTTCCTTTTCCAAACACCTTCTGATGCAAATAATTACTACGTGGGAAGGAAACACAAACCCTGAGCAGTGAAAGGAAGGTCACATAACAGGTGAAGCTGGATATTACACCTTGATCCCTTCCCCCTGGCCCTTGGAGAAGACTATTGCTAAAGTGGGTATGAGTCTGATGGCCAAAGGGGTTTGCTTGGGCAAATCCCAACTGTCAAGGGATGGGCATGGACAGACAATCAGATGTGGCCAGTCTCCAACAAGGCATACTCTGGCTCTTTTGGACTCTCAAGTCCTGACCAGTGTAAAAATCAAGCTTAATATAAGGCATGGCTCTAATGATTGGACAGCCACACTCCAGCCCAGAAAACTGGTGAGAAAGAAGTCTTAAATGAGCATGACAGCAACTGAAGACAGCTGGTATTATTGATTGTAATGCATGAGTAAATCTGTAACACGTCCTCCCCTCTACACAGGAATAATTCTCAGATTATTTAAAAAATAAGTCATAGGTGGCACTCAGTCTTAACAGACAAGCCTGGAAATTTAACCAAAGTAGCTTTCTCCATCCCCTTCCCTGACCAACATAACATTTCTGTTTAAACACTGGGAGAAGTAATTCCATTTAGTTAATCCTCACCTATTGAAGAAGATAAATTAGAACAACACCTGTCACTTTTTCACAGTCCCTTAGAGTGAAGAGCCTTTGAGATGGATTTTCTCTGGCAAGGAATGTAACAGAAAGGGATTGTGGTAAATGAAGGAATCAAGCAGAAAATCCACTCCCAATTTAAAGCAGATAATGAGCACCAGAGCTGGTGTGGAAGTAATTAATTCTAATCAGTTATGAGACAATAAAATTTAATTATGGGTTCCTTGAAAACTAAAACCCCAGCAATTATTGTTAATAGGCCTTTCTTGATGGCAGATAGTGAATAGAATTTGTTGAGACTGTTATTCCTGCAGTTAATTTTTTAAAGAAAATAAATTAGCTTTTAGTTAAGGATGCCTGGGCATACACTAACACACTAAACTGTGCTATTGCACTAAGTTTAGATCCCACAGGACAAAAATGCAATCTTTGAGGAAACTCTTGGATATGCTTTTAGCTAGACGACATTCTCCTCTCTGCCAAGGTCTCAGAGCTTCATTACCTGTTCAGATGTACTCTCTCCTCAGGATACCTGGATGTCTCCAGCTTCATTTCAGCACATTTATGCTAGTAACAACAGAAATCGCAAGTGATTTCTTTGTCATGCACTCATTTAAGTGCTGCATGAGAACTCTGGCTGGGGAGTAACAGTGGTAGGAACCCAGAAACCAGACCACAGCACAACCAGGTGACTCCTGCTCTGGCTTGATGTGGCTGTGGCCCCTATTCACTCTCTTCCTGCACCAGATGCTGCTGCCGTTTCAAACAGAAAATGAACTACTTCCCCTCCAGTCTAGAAGCTTATCTCATCCAGCCTGAACTGCATGAGGGGAGAGTTCAACTCTGGTATTTCTCATTTTGATGCTGCACTCATATGTTTCTCTCCCAACTAGCTATGGAGCATGACTTCTACTCAACTTGCAATGATTTCCAGCTCTTTCAAAGCGTGACAGCCTCTGAAACTACCATATTTACCAGAAATGACTTAAAAGAAAATGTAAGCTAACAAATCCAGCATTTGCCCAGTGACTTAAATGCCTGTGCCCAAGTGCCCTTAAGAGTCTGTATTTTCTCTGTCTTGCAGTGTTCAGGTGGTGAATGGAACTAACATGGGCATGTCTGTCCTCCTCACCATTATAGAACTTCTTTACTTACCTGTGCCAAGCTCTAGCAGCTGTGTTTTGTTGTCCCTATGAAAATGGCATAGAAGAGACTGCCCACAATATAGTGTTGCTGAGGCACCATGTGCTTGGGTACCCACAGAGCATCTCTGAATGAGCTAGAACTGCTGAAACCTTCACTTCAGGATCAACAGCTCAGGCTAAGCTGCAAAACAGTTCAATACTGGTACCTTTATGGCTGTTGAAGGAGCACTACAAAATATTTCAATGCTTATTTTAGGATATACTAAGAACTCGGAGCCACTGGTAGTAAGAACACAATATTTGCTTTCAGCTGACCACATCAATGCACTCAAGATGTGACTGAAGGCTCAGGTTTGACCCTCAACAAAGGTCATCTTTGGACTGCTTCACCTCCACCATCTATTCCCATGGATAATGAAAGGCAGAAACACTTCATCCCATGCCCCACGATGCTTAGTCAGAACATAACCCAGTTTTCTAAGAGTTGTTCCAAGTGCTTCTGTCATAAGGGGATGGAGTGTAACACCTCTCAAAGATGGTGAATAGCAGAAGGCCACTTTAAGCTATAATGAGGTCTCATTACTACAAGAGATTATGAAGGACAAGAGCTTGGCAGCATTTAGCAGTGCTCAGGAAGTCAGAAAAATGAACAAGATTGTCTAGAGCTGAAAGAGCAAATGTTTTTCCTGAAAAGGTGCCTGATTCTCTATGATTAGTATCTTGGGCAATCATTTACACCAGGGGCTAAAAGCAGTGTAAAATCAGCACAGCAACATTATGCTGGCTTTGCACTGGTGTGAGCAGCTCTGCAGAGACTGACAAAAAACAGGCCTGTAGAGTTTAAGAAACTTCATGCTATAGGAGTAAAAAATTGACTTTTATAACAAGAAACACTCCGTGGGAGAATGAATTGTGCCTGAATTACAAAATCTTGGCACCCCTTGCAGCTCCCTGTAAAACCACCTGCACTTTCTACTTTTGGAGTCTGGCTTAGATGAACCAGAGTATTCATCCAAGATTATGGCAAACCCAAAGCACTAGAATTACTCCCTAGCAATTATTCATCTTTTTCCCAAAGTACATTATCATAAAGCTTGAACATAATTCACAACAAATGCTTTTGTCTCACAGTTTCACCTTTACAAACTTCCCTGAATTAAAAGAGTTTATCTCAACTGGCATTATCAGTCTGCAGAATTCAATATATTTTAATTAGGAGGATGAGTGAGAGTTTTGCCTTCCTAGTTAATGACAAAGTACCATGTTCTCTCTTTAATTAGGGCATATTAAGAGGTTCATATTTAAATTCACTTCAATGTAAGGGTGAAACAAATGGTACAGTGTAACTAGATTATTCCCTACCAACTACATTATGCAGTGTCAGACATTGAGATCCACGTTCCTAAGCAGCGCATGGAAACATCTTTTAAACGCCTCCAGGGATGGTGATTCAACCACCTCCCTGGGCAGCCTATTCCAGGGTTTAGTTACCCTTTCAGTGAAGAGTTTCTTCTATTACCCATTTCTAGTATCCATTTCAGTTTCTTCTGATATCCAGAGGTCATTTCCTTTTGTCCTGCTAAAGATGCCTCACAGGCTGGTGACAACATTCAGTCCAAGAAAACCCAGTAACCTGTGAGCCAAGCAAGACCCATTCCTCTGCTCACTGCCAAGAGTTCTTTCAGACCATGAAGTCTTTCCTACTTGGCTACTTGCTAGGACTTTCAGAAACCTGATTTTGACTGTTTCAAACAGTTTCAGAGCAAAGGTTTCTTATAGCTTCTCACTATGTCTTTTCACTTACATCAAACATATTTCTTTCATCTCAGTGTGTTTGTGACCTCTACAAAAAGAAAGCACAAAGTGGCAGCAGTAAGCTTCACTTCCTTACATTCTTCTCTTACTGCTTTCAACATGCAAAACCATCACTGCTTTGCTACTAACCTCTGCAGGGACTGCCCAAGCAATCTCCAAGCGATTTAAATGGTGCTAACATGAGAAGAGAAAATCCAGGAAAGTGATCAATTGGATAAAGAGCCTGACCTCAGTATTCAGCAGTGTCTCCTGGGCAATCCAGCCTCTGGAGCTTCCCACCACTTGGTGATCTATGGCTCCAGAGAGTGGTTCAGCAGACTGAGAAAAAAAATCCATCTCTGAAAATTAGGTCCCTTCATATTTCATCATGGCTCTTGCCACCTTTTGTTGTGCTTATCCCAAAAGCTGTGCTTTGTACTCTCTCATACCTTCATGTGTCTCTTTATCAACTGCCTTTTAAGATCACAAAAAAGAATAAAATTGACTGCCTGTAGATTAGCAAACGTCTTGCCCTGAACATCATCCTCTTTCATCAGTCATTGTCCCCCTCCCCAAGACTAGTAAGAAAAAGACATTTATAAACAGAGTCTGTTTAAAGAAGAGATGAGCTTGGTACAAAGGATACTAATTGTAACATTTTTTCTTTCAGATCTGCATTGATCCCAACAGCTGTAGATACTTCAAAAATCTTTTCCTACAGTGTCCACACCTTCATTACACAAAGAAAAGCGTATTACCAAAAAACATTCAGCCAGCATTCAGTGTTTGCTCAAGGTAAACTGGGGGGTGATTTCCTGGCTCCTTCTGACCATGACTGAAGTAGGAGTTTCATCTTACATCAGTCAGAGCAAAATGAACTTTTTTTCTTCAAGAGGGAAAAGGGAGGAGACAGCAAAAGTAGACAAAGACAGCTCAGGAGATGGGATGGTGTACTGATCAAGTGTGGAAGGACACGAGTGTCACCTGCTTCAGCAGAGTGGAGAAGGGACTGGTGTTTAGCACCAGCAGCAAAACATTAACACTACTGCATAGTTACAGGGTACTGAGCAGATATTCAGCCCTGGATGTGTTTTTCTACTAAGTTCCACTTCAATTAGATGACAGTCTGTGGACACCAAAGTACCCGCATCTGCTGCAGTAAAGTAACAAGAGGAACATACACACATACATGTAGCTGTGTGTACACACTGTTGGCAAATTGCAGGAGTAAAGTAGTAGAGATTAAAAGCAGTAAAGTTTACCCTTTTCTAGAACTGGCAGCCCCTTCTTTAAAGTTGCCATCTCTTCCATGCTTCTTCGACCACCACTTTATCATCTCTCCTTGCATTTCACATGTCCCTCTTGGGGGATCAGGGCTTCTTCTTTCTCTTGCACACATGCAGCTGAAGAGAAAGAGCATTGACTTTGTCCTGCTGCTCCTGTTTTCTCACCACCTCCTCACCTCTGAGGTAAACAGCAGCTCCACATTACATTAGGATTTCACTGTCAAACATAAGAATGATGTTTCCCTAACAGACTTGTGTTCATCAGTGCTTTAAAAGAAAAAAAAAACAACAAAAGAAAAACAAAAAGCGGAGTCCAGACCAAAGAGAATTTAAGAACGAGTAGCTGTGACAATCCCAAGCATTTATTTCATTTACAGCTCTTTAAAGAAGTGAAAAAATAGAAAAAGAAGAGAATACAGACATTTTAAGATGTCTCTTTGCTCACTACTAGAGGTAAAAGCAGGGCGGGAGGATGTGAGATGATGCCAGTTGTTAATGGATTTTTCTGACACTGAAAAGAAAGTGCAGAATGCATTTGAAGAGTACTGCTTCATTAACCACCATTAGTCATCCATTTCACAACTGAATGGGTTGATGGCTCTGGGCTCTTCTGGAGTTTTGTCCTCGTTGGTTTTTTTATTTGTTTCTCTCTTTTTCTTCTTCATAACACCCCTACTCTCAACATGGCACTTAGCACCAATTGTTCCAAGACCTCCAAGATACCCAAAGGCACCACAGCCTCTGCCCTCTCTTTTGCATTTTTCAATAACAATTCTCATCAGATTTTATATATTTCCTGAAATGGCTTAGCATTAATTTGAAAAAAAAGAAACAACCACCCGGACTATCTACCTACTCTTATTCTCCCACTACACTTGAAGCTTCTTGGGGCCCAAGTGAACTTCAGGCCACAAGCAAGGTTTGCTCAACTCCTCAACACAGTCCCAAGTGAACTACTTTCAGTGTCCATCACTCCAGCAGGAGCACTCCTGGGTGGTACCCAGCTCCACCACCACACTGGCTGGCAGCAGTATTTCCTGGCAGGGCCTGCAGGTATTGGGGGCTACAGAAGAAGTAGGCAACTAGAAGCTAGAAGTGCCCTGGGTCTGGCATCTCAGACAGAGCATGGCTGGAGGAAATCACTGCTCTTTAGTTCACGCCAGGAAGTATTAGACAAGTTGTACAGCTTGCCTCCAGAGTCTGCTGTGTACATATTGAAACACGGAGGAAAAAGACAGGCACATACATTCCTTAGCTGATAAACATCTAGAGGCAGGCAGTGTATATGCAGCAGGATGCAGAGCCATTGGTCATGGAGCTGCTGAAGTCTTCTGCCATGGAAGCAGCAAGTGATGACATGGAACATGTTGCACAGTGGGTGTCTACTCCCTGGGCAGGATTTGCAGACCTTGCCAGAGCTGAAAAAGCAGCAGAGAAGGCTAGAGCAAACGCAAAGGGGTGACTAATTGGGAGGGGTTAAGCACCGCAACACTTTCACCTCAGTTTGAAAGGATTCAATTTTAATGCCCACAGTCATGGCACAAAATGTTGGACAGCAACACACAGAAGTCTTCTGGGAGTTCTCTGCTTCTGAAGCCAGACACAAAGCTGAGAGAGAGCCTTTATGACACAGGGACAGGCACCTGAATTCAGAATGATGAACCCGAATTTAAAAAATAATAAGAATAGCCTGTAGGACTGAGAAGAACTTGGAAGCAATTCCAGGACACACACAAACAGCCTTCCTCTCCCATCAAATCTACAGGCTGAAGATGATGACATTTTTAACAGTGTTAAAAGCCAAACAAAAAGTAGCTGCATGATGCCTCTCAGTTGTTGCAGGGAATCGTAGGGAATTCGTGCTCATCTTTCTGTAAAGAGCTCCTGTCACACATATCACTGTGACAGGTGTCCATGGTGTCACTGGGTGGATAAAGCAGAAGGATGTCTAACTATTACACAAACTTGTAAGATCCTCAATAATCAGCAGTGGAAGGAGAAAGCTACATGTCTTTCTATGGGAGGTCAGGGCCAGGGTCTAGTAGTCCAGCATGAAAAGAGCTCAGAGTATGGATACAAGGAAGGTGCTCCTAAGGAGGAGCAAGCTTGGTTATGAAGAGAACAAACAACCCCCATGTAGGATCACTTATGTCTCCTTCCATATCCTCTGCTATGGTGGTGTCTGGATCCACCCTTCTAGCAAGTAACTCATATTAGATCCTAGGTGGAAACGGGAAGAAGATGGTGGAGAGTCTGGGGAGAGGATGGCATTCCAATGAACTATCAAAAGTATTGGCTAGGAATTCATTTGTGTGAGTTGGAAAAAACATCAGTGCAGATGCTATAAAAATATGGGAAGATGGTTAGCTGGGTGATCTGAGATTCCCTCTCTTTTGTGGTGCCAGAACCAGTAAGATTGCAGGCCGAAGATAGTTCTTCTATGCAGTGTTTCCGTTGTCAGACTGTCTGTAGTGAAAGAGACTCCTGGAGTCCAGTTTCCCAGAGTACTTGACAGCTTCAGCAAAAAGCTTTGTCACCTGTCAATATAAAGCAGAGGAGGACTGAGCATTGCAAACCTTCTGCAGAAGGCTGGGTAATAAACAGAGCAGGCTCCACATTTCTAAATGGTCACCCTGAAACTACTGTATGCAGTTCCAGTCCTTAAGTTCATCCAAATGGTAGTGACTTGAATCGAGATAACTGTGCATGGGTGTTGCCTCCAGCCTCTGGAGCCTGTGGGTCCAGCTGAAGAGATGTAGAAATGCTGGGCTGCTTTGGCAAGACAGCTCTGTCCCATGAGAGCTGTTGTTTTCCCCCTACAGCCCAAGCCTTTAAGAGAACACAAGGCTGTTTTCCACTCTCAAACTCAAAGATTAAAACTCAGCAATCAAAAGGGTTCAGTGGAATGCATCAAGCAGGTCTGGTAATAAATTTTGGATGGGGACCCCTGTTCTGGTTGTCAGTGTGTCTTGCTAGCAGGCAGAGGATGGGTCTTCAACATCCCATTCCTGCTGACCCTGTTGGGCATTATCCTGCCTATGAACTTACAGCTTGGCACACTCTGCTCTCCATTCACTCCAATCACGGTGGAAGATTGTGCACAGCTGGACACTAGTTCAAGTCACTGGATTCCATGTCAGCGTCCCCAGAAATCAGTGGGAATTTGGCTGCTGTGCTTAATGAGAGCCAGATGAGGCCCTTTTGTGACAGTTGAAGCCACTCGCAAAGGAAGTCAAGGTACTGCTGGCAGCAGGGGTCCCACTTAGCATCACCAAATCTCTCTTCCCCACTCAGTAAGTGAAAGGGGTTTGTCAGGAGCTACAAACACATAATGACTGGCAATTGGGAACTACATCAGAACAGGCAGCAATTCCACTTGGATGGCACTTTGGAACTGGATTGCCTCAAGGATCATTTAAGAAAGCTCAGCTACATCCTGCTCTAAGGTTTAAGGACTGTACTGGAAAAACACCCCAGGAAAAAACTGATCCTGTGCATAATTTAAATATGTTAAAGGCAATCCTGGGCAAGAAGTTTACTCTGAAGTGAAAATGGTACAGCTGCTATTTCAGCTGCAGTACAAGACTCAAGATTTTGTTTGTTTTACTTTGAGCAATAGTATTTTGTACAGCAGCAAAAAGAAAATGCATTTGAATAACTTTGTTGCTATGATTTTCAGGCACATTATTACTTGTCAGAGATAATGAAGGTCCAAACACACTGGAATCTAAGGTCACAAGTGCTTGAAAGCTCTTGTAACTAAGAGGAGAAAGAACAACATGGGAAGTACCTGGAAATTAGTGAGCAGAGCAATCCTGCTATCAACAGCCATCCTCCGGATCACATAATTATCATGGACAAACTTGGTGTTGCTGTTAGGCAGGTTAATCACCAGATCTATTTTCCCATCCCTTATCAGGCTGAAGAAACAAAGCACAAGACAGTATCACAGTGTGTCTTTGCTTCATGAAAATCCACGATGCATAGCACAGGCACACAGGGAAACAACACTGAACACTTTGAATCATCGTGCATCTCGAAAAAGAATGGTTGAGGGGCTAAGGCACTAAGCTGGAACTCAGGAATTTGGGCTCTACTTCTGTTGATGATGCAAAGCAACACTCAGCCTTCACACAACTCAGCAGAAGTCTGTTAGAGGCACGACTGACTGTCATTAAAGGCTAAATACTTAGATCCCATGTACCCTTGCATGAAAACGTAACACGTAGCAACACATCCAAGACGTATTCAATATGACTGTTCAACGAGACGTTCATTAATTACGCTGAAACCTTCCTGCTGTGGCAACTCCAGAATCAGATAAAATAAAACTTTTTGATTGAATCCTGATTAAATACCTCTCACTGATCTCAACAGAACCAGCAATTTACCCCTTTATTTGCTGTCCCTGGATGTTAAGACAAATTTGACAAGGTGGGTGCTGTTCTTACCTCCTGACTGGCGGGAGGCTGAGACTCCGGCTTTCCTGTGAAGGCCACGCCACAGGATTTGCTGGGATACCATTAGCATTGAGCCATTCTGAGGTTGCTTCTGTGGCATACAGCTGTAGAGGGGAAAGAATGGTTACTTCTGTGTGCTGCACAACACAAAAATCTTTCCTTGAACTCATGTGGGTCTGACCCAACATGCAGCCTGGCTGTCAGATTATTTTGGAGGACACTGTCATCACGAGTCTCCCCGTACACAGAGAACAGCACGACTTGCCCAGCTTTGTTATCTGTGACTGCTGATGGATGATGATAGTCAATGAATGGTAGTAACATACAGAGAAGCAGCTAAGGGGCTTAGGAAAACTCAAATCCCTCTGACTTTCAATAGGCTTAAGTTCAATCACTCTTTTTTCTTTTTTAACTTTTTAAATTTTTTTTCCTTGGTTGTTGCTGCCTAGCACTATGTTCTGAAAGGCAGAACTGTAAATCCAGTAGTTGTACTAAAGCCACTGGGGAAAACAGTACTTAAATGCTTCATACTAAGCAGCTCTCCCCATCTTCTGGGGCCACAAGTTTCTTGGAGAAGTCAGAGGAGTTTATAATCTGATATCTTGCCTGCAGGTTGAAAACAGAGCCAGGGGTTTTCTTGCCCTCAGGACTTAGTCCTGTTTGTTCAGTTAAATAATAATGACAATTTTTAGTTGGGTGACACCTGCTGACTTTATGGATCACTCAGCTAAAAATCCCTGTTGTACTCTGAAAATGTTCTTTTTTCACTATCTTTAACATGCTCCTTTCCTGTAGCAGGCTAAGCATATTTCAGATTTGGAAAACCCTGTAGCCTCAAATAACTGAAACCACCCACCTTGAAGCCTTCCTCATGCAGTAGCTCTGCCACGCTCAGGAATCTGGGGCGGAAGGACTTCTGAAAAATGAGATTTATTAGATACAGCATCAGAGCTAGGATTTAGAAGTAGTGCTTCTTTGGGGTAACCCAGGGCTCCTTTACACTGTGCTACGAGGCAAATACACCTTTCTGCGCTGAGAGTGTCTTTGTTTGTGTGGGTGGACATATCTGAATGCACATTTTCAAGAACCCTGTCTGAATCCTGAAGCCTGACTCACTCCCAGCTAAGAGGCATTTCGTTACAACACCAGGTAAGTGCTCCCATACCAAGCTCAACCACAACTACAGAAGATTTCATACTGCATATTAAATATCTGGGTATCTGCGTCCTCAAATACACCAACTAGTTTTCTCTGCTCTTAATTATTATTATCTTCATAATCATTGCTCAAACATTTGGCCTTCTCTTCTGGCAGATAACATATATGGACAGACTTGGGGCTCCCTTTGGATCCTCTGTTTGCAAAGAACCTGTGTATGTGTGAGCTCATTTCTAACCCCCACGAGCATATGGAATGGAAAACACAAAACAACTCAGGAGACTTGGACACCCTATTCCCATGAGGACCTGAATGTCCGTATACTTAGGGCACCTTTAAAAGACTCTCTCATGCATTCCCGGCTCTAACATAATTTAGAAGTAGTAAAGATAAGACGACCTCCTGTAGACATCTTCACTTGAACAAGACAATATAGAGCAACAGAGGAGTGAATGTTTGATCCCAGTATAACTTCCTGCAGGATGTTGAAGGCACAGCAATGCAAAGATCAGATGCCACACATGCCCTTCTGACTGCCAAGGCAGGCTAAATCTCACTTTTAACCTCAGCCTGGTCTGGCTCTTTGCAAGTACGATTACTGCAAGCTCCCTTATCCCCACTGGAGCTACTGATAGCTTAACCTTTATGGGAGAGAGCACAATATTCTGAAGAGTGAATGATTTCCTATAAAGAAAAGGAGTCAACAGGTTTTTTCGAGCACTCTGGAAAGAACCTCCTTCTGAACACCATGTTATTCTGTACAATAACTGGAAAATATAAATACACAATCTGACAGGGTTGGCAGCTTCCCAGTCAGAGAGAACGGCTCTGCCTTCTGGTCAGGAGGTTTGGTTTTCACAACAGTATTATAAACTTCTATCAAACATGTACTGAACGCTTGTGACACATAAAACAGCCTCTCCATGAAAAGAAATTACAGCTGTCAGCTTGCATCCAAGCAGCCTCAGATTTACAAGCTGGCTGAAAGGACCCATGCAAGAAACCATTAGTTACTAAAGGTGAAAAGTACAAGCAGATTTATTTAGTGAAAGATATTTATTGTAGGAGAATTGTATTCTTTTCCTTTATCAGAAAAGTTTCTTATAACCTCTTGCTCACGTTTGCTAGCATGCCCTGCTGTTTGGAGAGAGCTACATCCTCAGTTAATTCAGGACAGCCACACCATTTCTCACAAAGATCCCACCCGAAAAAAAAACAGCTCATCTCCTGTCATAATCTTGAATTCTGTACCTAAACCCACTGTGGAGCACACAATAATCCTGGTGTGTAAGGAACCAAGGCAGAAGGTTACCTTGAAACAACAGACTTGGAGTGCTAGGATTTAAAAATAAAATACTGCATCAATGCTTTCTGCATCTCGTGGTCACCAGCACAGATGTAAGACAGATGCACACCATCCCAGAGATATCACTGAATAGCCCAATCAGGAAAGAAAATAAAATGAGCTTTTCAACTCCTCTTGCATAAAATATAAATTATTTAATGGCAGACTCAGGGTTTCAGCAGCACATATTTCTCAGAATTGTGAAAAGAGGTCAGATTATCAGCTTGCATCAACTGGCAGAGATTCGTGTGCCTAACAAGAAAGAATCACAGAATCACAGAATCCTAGGGGTTGGAAGGGACCTCGAAAGATCATCTAGTCCAACCCCCCTGCCAGAGCATGGTCACCTAGAGTACATCACACAGGAATGTGTCCAGGTGGGTCTTGAATGTCTCCAGTGAAGGAAACTCCACAACTTCTCTAGGCAGCCTGTTCCAGTGCTCTGTCACTCTCACAGTAAAAAAATTTTTCCTGACATCCACATTGAACCTCCTATGCTCCAGTTTGCATCCATTACTCTTGTCCTATCACTAGACATCACTGAAAAAAGCTTAACTCCATCTTCCTGACACTCACCCTTTACATATTGGTAAACACTGATGAGGTCCTCTTCTCCAAGCTAAAGAGACCCAGCTCCCTCAGCCTTTCCTCACAAGGGAGATGTTCCACTCCCTTAATCATCTTTGTGGCTCTGAGCTGGACTCTTTCCAGCAGTTGCCTGTCCTTCTTGAACTGAGGGGCCCAGAACTGGACACAATACTCCAGATGTGGCCTCACCAGGGCAGAATAGAGGGGGAGGAGACCCCCTCTTGACCGACTAACCACACCCTTTCTAATGCACCCCAGGATGCCATTGGCCTTCTTAGCCACAAGGGCACATTGCTGGCGCATGGTCATCCTCCTGTCTACCAGGACCCCCAGGTCCCTTTCCCCTACACTGCTCTCCAGCAGTTCACCATCCTGAACTCCACCATCTCGTGGTCACTGCAGCCAAGGCTGCCACTGACCACCACTGCTTCAACAAGGCCCTCCTTGTTGGTGAGTACAAGATCCAGCAGCGCTCCTCTTCCAGTTGGCTTGTCCACCATTTGCATTAAGAAGTTATCATCAATGCACTGGAGGAATCTCCTAGACTGTGAAAGGCTGGCTGTGTAAGTCTTCCAGCAGATACCGGGGTAGTTAAAATCCCCCATGAGGACCAAGGACTGTAGTTATGAGGCTGCCTTCAGCCGCTTGTAGAAAACCTCATCAACTTCCTCGTCTTGATTAGGAGGTCTGTAGCAGACCCCCACAACTGTATCACATGCCAGCCTGCCCCTTAATTCTTACCCACAGACTTTAAACTTGCCCCTCATCAGCCCCTGCACAAAACTGGATACATTCTAGTTGCTCCCTCACATAAAGAGCAACTCCACCACCTCGCTTCACCGACCGATCTTTCCTAAAAAGGACATAGCCATCCATGGCCACATTCCAGTCATGTGAGCTGTCCCACCATGTCTCTGTTATTGCTACCAGATCATAACCCTTAGACCGCACACAGACCTCTAACTCTTCCTGTTTATTCCCCATGCTGCGTGCATTGGTGTACAGGCATTTCAGGAAGCGAGCAGAGCACACTGGTGGGACCAAATCCTCCTTAGACCATCTGCCTTCGGGCCCTGGCATGTTGCTCCTGGGCTTATCCCTGACAGACCCAGTTTTCTCCCCTTCCCCCTTCACAGCTAGTTTAAAGCTCTCTCAATGAGCCCTGCTAACTCCTGCCCCAAAAGCCTTTTCCCCCTCTGGGACAGGTGCATCTCACCTGCCACCAGCAGGCCAGGTGTCTCATATAGCAGCCCATGATCAAAGAAACCAAAGCCCTGCCTTTGGCACCAGTCTCGTAGCCATTCATTGATCTGTAAACTCTTCCTGTTTACCTCTTCACCCATTCTTGCAGGAGGTATGGAGGCAAACACTACTTGCGCTCCAGACCCCCTAACCCGCCGTCCCAGGGCCCTGAAGTCTCTCTTCATTGCCTTTGCACTTCTTGTAATAATTTCGTCACTGCCAACCTGAAAAATCAGCAGCGGGTAGTAATCAGAGGGATTTACAAGATTAGAGAGTTTTCTTTTAACATCTCTAATGCGAGCCCCAGGGAGGCAGCAGACCTCCCTGTGGGATGGGTCCAGTCAACAGATGGGCCCTTCTGTTCCCCTCAGAAGGGAGTCACCCACCACAATTGCTTTCCTTTTCTTCTTGATTGAAGAAGTCCTAAGGCATCGGGGTGACTCACAAGGCCTAGGTGCTTCACTAGATGGATCTACCCCTCCAACCTCATTTGCCTGGCCCTGAAGTTCCAAGGCCTCATACCTGTTATTCAAGGGCAATTAGGAGGGTGGAGGGGGTTGGGAGGGTTTTTGCTTGCCTCTCTGAGGACGGACCTCCCTCCATTCCTCCCTGTCTCTGAAGTCCTCTCCTTCTGTCCGGTGACAGGAGGGGATGGGATCCTTCACTTGCTCAACCTCTTCCATCTGCCCTTGCCTCAGGGTGTGGCTCCACCAACCTATTTCACTCTCACATTCTCTGATAGTTCTTAGTCTTTCAACCTCCTCTGTCAGTTTAACCACCTGCCTGAGGAGATCATTTACTTGCTCGCACCTCACAGACACGGTGCCACTGGCTCCCTCCGGTACCAGTGCCAGGCTCAGGCATTCACTGCAGCCAGAGACCTGCACGGTTGCGTGCCTGCTCAGAACCTCCATCTGAGTTGCCACATTCTTTTTCAGTACAGTTTTAGGGCGCATTGTGACCATGATCTATCAGGCTAACTTGCCCATCTTGTTAGAGAAAGTTCCTTGCCTGCCCTCGCGCCTCTCCCTGTGAAGGCCGCTCTCCGCTCTGCGCTGCCGCGTGCTCTGAGGAGCTGCCAAGATGGCCGCTTTTAAACCTTCCCGCCGTTCTCAGCCACGGCCCCGCCACCCCAGCCTTCCTGTTCCTTGCAGGATTCCCACTCAGACTCGGGTCTCCTCGCTCTGCCCCGGCTTCACCGCCTCCGTGAAGCCCGGCCCCTTCTCTAATCCTCAGTAATTACAGGAGCAGCTCTCACCGCTGCCGCTCCGCGCTGCCACTCGCCACTCCGCACGACATACTCCATTTACCCTGGGAGAGCATCAGGCCTTTAACACCCTGGGGAACCTGGGCCTGTGCAATGTCAGAGCTCTCGCAGCTGATGGACCATCTACCAGGCTTACGGTCCCACTGGCTGCCCAGCCAGCCTTGTGCTGTCCCACAGACATCAAGGAGCCCTCCCCTGTTTGACTTCAGGACAGCTACTTTGTTAGCAATGTTTCTGTGTGGCCCTAGCAGGGTCACTGCTGGAACTGTATCAACAGGGAAGCCCCTCTCAAGGCGGGTTCACAACCTGGGTGTACTGGGACCTGCAGATGGCAGCCCAGCTGTTTGACTCTTGATTCGGAAAAAAACATTGAATCAAACATTTGCAAGGAAACACAGATTTCACTCTCTACTATTTTCATCTGCATCTATTTGAATTTCATGCTCAAGAAGACAGCCCCTCTCACCTCAACATCATTAACAGCAATGACAGAAAGGTGCCCACTAACCTAAATGTGCTGAGCGTAGGCACTCTTGAGCAGAGCAGAATTCACCACCACTTCTTATCTCTCTCTTTGCAAGACCTAAAAGCCCAGTATAAAAACCAGATCAAGCAATTAATCATGAAGCAAGCAAGCCTTTCAAAGCTGGCTATGTTTTGAGTTCACCATCCACTGCAGATGAAACATAGAACCTTCCTCAGAGACAACCACATGGGCTGGTGTATGTATTCCTAACAAGAATCAGCCCTGAGTGCCCCAGAACAGCTCAAAGAAACCATCCCAGAGTTAGAAAGCCAGAGGCTTCTGCTTGGGGAGGGATCTCCACCCCGTCACCCCCCCACAGGAAGGACACTTAAACATGAACTGATGGTGGAGAGGGACAACAGGCACCTGTGCTTCTGAGCCTGTATTACCCCTCTGAGGATACACTGACAGTTATACCAGTTTGAGGTATGTTTGTCATTAAAATGACAACATCACTACTCCTGTTCACAGCCCACCTCCTGCCTCCACCCTTGCACTTCTTGCTTCTGCACTGCAGGGCCCCCCCTTCCTCCAGCCCATAATGCTCAGGAAAAACCACTCACCATCTACACATCAGGTCTAGGTCAGGCTTTCAACCCTCCCTTCTCACAAGCCTTTATTTCCTCTCTGTTTTGAAATGAACCATCGAAAAGTAGGCAGGTGACAAACTCCAGGATGGTGAGGGAATAATAACGTGGTTCTCAGCATTAACTTTACACTTCTTGTTTTGGAGTTTAATTATATAAGAAATGTGCTGAGATGAAGAGAGACCTTTAAGCGATTGATCCTGTTGTTTTCAAGTCTGTTTTGCATGACAATGAACTGTAAACCACTCATTAAAAGGCACAGAATCTTGTTACTTATAAAAGGTTTGGGGGGGTTGAGCTTTTGGGTTGTTTTATCTTTTTTTTTTTTCCTTCTCCCTTGTTTTTTTTTTTCCTTAAGACCTTTGTGCAAAGAACATTTGGCTCAGTTTAATAGATACTGACACAGAACCTACATAAATGCTTTCTATGCTAAAATTACTCTTTTCTGCTTGTTTCCTCTTAGGTGCTACCAGGAAAAGAGCAGGCTTAAATTTTAAACACTGGGCTCTCTCTTCTTCTCCTGACTTTTCTCCTTTTGCAAACAGTGTTTTAAAATCTGCAGTTATTAGATTCACAGGTACCAACTGCCCAGCTTCATACTGAACTTTTAAATGTTATCTAGGTAGCAAGGAAATGCTTCTGTTAATCTGAGGTAACTCAGAGCAACAGCTTCAACCTCTTATATATGTGTACATTTAAGGACTTAGCAGTGATGTGTGTTAGCAGAAGTCATGTCCCATTCTGGCCACTTTTCACACACTTCACTTCCCCTGCTGGCACAGACAGCCCAACACACTTTTCACCCCCCAGCTGTCTATCAGGAAAATACATGTATTCTATTTTTTTTTGTTGTTGTATCTGCTTGTAGGGTATGAGCTTACTGCAAGCACCAAGGGGAAATGGCAGCAGGCAAGCAGCTGTCTCACAAGAATGTGCTAGTTGCAGTCAAAAGATTTGCTTTCTTTTGAGGAACATACACAAACCTTGTAAACCAAAAAAGTTTACAAGTGTAACTGATTTCAGTATCTCCTATAGCTGGTAACTACTCAGTGATAAAGAACATTTTTTCTTTTCTGCCCAGCTACCTTTTCATCCCAAAAGGCACATCCTCCTTCCTGATACAAAACTGTGCATAGAGCAGGGCTGTTCCTGTGGCAAACCCATCAGGAACTTCCTCAAGTAAGGGTTCCTTACAGAAGCCATTGCATTGAAGGACATCCCCATAAGGACACAATTTAAACTTTCTTTCAGCAACTTTGAGGGATGCTGACAGCAAGAGATTAAACTCTCAACTCCACGTTCTAGTCTGGTGTAGACCTGCAGAATTTGTATCTGAGATGTCTCCAAGAGTGGTCTGGCAAGATACGGCAAACAGAAACATTACTACACAAATGTGGTGCTGGTTCTTCCTTTCTAAGCTACTTTATCCTAGCTGATAAGAGCTGCATGGTAGGGAGCAATATCAATCCTGCACCACCACCAAAGAGGAAAAGGAATCCCTCTAGCTAGTCCAAAAAACAGGCTACAGTGTGAAGACTTGAATCCCTTGCTTCACTGCACTCTAGTATATTCACATCATTACTCCAATGAGGAGAGGAAGGTGACTGTGGAGGTCACATTGACTAACAGTGTCCCACCAACAACTAGCCTCACAATTCCCTAACAACATCACATTTTCCACACTGTCAGATGACACTACAGCTCTGCTGGAATTAAATCTCTGCCATTGATGGGAAAGCTTAGCAGGGCCAGCTTTGCAGTGTGGAAACTGTCTCATTCTTTTGAGGTGGAGGGGAACTGATTCCAACAGGTCAAGAGGCAATGTACAGATAAAGGGAGTTTACATGCCAGGGATGGAAGGTAACATCCCCAGGGCTCCCACTTAGCAGGGAGCAAGAAACAATCTCTAAGTTCCAGCTGAGATTTGTTCCCCTCAGCAAGGTGGCCTCTAACTCTCTGATCCCAGGCCTCTGCTTGTAGCAGCCCAAGGAGTTTGCCCTCAGCAAACTTCTGTAGCTCCCAGTAGAAACTATCAGGAGCCAGAGGGAAAAAACTAGGCCAGCCCAGGGAACCCAGTCCAGATGTCTCCATGGTGTTTGTTCATCACTGTCTTACTGCACTACAAAATGTACTACAAAGAAGCATATTTAAGCCATAAGGACACACGAATGAAAACAAGGCAACAGTTACAGAGTTCCCCTGTGTCAGCCCTTTCTCAGCTTTGATTTTTAGCACTCACCTGGATCCCAATCAAAATTCCTTCCTTAGGAAATATAAATCCTGTGGCAAGCATGGCCTTCTGGAAGGCAGAGTACACATCCTCCCCGAAGCCTGCGACCTGGGAAAAGGCACATGGAAGGCAGCATGAGGGGAAAAAACAAAACCACCTCCACAATATGGCTTTAAAAAAGAAACAGGAATCAAATTTTTAAACAGGCTCTTTTGACTTCTTTATGCAGAATCAGATGCTTTTCCTTGGAGTCAATAGGCAGAGAGGGAAAAAAAATTTATCAGGAAATTATCGCAGACAAATCTCATCATTTTAATGAAGCAATAACGAAGGCATAAGCAACACTTTAGTTTTAAATAGCACTCCAAGGAGCAACAACAATTGATTCTGCTGAGTTATGGAAAGGCTGTACACAGCCCCTGCTGCAGTGTTTGTGAGTGCACTGCCAATGGTTTAACATTATCTGATGCTGAAATGGCAGTGAGTGTTCTGAGTGTTCTGCATCCTGTGTGTGTGCAGCCAACTGGGGTACAGCAGCACTTGTGCTGTCATGTACTGCTGGCACTTCTTTTGAAGATAAACCACGGGGTACAAAGATGCTTTTCCACCAAAAGCCCACAGATGCATGCCATGAAAGTGAAATGCTAGTATGTACTTAAGAGAACAACAAAGCAATCACACCAATTCATAATAATTTGTTTTACATAAACAAAAACTTGATAAAGAAATCAATACAAATCATTCAGCAGATCTCCAGGGTTCAAAACTGCCTGTGGAGCTCAGCTGCTTACAGACTGTCACACAGTAGTGATCTTTGGAAAGAACTAAACTGTGTTCCTTACCAAAATTTGGAATTCTGATGACAAAAAGACGAATGCATGAGCTTTTGGGAAAGTTAAAAAAGAAAAAAACCAAAAACAACACAACAACAACCCTCACTTTTTCTGGCCAACTCCACGCTTGTTGAAAACCAGTGAGAAGCAGAAACTGTCACAGATTTTTCCCTCGAAATAACAAAGCTCCGTGTACAGACCGACAGAAAAAAGGAGCTGATGGAGAATTGCTCTCCCATTTTCCTCTTGTGGTCCTTCTCATCACAGTTCATGGTCTCAATGTTACTATGGTGAGCAGAAACGACTACTTCATGTAAGAACAACAAATGATGATTTGCCAGATATTCTCAAGCAAAAAAAGAACAACCAACCAACAATCCCACAAGGGAAGGGATAAAAAAATAATGACAACTAGCACCTCAGCTTTTCTCCAAAAGCTCATCCTTGAGTGTTCAGTCTGTTCTACAGCATAACTGGCTGAGGGTTTACATATACCATGGACTTTCTAGGGTGGTGGACAGCCCCCTGGCCTCATAGGCTTGAACCAGGGGTTTTGAGCTTGCTGAATGAGGTTTATCATTATGCCACAATACTTAAAGGAACCGCCCCAGTGCTGTGTCTTCTACTGTTGTGGGAACCACAATTTCCAGCAAAATACATCTCTGCTAGAGAGAAGTGACAAACGAAAACCCAAATCAAGCCATATGTGTGTGAAACCTGTCTTAGAGGAATAATCCAGCATTTTACCCAAAGCAAGCTATTATCCTTACTTCACTCTTAAGAAAGACCTTCACAACTGTCAGATTTTATGGCATTTGTGAACATGGATCTTTCCAATTCATAAAAGTTAATAATCCCTCCCTTATGACCAAGGTAATCTCTAACTCTATATAAAGTTCAAAAAATAAATCTTGTCCTTAGTTACATTTTTATTCCTTTTTTTTTTTTTTTTTGGGGGGGGGGGGGTGGTCTGTGTAGTCAATTTTTATCTGAAAAGAAGGAAGTCACAGAACTCACTTGGCTTTTTTCTGCCCATTAACTACACTGAAAGAAAATCCTCTGCAATACTGATTTCTCACACATTACAAAGAACAAAATAAAGGTAATTCTGGAGAGATGTAGGAGACCTAAGGCTGTTCTTAATGTGTATCTGGGTATAGTGCTTTTTCATACTGAAATGATAAGTCTTTTCTAACAGAACAGCTCATCCAGACATACCCAAGCTCATACCAAATGAAGCAGCCCAGGCTCTGCCACCTGTCTAGCTATGGTAGAGCAGAGTTAAGCCTAGACTAATTTCCTCAATATTTAATCACTTCCCAAGTGGGCTTTCCAGCCCAGAATAAAGTCTCTTGCTACTGCAACTCTTTTCTGAAGTAACCGAGTAAGCAAGTTTAAAGACAGCTTGGGTGTATCTACAGAAGTTTTGGACAGTGTGCAATAACTCATAAACAAACCTCTTTGTTCTGGATGATTTGTTACCTCTTCAAATGATGTGGATGGAAAACTGCACCCATTGAGGGGTGAGGGCTCCCATCACTGCTGAGCTGACTCAGGAAGAGGAACAACTGTGTGGCTTTACAGCATGAGATGTGTACACCAGAGACACATGTCAGATTCACCCCACAGCCCTGCTGTAGAAAGTGTGGACAAAGTAGCCCAGCCTCCCTCTCATCCTACCAACAGACAATACTGCACCCAGCCCGTTTTGTTCATCCTTTCTCACCTTTTGCACCTTGAGATATTCCTTGATGGTTTCCACACTACAACAAAAACATCACCACATTTATTTGTTGCCTGTAAGCAACTGGCACGTTCCAAGACCAAATGCTTATGACCCAGAGCCTCGATATTGCTATTCTGGCATCTGTTGAAAGCTGTAAGCACTTGTCTGTCTAGAAGCAAGTGATTAATAAAACTTACTGACACACTGAGAACCTCCCAGGACCCGACAGCTCTCTGATAAACTCATTTCAGGCTGTCACACCAACCAGGTCCAACTCAGGGAGCTGACATGTAGGTAAAGAGGGACATCCAGTGGCTGAACAAACCAGGTTTTCCAGGACAATGTGTTTTTACAGGTAAGAAAGATATTTTCAATCTTCTCAGGAAGCTACAGATGCCATCATGATTCAGGCAGCAATAATATCACTTGCAAAGATTCATGAAGTTTAAAGGCAACTTGGTTTAAGAAAAATAGCAAATCTAAAAGATACCTCCCCAGTAGAGGCCATTTCACATCGGAGAACAGGATCAGCATCTCTCAGCCGGGACCAGGAAAACATTGGGGCCTGGAGAAAGAAAAAGAGGGAGATGGAGAAAGAGAATAAATATTTAATGGATTAAAATAAAATATAAAATATCCAGCTACACTTGGAAGTGACAGAAATAGACAGGAATTAATCCAAAGAAAAGCATTGGTCAAGGCTGATAAGTAAAGAAGCACTTGACAAATCAGTTCCCCAGCATCTTGAGGACAGACTGGAACAAATAAACACTATTTCACCCATGAGTCACCCTTCTAACTCTTGCAATCCTGCTCGCATTCTGAGGGCAGATTTCTAATCTGTGCTAGCTCACTATCACTAAGTTTTAGGACACATTTTAGAACAGAAAGGCTATGAAGCATCTAACTCATTATTCACAAGGGAGACTTCCTGAAGCCAGTCATTTTTTCTGAGCAAACTGTTCTCCAACAGAAATTTTTCATTCACAGGAATCAAACCATTCCACAAGAATACACTCTTTAGGTGTAACCCAGGTGGAACTTCATAAATTAGTTTCATATTTTCTCCCTCCTGCCTCCTCCAAAAACACACCCCCAATTTTTTGACCTTTTGGATGCAAATACTAAAACTCATCACCATAACTATCTGAGGACTTAGGACACTGTGGTCTCTGAGTGCTCTTGTGCAATTTCACCTTATAAAAAAGGGAAAGAAAGAAAGAAAATCTCTGTTAAAGAGTCAATGACCAAATGTGGCAACCACAGAATAAATTTTCTGCTAATTTTCTCTAGGGCTTCTCTCCATCTTAAACTACTAATGGCATTTGCATAAAGACAGCATCCTTGCTGCTTAAAGAAGGACCTATTTTTAAATCCAAAGACACAATTCTATTCTTGGAAGTCTCTGAGGGTAACACTGCAGACAAGACAGCTGCTGTTTCATGACACCTAACAATGACCAGCTAAAATGTGACACCAGAAATTCACTCCAAAAGGTTTCTGAGAAAAATGTCATGTGTCTTCATAACTTTTAGATCAGTTTTACTTCTTTCATAAGTACAGAGAAAATTTTTACAATGGGCAACTCTAGAGACTCAAGCTGAGATATGGCAGTCAAGGTGGATTATTTTTTATGCCCGTTTTGTGTTGAAAAGTAACAAGCAAAAAAGCATTCCACCAGCTCCCTAACTTTTGTCTGCCATGATTATGAAAATGTAGCAGCAGGGGCAGACTGTAAATCAATCCTATTTAAAACTTAGTCAGTCATGCTCTACCCAGGATTTTATCTTGGTCATGCCTTGACACTTGCATCACTTTGCAGGCAAACATGGCAAGACCATATTTCAGTCACTAAGGCTGAAGTGGTGGGACTCCAAATCCACAAAGGAGCATACATGTTGAGAAAGAAAACACTTTCAGATTCTCTCTGCAGAGCATTTAAGAACTGCTGGAGAAACAAAATTCCATTTCCATGCAAATATTCCTAGCAATAAAAACGTAAGAAGACAGAAAATACGATACATGAATAAACAGAACCAGGTTTAACTGGAATATTTTTCCAAGTTTAGCATTTCCAAAGGTATTAGCAGGTTTCTGTATTTGACAAATCCACATAGAACACAAACAGTATAAAAGGCTTTGTAGTCAAGTCTTCAAGAATATAGTTGGGTTTTCCACTCTGTAGCCAACAATCCCAGGAGAGGCAAAACTCCTGACAGTTTAGCTAACAACAGTGCAGAAGCCTCAGGTCTAAATAACTGAAGTTTATAAAAATAAATAAGACTCACAAAAATAAGAAAGACTCAGAATAGAATTTCAAATAATGCCCTACCTGTGGCATCAAAATAAAAGGTAAAGCTACTTTTAGACTGACTGGCTTCCAACAGCCTGAGCTGGCTTGGCCATAGTTTTGGCTTGCATTTGAATAGGTCTGAACCTTTTCTTAGGATAAAGATCTTAGGTGCCTTCTGTTTTCTCAATTTTCATTTGCTATGGAAGCTACTAAGGCTTGAAAGTTTCTGTATAAACATTTCTCATTAGCCTTCGTGTTTTCTGCACTGCTGTTCCAGATTTTTATGATTACAAACACCAATTGATTGATTTTTTTGCAATAAGCATTCAAAAATATCTACAATGCACTTCGGTATATCTTGGGTGCTGCATAAGCTTAGTAATCATGAAAAGTAAAATCTTGGCCCCACTAAACCAAAGGATCCAAGACTTTCATCCCCATTTTAACTGGTGGTGCCTATAAAGAAGATTCCATGCATTCTAGAGCCCATGTCCCAAATTCTGAAGATAAAATCTGGGGTGCACTGAAAACACAATTTGTGCATGTCCACACATATATCAGATATTACAAAATAGTCTGAGCTACAGTGTTCAATTCTGCAAGTGCATACTTATGATGCAGTTCATAAACATCATTTAGATTAGGTTACAAGAAATAAAGGGAGATAAGAATCATTTTGTTAATAATCACTGGACAATTTTCCCTTGATTTTTTTCTCTAAAATTTCCAAGCTACATTATCATAACAGAAGAGGCAAAAGCTCAATTTGGCCTTTGGTCAATGAGTAAATCCTCTCTGGGCATTAAAGCACTAATTGCCTATTAACGTGTGAGGTGCTGGCTCTTTGGTGGGGTTTTTTTGTGTTCTTTTGGAAAACATACCTTAATCCCAACATACTTGGAGGGAATAATGGGATGTTCCAGTGTGGGGAGGGATGACTCATTAACCTCCTTTCCAATCATCACTTTTGTGGCCACATCAATGAAGTCCACCCCCAGAGTCTTCGAAACAAAGGGGAAGGAGCGTGAAGCTCTCAAGTTGCACTCTATCACCTGAGGGGATTAAAAAGAAGAAATACCATGATCAGGCACCATGCAGTGAAGAAACAGGTTTATCCATATTTCTGTAAATAAATTCTTATTCTTGGCAGAGATGCTTTTTATAGGACACAAATTATGTTCAATACTACAAACAGCGGTGAGGGACGGGGAGCGGCCAGCTTGAGATCCAGGGAGCCTGGTGTTCTGCAACACTCTATTTCATTCTCTATATTCTGAAAACTAGGACTGAGAGAAATCCAGAGTTCACTCTGGAAAATGTGCTGTACTATAGCCTAAGTGTCCAGTTCTGGGCTCCCCAGCTCAAGAGGAAAAGGGGTCTACTTGAGAGGGTCCAACAAAGGCTACGAGGACAATGAAGGGACTGGAACACCTGTCTTATGAGGAAAGGCTGAGAGACCTGGGGATTTCAGTCTAGAGAGGGTAAGACTGAGGGGGGATCTAATTATTGTCTGTAAATATATGAGGGCTGGGCAGAAAGAAGGCAGGGCTCTTTTCACTTGTGCTCTGTGATAGGACGAGGGGCAATGGACTCAGACTCGAGCACAGGAAGTTCGACCTCAACATGAGGAAGAACTCTTTACTGTGAGGGTGACGGAGCCCTGGAACAGGCTGCCCAGAGAGGCTGTTGAGTCTCCTTCTCTGGAGACTTTCAAGACCCATCTGGATGTGTTTCTGAGTGATCTGCCCTAGCTTTTGGTCCTGCTCTGGCAGGAGGTTGGACTAGATGATCTTAGGAGGTCCCTTCCAACCCCTAACATTCTGTGATTCTGTAAGCTTATGTGCAAGAAGCATGGAAACTGAAGCACAGGCATTAGGTACGACCTTTAGAAGTCCACTTTGTTCTTTTCCCATGGTAATGGCACCTCAAGAATGACTGGGCTATCCTTAACAAATTCCCTCATCTAATTGCAGAGGTCATTCAGTGATATAAGAAATAAAGAAGGTCTGCATCCTGCTGAGAAGCCCCCCACATTGATCAATAGCAAAAGAATTGTGTAAAGAATAAAGGGAAAGAGGACAAGAATAGGTAAGTTAAGACAGAATGGAAAAAGGGGTTATCCAAAGCAAAGGCCAGCACATCTGAGGGAAAGCAAGGAAAGAAAAATTACATTCTGTCCTTCTGGAGTTTCTCAATAACTTTGTGTGAAACAGAAGAAAGGTGAACAAAGGTAAATACATTTTTCTCAACTAATGGCCCAAACAGGATGTTTCACTAATAACGCACCTCTTCTACACCATGTCAGGTTTTTTTTTCCATTCACTGTTTCCTCAGTCATACTCTGCTCATATACCTCTGACCTTCTTTTCCATGAGCAGCAGAAAGCCAACTGTTACCCACCAAGGGTCAAACAGCTCTGTAGTTCTGCTACTGATAGCTCCCAGAACCATGCTATTTAGATAACCATATTAATGGCTTATATTAAAGGCTTAAACACTGACATTGTCTTGCTTTCTTTCCAGTGACTTGGAAGGCTTATTGCAATGATCAAAATACCTAAAGATGAGAGGGGATTATCAGAGATCTGAAAGCAACGATATTCAGTTCATAGGATGAGGCACAGGTCCCAGTGCTGCCAGTCATACTACAAACTGATAATTTTGGGAAGGACAATATCCTATAGAGAAACAAGGCTCTTGCTGACAGACAGTGCAACCAGACTCATTTCACCCTTGAGGGGAAGGCAGGGGAGGATGCTGTCTCCTGCACAGACAGGGAGAGCTGCAGGACTAGGGGTAGCACAGGTGAGACACAAGTCAGGTTGGAAACCCTCAGCTGCTACTGCTAGAGTTCCCATGACAGGAACCATGCACCTCAGTATCCAAAGCAGAGCCTGATTTCTTGCAGCAGTCACAAGAGCTCTTACCAGCACATCATTGCCTCGCACCAAGAACTGAATGTTGAACGGACCAGAGATGGCAAAGGCATTTGCAATCTTTCTTGTAGCAGCTTTAACCTAGAAAAAGAAAGAAAGTAAAAATCCACCTATATTTTTAAATAAATTAACCCTAAAAAGTAGGTACCATGTCAATAAAACACCTCACATGTGGATTCCTTTAAATGTCACGTCTCTCAGCACTAGCACACTTTGTCTTTCTACCTTCTTTTTGGCAATAGCATTACCTTTCAGAAGGATACATGTTTAACTTGTCTGGTAACCTAGAGCCCAAACTGCAGTTTGAAGGCAGACATAAAACCACAGCTGTGTGTGTGTGTGTGTGTGTAAAGGCATAAAAGAAGAAAAGCCTGTCTGTAGCGATTCTTGCACTGCACACTGAAGCCTTTGTAACTTTGTTAGTGAAATAATGAATAATGATGTTTTGCTATTTGAGATTATCTGCTCCATTTTACATATGTCCCAAAAGTCTTTCACCAACATGCCTATGCCATCACAAATCAGTGGGAGCTGTGTTAGCAGGAATACTCTGGAACAAATTGGGAAAAAAAAGCTACGGCCTTATTTTCTAGGATTGTCAAGAAATCATGTGCAATTTTGGTGCAAGCATTGGAATAGCTTTGTTCTAGGAGATGATTATTTTAAAAACAAGGCTTTGGACATTCTTGTGGAGCTGGGAGCACAGACCACTGCATTACAGCTCTTGTTATCTTCCAAGAAAATCCTTTTCGGGATGATATCTCGGGGGATGACGCATTTCTTTTGCAAAATACATTTGGCAGCGAACTCTGTATCACCAGGTTTAGCCTCAAAAAGAGAAAAAGTCAAGTTTTGGAGAGGTTCAATCATCCTGATCTCCTTTCCAGAAAAGGCAAGCAGCTATAAAGTCACAGACCTGATCTAATTATTTAAGGATTGTGAGAGAAGGAGAAGTGGAAAAGTGCAGTTTGGCACATATATGGAATAGACATTGCTCTTGTGTCATGGTTGCTGGCCCTAAAACAATTTTTTAAAAATGTAAAAAAATCCAATGTGTCTGAAAGTGTGTACACCTGCAGCTTAAACTCATGGGATCCAGTTCAGCTGATCCTGTGTCTGGTACAGCCAGTCATGGGGGACACAATAACATCCTACTTTTGCACAGATCACACTGGCCTTTAAAAAACATTGGCGATTGAATTTCTCCCAAATTCCTCTTCTAAGTTCTCCCGAGCAAAGGGGGAAAGCAGATTCCAACTCTTGTTTTGTTTTCTCTTTGCAGTCTTAGCACAACACCTACCTTCTCCAAGGCTCCCTGGCTAATAGTCTGTGTGGGTAACATGAGGGTGGCATCTCCAGAGTGAACGCCTGCATCCTCCACGTGCTCCGAGATTGCATGTGAGATAACCTGCACACAGCACAGAGACAGCAGTTAGTCACCTCACCTGCTCTCACAAACCATCCCGTCTCCATGCCCTCTCCTAAGTACAGCCCAGCACAGCCTCCTGAACAGAGCTGTATACAAAAGAGGATACAGACAGGAGGGATAAAGGGAATGTCCCAAAACTCTGGGGAGAATGGGCTTGAAGCAAACTCAAGGCATGAGTTTGAAGGCATCATGTAGTGTCTTTCATATTGCGGTTAAGCGAACTGTGAACATGAAAAAACCTACCATGGCCGGGAGAGCCTAAAGCTTCCTTCCTCTCTCTGACACACACTGACTCAGAAGGTAAAAGATAATTAGGCTCTAAACCAGCTCTATAAATTCTGCTTGCCACAAATACAAAAAAGTTGTCATCCCCCAACAGAAGCAAGTATGGACTAACTTCATTTGTGTATATGTTTTTTCACCCTTCTGTGGTGTTTTAATCATGGAAAAATGCAAGCAGATGAAACTCAGACCTAAGGATTTAAACTGAATGGATTGCATCAAGGCACACTGCCTTGATACCAAAAGAGTGATCTCGTCTGCTGGTTAAAAATGAAGACTGAGAACAGAATACTTCTGCTAAATGACAGGTTTGGGATTTTACTGTCAGACCTGTCTTTGATTAGTAACGTAATGCAAACTGAAGTCGTAATAATAAGACAACTGTGGTAATATCATAAGACATGCTGATACTATTCTGATGAAAGTGATTTGTGAAACCAGTGATTTGTGAACCCATTAAAAATTATATTCTGAAGGAATCACTCACACAGCTAAGCAATGCTTAAAAAAACCCAACACTATTTAGATGTGCACAATAAGAGAGGTTGAGCTTTTCAAGCACGATGTTTTTGAACTTAAGACAAATTCATCTTTTCATGTTTCTCTCCTCTTCTGAGCATGAATCCAAGCTGTATAGTAAATCATTCAGACCACACGTTTCTGCAAAACTCCAATCTGAAAAAATGACTATTGTTAAAGAAAAGCAAAGATCTTACTCTTCCTGCCTTGGCTACAGCATCCATTTCCACCTCACGGGCATCTTTGATAAATTTAGTGACTACCACGGGGTGATCCTGTCGCCAAGACAAAAAAGAAAGTTTTCATTTGAGCGTATGTGGGACCATCCAAGCACTCCACTATTCATCACTGGGAAAACTCTGGAAGCAGAATCCCACAGGACCAATCTATATCCTTATTTCCACAGACAAATGAACTTTGCAAAGAAATAATGGGGGAAAACTTGGTGTGATTTCCCCAAAGCCACTGATGCTTTAGTTTGTATCCTCCACAATGTCACCAAGACAGTGAAATTTGGGGAAAACCAAAAAGAGCTTTTAGGTGAGACCACAGTAGAAAGAAGACAGTGGGCCATGTGCGTGGATCCAGTGACCTATGATTCTGTCTCCTGAAGATACTTCTTACCTCCAAAATCTTCAATTCTTGTTCCTCTGTGCCACCCAGTTACCTCACTGAGCACACTGCTTCCCAGAGCAATTGATTCTTGACACAACCAATGACTTAGTACAGCGGCTGTTTGTTCTTTTTAAAAGTCAGATATTTTAGGCAAGAGATCCACTCCTTTCTCATTTTCCTGCCTCATTTCATAAGTTGCCCGAAGGAGAAACTGCAACTAATTTTAGCTGGCCAGAAATAACCTGTCCTTGACTCTCAATACATTCACTGGTATACATGGTTTTCCTTCCTCTTGTACCTGCTTACACTTCCCTAATGCTTTCTCCTTCCAGCCACCTGCTCCAACAGCGGTTAAAAATCTAATCCACATTCTTCCAGGCCAGCTTTATGTCTCAACACTGTACCTGTCCCATCCGCTATTAACTGCCTGTTATTTATTAGAGAATAAAATTGAATAAATGACAGCCTGTGCATGCTCAAAAGGCTCCTCTTGAAAAAATATAAAGCAACTCCAAAAGTTACAAGAAACAATTCCTTACATCTATCAGTGCAAGGGTAAATTCACAGGCAAGGACAATGTCACAGCCTGTGCCGTTTCATAAATTTAGAGGCTTGTGTCCCGTAACTTCGTCTTGCTGCAGTTTTTCACCAGAAGATTTTATATGTGCACACAACCTTGTTTGCTCCAATCTGTCTCAACTCGCACAGGAAGTCTGGAACATTACTGACAACATAAATGCCACGATGACACAACACCATAACAGCAAAGTACAGAACAACACTGGTCAGGCACTTCATCTGGAGATGCTGTTGGATGCAGGAGAGTTAGGTAAGGCTTTCTAAACAGAAAAAATGAAGTGTGTTCCCCCAAAACACACTCATCTTCAATTGTATGCTCACAACAAACCTTGCCACCTTCTGTGGAACCACTCACAGCCCATAAAGCCTTGACGAGGGTAAAAAAAAAAGCATATAAACAAACTGCAGAATACAGTACTTTTGCTCCAGTTTGTTTTTTGCTAGCTTAGCTTCAACTATACTATGGCTCTTGTAAAGAGAAAAATACTGGAAGAAATAATTCTTCCCTTAGCAGTCTAACTACAGCAGCAAAAAATTACATGTATATCCAGTGTAAATCTCAGCAGGATCAGGGCCAGAGCACTCGAAGACTCACGGTGTGCAACCAGTCATGTTTGCAGCAAGCATCAGTGCCTTGTTTGTGTAGCAGTGCTGGACATCTTAAGGATCCCATGGGAACACTCACTCTTTCCCCTGGGAATGCATCACATATTGTCAAGACTTTACAACTTCAGCTCTCAGCAGGGCACCTTGTACCAGGGGATGAGACCTCTCGGCAACGAAGAAGATCATTGCCCAATTCAAGTAATCAAGCTGTGACAAGTTAAGCTACCAAGGGTCACTTTCCTGGGCTTCAGCCTCCTTCAGGGCACCCCTTGTCATCATCAAGCCATCCAGCAGGAAATGTGATCTGTCCCACTGAACACAGCTTAGGACTGCTGCCTGCTCTGCTTCTGTGAGTGTGTGGGGAAACACAAAGCAGGGTACTTCAGATGAACTCCACAGAGAAGAGAGGTGTTCTGGGAGGCTGAGCATTGCTGAGGATCTGGTTCCTACCACAGGTTGGCCCTGGGGTCTTTTGACAATTAGATAATTCCTTCTGCTGGAAGTAACAGTGGCATTCTGTCACTTCCAAAAATCCCTTTGAAGTTGTTTAAAGATGGTAAGTGGTCTGCTTGCATCCACACTATCCTGTCCTTCAGGATACTATTACTTGGCAAGGTGTCTCCATTTCATTCCATCTTTTTGAGGCTGAAATGCTAAATTTACGTAATTTTCCTTGTACACTTAAAAAACACATGACCTTGTTCTTGTTGAAGCTTTAACCACATCTAAGAAATCCCCTGAGTAAGCAGTAAGGTGTCTGGCTTCCACAGCCCATTGTTTTTTCAGATAGTTCCTTTTTGGCTTACTTATTTTTAACTCAAAGAGCCCAGTGACAGTAGCCTCTATGGTGCTACAGAACAGTTCTGAACAGTGATCACTCAAAAGAAGGGGGGAAAGAACCCTCAGAAGAAAACAGACCAAAAGGCAAAGCCAAACTCAGAGACTGATGAAAGGTCAAACTTTGAGTTCTCTATGTTCTTCATTCAGCCTCAATTGTTTAACTTTCTCCTCCTCCCATATTCCCATATTCTCATCTCTCCAAACATCCCTTGTACAATAACACTGATAGAAGGTACAGAAGAAATACAAGCTTTGAGATGACTACTACATTCTGAAGCACTCGTGTCTTTGGGAAATTGCTCAGATTGGCCTTTTCTAAATTTCAACGTGTGAAACCAAATCCTTCTCTTTGCTAGAAAAAAGACACTTGAAAAAATTCCCAAATTAGCTTTTGAAAAACATTTAAAATGGAAACCAGAGCTTTCCTCTTCTGCATAACATACTCTGCAGATCAATAATCCCACTGGATCAACAGTAAGCAGGCAGCAGTCCTGCTTTTGTGTCAGAGGAAAATGGAATTCAGTACATGGTTTGGAGAGCTAAATGTCATAGCAAAATTGTGCAAATGTTCCTGCATTTAAAAGGGTAAAAAAAAATAAATTAAAAAGTAAAAAAAAAAAAAAAAAAAGGGGTGAGAGAGAAGATGCCAGGACAAAGGGTAGGAAGGGTCCCAGCCCACTGCTCTACAGCTCTTTGTAGAGTTAACTGGTCAGAAAGAGAAGCTCCATCTGGGCATCCCAGTGGCATCAGTAAGGATGCTTGCACAGGCTCCCATGGTCTGCCCATTAGGAAAAAAACTCTTAAGTTCATTGGCTCCTCCCCAAACAAAGAAGGGAAAGCACAAGGGAGACAAAACGCAGAAACAAAGAGATGGAAAACACAGCAGAGGCGAACAAATATGACAAAAAGAAAAAGCAGTGGTAGGGCAAAGATTGGTACCTGAGAGACTCTGGTGGCTTCTGCTAAGAACTTCTTCATTTCCCCTTCAGTGTAAACTACATTCATTGCAGACCCACTGTGAGAAGGGCAAAGAAAACAGGTCAGCTTCCCTCGTGACTAGATGATCTTCAGAGGTCTCTTCCAACCCTGACCACTCTGTGATTTCAAGTGAGGTATCAGAGTGTTAGACACCACAGCTCAGGGCTGCCAATTACCTTCATGTGACAGACAAGCCATGCAAGCTACTGACTCAGGCCACTTGCTGCACTCTGGACTGAAAGAAAGGCAAAGCTGGTACCAAATGAACCTCCACTACAGCCCCCAGAAAAGAGAGGTGACCTCCAGATCCATAACCAAGAATTGAATAAAAGAACTGCAACTGTGTAGCCTTAGCACTGCTGCCCAACCCCGTTTCTGACCCAAACCTTTAAAGCTCTTGCACAGCTGGAGGAGATGGAGTCAGCCAGACAGCCCCAGTAAGGATCCCAACATTCACTGCATGTGCAGGTGAGCTGTGAGCTCAGGACAAAACAGGGGCTTTGCTCAGTTTTGCCCAGTTGCTCGTAAGTGACAGATGAAGTGAGGAACACACAGGGCAGTGGTGATGGTGCAACAGTGTAAATGCAGGTAGAAACATGCTGGTTTTTCCTGGCCATTTTGCTGTGCTTCTCCCTTAATGTCTTAGGCCTTAAGGGAGGAGCAGAGCAGATAGAGAGACTATATCTGAAAGCTCCTTTGAAATGTAGCTGTCAGTAATATCAGAGGGGTTTGGGAGTGAACAAGGGTCCAGAGTCATTCACATTCCTTTTAAAGACAAGAATCTTTTGGAAAAGGTGTTTCATTGGTAACTTCCACCACTGATGTTCAGCTTCCCCTGGCTTTGGTGGACAAGCCCACAGAGGCTGAGGGCAAAAGTAGAGGAAGGATCTATCCCACAAAATCAGTCACTTTAGCCTAAGATAAATAGACACAAGTACCTAGGTGATCGTACTTAGCAGACTACCTCTTCAGCTGATGTAAATGAATGGAGTTCAGTTAAATCCATGGACCTATGTTAGTTGTACCAGTGAGGATGTGAGATGGTGCACACAGTACATAACTAGTGGGGAAACGCATTTAGTTTTCCAAGGCAGCTGGCAAATATTAAAGGCCACAACTGTTTGAAGGATGAAGAAGTCTAGCTGTGGACTTGCTGCTGTTCTGCAAATAGAGGCCAGACAGTGTGCTGTGCTAGGGCTTTCCACCTTCTTCCTCAAGCTTACATCCTCCAGTTTCATCTTTCTCCCCAAGGTCCCTCCAGCCTGTCCAAACACCTTTTAGCAAATATTTACAATGGAAAGGGCCCATACTGAATTTAATACAGATGGAAACAGCAGGCTAAAAGAAGTGTTCCCTAAAATTCTGGAGAATTACCTCAGGAGCACTTTCGAATTTATCCTCCTAATCTGAGTGCTGGTTTCTAACTTTGCTTTGCAAACCCACTGCAAGCTTCAGAAACTGGATAGAAAAGTCCCATTCAGCAGACTCTTCTAAAGGTTACATCCTTCAGGGTTGAAAATACAAGAAATATTTTTCTTTTCTTTTTAAATAAAAAGAGTTGTTTTTATCTCCTGAGAATAACTAATGTGCCTTTTTATTTTTGATACCTCTCTCTTTCATATGAAAAGTATCCTGTCTCCAATTTATTTTCACTTGTAAACTCTGCCCAGCAAACTGCCTCTCTGTGCCTCTCTGTCACCCAGTTATGAAGAAATGGCTTGCAGAGAAGAAGGATCATTCACAATGTGTGAGTTTGCTGTGTCTACGCATTGCTATAACTGCTTCAAAAAGTCTACCTCCTGGAAATGGGTGGCTCTGTACAAAGTCTATTTAAAGAGAAGCAGCTGCCACAGCACAGGGACATAAAACATGCCTGTAAGCAGAGAAGCTTAGCAAGTAAGAAGCTGAATTCAAAAGACGTGCTGTCATTTTTTGACAACAGATGCCAACCCAAATAAATGGCCTCAGTATGTTCCCTTCTGTTTTTCCTGGTGGCAAACAATCTCCTGGCCTAATTGTAGAGGTAGTAGTCTCAGGAAGCTTAAGAAACACCACAGATGGTTCATGGTTTTGGCCTTGAGATATGAAAAAGTTAATGCAGCTTAACAGATATTCTTATGATTATGTTCCACCTTTGATCTGTGCCTGATGGACATAAAGAATCCATGAGCTTCCTTTATTAGAGAAGTTGTCCTACCTGTTAAGACAGGCAGCTTCATGCTGCATTCATCTAGGATAGTATTTTCCACACATCCCCTGAAATTACTCTTCCTTGTCTCAAAAGAGGCTTTTGTAGTTTGTATCCCCAGTGTGACGAGCTCTGATGGTGGAGCCTTACCTCAGAACATAGGAAGGCCTCAGCAAACATGGGTAACTCACAGAGCTTGCAAATTCAACTGCATCTCTCTAAAGAAAGGGAGGAGAAACATGCTGTGAACAAGAAAGTATTTTCAAGTCATACCAAAATTTCATTTCTAACTGCATTTGCACTTTCCTAGCCATTAAGACTGGTGGACTTTGGGGGATAAGGTAAGCAGAGGACTACAGTCTGGGCTGAACATAATACATGACTTCTTGGTTCCAGAGTTGTCATCTTCAGACTTTCCCTGCCCATAGAGCTTCACCCAGAAAAAGGAGCAGTGCTGACACAACTCTATTCCTTTGTGAGCTCCATCTGCTAAAATAATTTTCCAGGCCAGTAGGATAAACTTGAGTAGCCTGACAGTGGTGGTAACTTTTGCTAGGTATATATGAGCAGCAGCTGAGGGAACAGGTTGTTTAGCCTGAGAAAAGGAGGCTGAGGGGAGAACTTATCACTCTGTACAACTATCTGAAAGGAGGTTGTGGCCAGGTGGGGGTCACTGTCTTCTCCCTAATACTAAGTGATAGAAAAAGTGGAAATGGCTTCAAGTCGTGTCAGGGGAGGTTTAGATTGGACATTAGAATAAACTTCACTGAAGGGGTTTGTCAGGCCCTGAACAGGCTGCCCAGGGAGGCCAAATCACCATCCCTGGAGATGTTTAGAAGATGCGTAGATGTGGTGCTGAGGGACATGGTTGACATGAGCAGACTCAGTAGGTTAATGTTTGGACTTTATGATCTTAAAGGTCTTTTCCAATCAAAACAATTCTATGATTCTATGTAGTGTAAAGGTGATTTAAAGACACTTCCTTTCCAGTTTCCATCCCACTGCCAGCAATGTTACAGATTCACTTTACAAGGATCAAAAAGTCCTTCAACATCACCAATAAAAAACAGTCAAATGTCTTTGGAATACTGAAACATATCAGCAAGTTGGTGCCCCTGGAGCAGATGCTCTAACAAGCCCCAGCCCCTTCAGAGTTCCCCAGATGCACATCCCAGCTTACCAGAGTGCTGACTGCCTTCCAGGGAGCCTGGGCCACGTGCAGCTCATCCAGAACAGCTGAGAATACGGAGCGATCTTCTGCCCGGTCAATCTGCAAAGGGTTTGTGCCAAGGATCTTCACACCACGCTGGTGTAGTGGCACTGCCAAGTTATTTGGAATCTGCCCACCTACAGAAATAATGCAACCACTGCATCCCTGTTGGCAGAGAGAAAAGAGTACAGTCACATCCAAGTGAGCTTAACTTCAAGAGCTGTTATAAGGAGGAATCCAGTATTTAGATGACATCACTTTTCAGGTTGCTATGAGCAAAGGCAGATCACAACTGTGCTGATCCAGAGGCACTCAGGCTGCACAGCGTGATTCAGAGTGTGTAGTCTCTCTAAAAGAGCACTATCCTTCCTGATATCACTCAACAGCAGTAACTTGAGGTCAAATTCCCCAGGAAACCAAAGAAATCTGCACTATTCATATGCCTTTTGACATCAAGCCAAGATTTTAACTTCTGCTAGAACCAAAGACTGTCACCCTGTTTCCACATCATGTTTAGGTGTCTCTGCCTTGCCAGTGGTGGTGAGCATTGAGCTGACAAAGGCTCCCTGGCTTGGAAGAGAAAGGGCACTGGGATATGAAAACCTCACACCCCACAACAAAACTCTGCTCAGTGGGGTCAGGTCTTCCTCCCTTGTTTTCCTACATGTGTGAACGTGGGGAGTATCACCTCAAATGAGCTGAGCTCCAAATGAGGTCCCCTTCATTTGGATCCAGTAGAGTTGTTTTAAGTCCCCTTTCTTTTTCAGTTCAGCCCTTCTGAGAAAACAGCTTCTCCCATGCGCACAGTTAGAGACTTCCAGAGTAGAAGACATTGATACAAACTCCTTTTTACTACAGAGTTGGAAGACAGCAGCCTCCAGCAGAGAGGCAATGGGAAACAAGTGGATTTATATTTTTTCTGCCAGCACTGCCTTTTGCTAAGGAAACAACCTTTCCTAGCCCCAGAAGAAAGCCTTTAAGGAGTGCTTCTCAATGACCCCTTGCTGGCCTGTACAAATTAAAGCACAGTCTAGTTCAACAGAGCCCAATCCATCAGACAGCCTGTGGCAGTGAATTTCTCTGGATACAAACGGAACCCTTAATTTTCCTTCATCCTCATTATTCATGCCTAGCTCCTCATTCTAGCAGTGCACTCAACAGTGACAGGTACTTCAGCCAAACTGTCATATATGCTCATTTCCACACAGGTTATTTGCAAACACTATAACCCCAGAAGCAGATGGGGCAGGACAGGTGGCACAGCCACAGTGGCACATTCCAAAGCTGTCACTGGGCAACCACAGCATTTTAAGTGAGGAAATAAGAAATGGCAAATCACAAGAGCCTGCTTGCAAACACACATCCTTCTTCAGGTGCAAATATGGGCACTTTCTTGACATAGAACCCCTACTGCTTTCAAGCACAATCTAGACTGGTGCGAAAATTTTTAGTAGTAAAAAAAGGCCTTAGAGTATCTACAACAATGATGAGGACATGAATTACATTTACAATGTGTAATAATTGAGGATAATTGAATAACGGGCACTTTAGTTCCAAATTAAAGCTGGTGAAACTTTGCCCAAAGGAGAATCAAGCCTACGGTACAGCTGCAGGGAGGGCCTCTTGTACATCAGATCTGTTTTACACAGTTTTACCGACCTCCAACGAACAAGAAACATGAATCAAGTGATCCATGGTTTGGCTCTGTCTTTAACAGTATCAATATTCCTTTAGTTAAGCAGTGTGTTGTTGCTGAAGAAGGTTAGCCCAACTGGCCTTCCTGGAAGAGGAACTCCTGAATAAGGGATTTGAAAGGATTTAGAGTAGCAGATCTGTAAGCTGAGAGCAGGAAGGACTAGAAGCAACTGGGAAAAAGAGATGATACATGCTGGTACAAACCCTGCTCAACATCACCATGATTCATTTCCCACCAAAACAAATATCCACTAAAAAAGTCTGGCATTTAAGCAGCACTTATTATTCCAATGTCTAAATATTATTATTTGCTTAAAATGCTAACACACAGTGCTGGAATATTTTTTTTTTTTTTTTCACCATTGCAGTCAGTTATGGGATGAAATGCTGCTGACAGGGAGAGAAAAATGCCTTATTAGTAGGGGGTGGAGCATGGATGGAGACTGTTTTGTGCCCACATGGGGTTGTATCATGACACTGGAGCTCACCATCTCCAGTTTGGAAGAAAAACCTGTTCCTTACTGCTTTCAGAGCTATCCAAAATACAGTACTTATCTCTAGTCCCTGGGCTCCTTATCATCCCACATGGATGAGAAACAGACAAGCAATAAGCAAACCTCTTCTTGCAGCTTGGAATAGTTTCTGTTTAACAACAAGTCAACCTACCTTTGCTGCCAAGGTCAACCAACATCTTAATCTATCCTCAGCATCTTAGACATGCGAATGTCTCACCTAACAGCTTCTCTTCAGCTGCTGCTGCTTTCTTCCTTTAAAAGAATTCTAGTCTCTGAGCCTTCAAAATGCAAATACTGCTTATATCAAACTTGGGATATCATTAGGGACTCCAGCCCCAAGGGGACAGAGATGACTCATTCAAGCAGATAGCAAAGAATCCCATACTCATTTGTACTCAAAAAAGAACTATAAATTGAGGTCCAGCTGCTCCTTACTTCTTGCTTTAAAATTCTGCTGTTATTTGCCAAAGCACAGTCTCACCCAAGGAACAGCCCACCACCCCACTAGGGAACAGGACTGCTCCACTGAGAAATGTGGGCAGACAAAAATGGACTCCACTGCACATCATGTTGCCATCAGCCATATTTTAATTCCAAATGAAATTAATAACATCCTTGCCATTACATATCTTTAAAATATATCATATAGATAATCTAGTGGAAGATGCCTACAGAGAATTATTTTCCCCTTATAACAAAAACCACTCTTTTTATTACTAAAGTGCTTTTATGTCATTAGTAATAGAGTTGGGTTTTCTTTTTCCTTGAGTTTGAAAACAAATTAGACCATTAAAATTATACCTAAGAGCCTCCTTTAGTTTTATGAATTGTTTCAGAATTATCCTAGAAACTGAAGAAGAATCAGAAGAGACCCTCAAGCAGACAGATATTAAAAGAAAAAGGGAACATCTTCTCTGAAAACAAAAAGACAATAAATCTGAGGGAAGGAAATTTATTTATTTTTTTAAATTATTGTCCTCATAGACTACCACCTAGCTTTGCACCTTCACAGTAAGTTAAACTTCCCTCCAAAGCACAGCTCTGTTGCTCAGTTTCCAGTGACTCAGAGCAGTTGTGAATGTCAACTGGAGAGGTAAAAGGGGACACAAAAGAGAGAGAGAGAGAGAGAGAGAGAGTGGGACACCTGAGGATGTCCTTGGAATAGGACTGTGCCAAGCTGTGAGCAGCTCTTGGTAGGCAGGTTCCAGCCCCCTCAGTCTCTTTGGTAACCTCACTCCTCTGCGTAGCCTAATAATCTATTAATCTATTCAGAAAAACTGGGACAAGTCAGTGCACCAATTTGTGTGAGCTTTGTAGCTGTCCAAGGTTTGCTGGCCATTCTAACAATGTTTAGGGTGTTGATGTATCACTACTGAGGACAAAGGCTTGTGTCCAGTGTTTGCTGATGGCTTTACCCACGGTTCCTCTGTAACTTTTCAGAGTATTTGCCACCATGCACTATCACAGAATCACAGAATCAGAATCTTAGAGGTTGGAAGAGACCTCAAAAGATCATCCAGTCTGATGATCCAGTCTGATCCTGCCAGAGCAGGATCACCCAGAGCACATCACACAGGAACGTGTCCAGGTGGGTTTTGAATGTCTCCAGTGAAGGAGACTCCACAGCCTCTCTGGGCAGCCTGTCCCAGGGCTCTGTCATTATACATTGGAACATGGAATTACACACACACTACAGGAGGCTAATGAGCAGGTGGGTCTGAAATCATGGCACTCTTTGTGCTTTGCATTTGAAGCTGGGAGAGATGGTGATCTGCGGGACTGGTGAGGGATCTCGGAGTCAGATCCTGAATTTTTCACTTGATTGTTTTCTCAGGGACTGACTTCCAACTCCGTTGCCTGAGGATTTGGCTCACTCATTTAAAAAAATAAATAAACTACATTTTAAAAAAATAAATAAACTACATAGAGCAAATGAAATATTTCAGACTACACCCTGCTGGAGGTCTGGACTCCATCCCCAGGTCTGCCTATGTCCTTTGGCATGACTCTGTGGAGTCTCTCTACTCCTCAGAGACTCAGTTTCCCTACATGTGAATTAGGCATAATGAGACCATTCTCTTTTGTTGCTACTTGAGAACAATGTTCTAGAACAGCTGAGTATTTATTATTTCTTTCAGGATTTATTAGACAACACAACCCTAACTTGGGATGTTTAGGCTCAGACCCTGATGGCTTTAACACCTCTATAGCAAACATCAAATTGGTTTCCACACCCAAGTCAGAGTAGCAGAATCCTCTGTGAACTCCTGGCCTCTCTCTTCTCCCTCATTTTATTCCCAACACCTCAGCTCCTGCTGCCTTCTCCCTGCCCGCTCTCCCCTCACAATCACTTTTTTGTTACTTGTTAAGCAGGACAGGCTAAAAACATGCCTGAAAGCATGAGCACAGCACAGCTGGTAAGCAAGGCTGGCTGAGCTGGGGAAGCTGCCAAGAGAATGTCCTGCCCCTTCAGCTCTGGGTACCACACGATGCTGCTGTGAGACCCTGAGGTCTGCAACGCCTCCCATCAAACTCACTGAGCCCTTCTGTGACCAGCAGCACAATGCAAGTTTCAACATGTATACATTCTCCTTTTCACTTATTTTTCTTACCCAACTTGCTAATTACTAGCACTACATGTTTACATAAGTAGTTGCTCTCTCATCACCTATCTTCACCTTCTCTTTGATCCTGCAGTAATTAGATACTGTGTTGCATCAGTGTTATTTGTCTGACAAACTGTCACACCACTTCTCTCCCTGCCTCAAGTTCAGAAGTTCAGTTTTGCTTAAGTAAACAAGAGTTCAATGTTTATAGAGCTGAGCTACATGGAAAATCCTAAAGCATTCAAAAATCAGCCATTAATACTCCAGAGAGCCACCAGTCTTTTGACCTGTCCTAAATCTGGGCTTTCCAGTTACAGCCTCTGTTTTTACGTAAATATAAAGAAGAGGTAAAACAACATGTGAAAATTGGGAAGCATCAAGATGCAACTGAAAAATGGTTCTAAACAGTATTTTTCAGATGGTTTAAGAACAAAGCCTAGAGACTGGGATTTGAGTTCTGGTGTGCTTTTGCGCAGTTCCAAATTTAGGAACTATCAAAATGTAGCCAGGTTATAAAATTATTTTAGCAACTTGCACACATTCACAAAGGAGATGAGCTCAAATTGTCACATACTGGGAAAAAAAGAGCCAAGAAAAATCAGAAGTTTAACGTGACCTGGGTTCTGTAAAGTTGCTTCAGCAAGTTACAGGATGAACTCACACTGAATTTCAAGGAAGACGAAGTTCCTGTAAGCATCGTTGAAAATCTCACACAGAAATCCAAGATGTGTGTGTTACCAAACAGAAATCAACATTTTCCATGTTGAGTCACAGAATCACAGAAGCATTAAGGTTGAAAAAGACCTCTAAGATCATCAAGTCCAACCATCACCCCAGCACCACCATGCCCATTAAGCCATGTCCCCAGCTGTCACATCTACACGTGTTCTGAACACCTCCAGGGATGCTGACTCCACCACTTTCCTGGGCAGCCTGCTTCCAATGCTTGACCACCCTTTCAGTAAAGACACTTTTCCTATATGCAATCAAAACCTCTCCTGGAGCAACTTGAAGCCACTTCCTCTTGTCCTATTAAGTTAATTTTATGTTGCCTAATGTAATATGTTTCCCTGACTCCAAAGTAGCACTCCGGCTCTCAGGGTGGGGTGTTACAGGAAGCCTCACTGCCAGCAAGGCTAGGAGGTATCACAGAGGATTCCAGACAGGCTTTTTTGCACAGGATCCCACAAACATACACGTGCATACAGGCACCTATTTTGTATGCACACACCCATACACAACCACTACTTGTATACACACATGCTAACATGGCATTGTTTGGGAATTTTGGAGGCTGGTCCATCCTCGGGGTCCTTGCCAGCCCAGGCAATTTCCCACCCCAGCTTCAGTGCAGACCAGACTGTCACACAACACAGGGCAGCTGGCATGAGGCACTGGAGATACTGGCTTCAACTGTTCATATTATATACCCTTCCATCAAGAAATCTGCCTGGGACTCCTCTCCATAGCTTAGTATCAGTGTTTCTGAGCACTTGAAACCTCCTGACAGACAAATGCAATGTCTGGATCAGGAGCTGGAACATGTTCTGGTTTGATGGCAATTCCAACGCCCCTTCGTGACCTGCCTGCCTGCTGGACCACATCCACCACATTGCCACTTTATTTGCAAAGCCAAGACTGCAAGTTCTTGAGCAGACGTTAGTTAACATGATGCACATAACTTGTCCTGCTGCTTCAGGGGGAGCACTTGTGTTTAAAGTCAAGGATATGCTTAAGTGCTAACACTCAGCACCGCAAGGGCAGAACAATTTGTGCAATAAATGACTGTGCAGCAAATTAAATCTGCTTGTAAATATTGCACAATATGGCACCTTGCAAAATAATTTAATATTTATTTGGCATTCATTATTGAGCAGTCTGCTAGGAACACCAACGATGTGTAAAATGCAGCATTGGGATCCAAACCAAACAGCTTTTGCTAGCAAGCTCTCCCCCTTCCCCCTCAGCTGCTCTGCCAAAGCAAGCTAGTGACAGGAATTCTGAAGAGTCTGGTCTGCTTCATGGATTTTTGTTGCTGCTTCTGCTGTTCTTTACCTCATATTGGTAGATGTCCAAGATCCTTTCCAATGACAGCTCCTCAAAGTACAGTCTGTCACACTCATCAAAATCTGTGCTCACAGTCTCCGGGTTGCAGTTCACGACGACGCTCCGGCTGCCAAGCTGACGCAGCGTGCGGATACTGGAGACAGCACACCAGTCAAACTCCACGCTGCTGCCTGCCAGGAGACAGAACAGTGGGCAAGGTAAGGAAGGGTGCAGAGAAAAAAAAAAAAAAAACACAAACAGACCTTCTCAGCACTCAAGCTGAAAAAGAAAACAAAAGAAAACAGCATTGCCTCCTCTCAGCTAAGAGCAAGAAACCTCATTGTCCTACCATGGAAATTAACCATCCACAAATGTGAGCCTCCCAGCACAACAGGTATGTTGTCCCAACTGCTCAGGAGTGACAGGCCTCTAACACGTCTGTCACCCTGCACCCATAAACACTCATGTCTGCTCTTGCTGCCCAGCCAGCCTCTACTGTCCCCCAAACAACAGGCCTTGAGATGAACTTCAGAGGCAGAAGCTTAGAGGTGACCAAACTGAGCGCCTGTTATTATCAGAGAGTGCTGTTTACTTGAGGAAGCATGAAGCATTTGTACAGATGCGGTTTAAAAAAACAGGAGTCCGAAGTGTTTTTTACCTTTCAGGAGAGCAGAGTGTAGCTAACCTAATGACAGAAAAATTACAGCTCAGTGAGTTTGATCTTCCTGTGCACTGACTCTAGATACAGCAAATGGGTTGAACAACACTTTCAGAGCCACCCTGTGGTCCTTTCATCTTGGTTTAAAGGCCACAGTGATTATGGCAACACTGTGGGGCAAGCACTGTTCTGAACCCTGAGTAACCACTGTGGCCACCTCTAAAGGGAAGAGGCACAGAGGGAGTCACCAGGCACTTGAGTGAGCAGCAGGACTTGGGCAAGCTGCAAGGCTTGGGACTTGGGCAACACTGCAGGCTTCAGGCAATGCTGGAGTCCAGACTTGCACTAACAGCTGCTGCCCCATAATTTCTACACTCAAACATCTAAGAGGGGTACCATAAACAAAGAATGAAATGCAGTAAAAAACATAATTAAATAGTTATGCTTACAGCCTACAAGAAAACCTTGGCCTCATCACAATGTGTTCACAGACATTACATGATCGTTAACCACTGATAGAATTATTTTTCTATATAATTGTGTGACAACACACACTGGAAATTCAGGCTGTGCTTAATTACTGCCTCCACCACCTAGTCACAAACAAATGGCTGTCACAGGTCTCTCCCTGACAAGCACACAATTCCCTACTTTTGTCAGACCGCAAAACATGCCCAAGTCTCAGCTAAAACCCCATAGAAAAGTGAGAGAAATCAAATCTGAAACTGGGTATTTCCCAGAATAGACACCAGATTCTTGGTCCCTTTTTGTATTCTACCTCCACTATTCAGGAATTCTTATACACATAAGAAACCTCAACTCTAGGACACAATGGTCATCTGGAGTCCCCACCTGACTGCTTTAGATACAACCTGGGAAAACAGCTGAACACTTTTAAGTATATTCCAGCCATATCCAGTAATGGTCATGTCCAAACAGTAGCAGGAAAAGGGAAGACAGCAAATAATTAGTAATACTGGTAATGACTGTTGTAACCCAAACAGACACTGCTACTCAGAAGATAATTCCTCCATCCATACAGACATGCTTTTGAGCTAACTTTAAAGTCACAATCATCTGAAATGTATACATTTACAGAGCACTCTGCTGATCCACACAGCCAAACAACTTATTTTATACTTCTCAGGGCTGCCTTTCACACAAACAAATGCCCCTTCCTGGAGAGGAAGTGCCCTCCTGGCAGCAAGTGAAGAGAGAAACATCATGTTGAATGCATGAACAATATCTGCCCAGAGCACAGGTCACTCACTGCAGCTCAGGTTCTCTCTAAGCCAGAGGCCTCTCATGAAAGGTTTGCTTCAAAGCAAACCCTGCATTTGAAGAGTGTGCAACTGTGCTGATTCACACCATGTTTCTATTTGGTGTATTAGTTAACAAGAACAAGAAAACATCAAAAAAAGACACTTCCTTTTGGATAATTTTCATTTTAAACAAAGAAGACAGCATGACTTTTGAAATTACCTCACACTTCCCCCAAATAATTTTATTTCTTTCCAAAAGTGCTAACAAACTCAGTGTTTTCCTGTAACACATTTTAAAATATTTCCAAATCATATCCATAAAGTTGTTTTCACTTTTTTTAATCTAAAACTCAGTTTTCAAAAAGGAAAAAAGAATAATATTTTTTAAAAAAATTATGTCACATGTTCCAACCAAATAATTTAGCTCTTTCTGACCTCTTCCTGTTTTGTAAATGCAAATCCACAAAGAACACTAAGTGGATCCCACTGAATTATGACTACAACTCTGAAAGCATGGAGGGAAACTCTGCTGCTTCCTTTCCTTCAAAAGAAAAAAACATGAAATCAACTTGGCTATTACACCTAGAAATAAAAATGTTTTAGAGATCCAAGCAGCAGTTTCCCTTAGCAGCCTTTATGTGGTTGCAGCCTCTTCCAAATATTGTCTTGATCAAGTCAAAGCGACAGAGCAGGTAAGACCACGAGCAGGCCTGTTGGGCTAATGCAAGAACAATTAGGAGTTTTAGGTGAACAGTGCAAAAGGTATTAACAAACATTCCATCAGATTATTAAACAACACTGCCATCCTTTTTAGGTTCATTTTTTGTAACCACGCTTCACAGCACATTGACTGGCAAATGTGTTCACAAAAAAATTAGCATAATCATGGAGTGTTCCTCCCGATTTCACTAAACTCAACATTTATACTGGAATATGAGTTCAGAAAAGACACATCCTACAAACAGTAACAGGAGTGTGCCACGTGGAGCTGTCCATCCAAGCAAAAGAAAAGGACAGACTTCTAAATTTCAGCTTTCAAAACCCACTACCACTACTTGGGAGATGAAGAGCAAAAATATTTCTGAGTAAGAAGCAATTTTTTTTCTTCTCAATATTTAAAAACTTTTTTGGAAGGATCCATGAAAAGAAGTGAAAGTCATCAGATAGAGAATTCAGCAGCAGTCTGTCTACCCAGTACTCATAGCTATGAGGAAATGCTTATGCTGCATCACCATTTGAGTGGGCTGAAAGAACATACAGAATACTGCTTATACTAAAGCAGCTGAATAGATCAAAATATTTTCCTAGTCACCTATACTTACAGCAGTAAAATGCGTAGGACATAACAACATAGTCATGAGCTGGGAGACAACATGTAAGATAACACATGCAAAAAGTAAGGTTAAAAGAGTTCCCTAAAACTTTGTGGAAATCACCAGTAAGTGGCAAGTGAAAAGTAATAAAATTCTCCTGTTTTTTCCAGGGCATGAAATGAAGTCTCCAAGCAAGTGTAAAAGGCAAGCCTTGTGTTAGGGATTTATGTCCTGTGCACTGTGCTCTGGAGGGTTTTGTCACCATATAAGAAGAGGAACAAATGAACCACAAGAATACCCAAAGAAGGCTCGAGGGTGCAAAGAGAACAGAGGAGTTGTAAGAAAGATTTACCTATGTGATACGGCCCACAGCCCAACACCATCACTCCACTGTCATCAAATTTTACATCGTGCTCCTGAGAAGGGAGGGAGAAAAGTCATTAGGATCTGTGCTCCACAGCACCTAATTCCATGCCTTTCAGAATAAACAGTTTCTGGTGCTCAGGCCATAATCCAAGAGTCTGACCTCGTTTACTGCACTGTAAATCAAGTGCAACTCTATTGGAATTAGTGGTGGTGCAGCCAAACCAAAGGAGACACAACTGCTCTGATTTTAGCAGCTTAAGGAGCTGCTAAGCTTCACATAAAAATAATGCTAGGATGAGAAGAGTGAAACATGAGTTCTGCATTCCCACCACCTGACCTGTGCACAGAGGACACAAGTACAGGTGATACAGAACAGCATAACAACACTGGGGCATTAACATTAAATGCACTGGATCAGCATTTCAGCAAGAGCAAGTTCCAGGCTTTGCTGCAAGGGGATTATGCATAACACTACCCTAAAGAATTGCTACAGAGCCCAAGACATGTCTGAGATCCCCAGAAATAACACAGCACAGGGAAAAGAGATCAAACTAGAGAGCAATGAGGCTGCTGTCTCCAAACATGCCTACCTGCCCGTTGTACGTGACGTAGAGGTAATTGGTTACTGCTGGGTACTCTGCTGCCAGTGTGTCAATCTGTGGGGAAGAAGAGGAGGTGTGACTTGGCCAGCATAGGATCTTTCTTACATGCAGGTGTTTTGGGGTTTTTCTTTTCTCCCTTTCCTTTTCTACTCTTCTTTCTGTCCTATTATTTTCCCAGCATGTCTTTCCTGGGAAGGAAGTGATCTGAGCTCTCTGACACCGGCAACACAGCAGACTCCTGGCCTTCTCCCCAGACCTTACAGTTCAGTCCATGGCAGAGTCTGCCATCTCCTTCTAAGCTGCAGTTTTAGCTCTCTGGTAAAACACCTTCACAGCCCAGGAACTTTTGCCATCCACCCCTCACTCTCTAGTTAGCTTGGCATCATTAATTACACAGATCTCTGTTCCTCCAGGTCTCCTGTCCTCGTTAGCTGGGACATCTGGGATCTTCTCACTGTACTCTTGACCCATCTTACTGCCACACTGAATACAAACACGCTCACAGGATCACTTGGAGATCATGCCAAGGAGCATCCAGCAAGTACTATGTATTTATATTACAGTATAACTCGTGCTTTGATAATGAAATGGAACACAAAGCAAGAGTGATTTTGAACCACCCTGTATATGTAGTTTTCAACAATTTCTTATTTAACTAGTCACCAGAGAGCTCAGAAGAATGATTTGCCCAGGAGGCTACTCACAAACTGTTTATGTCAACTACTTATTGCATGTTATACATGGTAACTAGTCCATCTAGGTCACCAGCAATTGCTGAAGTTCCCTGAATGAACAGCTGAAATACTTCTATGCAGAATACTGAACAGGGAACCACATTAAAGAAGTCATTACATGAATTTTTACATGATACACCATTTAAAAATCTGTTGAATCTTCAAGCATTTTCAGGAATCCCCTCTGGCTGTTCAAATCCTTGCAAATAATGAGGAATGTTGACCTTACGTCACTAGCACTATGTAAGTGTCTGCTGCTCATTACTGTTGCTAATACTGCAGCTTGTACTTCATGGCTCAAGAAGAAACATATGCTTTGAAGCCACAAATGCAGCCATAAGTAGAATGACCTTATTAAGGGTACCTTGGCACACAAATCAATCCAGCACTGCAGTGCCATATGCAGCTAAAAGAATGTAGCACAAGACCAGGCACATTTCTGTGGACCAGGTGAGGATGTAGAAGGAAAACAAGCAGCTGGGGAACAGAAGGAGACTGGGCACCTGGAACCAAGCCTGAGGATACAGCTGGGCTCTTTCAGAAACATTCGGTAGCTAGGGTTGGGGTTGGGTTTTTTTTCCCCTTTAAGGACAAAAAAACAGCTGGTGGCAGTTTAATACCAACACACCTTAAATGCAGCACTCCTGACACTGCCATGAATACTGGATGAGCTCATGACACTCATGCCATCACAGTGAATAGCAAATGAACCCGTAACAATAGCACACATCAAATAAAGTATCACCTTGTAAAAAGTTACTACCAAGAGAAAAACATGCTACATTTTTCATGGTCACACACCATGGTGGGCCAGCAGTCTCAGCCTTTCCCTGAAGCCAGATAGCTGCACTTCCCCCTCAGCCACACCAAATATGAACAAGAATATTCTGTGTCTCTGTTAGGGAATGTTCATGCCATCACACTGTTGCCTGCAGTACAGAAACAACAACTATGTGGGTGAAAATTTGTCTCCTGTAATGTCAATGTCAAAACTCCCATGGATGTTAACAGAGCCAGGGGTTCCACTTTGTTTACCTCCACTGTTTCTAAGGTCATGGAGGTCTCCTGCTTGTTGTGCTCTTGCAAGCCCCCACCATGAACGGTGATGTTTCTCACATACCTGTTTCACCCAGGGCACTATATTCTTCCTCAGTCTCAGTTGATGGCATTGGACTTCAGTCAGCTTCAGGCATTTCCCAATCTGTTTGTCAGAGAACCCGATTTGTTTGGCTCTTCTCAGTGTCTCTTCTGGAACTGTTTCACTGAGATTCAACAAGAAAAACACCTCTGCGTGAGGCATTACAGGAATACTTAGAAGATATATGAGTGCTTGTGTCTTCCATACTGCACAGAGTAGCTATAGGATTGTGCACATAAAGGCAAGAAAAGGAAGACCACCCAGCTAAGCTATGCAATCCTCATACATAAAAGATCTTCTTTGGCACTGGATGCCTGTCAAAAATACCTGTAAGGTAAACTCTATAGGCAGACTGCTGATGCTAGGAAGTGAAACACTTTCTTTCCTTGCATTTTTTGACAGGAATGGGTGACTCATGATGAGGTCCCTCATCTCCCAGGCAGCACTCTACACCAGGCTAGAACAAAGTCACCAAATCTACTACTGTCTTTGCCATTACTGCCTCCATAGATATATTTAGCATTCCCACATCTCCATGCCCAAACTTCAATTCCATCTCTACAATTCCATTCCTCCTCCCAGTCTAAAACTTAAAATATAGGCCTCACCAGACTGGGCTGGATCAGCAGTTATGTACTTGCATCTCCTGCTTCTTATTTCAGCTGTCCACCCACCACAAAGCCATGACATTCCTGAAGCTCTGAATGAGCCATTCAGAGGTATGACTGTAGACTGGCCCTGCTGAGCAGGGTCACAACTTGCCTCAGAACACTACAATTTGTACCAAGCAAGCCCGTCTTTCTGGTGTTAAGGATGCTCTGCCTACCTCCAGAAATGGCCAGTCTTTTGAAAAAAAGATCTGACTTCAGAGATACAAAGTAGAAATGAACTTCAGAGGCTCAAATGCAGGGCAGGCTTTTCCATCTGACAGTCTCAAGTATACTTTTTTCCATATCACTTGTGCTGCTTCTTGCATTACAAAAAGGGAGAGAAGGAGACAGACAGGATAAAGGAAGGGCATGTTTTTTGGTTTTGTATTTGCAATCAGGGGCCCTCAATACTTCCATATGTTCTTAATTTCCTAGTTTTACTCTTCAGGACTTTTTACTGTTTACTGCAAAAACATTGCTTTCCCTGGGCATCTCTGCAGCTCAACAGTTTCTTGCCCATTATGCTTTTGAATTTTTTAATCTTCTCCCTTTCCTTCTTTATTCCCTCTTTTTTTTTTTTCTTTCCTTCTTTTTTCTCTCCTATACTGTATTTGTTACATTTTGGTTTGACTCCCACTTACAGCCGTTATAGTTTCTGTCTGTCTGTTTCAAAGCTACCTTTCCAAAGCTTAGCTTTGGCAAAAACATGAAAAAAGCTTATGTATTTTTATCAGCACTTCTGCTTTTCATCTTCATTGCCAAGAGCATCCTTGCCTGCCCAATAAATCAATATTTTATGAGCAAGCAAGCTCTGAATCAGGAAAAAGGAAATGATTAACAAACAAGCAATTTTCCTAAATCAGAGCTTCTGAATTATGTCCTTTGCTTGATGGTATTTTTAAATAAATAGCATTATGTTATTTGAGTGGGAGGAGAGGGCTAAGGCCGCTTTACTGGAAAGTGTCAGGAAGCTGAAGCATGAAAGAATCACTGGATTGGATTTTCCACTCTGGCTTAGGCACGGAGCAGCTCTGCTGCCCTTGGAGAAGTCAGGCTGCCATAAAACAGGTGAGAGTCACAGATGTGACAAACCAGCTGTTCTGAGAGCAAAACTGGGGACCAGAAACTTCTGGGTTCAGAACCCCGGGTAGAAGCATTTTGCTCTATGAATTCCCCTGCACCACCTCTCCATCCCCTGCAATATGAGACCAGAGTCCTCCGCAGAGCAGCCAGCTAGTGAGGGTTTGCAGCAAGGAAACACTCCCTGTAACTGCTGTCCCCTGCACTATGTCCCAGCCTGGCATCAACAACCAGCCTGCTCCACCACCAGAGGACTCCAGGCAGGAGTACCACCTACAACCCTACATCTGCTCCACAACCCTCTACCACATCAGCATTTTTACTCCAGCAGATCCTGCTCTAATGTCACTCAAATTGAGCTTCCCAGGTTTTGGATTGAGTTCTGGGTGCAGAAGGCTTCCCAAAGTAAGACCCACTTTGCAGCATCGCAGTACGTTGAGCCCATGGCTCCCACACACTAAACACCTCAACCACAAAACTCCTCTACTTCTCCTCAGCCCTTTCTGCTTGCTGATCTCAGCTCAGAGGCAGGACTTCTTGTATAAAATGTGAATGACAGAAATGAAGGCATGGATGTGTGTTTTACAGGAGAAGACGCAGCAAACAAAACCTGCTAGTTCTCTGGCAAAACAGATACTAGCCCTTGCCAGCTACTAAGAACAGCCATGTCAGATTTCTCTCCTAGATTCAGCAAGTACAAGTGAGCAGACCCAATGACTCCAAGAAAATGAGCCCGTCTCTGTGCAGTTTACTCCCTTGCTCTCCCTCCCTTTTGCCTCAGAAACACACATAGCTGGCTGTCATTTAATTACTGACAGGGAAAGAAAATTGCCTTCATTTGCAGCTTGTTTCAATTCAGGTTTTTTTGTATCTCATTATAACAGTATCACTCATCCTCATCACCCCCCAGCATGGTAGGCAGAAGAGAAGCAGTGATTATTTGGTGACATGATTCAGTTGCCTTGGGCTAGCAGTTTAAATTAGTTTAGGACACTTACTAATCCATGCAAAACGGTAACCAGTTTTGTACAGGACAACCAGTGTGCAAGAGAAAAACTGAGTACCTAGAGGGGAGATGAAACCATGCATTTTTTCCCCTGCCGCTTCCAAGGTGTGATAAAGAAAAGACAAGAGATGTAGCTTTCAAAGTGGCTAATAAGAAAGATGTGGTAGGAACCTCTATTCAAGCAGCACATAGACAGGAAGGGTTTTCTCATTTCTCACTGCCATGGAGGCAGCTTAATATGGAAGAAACTCAACCAGCTCACAAGCCTAGAAAGGCTAGAACTGACAACCCAGCCTGCGGATGTAACAGTTTTGCCATTTAATACTGTCACAGAAAATCAGTCAGAGCCAAACGCCCAGCGGTGCCGCTTTCTGAGCACTTGAAACCAGAATCTGCCACAAGATAAGAAATTGCCAAAAGCCTTTGAGGCAGCTCCCAGGGATTTGGAGGCATAACATGAAGAAGGGGCAGGAAGAGTAAGCCAGCAGAATTGCTCCACCACATTTAAAGGAACTGCATCAGAGAGCTGCAAACCCTCAGCTCTGGTAGGGAAATCAGGCTGCCTCTCTGCGTATACTGGACACGCAGCTTCATACCGGAATAATTTCCATTTACTAATCAGGGTAATTTTTAGCATTTATAACTCAACTCTTATTCAAAGAACAAAAAACATTCAGCCAGTATGGTAGGGTGATGCTTATCTTACAGATAGCAAACCTGATGTGCGCATAGGTGAAGGAGTGGTGACATTTAAGATCCAGCATTTCTACCACCTGTGCTCAAAGACAGCCCTTCAGACCTGCTGGAGACACAGAAGCCATCAAGAGCAGAATCAGGCTGATCTCTCTGAATGCCCCAGTGCAAATAACCCTTCCACGAGCCCACCAGAAATCCAACACTAAAAAGAGAAGAAAACAATTCGCACTTCTGGCTATTCCCAAGCACATGATCCTGTCCCTACATCACTGCCTCCAACTTTCCCCTAGAGAATCACTTACTTTTCAAACGCACAACAAAAAAGTCTTCCAAAGATTAAACTGCCTCACTGGTTTATAATCAATCCTGAAAAAAGGGAAGATTAAGTGGCTGTGGGTCCAGACTCCTATAATGCTCCCTTTTTTCCTAACCTTTGCAAATGACAGTCAGAAGTTTTAGAGCTTCAAAACCAGATGATTAGAGTTTTGCACACTGCCACAGTCATTTAGTGGCTGTTCACGTCCTCAGAAAGCTAAAGTCCCCTGCACATTTTGCAGTTTATAAACAATACAAGCCTTTCCCAAACCTTGCTTGTGGCTCTTTTTCAGCTTTCAGTGTTGATTTGTTGTTGCTTTTTGTTTAAAATTCCACCCTGTCATCTTTGGAACTCCATCCACTCACTTCTTCAATAATAAACGATAAAAGGAAATGGAATAAATTCCCCTTAATGAGGAAATTTTCACCTGGCACAGAGGACCTGGGGAAATCTATTAACTGACTGGAGGAACGCTGGCAGCATTGCAATTATGAGAAGAGCTCGCTCCAGCACAGTCCTCTCTTCCACTTGACTGGCTTCATCTAATCCACCAGTTTAGGACTAATGGTAAATAAACGTCCCACAGAAAGGGACGAAGCACTCTTTTTCTTGTCACCCAAATCAGGCTCTGCTTCATTTTACATATGGTGTCTGGTTTATGCCCATACCCACATGACTCAAGGGCATGTCAATGGGTCCTGATGAAAAGGATCAGGAATATTTTGTGAATGGAGGGCCAACGCCTGAGCTGGGAGCAGTTGGGACACAGCTATTGTGTCAGCCAACATCTGCCCTGTAAGCCCACAGGCTCATCCCTGCAGGTCACCTCTGGTTTATCTCAGCAGCTCTTCATGTGGTTAGATACACACAGAGACACTGCAAAGTTGAGCACATGCCAGCTCAGCCTGCCAGTCTTGAAGTCAGCTCCTCCTCAATCTGGAGGGGGTGTATTTAAGCCCAGACTGTAGTTTTACTAAGGCAAGCAAAGTGAACCAAAAACAAGCACTGGAACCTTAATGCCTTATGCCTGTCTAGTCCTGAGAGAGCTCACCCTTTCAGTCACAGACCCGGGGGCTTTCAAAACCCTACTTGAATTCAGGCTGGATTATGTATAGACATATTCTTCCTCTTTTCCTCATTGTCCTGCTTTAGGGCTATTTAGAGCTTTAGGGCTCCTAGTGGCTTTCTTGATCGCTCCTGATGTTCTACAAGATTTTGAACACGCTACAATTAAAATAACAAGATCAGTGTATAAATTCTCTCCCTGCTCTTCTTCTCAAGGAGACAGATTGTTACCACTTTTCCACTCCTGAGCAACTCATGAGATGACTGACAAAAAGCTGTCAAAGGAGCATTTAGGGAAGCAGGAGCTGTAAACCAACACATCTTGCTCACTGAACAGCTATCACTCCACTGCTCTGCATCTTTAACATTCAGGTTCCTAAGCCAATAAATCTCATTGTGGACATCTTGATTTAAGTAACATGAACCCCACACTGTGCCCTAAGACCTGGAAGACTCACAGCTAGGATTAACTGACATGCTGAAGCAGCAGCTCACACCGAAACACAGCTAAGAAATGGGTCATAGATGCTTCTTCAAAGTCTATTTTCTACTCCCAGCATAAGAGAGAGCTTTGAGGTCTTTCCTGCAATGTCATGGTACAGACTCCTCTGCTTCTGATATTTTACCTACTGGATACAGATTCCCCAATGGCTTTTAAAGGACAATGCCCATACTTCATCTACATCAAGGAAAAAAGCATAGAGTGTTTTACAACTGTACAGATGCTTTGAGAGAAAATAAGACTGTGAAACTACCAACGGCTCTGTAAGACAAATAGGAAGTAGCTCGTGTCAGACCCACACAGAGCACAAACAACAGCACTGAATTGCTGGTTACGTTGTAGTCTCCTCATGTACTGAGCTCCTAATTTGTTTCTGAGTCTTCCCTGCCCTGGAGTTCACAAAGAAGACAAAAGTAATCTTCCCAGTTAGTTAAAAGTGAGTACTACAAATATGTCAGTGATAGCCCCTCAAACAGTATCAATCAGCCTCATTTAGTGTCACTGGACCTGCTCTACTTTACACCACAAAAGATCTGATTTATGCTCTCTGACCTGTCCCAAAAAGCATGCAAGTCAGCAGAAACACAGCCTTTGAGAAGAGCAGGTGTGCAACAACCACTGTGGAAGAGCACAGCACAGGTTATCGATGGCCTGTCTGATCTTTCCTTCCTGTTATTTTTTCCCAGGTCACCTACTGGAGCTCCGTTTTAATTCCAGCACCTGTATTTCTGTGGCTGCTCCAGCACAGTCATGTTTTGAAACCAAGTCATGCTTCCAAGCAAGCAGCTTTCAAAGCACACCTTTCACAGAGCCAAGGACATGAGCTTTTAAAAGGAATTCACAATAAACAACTTCTTCCATAGGTCACTGAGTAGATCACCTGGCTACAAATGCTGGGCTGAAGTCTGTCTGCACCCCCACAATTTTTCTTCTTTCCCCTCTATTAACCCATGTCTCTTTAGGAAGGGCAAGAGCAATGCTCAAGCCTTCACTTACCCCTTTCAAGAAAACCACAGACCAGGAGGAGTTTTCACTCAATGACCACCAAGCAAGGACACATTCTCCTCCAAAACAAAGCTTCCAAGTATGAAGTTATCAAAATGTGATTGGTGCCATCAGATTTTAGAAGGCTGAGTTCAGTTCACTGCTCTGCCAGACTGTCTTTGAGACTTTGGGCAAGCTTATCATCTCCAAGCTTTTGCTTCTCAACTGTGAAATGAACGATTATCATGCACCTGATTTCTGACTTGAATTCTATTTTACAGCCTTTTACCAATATTAACACGCTCCTCTTTTGACAATATACTCACACTTCAGCCTGCTGCAAGATGGTTCAATCTCCCCTGACTCTTACTCAGATCTTCGCCAGCAGTGAACTTGACCCCATTACCTCTCCTTTTACCCCATCCACATAAGCTCCCAAGTAATGGCACACACAATCAGTTACAGGTCCAATTGCTACACAGATGCCTAAAGTGACTTAGATGCACAAGTCCTACTGATTTTTAACAAGGCCTTTCGTCCCCACGTCACTTGGGGAATGATGATTTCACCATAGCTGCCTACCTCTTCACCTATACTTAATGGTATCTGTTGCACATTCTCCTTGCATACAGCCATGGTTCTCAGAAATGACAAAATCAGGAACAGATCAAAATAACCACGGCCACATGCCAACAAACCTTCAATGCAGATGGTTAAAGTACAGATGCAAATTCCAAAGAGGCTTTCCCTTCCACCCAGGCCTCCGTTGTCTTGAGTTAAACATGCCTCAGATGAAACTTCCAAGTCTGGCCTTCATCTGTGCTCTTGGGGGTGATGGTGTTACTGGAAACTACTGCAAACGGGACTTGCTCTGGACTGGGTCCACAACCCTGGCCTGAAAGTCACATCTCAGTCCTCACTGCCTCAGAGAACTACACATGGTCTATTCAAATTTCCACCTCCTTCACGAGCTGTCAGTGTGATGAACAGCCAGTGAGGACACTCCACAGCCCTTCCCCTCCATTTTCTCCATGGGACAGGTGAGGTCAAATCTAAGGACAGAATTTCCTGATAATAGCATATCTTATTGCACTGCCACTGCTCTGGACACCATCACCTGTTCCTGGACTGACAGCACGGGATGGTGCTTGCTCTTTCCATTTATGTATGTATATATGGCTTGGTTTGTGTGAGTGCCTGGTGGGGAAGGTTATAGTTAAAGACTATACTGCAGAGGGTACGAAGGTAATCAGTCAAAAACCAACAAAAAACCCACAATGTAAGTTTCCACTTAAAATGAAAAATATGTAGGTCACAGGAGAAACAGCAGAGGCAATGTTTGACATGTGAGTGATATTACTGGATATTCTTGCAAGTACTCTCAAAATGGCTTTCTTTTCCCAACTCAACTCAGGCCATTTGCTTTCCTGCAGCCAAATCACATAACCTGAAACAACTCTTTCACCCTCTTAGAGAGCCCAGAGGCAAACTGAAATGGAAACATTGCTGCAGCACGACAAATGTGATACTGTCTCACCAGCACCAGGTTCAATCTTCTTTGGAAAGAAGTTTGCTGGGACAAGCATAAATGGGGCAGAAGGTGCCCCTCCCAGTCTCCACTTTCTCTGCAAACGGCTGGCCTTACCTGCACATCACTTAGAATGGACAAACATTTATAGGTCAAAAAGGTTTTTCCCCCCATAACATTATCCCATACAACCTCTCAAGCCTGGAAATGGATTCCCTGCACAAACTGGTGAGGCCTTCTGCTCACCTCACTCCACATGGTGAGGATGCAAGGTAGCAGGCAGTGTGTGAATGCGGCCTGCTGCACTGCTCACAAAGGCCTCCACCTGTCTCTGATCCCCCCTCCCCATCTGTCTGTCCTATCCACTTGTTCTAGCTCTAAATTTCCTCTTGGCAGGAACCAGCTTCTTGTTACCAGTCTCTACAACAACTCTGCAGGGGCCCAAATCAAGACTCTTGGCACAGGTGTTACTCCAACTGCATCCAAAAGCTCACTGCAAAGAACCCCCAAACCAGAGACAAAGAGGAAGGGATGGATTTGACCAAATGGAGAGCAAGCTTGTCACCAGCAACAGCACCTGGGAACAGGACAACTACTTCTGGTTCTGGTAAGTGTCAACACAAAAAAGGTTTAAAGCAATGATGGTGTCACAGCTCATTCTTTTCAATCAGAAATAATCCTGTATCCCAGGTAAAACTCATGCCAGGCATGCTGGGGACTGGAAACAGCTGGCTGCAGGAGGAGCACATGTGTGCCAAGCCTCATTTGCATCACTCAATTAGCTTTCCCTCGGCTACTGCAGAGATGTGTTTCCTGATGTGGCTCACTGGACTAGGCTAGGTTCAGGTCAGAAGTGTTTTTCCCTGGCTCTCTGTATTTCTGTCAATGTGCCTTCAACATACTGCAGCTGGACAGTCCATCCCCTCCCTCTAATGCAGGTTGAGAGGTAAAAGTTTCCTTGGCAAGGTCTGAGTGAGGATGGTGGAGTGAAAATTTGCACAGATAAGTAAATGAGACTAAGTCAATTTATTCCACCTGCAATCTGTGTTGAATTGCATGAATCCACTTACTAGGGACACAAAACTGGCTGGGTATGATACCACTGCAAGGTTGGATACTGCAAAAGGGCCTTCCGTAGTGGGTCATCTATACACCTGCTGCCATGTCACCAGAGGAATGAAAACTATGCGGGATGGTACCAGGTACTGACCACATTACTAGCAGTACCATCACCTGCCACCCACTGCAGAGAAAGGGAAAGCAACTCAGTGATACAGGACAGCTCAGCACAACTAGCCTCTGTGGAGTGATCCTGGATTTATACCAGCTGAGGACAGGGCCAACCTCTGGGGTCCCAAAGTGCATCATTCTAGAGCATTTCACCCCAAGAGTGAGGAAATCAAACTGATTCCGGGTGTATTGTTTTTCTTCCTCGGGATCTGCACGTAGATATTTAAGACAGTCAAGACAAATGTAACATGCCACAGATGTTACAGGGCAAACAACTGTGCAGCCAAACAATAGATTTCTGCAAATCATCAAGCTACTTCTTCTCTTCGACACCTCCCTCCGCATTTATTTTTGTTTAGCTCCAGATTCAGCTTCTTCCGGGGGGCAAGAGAGCACAAGAGCTGCTCAATTAAAACCGTGCAGCTGGTCAAAGAAGCAGAAATCACAGCAGATGCACTAACCAGCACCTCGGCGATGTCCTGGCTACGGTGCGCTCCCACTGCCATCGTGTGGGGAAACGTGGTTTAACACACCGAGTACCCGGAGCAGAAAATCTGGCCAACATACCGCCAGCAAGTCAGCAAAGAGGTTCTCTCAGCCTCGTAAACCATGAAGGGAAAGCTCCAGTCAGCAAGCGGCTGGAACTGAAATACAGCCCAGAGCTTTCATTTACTGCGATCTTTCCTGCTTAGTTTTATACGGTCATTTTTCTTGAAGACAGAAGAAGATTTATATTCAAATATGTCTGGAACTATGAATGTTTGAAAGGGCAGTATAAAAGCAACACGTACTGCATGATCACAGCATGGCAGAAAACGCTAAAAATCGATGGCCAGGGCAGAAAAAAAAAATGCAGTGTATTTGACCCTCAGGTATAGTAAGCCAGGGCAAGTCCTGTGCTTGGAGGTTAACTCTGTCCTGGGGACATGAGCACAGCCTGCTGTTACTCGTTGCACATTCCCAGCCTTAGCCTCACAGGTACCGTGAGGATTTTCCAAAATAAACCAGAACTTCAATAATCTCTGAGAAGAGCACTCAAGTAAATTATTTTACCAAAAAGAGTGTTCTCAGAAATTTTCTCTGTCCAGGTGAGGCAGTGGACTGGGTTTTAAGACAACACTGCTTATTCCAAGCACTCACTGATTGATTCCAGCCTTGTGAGGCCCCCCTCAAGCAGTACTGTGTCCAGTTCTGGAGCCGCCAACACAAGAAGGACATGGAACTCTTGGAGCAAGACCAGAGGAGGGCCACAAAGAAGATCCGAAGACTGGAACCCTCTGCTGTGAAGGCAGACTGAGCGTTGGGTTTTTTCAGCCTGGAGGTAAGTAGAAGGCTCTGGGTAGACCCTACAGTGGCCTTCCAGTACCTGAAGGGGCTACAGAAAAGCTGGGGAGGGACTTATTACAAGGGCATGAAGTGATAGGATGTGGGGGAATGTCTTAAAACTGGAAGAGGGGAGATTTAGATTAGACATTAGGAAGAAATTCTTCATTATGAGGGTGGTGAGACACTGGCACAGGTTGCCCAGGGAAGCTGTGGATGCCCCATCCCTGAAAGTGTTCAAGACCAGGTTGGGTGGGACTCTGAGCAACCTGGTCTAGTGGGAGGTGTCCCTGCCCATGCAGAGGAGTTGGGACTGGATGATCTTTAAGGCCCCTTCCAACTCAAACCAGTCTGTAATTCTATGACTGCATCTATACTCAGGCTGACCACAAGTTTCCCAGCAGAAGGATCCTCAGACAGACTGTTGTGTCCTAGGACAAGGCTGTTTGTTTTTCTTACCTGTTCAGTTCTTTCAGGATCTTCTCCATGTTCACAATGCTGCGCATCTTATACAGGAACCATTTGTCAATGGCTGTGAGTTTGTGAATGACATCCACGGGGACTTTGTTCTCCAAGGCCTGCCAAAAAAAGGACAGCACCAAACCGCCCCTTTAATACTTGTTTTGTAAATACAGATTTAGTCTGCAAACAGGTGGTAGCCACTATATAGCATAAAGACACAAAAAATACTGTAGACTAAGCTGGACATAGCAAAGGTTCATCTACACCAGGTCCTGTGACCCACAGCAACCGAGAATGTGCCCCTCAAGTAGTGTAGAGAGGCACCAATCACTTCTGCACATGCCTTGGTACCAAAAACTGGCTTCTGTTTGAATGAGAGAGATGATTTGCTTTTCACAGAGCCAGCAGCCAAACTTAAACTGATGACAACAAAGTTAGGTGGCCACTGAGTATGTGCCTTGGCTACTTACAGTAAGGCATATTCAGGCTGCAGTGCTGACTCCTCCACCTGCATCCCTTACCCCTCAAGATGCCTCATCTCCGACCCAACGACAGTCTCCCAGCTGCAAGTGTTAAACATCAAGGTCCAGCTTCTCAACTGTGGAGGAACTTTCTGCTTTAGAGCATAAATCCTTATTTACCCTTGAAATACTAAGCTGAATCAAAAGACACAGCATTGAAAGACCCCCGAAGCAAGGAAAAGCCCAGTCCTGGGTGACACACTGCAGCTACAGCATAGCTTGTTCTTCTCTCTCTTCACCTCAGGTTAATGTAAAGATCGTTCAAATTCCTCTGCATTATCTTGCTGAAGCTATTTTTTAAATTATTCTTTTATTTTGATCAAACTATCTGCAAAGGAAACCCCACAGAGTTATTCTTCAAACAAGAATATTTTACTGGGCATTGCAGTATTTAAAAAAAATCTCAGAGGAATATGCCACAGAGGCCCCAGTATGATTGTACTGGGGGAAGTTATATCTTGATACATTGCCAGTTTCTCTTCTTTCACTGCTATTTCTTGGGTCTCACCAGTGGTGTACACTTACAAGTCTCCTGATAAAACTATAATCAACCATAATGATAATACCAGTTCGGCATCTTGGCTGAGCTGAAGTAATCAGGTTCATTAATCTGTTACCACACTAAATTGTTTTCTTGCAGGGCAGCATCTCTGGAACAAAGCCAGAGCAATGCTACTGAAGATAACTCCAGCATTAAAATGACTTTGGCCCACTGCACCCCAGCATTATTCTTCTGAATAGCTGTGAGTGTGAGGTGGTACCATTACCATGTGCTTCAGTGGAGTGATATGGAGACTTTATGGCAGCTGAGATGCACAGGTCACTGAAGTGCTGTGCTCCAAGAAGGCACCACCTGCACAGACAAGGGATGGGTGACAGCTCTCCCATCAGGCACTGCCAAATACTCACCTCACCTCCTACCTTCTCTAAAGGATTTCCAGGCAGCTTGCCTGGGTTTCTCTCTCACAGTTATTCTCTTATCCTGAACGGTAAGAAGCTGCTGACTTGAATATCCTGCACACTCACCAGCAGCAGTGAAAATCCCTAATGCACATTTTGCTCCTTTAGAGCAAGTGGTCACTTACACAGACAGCCCTCAGCTAACACTTGGCACTCATCATCCACTGCTCTTCCAAATGCATGCAAAGAGAAGCCTGGGGTCATCAGCCATCCCTGACCACTGGCAATAACCAGGCTGGACTTCTCACACATTTCTGGGTACAATGCTGGTGTGAAGCAATTGAACTGATTCCTTAGTTCTTTGGGGGTGAGGGCACACTGCAACATTAGTGAGATGTGTGCAGGTCTTTCTGCTGCCCATCTGTTTCCACAAAACAAGTGCGAACTTGCATGCCTTGAGGATCTCCAACCTTCAGTCAACGGTCCCTGAGCCACAAAGACACACAGGCAGCATGACCCCACACAATCAATCTGCTTAGGACACTTTATTTCTAAGTCCTAGGGATCTTCAAAGTAAACTGAAAACAAGAAATACCTTCCCCTCCTAAATAAGAGAAGAGGGAGAGAAAATAATCATCTGCACCTCTGTGGAATAAATCTGGAAACTGGAAGAGAATGAGTTTGCAGACACGTCTTGCTTCCAAATCAGCACACTACAGGGGCAAATGAGGTTTCAAGGCAGAAAATCCCTGTAGGATTTGACCAGGGGCCCTGGACAGCCCTCCCATGGCTTTACTCTGTTCAGATCTGCACAAAGGAGTACACTCTAAACACACCATGGAAGAAAGCCACGGGAGCTGCAGCAGGACAGTGTGACTACAGCCCTGCTCACCTTCAAGAGCATCCCATTCAGTAGGCACTGGCCCCATGATGGGAAGCCAAGGGATTTACAGGACTGCCTTCACGGCATGAGTCAGGGAGCAAACGTGACCTCCAGACCAAGCAACAGAGGGCAGCTCAGCTGCCCATGCTGTCCCTAGGGGCAGCACCCTTGTTCCTTCAGTCCCATCCCTGCTCCTTACCAAAGGAAATATTTACCTGCTTGTGGACAGGAGTATAAATGCAAACTAACATGTCTGTGGTGTGGACAACTTGGAGACAAGGGCCCTGGTGTGAAACAGAGCATGGATCAAATCCACAGGTTAAGTCTTCTGAGGCCACTTGTCTACAACCTTAAGAGGGCCTGGAAAAGATCTGATACAACCTGAGCAGCTCTGCTCATCCTTGCAGCACTCATCCACTCTGGCCAAGGAACTAGTCTCATCTACTTCAGCCTTTCTTCTAATGGCTTCTTTTACCTTACAACAGGGAGTACTACTACAGCAGCAACAGCTCTGAGTGGCAGCTGAACTCACATCCCTTTCACCCATGCAGTTGCTGTTCTCATCATCCAACAGATAAAGGAGAGAGAAAAAATAAAAAGCCTTGGAGAGCTGACTAGTGGGGCTTGGGGAGGAGAAGACATACAAGAAGCTCCATCATGTTCCAAATAAAGCTGATGTCTAACAGGGACTAACTGTTGGCTGTTAAATGTCAGCAAGCTGGAAAGGGATTTCCAGGCAGGCAGGCTCAGCTGCCAGAAGCACCTCTTGCTGATACTGCTTGCCTCAGTTATTAACAGGGATGAATTAGTGCACTGTGTCAGACAGAGCCCGCTCTTTATAGGGAGGGATTAAGACTTTGATCTTGTTTGTTTTGACATCTTCTGGTGAAAATGCCACCAGCTGGGAACACCCAGAGTGTTCAGTAGGACCCAAACTCACCTTCAACTCCCCAGATCCCCTGTGTTAACAAGGGGCTAAGACTAACCTTTCATATAAGCTCTCTGAGCCACTCAGAGACAAGAAGAAAGATTTTTCTGGCAGTCACAAGATAAAAAGCTATAATAGAGACCAAGCACAGCTGCTGAAGGATGTTCTACATTTAAGAATCCACACATTTCCCCAGGTGAATAGCAAGAGTCAACAGCTGGACAAGCCACACATTTATAGAACATCTTGTGCTTTTCATTCAGGCCACTTATAAGAAGAACAGCTATGTGAAAACCTTTTTACAGATACAGTACAACCTCATCTCCCCAGTGTCGGGTGGTGGATGCAATGAGACACACCTAAGCATGAGCATAAAGAGCTTAAAGACTTCACCACACAAAGTCAGGGAACTTCACCACACAAAAAACAGTAAACTGGATGTTGCCAGCTAGGAAGGATGACAATCTTAAAAAAACCCAACAGGTAAGTATGAGCTATAAAAGACAGCTGTCCCCTCCTCTTCATAGAGGCTATGGACAGATGGACAAGTTAGCTGCAGCAAAACCCAAGTATGAAATTGCACCCACCATGTAAAGTAACTAACCCCACATGTATCATGTCATATACACAGGCAAACATCATGGACCTGAAGGGAGAAACTATTTCATGCCCTAGCTCCCTTCACAATAACAGCCCCCATTACCCAGGCATGTTGAAAGATTACATGATTTGCCTGGTGTGACAGAAGAGAGGTTAAAAGGGTGCAAGAAAGGGGATTGTCTGTATGCTAAATTCAAGTGAGTTTCGGTTTTTTAGTTTTGTTTTGTTTCAAGCCCAGGTCAGGGCTTTCTGTCTTTTCTCACCTTGGCTATTGCATATATCCGAGTGCTGGATGGCTCAGAAAGTTCCTTCTGGAGATCTACGATGGCTGGCCAGGCTTTATTCATGGGCAGATGTGAAGTGAAGCCATCTACAGAGGGGTGGCACATTCTCAGGGCCTTTTGGAAGCTCTCTTCAAAGGTGCGTCCAATAGCCATGACCTGTAACATGAGCTATGGTGAGCTGCTGCCCAGCTCTCCCCTCAGCAAAAGAGGAGGAGGAAGTTACACCATCAAGACAGACATACAGAAAGATTACAGCCTCTGAGACCTCCTCCCTAAATCAGGTAGTCCTGCAGGCTTTAAGACAGGTGCAGCTGACTGAGCCTTGGGCGTCCTACTTGCAGGCTTGACTCTGCCAATATTATCAGCAGGGAGTGTCAAACAAGTTACTCTTTTCTGTTCTGTCTCCTGATAAAACACAGGAAGCTGCTGCTGTCCTCTGTAAACTGCTTTGCAACACTTTGGGAGAGGGAAGCATTATGCAGCAGCATGGGTGTAGTAATATAGGAAGGTATTTCTGTTTAACAACCTGTTAGAGATAGAAACTCACAGTGGGAATTTTAAGGTTCAGAAGAAATCTGCTCCTCTTCCTTTAAATTACATTTAACCGTGACTCTCCCCTCTGAGGGCCCTCTTAAAGGATTAGCCCTCCTTGGCCTAGCAGCACTGGGGTTTCCCTCTTTCAATCTTTACATCACATCTAATAAGAAAACAAGCCTTTCTCTGTGGAAATCTGCAAGGTAACAGAGCCCTATCTCAAATTTCTACATTTTTATTTCCCAGTGCAGTGCAACTCCAACAGGATAAAAATCTTCTCAAATACAATGTTGAAAAATGTCAAAAGAAAAAATAACATTGTTTTCTGTTCTCTCACAGCTCCAGGCCCAATGCCCAGCACAACAGAGCTCAGGAAAAAGGCTAGACTGTTCAACTGATAAAAATGCAGTAGGTGCTGTGGTCTGGCTTCAAGCTCAGGCCTAGGGAGATGACTGTGCCATACTAATGGAGACAGAGTGGCAAGAAGCTCCTGCTTCAAAGACACCCTCTCCTGTCACCATGTTCTTGATTCCTGGCAAGGGGATTCCTACACATTCTGGATTCTGGAGACTAACGTTTTTGCTGTGTACCTCCAGCACCTGCAAACTGCAACTCCTAAGCTTCACCATCCCTGTTTCAGTTCACCTCCCAGCAGTCAGAGATCTGTATGGTTGGAGCACTGACTCTTCCTGTACCTCCCTGCTCCCCATTCCCCAGCATCCAGTCTTGAGGAGGACAGGGGGCTTATGCACTTCTGCTTCTGTGATATAAGATCACTGGAAGGACTCAATACCCCCTCCTGCAAACTTGCATGGCCCAAAAGTGTTTACAGCTGATGGTCCATATTTAGGAATCCCAGCTCCACAGAACAGACCAAAATAAATTAAAAAATCCAACCTCTTGGATATTAAAATTCAAAACTGCCACTGGAAAAATGAAGTTCCAGTTATGACAAAGGTTTGCTGTCTAAGCAAGGTAGAATTGATATTAGGAAGATCTCATGTGTCAAAATCAGTTAATAAAACAGCTACTTGAAAAGCATTAGGAAAAAAGACAACTGAAAATATAAAATTATCTTGCTTTGGTAGCTGATACATCATTAACTAATGAAGTGGGTAATTTACCCATTTTGCTTCACTCCTCTCTTCTTAAAACATGGTCTGAAAATGCTCTTATTGTCTCAGACACCTTAAAATCAGAGTTTAACAGTCACACCATCATGTTCCAGGTGAAAGAAACTTAATCACTAAGAGAAGTCAAAACTTCAGAACAAGATTACAGGTCGTGTTTGGATTTCAAGAGCAGAAGGCGGTCAAGATTTGGCATATGGTTTTAGCAGAGAGGACTGATAACTATGGGAACAACCAAGAGCTGTGGCTCATCAGTATCACTGAAAATCTTAAGAGACTACAACTCCTGAAATTCTACTCTAATTAACCATCACTACAGAACCCCAAAACAAAATAACTCAGTTCTGTAATGAGTGGTAAGAACGAAGTCCACCTCAGGTGGTCCAAAGTGGTCTCCTTCCTTCAAAGTCAAACCATTTATGAATCCACAATGTGATATCCAAGATTACACAGTCCCAGCTCATTTAAAATAATAGTACTGGATAAAAATCCTTTGAACTGAGTAAGTATCTTCAAAAGCCATTAGGTCCCTGAAGACAGATTTTCTGAGGGTTTCGAAGAATGAGAACTTCCTCACCCTGAGTGGAAAAACTGAAGGGAAGGAGAGAGTCTGCACTCACCTCTCCCACACTCTTCATGGAGCTTCCAATCTGGTTGGAAGTGTGCTGGAAACGGTCCAAATCCCAGCGGGGTATCTTGGTAACAATGTAATCCAGGCTGGGCTCAAAGCAGGCAGAGGTTTTTCCTGTCACCACGTTCTTGATTTCTGGCAAGGGGATCCCCAAGGCAATTTTGGCAGCAATGAATGCTAATGGATACCTGCCATAAAGAAGAAGTAGAGATGGGAAGTAGAATGGGAAGTATTTTGCTCTTGTAAATCTCAGGAGTGGATCAAATTAAGCAGATGTGAGGTGATTTTCCCTCCTCAGCACAACGGGAGGTTACGGTGCTCACGCACAGCAGGGCCCATCCAGCTTCCTACCTTAACACATGGCAGAGCTACCAACCCAGATCTGCAACTTGCTTTACTATCTGCAAAGCCACCATTTTAAGTATCTGTCACACCCACAGTGAGACCACACAAACAGATATGTTTTGCTGCAAGTCTGTCATCCAAAAAGAAAACAATCAAACACCCACTGTCCAACATCATGGCATATCTGCAGTCTGCTTCAGCACTTCAGCAACCACGAGAGTTGTTGAGAACTGCAAATAAGAGATTAATTTGTGCCTCTCAACAGCATCTGCAAAGTGCAATTAAGAAGCCAATTTTTAAACAGCCTGCTCTGACCATTCTTATCTTGATGAGTTTATGATTAGCCAACAAAACAAAGGCAGCTAGTAATACCATTTGCATCAGTCTGACAGACAGCTCATTAATAACTGTGTCCCCAGGGTCCCAGAGATGATTTGCAGCCAACACAGGGAGAACAGTGGATATGCTTTGTAAGGACAGCTATTAGGCTCCCACACTCACACCTCCTGGGAGCCCTTCCATATGTAGAAGCAGCACTGGCAGCCTGGAATGGACTTGGGGGCCTCACTAACCCCTTCTTCCACCTCCCAGCAGGACTGACTCACCAAGGGTCAATCCTAGCACGTGCTGATAAGAATTCTTCTTAGAAGCTTCCCAAGAGGAAATCTGCACCTTACTGACCTGATCCCTTCACAGTTCTCCCTAACAGCAAACCTCAGTCTTCCCTGTCTTAACTGCATGGTGAGCAGATGCAGAAACTCCTTGTCCTTGAAGATGTCAGTTATATATTTAGATAATACACTGATCTGCATCCCTTACCATAATTCCCTCTCTCTGCCCTTCTACCCCCAGTTTTTGTTTATTCATGTCTTTGTTCTGTAGTTTTTTGTGGTGTTTTTTTTTTTAAATAATCTTACCCTGTGGCCTTGGAGGCCAAAGCTGAACTTCTCGAGAGTCGGGCATTAACTTCAATGATATAGTAGTCCAGGGAAGTTGGGTGCAGAGCAAACTGGATGTTACATTCTCCCACGATGCCCAGATGTCGGACAACTTTGATGGCACGATCCCTCAGCATCTGAAATTCCTCATTTGTCAGTGTCTGGCTTGGAGCTACTACAACAGAATCTCCTGTTTGTCACAAAGTAGCAGAAGAGGAAAAGGAGAAGCAGCTCAGCAGCAGTAAATTCTAGCCACAAAGGTCACCTTCTTCGCTAACCCCATTGCCCGTAATGAAGTTACTACAGACATTGAAACCCATGGATGCACAAGTTGATGAAAAGCATGGGTAGTTAGAAGCCCAGAGTTGGAGAGATCAGGCAGTCTTATGGAAAATGGGATCACAGGGCTAGGTTTAGCCTGACAGTATCTGTTTCACACCCTAGCTTGCTGTATCCAAGACCTGAAGAGTAATCCTAGAGCCCACTTCATCAATCACAGAACTAAGTCAGCAACAGCAGACAGAAGGGCCCTGCATAAAAAAAGACAATGAGCCATTTCCAGTGATCCACCCTCTGCCCAAACCTACCTGTGTGGACTCCCATAGCATCAATGTTTTCCATGTTGCAGACAGCAATACAGTTATCAGCAGCATCTCTCACAACTTCATACTCTATCTCCTTCCAGCCAACAACTGACTTTTCCACCAGTATTTGGTTAGTCATTGCAAATGCCTGGGAACATGTAAGGCAAAAGGAACAGTAAAAAAGAAAACCATGTTAGAACATGTTCCATATTTAAGGCTTCTGTGGCTTATCTCCAGACATCCCAGACAAACAAGAAAATTGAGAGATGAAGAAAAGCAAAGTTCATAGAACAGATGACTGACACTTTATATTTCTCTATATTAAAAAAAAAACACAACAACAAACAAACACCAAAAAAAGCACAACAAAAAACCCACTTTGCATTAGCTTCATTTGAAAAGCACATAAAATATTTACGTGATCTGATGGGGAAAAAAAAGCAGGGCACGTGAGCTTGCAGGGGCATATCAATAAGAAATGAAAAACATCTAAGGCTTCACTCATGTGACAGACACATGCTTTTGTTTGTGCATGTGGGTAGCCCCATGGACTTCAGCAGGAGAACTCTGCAGAAAGCTAAATGACTAAGTGATGGGGAGTGTGGTTGCCAGCAGACACTACATAATTCATAGCACCAATAATGCTGCTTATCACTGGCATACTAACCAGAAGCAGGATTTGTGATTTATTCTTAAACTAATTTTGAAAGTACTCCTCAGCAAAAGAGACAAAAATGAAAAATACAGCTTTGTTGGTAAATGAGCATAATCTAAGTGAATAAATGGCCTTAATATTAGCAGATAAAAAACATGAATCAATTCTCACTTAAAATCCTAGAAAGTAATGGGCACATCATCAATCCATCCTTTAGCAAAGCTTCTTGTTTTAATGCTGCCCATGAATCAGTCTTCAGTCTGGCCCCTTCTGTAGTTAGCTCAAGCTGTTACTCAAATATTGCCCTTAGCTCAGCTGTCAAACTCACAAAAAAGAAAAAAATAAAAATAATTTTAAAAATAGTTTGAGGAGTGTCATTTCACACCCTGGCCTAAGCAGGCACTGAATTTGTGGTGATGTAGTAGGAACACCTAACCACACTTGTAAAACAATCCATGCTGCTCCTGTGATGCTATTGCCTTCTCTCACTCAAAGTGAGCTGACTCAGGAGACATGAACTCAAGGCCAGATTACTTGAACTGGCTGTGCTATGGAACATCCTTGGGTGTTCAGTTGTCTGAATTCTACACAAATCAGCATGCAATGCCTGAAAATCCAGTGCTCAGCATTACTACAGATCACCTTCATAACTGAAGAGAACAAAACTTCTGCTGGACTGTGGAAATGAGCATCCAAAGTTGAGCTAATTCCACAACACCCAAATTGTTTTTCACTGTAAATTTTGAAATACTGATACAAAACTGGGACGTGCTGTCAACTTTCTTGAGGGGCAGGAGGCTTTGCAGAGGGATCTAGATTGGAGCATTGGGCTATGATTAATAAGATTAAATTTAACAAGTCAAAATGCCAGATTCTGCACCTAGGATAGAGTAATGCCAAGCACAAGTATAAACTGGCTGAGGACAGTGGCACTGCAAGAAGGGATGTGGGGGTGCTGGTCACAGCAGGCTCACTGTAAGTCAGTTGCATGCCCTGGTACCCAAAAGGGCAAACTGCATCCTGGGGTACTTCACACACAGCATGACCAGCCAGTCAAAAGAGGTGATTATTCTGCTGTTCTCAGCATTGGTGCAGCCTCACCTTGAGCACTGTGCGCAGTTCTGGGCCCCACAACTTCAGAAGGATGTGAAAGTCCCTGAATATGTCCAGAGGAGGGTAAAACAGCTGGTGAAAGCACTGGAAGGAACGTCCTATGAGGCACAGCTAAGGGCTTTGGGCTTGCCTGTTTTGGAGAAAAGGAGGCCGAGGGGTGACCCTACTGCACTCTACAGCTTCCTGAGCAAGAGAAGTGTACAGGGAGTGGAATCTGTGATACCCATTGACAGGATGTGTGGGAATGCTTCAAAGCTGCACCAAGAGAGGTTCAGACTCAACATCAGGAAGCATTTCTTTACTGAGAAAAGAGAGGTCAGATACTGCAACAGGCTACCTAGAGGGGTGGTCAATGTCTCAAGCCTGTCAGTGTTTAAGACACATTTGGACAATGCCCTTTACACCATGCTCTAACTTTTGGTCAGCCCTGAAGTGGTCAGGCACTTGGACTGCTAAACTGTTGCAGGTCCATTTCAGCTGAAATAGCCTATTCTCTTCTACTCCATTCAAAATGCTAGAGCTCTTTTAGCATAGTGTTTGAGAAAATTAAAACATGGCTTTGAAAGTAAAAGAGAATCAAGGCTTTTGTTACAAAAAGGTTTCAGAAAGAAAAAGTTTACCAAAAATATGAACTGTCCCACTACTAAAATTGTATAGATAAAAAGATATTTATAAAGAGCAGCTGTTTTACAGATTTCAGGGAAAAATGGAGATGTTCAAAACCACTTTTCTAAAAAACCACCAAGAAATTCTAATCAAAACTATGTTCTACTGAATAATGTTTGGTAATAAACCCTTCAAGACAGCTGCACTCATAGGGCTTCTGGGTGAACTTCTGCTTTCTCTAAACACAGACCATGGATGAGCTCAGGCAAGCAAAGTGTTTCCAACCTCAGCCATCAATCCACAAGATGGGGTAGGTAAATGCACCCACCGCCTCCTCCTGCACCTGGCAGTCCTGACCACTCAGCCTCCACTTCAAGAGGCACTGCCTGAGCAGAAGTTGGATCACACTAAGCACTCTAGACCCAAAACCTGCCTGCCTGCCAGCAGTGTGAAGGAATACAAAAATGCCGTTTTCACATACAGCTCTTACTGGCATTAGCAGTATTTCTCTCAATAGATACATGCAAGATTAGGAGGTTCAGGAAATGTGGGAAAGACAAACCCAAGAATTTGAGAGACTGACTGAGAGAGATTTATTTCCTAAAATTCTGCATTTTTGCCAAGGAAAAAAAGCTTTTGTTCTGTTTTTCTGAATTATCTGTTTACTCTTCACAGCAAATTTATAAAAAACAAACCCAGATTTCCTACAGAAACAGAGCTGTCTCTTCACAGCTGGTGGATGTCAATTTATGAAGCAGCTTCCCGTTAAATCTCTTCATGAGCTTTTGAAATAGCAAAAATACTGTCTTTAGACACAAACACAGCGGAGGCCAAAGCCTCCCAGCATTTCTGTCCCTGATACTACATTATCTCTCATTTTAGCATTTCACAAGTTGCAACATCCTTGACATATTTCATGTACCATTTACTCCTGAAAGGAGGTGAATATAGTTCACTATGTTTCTTTTCAGACCTTAATTGCTGAAATACTTGCTCAAATTATTACTTGTTTCTAATTAATTTTACAGGTCTGACATTTAATCATTTTCATTACCCAACTCAGCAGGAATTATGAAAAGAGGACATTAGGAGGAATCAGGATAACATTTTACAGCCAAGATGAAAAGCAGGGTATGTACAATTCCAGTGTCCATGCCTATTAGAAGAACATCTAAGAAAATCAGATGTTTGGCACTGTTCCCAGAGCTTTCAATTGCAGACATACCTTCATAACAAGGTCCACCAAACTTTCCTTATCATGACATATTCCTGACCCCAGACCACCAAGGGCATAAGCAGAACGTATCATGACTGGGTAGCTAATCTTTTCAGCTGCTTTCAGAGCATCTTCAATCTTAAGAGAGAGGAGAATGCATTTCAGAGATATTATAACAATTGAGATGAACAAAGCCTTTAACTCTGTTTACAGTTAACTGGAAATCCCATCAGTAAGACACTAAACTGTCTGAAGATAAAATTAAAGGAATAAAAGTTGGCTTTGCAACATTTGCTTTTCTGCCAAGCAGCAGAAAACGGGAACATGGACTCAAGGAGACGACTTCTGTCCTTAGTTACATGTGGACTTCCTTGCTGACTTACCATGGACAATGTCCTTACATGATCTGTCTTCACAGACTTCAGCATAACCCTTTCAACACTTTGTGCAAGGTTTTTTACCCATAAAAAAGTAGCCACAGACGTTATATATTTTTGTGCTGCAGCACAGAAGTCACCCCAACCTAATTTACTTCCCTTGTCAATGGGTAAATTAGCTTAGGCCTTTCAAGTGCTTAATTGCATTTTCACTCATTTTAAATCATGGTGAACCAGCATCAATCACTGTGTAATGCTAACGAGAGCATGCAAACTACAGTAGCCACAGTTTGATTCAACTTTCACTCAATAAAACTAGAAATGCATTTTGTGATAACTCAAATGGGCAACAGTAATAGGAATCACATCTTCAAAATTGTCTGATTTACCGATTCCACAGCAAAGCTAGGAGCAATCTTTTCATTCAGCTCCATCAGTTTATGGGAAAAAAGCTTTCTGTCCTCTGTAGCCATGATGGATTCAATGGATGTACCTAGGACCTTCACACCGTACTCCTGCAGAACTCCTTGCTTGAAGAGATCAACTCCTGTAGAGTAAACAAAGCTCCCGTTTTAAGGGCTGATGGTAGATGAAGAAGAAAGTATTCAGAAGGTATCTGACTAGCTGACAAATTGTCTAGTCTCATCAACAGCTGATTGTAAGTATTAGAACTCAGAACCACAACATGCAAGTTTCTGTCCTAAAGACCTATGAAACCTGGGGCTATTAGTAAAGTTACTGCTTGGTCATCACCAGTAACATGGTTGGATACTGCTGCAAGAAGCTAAATGAAGTCTTCTTTTGGATCTCTGCCTCAAGGTGGTCTGAATAGCCTGAACTCAACTACACAAACAAAGACTTAAGCTGCAAAGCAGGAAATATTACTTTTAAGCATCCAGAACCAGCAACAAGATGCTGTGGTCACAGCTTAGCAATTATTCATACTCCCATGGTGAGTGTCTCTGCCTGCATCACTTAGTAACCTGGTCAACAAATGAGCAGGAGATACGTCTGCAGAGTTTGCTGCACACGTGCTGAAAACCATGAGTTTGGCTGCCTGGGCACCTGTATCTTACCACAGTTGAGAGCAGTCTGGCCACCCATGCCCAGGATTAATCCATCAGGACGCTCCGCGTTGATGACCTCTGTGACAAACTGTGGAGTGATGGGGAGGAAGTAAACAGCATCAGCCTGCTTTAAGCCAGTCTCGTTGGTCTGCACTGAAGCAATATTGGGATTCATGAGGACAATTTTCACATTTTCTTCCTAAAAGATGAAAATCTGCTTTAGAAGTAGGCATATGTGGGGGAAAAAAAGAGCTAGCAGCAGCAGCAGCAAGGAGAGATGGGACTCAACAAGCAATTTACCAACAGCAGAATTTAGAATGCCTAGCTCCTTATGTGGTCTCCCATAAGGGATTTCTGGTATCTTGTACCAGGATGAACCAAGGCCAGTTATTTTCTTTTGTGCCTCTGCCTGTCTATGAAGCTGGAGGGAACAGATTCCCACCTGATTCAAACATCTAGCTGAAATTGTTTAACACGTTTAGGAAGTACATAGGTGAGATGGGCACAAACTCCAGCATCATTATGTCTGTCTTCTGTTGGAAGTCAGAAGAAAAGGGACAAAGGAAAAAAATTAATCAAAACCCCATCTTTTCCTGCCAAGCAGTAGGTCTTTGATCATGGGCACCCAGGTAGTTCTCAGATTTTTGTACAGGCTAGTAACAGTTCAAGAATACATTTTTTTGCTTTGACTCTCCAAAAAGATACTTGGATTTTCCTTGTGTTATCACTTGAAAAATCTTGTCCCATAACCTTTGTATTTGGTATTACACATACTGAAAGACAAACTCTGCCTCTATATGGAAGACAAAGGCTTGCCAAAACTTCACATTGTGTTTCCTCTGTCACACACAAGACACTGAGATAGAGTGATGATAAAGCTTATCTGTTTCCTGCTATACCAATGGGATTTTTGTCACTCTTTTGGCTACAGACAGAAATTCACTACAGTTTGCTCATTAACAGGAAAGTCTGAGTCAGAGTTGGGCAGATCAACTCTTCTCATTCTTGAAATATTAGTGCATAATGAGGAAGCCAGCCAAGTTTTGCTAATAATGATGAGACTAGAATGTGGGCAAGCTTAAAAAAAAAACCCACATCAACTACAAGCAGATAAAGAAGAATGTATTACTGTTTTGTATCACTTTTTTACAGGAACTCATTCCCATCAACTTTTTGCAAGGCAATAAACTTCCACAAACAAGCAAACCATTTGCAAACTGCTAATTTATAGATGCAGAATACTTTTTAAGAGAAAGATGTGCTACACAGAAGCTGTGGAGGTTAAGAAGTAACAATGAATCTCATTAAAAACAGAAACTGTGATGAGATTTTTTAAAAGAGTAGAAAGAAACAAGAAGGTTGGAGACTAAGCCGGCCATTCCTGGAGGAAGTTCTAGGGAAGTGTTCCTGGGACCAGTACAGAAATTGCTGTTTTCCCCTAGCTCACAGGAAGCATGAAAATGCCATAAGGTTTTTATGTGTTTGTGTAAATTTAGTGATTACTTGACCCACTGGTTTGGGAGAACAAATATTTAGTTCACCTGGAGCAGTGGGATTCTCACTGCTCACTTCAGGTATTGGATAACTTGTCTTCTCCTTCCTTTGATAACTTAAAATACTGCCTGAAAGACTGGCTGTAAATTTCTGCTGACCTTTTTTCCTCATGAAAAGTTGAATTGCTTCACTGAAGCACACTTCCTTGGAAATATTTGGAAGAGGGAAGGGAAAGAAGAGATAAAATCCTTATGAAAAAGATTTTGGATTTGGATAAACGATCCCAAACCAGTTAGTTTTCATGGAGGTGCTGAGGGAATAAGGTAAATTTCTGACCAAAACATTCTTCTCTAAGAAATGAACTCAGAAATTCTTAGCTATCATTCTGTTATAACGAATGAGGGAGAGAGAGGTACAAACTGGAGTATCTGGACATCTCAGCCCTTCCATTCCTACTTATTTGGGGCAAGGTGTCTTAAGGACAAGCCAGCAGTGATGAGCAAGGTAATGAATGACAGAGTTAATGCTCACTGTGCTAGGACAGGCAGATTTTACTGATATCACATTGCCTGGCTCAACTGTTTCGGATGCTGGATTTTAATCCACTTGCTGTTTGCCCTTGCAACTCTTTGCATCAACTTCTGCCTTTTTAATTTTTCTATAAGCTTTTTCACTCTGTGCAATGGCCACCCATCCTGACTGAAGACCTTTCTTGCAACTTAATTAAAACAGTGAATTAATGTTCCAGGGGCACTCCATTCCTGTTTTTGTGTAATATCCACCTGTATTTCGACCAGAATCCCCACAGCAAATAATGCAGAAAGTTCTTCAGGTGACCACAAGTCCCTCTCTGTTGTTCACAGATGCTTCCAGGCCTTGTTCTTCAGCAGATGTTCCTGCCTTTGACCAACATTCTTGCAAATACAAATTCACTGCCTGGGGAAGTCCCAGATCCACGGGATTTCAGTCTTTCAAAGTGACACCCATTTAACTGCACAGGATTGAATATTAACAGCAGCACCTTCTTATAATGAACTGGCATCCCACCGACTAGGAAGAACAGCAGGACATAGCAGAATGAATCAGAACATCCAGCAGTGAGAATCAATGCAGATTATTAATAACAAAACAAACAAAAAAGAGTCTAAAGGGAAAGAAATCTCTCATCTCCTATTTATTGTCCCTGTTCTCCCCCCTGTCCCCATGCTCTGCATGTCACTGGCAGTTTCCCCTGGCAGTCACTGACCAACCACCTTCTCTCTTGCATGCAACTGTAAATCACACTGCCAGAGGCAAGGTCAGGGAGTGTAAGCACTGCTGCTGGAGTAGCTGCTTAGCCTGCAGATCAGAGCAGCTGGCTGGTGGCCATGGGAAAGGAAAGGACACTGTAGGACATCAAGCTAGGGAGATTTATCATTAAAAAACCCACTTTCTTCCACAAACTGGAGCTGAATTTGAAGGACAATAGAGAAAATTAGGGAGAGCTACCTCCTCTACAACTCAGGTCATCACCTGCACTCACTAACTCTGGGATCCTCCAATCCTAACTTGTTCTTATTTTCTTGATGACGTGGCTAGTTTGAACTAGTAGCCAGCAGCAGCAACACATGACACAAAGTACGTACAAGATGTAACACCTGGACCAACCCAGAGCAACCCCAGATTATATTTAAGATTACTGTAATTGACTTTTTCCTTCCTTGACTCCAGGGTCAACACTCCTGATGTCAGAACAGCCTCAGAGCTGCTTATCATCATCATCTCATCCAAAGGCAGCTGCTACAACTGCTCTGAATTCGTGAGATAAACCTCTGCAGGATCTCCTCCCTCTTCAAATGAGGTTAGGCATGAACCAGGGGGCCCAGGTAACTGGTACATCACCAGTAATAACCCCATAACAGGAGTACTGCTATGCTTCTATACCTTCTCCTAGCATGAGCTTTTCCCCTAGCACCCTTTCTAGGTGCTTTGCACTTTTGTAGCATGAAGTAGCCAGAGCCAAAATCCAAAAACCCACCAGGTGAGTGCACTGTGCAGGATGTGTCAGCACAAGCACCATTTTACATGCATGTGTTCCTCAGGCACATATGGAAGTGCACATGCATTTTTGTTTGCTTCAGAACAATGCAGCTCTCCAGTCTTCAGAAACGGAACATCAGAAACAGAGTAACAAATTACTGGACAAAATTAATCCAAAGGAATGACTTTTCATTCAAGATTATTAATCTGTTCTAGAAACAAAACTGGGCATATATGGAACTTGAAAAAGTTCATCCAATTTGAAATAAATACCATTTAGAAAAACTGCCTTGATAAGGGGCTCAAAACCTTTTGCCTAAGTTTTGACAGCAGACAAGCATTCAGCTGTTGCTTTTATTTGTCTGCTTTGCTGTGTGTTGTCATATGACAAAGTTTCAGTAATTTCAGCTCACGTATAGCTGACCATATTCCTCCTCTTATTTCCATTCAATATGACAAGCCTGGAGTGACCAGTCACATACCACAAATAACAAACTGCTTGAAGACTGCAATGGAAATCTCAGGAATGTCTCTCTTCAGAAGATAATTCTGAGTGGTTAACTCACATCACCCAACCATTTAATTCACAACCAAACAATGCCCACATTTCCCTGCAGTCATGTAGTCACACCAGCTTCCCTGCCGCAGTGACACCACAGCTGGATGATCAAAGTTAGCTGTGAAAAGGGAAAATTAAATTACATCATGTTAGTATTTTCAGAGTATGCTCTCACCTTCATGGCTTTCACAGCCTGGGATCCAGAGTAATCAAATTCCCCTGCCTGGCCAATGGACAGACCTCCAGATCCTAGAATGAGAACTTTGGAGACCTAAAAGTGTCAAAACAGCATGACAAATATCAGTCCCATGGTAGTGGATGCTGAAATAACAGACTGTGCAGCACTAACAGTCTCAAATTACAAAATGTAAGTTCTAAAAAAGAGAAGAAAAATCACCTCCCAAACCACTGCAGTTTTAGTTCTAAGAATACTTCTACTGGATCTCTCCCACATATTTCTGGCTAGGGAAATACACGACTCGTGCACAGAGCATACAATAAATGCATTAATCATATCATGGGCTTATAGACAACCTTGTCTCACTTTGGCTGCCCACAAAGTCCAGCTGCCTTCCAAGACAGCAAAACCCAGCTCATGCTAGGAAATTCACACTTATTTGCTAAGCAGTAGAGCATCAACATTATGCTGGTAGCACAAAATCTCATGGTCATATTATCCCAGGGCACCTCACATACTGCTATGAGTGCCCTTCTTGGGAGAACTGCAAAGAAAAAATTAAGGAAACATCTTAAAACTTTCTCAAAGAAAAGTGAGTTAATAACACAAGAGATGTGTGATGACTGTGAGACAGGCAGCTAATAGGCCTTTTTTAAAGGAAGCCTCCTTTGACTTCCATGGTCAGCTTTTTGTGCCATGGGTTCAGTAGGAATGAATTAGCTCCTAGTCTCACTGGCAGGCATTAATAACTAGTACCTGAACACTGACCTCAACTCTGGAAGCTGTTGCTCCAGCCTTGGGCAGGACTGAGGAAATGGTAGTACCTTTCCCTCTCTTAATGAGTGAAATAAACGAATCAAACAGGAACTAGGAAAAATAAATGCATGTATTTAATCTCCAAAGTGGTATTAAATAAATGGCAAGCAAAGAAGGAAAAATACAACCCATTTAAGAGTTCAAGCAATCAACTTTGCTTTACTGCCTTCAGAAGGCATATTTACACCATCAGAGAAGAAGGGATCATTATTTGAAATTTATTTAACAACTTTGACATATCTGACAAAGCTGCATTCCAGAAAGTGAGGCCATATCAGGAAGAAAACACATATCAATCACAGCTGTGTGCTCTGCTTGTATACAGCTGGCAGTGTAATGAATGAGTGCACATTAAAGCTAAAATACAGAGCACCATACACTTAGCTAGCTCAAGAAATCCATCTGGAATTCAGCCTGCTACAGAGCTGGGATGTCAACAGGTATATCTAGACATGAGTTGTAGTAAATCAGTATTGTCCTTCCAGAGAAGATCAAGGATTAGATGTGAGAAAAAAGTTTCCTCCAGCCAGGCCAGGCAGGAGAGGCAACATGACCACTGCTGGCATGTGGGCAGCTGCAGACAGTGGGACAGGCTCCCATCTGACCCCACACCTGCAGAGCCTCTGTCCACACAGTCCCTGGAGCTGGCTGCTGGGAAGCACCTATGGAAGGAGTGTAGAGGGGTCCTGAGAGCCTAGCAGCACAGGCACTGTATTAGCAAAACCATCTCAGCAGTGGGAATGCACAGACTTGGAAAAGACACAGCTGAGGGTGGTCTTCAGTTCCCTGAGATTGACTAGTCCATTAGATTGCCAGGAAACCTCTTGATATCATGAGATTTACTTGCAGATTTAATCAAGATCATCAAATTAAAGTTCAAATAAGCACTTGAATGTATTCTTCCATCTTTCTCTTTGAAGAAATGCTAAATAATTTACGTTCAGACATGCCTCCTCTGCCTTCCACATCCCCTGTTGCTTCTTGGTCATACCCTGTGACTACGCAACCAGTTGTTACAGAATTTGTGCGAAGTCACAGATGAGGGATTAAAATTTCATTTCACTTAGGAGAAGCAGAGTGAAGAACTGTGAATCCATTTGCATAATTCCACAGTAATTATAAAATTTGAAAGTGGAACTAAAATACATTAGAAAGTTAATGATTTTATTACAAAGCATCTGGCTAGTACTTTTTCCTGTTAAGAAAAATCCTTTTCCTTTTGCAATCACCCCAGGTACAAGAGATTTGAGCCTGATCCTGCAAAAGCTTAAGCACTTCAGTAACTTCCAACACACAAATAATCCCACCAGGACTCAAAGTATACACATCATACAAATGGACCCACTGATCCAAAACACACAAGTCAACAGATGCCTTGTTGCTGATTGTAATTAGCTGTGCATCAAGCTAGGCAGACACGAGCCGATGCGTGACTGGGCCCTCTGTTAGGATCTTGACATGCCCAACACCAAGATTCAGGCCCACCACCAACATAAAGACTTGCCACTGTAGCTGATACATCTCTGCACTCCCTAGGCCATGTGAAAGCAAGAGCAGATAGACCCTCATACAATACCTCTGTGTCTCTTGGCCCAGGATTTGCATCTGGGTAGAACTGAGCTGTGAAAATGGGTCTGGTCTCATGCATAATTCCCTGCAGGAATAAAAACAATCATCTTAGACACCTCCTCACAAGAGGGCAAGAGAACAGAAAGTCACATCTTACCCCTGAAAGCGCTGAAGGTGAAAGGACTGGGCTGTTTCTAGGGGCTGACAAACTGACACGCATTTCATTCCCAGTCTTGAAACAATGTTTTATCTGGGGAGTCACTGAGCCTCTTGCTCTTCTGCTAACACTCCAGTGCCTGTAGAACCCACGGGGCTGTGGGAGGGCAAGAAACCTAGTGGAGACATCACTTTCACTACGCCAGCAAACACTACGAAGCACTAAGTACTTAACAGAGCAAATAGGCTCGTCTTCCTCCAGAGGCAATCCTGGAACAAGCAGCGAAGAAAAACACATAGCAAGAAAAGATCACCTTGGACAAGGCTGTTACAGAATGAATGGTTTGACCGTTCTGATCTGGTTGGTTCCGTTACAGAAGACATGGGTTTAGGTCATGCTTTTTACTTCCGTAACTCACTTCAAATACTGACACAGGGCCTTGCACATCATCTCTGCCCTGGGTCACTGCCAGGCCTGTGATGAAATGGAATCACTTCATCACTTGCTCTGGGCCAACAATAGCTATGAAGGACCTAGACTGAGTTTTGAGACAGTGCTTGTAATTTCTGTTGCAGCCAGGAAAAACTGACTTCTTCCCATTTCTGTGACCTGAAAGCACCAAACAGCATAGCCCACTGGGACACTATCCTGTAGCTGTCACTGCTTATGGGCCCTGATTCTAGATGGAACCAGAGAAGTCCCTGAAGAGGGAACCCAGGCAAAAATAGTTCTGATATAACCTGCTTCCCTTGGGGTTGGAAAAAAGAGTCTCAACATCTCCTATCGAGCAACAGTGCCATGCAGAGCTGCAGGACAGGGATGAGAGGTGAGCTACCAACCACAGTTGATCCATTATGGTATGAGGTTCTGCTCTCAGAGAATGTTACCAGTCTGTCACATTCTCCCTGAATGCTCATGTTACTCCTAGTTACATACAAATAACTCTAAAAAATATTCACTCCATGGCTTGCGTGTGGTGCATTTATACAAAACAACCCAGAGGAATATTCCCATGGCAGAAACTGCTTTTGAGAATACCTTCTTTTTCAGTGAGTTTCTGATAAATAACAAGACTTCACTGACTTGTACAACACTGGGCCTAATGGACGAGACTTAAAACAAGCAATTTCAAAGCCTGAGATCTGTCTCAATGTCTGTCTGACCTTGTCAAAACTGAGCTATGGGATACTGCTTTCCTTTCTATGCTTTTCCCTGCTCAGCTGTGAACCTGCAGGTGCCAGGCATTTTTTAAATTTTCTTCACTACATGGATGTCACTTGTCATGAGACCTCTGCCTAAGATCCTGTAAGGAGTTCTCTAGAAGTAACTGCCTCTCTCTTTTATTATTTCAGTCTTTGGAATTCTCTTTCCAATAACATAGCAAATCAGACTGCAGTACTACTGCTCTTCTGCACTGGCCAACACAGAACTGACACAACAAAGCAGTGACCCAGCCTAGCACAACTGTGGCACCAGACCCAAGACAACAGTAACCCAGAGAGCCCCGCTACTGGCAGGGAAACCACAGAAGTCTCTAAGGCTCAAGAATGAGGAGGAGGATGAGGAAGGCTCACGGATGAGGAAGGCTGAGGAAGGCTCAGGTTCAAGGGAAATCATAAGGTCACTGTTGCAGTCCCACCCTTTGGGCTGGTATGGAGAACAGTGGTAATGGTTCATCCCCTCTGGGGCTGTAAGGCAAGGCCCCAAGTGAAGTAGATGGTCAGATCATGAAGTTTAGTCCTGGTAATTAACTGTCTGATAGCAAGTTTCCAGGAGGTGAAATCAAGTGAGATGGAGCCTTTGCTCACTTAAAGCTGTTGTGTGCATGAGCTCACCTCATTTGTTTGATCACTGGCATTCACAAAGAGAGGTTTCCATCCAGGTAGGAGGGTAGAACTGTCAATGGCATAACCGTGGTTCTGAGCAGTGATGACAGCCTGTCCATTCACTGCATTCAGGACAGGCTGGTTCTGCCCTCTGAAAGAGAAGGATCAGAGAACAGGAGATGGAAGTGCTAGATGGGCCCAAATGCTGCAATCAAGAAGAGCTGATAACTGCAGGGCTATATATAGCACTTTAACAGTAGCTGCTCCATACTGGCAGCCAATCTCAAAAAGAGAAATCCTAGGAGAAACTTTGCTCGCCTTCAGTTTGATGGGGATCAATTACACCATAAACTCTCAAATCACCCTCAAAAAAGGCAATGCATGACATGGCAGTTTAAATTAAAAGGAAGGAGAATGCCTGGAATGAAGAAGTGATGTGACTGCCACACTAGCTCCCATTAATGCAATTCAGAAGTGAAGGACTGCTGCTCTGCAGCCTTTTGCAATGCTGAGCTGATCCCAGTGCTGGGCCCTGGGAAGCAGAAGAGCTGCCACACCTGTTGGCCATCTGCATCTTGTAGGAAGTAGCTCCGGCTGCTATTCCAGTGATTAGATTCCCCATGCTAATTCCAAACAAGGGCTCTGGGCGATTGCTCTCCAGGACCTAAAAGGAAAAGGTTTTGAAGAGATACGGGAGTGTCTCTGTTCAGCAGTTCCAGCATTAACCATCCTAGTTCCATCACAGCAGCCACACAGACTTGGGAACAAGCTGAATGCAAGGGTGGCAACAGCCTGTAAAGCAAAGATGCCTCCTCTCCTCTGCTTCAGAGGGAAGCCTCAGAACACAGCTTGATGTCTCAGTCTACTCCAGGGAAATAAGCAATGGCACTCAGCACTAGAGCCAAACGGTGCATGACATTATATCAAATGGGAGCACTCTGAAAACAGAGTTATTCTTTCATAAGGTCACAGAGGTCCTGAAAGAGCACAGGGTATTTCAAGGCAATCAGGGTTATCATGTTTACTACATATTGTTCACTGAGGTCTGTATGGCCTTGTTGTAAATACTGATCTGGCACTTGAAAAAAGGCAAATAAACAAGAATAACTGGCCTATGGCTATTACATGGTACCTTTCTGACATTCTGAATCACCTCCTGGGCCTTCATGGGATCCCCTGGACCTCCAGAAATTATGAGCCCGTCGTACTCCATGCTGGTGAAATCATGGTCCCATGGAACCAAATGCACTTCTGCACCTCGCTGGGGAAAGAACAAAACCAAAACAAAACCACAAACCAAACAAAAAAAACAAACAAGGGAATGAAAAATAAGCAGTGAAGGGGAACAAATGTATTTGTGTCAGGAGGTTGTTCTTACGCTCTCATGTCTCAGAGGCTGAGTTTGGATTACAGTCTTTCTTTCATCAGGGACAATGATGAGGTTTCTCTCCACTGTCTGCCCAGATTATTTTCACAAAACTGGTAGACTTAGCCTCTTTGAGCCACCTCAGTGTTTGTCAAGTTTATTTAAAAGTCACTGATGTTATATAAAAAAAAATTGAATGCAAAAATGAGCATGTATGCACACATGTAAATTATGTTCACTTTTACACAGTGCATTCCTCCTAACTGCTAAAATAGGGCTGGACAACCTTATTTTATGATATGCCAGAAACAGTTTTGCACATCACAGATGAGATGAATATCCACATTAACTAAAAAACAGAAACAGGGAAAGCCTGTACATCTAGAGAATGAGAGAACACTGCATTCATTCCTCCTGCGTGCCTAGAGAAGGAAGGACTGCTACATGACAGTGCAACAGAAAAAGATTTTCATAGAATCATAAAATTAAAAAATAACTCAGGCTGGGGGGACCTCAGGAGGCTACCTGGTCCAATCCTTGCTCAAATCAGGGGTAACTTCAACTTCAGGGCAGGTTGCTGAGGGCATTTGTCAGTTGAGTTTTCAGTATCTTCAAAGACTGTCATTCCCCAACTTCTCTGGGCCCATGTCAGCCATTCATCACCCTCACTGCAGACTATTTTCCCTCCGTTTACTTATTTTTGACAATGTTGGGCTGACCTTCGTTGGTTGCTGTTTGGAGAGACTGTACCTTGCCTTTTTAAAGGTCTTGTAGGAATTCTCATAACTGGGAGGTTGCTGCACAGGACCTCTTCCTTACCCCCTCAATGCAGCGTACCATGTTCAGAAAACACCTCCCAGTCCATAAAAATCATCAAAAAAATGGACTTCATTTAAGGTGGGAAACTGCTATTAGAATGGGTGTGTCCAGCTGGAAGGCTAGTGAATACACACAAGGCTTTTCCCCAAGCAAAACAAGAGATGAAGGACACAAAGCTCTGGCCTACCTTTACCAGCAGACGGATAACGTTGTGCTTCAGCCCACAGTCGATAGCTACGACTTTAATTGGATTCCCTCTGCCATAAACCTTGACTTCCTATAAAAAGATAGACCATGTCAGATCTCCCCCTGACCCTAAGATACAGAGTAGAATAACTTTTCACCAACATGCAGCAACTGATACTTAACAACCAATTTACAAGGCAATCTCCACAAGTACTGCAGACATTAGCCCTTCCTTCATTTTTCCATGAAAGTAGAAGTAATAATGCTCTTTTATATACTGTTGATTACAGCAGTAACAGCAATCCCTAAGAAAGCACTTGTTTCCATAGCTAATGACAAGCTTTTTTCCTGTCTTTCACCTCATTAGCAGTGAAGCAGCAAGCCAGTTCTCACAGATTATTGCAGCCCAAGAGAAATACCAGATACATGGCCAGAGATTCTGAGCTGAAGTTTTCCTGCTGATGCCAGTGAAATGAGGCTACTTCACATCAGCTACAGTTCCATCACATTAAACACCACCCTGAGACTCCAGTCACAGATAGACTAAAGCACAGCACAGCTGGGGATCAAAGAATCATACAATCACAGATTCACTAAGGTTGGAAAAGACCTCTAAAGATCATCAAATCCAACAGTCAACCCAATACCACCATGCCCACTAAACCGTGGCCCAAAGTGCCACATATACACATATTTTTGAACACCTGCACAGATGGTGACTCCCTCACTTCCCTAAGATGTGACCAGAACTGATATCCAGTGCAGCACAGCAGTACACACCACGCTAAGCACCCCACTGAGCACCCTGTGTTCATATGGACCTGACAGTTTTACATATCACAGAATCTTAGGGGCTGGAAGGAACCTCTGAAGATCATCTAGTTTAACCCCCCTGCCAGAGCAGGATCACCTAGAGTACATCACACAGGAACGTGTCCAGGTGGGTTTGGAATGTCTCCAGAGAAGGAGACTCCATAACCTCTCTGGGCAGCCTGTCCCAGGGCTCTGTCACTCTCACAGGAAAGAAGTCTATTCCAATGTTTACATGGAACCTCCTATGCTCCAGTTTGCAACCATTGCCCCTTGTCCTATCACAAGACATCACTGAAAAAAGCCTGGCTCCATCCTCCTGACATTCCCTCTTAACATATTTGTAAACTTTGATGAGGTTGCCCCTCAGTCTCCTCTTCTCCAAACTAAAGAGACCCAGCTCCCTGAGCCTTTCCTCTAAGGGACATGTTCCACTCATTTCATCATCTTGGTGGCTCTGAGCTGGACTCTGTCAAGCAGTTCCCTGTCCTTCTTGAACTGAGGGGCCCAGAACTGGACACAATATTCCAGATGTGGCCTCACCAAGGCAGAACAGAGGGGGAGGAGAACCTCCCCCTTGACCTACTAACCACACCCTTTCTAATGCACCCCAGGATGCCATTGGCCTTCTTGGCCACAAGGGCACATTGCTGGCTCATGGCCATCCTCCTGTCCACCAGGACCCCCAGGTCCCTTTCTGCTACCCTGCTCTCCAGCAGGTAACACTTCTCCTCCTCTTGCAGCTGATGTTCCTTAACCAATCCCACAAAGTATATTGACACCAGTCCCAAATCTGGACCATTATGCTTTGTACACACTCTTATCTATTGCTCACAATCAGCATGGAAGACCATGAAGTCAAGTGACCATATGTGATACATGCATTGACATTGCAACACCCACACACGTTGTCAGAGAGCTGTAGCACTAATGCAAGGTTATTTATGGACAGCTGCTTTCTGAAGCTTGCTGAACAGTTTTACTCGTTACCTGACTGCAGGTAGCACCATGCTAGGATGTTTTTCATCACTAAACACATAAGGCAGCCTTCTTCCTTCTAAAAACAAACTCTCTGCTTATCTTCAGTTATGGTCAGCTTCTGAAAGCTGATATTGATAAGTATACTTCATCCAAAGGGGCTTTTCTTTTCTACGATCCATCACTGAAAAAAACAACTAAATAACTCCCTTTTAATCAGCTTCCCTGGCATTCACATTTCACAGCTGGGCCCCTTTATGAAAAGATGCTAAAATCCACGTCAAATATGCTGATGCTGGGTGATGAACTGAATCTTTTCATAGAAGGATTACAACCAGACAGAAGGAAAAATATCCCCTCTACAGGGAACCCAAGATGAAGTTTATTAGCAGAATATTACAATTCTTTCCTCTGTATTATCCTAAATCAGTTATTATTTTTACTTTTACCTTTTCAAAGATTAAGATGAAGAGATTTTGGGATGCAAGAGCATGCCATGGCTGAGGACAGCTCTGACGATCATCAGGAATGACTTACTACCATGTCAGGAACAAGGGTGAAAGAGATGGGATACGAGGAGCCAGCCCTCTTGACTATAAGGTTTCAAGCTGCAGCACATGAACTGCCAGCTGTCCCTTAAACCACCTTTGAGGACATGGCTCTGGACAGAGCCAGTAGTGTTACCATTGCTGTAGCAAATCCTGCTATGCAATGCTGAAGAGATTTTTTTGTATCAGAACATATACTGTAGCTCACACTCCATGATCAGATGGCAAAGTACACCACATCCCCTTTTGAGAATGCGCAGAACGGAAACCACATTGAAACTGGGTCTTGTTAGATCACTCAACACTTCCGATACGAAGCTATGCTTGACATCAAATATGACAGTATCTTCACAGAAACCAATACACAAGTTCATGGTGGAACTGTATCACTGCACAGGAATTGTGTGGATCTTCTACCTGCTGTCCTTCAGGCTTCTGGGAAGTGGGTTTCAAAACTCTCAAGAAGATTAAAGTGGCTAGTTCTCACAGTAACTAACTTAGTACCATGTGCCAGAGTCCCTTAAGAAAAACTCACCCTCCTTTTCTAAAAGGGCTTTTGGAGACCCCTCAATTCCTCACAACATAATGAAGCAACAATCTCTCTCAAAGGTTCTCTCCTGACTGTTTCAGTGGCCAGAGAGAGTTGTGGGACAAGACTGCTTTGAGGTACTTTAATTAACTCACTATCAAAACTCTTCCCTGTCCAATTAATTAGGCTATGATTTGTTAGAACAGTTCCTTTTACAACAAGACTGATTTTAGGTGTTGTTCTCTTCACAACATTCACACCCACACACACACTCTTGTCACACTTAGTACTCCTCTGTGCTACAGAGCACTGCCCCCTGCATATGGCCAAAAACATGTCTAGACAGAAAACAGGCTGGGACTTAAATTTATTAAACTATATTCCCTCTAAAGCCAGAGGATTTGCCTCATCTGCTCACTGCACAGCCTGTAAAAAACTGTCCCAGTCTGAAAGGATGATGTGGGAAGGCTGTGAGCCAGCAGTCAAGGAGAAACTGCTCAGCAGTTAAAACTCCTGCTGGCAATAATGCCAAGAACAAAAACAGAGTGTATGGGGCTGGATGTGTGGATAGAAGTGATGTTTTAGCTTCAGGTGGTTAAATACCTCTCATCTGCTTTGGGACCCTGACAATCACGTGCACCAAAACACATCTCCAACAGAGGTTCCTGCAAAATGCTGACAGTTTGCTACGTTTCCTGCCCTGTACAGGCAACATTAGCAAATAGAGTCTATACCACTAGCATCAAAAGAAGGCCAGGGGGTGGGGAGGCTGGGGGGAAATAAAAGATCAATCACTCGTAAGGTACAACTGACACACAGGTTCCTGCATCCTGACTTCCATGAAAATAGCTGTTATAGATTATCATGTCCAGTAATTACCAACATTGAACAGCTGACTTCATTTTTAGCTTTATTTGTGATGTTGCTTTTTTAAGCCTATAAAATGAACTTATAAATATAATGAGACCACCAAAGCTCCATTAATCTTATTATATTTTCCTTTTATAAGCTATTTGCAGCATCATTACAGTAATTCTGTCTTACTAATTGCAGAGTTTAGCATCAGCAATCTTACCCATTTCTGAGTTACTGCTCAAAACAGCTCCACCTGCATCTTGTAATCATGGACCACAACCTCAGTAAGCAATTTCCATCCTTCTGTGTATCAACAAGGCCCTGACTCAAAATAGAGTGGAGGCATTGGCACGAGTTGGTGAGACTCCTGAAGAAGATTTGCTTTGTGCTCCAATGGCATCCCAGATAACCAGTTACTACTGTAAATCCAAGCCTGGATGGAGACTGCATTTCAAATTCCCACTTGCTCACCCTCAAGCACTCGTGCCACTAACACACCAGCTTGTGTGCAGAACAGGACACAAGCAACTATTGGAAGAGCCCTTCCAGAGCCTCACTGATCTTGAGGGAGCTGCAAACACCACAGTAAGCATGCAGTTTGTAAAAGGGACTCGTACACTCAGTTCTCACTTCAGTCAATGGGATTAAGCACCCAAGGCACTCTTAATCCCAGAATCAAATCCCCAAAGGGTCCACAATTTAAGATATTAACCCTTGCATTGGAACAAGAATAGTTACTGGTTTCAGTATGGGCCAGGTTTGATACGTCCTTGTGATTTGTAATGTTCTTCTCAGCTTGTGGTCAAACATAATTTGCATGCCCAGCTAACAGTACAAACTTGATTGCCGTTCTCTACCTGTCTATAGACAAACCAGCTAATGCCAGCACTATCAGATCCAGGGGATCCCTAACTCGGTCTCTTTGAAATCTAGAAATCTCTTCTGGAATCACCTCAACAAAATCATACCTAAACACCGACTGTCATTGTGAGCTCTCGTAAAATGTATTTAAGGAAAGCAACTATTCTTTTTATTAATTCTTTATATGTTTGAAAATGTCCAGCATTTACTAGATATAACTGTATCACAAATACTTCTCAATCCTGTCTTTGTAATACACAGTCCTCTGAGCAGAGTACTGTTCAGACTAAACCAGCTCACACAGTTCATTTTATGTCTTCAACACTGCACCTTAGGAGCCACGGGAATTCTCTGGGAATTATGTTGAGATGACAGTCCTTCAAAGGTCTGGAAAGGCATATTGTTTAGAAAAGGTGCCCAAATAGTTTGCTTAGAAAGACTGGATGATCCCCAGGGCAAATGGGGAGCACTCACTACCCAGAGAGCTCAGCCCTGGGACTACAGATGAACTTCTCACCTTTGTTGAAACTTCTGCAATTAAGTTTTGTTTATTTGGGTCTGCAAACTCCATGGGATGACCTTCAAATTCAATCTTCCCAAGTACTGTGCCCTGTGGAAATGCACCAGTAAACAACAAAGCATGAGCAAGGGAGAAGCTGTGAACACTGGGACAAGGTGCTGACAGGCACAGCAACTGGAACAGCTGTTCAGAGATTGTTTCTTGGCAGCTTATAATAATTTCTAACATCTTCAGAAGTTTATGAACCTACCTCAGTATCAAAAATCTGCTTAATATCCTTCACTGAGGGCAAAGGCATTGTCAGCAGCAAAACTTGTTAACAGGCAGTCTGGAAAGCTGTCAAGAGACAGCAAAATAGATTGTCTTCCAAGTTGATCAGAATTCTGATCCCTAAATAACTGTTGCATAGATCTGGGAGTAATCCACAAAGAAGTTTGAAGCTTTTTGGCTTTAGAAACCCACTGTGAGGTCTTCACCCACCTCCTGTGGACAGCTATGAGGCAGCAGAGCTGCTAAGTTACAGGATAAGCACTGAAAGCCTGTTTACTTTGGATGAAAGGACTGCTGATTCATTAAACTGTACATCTCAAGAAAATATAAAATGTATTGCTCTTTTCTATCATATTAAATTGCACTTGCCTGCTGTCCCTAAGAGCAGGACAACACCCTATCTTCCTCTAAGAATTCATTTCTACAAATATTCCTCTATTCAAGATGGGTCATTCATATTTTGCTCTGTGGAACAGAAGGGTATTTGTGGGCTTGGACTGCAGGCTGCAAAATGATCACCCAATAAAAGAGCAGCTTCAAACAAACCAATACAAAAAAGAGCCTCCAAGGCACTTTTACATCCAGACTTGCTTTGATCACTGTTTTAGCCAGTGTGAAACATGTACTTGAACATTAACCTCCATTCAGTAACATAATCCTCACGTCCTTCAATTGTCAGCTCCTGGAAACCAGGGGAAAGTAATTACTGTTAAAAATAATAACAGGCTTCAGCCAAAGAAAATGAGACTGAGTTAGGAATGCAGCTGAGGTTATTGTAGTCATTTCTTTGTCCCTGAGGAGCAGGAGAATTTCCCCTGACCAAAGGTGGTGCTGTCTGTGAACTAGTATCCACAGTATTTCACAGAGAGTTGTTGCTCTCTCTGTTACTATCTGAAGCAACATGTAGTTGACACTACTTCCTGTTGTGTCTGACACAGCCACACGAGGCCTTTCACTTACATCAGCTTCTGCTGGTTCCCTTATGTAGAAAAGGAAACCCAGAGCAGAGCCAAGGAGAGGGGGCTCCCTGGGCATTGCCTCAGCTGTACAGAAGACACAGCTTTTGGAAGAGCACAGAGACCTGAGCAGCCACTGAGGTCAAGGCGGCCCAACAGTAACATAACTCCCCAGGTTTGCTGTGCTGTTAGAAAAAGGGGCCAGCAATGCCAAGGTTAATGCAACTGGATCAAGGGAAGCAGGTCATACCTTGTCACGAATCACTTTGGAAAGCATTCTGGTATCAATCCCATACAGTGCAGGCACCTGAAGAAAACAGAAGAGAAGGCTAAGCTAGAAAACAAGCAGATAAGACAGATGAAGACAGCAACCAGAACACTTTGCTGAGAAGAACATGTCCTTGTTTAAGGAGCTCTGGCTCTCAGCAGCACTATTACCAAGGCTGCCTCACTTGCCCTCCCTGTTCCCACTCATAAATAGCTTAGTTGTTCAAATCTAGTTTCTGCACTAAAAAGCAAAAAATAAAAAGCCCTTGTGACAAATATTTGTCTCACTCCCGAGCCCCGTTTTATCTTACTTACGAGCACCTAAACCTCCCAGACATCATAAGCCAGTGGCAGTCTATGACTGATCCTTGACTCCCACAGTTTCAAGTCAGTGGGGTTCTAAGCAGCTAACATGTATTGTGGTCATGAATGTGGCAACACCTAGGAGCAGCACTACAGAAACATTTGATGAGAGAACAGAATATAATCTATTGTGTATTGTTTTTTTGGAGAACCAAACATCTCCATTTAACGATCATTCCTTCTGGACAGAACTTGGGAATACCACTGCAAGCTGAAAAAGAGAAATGGCTGAAGAACTAGAAAACTGAGGAACACAGAATGAGTCCAGTACAGGCTGGTGAAGACATCTGAGGAGCAGAGTAGTTACCAGCTCAAAGCCAGCAGTTCTTGCCCCCTGTTCCCATACATTCAGGTCTGTTCTCATAAGGTAGTTACCCTTAGATTGCTCACCTGTTCTTCCTGCAACCACTCTCCCAGGCTCCTAGCAGCCTGCCAGTGGCTGTACTCATTGCTGTAATCCAGCACCAGCAAACCTGAAACCTGCAGAGAGAAGAAACCTCATTTTGCATGGAAGGATCACTCAGTACTTGCCCCATACCTTCCAAGAGTTCACGGCTCATCCACTGCCAACCATATCACAGGCAGGACAATGGGCTGGGCAGCCATGGCATGGCTGCCCTTATATAACCAAAAGATAGCAAAGCTGAGTCTTCACAGGTCAAGTGCACACCACAGGTTCCTGGCAAAGGGGTACAGACTTCAGTGTTCTGTCATGACTGTACCTGGGCCACTTAGGAAATGGACAGAATCATGTAGCTTCCAGGTAACCGAAGCTGCCAATTGCACTGAACTGAGGAAACTCTTGTTAGAAAGTAATGGAAATTTAAGACAAGACAAAATGTTTTATTTTATTTTTTGCTTAAGAAAGTTTTTCAATTTTAAGTTGCATTTCATTTCAAAAGTCAACTCCATTTTCCAGTGGAGTTAGATAGCTTATAAAGCAGTCATTTCACCTCAGGACAGATCAAGCATTTCACTAGCTCTAAAATTACATCGTTTTGTTTCATTTTATCACTGCATGGACACATCCCTATTCCAGCTAATACTTCCTGACACCACAGCATAAATACTTGTTCCTGCACTAGTACTTACAGCCTTCTTCACACAATTGTCACCTCCCCTGTTTGTGGTAGTACAGTTATATAGAGAAAAGTCTCAGTACACAGAAACCTCTCATTCTCTCGGGCATTTGATCAGTCTGTGCCAACCAGACCTGGGCAAACACAGATAAATGAGAAAGAAGGGAATGTGGAAAAACAGCCATCCAGCACAGCAGTTCACAAAAACTGTAGCATGTCTATCACTGCTGAGAAATGTAACACTTTCAGATAGCACATGGCCTGGTACAGAAAACAAGGTGGATTATCTCTTGCCACCATTCCTCCAAAGAACAATATCCAGGAGGAGAAAAAAAAAGACTAAGTATCATTGCTTCCTTCTAACTCCTATGAGCATGCCAGTAAACTCTTGTGCATATATACACATACAGCCTGCTAGCACCACCTTTTGATCAGCTCTGCATCTCCCACTGTTACCTTGATCCCATCAGACTCCAGAAACCTCCTGAGGCCCATCTCGTCCAAAGCACTCGTGTCAGGCACTCCTCCATTCCCAACAATGGGATTTGCCAGTGTAAGAATTTGTCCTTTGTAGCTGGGATCTGTCAAGGCTTCAGTGTATCTAGATGAAGAAGAAAAGTATATTAGTCTGGAGTTGAAAGGAAAACAAAAGAGCCAGTGAAGCCCAGACAGATCTGAATTCCTATATGACAAAGCCACAAAGAAAATGGTGTATCTGTGAAAACATCCTCAGTATAAAAGCAAACACACCTGTGAATCGCCCTTGACTTTACCACCTACGATTACATATTTACACTGAGAACCAAGAAAGGCTTTGACTTCTCATGTTTCATTTAAGAAAAGCATAGAAGCTATTAACAAACTCAGACTCCTTGTGATTTAACATAAATAACTACGCAAAGACATCACAGAACTGCAGTAAGTGCCTGGCATATCGCTTGGCCCACAGATAACAGCTGGGGCTTGGTCATTCCCTGGTCAGCCCACATGGGCAGTGCTTTGTCACTGCTGTGTCACTCCCTCCATGTGGTGTAAGAACTTAAACCTTCTCAGTGACAATAGAAACCTCAAACTGAAAAGCCAACAGAGCTGCTTGCTGGACTTGTTCCCATCCCCACTGAGGAGCTTGCAGGTGTTGAGATGTACAGAGCTGTAACTGCCCAGCAAGGAGATATCTACAAGCATGGTGGAACTTTCTTCTGCAGTGGAGGATGAAACCTAGGATTTTGCAAAGTATCAACTCTGGATCCAGTAGATCCAGTCTTACTTTCAACCCCAAAGAGGGAGCAGGGTAAACATTCTCTACATGCCCATGCTCCTATCCTTCAGCTTCAAATTAACACGTAGACCTTTGCTATCTCCCCTATACTGAGGCACACTGTTGCAGCAACCCATTAAACAATTGCTGTCTTTTAACCCACCAGCAGCTGTAATTTGGCAGCAGATGAAGTTATCCACACAAATATTTAGCCAAATACATAAAGACATTTCAGGACGAATCCACCCTACAGAAAATACAAGTTATTACTGTCATTACTGTTTAAACAACACATAATTAGCAACTCCAGCCATCTACCAGATATCAGCAAGTCACAAGAGAAACTTTTATGGAACATCAGACTTACTGCCAGAAGATTAATTCTCAAACATACGGAAACTCTTCACGAAACCTGGAGTGGTTGGAGGCAGATATAGACAAGGCAGCACATCAGCCAGCTGTGAGAAATGATGTGTTGAGTGGATAACGGCCAGGAAATAGTTTTCAGGAAGCCTCTCCTGCTGTTCAGACATATACTGCCTGCTGCAGGTAAACAACCAAGCCAAGTGCAGTGTGATCACAGAACTGCTAGTGAGCACTTGGCACATGCACGTTTGGCATTGCTCTCTCCTTCCCAGTCATGGACTCATAGAATGTCTTGGGTTGGAAGGCACCTCTAAAGGTCATCTAGTCCAACATCCCTACAACAAGCAGGGACATCTTCTGCTAGACCAGGTTGCTTAGAGCCCCATCAAGCCTGACCTTGAATGTCTCCAGAGATGGGGCCTCCACCACCTCTCCAGGCAACCTGCTCCAGTGATCCATCACCCTCATATTAAAGAACTTTTTCCTAATGTACAACCTAAATCTACCTTTTCATAGCTTAAGACCACTGCCCCTTGTCCTGTCATTACCTGCTCTTGTGAACAAGCCTTCCCCAGCCTTCTTACAGGCCCCTTTCAGGTACTTGAAGGTCGCTAGAAGGTCCCCCCGGAGTCTTCTTTTCTTCAGGCTGAACAACCCCAGCTCCTTCAGCCTGCCTTTAGTTATGATTCCAAAAGACCCTTTCTTAATGACAAAGCTGCAATTAACCTTTGCATGTTATCTGTAACCAGCAAACAAGGAGAGAGAGACAGTGATTTTGGCTGGGGTACGAAGGCACAGATCTGCACTAGGACACAATGCCCTTTAAACAGGCACATTGCCTCGTGGAGCACAGAGGAGCAGATGGGAACATGAGCTCCAAAGACTCTGCAAGGTCTAATCTGGGCTGTGCCTGCCCAAAGGCCTGCCTGATTTCAGTAAAATCCCATCACTCAGTTTTCTTACTAGAATACTGTGGGAAACACATGCATTTACTGAGCTGTTTCAAATGTGGGAGCATTTTATGGATTCTAATTCTTCTTCTTTCTTAATTGGAAATCTCCTCTCTTCCTTTTTGTTCCTATACCAAACAGATGGTTGCAACAATAGGACTGGGTTTTTTTTGAGCAAGTGTTTCTGAAAGGTTCATCCTTTCCATGCTTTTCTAATGAAAATTCAACATGTCACCATCAAAACACTGCTCTCTGCCCTATTCCAGACTAATACGACAACATTTCAGCCAGCTTTAGCTACTTCAAGCCTGAAAGCTGTACACACATAAAGTGCTTTGCCTCCTGGTTCTATGACATGAATCAGAATGTGGGAGTCTAGATCAGGAGGCAAGGTGCAGAGCAGCATATTTATCATCTCACTAGAAAGCCCATGCTGACCCCTCTCAAGAGTCTAGAAACACCCACCTCACAGAAAGCAGTGGCTGGAGGCATAACAGCAGCACTGGCAAAATCACATCCCTGCTGCCCTCTTGCTCTGACAAACTGCCATGTGCCCACATAGTTTGTAAAAGGTCCCAGCTCTGGTCACCTCCTTCATGCAGGCACTTAGCCTCTCACTGTGTCAATGAAAAGAGGTGCCTGGCTTCCTCTGGATACACAAGGTTTTGGTCTCTGTGCTTAGAAGCACTAGGCAGGGAGACAGGGTTTCCCTCACTGGATAGCAATCCCTGGACTGTCACTCTTATCATCTGCAACAAAGCTGCAAACTCTTATCTCCCCTTCTCAGAAGAAATGAATCAAGGTCATGTTCCTGGAGAGCACTCTGAAGATACAACCTTCCATTTTGAATGTTGCCTCCATGTCCATATGTTCCTCAGCACAGAAGAGATATCTCTTTCACAGGCATCCTCTACAAATAACTAGAAAATTAGCAAACACAGCTTCTGCTGCCACAGTAACACGTGGAGAGGAAATTAATCCATCAGGTCCTCCTTGACTTTTGTGATGTGACAAGATTCATTGCCCATAATCTGTGACCGAGAAGAGAACTCTGGTGTCCTCCATCATTCTGATCTATATTAAACAGTTGCTTGCTGGCAGGTATATTAACACAGCCAGTAATTAGTGCTGTCAAAATACTTAAATAATTGCCTCCTAATGTAAAACTTTGCAAAGAGATTTCCCTCCGCAGCAATTTAACATTCTCACCAATAAGATAATTTAAAAGCTCACCCTGTGAGTTCTGGTTTCTCCAAAGGAGAGCACCATTTGGGGAGTCCAAGGCAGCTGGGTAGGGACAGCTTTGAATGGCTGCAGGAAAATCTCATGCACCAACAGCTTGAGCTTTCTCATCTCCCCAGAGACATGTCCCTCTCCTAACAAAGAGCCTCATTACTCTGGGCAGATTTTGTCTGCTCAAACAGTTCAATAAAAGCATGAGCAGCATTTGGCTGGTAACCTAAGCCAGCCACAGGCTTCTGCCACTCAAAAGGACAAAGAACCATGCTACCTTAGGCATGAATCTGATCCTACCCTTTAGCTGGAATGGGCACAGTTATAATGCATCCTCAACTGTTGTATGAGCCAACAAATGTCATAAGGGACTGGTCATACAGGTGACCAACTCGAGAACCTCAGGATTTAAAAATTTTGCACTCAGAAGCCAAGTTGCATTACCCAGAAGGTTACAGATGCTTCAAACCTCTATATTTGATCAGAGCACTGGAGGGAGAACAAAGACAGCTCCTCCACTCTGGCTCAGCAATGGCTGCATTTCAATGGGAAATGATCAGATCCCTACATACCTCACTAACTCATTTATGTATATCAGTCTCTAAAGTTGCTCATCACCACAAATCCTATCATACAAGAGGACTGTTTGAAATATCTTCATTAACTTTCTCTCTCTGTGTGACCTTGGACCATGGTGTTTTCTTATACAGAACACTGCATGCTTGGGTCAGGACCCTATGGCCTTAGAAAAAGCAGCTTTCACACTTTAACAAGCTCCCAGAGAAGTTTTGGTGCTCATACCTCATTTGCTTTTGCCTTACCCAGAAAGACCAGTGTTGAATACGACTTCCCCTGCCGTGGAGGATGGATGGCCAAAAGAATAGCCCTTCATCTTGGTCCCATCTTCTAGCACCAAGTTCGCTGTCTGGGCCTAGAGAAAGGCACATGAAGAGACTCAAATTCAAGAGGACAAGGCTTGATGTTCATACAGGAAACACCTAGGACACTGGCCTTTCACCCCTCATGTTCTAGGTATTCCTGTATCTCTCCCATTACCAGATGCCAAGATACTGTCTCTTGCACCAGTCTCCTAATGCTCTTTTTCTTTCTAAGACTTAGCAAGCATTGCTCACCTAATGGGGCAAGGCAGCTGCCAAACCAAACTGCAAGGACAGCATGTGCTGCTGGTACTGTGGGATCACCCTTCCATATCACTTTGCTCATTTCTTCCACCCACTGTATCTTGCAATTAACCAATGCCATAACTCTGTAGAGAAAGGATCTCCTCTCTCTTCAGTGTTTGCTCAGAGCTTGCTTCTAAGTATGTTGACTCTCTCTCATCCAGCTGTGACCTTTGATAGGTGTTTAACATCTGCTGCAGCTGCACAGCTAAGCTACTAAAAATAAGTGTATCCTTATTTGGACTGGTCCCACACACCTAAATTCAAAATTTCAATCCATTCCACTGTAGGACACAAGAAGAGATGAACTCATGGATCAGACGGACACTCACGGTCTCAGTTACCTCAAGGACAGGCATAGGTTCTCATGGAAGAGGTAGATATGAAACAATCAGCCTAGAGGAAAACGTCCCAAAAAACCACACTTCTTTCAGAAAGTGTTTAGCAGAAGTGAGTTCCACACTAACTGTGGGATCCCTTATGGGTTTAATCACCATTTTTACAGCTGAGGAAAATGGGACACAGAGAACGAATTTTACATAAGTCCTTAGGAGATTCAGTAGCACAGCTAGGACTTTGCATATACTGGACTAAACACACCCTCATTTGGAAACTAAGCCTTTCTTAGCCTGTCCAGGAACTGGGTGGAAAACCACCTGGGAACTTCAGCTTCTACCAAAACATAATGAGTATATGCACAACAGAAATGACAGAATGAGTTGGCAGATTCCCTCAAGCAGTAGGATCACCGGTGACATGCAGAAGAGAGATGAAGCAAAGATGGCAATAGACTTGATAACAAATTTCTGGGCCAAAGAAATTCGGGTGATGAACCTTTTAGGCCCTGAGAAACTTCTTCCGCAATAAAAGCACAGACGCCTCCTGGGCATAGAGCTGCAGTCACAGAGCAATGACCACTGCAAAAACTCCAATGGTCTGCACCACAGGAGTTGTGCCAAGCTTGTCCATCAGGCAGCAGCTCTCGACATGATTTTTCTTATTGGGTTTTTAACAGAATAATTACTCCTACTAGAATTCTTTAAAAGAATAATCGAGATCAATTTGCTGCAGAAAGGAACAGGAGAGCTACTTTCCATTAGCTGTAAATCAGATGAACAATCACAGCAAGGAGAAATTTCATTCCCTGCATTGAACATTTTGTAACAATCATGGCAAACATTCATCTAGACTCCTCTGCAGTTACAAATCTTGTGCAGATCAATTACTAATGTACTGCAAAATATACTAAAAATCAAACTACACTGCCAAGTAATTGAATTCTGTGCATCTGGGATGCTTTTAGCCTTGCCTTTTTTCCTCATTAATGTCAAACATCCAGTCATTCTCAAAAGGTTTAGCCATAGCTTTCTGAACCTTCCCACACCACTGGATGGGATAGTCAGCAACACCGAATTCCTCTCCCCTCCCCAGTTATAAATATAGTTTTTGTGGCTAAATTCCCTAGATTTACCTCAAAGAAAGGCTACAGTTTGCTCAGCTCCCTAAACTTACTAAGGCTCTCATTACAGACAGCTGTCACCCAGTCAAAGCACTGCAGAGCACAGAGGCCTGAGGCTGCGTGCCTCAGACTGGGCTTTGGATTTAGTTCACTTTCCAGTACAGGGGTTTGTAGCTCTGCCTTTTCTGAAGCCAGCTGAAAAGCCAGCCCACTCTGCTGACAATGGGAGACTGACTGCAGAAACTGGTTTCTTTCAGCCTTGGTTTCAAGAGATGGATCCCTTCCCCCGGCAGGCCATGTATTTCACTCCACTCAAAGATCAACTCCAGTTCAAGCAAGTCCTACCACTCATTGGAATGAGTTGGGGTAATTGCCTGAATCACAGTCCCAACTGCAAACACAGCCTGGGAGAATCCTCCAGGAAACAAAGTCCACAACAGTAAAATTACCAGAAAAGTTAAGATCCATCTTACTCCTGAGGGACAAAATCCACAGCAGTCAGTGTGACCTTTAGAGCTTCACTCTCCCTATAGTATTTGACAGGAATCTGCATGTCTTTCCTCCCACCACAGACCACCTGCCCTTCTACTCACCAGACCAGCACAGAAATAATTTCTGTTGAACAGAAGCCCCCACTGTACTATTAGAGCCCCTACACAGTGTTCAAGTAATGCAAAAGAATGTCCCTGAGCAACCATAACCTGCCTGCTAGTTCAGCTATACCAAGGCATAGATGTTCAAATGTTTCCCTCCCTTACTTGATTTATTATTCTTAATTAAGTGGTTGGATTGTTTGTTGAGCATTCTAGAAGCAATTATTCTTGCTGACGTTTCCAGCGGAGGTGTTACCATATCCCTAAGCTGCCAGCCTACCTTGTCTTCTCAGTGTTGTTTTTAATGTGAAAAGTGATTTACAAGCTATAAAGAAAACCAGTTGGCTCAATCAGGGATTAGTTGGGAGAGAGTTTGACTCTCAGAAAAACAAGTAAGAAATAAACAAAAAACCCAGAGTTTCCATGAAGTACTTTTGTCTCCACTCTTCTAAGAAGCATCCCCATGTAGTCTCAGATGAATCTCTGTTGTAGTCTCAACTAAATGTTTCTTCCACACACACCCCCAGTGTGAGACACACCATTTGGAAACTGATTTCTCCTTCCTACTCACCAGTAGCTTTACATTTAGCAGAGCTTCCTGTGCTCCAGAGGCTGCAGGGCTCTTGAAGAGCTTTGAGGATGGAGATGGCTAAGAGAAAGGGTCATGCTATTCCTGCAGTATTTGTGCATTTTGTCAAAGGCCCCACTTCACATGGAAGTAAACAAAGCACTGTTCTGTTAAATATATATATCAACCAAAACCCCAAACATTAAAAAAAAAATAACAATATTGATTTCATTCCAGTTAGTTCCCTGCTCTAGCAGCCCTTTGCTTCTACAGGATGGATGATAAAGATCTGCAAAGTCCCAAAAGATCTGCAGTGCAATTTTTTATTATTTTTTATAAGTGTCTGCTATAAACCCCCATACTGGAAAGTGAACAGGTATTTTTCATCTTTTCTACCTGCCTCACAAGCAAGTTTTGTACATTTGCTTCTGGCTAAAATTAAGAGAAGAAAAGGCTAGGAACTAAAAAAAAAAAAAAATCAATCAAAAGCCACGTCAGTGTCCTGGGATACAAAACAGAAGATTCACACTTAGACTAAATATAGGGAGAAGCTTTGAATTAGTTCTTCACCATCCAAGCCAAAGAAGAAAGCAAAGCCAGAAACAGCACACAAATGTCATGGTGGAAAAGTCATAGTTTCAACAACTTGACCTCTTCTAAAGGCTGTTAACAATGTCACAAATCTGTGTGCCATTTGTTCATGGCAGAAGTCAAAGGAGGAGGGGGAACCAAGACAGGTGAGGCAGCTAGCAGAAGTCAAGGAGCACCCGAGGATATGAACACCCCATCTTCTTTTCCACAGCAGCAGCTCACTGAGTTCCTCCTACCTCTAGGGGGATAGGCCCAGTTTTACCTCCACTTCCACCTCCACAGGGAGAGCAGTGGAGTAGCTTGTGACCTATCTTTCACCTCCTCACCCATCTTCCTCACTCTGCTTCCTGTGCAGTCATTTTCTCAGTTACATTCCACTTGTCTCAAAATGTATTTGAAGAGCCCTTTTACAGTCAGTTGAAACAGTTTCTAAAGCCAGTGCCCAAAAATTTTACTCCACTCCCTCTCATTTCTAACTACACTTGTAGTTTGCTCCTGGTGGTTTTTACAGCTCTCCCAATCCTCTCCTTAGTGAGCCAGCTATACTGTTACAAGCCACCTATTTATTGCTTGTACTGCTCTCTACATCCCCATTTAACTACATTGGCCTCAGATGAGCATTAAATGATACGAGCTTTGAGCTGCAATTTCTCTGCCCATTCCTGAATTATAAAGGAGCTTGATTAACCCGAGACCAATGATGTGATGCACCCCTACAGAGAGCCCACAAGGTTTCTCCACTCTGCTCTCTGTGCCCCTCTTTCACTCATGGATGCTCCCTCTCTCTTTTAGAACTGAAAGATGGGATGCAGTAGGGACATATGGACCCCTGAGTCCACACGTCTCAGACTGCTCACAGACGTTGGTCTTTCCCCATATATACTGAGTTTAATGGGACAGTAAACAGTCAGGGAGAAGAATTATTAGTCATTCTACTAAAACTACCACCTCTCCCTTATGCTCTCTATTACTTTACTTAGCTTAAACATAGGTTAGAAACACATTTTCATTGCATTTTGTTATGCTCCCTAAAATCACCTGCTGAGAAAAAGCAATAAAATGCAACTAAACACTCATTTAAGCCTGCAATAATGGGAAAATGGGATCATTACCTATGCTGCCATTAGCCCACACACCTTAATTACTTTGCATTTCAATCTTTCTCCAAACTTCTTACAAATATCCATTATCTCTAATGATGGCTGGAACATCAAACCCAGCCCTAAGTCACTACTTGGTCACTTGTCTCAAAACTACAGTTAACCTCCACACTCTGACACAAAGCTATGCAGTAGGTTGTCTTTGTAGGATCACTCATCCTTACATTTTCCCTCAGGCCTTCTGTTTTATTGCTTGTGTATGTATACTTCTGCTTTTGTATGTCCCATGGAAAACAGATTTGAAGCCTGTCACTGTCTTAAAGCAAATGCCCCGGGGCCAGGAAAGGTTCAAGTTTTTGTATTCCAGATTCTCAATTCTAACATCATCATGTCACCCCTGGCAAAGGTGGCATTAAAAACGTGAGCTGAGATCTCAAGAGACACAGGCTCCTAAACTACACTCGATATCAGCCTTCTTACTCTCCATGTGTTCAGGCATCTATTCTGATAGTACAAACTCCTGTAGGAATCAAGTCTAGAAAGGAAACAACTTTCCCTAGTGTCAATGCCAAGGCAAGAGGTGTCACATAATACATGTCAGAAAGAGACTTCTGGGGCTGACTGAGCACCACACCTTATGGTGAGCCAGCTAGTCTCAGAGCAGGTACAAACACTCCACCAGTCTCTGCACTTCAGATACCAGTAGGTCTTGTCCACCCTGTCAACAGATCCTTTCATTCACCTTGAAACAGAAAGAGGGCAGAATGAATTCATCCACCTTTGATGTATATGAAATTGTTAGGACTGAGGTTAAAATAGCTCCCAAGGGTTTCACTCAGCATTGCCTTCCTATCAAGGTATTCATTCTCCTTGCCTTCAGCATTGGTGTTGTTGGCTCTAAGCAATCACTCTTTAGCTTTACAAGCTCAGAATTAGGTAGATACTAGAACAGCTGGTACTGTAACTCCATCAGAGTAGGGCAGCATCTTTCCACGAGCACAAAACTTCTTAACTGCATGCCTCAGCATTATAAGGTATGACCTTGTAGGCCTGTCATGGTGCAATCCTTGAATGAGTAACAAAACATGTACCTAACACCATCAGTTTGTCATTTTAGATGCCAGATCCAAACTTCAGATGCTAATCCATCAGTGTAAGAATGCATCACATCTAGCCTACTGCAGATGCCTACCAGAATTATCCTGGGATGTGTACAGAAAGATGGTGTCTTATCAAAAGCTGAACCAGCAACCCTAACCATGGGCTATAAAGCTTTAGCAGTGGAAGATGCCTTGTACTGCAGCAGACTCACAACCACAAACTGAAGGGTCTTAGAACTCACTTCCCCGTGCATCAAATCTTCAACTCATCTCTGCACAAGTCTTCAACTGCTGCATTTTAGAGAGCATGGCAGAAATAACTGAATCAGCTCCAAAAAGCATGAGAAAAAGCAATAGAGAAAAGCAAGAATGGTGTTCCAGCAGAACTCTTCAGCTCAGGTTAGTCTGACAGTTTCTAAGACCCTTGTGAACTTGAGTGTACCTGCATGGACTCCTGTTCTACAACACACAGCACCACCACACTGATGCTACAGGCCATCACTGGCCATAAACCAAGCTGTCAAGTATGAATCCTGGGCTCCTGTCCCCTATACTCTGTGACATTTGTCAACAACACCTCTTAGTGCATTCACAAGTTCCACTCATCCAGCAATGCCAGCAATATAAGTGTCTCCACTTTCTCCTATCCTGCTTCACTTTGAAGCACAAAGCCCAAAGACAAGACATTGTTCAAACTGTGTCGCAATTGGCTTTTTCAGAGGAAGAGACACTTCATATCCACCTGCTGAGATTTCAGAATGGAACAAGAGAAGCTGGCACCTGCCCTGGAAAATGTGAGAGATGGCACTGCCCCACCTGAGGGCTCTGACACAATTTTAATGTGTGGTCAGTGTTAATCCAACATCGCTTCACAAGCCTGAGGAACAACCAAGGAACTTGCTCCTCAAGTCAGAGCCTTACTCCCTCTTCAAATGGTGCAGCTGTAGAAACTGAAAACCATGATGACTTTTTAATTCACAGGTAGGACTCTTGTTGTCATCTCAAGGAGGAATAACTTCCCTCTAAGCCAGATCCGACTGCAGAGTCAGGATCAATCAGCTGAGAGGAAGATTACTGTGCTGTGTTCTAAGACAGTGACCAAGGTAACAGTTCATCCTTGCTGTGCAGAAGACAGGTCCACTAGCAAGAACACTAGACACTACACAGGCTCTGTTTTTAAGAGCAGGTGAGACAAAGCTAAACTTAGAACCTACATGATGAAAATAGGGAGGTGATTTTCCTCATCCAGCTTTTCTCTGCAGCCAATTTTGGTTTTAAAAGTAATGAGTCTGTTGCCATGAGCTCAGAGAACTCCTGAAAAAATCAGTGGCAGTGTGACAGGTAAGACAAACCCTAGTCCTCAGTGAGCAGAAGTGACGCTGACCAGGGCTCTACTCCACCCTGCCAGGTAAGGTGGCATCCACTGGGTGCCCACAGCCCAAGTCTCTAAGAGCTCTTCCCCTGCACCCACTTGAAACATCACTCCTCTAGTTGCCAATTCAAATACATTATTGATTGAGCAAGATACACACAGAAGAGCACCTTCCCAAAGCAAAGAGCACGGTGGCAGACCACTGCCAGTGCTCACAGCAAGTCCCATTCACCCCTGTACTCTGCCACACCTGCCTCAGTTACACTAGCCAGGTTGGTCAAGTGCAGCTCTCTGGTAACAACAGAATAAAGTTGGGGAACTGAACTAAGGGGTTCCAGTCCCAGTAAATCAAGAGCTGATACTCTAATGCACTCACTAACAGTTGTCTACCTCTCCAACTAATCTGAGAGTCATCACAGTTTCCAATACATGGCAAATGGATCCTTTGTGGATCCAATGGGATTAATCACATGCTTCAGGTGAAGCATGTTTTTAAATATCTAATTCATACTCATATGGACTGAAAAATCTGCTCTGTTAGCTATCAGTCCTCTAAAAGGGCAGGGTGTTTCTAAAGAAAATATCATATAATAATTAACTGAAACCCTGAACTTCCACCTTTTGGTGCAATTTACCCTATAATTTTCATTCCAGATGACAGAAAAAGTGTGTTTGCTTAGCTAATAAAACCATTTAGCCAAGCAACCCCCTTGCTTAGGGTTCAGACCAATTTCCTTTGGTTCACCTTTGTGTCTAGGCAAGCCCTGTTATCTGCAGCAAGCTATCACTCAGCCTGTCAAACACATCAATTAAACCACAGTAGCTCTGTTACTCTTACCTTGGTGCTCAACAACCTGGTTCCAGCCCTTGAGAAACTCCAGCGATCAGCAGACACATTGCAAAACTCCAACCTGCTTTGCACAGTCTTCAACACTTTGCAAGCTGTCAGAATTCTTGTCATCTTGAAAGCTGCTGACGGGTAACTAAAGTTTAAAGAAAACAAGGCAAAACAAAAATCTTTCAGGATTTGGTGCAGCCAAGATACTCGTGCAGATCACGGGGAACGAGAGCAGAGACAGAGTGGGCGTGCTGGACTGGTTGTGCAGCCCTGCCCTACAGCTTCCCATTTACTCTGCCATTTAAAGCCTTTGGGGCAGCCCCACCTCCTCCCACCCCTCCTTGTAGGGGTGCTAGCTTAGACACCCTTGCAGCACTTATTCTTCAGGTTGGTCTCAGAGCACTGGTGTAGGGGTTGCATCGCAGGCCAGACACGAGCTCTGCCTGCAGGAAGACAGCAAAACCCGCTGGAGAAATCACACGCACAGCATCCAAGACAGTCCTCACCCTCTGGAATAAACATGTTACATTTCAGTAAGAGACAAGGAACAGCACCACTTGTTCTCCTAACACCACGTGGTCTAGGCAAATTAAGAGAGCTTGTTCATATTGAGCTGTGAGTGTTCTTCAGCATGTCATCTGGGGTCCGCATATGAGCTACAAGCATACTTGTACTAAAAGCAGTGGGAAGACCAATTCTCTGGAAAGCCATAGTCTTTCTGTTCTGTGTTTGGAGAGTACAGTCACCAGAAGTCCAAGCACAGGTCCCAAAGTGCTGTCCAACCTCAAATAAATGAAGAGGACAACATCAGGGAAAATAAATGGCTGCAAGAGAGAAACTTCCTTGGTAAAATTGAAACGCGCAACAACTGAAATAAGGTGAAATGCTCCATGTGCTGTCTCCTGACTGACAACAGACTTTTGTCACTATCACAGGTTTCCTATAACTCTACACTAGAGTCTTCAAAAAAAAATTGTGTTCCTCATTAGCCAGACATGGAAATGGGTAATGAAGACAAAAGCTGTGGGAGAAGCATGCATGTTATTATTCTTCAAGAACTAAAACAGTGAGGCACCCTTTGAAACCCATGTGATGAAAGCTTCAAGTACCTCAGAGTAAGGGAAAACAGAAAAGTGACATACAGATTTTTTTTTTTTGCAGCTGGTCACATACTGGTGTAAAGAATTTAGGTGATCTTTTCTAACCAGTGACTAATAATCAGGACTTCTTTGTATACAGTGGTTTGTGATTAGTCTAAATTGAAGCCACATGTTTCCTGCAGCTCACTACAGCACCAAGTTGAACCAGCATGCATGTAATAACAGACAGAGAAGAGAGGGCCATGAGGTTTGGGCACCCTCTGTGATGTCAAGACCATATTGGGAACTTGGGTGAGAAACACGTGGCAAGGGCCTGGATCCAGATAATTGAAAGCGACAGAAGGAGATAGGGTGGACAAAAGACTGGGTGTAGAGGAGCTCATTGCTTTAACATGAGCTTTACAAGTGCGCAGAGCTGAGAGAAGCAAGCCAACAATGTTCCCTGGAAACTTGAGTGTGGTTTAGGAAAGACATAACTTTTCCTACAAGATACCTGACAAGATGCAACAGCTGCATAACCCCATCATGAACTGGATTCAGATTGTCAGGGAACAGCAAGGATGGCCCAACGACTACTGCTAGAAACTTGACGCTCTGTCTTCCCCTTTTTTAATCCATATTTTATTATCCAAATGTATGAAGCTCACCTCAGACCCCATGAGATTAGGAAGGTTATGGCTCCAGTGTAACAACCACCTTCTTTATCAAAGCCTCCACTATGGTGGAGGAACTGACCTCTGCCAAAAACAGGAAAACACATCCAAGCTATTTGTCTTGCTGCCAACATGCTAAAAAGAGGTGACGAACTGATGAACTGTTGACTCTTTAAGGCCAGAAAATCTATCAGGTATTCCTGAGAGAAGCCTCAGTTCAAGCAAAACGTGTCAACGTACAAAGGAGCTTTCTGTGGTTTGGAGAGATCTTAAGTATATGCTTTGCTTAACATAAAGACCAGGGGAGGCAGAATCACTAAGAAACAGGGAATCAATAAAGAAACAAAAAATAAAAGAGGGGGAAAATGGGAAAGCAGAGACCCATGGTTTTATAGAGAAGCAACCACACTGCCTGAGCTTAAAACTTGCCTGCCAGTACATGACTTGCAAGCATTATCATTGTCCCTTCAGTATATAAAGTTTGGGCAGGGGGTCTGGAGGAAGGACACGTATCAAGGTCGTCAGGAACGTAAAGCCATGAAGGCTGAAGATTCACTCAGACAAAAGCAGCTCAAATACTGGGGGAGGGAAGTACTCACAACTCAGGCTTCCCTAACACGGTCTTAGACTTGGCACATCTCTTTGGAAAAGGCAGACTGCCTCTTGTTTCATATTCACTCACGCTGTTTCATACACAAATAGGGAGTAGGACAAGGAGACCAAAGTGGTCATTAAAATGAGGAGCCTTTTCTTACTGCTTAAAAGCGAAAAATATCAGAAATTAAATTCATCACATAGTCCCACTGTACCCTACAAACCAAACAAAACCAGTGGTCTGTGGCTTTGTAAATCCCCAAGGCCAAGATATTCAAAGAAAGCTAAGTGCCTGCATTTTCAGAGGCTTAAAACAAACTGCTCAATTTTCAGAAGAGAAGTGCTCAGAGCACTTGAGGCCCTGCTTAGATGCCCCAGGACTGGCACCCCAAAATGGAAGCCCCCAGAGCTGCTCATCAGAGCTGGGAAGCCCTGCTATAAGCAACCAAGCTATGCAGGATTTTTCATTTTCAAGTTGTCTCTAAAATACACTAAATATTTCCATTCTTGCTTGAAAGACAAGAAACCAGGACCAATTTGTGGGCATATTGGCCCAGATTCACACCAATGCAACTCCCAAGTAACTTCCTCCAGCTCACTGAAGCTCCACTGGTGTAAGTCTCCCCTGGACTGGGATCAATTTAACAATCAGCCCACATGAATTGCTTGGACTCTTCTTTGTGTGTCTGAGATCAGAGAGGAGTTCTTTCCCCTGGTGTCCTTCAGATGAGTCTGGAAATCTCTCCTGCCACCTGTCAGGTTGTGTCTGATTTCTGACCCCCATCTTGCCCTGAGTAAAATACATGTCAAAATTAAGAGTGCAAAAGCAGAAAAGCTGAAGATGCCAGAAAAAATTAATTTCTCTGCTGCAACAGGGAACAAGACAGATACTGTCCTCCATCCCTACAGCTAGCAGAAAAGATCTCAAAGTGATCTGGAAGCCCTGTCTTCCATTTCATGGCAAGCTCCACTTGCTTCCCAGGGAACTTGTAGGAAGAGTTTCAAAAGTGCCTGAAAAATACTAAAATTTGCCCTGTATTTTCTAACCAGATGTTGATTTATCAAATAAGATGACTGCAGTGGATACAACAGTAAGTTTGAGCTAGATAACAATTTATGTTCACAGCATACTGCTAACAACTCCATCAAACCTCATTGCCCTGGAGACCATCACTTTCAGGATGTGCGAGGGGGGATAAACTGAAGTTGTCTTGTTCACATGCAAATGAACTAAGAGCATCCAGGCATCCCCTATCACCTCACCCTCTTGGATCGCTGCAGGTAAGAGAGCAAGCTCAGTTATACCTTCAGATCTGCCGCTTTGAGCCCATTTCAAAACAAATGAAGCATTTCAAGCAAAATCTACAATGTTTAGGAAACACAGTAATTGCAATGCAAAGCGCAACAAGCCAAGAATTTCAAAACTAAGATTTCACCTGAGTATATGGAGAGAAACTGAAAGGAATAAGAATCAAGTGCAAGCCTTACCCCTTGGCTCTCCTGAATTCTGTTACTTAAGGCACCACCAGAACATGCCTGCATTTTTTCCAGAGTTTGTTCTACTTTAGAAGAGGTCTGGGGAAAAGGGTATCTTAAATTTTAATAGGAGAGGTTCATAGCAGATCAAAATACCATCTTCATATTCAGGTACTGCATTTTGATTCACCCTTACCAACTCACATGACTGTACATCCTGACACTTTACTTTCTTCCAGCCAAACAGTAGTAGCAGTTCACTATTAGAGAACTTAAGCCTTAATATATATGCAGCAAAAAAAGTTTGTTGATGTGATGAAAACCTTTAAGATACTGTTCTGACCTCAGCACAGAAGATAAATTTTTTAAAGACACATTTCAAATTATACCAAGTTCAAGTCTTGCCAGATCTTTTCCCAGACATAAATCCTGCATTAGCAGAAAATGACAGATTCATATATTCATTCAGGATTTCTGGACAGCTAGAAATACTGGCTGTGTCCACTCTGCCTGCACAGATGGACTCTGTAGAACTCCCACGTGGAGATCAAAGATCTGTGGAAGCATCACATGCCCTGGGTGTGTGCAGCTCAACAGCACACCTGCTAGGAAGGCAAGTCTGGCACTGTCCTGCAGTAGGGAATTCCCATTGCGTGGACCATACTGCATATCCACAGAGATATGACTGGCAAAGTTCATAAAACCTGGCAGAACAACACACGCAGGTTAGGATGAAGCCTGATTTGGAGGAGCTAATCCATCCTGCATCACCTGGGATCTGACAGCTCCTGCCAAATGGTACCTTGACAGAAGTATACTACAGATACAGACAGAAATATATATACATAGATACAGAAAAACAAGGCTAGGTTTGGCCATAGCAATTCCCCTTCCCTTTCGGTCTCAGTCAAATTTTGAGTAAACAGCAGGCATTCAAGGCTCTATTTTCTCTTATTGTTTGAGTCCCTTCATGTGGCATAAACATTGATAAGCACTTCCTTCGCTTGCCTAGCTTACTGACAAGCCAAATAAACCTTACTAAAAATCCACCTGCTTGTTTCCTCAGAGATGGAGAGACTGGTTGCTATCCAAAAAGTCAAGCAGTGCTGATTCTTTACTTTTCTTTTACTTATTTTTCTATCATAGTCCTGAAACTGTGAGTTTTCATCCTCCTAGTCCAGTTTCAGTAAGGCATAGAATGGATGTGACAATAGCTCAAGCCTTCAACCTAAACTTTTTTCTCATTGAGCTTCCCAAAAAAACATAGAATTGCTTTTAAACTAATAAAAGACAGGCAAGATTTAATATAAACTCAGATGATTGGATGATTGATTTTTTTAAATAGAAAGAATTCCAAGTGACAAGGCAAGAAGAACAGGAACAAAAAATGGACAGCTCCTAGTGCCCACTGTGTCCTTACAGGTGTGCTCTTGCTTGCAGTTTATTTTCCATTCAACTCAGTGCCTTCCTGAGATGCAGAATGCCTAGTCCTCTCTGGTTCCTAGTCCCTTCTCCCCCTGAGATCCTGCTTTTTGCTCTCTGCTTCCTTCTACAGCTTCTCTGCATAAGTAACATTCGCCCAGCTCCTTGTTGTGACTCTCCTGCCCACCACACTCCATTGGTCCCAAAAGCTGCTTTCCCTTGAGCACACTTTAGAGGAAAGAAGTCACCATCCCTGTTCAGTTTCCCCCACTACTACTCACTTACAGGAAAAAAAAAACAAAAAACAAAAACAAAACAACAAAAAAAGAACCAACAAATTGATTGTTGCATCATTGTTATTTTCTTTAAACTTGCCTGTGTGATAGTGGCAGGCATTTTTCCCTCAAAATCTCTGTGATCCCTCTGGATTGGCCAGCCAGCAATGTAACAACCTGACAGTGCAGCTGATGTCTTACTTGACAAATAGCCCTGCTGCCTTCACTGGGAGCTATCCTCCAAAGTCATGCATGACTTTCTAAGCATGGCAGCATTCAACTGTAAGATTTTAAATGCACAGTTTACCCACCAGCTTAAACCATATCAGGGCAGCCTACTCTGCACTCATCCACAACTCCACTCCACTGTTTCCTTATACTGACCATTTTACTTTGTGGAGAGTTTCAGAAAATGTGCTCTTTTCTGCTCTGAGCATCACTAAGTCCCTTCCTGTGGAAAAAAAAAAAAAGCTATTGGCTAACATGGTTAAGTAAAAATTGTTATGGGAAATACTGGGAAAAATTTAACTCACAGCCATCATAATGATGGCAGGTTCATATCAGATCAGTTACATGATCAGATGTTTACATTTTTTTGGCATCTTTATATCTTCACACTCATTTACTCCTTTCACCTGTATCTACTAGGCAAAGACTCAGCTAAATACATGGAGAGAATACAAGGAGAGCTTTATCTGCTCCCAAAGACAAAGCTGTGAAGATTTTATTGATAGCTGTAATTGGATTCTACAAGTCAGCCTGAAAGGAGAATTAATTTCTGTATTTACACTTTTCCCCTTTGCTTTTATACAATTTTCTACATGATTCTTTTTCCTGCAAGGACAGATTCTGACTGCCATCTGTTACCTACCTAGTACCTTCCACAAGAACTGGCAACAATGCTACCAAACCTTAACCATCTCCTGCAGAAGGGAACAATAAACATGAACAAAAAGTAAGAGATCCGTTTTTAACAGCTCAGTGAAATCTTATTGCTAAGTTCCAACCCTTAAATCCTCACAGAAAACATGCATGTCTGGGTGACAGAGAAGCCACAGATCTGAGCCACAAGCCAATATAAATTAATGGAAAACACAACAAGCAAGTGTTCTTTAAAGAAGATGTGTAAACCTCAGGTTGGTGAGGGCTTGAGATACAGTGCAAAATTCAGCCTGTTCTCCTCGTGGGTCTTTGGCTGACAAAAGCTCCTTCTGAAGAAAAGATGGAGACATTTATACTTTTAGATGAAAAACACAGTAACTACAATCTGAAACATCTTTCTAATTCTGACTGAATGTCACTTTATGTTTGGGAGTCCAGAGAAACAAAAAGTATAAACAAATGTTTTAAACAGAGTTGTTACATTTTTTATGTTATTAATACTGCAAGTATTTATTTGAACTACTGCAAATCTTTTTTTTTCTTAGAGAAATATATTTCTCCTCTTTTAAATTAACATTTTCCTTCTGTTTTTTTGTTTGCTTGTTTTCAAAACACCAACCAAAAAGCAAATTCCCGTTAAAAACATAAACCAAGACTTTCATTTTGGTATTTTTAATTGAAATGTCAAAAAGCATCAGAATCAAACTGAGATGTAGTTTCACTTTTCTTCAAAAATATTTGTCCGGTCCAGCAACAGCTAATAGTAATTTAGTTCTGCAGGGCAAATACTTAGCCGTGGAAACAGACCCTCATGTCCAATGCACAGTTCTATAAAAGAAAGGAAACCTGCCTCAAAACAACCCAAGTGTCCAGGGGTGGTAGCAAATACTAAAGGGATTCAGGATACTAAAGTGTTAACGATCAATCAACAGGCCCTGTGACTGTTTCAGTTACCATCTTACATGATCACTTTTAAAGCTAATAAACACTTCTCATTTTTAAAAGGAAAAAATACTCTAACAAAGTAACTGAAAATCTCCAAACAAGGCCATGTGAAGGACAGCTTTAAAAAGAAAAAAAAAAAAAAGGCAAATCTGTTGATAATTCTGAACAGCCTACCTTGACACCTCCCTTCTTTTCCAAATTTTGTATATAAGCAGTAATCAAGACTAGTACAGTTTATCTAATGCATGACAAGAAGACTGTTATATATCTATTTACAGGTTAGAGAAAATCCATTTTCATGGAGATTGAACTTTTCTCTAAGGCTTCAGCAGCCCAGAGTACACTCATCTGCTGTCTGGGATACAGAGCCCATGCTTCACCCAAACTTGACAAAGATAAGGTTCTTATCTCCAGCAAGAGAAAAAGAATCAAGGCCTTTAAAATGGGGCAAAATCCATTGCCACTGGGATTAGCAGCTCTTCTTAGATCAGCTGACTTGGAAGAAATAAGAGAAAACCCTTGCAGTATCTGAAAGAGACTGATATTATTCCAAAAGGCCAATTTCAGAAAACCCTTAGTTAGCTAAAACCAGGTGTAACCAGAAAACACTGCCCGAGAGGTAATAATGACTACACAAAGTGCAGTTTGTTCCCAGTGCCACGACTAAGCACTACACTGCAGACACAACTCTGGTTTTCATGTTGATGACTGGCTCCAGGAGTCTCAGAGCTACCTGATAGGAGCCTGCAGTGTCTGGCTTCAGACCAGAGCTGAATTCTATTTACTGGAAGATTTTAGGAGGCAGCAGGATTTCTCATTCCTTGATGTTTTCTAAAAAGACAGTTTTACAAATGGGAGCCAGGATTAGGAGTCATCCCTTTTCCGTTGTGATTCCAGAGGCTCACACATTCCACTGGCCTCTTCCTCAGGATCACTAAAAAGGCCAAACTCATTTTATGAAATAAAAACAAATCAAAAGTCCTACACAAACACCACCTCCCCCATGCTACACAGTCTTTACACAGTTTAAAAATAACGTGACCTTACAATGCAAGATTAGCTACATTTGCTCAAGATCTGTGGTACACTTGCTTCCTGCTGTGGCAACCCTGCCATGTGGGAATATTTGATAAGTTATCATACCCCAGTGTGTTTGTTGTAGCAAAGGAAAACAAAATTGACTTGCCCTTGATTAGATTGTAAATAAATAGCTTTTATCTAGAATGAAGACTACAATATAAACTGTTCCTGAGCTGCTAATTTATGCACATAAAACTACGTGCATTCACACAGGCACAGGCTGTGTTCACTGGACAGTTACAATAGGTTTTTTACTTGATAGTCCTTTTACCACTAGTTAAATATAATTTCACTAAAATAAAAAATTCTATAACTAAGTTCTTTTCATGGACATTTTGACCTGAGACAGACCATTAGGTCCAACCTTCCTGGTGGACATCAACAGAAGATCTAGGCCAGACCCATCGCACACCACTCTGTGGTCTGTGATCTCAGATCTATGACTAGGGAGGCTCAGAAACAAAAAAATGAATTGAGTAGAGATAGAAAGCATCCAGCAGAATGGAGCAGAAGAGCATGTTACAGACATAGGTATTTCCTGGAACAACTGATCCTCACAGCTAGGCACTCTGAAATACAATTCACAATAACTGCCACTAGTAGGACAGCTACCCATTCCCTGGACTGCAAAAAACCCAGATGAAACAGACACATTGTTCCCAGTACAAATGTAGGCATGTTTTGAGGAAAGGAGCACCTCCACTGAAATGGTGGAACATGTGACAGGTCACAATGATATGTGCTAGTAGCTTGAGTATAAATACTCATATAAAGTATCACCTCCCAGCCTTATCCATGAAAGTTTGTACAGAGGCAGAAATGCTCTACTAATAACATGCTCTTACAATTCTTTTACTACAACAGAGGTCACATCCAGTGACAGGACACATGGCAATGGCACAAAGCTGCACCAGGGGAGGATCAGATTGGACATTAGGAAGCATTTCTTTACTGAGAATAGAGAGGTTAGACACTGCAACAGGCTACCTAGAGGGGTGGTCAATGTCTCAAGCCTGTCAGTGTTTAAGACACATTTCGACAATGCCCTTTACACCATGCTCTAACTTTTGGTCAGCCCTGAAGTGGTCAGGCACTTGGACTGCTGAACTGTTGCAGGTCCCTTCCAGCTGAAATATTCTATGAGAAGACAGAGAAAGTTTTGTACAGAAAGCTTCTTCCCTAACTTTGAACGAATAAAACTTAATTAATCTTCCCTTTGAGTAAATAGATTTATGCTAAAGGGAAGAGACATGATTTTGACTGACTGGAAAACATTTTTAGGGCAGAAGAGCAAAGAGACTTGAAGAAGTAACTGATGTCATCAAGTGTCCAGGACTTTAACCCCAGAACTCCAATGCTGCCTATTCAGCCAGTATTTTTATAATAGCAAGGAAACTTTATGAGTTAATTATAAGACTATAACATGCTCCATAGGGATGAGTCTTTACACTAGCATTTTCCTTAGCAAAACCCCCAGAAATAGACTTCTCCCCACAAAGACCAACTGGCTTAAATAGAGTCTATCCTTTTCGACATGGGCTTTTACTGGACCCCTTAAGAGAGGGCACACAACTCCGACAGATGTGTGAGAGGAAGCAGCGCTGTAGGCCTTGGGTGCAGTTAGGCTGCCCTTTCCCTGAAGAAATTCTGTACTGTAATGTCCTCATTACCCATTTCACACTGATACCTACTATTGTTCAGCAGGGTTTAAATCAACCACCCCTAGGAAGAAATCACTATATACCCAAAGGCAACAGGGTCCTAGTTTTTCATTCATTTGAAGAAGGCAGGATATGAAATACTGAACCATTTCACAGAATCACAGAATCATCATAGATGGCTTCAGGAAAGACAAAAAAAGATGGTCACTGAGGAAAATTAAGGAGCCCCAGTTCACATTGATAAGGCCAAGGTAACACAAAATGCTTTTGCTTCTTCCTCTAAGTTACAGACCTCCCTTCCATGAGGGCACAGGAAGCAACCACTGAGCTGGAGACACCAAAAACATCCATCTGGCTAATGCTCCTCCAACAGCCCTCTGAACTGGCTCAAGTTCCTTGCACAGCCACAGCTGGGGCAGTGTCAACATGGCACAGCACCATCAGGAAAAAAATCTGACATCCACATATGTGGATTTTCTTGGCTTAGTCAAAACTGGGGCCCAAATACACCAAATATATGAAGGTTTTTATGCTTCAACTGCTTCAACTAAGAGGTATAAACACAGGCTTTAATGTTCAGATAGTAACCTTCATGAACAGATGTGGTTACAATATTATCAGGTTTTAGTAAAATGAGCAATCAAATTGTAAAGGAGATAGTACAAAGGTAGGTTATCCACATTTCTGTACTGATATACTCAGTTCTCCATCTTTATGCACTGCCATAAATACAACAAAATCAATTACATACATTTATTTCCACTTCCTATGGTCTCCATCATGCTACAATCCATTATAACCAAAGCAATCATAAACTACCACATCCAGTGCAATGAAATTGCACTAACCTGATAAAAATCCACAAGAGCCAAGTAAAACTGCAAAGTTTTCATGTCATTACTCTGATCACAGAGGTCTCAACAACAGTGTGTGCTTTGGAAACCACAGCAAAGATGAGGAGTTGGCTTATATAGGACATATGATTAAGAAGAGATTCAGTTGATCATTTCTGATTTGAGGGAGGAAATAAGGCTTGAAAAATACAGGCCACTCAGAATTAGGAGCACACAAACAGCAGGTATCCATACAGTGAGGCATCCAAGATCTTTGGCTCTTATCACCCATGGTAAACTGACATGTTGTCTGTCAAACTCTGGCTCAAGCCTAGCCCAGGGATTGTTCAAAAATTGAACAAAAACACATTGAAGTGCTGCTTTGTGTGAACAGCTGCATATTACTGCATCCACTCCCTGTAACACAGGCTTCTTAAAAGCACAATCTCCATCTCAGACAGCTGTTCAGGAATGTGATGCATCCTTTATTACACAGGAGTGTCTAAGGCCACAGAAGAGGACCACCAAAGCTGATACCTGAAAGCTGGAGCAAGGAAGGAGGTCTCTATTTGAAGCATCAGTTTCTGAAGTGCCACAGTGTGTCTGGTGCAGGAAAAAAATGACTTCACTAAACCAGACTCCCAGGGATGAGAAAGCTTATCAAGAGACAACTTGGTAAAGAAGCACTGCTGAATTCTTCCAAGCAATGCAGAAGGGCACAGGTAATCAGGATCCAACTTGTTGCTGTCTGAGCCTCACACAATCTGCCTCTGAGCAGGAAGAAGTCACAGAAAGAGAAAGCACACTTTAACTAAGTACACAGCATTTACCAGTCAAAGAGAGGAAAAAGTGTATCAGCTGGTAGGCAGGCTGGATGGAAACACTAGGGATGTATCTGCAAAAGTGCTTTACACAAGTGTTACTTCTTTCCTGTGCCAGTTAGGAAGTCAGCCAGTCATGCACTCTTGTAATCATATTTAACCTTTCCAGACAATCTAATCCTTTCTCTCCTTCCCTCCTGCCCCTAGCAATTCCCCTGCAGCTGCAACACACTCAGGAGTGTGCTTTGAAGAATTTGGAAGCTCATTTTGAACAGCATCAACAGCAGAAGAAATTGCTCTCAAACCATGACTTGGGAATAACCTAAAATGCTTTATTTTGCTGATTCCCATGAAGCTTAAAACCTTCACCCACACAAATTTCTGCCTTTGCCCTAGCCCTGCTCTTCTCCTGACCCTTACCACAACATCTCATCCTGGCAAAATACACTTTTCACCAGAGCTCTGACCCAGATACATTTACCTATGCAATCCAGGAGGTAGAATAAGCAGTGCTAGTATGTGTGAATGCTTCCAGTTTTCTGTTTACCACTCTCCTCTCGTTATCAGCTTCCTACAACAGATGGACTGTAAATTCATAGGTACAGGAAGATTCAATAACTGGGTGGGAGAGGCAGGAGGGGCTGCTGCTTCAGTAGCAAGACCCTAAGGAAAAGAGGGGGGAAAAGATCCAGAAGATTTTGGAAGAAATACAGAGACCTGTGTTTAAGCACCAGCCCAGTATTAGCTATGAATATAGCTGCAGCCAGGGCAATTCAGACTGCATGCTGTGCCCAACTCTGCCTTTTTTTTTTCCCAGGGAAATGCATTCCATGAAATGCAGCTAAAGACATGATAAACCTGTCTCCAGCTACTATGTTCCTTCTGTTGGAACAGCGCTCCTTTCAATATCATTAGCCAGTGTCTTCTAGTAAAGGGCTCTAATAGCTCTTCCATCCATCCTGCCAGTCAGGTAATATCTACTCTCTCCAAAGTTGCAAATGGTCACAAGGGGAATGGAGATGCATTTCATCCTTTCATTGCTCACATCCTCTAGAAAAGTCACAATGTAACACTTTCTAGGCTTTTCCAAAGCGCAAATGAATCATAACTAAAAATCATCCAAGCAAAATAAAGGAATGAGAAATTCTTTAGGTTTTGACAGTCATCAGCTTTCAAACTCACCACACTGGAAATGCTGCAGTGTTATGCACACCCTTCTCCCACACTCTATGTGCCTAAAATAATACATACAGGACACTTCCACCATATTGCCCCAAGACTGAAGAATAGATAGGCACTAAAGCCACACAGCCTTTCGCAGGCCAACCTGTGGCTGCTTTGCCTACATTCATAATCCACTCAGCACAAGACAAGCCTGGAATAGAAGCTCATGAACTTCATGGCCTGACCACAGCACTGCTGCTGACCAAATGGGGGAAATGCTGGTTTCACACCTGTTTTTTCTCCTGCCTCTCAGATAAGCCTGTCTGCAAAGGCCATATCAATATATCTTCAGTCATTCAAACTGGAAACAACATGAACTAATCTAGACAAATGAGAACATGATAATCTGCAGAGCGGCAAACATTTTAAGTGCCAAACATCTGCATCCCCTTAAATCCAAGAGCCTTCTTTGAGGACACTCCCTCCCTGTACACCAGATTTCTACTTGTTTGCATTGTGCACCGCTGTGAAAACTCCCTGAAAGGGAAAATCAGAAAACTGTTCATTAGAAAGGAGTTAACTGCAGAACAGAATTCTAGAGGAGGAATATTTTCTGTATAATGTGTACACCTATACATACTCTGAGCAATTCATTCCTTTTCCTTTTACCTGCATCAAAAGAGAAGTCACCAAAAAGCAAACCAAGATGAAACATAATTCTTGCAAGGTGAGAAAGCCACGAGTCTGGGAATGTAGTGAGCAAATTGCCCCTTTGCTTTGAGCAACATTATGAGTTTGCAAAATGTTTTCAATCCTTACAGGCTAAGCGTTAATTAGCCCTTCTTGTAACAACAACATGGTAAAATACAAAAGGCAAGGAGAGCAAGAAACTCTCTGGCACACAGCAAGCTGTGTTCCAGGCAGCGACCCATCAAGAGATGTCAGTCTCTGGAGAAGAAAGCGTGGCACTGTCTCCTGGCACTGCTTGCATGGCTTGTGGCTGAGTGACAGGCAGCTGTGCTGGCCCTGTGCCAGCTGAGATCAGTCCTCCCTCCCCAGGCCTCAGCACAGCAGCTTACTTTTTTTAAAGAAAACCATGCAGAGTTATGGATGCATCCAAGGTATGAAATAGTGTTCTCTAAGGTCAGGTGAACATCCAAGCCTGCATTTCTGCAGTGGTTTAGTCAGGGGCAGCTCTTTCAGTGAGGTCCAGCCTCAGCAGAGCTGTCTGAGGGTCACCTAGGAAAAGCCCTGCTGATCTGTTTTCTTCTTGGGCTATGCATAAAGTTCAGAGGTGCACACAGCAGCACCAAACGCAGCATCACAGCTGAGGAAGAGCTTTACCACACCTGCCTGTTGAGATACCCACTAGATACAAAGAATCTTTACCACCATTTCTAGCATGCTTATGTTAATGATTAACGCTCCAGTCCCAGTTCAGTCATAAAACTGTCAAGACAATTAAACATGTGTCAGATATTATGATCTGACTGCCTTCATCCTCTACATCCAAGGTAACTCCAAGCCCAGTTTCACTTCAAGAGGCATCCAGCTGCATTCAGGGCATACCAGACACTGCAAGACTTTGCAAAGAGCCATTCTGAACATCTGAACCATAAGAAAATGAGTTCAGCAGAAGTTCACAGCTTATTAGCCTCTGAAGTATTCAACAGAAGATAGAAATCTATAGGAAATTAGGTTGATTAAGATGGCATTACACATTTATGGGGGGCAGGATTTAAAGAAGCTTGTTTAGAAGCTGTCTCAAGGCTTTTAAATACTCACACTGTTCATTTCAGCTATCCCTTGCACACGGACTGTGTTAGGTGATGCTATCAAATACCTGCCTCTAGTGGGTGTATGACCCATCCACTCTACCTCAGGGAAGAGGGGCTGTAAGAGGCTCTGTAAGCTACAGGAAGACTACTTGGATTCTGGTTGCAAGGAAACATTTTGGGCTGAAATTAAGCCATGGATGGTATCACAGCCAATCTGGATTGTACAGCTGAAAAAGCTGGCCAAAGCGTTCATGAAGTTGATTCATCTCTACCCAGTTTCCCTGAAGGAGATGGGAAGCTCTAAGGAAGTCACTCCTCAGAGCCAGCCATCACCATCCTCTCCAGTGATGTAACAGCCACAGAAACACAAGAGCCAGCAAAAAGCCTAGCAGGGACAGGAATCAAGGTGAGTGGTCTCTATGAGGAATCCAGGTGTGATCTTGAGAGAGCTGCAGAGAGTGACAGGTGCTCTGAGGAACAGCAGATACTCAAAACCTACCAGAACAGCAAACCTGGCTCATGATGCCACTTTTTTATTGACCAGAAGAAATTCAGACAAATCTACAACTATAAAGGTGGGTGTGGAGAAAGAATATCAAGATACTGGCACATGTGCCAAAGCATCGCTGGGTCAGAACAGAGACTACAATGCCTGGATGTCCCAGTTACAGGTGCTATAGACACTCAAGAATGTCCTTTAAAAACAAGACACCAAACAGTTTTCCCAAAAAAAAAATTGTACACTGAGCAATAGCAGATTCTGTTATAAGGAAGGGGTAAAACAGCACCTTTATAGGTCACAAAATAAACCAACAGGACCCTTTCAGTGCCTCACAGAGTCCTTAGATCACCTGTAAAGACTGATTTTATTGCTCAGTATCATAAAAACCCTGGTCACTGCCACCTCAAACTGTTCACATTGCTAAGCAAACACGTCAACAGTCACACTTGTGCACTGCTCATTCTGTAGACGTGCAAAGGTGAACAGTCAGGCTGAGCAATCAATCACACCCACATCACATTTTCACTGGCAATCACGTGCAGCCCTCACACTGAACTTTAGAGACGGCATCAAGGATGCAAGTGCCTTGTGCAGCCTGTTTCAGTCACTACAGCAAAGCAAAATAAATGTGACTTAATGTCAGTCCTGACCAGGGATCAAAGTGTATCAAATCTCAGCAAACCCTACTGTCTTCCAGATGACTTCATCACCAAAAGAGTGCTTCATCCAGCTCTCAGGACTTTCCTGTCTTGTTTTCATTGCTCCTGCCCCCAAGTAGCCCTTACTGATCTCCTCTCAATCAGGACTGCTCTCCCAACCTCTCTTTCATTTGCTAGAAGTCGATGCATACCCATTGCATTGGGGGTAGATATCTTATGGTCCACGAAGAGAAGAAAACGGCAAAATATCAGAGAGGATCGCTACGTGCGTTTCTCCAAAGAGTTGTGGCCTTATGCACAGAACCACTGATCCCTGCGCGCTGCTCCCGACAGCAAACAGCCACAGCGGCCGCAGGGAGCGGTGCGGAGCTGCTCTCCCGGCGTGGCGGGCACAGCAAGGCTCCTCCGGCTTCTTGCTTGTGAGAACAGGGGCATCTAGTGGCTGAGCCCCAGAAGAGCAGGACGAAGCCACAGCCACAAGCTGCAGCCCCACTTTAAGCACGGATGAGTCGGGAGCTTGTAAGAGGCGGCTGCTCCCGATAGGGAAGCAGATCATTACAAAGCTGTCGAGCTGCTAACTGCTCTACCCAGGCCAAGGTGCCATGAAACCACAAATAAACACTTAGCGTCAGGCACAGCAGCTCAGACGGAATCCCCCAGTAACTGTCTTTCCTGTCAGATGCTCAGGAACAGTGCACTAGCAAACACATACAGCAACATGTCCCAACAGTCTCCTAACACCCAGAAGTCAGTGGCTCCAGCGACTCCCACACACAAGCACTGGGGTATCTTCTTACTTGACATCTCTACCACAGCTTAACTATTTGAATAATCTCCTTCACCCTTGAATGCTGATCCTGTCACCTCAGTTGGGATCTGCTAGCTTCGAAAGCCAGTGTGTCACCTTCCCCTGTTTACATTTGTGACACTGTTGAAGACTTTACAGACATCTGTCAGCTACCGCTTTCTTCAGAAAGGTCTTTTCCCAGGTGGAATAGTCCTAGCCTGGCTACTTAGTCCTGGCACATAACCCATTTCATGTAGTTTATGAGCTTTTTTTTGGCCTGATCAGTTCTGTAACTTGTCCAGCTTCTAGTACTGCTATCCTATTTGAGATGAGATTGGAACCCAACATGGTATTTCAGATGCAGGTGAGCCACAGACACATATGACAGCATTTAAGTTTGGGGCTCTTTTCCCTTCCTAGTAACAACTGGTTTTCTTTTTCCTGCTAGCGAGCAGTGAGCTGGTGTTTTCACAGAACCACCTGTAGATTTCTGAGACCTCTTTTCTGAATGGGAATTGCTAGCTCATAGCCCACCGCTGTGTGTGTACATAGTGGCAGGATGGATTTTACTGAATACTTGGCTTAACATCTGGCCACAATAAAAGCAGCTGTGCCCCAGATACAATATCAATATAATCGACCAGCTTAGTTCAGCTTCTGTGACCAGTAATCAAGACTTTGATCTCTTCATGGAAGCTGCTAAAAGAAAAATACTCAATGCCATCTGCAATGATGCTTGGTGTGAATTGGAAAAAAGGATCCAATACAGTAAGATGTTTTTTCCCCCCTTCTGGATATCTTCTAAAATGAAAAATTTTACTGTCATAATGCCAAGATATAACACTTGTTTTACCTCTCAAGAGCAAGTCTGCTTGGCTTCAGAATGGCACCAAGATCTTAAGTCTCTCAACGTATGTTTGAGTTTTTATTGAGATCAAATACTGTGAGCCATAGCTCTAATATTAAGGAATAGCAAAGTTTCTAGAATTATCACTGGTTTATACATAGCATTACAGCTGAAAGAACCTCTGATACTCAAAATTGTAACTTTAAAAGATGAAACGCACATCTTTGATCTTTCATGTCTTAGGACACTTTGGACATCAAACCTAAATATGCAGTATCTTTAACCATGCTGCTGAATAAATAATGTGTAAGAGAGGCTAACAAATGCAGCCAAGAAGCTTCTTGCTTTTACTCAGTACCATCTGAAGTTTAAACACAAAGAAGCCAACACAAAAAAAAGAGAGATGGGGAGATAAATGCCATGACTTGCACTACATTTCTTAACTGTCCACAAGATTTTGTAGTGCAATAGTTGTGTGAACATGCCAAGACATCCCTAGGGCAATTTTTCAGCAGGTGAAACCTCTCCCACCACCCAAGTGCTCAGTCTGTACAGTTTTCCAGGACATTCCCACACAGTGAGGATGACCATGCTCTGTGAAGCACTTTCACAAATCTCCTTTTCTATCAAGGAGGCCCTGAAGGACACCTTATCCTTGCTCACTGCACTCCCTCACACACAGCATGCAGATGCAAAGGAAAGAAACCCTCACATGTATTATTATGGAATCACCATGCCAAGCCCATCTGGTCCACAGCATGGAGGCCACTCTCTGAGGTCAAACCAACCCTGAGCAGAGGCTACACAGAAGGGGAGATGCCAAACCACCATTCTGGAGAGGCCACTTGCAAGTCCACATCTACACTGTCCAACTTTGGCATCTACTGACTGGAGATTAGAGGTAGGGTGGATTACAGAACTGATAAATGCCAGAAAAGGGCAGTCACCCCCATGAGGAGACATCTCCTCTCAGGTAAGAGGTGTTTCAGTTAAATACTCAGGCAGGATGCCAAGTAGCCTGTAAGCAGCTGTAACATCTGACAGGTTTGAAATTCACATCCTCACTAAAATGAGGAGGTAGCAGACACCCAGGCATCCTAATGTTTTCTTCAGTGAGGATTGTGAAACTTAAGTTTTATCAATGTAACTACAGGAACCACTGACATGCCAACACCAACAGCCAGGATCCTTATGCCACTAAAATTCAGGAATGATTTGTCTTCTAGACAACGCTGTGGAGGAGAAAATTTTACATAGAGTTCTTTTCTCACCGGTAGAAAGATTCTGGGACATCTTTTCAACAACTTAATGTGTGTAACTTGAGAAAATGAGATTTTTCTCAGGCTAACTTTGTGATGGGACTGCCAAGAAGGCTATTGGAGCCTGTTCTATCACCATTTTCTCTGCCTATTCTGACAGCTGCTTCTGCACAAAATGAGTCTCTAGATGTGTTTTGAACAGATCTGCTTTCATGGCTTTTTTTCAGTGGAAAAGAAAAGACAAGAAACAGCAAATGGCTTCAAATTGTGCCAGGGGAGGTTTAGAATGGATAGTAGGAAAAAATTATTTACTGAAAGGGTTGACAGGCACCGGAACAGGCTGCCCAGGCAAATGGTAGCATCACCAACCCTGGAGGTAGTTAAAAGACATGTAGATGTGGTATTGAGGGACAAGATTTAGTGGTGGACTTGGCAGTGCTAACAGCTGGACTTGGTGATCTTAAAAGTCTTTCTCAACCAAAACAACACTATGATTTCATTAATTCAGCATGACCCTTTTTAGAGAAAGCAAACAAACCATCCTCAAACATCTCAGAGTGACTGCGTGTGCAATGAGAACACGAGGCTCTTTTCCTTTCATTGCCCACTCTGCATGGGCAGGTTACTAAGGAAGAATCATGAGTCACTTACCTGGGCTCTGGGTGACAGCCACAATGAGACACTCTGGATTCATCCTGGGCAGCCATCAAAGTCCATCAAAGCCAAAGTGACAGCAGCTCTTTGGAAAATAACATTCTGAAACATCAGCTCTTGGTAGGGCAGGTGAGGAGAACAGGCAGGGTAATTTGGCAGAAGCATCTTTGCCTTCAAGTGATCTGGAAAAAAAATCAAGAATATGAAAGGAATCAAAGACAAAAGAAAGGCTCTGAAGCTGAAACGTTGTCCCCTGTGCTGGAAGTTAGTACTGAACTGTGCTGGACGGAAGGAGGGCAGCAAATATTGTTCTGACCTGTGGATGGAAGGGAAAACCATAAAACAGGGCTGTGAACTTGGCCATAAGCAGAAGAGCCCGTGATATTTTTACTGATGCTAGAGCTGCCTCTCTGAATACTAAAGCTGCACAGTCCATCTCCCTGCCTTGAATGCAAGGCAATGTTGACATGATTAAAATTCACTAAATAAGGAACAGCTGAGTGAAAAAGGAACTGAAACCTACCATAACTGGGATGCCCTCTTTTCTGCTTGTTTCTCACCATCTCCTGCAAGAATTCTTTTTCTTTTCCTTGAGCTCTGATTTTACAGATTGTAATGAAGAATGGACACAAAACCAGAATCTCTTGTATAATACAATTGTCCCAAGCATGAATGCAGCAGCCTAATGTAGTCCCATGCATGTTCTCCATCACCACCAAAAGGTAAATTCTTAGAGTAGCTGTTTCTCCTGAACTCACCCAGAGGGATTCAGGTCCTGCAAGGGGCATCGTCCCTGCACCCAGGCCTCTACAAGCCACCAAGAGCTTCAAGCTCAGCCACATTTTGTGCTTCCCAAGATAAGTGTTGGGGAGCCCCAAAGCTGTGCCTGTTATGAACTTCAGCAAGGCAGACCCCAAGCAAGGATGTCACAACCTGTCTCAGGCCTACAGGGTCAGGAAAAGGGAAGGTGGGCACAGTGTTACACCAGGCAGAAAGCAGCAAGGCCTGGACTCAGAAATACAGAATCATCATAGTTGGAAAGGACGTCTAAGACCACAGAGTCCAACTATGAACACAAAAAAAACCCCACAGCCTTGGCCACCAGAGCATGTCCTGAAGTACCAAACCTACACAGCCTTTGAATACCTCCAGGGATGGTGACTCCACCACCTCCCTGAGCAGGCTGTTCCAGTGCCTGACCACTCTTTCAGTACAGAAATTCTTCATAATATCCAATGTAAACCTCCCCTGCCAAAACTTCAGGCCATTTCCTCTCCTGTCATTATTCACTTGGGACAACAGGCCAACACCCACCTTCTTACATCCTCCTTTCAAGTAGCTGTAGAGGGCAATGAGGTCTCCCCTCAGCCTCTTTTTCTTCAGACTAAACATCTCCAGTTCCCTCAGCCTGTCCTCATATAACTTGCTCTCCAGACCATTCTCCAGCCTCATTGCTCTGCTCTGGACCTGCTCCAGCACCTCAATGTCCCTCTTACAGTGAGGGGCCCAGAACTGAACACAGCACTCGAGGTGCTGCCTCACCAGTGCAGAGCAGAGGGGCACAACCACTTCCCTGCTCCTGCTGGCCACACTGTTCCTGATGCAGGCCAGGATGATGTTGGCCTTCTTGGCCACCTGGGCTACTGCTGGCTTATGTTAAGTCGGTGGTCAATCAACACCCCCAGGTCCTTTTCTGCTGGGCAGCTCTCCAGCCACTCCTCACCAAGCCTGTAGCGCTGCCTGGGGTTGTTGTGATTTAAATGCAGGACCCAGCACTTGGCCTTGTTGAACCTCACACAACTGGCCTCAGCCCATCAATCCAGCCTGCCCAGGTCCCTCTGTAGAGTCTTGCCACCCTCAGGCAGATCAACACTCCCATGCAATTTCAAGTCATCTGCAAACTCACTGAGGGTGCACTCAGTGCCCTCATCCAGATCATTGATAAAGAAATTGAACAAAACCGGCCCCAAAACTGAGCCCTGAAGGACACCACTGGTGACTGGCCACCAGCTAGATTTGACCCCATTTACCACAGCTGTCTGGGTCTGGGCATCCAGTTTCTCACCCAGTGAGGAGGATACGTGTCTATGCCATGATTTGGAGTCAAAGGCCTTACTGAAGTTTAAGTAGACAACGTCCACAGCCTCCCCGTTATCCAACAGGCAGGTCACACGGTCATATAAAGAGGTGGCAGCAATGTGGCATTTGGGGTGAAAAGCAGGAGGACAATTTCTACTGCTCAGGGCTACAAGTCAAAAGGACCTACCTTCTAGTCCTGAGGAAGACACGGCTCAGCTGGCACAGGTGACACAGCAGCTCGGCAGGAGATGGCAAGGGAAAGGTGCTGTCTGTTGTCCAGACCTGGCCCCAAGCCAGGTGAGGAAGCACTGCTGCTGGAGGGCAGCAGGACTCACGTGTTTCTCAGACTGACCCTCTGCCACCACTGGGACCAGATGGGCACCACTCCCACGGGGCAAACAGCCCCACAGGGCTGACCACATGGTGCCCAGCCACACAAGACCCCAAAATCCCACAGAGTTAGCTACGAGGGGCCCCAAACCTCACAGGGCCTACAAGTCCCATAGGCCCAGCAGAATCAAACTGCACATGGCCCATAAACCACACAAGGAAAGATGCATGGGACCTCTAAAGCCCACGGGGCCCCTAGAACCAGTAGAGCCTGCTAGAAGGGGCCTTAAACCTCACAGGGCTCCCTAAAGCCCAGAGGACTCTCTAAGCCCCAAAGGATCAGCAGCAATGATCCCTCAAGCACACAAGGCTCCTTAAAGCCCACAGAGCCAGACAAAATGGGCCCTAAGCCCCAGAGGGCTCCCTGAAATCTACACAGCCAGCCACAATGGGCCCTAAACCCCACAAGGATCTCTTAAGCCCACAGCACCAGACAAAATGGGCCCTTAACCCCACAGGGCTCTCTAAAAGCCCACAGAGCCAGTTGTAATGGGCCTTAAATACAACAAGGCTCCCTAAAGCCCACAGAGACAGCTGCAATTGGCCCTAAGCCCCACAGAGCCAGACAAATTGGGCACTAAACACTGCAGGGCTCTCTAAAAGCCCACAGAGCCAGCATAAATGGGCCCTAAATCCCAAAGGGCCTCACTAATGCCCACAGGGTCAGCTGCAATAGGCCCTAAACCCCACAGGGCTCTCTAAGTCCCACAGAGCAAGACAAAATGGGCCCTAAATGCCACAGGCCTCCCTAAAGCCCACACAGCCAGCCACAACAGGCCCTAAACCCCACACGGCTCTCTAAAAGCCCACAGGGTCAGCTGCAATAGGCCCAAAACACCAAAAGGCTTGCTAAAGCTCACAGAGCCAGCTGAAATGGGCCCTAAACCATACAGGGCTCTCTAGGCCCCACAGAGCCAGCCACAATGGGCCCTGAACCCCACAGGGATCTCTAAAGCCCACAAAGCCAGACAAAATGGGGACTTAACCCCACAGCGCTCTCTAAAGGCCCACAGAGTCAGCTGCAACAGGCCCTAAACCCCACACGGCTCTCTAAAGCCCACAGAGCCAGCTGAAATGGGCCCTAAACCCCACAGGGCTCCCTAAAGCTCACAGAGCCAGCTGCAATAGGCCCTAAAACCCACAGGCCTCCCTTAAACCCTCAGAGCCAACTCCAATGGGCTCTAAATCCCACAGAGCTCTCTAAAAGCCCACAGAGCAAGCTGTAATGGGCCCTAAACCCCAAAAGGCTCCCTAAAACCCACAGAGCCAGCTGCAATGGGCTCTAAAACCCACAGGCCTCTCTTAAGCCCAAAGAGCCAGCTGAAATGGGCCCTAAACCCCACAGTGCTCTCTAAGCCCCACAGAGCCAGCTGAAATGGGCCCTAAACCCCAAAGGGCCTCACTTAAGCCCACAGGGTCAGCAGCAATAGGCCCTACACCCCAAAAGGCTTCCTAAAGCTCACAGAGCCAGCTGAAATGGGCCCTAAACCATACAGGGCTCTCTAGGCTCCACAGAGCCAGCCACAATGGGCCCTGAACCCCACAGAGCCAGCTGCAATAGGCCCTAAACCCCACAGGCCTCCCTTAAACTGTCAGAGCCAACACCAATGGGCCCTAAACCCCACAGAGCTCCCTAAAGCCCACAGAACCAGCCACAATGGCCCCTAAACCTCACAGGCCTCCCTTAAGGTAACAGGGTCTGCTGCAATGGGCTCTTAACCCCAGAAGCCTCTGTTAAGCCCACAGATCCTGCTGCAATAGGCCCTAAGGCCCTCAAGGCTCACTAAGCCCCACAGAGCCAGCCATGATGGGCCCTGAACACCACAGGACTCTGTAAAGGCCACAGAGCCAGCCACAATGGGCCCTAAACCCCACAGAGATCTCTAAAAGCCCACAGAGCCAGCTGCAATAGGCCCTAAACCCCACAGGGCTCCCTAAAGCCCACAGGGTCAGCAGCAATGGGCCCTAATTCCCCACAAACCTCCCTAAAGTCCACAGAGCTACCTGCAATGGGCTCTAAACCTCACAGGCCTCCCTTAAGCCCACAGAGCCAGCTGCACTAGGCCCTAAAGCCCTCAGGGCTCTTGAAGCCCCACAGAGCCAGCCATGATAGGCCCTTAACCCCACAGGGTTCTGTAAAGGCCACAGAGCCAGCCACAATGGGCCTTAAATACAACAAGGCTCCCTAAAGCCCACAGAGACAGCTGCAATTGGCCCTAAACCCCACAGGCCTCCCTTAAGCCCACAAGTCAGCTGAAATGGGTCCTAAACCCAACAAACCTTCTTAAATCCCACAGGGTCAGCTGCAATGGGCCCGTAACCCAACAGGGCTCCCTAAAGCCCATAGAACCAGCTGAAATGGGCCCTAACCCCCGAAGACTCTCTGAAGGCCCCAGGATCAGCTGCAAAGCGTGCCCTAAACCCCACAGGGCTCTCTAATCCCCACAGAGCCAGCCAAAATGGGCCCTAAACCCCCCAGGACTCCCTTATGCCCTCGGAGGCAGCTCCAATAGGCCCTAAACCCCACAGGGACCTCTAAGCCCCACAGAGCCAGGCAAAACGGTCCCTAAACCCAACAGGGCTCTCTCCAGCCCACAGGATTCTCTAAGCCCATCGGGGTCAGCTGCAAGAAGACCCCAAATCCTACACAGCTTCCTAAACCCCTCAGGACCAGAAAAAAACAAAAACAAACAAACAAACAAACAAAAAACCACAACAAAAACAAAAAACAATCCTCTGAACTCCGCACGGCTCCCTAAACCCCGCTGGGTCAGGCGCAAGGGGCTCCTACAACCCACAGGGCTCTCCAAGCCCTGCAGAGTCAGCTCGCAGGAAGCCCTCAACAGCTTCCTAAACAGCCTACCCCAGGGTCCCCTAAACCCCACACGACTCCCTAAATCCCCCAGGGTCCACGGAAAATAAAAAAGGTCCCTCACACCCCTCAGCGGGAGATACAAGGGACCCCCTCAATCCTTCAAGGCTCCCTGAAGCGCGACAGGACGAGCCGCCAAGAGCCTCCAGGCCTCACGGCGCCCAGGAGGAGCAGCTGCCGGGAGCCAACAACCCGCACCCCGACCCCGCCAGCCCCCGGCGCTGCCGGAGCGGCCCGAGGAGCTGCCCGGCCCCGGCCCTGCCTTCCGGGGCGGAGCGGAGCGGGGGCGGGCCCGGCCCGGCCCGGCCCAGCGCGGGCAAACGGCGGCACCATGATGGCGCAGCGGGCGCTCCCCAACCCCTACGCCGACTACGATAAGTCCTTGGCTACCAGCTACTTCGATGCCGCCGGGAGGGTGAGTGCCGGGGGGGCCGGGGCGAGGTGGCCAAGGCGGGAAGCGGGGCCCCCTTCCCAGGGCCGCCCCTGCCAGGAGCCCAGCCCGGGCCTGAGGTACCCGCAGCTTCTCTCGCGAAGGCCTGTCAGGTTAAAAAAAAAAACAAGCCACCACAAAACAGCTCCCTGTTAGCGGCCCCTCCTGCGTACCCAGATCCCCCATCCGCCTGCCGGGTGTTTTCTTCCCGCTCAGTGAGGGGGGGTTTTGCGGTGCGTTCGGTTTTGTCTTCACAGCTGACCCCCGAGTTCACGCAGCGGCTCAACAACAAGATCCGGGAGCTGCTGCAGCAGATGGAGAGGGGCCTCAAGGCTGCCGACCCGCAGGACTGCACGGCCTACACCGGCTGGGCAGGTAGGGGGGTGCCCGCCGGACTGGATGGAGCGGGAGCTCCCTGGAGGGGACTTCTGGGGCAGGCCAAGGCAGCCCATGGGGTGGGGTTTTTTTTGGGTGCATGAGCGATCACAGTCGATCCAGGTCAGGAACTGCGCTTCTTCCGCATGATTTGATCCACCCTAAGACGAGGGTCTCGTCTTTCTCGGTGCTCCCCATTTTTGGAGCAGGTTTCAAGCTGCAGAGGGAAGACTGTAATCTTCTGTAATCTTGGGTCTTCTCTTGGTTAATCGTGCCAAACTTTTGCAACAGAGAAAGCCACCACTTGCTTGAGAGCAAACATGGGAGCCTTCAGAGGGACTTGCTCTAAATCTGGCCATGGTGGGGATGGTGACCACTGCTCCATGAAGTAGACAGGTGCATGTGGTAGGTCCACATGCAAGGAGTGCTTGTGTATGGCATTGGTGACCTTATGGCCTGAGTTTATGGCCATCTTTTCTGTTTGGGCTGAACTTTATCTTATGACATTGTCTGATTGGCAGGTTGCTTCATTCCTGTTCCCCAGGTAGTGCCCCTCCACTTAGCCAGGGCTAGTTCTGCTCCAGTACCTGCTGGAAGGAGCAGAAGTACAAATGTGAGTATCATGAAGGATGGAAGACTTTCTCACACTAACTCTTGTGTGCAAAGCTTCCCTGAGCTTGTCTTTCTCCTGTTCTGCATTATCAACCTGGTTTTCCTTCCTGGGGAGTGTGCACTGCTGTTTTCACTGGAGCCAGGGAGGACACACCTTTCTCTGCCACCTCATCCTTGGCTACTGCTGTGTGCTTTGTCAGCTTTCCTGCCCTCTGCCAGGCTCCAGGGAGGGACCCCAGGATACTTGCAATTAATCTCATGCTCGCTGCAAGATTTATGCCACTTCTTTGTTGTTTTTTGGCAATACACTGCAATCCTAAATGGCAGCTTTCTACATGACAATCTGGGTGTGGCTGGTATGTTCTTGGATGCTGTGGAACTCGGTGCAAACTGTTGCCTTGGGAGAACAGTGTTCACTGTGTTGGTGCTAAACCAACATTTCAGCTTGATGACAGCAGTGCTAGGCATGCCTGCTTAAACATTTTAGCAAGGTAGACAGGGACTGAAAGCACTCTAGAGCAGTTCATAAGAAGTGCTAGGGTGGCAGTATTAAATTCCAGCCTAAGAGAACATCGATGTCATCAGCTGGTGCCTGGCAGCACTCTGCTGCTTCTGTGAATTGAAGCATTTTTTTATCAGTGCTGGCTGATTTCACCTTGGGAGACAGGTTCAATCTTCCAGACTGTGTCACCCTGCTCTGAGGTCCCCTCAGATGAAAAGCCCTCTGTAAGTAAAGATGGTCTTCAGTCATGAGGGTGTTGCTTGGCACAATGGTAGAGTCTACCTCTGGCCAGAATAATTATGGAGATAAAGCAGGAAGATAATCATCTGATGTTAGGAGTACTCTGAAAGTCTGTGGGGAGAAGGTAAACACCATTCCTCAGGAACCAGGTTCCCTTCCTTAGGGTGGTTTTGAGGACCTTCCTGTTGGAAAGCGACTGGAGTTGTGAAACAGTGGTTGAGAGACCTTTGGTAGGATTTCAGCTCGTTTTTATTTGGAAGGGAGGTTCTCAAGAGGGATTCGTCACTTTTCTTCCCAGGAATCTTTCCTCATTGGGCACTCAGCCCTTCTCACCTTGGCTAACAGGATTAGCAAAAACATGTGGACATGTGCTGCAGGTCACAGCCAGCACAGTGAGGTTTGCAGATACTACACTGTATCTTTGTCACCCTCCCTTCTTTTCTAATCCTAGCTATATTAATTTATTCAGTGCTGGTTTCCAGAGACAAAATTAATTGGGCCAAGACAGCAGCTTTTTCATGTAATTGCTTATGTAGAGAAGGTTTGTTGAGTATCTTCTCATGTAAATCATTGCCCAGCAGTCTGAAATCCACCTGCACTCTTGTGGCTGCTAATCAGAGAGATTTGAAATGTGGCTCTCTAAGCACAAACTGTGTGAAATGTAACATACTCAAGTGTACTGCATTACACCCAGTAATACACAGCATATGCTGGCATTTCACTTTGGTGCCCATTTCTTTCCCCACACACTTGACAGAGCCCTGTTCCCCCAGCCTGCATTTGTGCCAGAGAAGCCACAGCTTGTTGGCAAGGGGAAGTTGGAGCAGAGGGAGGGAAGGACTTCTATTTTCAGCTCAGAGGCAGGGAAAACACACTTTGGATCAGGATTATCCAGCCTATGGCTGAATGCCCTCAAAACATGTTTGAGTCGGCTCGTTGCAGTTTCACTCGGGTCCCCACAGAGATCAGGGCACTGTAGGCAACACCTGGTACGTGCCTGGGTATAGACCAGACTCAGCTGCTGTGTTCTCTTCTGTATTTTAATCAGTTTGGCTAGACTGCTGTAAGAGCTTTTGTGGTCTTGCTTGTTTCACTAGTATCCAAGTGAGGAAAGGTAAACTGCCGTGAGCTAATTCCGAATGGGAAGCAGTTCAGCACCTGGCAAAAGTACAACTGCCTCATCCATTTTCAAATAGATCTGCATGAGGAACATGCCTGTGTGTTGGTGTTTCTCATAGCACAAGAGGCTTAACTTCAAAGACTACCTCAACTGGGACCACAGATGATAGAAAGGGAATGGAAGGAGACTGACTTCACTCCTGTCACCTCTTAGCTGACTGCAGAAGCTGGAAAGCTCCTGAGTCCAGTGCCTGCTGGACTGTTGTGTCCTTCCAAGATGATGAGGTGGTCTGCCACTTCAAAGGGTATATAAGGGAGAGATTTCCCTTCCTCCCTGTTATGGCAGTGCCTTTGGAATTTGCTGCCCATGCAAGCATTCCCTTCTCCAGCAATGTCACAGTCACTTTCAGAGCTCAAGGGCCTCTGGTGCAGAGCAGCGAGTCCAGCTGGTCTGCCTCACCCACAGCTTTTGGCTGGCCTGTTGGGAAGTAGAGATGAGGAGCAGAGCTGAGTCGCGTTTGGAAGGACTCTTCAAAAGACACACCAAGATGAAAGAAGCCATTTAAGAAACAAAGATGAAAGAAGCCATTTAAGAATTGATAGAAATTCTGACCATACCAGTTGAGGGAAGCTTCTGGAGAAACACCTTTCATTCATTGTAGTGCAGTATCTTAGTTTTAACCTCAAAATGCAGAGAACTTGCATCTCCTTAAGAGAGTTCTGTTCAGAAAAAAGTCCTCAAATAATCCCTACAGAATAGGAAGCAGTGAGACTGCCTTTGATGGGAGAGGACAGAGTGCCTTGTGTCACCCACATTAACCACATTCCTGGATTCCTGGGTAGCTTTTGTGAATCTTGGAGATAGTCAGTATTTGATTGGACAAGGCTCAGAGCAAAGGGATGTAAATCTGAAGTTGCCCTTATTTCCAGAGGGTTGGATCAGATTAACTCCATGTATCCCTTCTAACCTAACCCATTGTGGGATTCTGTGATGGGGTAACATGTAGTTTTGGTTTGGGCTGTTTTTTTGTTTTGTTTAGTTTTTTTACAGGGGGAAGCTTCTTTGCTAAAAAGTTTGAGAAAAGAAGCTTTGTTACCCAGGTTTTAAGGCTGGAAAAGCTGAGGCACCCTGAGAAATGGCCCATGTCCCACAGCGCAGTAGGAAGGCAAGCTGTACAGTAAATAATGCACCATGGCTTCTCAGACAGTTCCCCTCAGCCCTCTGAAGAAGATGCCCCACTGTTCCGTTCAGCATGGCTTTGGCATGTATTTATGAGCACAAGATAACAACCCACGTGTCTGCACTAGAAAAGATGTGCAGTAAAGCTATGCCACCCCCTCTGTAGCTATTACCCCATGCCTGACACATTAAAATTACATCAGGTTTCTCACTAGAAACCATCAGGCTTTGTACCTACATGCAGAGATAGTTTTCCACTTCTTCCCCCTGTGTTTGACACCCTGCTTTGAGGATGCTAGCTGACTTACTCCCTGGGTCAGTGCAAGATCTCTGACCTCTTTATTACTGTAGATGGCAGGTTTGGAGCTGCTCCAAATTAGGACAAGAAATCTCCTCTTGTGGCAACCTCACGTCCTTTGTGAAAGGACCACATTGCAGCTCAGCTCCTGGTGGACAAGAGGCATGTTCAGACCAGCTGAATGCCCATCCCTGGTGGTGCTGTCAGCAAGGGGACTGCAGAGGAGCTGATGCCAAGCAGTGCTTACTCTCACTTGTATCCACTCTTTCAGCATGAAGGGGAAGCTTTGTCTCACTACTGCTGTTCTGCCACCAGAGAACTGTTTGCAGTGGTAGTGCAATCCAACATAAAGAACGAGTCTAAACTTGCAGGCAAGTTGAGGCACAGCTTTACTTGTCTTTGATCAACAGAATGGTCATATGGATGAGATGTCTTTTCAGCCTGCTGCAGTGCTTTAGCTCTCAAGCAAGAACTTTTTGGGTATCTCCACTGATGTCTGCTCTGTTGAAAGCAGTGTTTGCTCAAGTCAGGGCCACCAGCACCAACCAGTGCAAACAATTGCATGTCTGCTCTGTATGTTTAAGTCTTCTCTCTGCCTTGCTCAAAGGAAGCTTCTAATGCAAAGCACCCCTCAGCAGCCACAATGCTGCCCATACAGGGTGGAAAGAGGAAAGAGATGTTGTTTACCACCCTACTGAAGATGTTAAACAAACAGGCTTTGTGAGAGACATGCAGAATTCATTGTTGCCTCCTGATTTCCTGCAGTGACCAAGCATCTCGGTCATTAGCACTCCGATGTATTGGCTTCCCACACACTAGAGATGGCAGTTTCAGTCACCAGAGCCCTGCTAAAGGATGTGCTGTCAGCAGCAAGTGTTCACTGCCATCCTGCAAGGAGCAAAAAGCTTTCAAGTCTGAAGAAACGTTAGTAACCCATAAAGAGAACAAAGCCTGTACATCTTTGGCAATGGCAGACCACAGGCAGTCACTGCATGGCAGTTCTGCTAGAAACAATCAGGAATCTCACAGGTCACAAAAACAGGTCACATTTCCAGCTGGGGGACTGAACACAGACCTACCTCCAGGGCACACAGAAATGGAGCAGACCCACTGCTTACCTAACCCCTTTTGACTGATGATGCCATGTTTGTACAGCACTTCAAGCATGCCAAACAAACAGCCCATCAGTTGGCAAGCCCTGCCTGGCCAGTTGGGGTGAGGCAGAGCTATGGAGTAGCTTCTGCCAAGTTCATCCAGTGGGAACTCTCTTGCCTCCAGTCTGCACTGCCTCTGAAATATGCTGCCTACATCTTGGCACAGAGGTCAAAATAGGATATTCCCAGGCAACTACCTTTTGTATTCCTCTCCATGCCTCTGTAAACATGGGCCTGCCCTCCTCTGCTGGCCTTCCTGACTTTTGGGCTCACAGGCCACAAGACAGCAAGCAGTGGGCTGAAGGCAGCACTGCACTAAGCCCTTCTGATCAGCTTGAGAACATTAATTCCTTGAGGAAGAAGTTGAGAAAATTTGCTTTAGATTCAATTTCTAAAGCCTTTGGGTTTTAAAAGACAAAATTAACAACCTGGGCTAGCAAGTCATCCCTTCTGTCCTTTAATATAGGTCAGTGTTTTTTTGGAGTCTTTCCAAAGATGCTTGGGACTAGGAGGAAAGGGGGTGAGAAATATTTTAAAAGAAGAGAGGTAAAGAAGCCAGAGGAAAACAATGCTGAGACATTTACTTTCTAAGAATTCAATCCTAGCAGTGGTCTTAGCATGGTAGTTATGTACATAATTAGGGTGGTGTGATGGCAATGGGAATAAAAGCTACTTACAAAGCAAAAACTTCTATATTAAACCAGGTAAGTCAAGAGTGCAAGTTGTGCTCAGCTATCAAGCCTATTAAAGCTATGCTAGGTGCCAAATAAATGAAGGAAAGTCCCTTGACATTTACTAGCTGGAAGAGGAGGGTTTCCCTTAAAAAAGGGCTTCATCTCCACATCCTTACAGAGTTGAGTGATGGCACTGTACACCTGAGCTCTCTCTGGAAATACCAGCACTGAACTGCTTAGAGAGAGAACAAGGTTATTAGCTTCAGCAAGAAATGGAAATTTGGCTGTAATATACATGTGAAATTGAATTGTCTGTAGCACGAAGCTTTGGAGATTACCCATGCAAAATGAGAAAATGATCTAAATTTAAAATTGTCCTGAGTGCCATGAAAAGCAATTTTGCAGCCTGCTTGTCCTCCCTCACCTTACCACACCAAAATCTGCGGAGAGTGGATCTACTAATTTAGGCTTAAATGCAGGACCCGAGTCTTCTTAGAAATGGTTACTGGTAAGGGGAGAAAAAAGCTTTTCTGAAAGTGATATAGGCCAGTGGCTTTCTCCAGTGCATGTCTGAGGATGCCTTCCCAATCAGAAGGATGGTTCAAACGTGGCAGAATTTCAGACACTGAGGACTTCTCAGTTACCTACTAAAAGCTTCAAGAGCTGGATGAAGATGAGGCAGATGGAGACAAAGGACAGCACTTGATGTGACCTCTCAGTAGCAGTATTGTTTCTGTAGCTGGCCAGCCCATTGAAAACCTCCAGGAGGGACCGTGCAGCCTTTTCCAGCATCCCAGGAAACTGTTTATGTTTTAGGCAAGGGCTGATCTCAGGAATGTTGCGCTGCAGACAAAAGTTGGGCAGCCCCCTTCTTCTCAAGGATACACCAGTCCTTGGTGTAGGGCTTGGGACCTGCTCAGTAGCAGGAGATGATGTCCAGAGAGCTGTAACAACCTTGTTGGTGCTTTCCAGTAGGAGGGACGGGAAAAAAAATAAGTTTAAAAAATCACCAAACAAGAGCCAAGTAGGGTGTCTTAAGGGTGCTGCTTCTCAGTGCTGATGATGTGCCACTTTTTTTGAAAATCCAATCCATGCTAAGTGACCCAGCCCTTTACCTCCTGGCATGGGAAAAAATAATTGAGATAGGTAAGCGCTCAGCACAGCTCTGCCACAAGTACCATCTTGCCCAAAGATTACTTGTTGTTTTTTTTCCTCCACGGTTTAGCAACAGTCCCAAGTGCAACTGACAGATTTAGGTGGGTTTGTCTAGGTCTTGTCTTTTGTTCCTTGCTACTAAAATAGTATGTAACTTGTGTATCAGAAGCTCTGCTGTTCTCCAGGACCTCCTGGGTCAGACACTGCTCTTGTCTGGCCCTGCAGTCTGCTTATGAGCAACATCAAGTACAAGGAGGTCATAAAGCAGGAGAAGAAGCTGTGGATGCTGCAGCTTTTGGTTGTGCCCCTGAATTTGCCCGAGAAGCCTGTCTAGAATGCTTGTGCCCTAGATTAATCTGAGGGCCAAGCTTTTAGGTTCCTTAAAACAGCCAGGGCACATAGTGGGAAACATATACTTTTCTGGTGGGTGCAACCTTAATGTTCCTTCTACAGGCATTGCTTTGCTGTATTTGCACCTGTATGAGGTGTATGGAGACCCAGCCTATCTTCAGGTGGCCCACGAGTACGTGAAGAAGAGCCTGAGCTGCCTGACACGACGATCTATCACTTTCCTGTGTGGAGATGCTGGGCCCCTGGCAGTGGCTGCTGTTGTCTACCACAAACTGCAGAGCCAGAAGCAGTCAGAAGACTGCATCACCCGGTAAAACACTTGGTTACACCTTTGATCTCATGTTCCTCTTCCTCACAGACCTGCTGTGGGCTTGTACCAGCCACTTTCCACCAAGCCTGAATACATTTGGTTGCCGTGTCATGTGAAAACTAAGCCAGTAACTTTGCAGGGCAGCACAAACTTGTTCTGCCCTGGGAAAGAGCTACTTAAGGACAAACAGGCTTGCCTGGCAGGCTGCAGAGCAAGGATATTGCTCAGCTGGCACTGCCATCTTAAAAATAATCCAAATAAACACAGAGGAAAAAATTAAAAAAAAAACACAGAACACGAGGTTTGGTATTTTTTGAGAACCCTCAAGTTTAGCTTTACAGCTGTTTTGATTAAAAAGGAGAAGTGTAGATTAATTTTATTACTTGCTTCCACTTGCTATTTGTTAGTTGACTTTGACCTAAACATAAGATTAGACAGCATCCCTTTCAACTGCTGAATGCAGCTGGTTATGATTCATTTATTTCTATTTCCTGCCTTTCCTTAATTGTTTTCAAATGTATTTCTGTTGGGTACTTATGACAAGAAAAGGACAAACAAGTCCTACAATCAGATCAGCATGTGGCAGGGGAAGGAAAGAAGTTAAGGAGATGCAGTTGCAAGCTGTTCTTGTTTAAGGGAGATCAGTTTTGAGAAGGTGAAAATCAGCCCTGTAAAGAGTTTCCGTTTACATGTGGTCAGCACAAAACCAAGACAAAACCCCTGACACTTCAGAACAACACTGAATGCCCTCAAACAGCCCCGAGCAACTGATGCATAACAGCAATTAAAAAAAGCCATGGGTGGGAATCAGAGGTGCCTGTGTGGTTTGGACACTAAGTTCCTCACTCCCTTAACTAAGAATAGCTTCTGGTTTATGTGGATACAGTCACTCTGAGGATGAAACTCCTTTCTTTGTTCTTGAAATAATCGGTGGTTTAGGTTTTGCTTAGTATCGTGTCAAAGTGGTGAACGTCACCAAACAATGGATTTGCTAACAAAAAGGTACTAATCTGCCAAACAGTACTGGCCAGTTACACTCAGTGCATAAGTCCCAAGTTATGAATAATCCCCAATATGTTTTCTTGCTGTAGCTCCCTCCTTCCTGTATCCCTTCTGTTCTGCCTACAGTTTTGTGTCAGAATGGAAACTCATTAATCCTGCACTGCCATCTAATGGCATAATAAAGGCAGAGCCCTGGAAATCAGTTTCTTCATACACCTGAGAAGAGGAAAAAAGAAAAATGGGATTTTCTTGAAGGAACAGTTATACTGTCCTTACTTTGCCACCAATTCCCAGAACAGTTAATCTGATCATGCAACCCTTATAAAGAGAATATTTCTTTGAGAAATAACTCCCGTATTCACATCTCTTATGTGGGTTTTGAGCATGCTGTTCAGCTACAGAGCAGTTGCTAAGTTATGCAGCTCAAGTGCATAGAAAATGCACTTTATCACAGCTGCAGAGAAGCAGGAACTCCCTCCATTTTATTCTTTCTTTAAAGCACCTCATCTTTACAAAGCCCAAGGAGAGAATCCATCAGCCAGGTTTTACCTGCAGTGGAATAGACAGAAGCTTGCTTTTTCTTAGCTCCTTGCTTTTGCCTAAATGAGTTCATGACCAACAAATGTGCTTTTATGCTCTGGAGAAACTTAATATTTCAGGGCAGCCCATTTTCCAAGAGCCTGTGAAAATCTGAGCTGTGTTCCAGGAGTCCTCTTTTCCTTGCCATCTCCAACCAATTCAGAAGGTTAAAAGTTTGCTTTTAGAGCCAGTGACATACAAAAATCCCATCTTGCTCTACAGCTGCTTTGCTTACCCTCTGTCCAGAAACCTGATTTTTGACAGTTGAAATACCAGGCTGATAGTGAGCAGGAGTGGCTCTTCCTTTCAGGACCTCAATTTACCCCCTCACATCTGAGAAATGCATTCTGCATGAAAGCACCTCTTTCTCCACTGACAGTGTAGCCCTGGCCACTTGCAGACATGGAGAGAAAGGGACTTTTCTATCAGGCTTCTGAGGACAAGTTGAGAGATTTTTCCACATACCATCAGCAACAGTTTGACTTTTTAGCATTCCTTGAGCAGCCAAATTAAACAGATACTAGTTAAGTCTGAAAACAGTCATTTTTGGCAGAGCATCTGCCTTGCCAGCTGCAGCACACGGTAATGGTGGGCAGCCTTTCTGAGCAATCAGCAACTTCATATGCTGCCCTGCAGACCAGGTTTCCCCACAAGTAGCCTTTCCCAGAGCTGGTGCTCTAAAAAACAAGCACATAATACAACTGCATTGGAAAGAGCTGAGCAGACTAAACTAATAATCCATACAAAAATCAAAGGGGAAAGAGGGATTCTGTGATTATGCACCTTGCGTAGCTAGAAGGCTGAGACCCAGAGATTGGCCTGATGTCTCCCGGGGGGCAGGCAGCATGCAGGAACAAACCCGTGTTTTGGGGTTCCAGTCTCACTGCTTGCTTATGTGGCTTTGAGTGTCCTCTTATCTCCCTCACGTGGTGCTTTTTTCTCTGCAGTTTGCTCCATCTACAGAAGCTTGACTCGCGAGTGCCAGACGAGCTGCTGTACGGGCGCCTGGGCTACCTCTATGCACTGGTATTTGTGAACAAGCACTTTGGAGAGGAAAAGATCCCTCAAAGTCACATTCAACAGGTACTGTGGCTGCTGCTGATTTGTTAGCTGTCTCTTCCCCTGCAGCTCATCTTGGAGCAGGTGAAAATCAATGCTAGATGTAAAGAACTCAGGCAAAAAGGGAGAAACCACGTCATGTTATCCCTGCTCTTCTTCCAAAAGGACAAAGCACCCCACCCCCCAGTACCATCCATATAAATCCACAGGCAGTACTGAACTGGCACATATATCACTCCCTCACCCACAGTCTTCCCTGTGTTCGGGCAGAAAAACAACCCTTTTGTTCTGTGCCAGGATATTCATTGTGCTGTGTCCAAGATAACAGCATTTCCCTCACCTGTATCTGTTCCCTTCCACAGGTCTGTGAAGCTGTTGTGGCCTCAGGAGAGAGCTTGGCCAAAAGGAGGAACTTTACTGCAAAGAGCCCACTGATGTACGAGTGGTACCAGGAGTACTACGTAGGGGCAGCCCATGGTTTGGCTGGGATTTACTATTTTCTCATGCAGGTAAGAGGCACTGGAGGGGAGGGGCCTTTAGCAGCTGTTTCTCATTTCTTTGAACAAAGAGGAGCATTTGAATTGGCTCTTGGTGATATCAACCTGGGCAGGATCCCTTGTCCGATGGACATAATCCTGGGTTTGATCAAGTTACTACTTCTAAAGGTTTTCTCAAAATCTGTGAGATGGAATTTCCCACATCGGTGATGATCCATAGGGAAATGTGGCCTTTCACATAAGAAAGCCCCATAAGTCAGCTGGGTCTGAGCTTCCCTTTGCCCCTTCCTGTTTTCATTGCTTATAAAGTATTCCCAGCTCTTGGTATCTGTGGACTTCCTGCATCATTTAAGGTGGTTACTTGGAGCAATCTCAGATCATTACAGAATGAGAATCTGTGCAAGGAAAGCATGGCAAAAGAGACTGTGTTCATAGGAAGAAAGTGGGAAATATCTTTCTTTCCAAATCAGAACCTATGTCTGAACCCAGGAAAAGTGGAACTTTTTGCTTTGGAAAGCAGCTGAATGCTGTAGTGCTTGAAGTAAGCAGGGGAAGACAAGAGGGAGGAGCTGCAGAGCCCCTTTCCTTTGCTGTTCTGTTTCCCACAATTTTACACAACTCACTGGAGCTTTAGAAATCTTTGCTTTCCCAGCTCTGAAATGAGGGTGATAATTCCCCTGTGGTTCACTTTGTGCATAAATTTACAGAACTTGAGCTCTTTGAAAAATAACGGCAAAAAATAACATTGCATTTTCAAAGCATTCAGGGCACCTACTGATCAACACAATTTATTTCGACGTAGTAATGTTCACAGAAATAGGTGATACCTTTTATTAGACCCAACTCACAGCAGGTGGACAAAAAACCACCAGGTATCAACTATTTGAGCTTTCCTTCAGTAGCTTCAAAGCTCAAGCCCATATGCAGGATAAGGGAGGTTCCTGTGGGTGTAAGCTTCTTATGTGACTCAGAGAAGAAGAGGTGATTGGTGTTTTTTAAGCAGGAGGAGATTTGGCAAGAGGAGGATGCCAAGTGATTATTGCCCAGGAGTACAGAATGGCTAGTTGAGAGCAGGGGAGACAAAGGTTTGCTGTCAGCCTAAATTTTCACCAAGTCCCTGACATTTTTTCCAGGCTGATGTTTTAAAGAATTTAAGTCTCTAATATTTCATGGACTTTGTGCATCACTTCTATATAAAGTACAAGGAGCCTTAGTCAGCCAAGCATAATGCACAGAAAGCCTTAGGAGAATCAGACAAGGGAAATATGGAGGACATTGGACTTTTATGGTTCTACTGCATGAGTATTTATTTTTAATTTTCAAGTTATCAGCCTGGGAACAGTCTGATCCTTTGATGAGAGTGCTTATTGCAGCCTACCATGGGAATTCAGAACTGCACAGATTCATGTGCAGCACTGTCACTGGAAGAGGACACTGAAGCCACTCCCTTGCTTCTGTCTGAGGTCAGCAGTGAACTGACCCCCTACCAGTTACCCAGAAACATCTGTGAAAATGCAGCATCACAGCCTGCCAGCTGGGCTGGCCCAGCAACCCAGAGCCTAGATGCTCTGGGTTCTAGAAATCAATCCTTGTATTCAACTTGAATGCTGTTCTCACAGTTTACCTCTTTACTCCAGCTCTGAGTACCTGAGATGATTTCTACTCATCTTCAGGAAAAGCAGCAGCAAGCCTTTTTGCTTAGAGGGCCACATGACATGCTAGGAGCAGCCTTGTTTCTGGGGCTGCAAAGGCAGGACTGGAACTAAGTCCCTGCCAAAAGGCAGAGTAGCCAGGAGCCAGGTGTGTGTTTGTGGTGTGTGAAAGCCTGGACCAAAGAAATTACTTGAGTTACAAGGAGCATGTAGGAACGTGGCCATAGCTGGCTTTGTTTCTGCCTTTCAGGCAGATCTTGGGTCTCTTAGTGAGAGACATAACAGTAATTCTCCTTGATTTAACACTTGCTTTCTTTCTTAGCCTGGCCTTGGAGTGAGTCAAGTAAAACTTCACAACACAGTCAAGCCCAGCGTGGACTATGTCTGCCAGCTCAAGTTCCCATCTGGCAATTACCCTCCATGCATTGATGACACCAGAGACCTACTTGTCCACTGGTGCCATGGGGCACCAGGTGTTATCTACATGCTTATCCAGGCTTACAAGGTACCAGAAATCTTGCAAAATGTGGATCTTCATCACAGAGAAGACTGTTGAGAGTCCCGCTGCCTGAAAGTAGGATGGCTTGTTACAATGAAATCACTCCCCAGGGACCACTGACTGAAACTGAAATCAGTCTTTTAAAAAAATTGTGGTTTTAAATACCCATCAGGTGTGTGGGGTGTCCTATTGCAGGTGACTGATGGTAACAGCTAGTTGTGTGTGAAGTAATGGTCATACAGCCCCATTCATCCTGTCAAAAACATCCTCCTTTCAAGTAGACAGCAAAGTCAAAGCATTAAGATTTTAGTAGGAGAGAAACTAATTATCCCAAACCTTCCCACTGACACAGGGATGCTCTTTGTGTGGAGGAAATTGCTTGAGCAAGAGGAAATACTTCTTGTCTCTGCAGGTCTTTGGGGAACAGCAGTACCTAAGTGATGCCCTGCAGTGTGCAGAAGTGATCTGGCAGCACGGGTTGCTGAAGAAAGGCTACGGGCTGTGCCACGGGGCAGCTGGCAATGCTTATGGCTTCCTAGCACTGTACAACCTCACTCAGAATATGAAATACCTGTACAGGGCTTGCAAGGTGAGAGCCTATGTAAGGAAGGGAGAGGGGATTATCCCTTTCTGCCTTTTACATCACCACCTTTGCCTTTGAAATTTAATTTCTGCTGTGGCAGCTCCACCAGAATAGTCCTTCAACAGCACCATCACTGTCTGACAGGCTGCACAGAAGGAAGATGCAGCAGGAGCCTTTCTCTGCACGGGATAATGCAAAGATTAGTGTGGTTATTTTTTAAGATCTGTCTTGAAGAGAATTTGAAAAGCTTTTTGTTCCTCTTTCCTCAGTTTGCAGAGTGGTGTTTAAGTTATGGTCAACACGGATGCCGGACTCCAGACACACCCTTCTCTCTCTTTGAAGGTAACCTCCATCTCTGTGCGTGTGTTTTGCTCCCGGATCTGAGCCAGCCCAGCACCAAGGACAAATTTAATACATGCTCCACTCAAGTCTTTGCCAAACTCAGCATAGAGGATGGGAAGGAAATTGTATTCACAGTTTTTACCCTTTCCCAGAAGGGAGAAGTCTCCTTGTAGCACAGGCAAATATCTGAGCTGGAGTGTCTGGTCCTCTTGGGCCTCCTGCACAGATTCTGCAAACAGGTCTCAAGAGCAGCTCTTTAATGGGTACCAGTCAAAGTCTACCTTACAGTAATTTGTAGCCTGGCTTCTCAGTCAGTCTCTTTTCAGTACAGCTTTAAGGACTGACGTCCTTCAGGAGCTTTCCAGTTCCATTCCAAAGGTGTGAGGAACAAACAGGGCTGCTTTTGTAGGCCTGTTGGCTTCTGTGGCACTTTGTCACTAAGGGCTCCTCCAAAATCTGCCATCAGCAGGCATTGCTGAAACAGCCAGTTCCTCAGCTCACCTGAATCTCCCCAGTTTTTCTGCAGGCCAGCAAATGAGGGCAGTTACATCAGTGAGGTCCTGAGGAAGCAATGTCACAGGGTCCAGAGTTATGCAGATATTCCAGATTGTTAAACCTGCAGTCAGTTAAAGGGAGGAAGCTGGAAGGGGGAAGATCCATCATGTTTCCCCAGGGGCTTTTCAACATTTAATTAGCTTCAAAATGCTTTCCCAACTGAGGTACCTAAGTTGCTTGAGAAAGCTGGGTTCAGACCTTAGAAATTATTTAGGTCCTTCTGAAAATGTTACCCTTTTTTCTGTCTTCATGACTCATTTACCCCCTGGATAGTTGCTAAAAGGGAATGTCTCTGAACCACATTGTTTTCTCTCATCCTCAGGAATGGCTGGAACCATTTACTTTCTTGCAGACCTGCTGGTGCCAACCAAGGCCAAGTTCCCTGCGTTTGAACTCTAATTCTGAGCTTAGCACTTTCCTGCTGAATCCATCCACACCTAGAAAAGCAGGTCAAGGCTGCTTTCTCCTTCTTCCAGACTCATCATTGTTCACCTAACTGAACATCAACCCATCCTCCTGAGGGCATGCTGAGTTCTCTAATGCTTCTGGTCATCTCATTGCATTGTTTCAATTGAAAAGACAGAAGGCAGGTTTTACTGATGTCTCTTACAATTGCAGGGCTGCAGGTGGGAGCAGGGAGAAAATGTACAGTATTTTATTGGGTCTAGAGTTTTGCTATTTTCTGTATCCCATTTCCTGGGAGAAAGTTTTCTGTTGAATGTAACTCCAGCCATTTATATTTTTTTGTGCTGACAAATAGTTGCAGGAATTTAATTGCCTTTGAAAAACAGAACATGAAAATCTGAGACTGCAAGTTGCAAGCTCCTTTTAAGTGTTTTCTTTCTGAGCACCCAGGGAGCAGGCAGTTCAGGAACTGGGCTGCTCCAACTGAAGTTAATGTGATGGACTGTGGAGTCTTGATACATGTTTTCTTAAATGTCACAGTGCAAGTGGTACAGCTGGAACTTCCATGATAAAGCCTTGTCCTGAACTTCCTCCTGTCTGCTTTAAAGGCAAAGGCTAAGTATAGCTCTTCTGTGACAGACTAGTAATCCATTAGCTTTTGTGCTTATTTGACATCTTAAGCTAAACATTGCAAAAATCCATCAATTTAATGGAAAACTCCCATCTAAAAGTGAGCTAAGCATGCTTGTTGGTATGGATGCTTCTGCTTAGTTTTGAAAGTGTATTTTGCATTCTTTATTTAAAATTGTGTATGACTACTATAGGTGTTAGGTGGTGCTGGGCCCACCAGCAGCAGCATGGGAAATGTATTCCACTGAGTTCTGTCAGTGTTCAACCTATTACCTGTATAGATTTGGTTTACATGCTTTGTTTTACAAGCTTTCCTGAACCTGGATAATTTCAGTCACTTATTTGCCTCATTACTGCTTATTCTGCTTGGATATACAACCACACATCCAACCAACTGGAAAATCTGCCCTAGCTTAAGTAGTGGTGACTGTCAAGCAGACCTGGTACTTGCAAGTGGTAAACCTGCTTTTCTGTCCTTAGCTGATGCTACACTCATGTGCAGCAGCTCAGGACCTAACCCTTGCAAACCACTCTCTCAGCACTGAGCACAAGCTACACACAGCACAGTGAAGGTCACTGATGCAGCTCTTTGTGCTGTTTAAGGGCAGCTCCTCAGCCTGTGCCAGAGTCAGTGTGGGTTTTGATCTTTTAAGGGCCCAGTTCCTGAGTGCCTCAGGCCACCTGAGATCAGGCAGGCAGGCAGCTGCCTGCTTCCAAGCTGGCACACCCTGCACCGGCAACAGTGAAGCAGGAGGCCCAATCCTGGCACACCAACCCAGCAAGCTCACATGTGCCTGAGCACAAGGCAGCCTAACCACAGCTGCACGGGCTGCTCCTGCAAGGAGTAGAAACCATTCCTGCAAGGCTGGCTGTTTCCTCAAAGCCCAGCCTCCCTCTGCCATCACACCTTCATCAAGAGACAGCCCAAAGCACAGAGAAACTCACCTGCTTTAGGCTGGGCATCCCCATCAGAAGCCTCAAGCTCACATGGACTCAGCAGTGGTCAGTCCTTATCATTCACAGGGCCTAAACAGCACAGGGAGGTGACTGGAAAGGAGGACCCTTGAGAGCAGAATTTGGCTACATTTAACAGCATCCTGCAGTACATGGGGCCTGCTCCCAGTGTGGCTAGTGTAATGGCAGCACAGGGACACTGCTCTGAGCCTGGGCTTCTCCTGGCACTTCTTGTGTAAAGGAGATGGTTCCTGCCAGATACCATGGCAGCACTATCCCAGGGTTCATACACCAATCTGCATCTGCTGAGGGAGCACTGTTTAATAAAAATGCTGAAACGAGCAAGTGTTCTGTTCTTACCCTCTGCTTTGTGACAAGGATCCATATCTAAAGAGATGAAGATACACCACAAAAACATTCGCTCTGGTGGCTCCTGGAGGCTCACTGGCCTCCCACCCACCCTGAGTGTTAAGAGTATTTCACCGTTATCCCCATCTCCAATTCCTCAAGCCCACTCCAATGCTTTTCCTCACAGGCTGTGCTTTTCTCCCAGGACATTCTTTTGCAGTGCTGTCTCCAAGCCAAGGCCATGTCCTCCCTGCTGTGGTTTCCATTGGAGACCACAGTCCTGCAGGTTAGTCTTAATTGCTCACAGGCATATTTCGGTGCAAGGCAGCCTCCACAAACGCCAGCTCAACCCCTGCCTCCAACAGGGACCTTGCTCCCATCTGACAGGCATGGAGCTGGCAGAGGTGGAGAATTAAGGTTGCATGTTCCACACATGACTCCCCAACAGCAGCTGTGGGAGAAACAGCCATGTGGTGCACAAAGCTGCTGGGGAAGGGCTTAATTTCCACTAGTTACTCCAGCCAGACCTTGCTTCTCTCCAGCATCTCCTCTGACTTCCATCTCTCCACACCACTGCCTAGCCTTTCCCCCTTCGGTTTTTTGTTTTGTTTTGGGATTTTTTTGGTGTGTTTTTGTTTGTTTGTTTTTTGTTTTTTTTTTGTCATGTTTTTCCACCACAGTGTAATACCTTGGTCAAATCTGAGTGGGGTTTTCTTGGGTAACACCCAAGGAAATATGGCTGGTCCCAGTGAGGCCACAAGTCCATCTCCAGGCCAGCAAGGTCCCAGAACATTCAGCTGATTCTTTGCAAGAGGTTATTATTTTACATTAAGAAAAACATCTCTCACATCTTCCTGTCCATAACATCCGATGAGCTCTTTGGCCAAAGTGTCCCCTGCCTCCCTTTAGCTGCACCCAGGAAAGAAACCTGAACTGAAGGCCAGTACTTAAACCAGGAAATGTAAACCTCAAGACTTAAAACTCTAAACGTAAAGAAGTGTCTGAAGACAAAACCCAACAGAGCAAGAGGCACCAGATCTGCCCAAAATAAACAGCTGAGGAAACATGCTGGAGCCCAGCTAGGCCTGCCCCTGAAAAGGGAGCCCCTGGCTGAAGTGAGGTGGAGGTGGCCTCAGAAAGGGGCTGTGTGCCCCAGCAGGTGGCAATGCAGCCTGACAGCAGCAGCCACTCTGCTTCCGCCCACACCCTCAGCTGCTCAACCGAGGGTCCAGGAAGCTAGGATTCAGCTCTTGGCTAGCCCCGGAATGGTTCCTCAAACCAAACAGCCCCCACAGATGAGGCTACGTTTGTACACTGTGTGGGATGATGGAGCTGTGAGAAATGTGGAAGCCCTTCAGAAGCACATGGCATCTAAACGAGTCAAGAAAAAAAAAAAAAAGAAATCAAGAAAGCACATCTTTCCCAATCCTGCCCAAAGCCTCCCAAGCTCCTCCACAAGCCTCCACTGGGAAAGACAACTCCTCATGCTCTTCAGCCACACAGGCAGGAAAGGAAATGATCCACATGTTGGATGAAAAGACTCTGTGCCTCCCCATGTCAGCTTTACAGACATTGCACAAGATCTGCCACCAACTGCTCCCAACTTGCAGGAACTAGAGCCAACAACCCTCATCCCCATAGGCTGCCCTTGCCTCTGTGACATCTCCTGCACTGAACATGCCTCCCCTAGAACTCCCTATGGTTTGAGGACATCCCAAAAGAGCAAGAACAACAACAAACCCCAGTCAGACACATGTCTAAGGGTGCCAAGGCTCACCACTGAGATATTTTTATGTTAAGAGGAAAAAAAAGTCTATGTAGTGCTGAAATGGCTCCTGCAGATGGGCTTGCAGTGCTGCCTCTGTTGGGACATGACCTGAAGCCAACAGGACCAGAGCAGCCTTGTGTCTCACTGACCCTGGTGACAGGCAATCTCCAGAGTTCTCAGGCAACAGCTTGTTTTGGCCACATGTGGGGGCAGCAGAGCACAAGACAGGGAAGCAGCTCCATGGAGTGAGGGTTTTCAGGCCAGAAAGGGTTTTTCAGGGGGATCCCCTGTGCACTGTGGGTGTGCAATGTTAGCATCCAAACTCACTCTCAACCCAACAGGAAGCCAATAACTAAGCTCAGGCCAACACAGCCTCAAAACCCTGAATTGCATACCAAAGCTGGTGAGAACAGATACTCCTCAGAGCTGGGCCTTTCCACTTGCCCAGAACAGCTCATGAACCTTGGCCAAAGGGCTAGCACAGATTTGCAAAGTATAGCTGAAACTGAGAAGGTTGCTTTATTGACTGTTCTCCCTGAATCAATCAACCCAGCTTATACCTTATGCTTGCCTTCTTGGTTTTGATATTTTCCTCCTTACCTTTGCTTTTCTCAGTGGCAAAAATATTCTGGAAAAAATGTTTATGTGGGACAGATCTGGAGCTGTGTGAAGCCCATGGAGTTAAGCTGATTTAGAGCAGTTTAGGAGCCAGCCCTTCTGCAACAGCTGAATGTGGGAGTCGGGGGAGTTTAACTTTGAACATTTGATCAAATGTCAGGGCCAGCTTATAAACCTGTTTGTGCCTGACCTTAACAGCAAGTCCTGACTATTAGTTAAAGCATCTCAGCAAAATCCAACAAGTAGTTTGTGGTAGTGGTTGTTTGTTTTCTTTGGGAAAGAAAAGGCAAACTCTTCCATCAAATCAGGATGACCTTCATCAAGCACGTCCTTACCATGATTTGGAAACAGATAGACCACCATTCTCCCTTTAACACAAGCATGTTTAAATTCTTTCTGGACCCCATCTTTGCCAAAGATTACAGAATATTACTTCATACCAACCAGGCTTCAGAGAACTCCTTGCAAGCTCTGGAGCCAAGATCAGGGACGCTACTGCCACAAAAGCAACATTGCTTGGCTTGAGTAATGCTTTGCAAGCCCAGAGAGGAGATCAGGGGCTCTATGTGCCAATGGCTGTGCTGGCATCACTGTGAATGTGGTCTTTGCTGTCTGGGGAGGAGCATTGCTCACCATCCTTGCACCACCCCACTGGCACAACTGACCTTTGAAACCAGAGGATGAGCATGAAGATCTCTGCCTGCCTGGGTGGGCACAATGCACAGCTGCTCCAAGACCCAAAGAGGACCACTGCATCTTTGCATCCTGCAGGATTTTTGCTGTTTCAGAATCAAAACCAGTCCCTCGAAGGCTGTTGGAGAAAAGCAAAACAAAACACTTCTTAATAGAGCTGCTGATTTGAGACAGGACCTGATTCTGCCTCTCCCACAAAGCTTTGTATTCCCAAGTGTTGCTCAAGCCAGCTTTAACCCTCCACACAGCAGTCCCCATGTCTTCTCCTGCCACAGAGCTGCCTGAAAACACTTCTGGTTTTACCTCTCTCCCCACCTCACTCTCACCCACTTGTTTCTGTCTCCGTGCTGCGTCTGTCAGGGAAGAAGGGTGGTGGCTTTTACTCTGTACACAGCATCATGACAAGGGGAAGGCAAAACGTAATGTGGGAGGAAAGCAAAACTGGCTTTGCACAAGGAAACCTTTGCCCTCCCTGTTGCTCATGGGGAGGAAGGATTTGAGCACAGGTGAGGACCACCCCAGAACAACTTCATCCCCAAGAGCTGAGCAATCTAGGTGCTAAGAGCTGCCAGCAGGAAAGGGAGAAGAGGAATAAATCCTTTTTCATGTAGCCCTCACCTCAACATGAGCCATTTTGTTTTGCCACCCCTTGTTTTGGATAGCACACCGTGCAGCCATCCTTCACCTTCAGATGCCACACATCCCCTTCCATTTGCCCCAGAGAGCAAGAGACAGCAAATTTGACCAAAAAATACAATAGATCTGGCCACCATTGGAGTCTGGGGATGACAGCACACTGCTCTGCTCTCTTTAATAGTGAGGAAGACAGCCAGGGATGGAGAAGGCACAGAGACAGCCCAAAAAACAACCTTGAAAGCCTTTAAGAAGGGAAAAAGAGCACAAGTGTGGGGAGCCATTTAACTCCATCTCCTCATGGCTAGGGAATTTCTCACTGGCAGGACACGTGTCAGGCAGCCCTTTGACAAAGCTCGTTTTGTGGCCATTGCAGCTTGCTGCAGCATTTGCAGCGATCTCAGGCAGTAACTGAATCCACTGTCCATAAATCCCACTGGAGCCAGGCCCATAAATAGTTACCCTGTAGCATGCAGCTGTAGACGGGGCAGGAGCAAATGTTCTGCATAACGGCTGTTGGCTCAAATCAGAGGAACTGAGGAATCCATCACATTTCCACCATTTGACCAAGTTTTGTTACAGCTGCCCCTCCCCAAGCACACCCCTCCCTGGGGAAGGAGAGACCACTGTACTGCCAAACAGCTTTCTTGCAGGGAAGGCCCAACCCACAGCTTAGTTGCAGAGGTTTCTCCCAGAAGGTTTTTAGAGCTGTTTTGTAGCCATCTGCTGTGCCACTAAGGCATTCCTCCTCCATACTGACACTCCCAGGAGTGGATAGGAAGGGATGGATCAGATTTTACAAGCGGCTGAAAAAACAGGAGAGATGGAGGCAGCAGAACGTGAAGTCTGAGAGACTGTGAGAGGGTCACCGTAAAACACAGGCTTCCGATGAGAGTATATCCTACACCCAGAGATACCCTTGTTACCAATTCATAGCTCACTTATTGCCACAGCAAAGAGGAACAACCCCCATGTGGATGGCAGCAGCAGTGGGTTGCAGCTAGGTGAAAACCAGAGCAGGATACAACAGCAGTTCCTGGGATAGGAGGGCTCACCACCCCACCAGACTGCTGGGCTTGGCACTTACCAACACGACCAAGTCACCTGCAAGAATCTGGGCTCTGGACCAGCAGTGGGAAGTTGCCAGTGGAAGTGCTTGGGAACTCCTGGGGGTTTATCACCACAGAGGTTCAACTCCAACGTGTTTATACCACCCAAAGCTAGGACATATCCCACACTCCAGCAGGACTGCCCCTGTGCTTTACAAGCATACAGAGGACAGAGCCTGATCTCAAATTGGTTCAAACGTATCCGAGTTTTGGGACCACACAGATACTACTTAAAACAGAAAATCATCTTCCCTTATCTTTCCCCTCTTTTTTTTATCTTCACAATACCAATAGTTCCAATTCCCTGGTTTTCATCAGCAATATTCTCATTCATTCTCTCCAATAACCACTTAGCCTTCCACTGAATAGTCTGTGCATTCAACAGTTGAATTACTGCCTTGTAATGAATCACATTACTCCAAGTACAGAGGTTGCAGCCAAGCTATTTGGTTAGCAAATGGGTTAGATACATCTGAACAAACCTCATTAATGATCCATGTGCAGCTTGATTCTTCCTTAGATAAAGTGAGGAATACATTTCCTAATTAATTCCAGCATTTGCAAAAAGAAAACCCCTCTGCATTACTAGCCCAACACATTTTCTACTGTAAAAGGTTCATGCCATGCCCATACAGAGCTGAGTCCTTGAAAAACTTCAGATTATGGAAGTTTCCTTTGCCATCCTGCCACCACTTCTGATGCTGAGTGAACAGCATCTGCACTGGACAGATCAGTTTTCAGGTGTGCTCCAATAACTGCCTCCTCTGATCAGCTCAGGTTGGTGCCTCCACACCACTTTTGAAGGCAGCTTTGCAATCTCCACCAGGAACTGGGAGAAAGCCTACATCCACTTGGGGCCACCAAGGTGTTGGACTCAAGCCTACACAGTCTCTACATCCTTGACAATTCTCTACACATAATTTCATGAAAAAGCAAAGAAACTTGGACAATGGGGACTGTTTGAAAGCTGTTCTGGCAAGACAGCTCATTCCAGTGGACATACCTAGCCTTAGACTGGGACTTGACAGACGTGCCTTGCCTGCAGCTGCCAAGCAGCACTTGGCTGTTCTCTGCTTTTCTCCCATTTCTTTTGCTCATTTTCCAGCACTTCTGAGGCAGGGTTTCTCATTATTACTTGCTGTGGCACATCACAAAAGGACTCCAGTTAGAGCTTGGAAGCTGGAAACACTTTTTGCATTTGCCATGCTGCAAATGGTAACACATCTACAGCACTTTCAAAATGTTCAAAAGCTGTTGAGTACAAATATGGAACTGAAAGTCATGTAAAATTAATACTGTGTCTCCAGCATTATACCTTCCAAGTCTTGTGCAAGAATCTCTGGGGGAAAAAAGGTCTTTACAGAAGGGTTTCATTTCTCAAACAAAAGAACATCTGAATAGCTTCTCCTCTGATTAACCCATTATTATCATGCTCTGCCACACATACTTGGCAGTCAGGAGGTACTGCCATGGCAATTTGCTGAGTTTTGGCTGGATTCAGAGCAATCTGGAAGAAGGCAGCATCTCCCAGATAGCTGCCAGCCCTTTTGCTATTGCAAATCTCGCCTCTCCCTGCCTCTGGCCAGGCCTGCTAGCTCAGCTACAGGGGGAAAGTTGGGCAGATAACCCCATTGCTCCTAGCCAGCCTTGCCCAGCCCTAGAAGCTTGCAGGAGACATGCTCTGTGAAGGCAGGTCACAAGGAACTTGGCGGAATGGAGTATAATTTGCCACAATGTGGATCACAGCCCTGTCTTTGACCTGCATGCAAGCCCACTCCAGATGATCCCCAAGGAGTATACACTGCCCATGAGCAAGGGAACTGCCACTAGTTCTTTACAAGGATCATGAAAGTTGGAGGTACTCCATGTAACAATTGCAAAAGTCATTTACCTGCATGGAAACTAAGCTATAACAAAGTGTACCAAGTTTGCTGGCCAAGACTGTCAGAGAGCTACTAAAACCAGCATCTATTCTACAGCAGGCCAGGCACCCCAAGACCTCTGCTACCTGTTGGGCACATTTCCCTCAGCTCCAGCTAAATGACTAGACATAACCTTTACATATTGACAGAGGGCTGGGAGCCTTGTGTGGGCACAAACGTAGGACTGGGAGAAACAAGAATGCAGAGAGAAAAATCCAACTAGCAGTTTGCAAGGGTTGTGGGAAAGTGAAAAGTTTTGTCCTGCAGGAACATGTAGAAAATGGGAACAAAGACATGTAAAAAAAAGGCATACTAGGAACCTCTTCTGGCCCCTAGAGTGGGAGCTGGAAAGCATGCTGATTTGTCATCTTTGTAAAGTGAACTGGAAGCAATAACATTCCCCATATCTTTGCTTTCCAGAGGGGTTGAGTACTTTGTCTCATGAAAGCACTGGGATGGGCATTTACACCCCATGATGTGGCCACTGCCACAAAATTGTCCTGCTCCCAGAGCTCAGAAAAGTATGCCAGACTCTTGTTGAACTGTTCCCATCAATTCAGCATCCAGGCATTTGCAGGTGATAACATTTCCATGTGCCGGGCACCAAAATCCTGTTTGTACATATTTTCCTAGCTCTCCCTTATGCCTTTGACCCACTTACTAGACTGCCTGACTTGATCTATGTCGGTGCTTTTATCCTCCTCGTACCACTGCTTCCCAGTAAGTTCTTTTTCTCCTTAACTTGAAGCCTAATCATGCAACCTACAACATAGAGCCTCCCACGCAGTCCTGTGGCTGCAGAGACACCATTAGAAGCAGACTTAGCTATCACTTGGTCTTCAAAAACCTGTTGGTAATAATAGATTTTCAAAGTGACATGGGGTGAGACACCTTGACTTGGAAGATGTTCACCTTAAAAAAAAAAATCCATGAAAGGAAGCCATGGGTTTTTTTGTTTGTTGGGGTTTTTTGAGGGTGGTGGTTTTGTTCGTTTTTTTGAGGGGTTTTGTTTGTTTGAAGAGGGAAGTGTTCTTCACTTTCTGAAAACCCTAAATTGGTCTCTGAAAATCACTTGTGACTACTAACACCTTAGCCAATTACTGAGCAAAGGATGGCAGGACTCTGCATCAGTGCACAGAGGGGAAAAGCAGACCTCAGCCACTGAAGCTGCCAACACCACATTCCTCCTGGCAGATGTCATCTTATCCCAAGAGCTGCCACTGCCACTTTCTGCAGGACTGTTTTCTTCAGCTGTCTAATCCTGGGCTGCAGCTGCAGCAAACACATGGCTCCTCTCCTCCCAGTGAGCAGACAGCCCCCAAGACTGGGTGTTCACAACCGTGCTGTGGCTTTGGCTTTCTCCATCTCTCTGAAGGGACAGGACTAGGGGACAAAACACACTTGTCAAGTTAATAAGGAATTGGGGAATGTCACTTTTGAACTCTGATGTGAAGGAAGCAGATCTGCCAAATTACATGTACTAGGAGTGGGGGAAGTTGTTTTTCAACATCCACAACCTTCAGGTAGATAAGTCGATGTGCTACCCAAGATCAGCAGCATGCTTTTATTAAAGGTTGAAGCCCACAGCAGCCTGAGCGCCCTGACCACAGTTCTTTAAATGCTGTCAAAAATGATAAAAACACTACACAAAATCCTTGCAGAAACTGAACCTTTCAGAAGAGGAAATAAAACCTTTAGCCCATAATGGCAAAAAAAAGGTAACCATTAGTAATAAAAAAAACCCCCACAGTGATGTAAAGAAAAGATGGCAGGGACAGCACCCACACTTGAAGCTTCCTTGGGGGCATCTCTACAGTGATGGTCTAAAGGATCATAAACCCCATCTAATTTTAAGCAAGACAGTCTTGAATTCAGATCATAAAAGGCACAAATGTGAGGGAGATACTCCCAACTCCAAAAGCAGCTGGCACAAAAAATTACATTCAAGCCCCAACCCTCACAGGATGCTACCTATGGCATTATTAAACACACAGCAGCTCCCCTCTCCAAGCTATCCTATGAAAGCTGTGCTAGACTGGCTCTCAAATGCAGAACACTACTGGAGTTCTGCTCTCTTGGGACAGTACAGGTACCACAGACTATTGCTGAAATAGCAGGTAAATACCAGAAACTATTGTTTTGTTTCTATATGGGAGATGAAAATAATGTCTGAATTTTGTAAAAATACCTTCGTGGATAAGGCTGCTGTAATAGTACAGAAAAAATTACTACACAAAATGCACTTGAATTTCTAAATCACTTCCATTTTGTGGATATATCTTACATTTTTTGCCAGTCTTCACCACATCTATTTCGTTTACAAAAGCTTTTCTAAATACATTCTTAAACTACTGATGAACTTGTTCTTGCAAAAGGTTTCTGTCATTTCTGTATTCAGAGAGTTAATACAAACCAGACAGGAAATAAAAATACTGCATGATCTACCTGTTCACCAAGACAGTCTTGATTTAAGAAGTTGTGAATAGTTAGGTTTAGGAATCATTGACAAACCCAGAAACTAAAATTCATTTGCCCAAAATGAATGGGTAAAACATTTCAAACGTGACCCTTGCCAAACAAAAAGGGTGGCACAGCTAATTTAAACAAGTCACGAGGCTGGAGTTTGCATCAGGCAACTCTTGAGTGGCAGCATCACTTTTCAGGATTCGACATCCCTCCTGTTTCAGAGCCCCCAAAACCACAGAAGTGAACACTACTCCCACCACCCTTGCCACAGTCATTTCAACTGTCCTTGCTACAAACATTCATCCAAACCAGCTTTGGTACTTGGGGGCCAGCTGCACTTGCTGTTCCCACTTCTATGATCCAGTATTTCTCAAGGAGAAAGGCAGAAACAACCTATTAGGCCTGAAGGGTTAAAAATCACACCTGCATGTACACACACTGCAGCCCACACCCAGTTGCAGTTCTATCAGTTTAACAGAGTTGCTTGGGAGACATGAGTTTGGGACAAAAGCATTTAATAAAAATAGCAGGCATTTCTGAACTACCTTTGAGGGTAACAGTCTTCTTAAATTATGTCATCAGCCTCTCGCTGGCAGCTCTGAAGGCCTCTCATATTGCAAAGCAATTAACTTTGACAGGAGCGTAACAAGTAGGAGAACACCCCTCAGGTCTGGCTATTCAAGGAGAAGTGGCCAAAATTGCAGCCTTGCTCCCATCACACCCCCTAAGTGGACCTCCCAGGTCCTGGTTACTGGCATCTCATACAAAATAGCAACTGTAAACCTAATGGTTAAGTGCTCTGGGCAGAGGCAGCTGGCACTAGCTGCCAAACACCAGGCACACGAAGCTTTCATAGGGGGCCTGAGGGGCTCAGTCACACCCTATAGCCAGGGCCACCCCCAGGGCCTCCTTCAGCCCTTATGCTCTCAGGTCTTCCCAACCCCGTAGGATTTCCAGGTCTTGGATCCAGCCACACCTTCTGTGAGAGTCACTATCTCCTGCTAACAACCTCTGATCTCATAGGTCACACGAGAAGCAAAATGAATTCCTGAGCACCACTGTGTCACTTTGCCTCCCTACAGCTAAATAAGGGGCACAGCAGCACCAGGCTATTTACAGAAAGTCAGCATAGCTACTTGACAGGCCCTGGAGGAGAGACACTACATGGGCGTACATCACTGCCCCTTGAAAATCAGGCTCACAGCCATGAGCAGCTTCCATGGGAGATTTCACAGGGCTTGCACACACAGAGCAGGAACACAGATGTTACAAGCGCAAGTCACCAAGCCCTACAGCAGCCAGTTTTGAACAGCCTAGCCAGGTTTATCCAGTGTTTTGCTGGCAGTGGTGAGACCTTCCTGCCTCCTGTAAGCAGCACCTGGCAGCACACTGCGTGCTCTATCCCCTTCAACTGCAGCACAACCAGTTGCTGAGTCTCCCCCCTCTCACTAAAAGCATTAAGGGACCTACACGATCTTCGTGACATTTCTAAAGGAAAGCTCTGTAGCCCAGACTGGCTACAGAAGTGTGAGGAAACCCTCTCAGGCCAGCCTTGTCTGCAGCTTCTTTTGCCTGCTGGCTAGAGGACACCTCTTCAGCCGTGTGCCAGGCACTGGGAATGAAAATCCTGCTGGGCTTAGAGGACACGGTGCCATCAGAAAGCACCTGTTAGTGCTACGGAAGAACACAGACCTATAGACAGCATCAAGCTGAGCACCGTGATGGTTGGAAGGCTGGACAAAAGGTGCAGTGTCAAGTATAGAGGAATGCTACCACTGAGGTGCCACAGGAAACACTCCACCACCAGACACAATAGCCTCAAATCCCCAAACCTCCAAAGCAAAATGTCAGCTCCAACTTCCCCTGTCAAGTCTCTGCAGACAGACACTTTTTACACAGGATGTTCAGAACCACTCTCAGTGATTCATGAGAAAGGAGGAGCTCATCATATGCTTTATGCTTGTTTGTGTCCACTCAGCCACAATACGGATTTCTAGATATTTGTGTAGGTGTCTATCAGCACTTAAGCCTTGACAATTCTACCTAGATTCTTAGAATCGCTTTCCAAGGTAAGTACAACACAGTTGATCATACGATAATGTAGTTATAGCTCTGTCTCCCCAAAGAATATAATCTCCATTATCCAAAATGCACAAGAATTATCTGAAACCTACATAATTTCCAGAAATCCAAAGTGCTTAATACCAGACATTGAAAGAGATGAAAAAATTTAGTTCCTACAGTTTCATTTTTGTTGGGCTGTCTCAAGGTTTTCATATGACTGAGCTACATACCACTTAAATTCTAACACGACAGCAAGACTCAATTAAACAATAGGGTGTTCGAGTGTATTGAACACATTTTTGAGTGTCTGGATATTTAGCAGTATTTAAGCAAACACAGACTGCATGCTTGGCTGAGACAGGCTTCCAATCACAAAGAATGTATGATCACAGAGTGATGCTCACATCTCCAAGCTTAAAGGTTATCCATACCTCCAGTCATCAAGAAGTTGTCTTACTGATGGTCAAAAAGAGGCCTAGATTGTGACAGCACCAGATTTCCCCAAAATAGGTATGATCTTTGAGTTTTGAGAGGTTTCAAGCCCAGACCACCCCTAACAGAAATCAGCAAAACTAAACCCATGTTAAGCCTCGTCATTTATCCCACCAGATAGTCTGGCCTTTAGATCCTGGTCTGACTCAAGACCTTCTGCAGCACTTTATGTCAAAAATGAGAGGGAAGAAAAAAAATCAGAGGCTGATGCCCTGTAAGTCACAATGAAGCCTTCCAGGCACTACAGGTATGTGGGGACTCTGTGCCATGTACTTGGCTATCCTTTAATGCCCTTTCCAAGTCTGAAGTCACTCTGTCTCCTAGTAGATTAAAATGGGACCCAAGAAAGACACAGTAAATTTTAAATGGGCAGTAAATTCCCTCCTTTGCTACATGCTCCAGGGTACAGAATGGAAGGGAAAGTCAGTGAATCTCTGCAGCTCACACACAGGCTGTAGGGCTTGGAAGCCACAGGAATCTAAACTGCCCAAAACAGCTCCAAGACAATTTTATCCTACATAGGGTGAAAGAGTGTGCAGAGATTAACATTTTATGCAGTGCCTATTCCTTACATCTAAAACCACACAATACCTGCCAGCTCGTGCTTTCCTTGGTAAAGAACCCAGCCTGATGGGATCTGATAGGCACGTTCTGCCTCAATCACAGCCCTTGCCAAAGCAGCTGGGCAGCAGGGACAAGGTGCAGCTCTGCTCACGAATATTTTGGTTTCATTTAGCCAGGCACTTGCATTTCAGAGCTTGGTTGCTCAGTCATCTAGAAACTGATGCTCATGTAGAGGAAAACCTAGGTAAAAAAAAAAAGGATCAAAAGCTTTACAGGACCGTGGAAAGCAAACTGCAAAAAGCCTTTAGGTGACCCTGTTTCTTCCTCCTCAGGGAATGAGGGCATTTGCAAAAGTAAGCTGCCTAAGAATGAGCTGAAGGCAGCACCCAAGTCACGCCGCAAGAGCTGAGAAGCATGCACACCTTCACAAAATGGTTCCCCCTGTCATCAGCCCCGCTGGGGTGAGGTGGGGGGTGACAGAGGTGCTCGTGGGCTCTCCAAGGAATGCCTTGGATGTCTCTCTGCTAGTTGCTGGGGGACACTGACATGGTCTGGGACAGAATTAGAAATGCTCGAGCAGGAGGGCAATGCAGCACAAGTGCTAAGTCAGCCATAGGCTATATGTGGCACACCAGTTGGTGCCTTCTTTCCCCTCCTCTAGATACTCATTCCTTAGCCTGCTCCTTCAGCATGATTTGACTGTTGCATGTCCCTGGCTGCATTCAGGCTACCAATGCCTTACGCAGCACTTGAAGGAGCCAAGAGGCAAATCCTGCCTACAAAACACACCCATCACCTTCTCGAGCCAACAGAGCTTTTCGTTTGTGCACATTATCCTATCTTGGTGCCATTAGACAATGGTCTCACCAGCATTCATCCATTATTGCCCTATTCCCCACCACCTGCAAATCCTTTTGTGGTTTGGGCCTAACACAACACCAAAAACCAGCCCCATGGCTGCCCACTCAACTCCCCCCTGGACACACACACTGGGATGGGGAGGACAAAGCACAACTAGAAGCTCATGGGTCGAGACAAAGGGCAAAGAGGGGTCTTGACTGATTAAGGTCCTGGGACAAACTAACTTGACTTGGGGAAAAAAAATATTTTAATTTAACACTAATTAAATGCACCCAGACAACACAAAGAGCAGTGCCCACATATGTTACACCCACCCCTCCCTTTTTTCCAAGCTCAAATTATTTGAGCTCCCCATTTCTCTCCCTCCTTGCCCCCAGCGGCACAGGGGGACAGGGGATGGGGTTTAGAGTCAGTTCACAGGCTGGTGGTTCCTGCAACTGTCAGCAAATGGCTTTGGGTCTTTTTCTGTATTAAAAGTGCCTTGTATGTCGGGGACACTGACCAACCCAAGTCATCAGCAGACTAATTAAGCACCGTGTTTCACCAAGTCAGCATTACCGCGTGATGCCGAGATCTTGAGATTGCTGGCAGCAGATCCCTGGCTAGTTACTTTAAGCCTGTGGTGAAACCTGTGAGAATCAAACCACATGAGCAGTCCAGACAAGGGAGTAGTCTCTCTTTTATGGCCCAAACCACAGGTTTAAGAAAGAGCATAAGTATCTCTGCAGAGTCTTGGTGTGGAAAAACACACCCAGTCTCTGTCAGTTCAAGAACTGCTGAAGCACAGAGACATAGTATTGTATATTCCTTGCAAATGTGTTATGAATTATAGTAACTCTGATATTCTCAATAACTGCCTAAATGCCCATTTCCTTCCTGCATCTTATTAGGTTCCTGGCCTCAAGGAGACCCCAGCAACAAGTCTCACCATCTAACTGGTGCTGGGGAAAAAAAATAATTCCTACATATTAGTTTTGAATTTCACTGAACCTTTCTTGTTTGTGTTCAAAAGGCTCCCTTCCTATGTATGGGCTGAACAAAGTAGGTGGTTGTACCACGGCACAGCTCCAAACCACTGCAGTCTCTCAAAGCTCATTGCTTGCAATTTTTCCTGCTGACATTGCAGCCACTCAACCTTCAGAAGAGGAACACAGCAAATATTTAATAGCAACAGGTGTCAGTTAAGAGTTGATCACAGGAAAGAGAACATGACAGCTAAAATTACAAGGTAAGTGTGCATAGGACAGGAGAAAAGCTCCAAGAAGAGACTCTTAACAGGTTGCCTGTCCTGAAGTATTTGCAAACACTGTCCATATTCTCAGTGTTACACACCTTGCCTGAAATTAAAGTCCCACCAGAGCCTTCTGAGCAACCAACACTTCCCCTAGTGCCTGACCTGGTGTCCTGCAAGGAGCTTGCCAACAATTTCACAAAACAAAGCACAGAAACCACATCTGAAGCAGGCATGCAAACAGAGATGCACTAAGCTTGCAGTGGCCCTTCTGGTCGTAGAGTAGTAGCATATAAATTACCATTATCATGCCCAAAAACTACCTCTTCCTCTGTGGCCTACTATACCAGCCCTGGCTATCTCGAGCAGAGTAAAGCACTCAGAAGCACTGGTCTAAGCTCTGAGCAAATGTACCCTCAAAGAAGCATGCTTTACACCTTCTGAGCCCTGCACAACACTGCAAATACAGAGCAACTAGTAGAAATGTCTCTTGGGCAGTCATTACAGCACATGTGTCTTGGTGGACATTATCAGACGTGCAAAAGGAAAATAAGTGCCCAGGTGGATAATGAAAAGACAATTACCCTAGGTTTAAGTTAGTGACAAAATGGGAAGTTAATTGCATTTTCAGTCATTTTAGACACAAAAAGGCTCAAGTCTCACAGGAAGTTCATTGTGAAACAGCAGAAGCAGCAGTGGCTACCCTTTCATCCAACAGCTCCATGGCTTGCACACTCCCCTGAAATATGCAAGATCTAGTTGCCTGCTCCACTGCATGGATTTAAACCATTGCCTCCCTGGGCTATAAGAAATCCAAGACAGAGCCATCCTGTTGAAACTAGACCAGAAAGGCAGAGACTTCATAGTAACTGCACAGGTAGCCCAACCCAGCATTGGAACTCCCACTTCAATTCTGGTGCTGCAATCATGCCACCACTCTGTCACTTCAGCCTGAAGAAAGGAACACGCTCCTCTTCAGAAGCTCCAAAATGAATCAGGTCAGTGGTCTAGACAGAAAACACCCTTCCCTTACAGAAATTCCACTAAATGCAGCCTGAATGCATAAAACATTTCCTGTCAGCCAGAACTGCATCCTCATCAGTTCAACTGTTTGTAAAAACCAGGCAAGCCCCAAGCAGCTGTCCTGTTTCAGTGGGCAGGACTAACAGGGCATGGTTTTCAACCAACAGCTTTCCCACTACGGGATTTTCTGGAGCTCTGAAATCTGAAGCTTTGTCACAGCTCGTTATGCCTCCCCTTGACATGGCTTCTCCTGCAGGTGAGAGGCATCCGTGCACGTCCCAGGAGCTGCGCACCCAGAGAAGCAGATGCCAGGGATCATTCACATTCCCCAGCTGCTGCTGCTTTCCTTTAGAAGTGAATCCCTGCAAGTCCCAGCAAGCATGAGGGAGAGGCTGGGGGCTTGTTCCAGTATTCCTGCTCCTTTTAGCTGCTACTAGATGTGGAAGAGGAAGCTTCCTGCTGGAGCCCCTGGAACCATCTCTGCAGCCCAGGGCAAGGTGGTACAACATCACCAGCAACCTGCAAACAGCAGCTCTCGTGTAACAGCACAAGGACACATCTCCTCTACATCATCTGGAACAACTTTACTCCTTAAGAACAGGCCAAACACATTCCCAGGGGTGTCTTGGGACAAATCCAAGCTTGCCAGACAGATAAAGCCATGGTGTCCTGTCCCAAGTCCAGAAAACTGGTGGGATCCAAAACTTTAAGCCAGCAATTGAAATAAAGACCTGCCATACTCCTCCTCTTTCACACCTGTTTATTTTTTCACCTGATCAATATACTTTTTTTTACAGCAGCTCCTCACAACACCACCTCTTCTAGCAGCATGAAGCATGTCCAGGCACATTTGCAGGCTTATGCCGCACTGTGCAGAGCCAGCTCCAAGCTCACGCTTCATTTTTGAAAGCCTGTCTTGCTTTTAGGTTGTATTTGATGGTGGCTTTCAGGCTTATTTTGTTGCAAACCTCAGGAGACTGTAGAAAGGATTAGCTCATCATTGGTTCTTTCTTGCAATTACTGAAAAATTCTCATAGATGTAGAAAAGGATAAAAATTATTTTAAGCTGTTTTCACCCAAGTTACACCTCCAGGATGCACTGCCCCTGGTGTATTTTGCCAAAGTTTGGTTTGTGATGGAAAACACCAGCATCACTGGTTACGTTCTCATCAGGCCCCTTGGGGATGACAGCTGACAGGCTTCTGCTGACCTGCAGTCCTTAAGAGGCCCCACCATCATCTTCCCAGGCAGACCAGCAAAAAAGGGATCCCTCCATCAGACACCTTGAAGACAGCCAGCAGAGCTCATAAATCACAGGCTCTTTGCCCCAAAGCATTCACAGAACTAAAGGCAGAAGGAAATAAAATCTCTCCTGATCTGTGTTCTCTAAAGCAGAGACTGAACCAAGGCTTCAAATTGTATGCATCAGTATAGATCTATTGATTCAGAAGAGATTACTTCTCTTCCAAAACTTTCTTGTTCAAGGTCATGGGCTGTAGCAAAAGCACTCTGAGCACAGGTTTTCTTACATAAAAACCACCTTTAGCCACTCTCAATCTCCGTTCACCTTCCTTAAACACACACATCTGAAATGCAAGTGCTTGGATATCCTGCCAGATTTTAGGTGCAAATTGTCTCTCCAGGCCTTCAGACTCTAAATTTCTAATTACAAAACACTCCACAGTACACCTCATGAGACAGATAAAGTCCCCATCAGAAGCCTTGCAGTTACTGGCACAGAACTGGGGGAGCCTGGACAGTAAATGGAAGGAGATTGCTGAAAAAGAGGAACAAAACCATGGGTACTGGATTTTCTGCAAAAAATCTCAATCATATGGACCTGGTGGAACCACTGGGTTTGAAAGAGAAGCTGTTTTGCTGTGCTAGAAAAAGTCTACTGATGAGATAAGCTGATTGCTCCTGAAAACTGTCTCCTGAAGAACATGGGGAGCAGGGAGGTCCACCAGGAGACTGAGTGAAAAGATAAACTAGAGACACAAGATGGAAAGGCAAACAAGGTAAGAAAAAGAGAGCTTCCTTTGTCTGATGATGAGTTTCCAATCATAAATACATTACAAAAGGAAACCTTTTGTGTGGCAACAAAACTGCTACCTGATCTCCATTCTATCATGACACAGTTTATCCCCAGGGAAGGAAAAAGAAGATCACAGAAAAATGTTAAAGGAAGCAATTGTGAATTTTAAAAACAGCCTTAACATGACAGAAAGGAACACTAAGAACAGCTGAAAGACACTCAGGGTCTGGTAGGGATGCCTTGGCTGAAGGTACTGCAGTGTTTTCCATATCTGTCTGCTTTATTTTTAAACACCCAAAGCCTTCACTTGATCAACACTTCCTTGTAAAAGAAGGAGGCAAAGAAGGAGTGAAGGGCTGTGTGGAGAGAGGCAAACGAGGTTGGAAATTGATGATCTTCCCAGCCATGAAAGTCAAAATTGCTACTTGAAACCAAATCCTTTTGGAGCACTACACAGGCATGGGGGGAAAGGGGAGGGAAAGAAAGGAGATTTTATTACTTAAGCAGAACAAATTCTGATGAGAAAAAGGACTGTTCAATCCATGCTCAAATGGCAATGGCTGATCTGAAGCTGGATTTGTGATATTCCCCTCTCCTTTACATGCATAATATAAAAATTACAGGGAAGATAATTGGGGTTTCTAAAGAAGGGGGGAGGAAAGCCACTGAAGTCTCCTGATCTTATGAAGCCCTGAACTCTCACATTCCATTTATAGCTCGAGCTGGAATGACATCCCCCTTGATTAGCAAGCTGTCCAATCCAGCTGCATGTGTCAGGACTGTACAAGGCACTAAGTGAAATATATATATGCCCTTATAGAGTTTAGCACAGCAGGTCCACCTCCAGGGCACAGGCTGTAGCTCATTCTGACCACTGCTCCTCTCCTGGGAATAACTTTTAAGGCTTTGGGGGGTTTTAAAAGTTTTTTTTTGGGGGGAGGGCAGCTTTACTTTCAAGTTTAAGCAACACACAATGGCACCAAAGAAGGATGTAAAGAAACCAGCAGCAGCACCCGCACCAGCACCCGCTCCAGCACCTGCACCAGCACCAGCCAAACCCAAAGAACCTGCAATTGACCTCAAGAGCATCAAGGTAAAGGGATGAACGTGTGCTGATCGTGGGCCCCAAGTGCTCCCCAAGGGGAAAACCTGCAGAGTCCTGCCTGAGACCTGCAGTGAAGCCTTGTGTGTGGTTGGCTCCGGTTTGGGGACTGCAGTGAAATGAATGAATAACCTCAGCCAACGGATTCGCTGACCTGCCTGAGCTTTTGATTGTTTTAGTAGCTGGAGGGGTGTCAGGCATGGTGCATGGCTTAAGAGTGAAGCCTGGTGGTTTCAGAAGTATTTTAGAGTGTGGTCCTCCAAACTTTATACCACATCAGTATCACTCTGCCCTTTTTGGTAAAGCTAAATTTAAAAGAAAGAAAACAACCCCACCCCCCAAAAAGAACCAACAAACCAAACCCAAAACAAACACCAGAGTAGGTGCATGAGGACAGGAAAGGGTTACTGAAACTTGAAATGCAGCATTTTCCCAAAGAGCCGCACTAAAGCCAAATCTTATTTTGCCACTTTCCTTCAAATTCCTTTTCAAATTTTTGCAACCACCTGATGACCCTTTGGTCATGTGTTTTGAGATGAGCATGGCTTGTCTTTAAAAGCAGAAACAAAACTAAACAGTGTTTTGTTTGTTTGTTTTTTAAAAAAGGGAGGGTGGGATTTGGCACTTTATTCTCTTTTCATTTGTATTGTACAACAATCATGGATAGAGACCATGAGCTGGAAAGCGGCAGATGGAAACATTTCAGGTTATTTCCACTCACTGTTACATATTAGCTCAGAATTTGCAATGTGCTGCAAATTGAAAGCAATAAAGGGGAAGAGTCTTTTGGAGGTTTCCCTTAGACTACACTTCCCTAGATCTCATACTTTTAGATTTCATGCTGACCAACATCAGATTGTTGCCTTGACCCTTTGAAGAAGACTCCATGTTGGGAAATTCTTTACTTAGGAAAGATGATAGGGAGATTAAAGATTTAAAGGGATGATGAGACAGAACTGTTTCTCTAGGTAACACTATAAATAGTTATTCTCCTCCTACCTGAGAAGCTGATTGGTCCCAGGACCAATTTGCCAAATTCTACATAAAGGAGTCATGCTTATTATAGAGAAAAGAAAGAGTACAAAGACTCCTGATAGAAGGGATAAGTTACCATCCAGAGGGAGGTGGACAAGCTTGAAAACTGGGCCTGTGTGAAACTCATGAGGTTCAAACAAGGCCAAGTGCAAGGTCTTGCACATAGGTCGGGACAAATCCTGGTATCAACACAGGCTGAGGGATAAAGGGGTTGAGAGCAGCCCTGCATAAATGGACTTGGGGATACTGGTAGATGAAAAGCTGGACATGAGCTGGCAGTATGTGCTGGCAGTCCAGAAAGCCAACAACATCCTGGACTGCACCAAAAGCAGCATAGCTACCAGGTCAAGGGAGGCAACTCGCCCCCTCTGCTGTCAGTAAACTCCACCTGGAGCACAGTGCTCAGTTCTGGAGTCCTCAAAAGAGGAAAGACATGGACCTGTTGGAGCAGGTCCAGAGGAGAGTGATAAAAATGATAAGAGGACTGGAGCTACTCTGCTGTGAGGACAGGAATAGAATTGGGGTTGTTCAGCCTGAAGAAGAGACTCCAAGGAGACCTTGTGGCAGCGTTCCAGTACCTGAAGGGGGCCTATAAGATGGGAACAACCTTTTTTTGCAGAATCTGTAGCAATAGGACAAGGGGTAATGGTTTTAAACTAGAAGAGGGTAGTTTGAAACTACATATATGAAATTGTTTACAATGAGGTTGGTGAAAAACTGGCACAGGTTGCCCAGAGTCGTGGTAGGTGCCCCATCCCTGGAAATATTTGGGGTCAGGTCGGACAGGGCTCTGAGCAACCTGATCTAGTTGAAGATGTCCCTGCTCATTGCAGGAGGGTTGGACTAGATGACCTTTAATGGTCCCTTCCAACCCAAACTATTCTGTGAGTTCTGTTTCAGGTATCTTAATAAGTCCCAAAATTATGACCCATTCAATGAAATTTCTTGAAGTTTAATTTTTACAACCAGCAGTATTTTCTGAAGCAGAACGTATCTTCTCATAAGAAAATGAAAATGAACCCACTAGCAAAGAAAAATCAGAGCAAGAGAATAAAAAGACATTTTGAAATACTTGGAGTGATCATAATAAAGGCTACACAAAAAAGCCCACTAGTTTTGAGAATACTGTCTGAAAATTAGATTAGACCTCACATTTCACTCATCTCCAGAGATGAAGGAAAATGCAAACTAGATTTCCTACTAAATAACTTAATCTTTTATAGCTTTCTATGTCCAGTTCATTAGGAGAAAATAGAATTTTCAATTCCAGTGATCCTAGCTAATCCAACTTAACATAAATAGACTCTATAGTATACTACCAGATTAAAAAATGGTAGGCTACTGTCTGAAGCATTTCCAGACAGCATTCCTCTTTAACAGCAGGAATTATATACTGGTAGCACAAAGAATGCTCCAGGTTTTGTCATATTCAGACTGATAAAAGAAAAAAGTCTCCCTAAATCCTCTTTCTTTTGAAATATAATATCAGACAAAATATTTTCCACTTCGAAGGGGAGGAAAACCCTGGGGTAGTAAGATAAAACTGTTCTTTTAACAATAAATGCAGCACATAAGCATTACTATTGCTATTTGCAAATAAGTGAAGATACAAGCAGCATAATGGAGGCAACAGGACTACCCAGCCCCTGCCCTGCATGCCTATCACTAGCATACATCTTTCTATAAGTATCTCCTCTGCTCTTCATCATGCCCTTACCAGGCAATGCACAGGGTGCCTCAGAGGGGCTGCAAAGGTGGATGGAAACTGCTCCCCCTGTAGCAGAGGAGTCCACCCAACCACACAGTGGTGGTGGCAGGGGATACAGAAACCCACACTGCCCCTGAGGGTGACACACATCACCTCTGTTCCTGACCTTCCCCTCTCAATTGAGACCCCATATCAACAAAGGGCTGCCCAGGTAGACAGGACACCTGCAGTGGTGGGTTCTTCAGGAAGGCACCACAACAACCATGGTACCTTTCACCTTGCTTTGGAGCAGGGACTGAGCCACCTCCTAAGGTCCCAGCCAGCCACCCTGGGTTGTACTTTTTCACCCTTAGTGGGCTAAGGCAGTGAGGTCATCACAATTCTTATGAGTGATTTGCCTGGGAGACATGGCAGATTCAGGTAATAAAAATTTTCTGAATTTCAGCCCAATCTCTTACTTAACATTAAACATTCCTGAATCCTTCTTCCATTCAACCACCAAAGTCTCAGTATGGGAAAAGCCACAGCACCATTTCCAGCTCCAAATTTGAGGTCAGGGAGTATTAAAACTAAGCTTTTGACTCAAAGAATGATACTGTCCTGGGATTCTTTGCACTGATTTACCAGGTGTGGAGGCTGAGCACTTGGAACAAGGGCATCCAGTAGGGTCTCCTCCACTCCTCAGGGGAATTACAGGCCATGTCAGAGCTTGCTGCTCATGAGAAGTGACTGGGAATGCCAGGCTGCAGTGCCATGATGACCTGGGGAGCCTCACAGCAGGCAAAGACACAGAAAGGCACTGATAGCTTTTATAAAGAGACAGCCAAGCCCCTTCTAACTGTTACAGCTGGAGTAGGTAAGGGTAGAGCTGCCTAACAAGGGTTTACATCAGCCAAATAAGCCACATTTGATAGTGCACTTAACTTGAAATTGGCATCAGAGATCATAATATTCTCCAGAACAAGCAATTAAGTGGTTTATAAATACAAGGAGTGGTTCTTTTGGCGGTGCCCCTCCACTAGATGCCCTGCTGGGCTCACCTCCAGATAATCTGGTTTTCTGAGCCTTCTGGGGCACACACTTGGAAAGTCAGGCTGCTGGTTCCTGTTTTTGTGTTGTTGTTTTGTTGGTTTTTTTTCCATAAGGAGCCTCAAGCTGGGTTCTTGCAAATGCAGGCACCCCAGAATTGCCTGTCACCATCAGAAGCTGTGACAGGCCTTTCATCCTCTTCTGTTCCTTTTTTTCCCATTTTAAATTAACCCAATAAAAGCAAATATTTGGTGATTTGCTAGTACTAATAGCAGCTCGTATGGGATTTTCTATTTTTGAGCACCATCTGTTGACTATAAAACTAAGTAACAGGAATACCTAACTGGTGAAGACTCAAAACTCTCAACAACCCTTTCTCAGCTCACCTTAGGCTACAGAACAACAACTGCAGGAAGTGAGTCAAGGCAGGGAGGAAGAAATGGGTTTTCAATAGAAATGTAAAGACTCTTTTCCCCCTATGTGGGAAACATGAAACTCAATCTGCTTTGCACAAGCCTTTCCAGACCAAATTTATATTTCAAATTTTCTTTATTACAAGCATGGCCTGGATTTGAACAGTAGATAAAGGTTAGAGATTAAATCACACAACCGTGAAGGGAAGAACAGGGTGATGGATGCATCTGAGAACTACTGCCAGGAACCAACAGTTACTAAAAGCAAAGTGACCATATGGGTCATTTTCTCAAGAGACCCTTAGGAATTCTGTAGTTAAAACTGTGTTCAAGAACAATCCCAAAAAGACAGCTTATCTGTTTTGTCAGCTTCCATCTTCCACTCAAGCCCGAGTGAGAAGAAACATGGCATTTATGAGCAGCACTACTGTGGGTCTACATCTGCAATAACTGGGATGAGACATGAATGATGAGGATGTCTCATGCTTGGTTTTGCAACTGATGCCATGGGAAATAGATAAATTTGATCTGGCCCAAATCTGTTGAACTCTGTCCCTATCAACAACAGGAAGAATGTGATTTTCTACAGGGAATCTAAGGGCCCTTCCCAGAACATGCAACCAGTCCTTGAATTTAGCTCTGGCTCATAGCACTAGCTGTGATGTTTTGGGATCTGGGTGCTGGAGATGCTGAGAGCAGTGCTTCATAGACTTCTGCTCTGCAGATGGCCATCTAAGGGCATAGCACCCTGACCTGGTGTCACACCAGTTCCTTCACTTCGAGGATACACTGGACTATCCCCTTGTGAGCAGAGACAAGAGACTGGGTTCTTGCAAGTATCCATGGTGTGTTGTTCATTTGCTACATAAGGTTTCCCAAGCTGGTGTTTTCAAGACTGAAATCCCAGAACATCCATTATGCCGTGGCCAATTGCAGATAAGCTACTTACACCTTTACTAGAAAAATAATCAAAATCTATCAACTAGTAAACCTTGCCAAGGCCTTGTGTAACTGTGTGATGCATGACAAAGCCTGCTGTGTGGAAGCAAACCTGTGTGATCATTTGTTTTTAAATACTGAGCTCTTAAGGCAGTAGAAGGTGTTTCTCCACGTATCCTTAATTCTTATTACATTCACTGCTAAAGTAGGTCATCACTGAACAGACACTGGATATAACCAGAGAGAGAAACTCACTGAAATGCACTGACAGAAAGCTTCTGTGCTGGCAGGCAAGCAGGGCTGCAAGTGTCAGCTGAAGCACTTGGAGAGCTATTCCACTGCAGACAAACTCCACTGGAAGCTGTGGAGTGACAATGGGAATGTCACCAGGAGCTTTGCTCATCAGATTAAGGGCTTTTTGAAGGACTGGCAGGTTTTTGCCTGAAATTTTGGTGCAGGCCTTCAGATTCTGCCTGACCTGGCTCCAACAACAACTCCAGCAGGATTCCTTAGGTCTGATATAACTGTTGGACAAGGTCACCAGTCCCAAGTGCCCTTTCAGGTAGGAAGGGAACAAGTGCAAATATGACCTAGCCTTGAGGGATGTAAGAGGGTGTGTCTGACAGTCCAGATCAGCTTCCTGCTGCCACTTGTACCACCAAGATATGGCACCATTTGGGATCCACCCCAGAGCAGCACAGATACAGCCAAACCCCTTTGCCTTGGGAACCCCACCACTGATGCCAGACCCACCTTGGTGGCAGTTGCTAATCACTGCACAAGCAAGGCATAAAGGTGTCCCAGGACAGACAATGTGGACATCAGACCAAGACATCCCTTGACACCAAGACATCCCTTTGGGACACGTGAAAAACAGCAGGAAAAGCAAACAGAAAAGCCACCACTTCATTTTCTTCACAAAGTTTCCAGAAGAACTTAGACTCCTTTTCTTCCTAAAGCGCTGCTAAGCAAGGAGTCTGTCAAAAGCAGGGGCTGCTAATATATATATTATTACACACTTTCCCTAACCTGAAAATTTGGAAAATTATGGTTTTTTTACAAAAACAATTATTAGTACTTCACAGCTTTGGCTGTGACTAGATACCTATAGCGTCTAGAGGATCTAGGGAGTGACAAACTTGAGCAGAAACAGTGAAATTTAAAGCAAATTACAGAAAATAATGTTTCTAGAGCTCACAGAGGAATTTCAATTATTAACAGTGGTTGTGTGGCAGAGCCTCTCTTCCATCAACTAATTAATCAAAACTCCCCCAAAATATTTATAAATTAGTGTTTAAAGCCCCCTTAAAACAGAGAGATTGTAACAGACAGTAACAAGATATTTGAGTTTGCCTTACATAAGGCAAGAAGAACGTGACTAATTTAGCCAATGACAAGTCAAGAAAGAAGTTGTCTGTAAGGAGATACGAAACAACCAAGCTGGAAATTTGCCCCCACATTACTGAGGCTTTATTACCTCTTATACCCGTTGCCAAAAAGCACTTTCAACTGGCTGGTTTACCGCATAGCACTTAAATGTCAAATAGCACTAGTTTAAATCATGTTAATACTCTAGCACCGCCGCTGGGAGGCATGTTAAAACAACAAATCCCACCCAGAGCAGGGCTCCAGAGCCTCACATTTCCTAACCACATCTTCTCCATGCTATGCATTCATGCAAAACTAAACGCAATTAGAAAAAGGATACTTTGGCAAATGAATAGACTATTTCGGTTGGAAAGGAGTTATGACGGTCTAGTCCAACTGCCTGGCCAATTCAAGGCTGACCAAAAGTTAAAGCATGATGCCAAAGGTCCAAATGCCTCCAACACTGACAGGCTTGGGGCATCGACCAGCCCTCTAGGAAGCCTGTTCCAGTGTTTGACCAGTAAAGAACAAGCTAATGAAATCTGTGCAGAATGGTTTGATCAGTGCAGCCAGTGCATGTTTCACTCCCAGACGTTTTAGAAGTGCACAATAATTTATCTGCAAGGCTTATCAAAATTTTTTTGCACAACTGTAAAGCAACTGCAAAGTTACAAGCTTTAAAAGAAATCAAACTGCCAAGTTACACAGAATATTTAGTTAAAAAAAATCAAATTCATCTGCAGTTAAGTCCATTAAACACAGAGAGATCTTGAACTATTCTTTCAATCCTTGTATCGATCTCACACATGAAATTTTCTCTCATATATTAATAGTGTTTATTTTTATTCTTTCTTCAATTATATTCCCAGGCAGCTCTGTTCTCAAAACAAAACTCTCAAGAGCGTATCTGCTCCTACTGTTTCTCTGCCTCATAAAAGACATGAGACTAAATCCATCAGGCTGTTGATTCTCACTTAAATGATAAATAGCCTCAGATCTGTGGCATCGATCGCACAAGCTATCGAACCAGGGTGAGGGACAGAACAAGAGCCCACTGTTCAGAGGGGGTCTGAGAGCTGTGTAATCCTGCACTCAGTGATGTCTGCTAGAAAATATGTGCAGCTGTATTAACCAAGGAGCAGGCATTCATGGTGAGCAGATATCATATGAACTGCTGTGGGCACAATCCTAGTTTATCACCAATCAAAATGAAAAAAAATCCCCCTAGTCCTGAATAGGTGGCTAAATATACAGTGAGTATCCTAGAAGACTCTCCCATTTTCTCCTCTCTGATTTTCCAAGACACCTGCGATGTACTCAGTCTCTTTTACAGAGACATTACCTTGAAATATCTGGTGACTCTCTAATACAGTTCTAGGATGATTGCTTTCTCTGTAACTCACCCAAAGGGTAACAAGCAGATGGAGCAGCTCAACGCTTTGACTCCCAGCAGCAGTTTTTCCCAGGACTTTTCACCCAGTCCAGACATTTACAGTGAGCACAAAACAACAGTCACACAGCACAACTGTACTCAGTCCCAGTGCCCACCAAGAATTAAGGGAGCACAGCTTAGCTGGTGACTACGGTCAGCTGGTCATCTACTCCAACCCTGCTGAACTGGGATCTGGTCAAAATGCCTCTATCTAGCAACAAGAGGAATAGAACTGAACAGGGAAAAGCCTTAAACTTAAAAGCAGAGCAAAACAAAAAACCCAATTACACCACCTTTTTCTTTGGCACAGATAAATTTCTGGATAATAAATTTACCCATAATTAAGTTTTAAGCCAAATTAGAGAAATCCAAGTCCTCCTGGTCTTTCCATGAGTTGCAGTTCCTTCATCTTTTCATTATTTCTGCCAGGGGTCATTCATTTTTTTTAAAACCAAGCTTGCTGAAATTTCAACCTCTTCCCTAAAGCTCTGAAACTCACCACATCCTCTGACAACGCAGATTACACAAAGGTCAGATCACTGCAAAATACTTCTTTCTACCTTTTGAAGGTGATGAAAGCTCCTTACAGAATCAGAAATCTTAATTTCCATTGCTTTTAAGGAGTGTTGGAAATATTTTCTATACCGAGGCCATTTTTAAGTGCCTTCGCTCAAAGCAAGGAGCCTTTTAAGGCTGCAACAGACCCTACTGGCTTAAAGCAGGTGATTCAAGTGAATGCAACATGCCCATAGTAGAATGTTTCTCCCCAGCAAACCTCTACTTCATGAGCTTTTATTCGAGAACCAGTAATAAAATGAGGGCTGATGTGGAGCTACAGTACTTCCTCCTCTAAAACCAGCACAAAGCCTCATATGGCCAAAAGAGCAAAACAGTTTATATGTAGACCCCTCTCGATTTCTATGTATTTGACAGCCCATTCAAGCCAGATGGCTACTTGAGATACCAGTTTTCCATGCCCAAGACAAATGTGCCCCAATTATTTTCTGCTTCACATGTCAAGTATTTTGGGATGAACTTTGCTTTAGCCAATCATAAAACTTAACTGGAAAGCATAGAGCTTTATCTTGAAAAAAACGTTCAAGAAAATTAAGCAAAGTTTTCACTTTTTACTTTAAACCTTGTTTTACGGGGAACATGTCTCAACTGCAGGCACTGAGGAGCAAGAGGCTGAGGGCAGAAGGAAAATTCCACAACAGGCAACATACTGCATTGACCCAGGCAACATTTCAGCTCTGCCAAAGTCATTAGAAAGGTCCTCTCAATGCATTGGGACTGATGGTCAAGATCTGTATTAGCTTTCTGACTGCCTGAGCCCCAGCCAGTATTAATCAGGAGGTCTGCACTGTGCTAAACCTATGTTAACTAATTCCAACAAAAGCATCAACCCCCTTCCCTATGCAACTGCATCTGACCAAGGATACACTTTGTCCTGAACACACTCCTTTTCCCACAGGCTAAAAGACCACAAATAGCAGAAAAACAAAAGTGAAGGATTAGCAGTGAAGCATTTTTCTCACGCTGTATATTTTCCAGATATTTCTCCAAAATGTTTTTCAGCTAAAGTTGCAAGCTTAAAAAACTCTTTGCAGTGTATCTTTTGTTTTTAAAATAGGAGGTAGGAGGTTAATGTCTCAAATCTAACCAAGTATTTTGACCTATTTTGATCTTTCAGTTAAAAAAAACACCACAAACCAACCAACAAAATCAACAGCAAAGTCTGCTTGGAGTTGAATCCTTCTTTCAGTGCCCTCAATGTTCTGAAAAGATACTTTCACAAACATTATGTTAATCTTCAGGGTAACTAACTGAGCTAAGGAGAAAATTGCCCTCACTAATCACATTTTATCATTAGAAAACCAGGAGCAGACAGATTTGCGTTTGCAGCAGGGAGTCTTCTGTCACACAACCTTTCCCACCCTGGCTCCATGACACTCTTGAACAAATTGGGGTGATGGGGGAAAAAAAAAAGTTTTGAGCAAAGTGTTCTAATCTGTTCACCATGTCTCACAGCATCAAATCAGAGATGTGACCTAGGCTTGGAGGATGCTGCATGGTGGGACTAGATCTTTGCTACTTTTGCATCATCATGACCCCTGTACTCTGCAACCCCCCAAAAAAAGAAAAAAGAACCCCTTTCTCCACCATGAAGAGTCCCAATTTCACTTCACAAAGCCTCCTGGGGTCTTAGCTTCTATAATGGCTTCTCCTTTGTATCCACATCACAAAACCCTCAGCAGCACTTCCTCTCACCACACCGAGCTCTGAAGCTGACACCCTAACTCCAGGCCTACAGGAAGAGTGTCCTAGAGAACACAGGCTATTGGGAATGCAAATATTCCACTGCCTTGTTATCCTAACAACACAGTTGGAGCTGAAAGGGAGACAATTCTCCCCCTCTACTCTGTCCTCCTGAAACCCCCCACCTGCAGTACTGCATCCAGTTCTTGGAGCCCCCAATACAAGAACAAATAGAGCTGTTGGAGCAGGTCCAGAAGAGGCCATGAAGATCAGAGGGCTGGAGCACCTCTCCTATGAAGACGGGCTGAGAAAGTTGGGGCTGTTCAGCCTGGAGAAGACAAGGCTCAAGGCATACTTCACAGTGGTCTTCCAGTACCTGATGAGGCTACAGGAAAGCTGGGGAGGGACTTTTTATAAGGGCACAGAGGGACAGGACAAGGGGTAATGGCTTTAAACTGGAAGAGGGAAGATTTAGGTTAGACCTTAGGAAGAAATTCTTATTCTTCTTCTGGCCCAGGCTGCCCAGAGAACATGTGGCTGCCTCATCCCCAGAAGTATTCAAGGCCAGGCTCGAAGGGGCTTGGAGTAATGTGGTCTACTGGGAAGTGTCCCTCCCCATGCAGTGGGGCTGGAACTAGATGATCTTTAATGTCCCTTCCAGCCCCAAACATCTTATGGTCCTATGAAAATGCACGAATAATTTTCTCCTAAAAGTGTTCAGAATTTGGAAAACAAGACCTGTGCAGAGAAGGAGGTTCACAATGAGACATCAGCTCCATCAACAGGTTAATCTGTTCAGTGCCAACAACTGGATCACACTGTGCAGACAGGCAGCAGCACCACTCCTGGAACTCCAAGCGCTGCATTATCGGTGTAACAGGTTGAGCAGAACCCAGCAAAGGTATAAGGACCACCCAGTTGCACCCAACACACATCCTGCAAGCCACACATAAAACCACCTGGGCAAACACGTGGCAGCTCTTACCGCCAGCACATCTTGCTCACCGACTTCTTAGCTTCTTGGAGAAATAGAATCCTTCCCTATAGGGAAGTCTTGGTAGGTTGGGCCAAGGAATATCCCCTCTTGACAGAACAGACCCAGAAAGTGCTGACATGAATCAAACTTACTGCTTACCACTCCCTGCCCCTCTCCAGCCTCCTAAAAATAGCCACCATAAGGTGTCCATCAAGACATGGAGCCTCCTGTCACTTTGCCCTAAGAAAGCTAAAGAACTCGCCAAGGGGAGGGACTGCTTCCTTCTGACACCTAATCCAGGCAATGTCGTCAGCACCACTGGATAAATAAGGGGAAGAAAGGCCAGGAAAGCAGGACCACTCTCAAGACCTCTCAGCTAGTCCCTCCTGCCCGTCTGCAGCTCAGCTTTTCCAACTTTCAGCCATGGTGGGTCCACCAAAAAGCTAATGGTTAGCAGCAAGTCAGCGTGCTTTACAGAAGTAAATTGGGCTTCTGGCTCAAGTTATTTCTAGTGGGGGGAAGGACAGTGCAGAAGATAGTTCAGTTTGCTTGGCTTTCCTCCTTAAAGCTCAAGGACTGTGGGAGGTTTTCCAGTTAGCCTCAAGTTCTGCACGGGGTAAGGGCAGATGTGCAGCACCTGTAGCTTCAGACAGAAGGGTTACAATTTCCTAGTGCTGTCTACTACTTGATTTTGTTAAAATTGGATGGAACCTGCTGAAGTGGCAAAGGAAACGAGCAATACTTTTATAGAAGAAAAGATCATGGTTTAGTACTTTATAAACAATGTAGTGTCAAAAAATAATTTGAAAAACAGATTCTAGGGGTTTGGTTTAATGTTATGTTAATGTAAGAAAGCTGCTTTTTAAACAATATTACTTCAAATGGTCTTAATAAAATGGGTCTCTACTAAAACAGTAAATGACCCCATGGTATGCTGACAACTTGGTTAGTTAAGAGACTTTAGATTGTTGTTGCTTTTAGCCACTGCCCTGGCTTTCCCTGGGACGCAGATTTTAATGGAATCTTTAAAAATAGACCTGGTGATGCACTTTTACAAAGGAAGTTTCTAGTTTAGGTTGCCATGGCCTAATTACATTAGGCAAGACAGAGGTGAGAGTGCTCAGCTACTTGGTGCTATTTGCTTTCTCTCAGTGCATTTTCAGCAGTACTGGTTCTTTTCTCTCTTTTTCTTCCCAACTGCAGTCCTTCACTCCTGACCAAATCAATGGTAAGTGCAATAAAAGTTAAACTTCAATGGGGGAAGGAGGGAGGACATAATAGCTTCCAAATGCTAAAAACTCACCAGTCTTAACAGCTCTTTTGCTATCTGCATTACTTCTGCACATCTGACAGACGACATTTTTGCTGTTTTGGGAGTTGACTCATGGATTGAGCTGGATGCTTTAGAAAACAAGCAGGTTCTCCCCCAGCCCCCCCTTCCTAAGTTATTTTTGTGATTGATTTCCTTCTAACAGATCGAGTTCTCCAAGGAGCAACAGGATGGTAAGTTACAAGAGAGCAAATGTGTTTTGCAGCTACATGGGTTCAGAGAGAAGCTACAGGCTTGAAGTTTAACCCTTACAAAAAGATGATTAACCTTTACAAAAAGATGAGCTAGGACTTCAGCTGGGATAAATCACCACACTCTTGACTTCAAAAGAGCAGTGCTGACTCACGCTTAAAAACCTGACTGTAGATTCACATATAATTTATCTGGGTACTTATGTGCTGCCCAAGTTGAGAAGTTTATGCCATGAGGAGGAATTATGGTGGTGTTACCAGATCTCCCTACTGAACATGTTTCAGTTGTGCTCCTGTACTGGCCATTCACAAGGATGCTGAAAATGGGTCTTGCATTTGCAAGTCATGGGGGAAACAGGCAGATGGAGAACAGAAGGGGGAAGTGAGCTGAAAATTTAACTTAGCTGCAGAGACACTGAAAATTTACTTGAACAGAAGATGCAAGAGGCCTGCATGTCATTTTTGCCAGGAAGTGCTCTAAGGGGAAGAAGAAAGAATGTATTTACAGTACAGCAGCCATGAAGCATGAAAATAGTGAGAAAATAAGTTACTGTGAATACTGTTGCATATAAACAGTCTGGATATGCTGCAATTTTTTACCATCTCACTATCCCCTGCTGCATAGGCTACCACTAAGTTCCAATATAGATTTTTATTCAATCTTCTACAACAATCCAATTAAAAATTCTGACAAAAATCCCCACTGAAGCTCTGCAAACCTAAGCTGGAGTGTTTAAAATACATTGAGATATGCATTTGGTTATATTCAATAATGGAAGGTTTTTTAAAAGTCAAACAATGAGTAGGAAATATAGCAGGCTTCTAAGTGTGAAGAAAGTATTTAGATTGGAAGATACAAGGATTTACTAGAATCCAGAAAGAGAAGAATAGCTAGAAGGATGTTTTGAGAGAGTCCTAAACTTCTTCAACACCAGCCTGCACTCGATGTTTATACCAAAGCAAAAGGGAGAGGCATAGAGCAGTGAGACTGGAGACATTTCTCTTTCTGCAGACCGAACCCTCCTCGTCCCCAAGAAAATAATTTGTCCTCTTCTGCACTTCTTCCTTCTAAAAATTTTAGAAAAGGGTTGGGAGTGTTTATAGGAAAATGCCATCAATTCAAAGCTCCCAGCATGTGAACCAATGCAAAATATTTCTTTCAGCTTCCACAAATATTCCAGATCACCCAGCTCCTGGCATGCTGACTGAACCAGGCAGCAGAGCCATTAAGAGCTACTTGAGAGACGGAGGATTTCCCAGGAACAGCCATGTTCCACCCTCAGTAATTATTTCCATCCACACAGGCTGGTGCACCAGCAGCTGGATAACACCCTCCTCAAAGAAGGAATTTAGACATGCTTATTTCAGCAGAGATATAAACTAGGACTGGGTAGATTTTTAATAAATAAATGCTAAAACCCCACAGCAGAGATACCTTGCAGCAAAATGCACACCTGGGAAACAAAAATAAAACCAGGCCTTTTCCCCAAGGTGGGGAGCCATGTTCAGAACCCAGTGAAAATAAAATTTCATGGGATTTACCAACCAGACAACTCCCCTGATGGTTTTGCCAATAGCCAACTGGCATTGTTTTATATCTCCCTCTGACTTCATGTCATTAATGCACCAAAAAGAAAGACCAGATCATATGGTATAAATCCTTACAGCTCCATCGATCTCAGGTGCTAGAGCAGGAGCCCATATCAAGTTGGTGTATTGTAAGGGGAAGCTCTAACAGGTTCAGGCAGCCTTGATTTCATACCCTGCAATAAAAGCTGTAAGGGGAGCAGGTTTGCAGTCAAGGGTTGTAGGTCTCTCACATCAGACAGTAGGAGAATTAGTTTCAGATGTATTAGATTACAACCTAGCAGGCTGACAACCTGTATCAGCAGTTTTGCTGGGTGCCAGCAACTCCTCCACTAAGGTGGCATATGGATGGCTACAGCAAGAGCCTAAACACCCCTGCAACATACCTCCCCAGCACAAGATCAATGAAGACATGATTTGAAATGTGTTTTATTGCTCCTAAATCTGCCCCAAGGCACAAAGAGCATTCCACCTACACAAGCTGCAAAACACAAAGCCTGTCTAGCTGCTGGAAGTGCATCACAGTCAAAGGAAAGGCTGCTTTACTTGAAGCTAAAACACAGCATCAGACACTGCAGTGCAGAAACCATCAACAGCACAGTCCAAGATACTCTTGATGTATTAAGTTCAAAGAGTTTTAGCTAGACCCTTAACTTTTGGGCCCACTCCCTTTTTTAAAAAAGGTATTTCTTTGTTAATTGCAACCAATACTCTAAAATAGCTGAAAAATGTACTAAGATGATTAACATGGAACTTTGCAACAGAAGAAGACTGGCAATGCAATGAAGGCAGCTGTCTGTGCTGATTTTCGTAGGAGAAGTGTCTGTATCTCAAGTCCTTGGTCAGCAGTAAGAGAAGAATAAGTGAACCTGGAAACACTGAAAGAAGTCTCAAAGCGTACGCGCTGGACATGCACCGCAATAAAACACCACACAAGTATTATCACTGGGAAAGATGGATCTGTAAGAAGCAAAGACAGATTGCAAAGGGCAGACAAAGGGTGAACAAACAGTAGAAAAGTAATTGCAAGGCAACTCTAACCGAAAACAAAAGTAGAAGCATTTGAAATCCATCTTCAAGCTTCCCATTAGTACCGTGTCATTGAGATGCTGGGATTGCAGGCAGGAGCCAAAGCAGGCAGATGTTTTGCACTGCCAGGTTCTTAGACAAAAGACTTCCAGTCCTCTAGTGAGACAAGGTAGGGTGGATAACAACATTTTTACCTTCTGCTGCTGTATCATATAAAGAAACCTGTTCTTGAATAGCAATGTTTGTGGAAGGCTTATCTTTCCCCATGCTTGAAATACCTACTGGGTCAATCATGAAGCTATTGATGGCCATTAGAGCCAGGAAAGCTATGAAAGGTAGATATAAACATTTAAAAATAGTGAAACCAAAATGTCAGAGGGGAAGAGTATTTCTTGGGATCGTGGGCTAAAGATTCCCCTGGCTAATTCCCCAGAGTTGGTGGAACAGTGCCAGGAGACAACAGGTTCATGTCTTTCTCCATACAACTTGTCAATAGGGAGCTGCCTGGCTTAATTTAACTGTTGCTCTTCCCTTGCAGACTTCAAGGAGGCCTTCCTCCTCTTTGACAGGACTGGTGATGCCAAAATCACCCTGAGCCAGGTTGGCGATATCATCCGGGCGCTGGGGCAGAACCCGACAAATGCCGAGATCAACAAGATCCTGGGCAACCCCAGCAAAGAGGGTAAGTACCCTGCAGCCTCTCATGGGCCCTTCTTGAGGCTGGGGAGCCCCAATTAGGCAACATCAATATAGTCATAGCAGGAGGGAGAGGAGCTTCTGTCCAGATGGGGAGCAAGAAGGATACTGCAGCAACAAGACATGACATTTTTCCAGGCCCCTTTTGAAGAGGATGATGGTGATTGGGGAATACAGTGCTCTGGATTACACCATCAAAACAATAGAGAGAAGTACAGTGCAGTAAGTGAAACTGGAAACATTTCTCTTCCTTCTGCCCTTCTCCTTGGGCTATGGAGAATTCTCTGTAGGGATCATTTTGGTGGTAATTCGGTATAGGTGTAACAAACTTATTCCTGCTCCCAGGCCATCTATGTCCCAGCCGTTGCTGAGGATATACAAGTCCTTTTCCAACAGCTGACACTTAGCTCTTCAGCTCCTTCCAGTGTAGGATCTTCTGCATAAACCAAGACATGCCCTGGGACTCAAAAACGACCTGCTTATTTCTGCTAATTGGGGCAATTTGCTTAAAGCTCCTACAAACCTGGGCATGCTCAGGCATATGTTGGCCATTTATTACAGCAGAAAACTTCAATTTCCTTTTCTCATGGTAAATACCATAGTCACTCTGCCTAACAAGGACCTAGGTGATCCCTAACTTCAGAAGCATATTAGGATGGGCTAAGTTATATCCAAACCCTCAGGCTTAGTAAAGATGGCTCTGAGGATCAACTCAGAAGAGCCAAGTGAAGCATTACAGAATCATTGAAGCTGGAAAAGACCTCTGAGATCATCAAGTCCAACCTATGACGTAACACCACCAGACACCATTATCACCAGCAGAAAGCACTGAGTAGAGGACTAACACAGAGGTGAGACCATGACAGTACTTTAAGTAACAGCAGCAATAACCAACAGCAGTTTTGATATAGCTGGGTAGAAAAATAGTTTCTGTAATGAATATACATTCAAAAATCTCACATGTTTCCATCTATTGTATTTTGTTGCTGCTTAGATGAAGGCTGAAGGAAAGAAAAAAGATCCTTTTATTTGGCAGTCTTACTCCAGTAAGATCATTCAGGGTAGGCCTCACTGAGGACTACAACTTCTGGCCCATGACACCAAAAGGGTTGCATACACTAAGCTTGCGAGTCCTTAAAACTGCCACAATGACCATGTCAATGGTAAATCTGGACACCATCCCCACTGGACATTCCTATTTTAAATTAGTTTATTATTTTGCTAATAGCCTCTGGCACCACATTCAAAAGGCCCTGCAGAAGTGAATAACATGCCAGCAACCTCAGGGGCTTAATGTGCAACATCACACTCTTCTCACCTTTCACCTCTGTGGGGTCTCAAGATTTCTGTCCTACTGTATTCTGCAAAATACACATCTAAAATCCTTGCAATATCATCTTGTACAGCAAGAAAAATACAACATACACAAAGCATAGTAAAGTATGTGAGAAGAAGCCTAGAGCAAGGGTGTGAAACATCAGATGGATGTGAAGCCAACTCTCACAAGAGAGAAACCAGATTCTGCTAAGGAACAGCCAAATCCTTGATGCAAAGACTAAGAGAGGTGTGCAAATGAGGTGGGAGGCTCTCCCGTATTTCAGAGCAAATATCTGAAAAGAACACACACCGAAGTGTTTAGGATGTAGCAACCGGTGCTTTCTTTCCAGAGATGAATGCCAAGAAAATTACTTTTGAAGAGTTCCTGCCCATGTTGCAAGCAGCTGCTAACAACAAGGAACAAGGTACCTATGAAGACTTTGTTGAAGGTCTGCGTGTCTTTGACAAGGAAGGCAATGGCACAGTCATGGGGGCTGAACTCCGTCACGTACTGGCTACTCTGGGTAAGGGATTGTCATCTCTGTGAGCACTTCAGAAACTGCAACTGTTTAAGGCCTGAGAGAGGAAAGATATTCTAATCAGTCCAGAGAGGCAAAAGTCTACAAAGCCAGATAAGACTCTGGGTTTCCTAACTGGGAATCCACAAGGAAAGTAAAAACAACACTCAGTAGAAAGCCCGAACGAAAAGGGTTGGTTTATTACCTCTAAAATTGGACTAGGCATTAGAAGTGCCTATTTGAGGATTGGAGATAAAAGGTTGTATATGCCTCATGCACATGGACAAAGGTAGAGGATTTGCTGTATAGCTTAAGTAAGAATAACTAGAATCTGTGTCTATATGCATGTGCAGAACTTGTAAAGAAAGTTAAAAGTAATAAAGATCAGTTCTTGTATAGATCTTTTTGTTACTAACTCAGAAAATAAAAAATCCTTTGGAAAAACTGTAGTATTCAGCCTCAATTGTGAGTCTGCAGAAGAATTAACCAAACTCTGTCTGCTCTCCAGGTGAGAAGATGACAGAAGAGGAAGTAGAGGAACTCATGAAAGGTCAGGAAGACTCCAATGGCTGCATCAACTATGAGGGTAGGTCCAAGACTTCACCACCCTCTCATCCTACATTTCTTCTTTCTCACAGTTACACTGCAGTTGGCTTTTAGCTTCTCAGGCAAATCAGTCAGAAAAAGCTAGAGCTAAGCTAGGTTGAAAGGCTTATGCATGAAAGCCACACTCTACGCTTACTCTGCAGTCACAGCACCCAAAATACTAGCTTCAGCCACAGCAGAAAAGGCTACTTCATTCAACATCAGGTCTCCAGACTCTGGCATTCTGTAGAGCAGTTGCAGTGATTGGAACCAATCCTATAGCTGATGCTTAGACAAAGTGCTCTATTTGTCATATATTTACTCTTATCATACTTAAGCAGGAAGAGAATTTGAGTTGTACAACATTAAACACTTAGAATTTTCTCTCACATTGCTGGGTCAAATCTGTTCAGTAACATATGTTTTTAATGCCATCAGCTCAGGAACAGCTGTTATTTTATATGTATTTCCCAAAGTAACATTTGCTGCTCCTTCTAACTAGCATATCTGTGTTTTTCTACAGCATTTGTAAAGCACATCTTGTCAGTCTAAGTGGGCTTCCCCAGACACCCAGCGGTACGTTCTTCTCATTTGTGCACTTGTCTGCTTGGTATGTTTAAAGGCTTCCACATGCCTGTGGCCAGATCTACGTTACAAAACGAATGTGACACCATTTCCCCAATGATACAAATAGAACAAAATTACATCCTTGTCCAAGAGCAAACAAAACAGGAATATGGATTTCTGGGTTTTGTTCATAGCTCTGTAACTGTTGGGAATCTGTGTTCAGTGGGTTTTTCAAGCATACCCAACACATGGAAAAAATGTGCAGTAAACTGCATGGAAATGCTCAGGCATCAATATCACCCTAAATCTGTTGTCATACAAAATTAGAGTATGCAAAGTTAAGCTATGCAAACTGACAGCGAGAAACATTTATACTTTAAGCATGATGACATTTGGTTTAAAAAAAAAAAAGGAAATCAAAGCAACACCTTCTGATAATTTCTTGATTTCTGTAAAGACAGTGTAGCCTGAGTATTTATGTTAACTGCTGAGAACAGCTCTTCAAACAAAGTAATCTGAAAAAGAGCATTCTTACAGTCACAATCAATAGTTAAGAGGGCTTCTAAAGTACCCAGTCACTTAACAGTTCTTCTGTAGGTAGGGAAAAAAGAGCAAGAAAAAACCCTTTATATGCTGCTGTTGTGTCCAAAGAAAAACCCAGCAGATGTCTTTAAAATGCAAACAAAATACTGTGGGTCTGCAGGCTGTTATTCTAGTCCAGGAAAGAAAAAACTGCTAACCCTTGTATGGATAAACACACACCTCAAAATAGAAATCAATAGGTGAGTTTGTAATTTTGCTTGCATTTCTTCAGCCAGGGCTGACTTGAAGTCCAACTCTCCCATTCCTTCCCAGAACAGGTACCATTCAAGAAGACCAGATGGCACTCGAGATTTGCCTGAAATTCTTGTTCAGTCTGTCACCATCAACATGGAAACTGCATAAAACTGGATGATGTGCCTCCAACCCCACCACTTTTTACCAGTACAGCCACAGGTATCACCTCTGTGCCTCTACACTTTCATTTAACAAACCTGAACTTTCACCGAGGCAAGCTAGATGGAATAAACTGCGACCATCCAGGACCATCTATTCCAAGCACCTCCTTCCATGTTGCTTGCATTGAAACAACGTAAAATCTCAGAAAAATAAAACATCAATAAATCCTTGTGGTCACTTTTTGGCTATAAAGTATTTCTTTCCTCTGAAGCTGTTCAAACCCACTCAACGCAGCACTCAGCATTCATTTTCTCTGTATATTCTATTTCACAAAATAATTTCCTTGAGGACAGGGAGGAGTAATGAGGGAACCCCTACCTACACCAGCACTTCAACATTTTCGGGAGAAGGAAAGCTGGTGTCAGAACAGCTCCCAGGGTGGCACCTGCCCTAGCACACCAGGCAAAACCCAAAATCAGCCACGGTAGGGGGCCATGCAGAACCACTCTTCCCAACACTATCTCCTCTGTAATATTGCAGCAGCAGGTTCACACCACTATAAGGACGGGATCCTAGCTACTGCCAGTATTTATAGCTATGTGGATGACTAGAAAAAGCAATCAAGCATCAGCCACCCCGAAAGTCTGGCCTTGGGGCCATCATTGCCTGGGCCACAGCAAGAGGATTCGCATTATCTCTTCTGCAGTGACAGTGGGAATAGCCATCGCTCAGGGAAGTATTGTTACTGGTAATCCCTCCCTTTCAATGCAGTTCTTCTCTTTTCCTTAAGTGTTCATGAAACTTCCTTAAACCCAATCTGAGCATCAGCTTGTTCTATTAAAAGCCAACTTTACCTTACTAGGGTGCTATGCTAAAAATGACCATAATTCAAGTGCCAACAGGTGCAGTGGGGGTGGCTGGCACCAGAATGAACTGCAGCCGTTGTAACAGCAGCTGCCTCTTTTTAAGGCTTCCCAAAGAAAAGTATCTTTCATTTAAGTCCCTCACCATGCTGGCAGCCAGGGCCAAATGAGTCCCTGAATTACACCCTGCCCAGAGACCTATGCCAGCAGGTAGTTTACAGGGGGCTGTTGTGGTTGCTACACACACAATGGGAAAAAACCCTCATAGAAGAAAATAGGGGGGGAAGAAAAAAAATTTTTTAAAGGACAATTTATTCATCTTAGCCTTAAAAAGTAATTAAAAAGTGAGAGATACATTAAAGCAAGTTATTTACAAGGACTCGGTCTGGAGAGCATTTCTCAAGGGACTGTTAGACACCCTACTGTTCTTTCACATTGTGCCTATACACACATGCTCCATGTGGTTCTCCTTGCCCAGAATCTATGGATCTAGGTTGCTGGGAAAGGAAAGAAACAACATTTCACCATGTACACTGTCAGCCTGCTTTTTACACTGCCCTGTCACACTGCATTGACAGGTAGTTAAATAATCAGCCTAGTCCAAGGTCAGATGGAGCCCCAGAGGAAAGACTGAAATTTGCATTATATTTTCCTTACAGAAATTGCAGGGTTTATAAATTTCTAAAATATTTGGGGCCCAAGCCCAGATAAGTAACAAAACGGGACGACTTCTAATCAGTGCAGGAGGAGACATTTTTAAACCACTTTTAAAAAACTCATTCATATTTTTGTTTAAAACAAAATGCCAGACTGAGACATAACCAGCCTGAGAGTATTTCTCTGAACTCTAATTACAAGAAAATAAGGTAGTATTATCTACACTACTCTCACTCCTCAAAAACTAAAGCAGAAATAATTTTTACAGACAAAATAGATGAAAACAAAGAGAAAATTAATTTTCCAGTAAACTGAGACCGAGTCTCAAAGTATTTCAACAGAGCTGCACAGAGAATGAATGTTTGTTATCCAAAGGTCTCAATAATTACTAAAAATCCTCACCTCAAATTTAGATAGACAGGTATCTGAAAAAATTTCATGTTCTTGTAAAACAAACACATTTTCGGGCAATCTTAAATAATTCAGTAATTTCTAAAGAATGACGAAGTACTTAAATACCAGCCTGTTTCAGCTAAAACAAATAATTTGTTTTCTTTTTTTAAATCTAAAAAAAGATGCTTTGGAAATTAGTATTTTTTTTTTTAATTGAGAAACAAACCACACCCTCTCTTACAGCTGAAACTTAATCAATAAACCCTAACAAAAGACAACAAACCCAAAAGCACTCTTTGGAAATGCCTGAAGAGCTTTAGTGCCTCATCTGTAGCAGTGCAGGAAAACTTTCTACTTTGCCTCCAAACCATTTAAAAGTTGAACTTGTTTCAACCTACTGCCTCCATGCTAGTAACACTCAGAGCTCTGATCCTGGGAAAAGCTCTTCAAAAAAGGCTGCTTCCTCTTATATTTTTGTTAATCTAAGGAAAGAAACACTCCACACAAGAAGTACCACTGCACTCCAATCATGTCCCACCACTGAGGTCCTCCTTTACTGGCAAAGAGAGACTGAAGACCCTGGGCAGCTGGGGAAGGTCGCCCTGCATCTGCTCAGGCTCTGAATAGTACAAGTATTTCTCAGTCCCTGCCATCTGACACCTCTCACCATAATTACATTTGCTTTGTATTTTAAATAGAACATTGTTAATGAGCATACTTTCCACTACACAACGCAATCGACAGTTAAACTCCTCAGGAGCAGGGCTAAAGCCCTACAGGGAGGTCAAGCTGAAAAACCCTGGTACTGGATATGCAGCTCTAGACACTGCAACCAGCACCATGGAGCAGGCACCCCACAACACCAAAGGGGAGAGGTCAGAATGATTCAGGAGAGGTAGTCACTGAGCCCATGAACACATGGGCTGCTCCTGACATAGGCTGTGTTCATTGACAGCAGGCTGCCACCACACATATGAGCAAGGACATCTCCGCAGCTGTTTCTGCCAGGCCAGGAATAGCTGAGAAACCTCTCCATGAAGGGAATCCATATGCACCGAGCACATGGATTTTAGACAGCAGGGAATTGCAAGAGGAACAGTGCCTCTCTGTTTAGCGCTGCTGAAGGGTCTGGATCCTCAGCAAGGAACAGGCAGAGGCTGTTGTGCACTACTCATGGTGCTTTGCTTTGGAGATTGGATAGGCTCACGGAATGTTTAGGATTGGAAAGGACCTTAAGGTTTGTTTAGTTCCAACTCCCCTACACAGGCAGAGACATCTCGCACTAAACCAAGCTGTTCCAAACCCCATCCAACCTGGCCTTGAAACACATTCCAGACCTCAATGGGCTTGCAAAGCCACCCACAGCATCAACACCTACCGAAGACAATCAGGCAAGGCTTCCTGTCCCTATTGGCCCACTCACATTATAGGTGCTTTCCTCTTAAATGCAGGAGTTGAGCGTCAAAAACATGGATACTGGGCTCTTAAGAATTGTTTGTGCACACGATCAGTTACCTCCCTAGCCTTGGACTACATGATAATGTATTTTGGAAGAATGGACTCCAGCCACTGGTTGGGGCAGTTCTGCGAGAAAGAGAAGGACAGAAAGGGGCACTTACCCAGGGCAACAGATACAGCAGTCAGGTGTGCCTGTTGTGTCAGGAGTTATTTACTGCTCTTACAGCACCTAAGTGCTGTACCCAGCATGGTCCACCTGCTGCCCCAAGCTCATTTGGGCAAAAGTTGCTCAGACATGTCCTCGCAACCCTCTGTGTAGCTTGCTTTTCTCACTCCCGGGACCAGACACTGGTCATTTCTCCCACCCACAGACTAAGAAACCAAGCAAGCACAACAGCAGCTGTGTCACCCTTCCCCAGAGCAAGAAGGAATGGAAAGTGCACTAACTGACCCTAACACTGCAGGAGCCAGCACACATACTCCCTGCCACCTCACAGCATCAGCCCAAGGCTCTGAAGATCTGCCATTTGTTTGGGAACACCTCCAACACTTTTACATAGCAACAATATCCCCTATTACTGAGGTCCCTGGCATCACTACATAAAATCACCTGGGTCCTTCACACAGATCTGCTAGCCCAAACCCTCTTACCATAGTGGCAAAACCGAGAAGAGAAATTTCCCACACTGAAATATTATTTTTTCCCATAGGTCCCTTCTCATGGTACTTCATACTATTGCTACAGGAACAACTGATCCACTTTAGCAGGTTTTCCACCAAATCTTGGGCTTTAAATACAGTTTTACTGTCGATGCAGTCCTGCTGCAACTTCCCATCTACACCCTTCTTTTGCCAGGGAGGCTGACTTCTACAGGGATACAAGGAAGTGCTCCAATGTGCAATGAAAAAAAATAAAGCTTTCTTAGTAACCTATTTCTCATTTATTTTATAATGAAAAACACAGTACTTTATCATCTACCCAGGCATCTCTGTTTACTTCAAGATGAAATCTGAGGTGTTGCTGAAAATATAAAACTCACTCTCTCATCTACCTTCTAGACTACCCGGCACAATACATATCAGACCACAGTTTATTAGAGCATTAAACCAAACTTTCCATTACCAAAATCTGTGGTTTGGGAGGACAGTATAAATTAGCTCATAAACTTTTCACTCCTCCACCAGTGTAGCAATACTCCTAAATCAAACTGCTTGCTGTAAAAGAAAGGCTATCGCCAATCCTCTGGAAAGGTCTTGCACTAAGAAGTGAATGAGGTAGAGCAATGAAAGCAATAAACACACGTGTGCACTTCCTCAGCAGCATGAAAAGCATTTGAAGGGGGATTGCTCACACTGGTGAAAACAAACAGCAATGATGGTTATTTGCCATTATACTTCCAAACAAAACAATTTTTACTGTGTCTCCATAGTTTCCATACACTTAAGCACCCTTAAGGGTGTTCAGTCTTGTGCTGGATCAAGGGCATTTAGGCACAGAGAAATGTCACAAGGCAAATTTCAGCCAGAGACATGGCTCCGAGGGAATGCAGCTCCTGCCCAACCTCACAAACATCCTCTGGAGCTCACTTGGCTTCTTCGTGGTCTCACGAGTGAAAGTGAGCAATGAAGAGCATGTTAAGAGAGGGGCCAGGACAGGTGGACAGCACAAAGTCTTGAGAAAGCCAATGACAAAACCAGTACCTCACAGTGGCTCTGCAGTTATGTTCTCTACAGCTATCTGGAGCATTTCTCCTTGGTGCGCTGCTCTCCCTGCTGACCTTTGTCTTTCTCACCTCCCTGTTGTGTGCCAGGCAGCAAAAGGAATAAGCAGCTGTGCCTCTGGTCTACATCAGAGCACAGAGGTTTGAACAATTGCCAACCTCTTCTGAGAAGACCTATTAGGACAGTGCTGTGCAGTACAGGTCACATCCCTTTTCCCTACAGGCAGATCCTTAAGAGAATCAGAAGCAAGGAGGAACACATAACACTACTTCTACCTCACCCAGTCTAGCCACACTGCAGGTTATTTTCCCAAGGCTCTGCTACAAGGACCAAGAGATCACATGTGAACTCCAGGCATTACATGGAGTAAGAAAGGAAATCTCTCTCATAGCTGCCATGGAACTTGTGAAGGAGGCTTAGAAGATGAAGAAACAAAGCACCCATAATTTGTTACATCTAGGGAAAACAAGTCTCATGTGTCTTTAAGCCAATTTAGGGGCTTTTGGACTTTAAACTCGATTCACATTTTGTTGCATGAGTTTCTGTTTAAAAAATTTCTACAGCACTGCTATGCTTAACTTTTCACAGCCATCAGATGTGAAGAAAGAAAATGCAAAAGAAATCCTCCAGTCAGGTATAGCTCGTAGGAAGGTCAGTAGAGCACAGCATTCACAACCTCAGAAATTACACTTTTTTATCAGAAAAACCTCCACTTTGCATCCTCTGCGTGTGCTTCAAAGCAGCACAATGGCAATTGTCTCTTCTGGGGACACCACACATTATTAAATGCTTGGTCAGAGGCTACCAGGTGCCTGAGAACCTGTTTTAAAGCCTTACAAGAAAATATGAGAGAATAAGGCTTTAAAATAGCTACTAAAAAAATAAATTGCCATCCACCTTATCATTAAAGAGCATAGTAGTATGGAGAACCACTTCCCAAAATAAGCTAACTTTCTAGACTGCTTTCCAGAGTTCCTGGTACCCAGGACTCATAAAAGGTCTCTTTTCTCCAAGGGAAGCTCCTCTTCGCTCGCTCTCAGCCCCCTTAACTAAACTCTTCAGGACTCAAGCAAACCCATGATCTGCTGACTCCCAAAAACCCCAGCAAAAATAAGAGAACAGTACACCTCTTTCCAGGAAAAAGGATTAATTGCTTCCTACACTCTTGTTACAGAAAATGCACACATGCTAAACTAGGCACCATTCAGGGAACACCACAAATATAATGTATGTTAACATGCCACGTTCACCTGGTATCCCAAGGAAAATAAGGCATGAGCATTTTATGTTCACTCCTCAGCTCTATCAATTCAGAGAAACGCAAAGAGAGTTTTTCTTTTATCTTTTCAAATATCAGCTCTTCAGAAAGCTTGCTCAGGAACGCATTTTCTTTGGCTCTTTGTGAAACAAAGATGGATCCATTTTCTACTCCATGCTATACTGAACACCACAGTTTTTCAAGGTGTTTTCCTCCCTGCAAATGACAGTGATTACTAACTGCCTCATTAGCTTAAGAAGCATTTTCAATTAAGAATTTCTCATTTGTAACACTACTGTATATCTGAAAAGCTAAGCTTGTTTTTAGAACACAACAAATAAAACACCTCTGACTTTGTTTAACTTACGAGGTTGCCTCTGGTCTGTTTCTTCATCACTCAGGAACATATCTGATCTTCTGAGCAAGGGTTGATGTTATTACTGTATCCCTTGCATATCCCTGATAGAATAAAAACCAAGCAATTAGTTGAACTCATACAGGCCACACCAGCCAGAGCAAGAACCCATTTTCAGAAGAAAAGGACTATTCTACCTTCTTGGCAAGGTGGCTAAGATTGTAAAACAAGCCATGCAAGAAAAACAGGCCAGGATCTACACAGACTAAGAGTACAGCCCTACAACCACAAAGCAGCCTTGCCAGTCACCACAGGGGCAAGGCACCCATCCCAACATACCTTTCTACATCCTCTGAGCTCAACACCTACACCTGTGCTAGGGTGGTGCTCAGTTACTTTGAGTTACTGAAACCAGCAAAGCAGCTGTTCAAGGAATCCCTCTTTCCTCAGTGCAGATTAAACCCATTATTACATTAATTTGCCCAGTTCAGTAGTAGCTTCCATCATGCCATTTCTGCCAAATGTGATGCTACTCTCTTACATACAGAACTATTCTCTCCCAGCCCCTTGCCAAATTAGAGATAAGAAAATGTTCTATGCCTGGACTAGTAAGTACAGCCATGGCTAATCAACAGCTCCTGGTTTCTGCCTCTAACACAAAGCATGGGAATGAGTTCATACCAGAAGCTGAAACCAAGACCTCTCAAGCTCGTTTCACACCATCAACACGAAACATGACTGTAATTAACGTCTGCCTTAGGCTGCATTTCAGCTGAATACCTGTGGAGGAAACCGTGAGCAGCTCATTAGAGCTACTGCACCTAAACCCCCAGTGACTGTTAATTGAAAAAACATGTCGAAATGATACATACGTATTCTGTGCATTAAAAAACATGTTAAAAGTGCAGAAAATCTACAACATTTAGGATTAGGAAAACCTAGCATCACAGTTACTCAGCACTTACAAAGAAAAAGTGGTTCATGAGGATGGATCTCAGGGTTATCTATCATTTGAGCTCTATTAAACCAGCCAGAGCAGTTTTCTCCCAAATACCAAACAAATAATGAACATGAGGTCTGAAACTGTAAGCATTGATATTGCTTGAACAAAGACACTTTAAAAGACTGTTGGAAGTCCTTATTGCCACCACACAGGATGCCACCCATTTGGATTCTGATACAATAAAAAGTACATAAGTGTATTTTTATCCTTATAAAAATACTAATGACACATACAGGGAGTAGCCCTGTTCTGGGAGATGATGCCTTGTTTGCACAGCCCCGTTTCACACAGCACTTTCAACCTCCAGCAATACTTTCAGTAGATCAATGACTGCTCTGTTTAGCAAACGCCTTTATGTGCCTTTTACATTGACTGCCTGCTGCTACAATCTGTTTTACTTGAGAATTAAGTGCATTTTTAATGGTCTGCAGCTGATTTATGTAGGACAACAGCTCTAATCAAGAGACAAATTTTGCTGAAATTTTGAATTCTTCATAGCCATCTTTGAAAACTTTTATCCTGTGCCACATGCTAAAGTGAACGCAGAGTGATGAACACCTAAGCAGCTGAAGTTTTCTTCTTTGATACCAGCCTTAACAAATTTTCCCTACATAAGAAACCAGGACTTCAGTCTGTAACCTCCACCTTCGCTGTAAATGCTCCCTGAAACCTCTGCTCTTCTTGAATTTTGGTAAAAGTGATTTTGAAATAATTTACTGAGCAATTCATACAGTTCTGCTCCAAATCAGTATTGCCACATGCTGAAAACTGCTAACAGCTACCCAACTAACTAAAAAGTACAGGCCAGCATCCTAGGATTGGAAATCCTTTTTAAACAGGATAGTTTGAAGTTTCATGTTAAAACACCAGGATAAAACACAGTCTTGTCCCATGTTGAAATATCAGCTGCCACCATCATCTTCAGGCCTGCCAAGTCACATTCTCAGCTCGTGAGACTCACACACTTAACTCCCGCATCCTTCTCCTTGCTGATTCCCAGCTATCACTGGACCTCACATGCAGGTCTTGGAGGGCTGTGGCATCCCTCTGGTGCTCCAAGGGACATGCTGAAGGAGCTAGCTCTCCTGGTAGTGGTGTGCCTATATGCCACACGTGGTCAGAGAGTGAGAGTGCTATTGTGGTGCTCTCCCAGGATGGAGGAATGCAAGGTGGTTACCAGGGGCCCATGCCCTGAGAAGGCCCCCTTGAAGGCACCACATCAGCTGCAGCCTGTCTCTCTCTGTCACATCCTCTCGCACCCGCATGACTAACACTGTGTGACCCCATGCAAAGGCACACTAAGGAGAGTCACATATCACAGGAGAAGTAAGCTGAGAGCTCTGCATCTTGTTCTAGCTTGCCCTGCACTATAATGCCAACATAAAAAAAAGTTGGATGAAGAACATGTAGATCCCCTGATGGGCAGACGTGCTGAACTAGCACCTGGGCTCTTTTTGAAAGAAGGCAGCACATAAGCTTTAAATAACCTACTCAGAAACCAAACGTCTAGGCTATTGATATCAGACACGACTAGTTGGACACAACCTTTGCAACACAGACTGAAAGTCTAAAAAGGGGATAAGGTGCTTTGTGAGAGGGGTCAGTGGTGTCCCTTCCTGTGTTTTCAAAACACCCAGTCAGATCCTGCAGCCTGGCTTTACAGGACAGTGTCCATCGCATGTAGCAAGACAGAGGAATGCACGTAACCATAGCTCCTATAACAGGGGTCTCTACCATCCAAATATAGACAGCCAGCTAGCAGAAGTCACTTTCAGGGCTTGTACATGGTGTTTATCAGCTGTTAGGGGATCTCAGCCAAGAAGAACATACCTATAAGCGGTTGTTCCACTTCAGATTTGTACCACGGACATAAAAACTCTTTTCAAAGCCTAGTACATACCAATGGCACAGGAGAATCTCTGAGAAACATTAGGACATTTGTATCCAAGCTTGCATTAACTGGTAGTTTTCCACACTATGTTGTCTGTTACCAAAACCAAACCCAACACACCTAGCCCTGGAGGAGAACACTCTTCCACAGCAACAGATGCTGCTGCAGATGTAATATGACTAATGATGTTCCAGCTCAGGAATATACATGAGAAGTTGTAGGTAACTTATTTGACAGGAAAAATGCATGCAATGGAATTTGTTGGTTCAGTTCCTTTACAGTTTCTTTTACTTGCAGCGGGAATGAAAGCCAGCAAATATCTCTTCTAAAAAAAAGGAAGATTAAGTTTGACCAAAACAAATTTCATTTCAGCTTGTCTTACCCACAGGGCTTCACTTGAACACTTTTTCTCCAGGTAACCTACAACTCCCTTATTTGCTAGCTTTGTATCTTGCAATGCCACGTGCATTTTTCTTCAGCAAGATAGTGCCTTAAATTACAGTAGTAAACACGTTAAAGATTATGCCCAATAGAGCAGGTACTGAAGAGAATACAGGTCCTTTCCAGCTCCAGCAATGACCTATTAACACTGACAATCATAAAAAGTAACATAAGTGGTGACAAAAAGAGACTGTTTACCTACCCCTATCAACATAGGGCAAACCATATCCATCTCCTGAGCCTTCTGTACCAGAAGTTAGGAAGGATGGACATGTCATTTATTGGCATGGGAGATGACCATAACAAAGAGAAAGCATCACCATGAAGAGGGGGGAAATCAGTATTAGAAACTCCCCCTCTAACTATTCCCATGCGAGGAATGGAGGCACAGGGATCAGACTGCTCTAGGAAGGAGTACCCCCACTGTACCTTAACCCTGTTTGTGCTGTATCTCTGAAACGCACAATCCCAAACTGGAAACAGCACCCACAAGGAGACCAACAATGCATTTGCACTCTCTGCCCTGCTGTAGTATCTATTTCTACTCTGTTTTCTGCCAAGACATGCAAAAAAAAAGTAAAAATAATAATAAAAAAATCATTGTTCTCAATGTCCATTTTTTTACAACCACACTTCCTTCCTTCCTTCCAAAAAACTTGGTATCAAAAATGTCCATCTGTTTGCCACTGTCTATTTGAGGCATTTCCTGATCACAGGAACTGATACTCGACACCTGGACAAAGTCTGCTTTTCTGTGGCTTAGGGCAGATCTACCATCTCTCGGCTCCCTTATCACTTTACCCCGTGCGTGGGTGATGGGCCACGTCCTGCCAGATCTGCTTGCTGCAACAAAGCTGCCGAGACTGCAAACGGGGAGATCAGGGCATTCCCCAGGAATGCTAATGTCCCTGTCAGCCTCCTGCCTGCTGACAGGCATGAAACCAAGGTGCTGGGCTCTCCATGGAGACCCACGCCAGCCCAAGGGCACTCCTCAGGAGGCCCTGGTGGGACCTTGAAGGCATGCCCAAATCTTATTTCTGGGCACCCACATCTAGCAATTCCCACCAAACTCCGTTTTTATGTGTTTCCTCTCAGTTGTCCCTGCGTGGTTCCCTCTTGCCTACTCTGATATAACAGGAGATCAGACTACCAAATTAAAAATTAGTGCAACTTTTCAGGCTGCAACCGGTTTCGCAAGGCAGGTGCTTCTGGCTGTAAGTACAGACAGCTCTCCGCACTGCCAGTATGACACACTGAAAGCACATACCCTTCGAGAGGCAAGCTGATCCCAAAGGAATAGCTATTCCTGTAGTGCCATCTTGCGGCCTCGGGTGTAGGAACATCATAGCTGAAAATGGGACGATCAAAAGAAAGATTTATTTATTATTATGTTTTTTTCCTGTTAAAACCCGTTGTAACAGATTATTACAATGCACCTCCCAGTAAATGATTAGCTTTAAAACAAGATTTTGAAAAATATCTTCTGAGCCGATCTGCTTTGTGTTTTGAGCTATTACAATTTTGCTTTTCAGCTGCTATTTCTCAGCAAACAAGAAGGCCCAAAGGCTCACTTTTTGCTTACAGTTTTTGTGCCATCTCGTGACTTTGGCAGGCAACACCTGAAGGTTCCCCAGCACCCCATGGGGAGCGAGGAAGACATTTTAAACCCCCTTGCTGGGGAGTGTGTGTCGTTTTAACCCAAGCCCCATCACAGTGACATCCGTTTTCTGGTCAACTTGTATCTCAGGGTTTTGTTGTTGAAGGAAGCAGACAGGAGCTCCTTTCTCAGAGAAAGATGCCCGATTACAGCTCAAAACTTGCCCACACGGTTGACTCGGGAAATTATTACCAGTCAGGGCTGTGCAAAGACACAAGCCAAACAGGGGAAGAACTACCAGCACCTTTCTTCTCCTCCAAGTATCGCTCTCTCCATCCTTTAGAAAGGCCCTTCACGTAGTAATTGCAAAACACCTTCTGAAGGAAGCAGCCTAAAAATAACAATAAATAATAATTAAAAAAAAGCTGAAAGGTGTTGGTTTACAGGTGAAACCGCCACAAGGTTCCTCGCGGCAGGAAGGCGTGGGGGGCTTCTCTCCGGGGGAGCGACCAGCGGGCCGGGGGAGGCAGCGAGGGCCGGTCCCGCCGCCCAAGCGAGCCCCCCCAGGCTGGGGGCGTCAAGCCCCCCGAAAGCCGACCCGGGCGGGGTGGCAGCCCCACCCCTGAGGGGAGGCCACCCCCGCTGCCGCCCCGGGGAGGGTCCGCAGGGGCCGGGAGCGGCTCCGGCCAACCCCGAGGAACCGTGACCTTCCTGCTGGCGGCCCCCTCAGCTCCCCCGGTGTGCCCGGGTCGGCTCCCCTCTCTAATCTGATTTCAAAACTACATTAGCACAATGATAACGAACATACTGATGTTTCATCGTAACCCCAGTATCAGACCAGACACGTATCGGAAGGGATTTACAACGGCAGGAAGGCAGGAGCAGGGGTGACGCCCCAGGTGCGCACTGCGAGGGGGTCTGGGCAGCAGAAACCCACCCACTCGCCAGGCACAGCGAGGGGAGAAGCGACCCCGGCGAAAACGAGAAGCTACCGCACAACTACCCAAGGAAGAACGACCGGTAACAACCATGAGACACGTAACACCTACGCGCTCGCAGCCCGCTGCTGTCACCGCGCCGGGCTCGCCCTTTAAGGCCGCCCCGCCCCGCCGGGCCTCAAAATGGCGGCGCGGCTGCTCAGCGCCCGCGCGCTGCTGCGGGGCGCCGCTCCCCGCGCCTTCTCCGCGCAGGCCAGGTGAGCGGGGGGCTGCGCGGGGGGCTGCGCGGGGGGCTGCGCGGGGGGCTGCGCGGGGGGCTGCGCGGGGGGCTGCGCGGGCCGCGGGGCGGCTGGGGAGCTCAGGGGCTCCCCCGGGCGCCTATGTCTGGGGCTCCCCCGGTGCGTATTTATGCTTGGGGAGCCTCCTGAGAGCCTCGGGGTGCGGCGGGAGCCCCCCCCCCCTGTGCTCGGTAGGGCCGGGAGCCCCCCCGAGCCCCCAAACCCGGCAGGCTGGGGAGCCCTGTGCGTCCCCGCGGCGGGGTGACCTTTGCTCCACATGCTGCCCGCGCCGAGGGACGCGGTGTCCGCAGGTGACGGGCTGGACGCGCTCCCGCTCCCTCCCCCCGCGGCAGCAGGGTGCTGGGGCTCGGGGAACGGGGGGGTTTGGGGGAGCAGGAGCGAGCTCAGCCCTCGTCTGATTTGGCGGTTCTGCCTGGCGGGGCTGTGGGTGGTGTGAGGGAGCAGCCCGGCCCTTTCCTCTGCGCTAAGGGGGCTGTGAGCTGCAGTTCAACCGAGGGTGGTCTGCAGGAAAGCTCGGATTCCTCTTGAATGCCTTTAAAAATAAGGTGAAGCTTTTGGGAGGGACGCTGTGCAGCTGTCATGGGAAGCCTGCGTTTGAGCGTACAAAACACTGAACGAGAAGGTTGCAGGGGCCTGTTTCTTCCACATACCTCTAGAAGCAAATAGAGGTTGTGTTTCAGGGGTGTTTAATCCTTTTGCACAAGGTAGAGTGTGAGTAACTTCATGTGGCAGGAAATAAAGACCTTATTTTTTGTCATGGGGTAAGTAAGTGTATGCTCAGGTGAGCTCTCTGGATCTACACACAATTACTTTGCTGAGGAACTCGGGAGAGGTGAACAAAATAGTTCAAGGAACAGCAAATGCCTTTTCTATTTACTATAGCTCAGCCCTGTATTTATAACTTCTGTTTTTGGCAGCAATAAAATAAAAACAAGTCAAGGAGCCAAATATAACAAGATGTAAATTTTCATTTCAGCCTTGAAGTAGCATGTCATCCTTGATATTCCAAACCTCTACAAAAGCTTTAAACCTTTCCTTGTTATTTTGTAATTGTACTTTCCTTGTGTGGTTCCATCTACTGACATCTACCACTGTTTCAGTTTTTTGGTTTGTTTTTTTTTTTTTTTTTAGAGAAGGATTTTATTTTTATGTATTTTTTTTTAATTAGAGGGTTGGGAGGATTAGCCTTCCCTGTACAAGAAAATTACATAAGTTAGAAGGAACTGGGAAGTATTCTTTTCAAGGGTAGAACTGTGCAGATGATATAAGTGATATTGCAGAGAATAGTGCAACCCTCAGAGGGTACATTTCCATGCTGTACTTTTGAGTGTGTGAATTTTCAGTGTCACGGATTTGCTGTTTTGAGACTTTGGGTGACGTGTAAAGAATGAACAAACCCCACAGAGTCACAGAATGGTAGGGGTTGGAAGAGGCCTCTGGAGATCATAAAGTCCAGCTCCTCTGCCAGAGCAGGTCACAGTTAGTCAAGAAGTTAGCACCTCAGTTCAAATTGAGCTGAATTGTGTTTTGGAGGCTGTGGGGCAGGGGGAGAAGGCAGTGATGATTTTTATCATCACTAATGAACAGAAACATTATCCTCTTATCTGTGTATGTATTATTACTGTTTTTAGTTTATATGAAGCATATAGGACAAACCACTCCTGCTTTATCTGCTTTTACAGCCTAATAAAGTACAGTATGTGTTAGGTTTTTATATTTACAGTGGGAATCCTTTGGACCTAATAATTTGCTAGGCTTGGCATGGGAACTGTGTTTGACAGCACAGGTATTTCTTTCGAAAGGGTTAAGTAAATGGGGGTGCCTGTGTCCTGAAAGATGCTTTCACTTGTCTTTTTCAGTCCCCTGCAAACTGAACAGCATGGCACGAAGCGCCCAGAGCCATCTTCTGCTAAAAGCTTGGTTGATATAGGTACTCGGAGGATCTTCTCTTCAGATCATGATATCTTCAGGGAGAGTGCCAGGAAGTTCTTTCAGGAAGAAGTGCTTCCTTTTCATGCAGAGTAAGATGCCCCTTAAACACTGGTTTGTCAAATAATATGCCTTTTTTTCTCCCCAAATCCTTTTTGGGCTGTTATCTTTAAGGTGACAGGATAAAGAGGCTTTTTGTTTTCACTTGCAAGCTTTCTATTTCAAATTGGTTCAATCAAAACAAGCCTGCTTATGGAAATCATACGTGAAAAGAACAAACACATGTAATCACAATTCACTGCATTCCATGAGCTTCAGTGTAGGCAATCTAGCATTGTCCTCCTAGGCCTGTGAGCAGACAAATGCAGTTTGCAGGGTTGCAGCAGAAGTGTCCCTGCTTATAGTCAGTAAGTCTGACACTGGTGTCTTGGGGTTAGAATTACGGAGATAATTCAGTTCACACACTGTCGTACTCCTGTCATCCAAAAAAAGCATTGACATGGCATCAAGCTTAGGTTGCAGTAGATTTTGTAAGTATGGTACCTGTAGTATAGTAAGATGGATTATGCATTGCGAAAAAAACTTGCACAGAATGTCCTTATTTAAATTTTTATCTTTTTTGCCCCTGGGGAAATGTGTTGTCTTCTGCACAGAGTAGAAGTGTTGTGCTTCTATTCAGCTGGAGCTGAAGGGTGTTTTTTGCCCTTATTTAGCTGTATCCAATGACATTAGATTTGGGAGAGGAAAATAAATCAACTTGGAACATGTTTTTTGTAACAGAAAGCATTAAGATGCAGTAGTGTCTTAGGCAATCTTTAGTTACTACATTCCTTCGAAAACACCAGGAGGTAGTGAAGGGCTTAGTCTTAAATCATGCTGCTAGATGAGTTGCCTGATGCAGCTCCCATTGTGTATCCACAAACAGTTGAGATGGCACAATGGAGTGGGTGGGGTGATGTGGCTCGGGGACAGAAATGAACAGCAGGAGGCAATGGAAACAGCTTGCATCAGAATACTTGCTGACTATTTTTTTCATCCTCAAACCACAACCTCAAAGTACTGCGCTCTTCCACTGTGCGATCCTATTCTGTCCACAAACCCGGAGGTTTTCCCTCAACCTTTATTAGAATGTCTTCCAGTGCAGGTTTGTGAACAGGTACTGACGATCCTGTTTGCCAGCTTGCTGACACGATTTCCTCAAGAGGCTGGAACAAGTTGGACTTGTGTTCTTGCATCACTTCAGCAAGCTATGAACCATTCTGTTCTTGCACCTTTCAAATAAACAAGGAGGCTTCAGGCATAGTCTATTAATTGGCTGGACTGATATGAAGAGACAAATGTGGCATCACTCAATGCAGTTGTGCATTAGTGTGAGGAGGAGAAGCAGCTGTGGTGGGCAGAGACAGGAATTTGTAGGAGCAAAAGCTCTTGGGATGAGCTTAAATAAGTATGATGAGAACTCTGCTCACTGTGGGTGAGATGCTGAGGTATAGCTCTGTTGCACATAGGTGTGTCAGAGGAGTGGCTCTGATATAAGTCATCTGCCGTAGAATTTTTAAATTGGAGTTAAAAGAAAGAAAAGACTTCTTAAAAAAAAGGCTGGGCCATTGAGGGCCATCCAGCTTTCTGTTGAAATTGTAAGCTCTATAGAGTCACTGCTTTTCCAAGAATCAGTGATTCCTGTGGTGTTAAAGTTTTGCAAACTGTCAGCAGATATGCTTTGACTAGCTATATACAAACTTCAAGCCTCCTTAAAGCAGTAGTTTACCAAGATACAGTACTGATGTGTAGTAAGTGCCCAGAGACCAATTTTTGTAGGAAAGTGACTCATGTGCTGATCCTTTGCTCTTTCAAAGCAGTTCTCATTGGCGGAGCTGAAATCTTTCTTGAAAGATAATGATGTGTTATACTCATTTTGTACACGGGGAAAATGTCAGAAAGATGAAGACCTGCTTTTAATTACCCAGATGGGGTGGCTGAATCTCCTAAATACCAGTCTGGTACTCAGGCTTGTAGGCAGCAGTACCTTTCATAACAAGTCTAATAGACATGTCGGGTTATATGTGGAAGCAGGAGTGCAAACTTGTTGTGCAGGTAGTGCACTTGTAATGCCAAAGGCACCAGTGGACTTTGAAGAGTAGAAAACCCATTATTAAGCCACTGCTTCTTAGCTGCAAAATGTAGTTGTCTGCCTTACATGTTGTTGGTCAGACTGAAGGTGTCTTCCTACATGGTGAAACTGGCTGTGAGTGTTCGAGTGTGAAGCAGCACCCATGACAACTAAACAGTAGCACATGGGAGATTTGATGCCTGACTGTTCTTGTGTTCATTTTGCAGATGGGAGAAGGATGGCCAGGTGAGCAGGGAGCTCTGGCAGAAGGCTGGACAACAGGGTTTGCTGGGTGTTGCTATTGCTGAAAAACATGGAGGCATCGGGGCAGATATTCTCTCTTCAGCTGTGGTCTGGGAGGAGCAGTAAGTACTAAACACTTCTGGAAGAATTTCAATGATGTTATCAAGAGACTGTGTTTTTTTCCACAAGGTGTCCTCATCATGGAACATGCTTGTTTACAGAAAGCAGTGTTATCCTTCTCATGGGAAGGATAGTTCAGACATACGTAAATGCCTCTTGTTTTAAGTGTCCCAGATGATGGTTCAAGTAACATGTCCTTATCCTCCACTGTTGGGACTTCTGACCGGGGGAAGCATTTAATTATTCTGGAAGGTTATACACACATTTGGTTGTCAAAGTCCATTATTTAAATAACAGTAGCACAAGCTCAGATTGTGTCTTGAGATGTCTGTGTGGTGGGGTTGGGTCTGTTGTAGTGTAAAGTTAAGTGTTTAAATCTTTGTTGTCTTTCTGTTTGAAGTCCTTTTTTTTTTTTTTTTTTTCCTCTCCACAAGGATGTATGTTAACTGTACTGGCCCAGGATTCAGCCTTCATTCAGACATAGTCATGCCCTACATTGCAAACTATGGCTCTGAAGAACAGATTAAACGCTTTATCCCTGACATGGTTGCAGGCAAGTGTATTGGAGCTATAGCCATGACAGAACCCGGGGCTGGCAGGTAAGTACTAAAACAGTAGGCTTAAATCAATAGGTAGCACATAGGGGAAAAAAATTTCTAACCCTCTGGGTTATATGGTCATCTTAATGACTAGACAGAATCCTGGGTTAGGCAGTACCTCAAAAAACAAGTGTTACATACAGATACTTTATTAGAGATTTTTTATTTCAAGTTACTTGCTCAGAATCAGTTTCAGGATCATGCCATGGTGGGCAAATAGGTTTTGTGTTTCCTTCTGTGCTCTGGGTTTATAGTTATTAACTTGGTTGTTACATGAACATATTTTTAATATGAAATGTAGTCAGGAGAAAATTAGCTTGGTAAAGAGGACTAGACTTTACTATTAGCTTTTGCTGTGGAATAGAACACCTTATTTCCTTTCCTCTGAATCCTTTCAAACAGAGAAATGTCCCTCCTTGGCCATCCTTCTTGAAAGGCAGACAGCCCATATTTGGAGCAGGCACAGCTCATCTGGCTGACTTGCAAAACGGGGACAGGTCAAGAGCAAAACCTGTGGGCATCATGCTTCTACATGATGGTAGATGTTGCCTGGTGGCTTTTTACAGAGCCTCCTCTTCAGAGCTGGGCCTGCTGAGAGGATTTGGATTTGTCTTCTGGTTGCCATCTAAGGCATGTTGATGTAAGGGGATGCAGACCTCCTGGTGTCAGTGCTTGTATTACACCACCCTCCACAAGCAGATGGTTAAAACAGAACCTCATGCTCTTGTTCAGTTGCATAGATTTATCATCCCTGGCTGTAGCATGTCTGTGGTTTCTGTTACGCTCTCAGCCTTTTCACGGTGTTTCATTATCCCTGTGTGCATTTTCACTGAGTCTGTACCTGGCTGGTATAAAATCTACCTTATTTTATACCAGGTAGAAATCAAGACACAAATTGCAGCTGCTGGAATAGTTCTTGAGGGACCTCTTGAATTTTCTTTTCAGTGACTTGCAGGGAATACGAACACATGCAAAAAAGGATGGAAGTGACTGGATTCTTAATGGGAGTAAGGTGAGTGAACAGACACAGATACTGCTCATAGTCTTTGGGAGCTGAATGCAATTAGACAGGGAAGGGTGTGCACCATTGTTAGTGTCTCACCCTAGTCTTTCCAGTTTTGGGGTTTTTTTGTGGGTTATGTCTTTAAAACTATGCAATGTCTTAACCTTCTTTCTCTCATTCATTTGTATTCCTGCTAATAATATGGTGCTGACAGACTTCTGGCCTTAGCAGAATTTCAAGTGGTGAGAGTGTGTGCAAGGGAATATGTACATAGAGGTGTTCATGAGGGACTCATGCTGCAGAGCTGAAGCTAAGCAGGACTGATAGCTCATTTCTTTTGCTGGAGTTAAGATAGGTGACATTAGCAGGTTCATGAGGCATTCTACAGGATTATAGTAAGCAATTGTGACAAGAAGCCATCAATAGCTTCACATGTTACACATTGTTAATTTCTAGAAAAGAGAACCTGTGTCAATTCAGTACCACATTCCTTCTTTGTCAGGGGACAGACAAAAAATACAGATCTGTGAATTCTTTAACTTCATGCTTCTGACCTACACAAGACCTGTCAAACTAATTCCTCTTTTTATCAACCTTGTTCCAAAGCATTTAATTCAGAAAGCTTAAAATTCTTCTGGACATTTAAACTTTGGCTTTCAGTTCACCTGTTGAAGTGTCAATGGGATTTTTCTTTCTGCTGCTTGATGATCTCTTAACTACCATCCACCTGGCTTGCTGCTTTATTCCAAGTTGCATTTTTTTCACAGGTGTTTATCACTAATGGCTGGATGTGCGATGTAGTGATCGTGGTTGCGGTTACAAACAGGGAAGCCCCATCTCCTGCTCATGGGATCAGCCTTTTTCTGGTGGAAAATGGAACAAAAGGTTTCATCAAAGGACGCAAGCTGAACAAAATCGGCCTGAAAGCTCAAGTGAGTTCATACAACCCATCAAGTGTAAGAGACTGGGAAGAAGTCTAAAACGGCTGGTTGTGTGGCGCTAGCTAAATAAATATGAAGTAGAACTGTGGTGGTGTTCAGGCTCTTAGGTTTTAGAGCACAAGCAGTAAACGTGCAAAGTATGTCTGCTGAGTTGGCCTGTGGAGGTCAGAAGGATGCGATGTGCAAGGAGAGGCTGAGGAAGCTGAATTTTTCACTCAGAAGATGCCATGAAGGACAGGATTTTACTACTGTCTTTTAGCTACCTGACAGTTGGCTGTAGAGATGGTGAAGCCAGATTTTTTCTTACAGGAGCACAGTGAAAGGGACACAAATTACTTTAAGGAATATTTTAAGTAGGTATTCAGCAAAATTCACCATAAAAGTGATTAGACACTGGAACAGGAGCCCAGAGGTCATGGAGCCTTCCTCTTTGGAGCTTTGGAAGGCATAACTGGACAAAGCTCTCAGCTGCTTGCTTTGCTGGAGCTGCTTTGAGTAGGAGATAAACTAGATGACCACTGGAGGACCTTTCCAACCTAAATGATTCTATAATTTCAAGTTAAAGTACACAATAGCAAGAGAAAGAATGAAGCAATAGAAGTGTGATGAAGAGATGAGAAGGTCAGGCTGTGAACTGTTGCATTACCATCCTCCTAGGACACAGCAGAGCTGTTTTTTGAAGATGTGCGCTTGCCCGCCAGTGCCTTGCTTGGAAAAGAGAACAAAGGCTTCTATTATCTGATGGCAGAGCTCCCTCAGGTAAGAGGAATATGGATGTTTGCTGTTTGTATATACAGGCAATTGTTGTCGTGGCAAGAATCTGCTTTAGTCTTAATGATGTATTGTGGGGAGCTGTCTCGGGCCGAGAATCGGAGTGTCTGCAGCCCAAGTTGTGTTGATGCTTCTGCTTTTTATCTGAAGCATGTGGTTCCTGGTGATAGAAGTGCAATGATTTTGTGCATTGGCAAAAATGTTGATATCACACCAGCTCAAAGGTAGGTATCTTAATCAGCATCCCAACTGTCAAAGAACATGAGCTTTGGTTAGTGTATTTAAAAGAAAATAGCGCAGTTTTCTTCTGTGCTTCTAGCATGGGATCACTTTGCTTAATAAATTAAATACAGCTTGGAGGTCTCTGATGCATTTTTCGTTCTCGTGAAAGAAGAAAGCAAGCACTGTTGTTCTCCTACTAGTAGAAGCATATTAAATATATAAGGAACTTTGTAGTAAAGTGAAGAGTTTGTTTAATTGTCAAAATACCTTCCTATTGGAAATAACAGTTTACAAAGTTTTGGAATTACTGGGAAGGACAAAGACACAATGTGATTTTTCACAATGTGGTTGTACTTTGTCAAAAAGATGACTGTGTTTACCTCATGTGGTAGGGATTATGTTTATTTCATTTTATACTGTAAATATGAAACCTGATCAAAGGAGATACTTTACTACTTTCAAGAAACAGATGCTCTCATGAGCAGGTTCAGTGTGATACATCAGATGATTTCAGTGGTGTTAGAAAGTAATTGTTCTGTACTTAGTTTCTGTTTTTCAACATCTTATAAAGAAGAAAAAACTAGTTTCTTTCTAGGTTTTGTTTTATTTCTAGAGGTGTCCTATAGAAATTGTTAAAGACAGTTGTTCAAACTGAGCAGTGAAAACCAATAACTGAAACATAATTCAGTGTGAATTTTTCAGTCAGTAAGAATCCTGTGGTTCATGTGTAGCTATTGAGTCATTGTTGTGCTAAGGCATTAACCCTGAAAATGACTTAAAACGGAGCTTCAGGCAACAAGGCATTTGTCCCACTCAGTAATTTCAGTAATGCAGTGTGTCTGGTTTGGTACTTAATGTGACTTCTACCCCCTCTCTTGATGAACAACATGGCACATCTGTGTCCCAGTTGTGCATCTAATATGGAGAAAGGTAGGACTAATTCAAGTGCATTCTGTACTTTGTGTTTCAAAAGGAAAGACTGCTGATTGCTGATATGGCTCTTGCTGGTTGTGAATTCATGTTTGAAGAAACAAGGAATTATGTGAAGCAAAGAAAAGCATTTGGGAAGACAGTTGCACACTTGCAGGTGAGCTTGAACTGAGAGAATGGTGTACAGATGGCAGGGTGCATTTATTTTGCATCTGTGTGTCTGAAATGTGAGCAAGTGAGAATCTCTGCTGTTTTCAAAGGATTTTTTGCACAGGTTTCACTGTTTGGCTGTGGTTGTGGTTTGCATTGGCTATTTTTGAAATACAAAAACACTTTAAAAAGCAACACTAAAAAAGCTTTAATGTATATATTTTACTGTTGAGTTAGGTACCTCCCACAATGCTGCTTTTGAAGTTGAAATGTGCAGGCAGAAACTATACTGGCTTTTTGCTGCTGATGAAGGAAAATTATCTTGTTGCCCTTAGACTTGCATTTTACTGCCAGAGGTCCTAATCACAAGGTCTGTTACACCTGCATGTATTTCTGTACCTGCCTGGAATCCTACAGATGAGCTGGGTGCACATGCAGGTACTGTGCTTCTGCAGCAAAATGACCTGTGATGCTGATGGGGGCTCCCAGGCAGCGACCTGACTGCTTGTGTGTCTGCAGAGGTGTTTGTGTTCAGCTTTATGGGCATGGTAATGACATTACTCAGGTAGCTGGGTATTTAGGTGACTGCATATGAAACTGTCAGGTCATTCTCTGAGAGCACCTCACTCCTGACAGTGGTAGTCAATTGTATTTTGAGACCTTGATGCCTACACTGTTTTGTTGCAGTCATGAAACAGATGTTGCTTCCTGCAGGATTGTGACATTGCAGTTTTTGTGAAAACAACATTAGCTGTTGGGGCTGAGCCAGACCAAGCTCCTGCATGTTTGCTTTTGCAGGATAGAAGTGACTCATATGGGTTAGAAGATGTTGACTGTCCTTCTCTTATATACTTTTGAAATACTTAAAAAAAGAAATAGGTATGTTTCAAAGTCTTGAGGATTCCTTTGTCAAAATCAAGTCTTTAGTTGTTGTGAATAGCAGCAGAATTAGGACCTTTAGAAGCTAGGTGTCTGTGGGTATCTTTAAGAAAATTAGTCTTCATCTGTTTGTCAGGTTAACATTCAGAAATCCGTAATTCCACATGGAATTTAGTATATGCAGAAATAAATGTTTACCTTTTTTCAGGTACTTCACAATTGTTGTAGTAGGTCACTGCAGACAGCCAGTATAGTATTTTCTAGCTAACCCACTGCCAGCCACCAGGTGGCCAGTAAACTTAATTCTATTGTTTTTGTGGACTTAATAATAGACTTAAGTCTATTTTTGCAAAAAAATAATCCATTCTTTCTATCTCTTCAGTTTTTTTGTTGCTGATAACTAGAATGTGCAAATAATAGAGCTCTTCCTTTCCTAATTCACTTAGTCTTGCCACAGAACAGCATTTGAAATCAAATCTTTTCTTTGCAATTGTAGCATACTGGCCAATTATATTTATTGTCAAGAGAGTCATAGAATTGTTCTGGTTACACAATTTTCTTATTGACATAAGACACTTTTTTTTTTTCTGGGTGGTGTTTTTATCCCCTCCCTACCAGAATGACAAGAAAACATCAGTATGTTTGCCTGGTCTGATTTTATATAACCCTAGTGATGGATTTTAACATTTTTTATCTAGAAACTTTTCCAGTGTGACAGACCTCAGTGTTGGAAAACTTGCTAGTAGTCTAAAATTTCAATTGGTTTTGCTTGTCTCTTCTCATATTTAAGGTTATGGTTGGACTTGATGATCTTGAAGGTCTTTTCCAACCAGGATGATTCTCTAATATCACTTAAGCTCTGAAGAACTGAATACTTTTAAAAATCCATCCAGTAGATGTTGAAATCTTTCTTATAACTGGGGAAGTGAGTGGCTGTAGAGAGCGAAGGGACATTGCCCCACAAGAGGGAGCTGAGAGTGACAGAATGCCCAGAGCCTCCTGCTCTGCACTCTCTAGGGATTTGTATTTTCAGGCTGTTTTTTTTCTCTTAATGTCATGTTTTGAGTTGACTTGAATAGTAAAGGGCAGTACTTTTCTGTAATGAGGTGGGTAAGGCTGTAGTTGTGTCAAAAGTAAGTTTTCCTTTGATGTACAGAGCCAATGTTGTCTGAAATGGTGATTTCTAACAGAAATCCTTTTAGAAAACTCTCCACTTTCTACTTGAAATATAACTTGAAAACTATACTACTTGTGGTCTTTCTTCCCTCTGCCTCTTCTGTCCACTGCCAAAATAAGACAGTACAGCACAAGCTGGCAGAAATGAAAACACAGATTTGTGTGGGCCGAGCTTTCATGGACAACTGTTTGCAGCTGCATGCGGAGAAACGCCTGGACTCTGCCACCGCTTCCATGGCCAAGTACTGGTATGTGCTTCAAGGAACTGGGAAATGCTGCTTGCATGGTCTTGACAGGAGTCTCATAATAAAAACACTGAACTGTTCTGATCTAATGGAAAGATAAAATGACTATCTGATTAATAATAACAGCATAGTCAGCTTCTAACAGAGACCAGTAACTTGAACTTCAATCATGTAGTCACCCAGAATCTTAGTTGTGTTCAAAACTGGTGTTGGTTAAGCAGGTCAATTTCAGAATAACATCATGCTTTTAAAATAGGCTTCCATTAATAACAAGATCAGGACTCAGCTTTAGCTTCAAGTAAATGTCAGTACTTCATTGATATTAGACAAATATTCACATTTCCCTGTAGCAGATTGTTGTTGGGTGTGTTTTGTTTTCTTTTGGTTGTTTGTTTTGGGTTTTTTTAAGGGGGTGGTATTTCTTTCGAGCTTTTTTAAAAAAGCATAGGTTTATTTGAAGCTCCTATTATGCTCTTCTAGTTCATGTTACTTAGCAATAGCTGTTTGGCCCAGCCAGTTTCTGAAGTGACCTGGTTTGGTGAAGAAATAGTTGGCTGCAGCTATTGCTGTAACTGAGGCTAAGAACTGCTTTCCTTTATTGGCCACGACTCCTCCTCCCTCTCCCTGTACTTGGTGGGGTTATCTGTTAACTTAGGTTTTACCAGAGAAAGTTAGATGAGTGGAAGGATCTGAGATAGTGGCACATGAATGTGCATAGTTGTATTTCCCTTGCAAAGATGGGAGGAAAAAAACTACATCAGACGTGAACAAATAATTTAATGGAAGATGCACATGTTTACAGATTCTAGGCTTTTAAAAGTAAGTATAGAGGAAATGAACAGAGAATACTAAGGGAATCTAGAGAGAATGCTTAGCATGAAAGGAAGGATTTTGGAGTGCTGTTGCTGGCAGTGATTACCTAGAAGTACCAGGTGCATAAGCAGAGACATTTAGTTTCAAGGAGGAGGAAACAACCAGTGCCAACTCAGTTACACACTTTGTTCCTCAACAATTTTCCTGAAGTGAGGTGTTTGAAGCTCCCCCACCCTCCCAGATGTTAGTGCCACATTCCATTTAGAATTTCCTCTTTCCCTAATGGAGTTCTTGTGGCTCCCTACCGTAAAACTCCTTTTCATGGTCTAGAAAACACTTGAATTGAGATTTGTTTTATTTCCTACTGTTTCAGGAGGCTATCTCCAGTTAATTTTGCTTCAAACCTTTTGCTCAGTCAGTGTATTGAATTGAGCTTTGAAGAACTGTAAAACTTAGTTCTTTTTTCCTATATCTGATTCAAGGTCTGTAGGTCTTAATTTTCTGGTGACAGGTTGTTCCATGTAGCTAAATGAATTTTTAAACACTTTGAGAAGACAGTTGTGGTAGCTCACAGTTGTGGATTTGAAGTTGGTATAATAAACTGTAAGGGTTGAACTGGCCAGGGTGGAGGATGGTTTGGATAAAAGGACTCTTGAATTATTCCAAGAGAACCAGTTGACTTCAATTGGCATTTTCTTTACTTCTGTTGCCACTGTGGAAGTCGGGTGTTTAGAACGTGGCTTTCATCTATTTCAACTTTACCTTGAGCTTGCAGTGCAGCTGAAATCCTGTGGGTTCTTCCATGTAATTCTCATTGAGTGTTTGAAATATCATCAATTATGTAGCTTTCCAGAAGCTGAGATACAGGGCATCAACTGTAAATGACATGGTCTGTCGTGTTGTCGAGGGAAGACTGACAAAATGAAATGCTTTTAAAGGTATTTTTTTATATTGGAATAATAAAATATTTTGAAGTGGGCAATCCTGTTTAAGAATTAGTGTTTCTGAAAACTGGAAACTATAAATCTATTGAAGAAAATACATGATCTCCAGGTAATGGTTATATTCAAAGAGCATCCTGCTTTTTACTAGTTTGGGGGGTAGAAGCCTATGCTGCTGTTTTTATGACACAGCTGGGGGATTCGATAAAGAAAAATCTCCTGGCCTGTGAGAAAGGTAAACAAGCTTTGTCTTTTCCAAAAGCTTTCCTTCTCCAAAAACTCTTCCATAAGGAGAAAACATCTTAATACTCTTCAGCTGAGTGTATTAATTTCTTGCCAATGGTGCAGGATGAACAAAAGGTCCCTCATAAGAGGAAGTATTTTAGTGGCCATCATTTAAGATCAGTTATATAGACTACAAAGTTTGGTCATGTTTTTGTCTTGCCAACTTGTCTGTATCTTCAGTAACATTTCACAGCAAAACATCCTTCTAAAAAACAAATTTCTCTTTGACCATTTAAGGTGTTCTGATCTCCAAAACAGCGTAGCTACTCAGTGTGTGCAACTGCACGGAGGATGGGGGTACATGTGGGAGTATCCAATTGCAAAGTAAGTGTAACATTTCAGGCTTGAATGATGAGAGAGATTACCACAAAAGTAAAACGAGACACTTCCTTTACGTCTCCTTGTCAGTTGTTTTGTGTTAGTACTGATTTACTGTTCATTTTCCCATGGTGTTTATTGAAAGGTGATCCACTGGGCAGAGGTCTGCAGGAAGGCTTTGTTTTGATTCTCCAAATTACTCAGAAGCTGTTCAGCAGTTATTACTTCTTTTTCACAAAACAGAAGTTGCTCTTCTGGAAGAAAAAGTTAATTGAAAAAAAAAAAGAGAAGCAATGTGAAAGCAAAAATGAGGGGAGCTAGTTGTCTTTATCTGAAATAAAATTCATACATCTAAAAGGAAAGATAACACGTTGGTCGGCCTAAATGTTTTGTAATACTACAGAATAACAAGGTGCCTAATCAAGAGTATGAGTAGCTACATTCAGTTTTTTACACCTTTATAAATGAAAAATCTAAGAGAATTATATATAGGGAAGAGTGTGCCATTCCCATTTTTTGCTTACTTGATGAGTTTAGGGACATTTATGGTAGTATTTCATGTTACCTTGTATATTATCTGGGAAGATTTCTTTCCTTTTGTGTACGTGCCCTTTGCCACACTAATAGCAGCAGAGATTTCAGTGGTTATGTTGGTGGTGGTTTGGTTTTGGTTTTGTTTTTTTTTTTCAGAAAGGGGGTAATTTGGTTTTGCTGATTCTACCATCAGGACTGCTGTGCAGTTGTCATACGCAGTTAACTTTAATTTCTTTAACTGGGTAGGCTTAGGGGTTTGTATTAATTCTTAATACAGAATAAAGAGTATGGAATGTTGCTTTAAAGTAACTTTTTCCTGCATGTTTTTGAGTACTACTTTTGAGTGTTAGGCACCCTATCTTATTAAATAGGAAGGCCAGCAAGTCCTCTTCAGGGTGTCCTCGAACCCCTGCTTATCTCTGTGTGCTGTAGTTGTCCATACAGGGATTTATTATCCCTGTGCTTCAGCAACACTCATGATTCTAGAGCATTGCTCCCGGGCTGCTCTCTGTATAATGAAGCAGAATTAAGATGGAAAAAGCACGCTGTCATCATCCTGTGTGCTGTCACCAGCTGTGTGTGTACTGGGGCTGGTTCCAGCATGAGGATGGAAATGGTTTGGCTGTGTGCAGTGATTTGGCTGCTGGCCCAAGTGGAGCTGGTGGCAGAAGAAGGCTGTAGCCAGCAAACGTGGAACCAGTTGGCATTTTCTTTTTCTCCCAAGATGTTTTTGAGTCCCACCTCAAAGCAAGAACTGACAGCCCCTTTAGCAATCCTCTTGACAGGATCGGACAGGCCAGGGCATTAGAGCAAATTACCACGATAACTATCGGGCTCTGCAGGAGTTGTTTTCTCAACAAAAGGACACCTGGGTCTGTCAGTTCCTGCAGACTCTTCTGGGCTGTGGGCTGTGAGGGTGGGTGAAGGGGCTTGTGGCTAATGCTCAGGTGATGTGAAGAAAGGAGGGAGCAAGAATTGGGGGAAAGTGGTAGGAGTCTGGTATTGCAGTGCTTTAATCCATTCTTTAATTAGGGGTGATAGTGCAGACTTCACAAGGTAAACAAAAGCCCTGGGAAAAGGACCAAATGCTTTGTTTGGCACAGTATGGAAAGGTAGAAGATTTTATCTAGGTGAAGCCTCTCTGAAAATGTGAACTTGAAAATGGGAATGGCATACTTTGAAAAAAAGGATCTTCAAATGTAAAATGTAACATTTTTCTTCTGCTTGTCTGTCCCTTCTGAGACGTTTTTAATCAGTCCTTGCTTTGTTTTTTTTTCCCCACAGAGCTTTTGTTGATGCCCGTGTTAAGCCCATCTATGGTGGTACCAATGAAATAATGAAGGAGCTTATTGCTAGAGACATTGTCAGTGACAAGTAGGGCAGATGCTCACTACTTGGGAGAGGCTTTCAGAATCTTTTGGTATTCATGTATGGCATAAAATCAGATGTGGGACTGAAAATGTGGTATATTGTATTCTTTCATGAAAGTGATAGGATTTTAAAGCCAGTGGGCTTATATGCAGGAGATCTAATATTTAATGAACTGATATTTAATGAACGTTGAATTTAACGATTTGGACAACACAGTAATTCTCTGGGTTCCTAAAGCTGTGGTAGTGAAAGGCAATTTTTTCTTTTTCCTGGAAGTTAATGGGTGACTTGGTCTTCAAGCCCTGGTGCTGCTCTCTTCAGCCCCGCTCGTGCTTCCCACAGTCACATCTCTGCTGCAGAGGAGCTGCGTCCTGAACAAATAAACGTTAAACGTTAATGTAACTCTGAAATTTCATTTCCACTCGATGAATGCCCCTGTATGCAAGCAGAACCTGGAACTTTGGCTGCAGTTCTAGTTTCCTGGGGGGAAGGAGTGCATCCCTGACCCCTGCCTTTGCATGTAACCCCCCATGCCTTATCGCAATTACTTTGTTCAAATAAGTGTAATAAAGCACTTCTATGCAGTCCGAGGGTTGCCTGCCTTGCTTCAGAGCTGGGGGGGGGAAGCGGAACGCTTGCGCCGTGCCCCTGTTCACCTGGCGGCCGGGAGGGGCAGTTTTGAGGGCGGGAAGGTGGTGCCGGGGAGGATCTGCGGGTGTTTCTGAGGGGTGAGCCCCGGGGAAAACCCTACCAAGCACCGGTTTCCGCTGTGTTCGTTTATTTACGTGTAACTCGGCGGTTCGGCAGGGGCCGGTCTCCCCAGGGCGTCCCCTTCCCTCCCTCACAGCGCGGAGGAACCGGCCCCGCGCGCCGCCTCCCGCCCCGCCGCGGCACGCGCGCCAGCAGCCCCGCCCCCGCCTGGGGCCCCGCCAATGGCGGGCGGGAGGCCCCGCCCCAGGCCCCGCCCCCCGCGCGCGGGGATTGGCCGCGCTCCTCCCCGCGCGGCCCCGCCCCCGCCCCGCCCGCCGGGCCGCGCTCTCGCTGGGCGCGGACGCTCCCACAGCGGCAGTTGGAGCCGCGCCGGGCGCCGCGCCGCGCGGGCAGGCGGCGGCAGCGCCGCGGGGAGGAGCCGGCGGGCGGAGGCAAGCGCGGGGGCTGCGCGGGGCGGCCGGGGGCGGGCGGCGAGGCGGCGGCTGCGCGCCCGCGGGAAGCGCCGCGCTGAGGCGCGGTGAGGAGGGGAGGACGCGGGGCCGGGCGGCCGTTGGCGGGAGCGGCGGGAGCGGCGGTGGCGCCGCCGAGCGCTGGCGCGCACGCGCGAGGAGGGGGCCGGGTGGGGGCGGGGCGGCGGGGGGGGGGTAACGGTCTGGGCGCGGGGCGGGGCTCGTGAGGCGGGGCCGGGCCGGGCCGGGCTGTGCGGGGCAGGGCAGGGCCTGGCCCGGCTGTAGGGCCTGGCTGTGCGGGGCCGCTGCCGCTGCTGCCATGGGGGGGGGTCTCGGGTTCTCTCCGCGCCGTGTGGGCGCTGCCCTGCCTGCCCGGCCCGGCTGTCTGGCCGCGGCCCTACCCTGGCCTGGCCTGGCCTGGCCTGGTCCCGCCGCCGACGTGCGGGAGCGAGCAGCCCGCGCTGGGCCGGGGTGTCGCTTGCTGCCCCGCGGCGCGGCGGAGTAGGTACATAGTGTTGTGCTGTCTTATTCGCTGTGTTTTGTTTATAAGGCTTGGGTCTGTAGGCGGGGGAAAGGCTTCAGCCTGCAGTTTCATGTCTACGTTTTTTTAATTCCTGGGTTAAAAGTTCTCTCTGATCATCCAGCTGAGTGGATTGCCAGATTCCCTTCGAGTGACTGATGGAGCTGGCTTCTCAGACTACAGGTCGCTTCTAAAGCTGAATACTTTAGATAAAAGTACCTAGCAGAGCTCAGGACAGCAGCTCAGAGCCAGGTGTGTCCCTCAGCCTTCCTGGAGATTTCCAGTGTGATTTTGAGCAAGTCTTTTAATCCACTTTGTGCATCAGCTCCCTGGTTGCAAAACGCTGAAGCGTTTCCCACAGAATGTAGCAGGGTACCTGGTGCTCCTCAGCAATGGGAAGCAGAGTAACCGATTAAAAAAAAATATTAAAAAAATCTCCAAATTACTAACATGCTTATTGTCACAGGGTAGGTATTTCCTTTTGGTTCCTAATTTCATAAAAAGGGTGTATTGAAAATGGAGCTGGATGAAGCATGGTTATGATGCTAGTAGGTGCAGCAACCCAGAAAGCTTATCTCTGTGCCTTAGGGCTCTGCTTCCTTATTGGTCCAGATTGTGAAATCCTGTAAATGGTTTGGGGAGTTGAAATTCCAGTCATCTTAGTGTCTAAGAGCTGAATGGGTCTTGTTTAAGATCAGGTTCTATGACCCTCTTTTCGAGGACTGAAATTCAAAAGGGTAACTGAAATGTTGATATGGACTTTACTGTGGTTCTAAAAGTATTATAGATCTTTATATCAGAGACATATGGGCAGCCTACTAACAGTGGCATCTGTCTTGTACTACAAAAAGTGCTTAATTTTTTACCTGAAGTTTAAAAACTACTTCAGATGTTAAGTTGCAAATACATGATACTATAGGCTGCAGAGGAATTAGCTGATGGCATGGTAGTAAACTTGGAAATAATATATGATTCTCTGTTGAGAAGCAGTTATGAACAAGGAGAACAGCAACCCTGTTCAGAGATTTTAATGAGTCATGGATTTTATCATAAATGAATTCCACTTGAAGTATGTCTTGTTTGATGTGTTTAATGATTAAAACTGTTTGGGTGGTCTGTCTTAAATTGAATTCTCTTACTGTTCAAAGAGAGATCCTTTTTAGGTGTGTGTGTGTTTTGGTGTGTGTGTTGTTTTTCAAAGAGGAGGAATTTGTGCTTATATCTTCTGGGGAGTGCAAAACAGTAGAGTTTGCAGTTTTATCTCTCTGGTACTGCCTGCACAGTGAGTGCTGCCGAAAGCTGAGACTCCCCACATAAGCCTTTTAGGGTGGTTTGGTTTTGTTTTTTCCAACCTACTAGTAGAACAAAATACTAAAATGCTTAAATACTCGTCGTGAAGAACTGGGCTGCTCTTGAACTGAAAACAAAGGCTGCCTAGTGAGATTTTATTTTTTAAAGGCTAGTCCCAGGTGTGTTAAATATGGACTTCTTTCCATTTTCTTTCACGCTCCTAACCAGGACATACCCAGTGGGACCAAAACCTCTCTTGCAGTCATTGCTACGAACTGCTCTGTGAGAAAAATGCGGATTATGCTGTTGAGCTGTCCTCTCTCTTCCTAGAGTCAACGATTCCAATCCTGGAAATTTTGTGCAGATGGGGGGAGGAAGGTACAGCATACCCGAGTGGCTGCTTACCACCAGGCAGGTCTTGGAGAAGCTGGCCCGAGGGAGCTGCTGGGTGCCCAGCTCGGCGGGTGCTCTGGATGCTGGCAGCGCAGCTCCGGCGGTGCCGCAGCAGCTCCTGGCTGCCAGAGCACCACTTTATTTTTGTCCTGAGATTAGCAGGAAGGCTGTCCAAGAGGAGCTAGGGATTACGGGACAAACAACGCAAAGCTGTTAGAAACCAGGTTTTGTCGGTTGTCTTGTAGGCAGATCTAGCTTGCTCGTGTAGCTTGTCATCTCTTCTGCAGGTTTTCTCTAAGAGACCTTGAGTTTGAGATACAGTGTTTTGGAACATTCTTGCTCTGCTTAATTTTGGATGTTTCACTAGGTGCTGCCTGCTGCTTCTAGACAAGGAATAGACATTGGAAGTTTGCTTATCTGAAACACTGTTAATCTATGAATAAACTGGAAACAGGTGTATTATTTTGAAAGGATATTTATAGGCCCCTGAATGTGTAAGAAAGAAAAAAGCCAAAACCTAAATGTAAAAAACCGCTTGTCTCTGTGAATCTCATTATTAACAAGGAAGTTTCAAGTATTTGGGAACAGGAAAGATGATTGGATTTACAAGGAAAAAGAGCTGATGCAGACTTACAGTCATGCAAATGGAGTTTTATTACCATTGTAAAGGAAAAGATTGCAAACAAAAAACTAGAAGACAAAGCAGTCCTCCCCCAAAACATTGTCTGCAGTGTTGTGTAACAAAAGTGAGTGTTATGCAAAGGGAGAGAGTCAAGAAGTGAAAGGGCTATAAACAAAAGCTGGGGAGGGAATGCCACCCTGTGTGCAGGCAGGTTTGTGGTTGTGTTGTGTTTATTTTAATAGGGTGCTGCTAATTACCCACATGAAGACACAAGTTTCAGGATGTAGACAAGTTCTGTTGAGGTAAGCCTGGTGGAGAAGGGTACAACATGGAAATGTCAAGTAAAGACTAAGAAGTAAGCACAGGTAGCAGAGGGTATAGGAGCAAGGGTCACTGGGGGATTAGGAACCTGTAGCTGTGGTGAGAGAAGGGAGCAAGGTGCAGGGTCAGGGGAGTGCTGGGGCTGTGGTAATCTGCAATTCCCAGCAATATCCTCCTGGGTAACTGAGGCATTAGGAGAGGATAAGCATGAGGTCACTTGAATCACCAGTTACTCTCCTGTGCATGTCTGGTACTTGTTTTTTCTCTTTCCTTGCACTTTACATCAGCTTTTCGTTTTACAATACTTTTTAGTCTTTCAAGTGGAGTGGGTATTCAGCAGATGAAAAACGAACTATTTGCCAGTTTAGAAGTATTTTGGCTATTGAGCTTTTGAAGCCTCAGGTAGTACATAATGAAAAAAATCCTGGAAATGGTTTACCTGTGACAAAAAAGCTTTTCCCAGAGTGAAAATGCAGACTCTTCCTGAATACTGTGTTGCAGTACTTGTCTTCCTTCCCTCTGCACTTTTTTTTTTCCTATCCCAGAATATAATAAGTTTAGCTCTGGAAACTCCCTCCCAGTGAGGGTGGAGTGAAATTATTTTTGCTGCTTTCTGCCAAAATGAAACAAAATGTGTCAAAATGAAAATTGTCTGGAGCCAATAACTTGTACTAAAGCTTGCTTCTAACTTTTTTGGCAGCTGATACTTTTTTTTTGTTTTGCTCATATACTGATGTTGTGTGGGTGTGTGTGTGAGTGAACTTCTTGGAGAAATGCCAAGGACCTGGAGACAGGGAGAGTATCAGCTTTTATGAAGTATTTTAGGTGTCAGTGAAATGAGAGGAACACACCTGAAGTGTCTCACACAACTGTCTGCAGGGCAGAAGCATTGTGTGAAGTTGCTAGGGAGGGGTTAATTGAGCTTTTCCTCTCTTAAAAAGTATTTTATTTTTTTAGCTATATTGCAGCTTAAGCACCTTCTGCCAGAACTCCTCATTAGTTAGTGGTTTGTCATTTCTCTTTAATATTTATAGTTCAGTTTAAGGATATTCTGATTTCTTGCCCTCTTTTCCCTAAAAGATGGGAAAATAAGGCCCCTAAATTCAAATAAACCCTTAAAATAATTTGCTAATGGTATTCACTGAAATTTGAAGCTGTACCAGAGAGTATGTAGTATTTGAGGGAATATGATCGAGTTAAAACACGTCACTCTGAACATTTTGTGCTGCCGGTGTTTTTTCATAGCCTCCATCTTCACATCTCAGGTCTGAGATACACATCTCCAAACGTTTTGTTTGCCTGAGCAGCAGCTCTGCTGCATGTGGGTGTTTCCTGGCTTTCAGAAGAAGCAATGTATGACTGGTAAACTACGCGGGCTAAGGAAGGTAGATAGTAAAGTTGAAACAGCTATTATTTCATTGGTCAGTGTATGTAGATCTCAGGCTGACAGCTTTCTTCTGAAAGAACTTGGAGTTCCCAGGGACAGATCTAGCATGGGGACCTTGAGTTCAAGGTAACCCCACAGAGAAAGTGTGGGCTTCACTTTTCTCCCCTGTATGTTTTAGCCATGTAAATCACCGTTATTTAGCATATGCTGAGAGGAGGGCAGGCATAGGTGTGTGAATCCATACCCCTTTGGAATGAAAAATTCTTGTGCCTGTTAGCTCTTACAAGAGTGGAAAGACAGAAATCGTGAGTCAGCCAGATGCTGAGAGCACTGCCAAGTCACCAGAACCTTTGCAGTTTGGGGCTCCAGCTCTCCTCAGTGTATTTCCCTTGCTGGACCCAGTAACAAGGCTCATGCTTGAATGACTGTCCAGCAGAGGGGACTTTGTGCCACTTTCCTATATAGTCTGAAGTTATTGGCTTGTTGATAAAAATTAAAATGCTGTGGATTTTCATAGTAGCATTCAGAATGTTTTTTAGTAGTGTCATCAGCATTGGGACCACCAAACCTGGTCCCTGTGATGCTGAGTAGGTGATGTACAGAGATGAAAACCTCATGGTTGAAGTACACATGAAGCAGTGAAAGGTGAGGGTTTTGAGGGTTAAGGAGAAAGTATCCAGCCTGGTACTTCTCAGCTCCTTAGGTTTCTACATCTCCCTTTCATGTTTGCTCCTTCAGTGTAAAATCTGTAGTTATAAATAAGCTAAGGCTTCAGAGAGGGAGTTTGCTTTTCTGAAGATCCATATGTGGCAGTCTCAGAATCATTGACTCCTTATGGAATCTGTGCATTGAAAATTGCTGAGCTAGGCAGTTGCTGTGGAGATCAAAGAAAGTGAAGATATTAAAAGGAGGGCAATGGAAATGCTGCTGAACTAGTGCGCTGGTTAAACAGAATTTACTGTGGAACTGTTGTGCTACACTGACTTTTGTTACTGCTCTCTTACTCTTTTGGGCTTTGTCTTTAGTTTCTTAACGAAGAACTGACAGCAGCTTATCTTTCATGCTTCTGCAGGCCATGTTCAGTTAAATCTTTCTTTGTGTTTATTTAACCATCTCCTAATCAAAGCTGAAAGCACAGCGTAAGGCAGTGATTCCTGCTCTGTAGGCTGTGGAATAGATAGGGTATGACATGGCAGCTTAGCTGCTGACAAGAAGAGGGGAATGTTGATACTGGTCTTTTGATCCCAAAGTTTGGGAGCTCTTCGTCCAAGCCATGGCAAGCCATAGGCACAAAGCTTTGTGAAGGAAAAGTGTCTTTAACCAAATGGTTATAAAAAAATATTTGTATTATTCAGGCAGTGCCTATGAATAAAGAAGAACTGGATACAAACACGCAGTAGACATTTTTTTGGGAAACATTTAGAACCTAACAGACCTCTGTTTGGTTTCTAAAGTGTATTTGTGAAAAAAATATGATACATTCATTTATCAAGTGCTTGCTTTATATAGATAGGCATTAAATACCTTCTCCCAGTATTGCTTCCGAGTTTGTTTCAGAGCGTTTCATCATGTGGTAGAAGAAGTTCTGCTTTGCTGAACTTGTAATAGGTAGCTGCATAGCTCCCATTTCTGTGATATTGTTGATATTGACTTATTTAAGTATAAAAATAAATACTTGAACAAGACCAAATGCAACTCAAAAAGTAACTTATCTCCACAGCAAATTAAAATAAAATCCAGCCAGAGTTCTGGAGTGAGAATGTGTAGATGTGCGTCTCTCTGTGTATGTGCCAATACATACAACCACACATATTTAAAAATGCATCCTTGCAGTTGCATGGTTTATGGTAATGTTTTTCAGTTTGGGCAAGGTGAGGTGACAGTCTTGAGCTTTGAGAGTCTTATTTCTCAGAGCAATAGGATCAGAAATGCCATGAAGTCTGAACAGTTACCCCCCTGAGAGGTAAAGGCTATCATTGCACGTGGAACAACCTCTGAATGAAATAAAAACCAGAAGTGTTCTTATTTGAGTTGGGAGGGAACATAAGCTATCTGTGTTCTTTAGAGAATGTGTTTTTATGGAATCTTTGAATAATGTTGAAATATTTAAATAATTAAATACCTAACAGAACTGTTGTATTTGTACCGTGTCATGAAAATGAGAAAATTTACATGGCCCATGTTATTTTCAGGTTTGCTGTAAACTACCTACCGTAGCTATAATGACACCAGCCCTCAGAGAGGCAGCAACAAAAGGTCATGGTATCCACTTGTCACCTTCTTTGTCCTCTAGAGCTATGGAGTCTGATACAGCTTTGTGCATGGAAAATTCCAGAGCAGTGGAAGAGAAGATAAAAGAGGACTCCATCGCACAGATTACTTGCTCAGTCCTGGGGTTCCCCACTGCTGAGCCCAAGCTCAGGAATGATATCTTCAGTGTGCAGCATTTCGGTTCTCCACCATCCTCCAGGCGCTATCAGTCGGTCTTGTTAATGAGTAGAAATTCTGCGTTTAGCAACAGAACCAGTAAGCAGACGAAAGCGGGAGAGCCCGACTGCTCCAGGATGAGAAATTCATTACATAATGGTGCTGACACATCGTTTGGTCTGATTAGTCATTCGGAACCTGGGGAACAGGTCAAAGGGGAGACGTTTCCAGAGACCACATCTCTGAGTTTGGCAGAAACACGGCGACTTCCAAATGTAACTGAATCTGGTAATGCAGAAGAAATGCAGCTTTTAAATGGTAAATGGTACAAGAAGAATGTTTTTTTGGGTAGGGCTTTGGAAGCCTGCGCCGAATCAATAAAAGGGGATTTATTACACCAAATTCTTCACAGGCCTTCAGAAGGGCTTTTGAGCTGCACCCGGGAGGAGGTTTATGCTCGCTTACTCCAGTATGTCACTAAGCAACAAATGGAAATCAGTCGCGCCAAAAGAATTCAGAAACGTTTACAAATGCTCCTAGCAAAGCATGTTATCAAACACTGTGATCAGCAGCTGAAATGCTTTGTGAAACATCAGCTACAAAGAATGAAGGTTTTCCATGAGCCAACCAGATTTTCGAGCAGTAGCTCCCTCAGGTGCACTGAAGGTTGGCCAGAAAACAACGCAACTACTTTGGAGAGTAGTTCGAGCACAGACGTACAGAATGGAGTTAGCATTGCACCAGGTGAAATCCTGGGGTTTGCACTTTCTACTGGAGGGCTGCTGTCTCGTGTGGAGAAGGATCTGGACTCTGATGCAACGTGTAGCAGCTCAGATGAAGATGGTGAGGAACAGACTGTAAGAACCACTGTGGAAGCGTAAGTGTTAAATTCCTGCTAGACTCGTGTGCTTCATGCTTATAAATCAAGATGGAAGGGTCTAGATCTGCAGATCCCTCTTGTGTGAGTAACCTCACTTAATAGGTAGTCCTACTGCAATCAGCAGGCCTGCTTGTGTGAGCTAGGCTTTGGGAGGAGCCAGACAGAAAGTAAGAACTTCTCCTAATTGCAGCATTTAAGCAGGAGTTGCTCTACTAGACTGTAGAGAGCTAGATTTTGTGCTGCACACATGTGCATTACATGAGTACTGCTAATTATTCAATATTCAGATGGTGCTGTAAAGCAAATAGTCATAGCAGTGCTGTAAATTATATTATTGTCCAGTATGAAAATAGTTTTATTATAGGGTCACTAACAGATAGTCAGTGTTAGGATTTAGAAATCCATGGCAATGGGATAAAGAGTAAAAATGGTTATCTGGTGCAGGTATCATGATGGTCAGTATTTGGGGATTGTATATTGTAGAAGTTTGGTTCTTTGAATTAGAATTTTTAAAATGTTTCTTTTTCAAGAAGAACCAGATTGAAATTAATATTAACTAATACTGTCTTGAATTGGCAGGGGTGCTGTCAGTACACATTTTTGTAGCTTAGGAAATCAGCGGTGAGTAAGAGAAGTAAAAAATAAAGTTGTTTCTTGATGGTGGTACAGCTTCTTTTTCTTTTTTTTTCTTATCCCCCCCTCCCCCCAGCTTTCTGCACTATTAAAACAATCTGTGGTAAAGAAATTTTAGAAGGCAGTGAAAGGATGGCTGCTTCCCCCTTCTTACAGCTAGAGACAATAGAGTATGTCTTAAGGTTTGTAAGGGTGTGATAGTCAGGACAGTGATAGACAAAACAGAGCTTCACACAAACACAGCAGCTTGGTAGGAGCTTTGTAGCACCTACCTACATTTCTGTCACTTAAAGTCAGGAACAATTTTGTTTTTCTCTTCAGTAAGAGTGACAGTGGTGTTTAAGGAAAAATAAATATTTTAAAAGAAATTTCTTTGGCTGTTTCTTGAAAAGCAGAAGTTGGGAAGAAATCAAGGAAGCTTCAACTTAAATTGGAAAAGAGCTGTGCCCTGTCATGTGTTTATAGCTTCAGTTAGGGAAGCTTCAGTGTAGCATGGTGCTATCAAATAGCTGCTGTTTCCTTAAACTCTATAGGCCTGGGAAACAGAGGAGAAAAAATGCAAAGTAAAAACTAGTTTTCAGTTTCTTTTACATATTGTCAGAATGGTAAATCCTGTACTTCAGTCCAACCAAAGCATAATGACTTGCCAACAAAGTTAGGATCACCTAAATATTTGAGTTTGCAAAATACTTCAATGAAGAAACAGCACTTTAGGCTTTTCCCAGCGTAGGAGAATCCACATTCTTTTAGCTGATATGTTTGAACTTCTGAGTAATAGGCTCTGCCTTTGGAATTCTTATCTTGTGATTACATGAACTGAAAAAGAAAAAACTATGAGAAACTGATTTTTGAAGGGTAGTGGGTAATCTGAAAATTGGACTGAAGTTCTCTGTGAGGGTTTTCTTTTTTCTCCTTGCCAGGGACAGTCAAGTTTCTAACTCTGCCTGCCAGTCCTTTACCCTTCTTCTTGGGGCTTCTGAATTCCTTAAGTTATCTTTCCACTTAAGGCTTACTCAGTTTGTTTAGTTGCTCTAATGGAAAGAATCCCTAGAGGATTATTAAGTACAAAGACATCACCTTTGGTTCAGGAAATCCCCAAGGTGCTGTTGCTGGCAGCTGAGGGGAGTGTTCTGGAGAAGCACTGCTGCCTCCAGGCCTGCCCTGTTACAAGACACTTATCCTGACACTGGTAAGAAGCATGAGGCTGCGTATAGCCTGACTCAGTGCAACCCTTTGTTTGTGGGTTGTTTTTTTTCATCGTTTTCATGTTCTTCCTGCTGAACAGCAGTGAAGCAGCAGGCGTGACAAAGTTAGCGATGTGTGTCAGCTAAGGCCTTGCTGCTTTGGCAGTGCAAGAATCACTAGTGGTTGGACTCTGCTGCTGGGCAAGAAAGCTCAGAGTTAAAGTACTGCCTAATTTAAGCAGAAGACTCTTGTCTGTGTACACAAGCTGAGGCAATGCTTAAATGAACATTGCAGTGAAGACAGGCTGTCTCTTACTTGAATTTATCATTATCTTCAGCTTGGAATGGTTTTCTTCATTTCTCCAGCTTAACTAAGATTCGTCTTTGTGGCTAAAAGGCTGCACTTTTCATTCTGAAAGGCAGAGGTAAATCAAATTATTCACCAGTGCAGAAACTGAGATAGGCTGTTTCTTGAGCTCTACCACTTTGAGGCTCTTCGGATCACCTGGGCAAAAGAAACAAACAAAATTAACATCCATTTTTATTTCTGCTAAGTGGATTTCTGTTCTTTGAAATACCTTCCTCTCCTAGGGAATTGACTCTTAGTGCTTTCCAGAAATAACATGATCATGTGGGTGAGAGAATACTTGTTTCCTTGCCTGTGACTTAATTTTCATAGTGAAAGCTTACACTGACCTGGAAAGGCTCCTCCTCTGTGATATTCTTCATAATACTCAATTATAAATGTTGTAAGGTTCTGTTAATGAAGTGATGAAAAAATATTTTGGTTTTGCCTGTATCACGCTATACTGATTGCATTTCACTTGAGTATAATCACACTGGTGGCTGGTCATTGTCATCACTGTGGTGCTTTTTATCCTTTTTTTGGAAGGAGGAGGTTTCAATCTGACGTGCAAAGAGGGAGGAACCTGCAGTTACTGTATATACCTGAAAACAGTCTGTTTCCCATCAGGAGGGAGAAGCTGATTCCAGCTCCAGTACTTCACAGTAGGGAAACAAAAAAGCCCCTGAAGCTATTTTTGGCATTTTGAACCTGTTCATTCTCATTATCCTGAAAAGAGTTTTGCTCAATGAGTGTTGACGTAAGCTCTTTTGAGCTGTATCTCAATACTTTGAGTCTCAAGTAAGATTGTCTTTATCCATCTATTTCAATACCTTTGATGTTTAGTTGCAAATAGCTGTTATAAGATATTTAAACCATTGTTCATACCTTGTGCATTACATAGCTGCTGTCCTCAAGACAGGAGAGATCCTTCATCTGTTGGTGAAGGCAATTCTTCTAGTTAACAATTCACAGTATTTACTGTACTTCTCAGTTCCCAGAGTAACTGGAAAGCCTCATTTCATTTCAAGAGCTTAATCAAAACACATTTGCTCCTTTGAATATTTGCTAAAAAGAAATATGAAAAAACAGTTGGCTCTTTTCAGGAATTTGGTCACTTTGCTATTAGCATCAGCTTCTGAATGTCTTTAACCTGTCTGTTTTCATGTCAGTTTTCTTAGGCAAAGCACCAATTTTCCATCAGTAATTTACTAGTGTATTCTAGTACTGTTCCAGCCTTCAGGTGTAGGAAATTCCCAAGACACTACACAGGGGTTATGGTGGTACTTCTCTCTGGTTTCTCACAGGCAGATGTCAGGTGCTGTATCACAAAGTGTATCACAAAGCTGACTGTAGGTATTCTGGAATACTTCAGGAATTCACAACTACCATCAACCACTTCAGATGCAACATACATAACATTTCACCAGCTGAGTTTACTGGGAACTTTTTCATCACATCTTCTTTGTGGTTTATGAAGATGGAAGAGTATCCATAGAAAGGATCAAAGATTTAAACCAAGGTGAACTGGGGGAGGATATGAGTTTAAAGTTTCTTTCAACAGCACAGTTTTGGTCTGGGAGCTGTGTATTGTATCCTTCCAGGCCAACCCCACATCCTTATTAATGTCTTTTGTGCATGTACCTGATGTGGTTAGAAGTTCTGGTTGTTTACAGCTTACCACAAGGAAGTCTGGTCCTGAGCTGGTTATTTGGGAAACCTTTAAAGTTGGAGGGAACAGAGTTTTTCTTCATGGACTGCATGTATGGTCTTCCAGAATCAGAAGGTGCATCAATGGTGTTCTTCGAAGGCACAGCTGCTCACTCCAAAATACATGTACTCAATTGATTAGAGAGAAAAGCTGCTCACAGTAGATTTTTCTGCAAAATAAGTAGCTCTGTCTACTTGTGGAAAGTCTTGTGCCCTTTTTCCCCAGTCCGCCTTCCCCCATCTGAATACAGTCCTTTTGTATCATTTGGTATGATTTTTCCCTTCTGAAATACTTTAATGTTTTTCCTCTGATTTTTAAGAGACATGTTTTACTGATTATCCTCCAGCAACCTCAAGCCTAATGAAGAAGCACTTCTGTATTTTTCCATGTCCACAGGGTTTATTGTGCCTGGAAGCTTTCACAATAAATGTGAAAAGATAGGAAATATTTCTTCCCCCCCCTTCATTTTTTTTCCCCTTAGTTTACTGGTTGAAAAGCAAGAAGATGGGAAATCTGCTTTTGCAACAAATACTTAGTGGGGAGGGGAGCAGTAATGCAGAGAGAAGACAGGAAGAAAAAAAATACTATGGCTAGTATCTCCAGATCTGATCTGTTCTAGATTATTTTCCGTTTTCCCTAACATTTTTTCTCGTGGCTAATTGAGCAGCATCGGTGTGGTTCTGCAGGCCACACTATAGAAAGCACTGCTTAAGGGCTGGGGTTTATTGCATGTCTTTGAGCCATGTTATAAGAGGAAGCTGTTTGTTTTTGCAAGATTGTGTCCTAATTTTCCACTCTGAGCTATAATTTTGCTTCCTAACTGATAGCAGAGCTGAATTCTGGTTTTGGGAAGGGGAGGAAGGGAGTCTGCCAGGACTAACTACTGCTCTCCGTTTTACTTAAGCACAAAACCCCAATTGTTTCCAGTTTCTAAGACCTTTTTAGTTTACAAGGCCAGGGAATGTCATATTTGCATAGATGATAAACATGAGGGCTTTGGGGTAAGTTTAAATTCATAGGTGTTAATAATACGCAGTTTTCTAAGTGTTTTATACGTTGCTTTTTCATGAATTCCATTCTTTCAATTCTTGGCCCCTGTCACTAGGATGTGGGAGGAGAATTGTTACCAGGGAATGAAAGAAAAGCTAGCTTCATATTACCTTCTGTTTTCGCTCTGTGGATACATGTATTATTTCAGAATATATTCAACATGGCTTGGTTGGATTTCCATAAGATGGATTTACAACTTGTTTAGAGTCCCACATAGATCTGCTGTTTTTCTTTAGAGATCTGATGTACAGCAGTAATAACTTACCTTTGAGCAAGACTACCTTCTTGCAACGCCAGAGTAATGTTCCTTGTGAGTGAGGATCCTGATTTCTAACCTGGAATTACATGAAGATTTTTAAGCTGCTGAAAGCAGACTGAGAGGTTTTAATGAAAGGCAAAAGTTCTGACAAGTTGTAACCTGTAAGGGAATCTCAGAGCCAGGAATGTCAAAGCTTTTGAGATAGGTGTTGAATGCACATTAAATAAAAACTTTGCATTACTCTTCTGAATGACAGTTTCATACACAGTCAATACATTATAGTAGAATAGAAAATCTAAGAGGCAGTTCTGTACCCAGGATAACCTCACATGCTTAATTAAATGGTAGATCAAGAAGAGTTGGATGCTTGATGTCAACTGCTGATTAATGAGTGGTTTATGGCTAGCTTTTCTATTTTGCTAAGATGTGAAATGCGTTTGTTTTAATTAAGATATTTGTTTACAAACAACAATGAACTGCCTTTGTAACATCTTGTAAAGTGAGGACAGCGTGAATTCATTTTATAGTTAACATTGATTTCATAAGAATCTACTTCAAAGAGATAAATCCAGTGCCTTTGAGAACCAGCATATGGAGGCCACTGATAAAGGAAATCATTTAAATGCTTTCCTTTTCGCATGAAATAGAAAGTGTGCATAAAGACTTCCCAAAATAGGAAAGCTCTCCCGTAACAGGGTTTCATTCATACTGCTAAATATGGGTTAGGAATGTAACTTTAGATGTTGGATTTAAATATATCGACCCATGCTCTTTTTTATTGAAACTGAAATAGCTGTAAACAATTTTCATCCCATCATTTTACCTAGCTGTTGTTGCTGGGAAGTTTTCTGTTGGGGAATTTGACTCAATTTAATTTTCAATTGGTAAGCTTTTAATTACTGATTCTGGTATTAAAAAAATATATATGTATGTATGGATGTCTATGTTTGAATATATGTGCCTTATAAACTCCGCTGCTTCCCAGCCCCTGGAGGTTGACAGGGCATTAATAAAACTCAGTGAAACTCCACCCCAAGCTCCTGCAAAACACCCAAACCAAGAAGTTTGCAACTGTTCAAATAGGTTTGTTGCACTCTCCACCCCTTGTCCCTGCAGACCCTGAAGTGTAGTGTTTTACGTCATGACAAACTCCGTCTGTGCCCTTCCAAGCAGCCAGGCAGGTACTGTTTGGTTACTCATAGAATCACAGAATGGTTTCTGTTGGAAGGGACCTTAAAGATCATCTCGTTCCAAGCCCTCTGCCATGGACAGGGACACCTCCCACTCTGTCAATTATATCAGGCTTACAGCAACTGCGGAGGACCCAAGGGCCTTGGTGTCAGAGGTACCAGGATGTCCTGTGTCCCCAGGGCGGGTCTCTGATGGGACAGCTCTGGGGCTGGCATGTCGCAGGGGCTCACCCAAACGGGGGCTTTCATGCTCAGCGCAGCTTCCTTCGGTTCCCACGGGCAGGCTGGGTCCAGACCTGTGTCCAGGACCTGTGCCACCTCTGTTTGGCTGCCCTCCCACCCTAAGGAGCGCTCTGGTGTCCCCCCACCTCTCCTGTTGGCCCATCCCCTGCAGCACCCCCTGGCCTCCCGATGCTGCTCACACTGCCTGGCAGCAAAGCACCTTCCCTTCAGTGAGGTGAGGGGTCACAGGACGTGGAGGTCAATCTGTGCTGGTGCCTCCCCTGCTCCTTGCTTCTGATTGATTGCTCTACATCAGCTTCCATACCAGCCACAGCTCTCCCCAGTATCCTCCCAGTCTCTGGCCAGGCAGTTTTTTCCCCTGTTCTTCAGGGCTGTGGCCTCTTCACTCCCAAAATCCTGCTGATGATTTTCAGTGCATGTGACATGTGTGTTCTGACACAACTGTTAGTTGTCTGTCCAAAAAGTCTAAAAAAAAAAAAAAGTCTCATATCCGTTTTTATATTGAAATCTGATACGATATACAGCTAGGATGAAATCAGTTTTAAGCTGGAGTTAGATGTTATACAAGTACCATGCCCATCTACTCCTTGTGAAGAATATATGTACAAATTTTGAGACCAACTTCAGTGGGCAGACAGCATTGATATGCTGCTTGTATTGTGTAATAAGGTTCCATTTGCACATATCTTGAAAGGAATATACTGTAAGCCCTGTCTTAAGTTGAGTGTGGGATCTAGATGTAACACTACTAGATTTCTTTCCAGGGGCAGTTGTGTAATACTTACAGAGAATTTCTAGGCCTGTGTTCCTGGTGTTTTGTTGTTAAGTCTATTGATGTTGTGCCGTTTCAAAGGCAAGGAAAAAAGCTTGTTTCCAAAGTTCCAAAGCTTGTTCTGAAGTTTTTTTCTTTGCTTCTCTGCTCCATGTTGGTTTGCTGTACAGCATACTGAGGTTTAGTGGATGAAACTGGGGTGCTGGGGGAGCCAATGGAATCTTAAAAGTTCATTTTTAAATATATTTAACAAAAGGCATTAGCAGTTATGCATTTTGCAGTGTATTTTTACAAACAAGAGGAAATGCTGCTGCTTTTTTATCTTTCACAGGTTTTTACTTCTTGGTCAGTTAATATTCTAACTGACCCTACTTCCACCAACCCATCTGGCTTTTTATCATTAACAGCTTTAAAGAATTATGTAACCAGAACTGAAGATAAGCACCTACCAGGTCAAGTAAGCCATTGGGAAAGTTCACCATTGTAACAGACAACACTGCTTTAAGAAGCTGAATTTTTAATTCATTTCCTTGAGCCCTAAATTGACTTAACAATTCAGTGCAAGCGTAGCAATTCAGTCGTACATGAAACCTGTGGTAACAGTGTGATTCTTTGCAGGAACCCTGTAGCTGGCTCCAAGTACTGGCTGTGGCATCTCACCAGATCAGAAGCCGTAACTTCTGAGGGAACACATAGAGCTCCAGTGTGAAATTCTTAGGAAATTTCTCCTTTGCTAGGGCATCCAAGTGAAGAGACTTCCCCTTTTTACTTTTTCAGTTATTTTCTACAGCCTTTTTTCTGGAATACTGATTTTCCACTTCTCCTTTTCCCACTGCCCCTTCTGAATTTATTTGTGGAAGATGGAAAAATCTTACTCTGTTGTTACTTAATTTTTTTCCCCGCTCTGGTTCAGTACCATGAATTTTCTCTTCAAGGGAGAATAGCAGCTGTGGTTGACAGTTTCAGGTGTTATTGTATAAATTCCTTAGGCCTGATGGCTTAGCAGAAATATTCAGCTGGATAAAGTTTTTCAGTTTGGGAAGATAAGACTGTATTATATATTAGTATCACCATATGTTATTAGGTGCAGTTCTGAAAGTATTAAATGGCAACAGTACGTCAGAGATGGTGGGACCAGGCCTGGGTGCCAGGAATTGCTGTGATAAGCAGTTGACGGAGAACTGTAACCCATCTGCTCTGAAGCCGTGTAGTGTTTCAGGGGAAAATCTGCCAGGTAGACATTTCTGTTAAACACCAAGGATGAAAGCAACCCCAGAGGCTCCAGAAGAATGACCTGATTGAAGTTCCTCACAGAGACTGAAGTATTATTTCGAGTACCAGAGAATTTTCTTTAATTGATGGATTTATTTATTTTTTCTGTGCAGAGCTGAGTTTGGTGCTGGTGGTCACAAAGCAGTAGCATATTGCTCTCTGCAGTCAGTCTGCAGCAAGCACTCCTGGATGATCTGAGCAAAGGCTGACAGTGAACTGTCAGAGTAAATAATGGTTTGTTCTCTAGTGTTGATCAGATATTGTATCAGAGGACAATATTTGTTGCATTATTTTTTTTTTAATCTTGTTTGCAGTCTGGAATGCACAGAAGATATTGAGATCATAAAACAGCACTTGCTGTTTTTTTAATTATGTGGTTATTGTGGATTTAACAGTTAACTGGTCCAGAGAAATGAATACTTTAACAGCAACTGAAGTCAGTTCATTCTGAAAACAGACATTAAGTGGGTGTGCTGGGAGAATTAGTCCTTGAGAAAGCATTTAAGGATCATTTCGTAGTTGGACATGTTTGCTACCCATCACAAGTGTTGGAAGATTTTGTTGGGAGTGGGCATTGTTGTCTTATGAGTTAAATCTAGATAAGATTATAAAAAATACATGCACTACAAATCTAAATTCCCTTCATTTAAATGTGTTGTCAGCACATAGGAGAAGCTCTGCGCTCACCTTAATGGCTTGCAGGAAAACAGTTGCATTCAGGCCAGCTGCTTTTTGAGCATTGCCATGTGTAGTCACAGGAAAACTGACTGTAATGCTGGTGTAAAATTAGGGGCATTTTAGGAAGTTCACAGGCTTGCAGCTCTAGTCCTGGGGGAACCCCGCAATACTCGTGTGCTGTTGAGCATTTGTGATAGAGTGCTGTGTGGTAAATATGAACTGGTTTGTATTTTTATACAACTGAGGGAGCTTCCCAAGAGAATTGGGGGATGTATTATTTTTTTCCCAGCATATTAACTCTCATGAATTTCATAGTGAGTCATATGATACCTGGGATGGGATTTAAACATCTGCAAAACTTTCTGATTTTTTTCTTTTCAGTTTCTGAAGTTGAATCCATCATCAAAATTATAAACTTCTGTTACTGTTTTCAGTGACTCCCACCAAGGAAGGTGGTTAGCTCTTTATCCTGTGGGTAATCAGTCTGTAGTTTATGAGCTGCTTCTGGCTCCCATATACTTCGCTGTTGCAAGATTGGCAATAAGCCTCTGGTAGCCCAGGAGTTAGCAGCAAGAAGAGAGGAACCAGCAGGGATGGCCTAGGTCGGGGGCATAGGGTTGCTTTAGGACTAAAATCATCTGAAAACTGAATACCAAAATAATGTGGATTAAGCTGAAGGAGTCATGGCCTGGCAGAAAGAGCAAAATACACCATGTTAGGAAGCTGAGTGAAAATCTAAGTGTGAGAGGATGTCCGGAAGAGCTGAGTTCTTCTGTTCAGTGTAGAATTTTGGAACTGAAGAAGTTTTTCCCCACCCACACTACATGGGTGTCTTGCTCTCCATCTTTTTCATGTTTAAGAATGTTGCAATTTGAAAACATTAGTGTTCACTGAAAAAAAACTTTTAGAAGGAGACTGTTTTGGGTTGGCAAACCTTCCTTTTGGAGCTTTGATGTGAGTCTTCTGCAGGCGCCTTCCTTTCCTCTGCAGTAGGAGGCATCCTGTCATTGTCCCTGCTGCCGTGTCATGGTAGGGGCACATTACTTGTTTTCACTGGGAGTTACGAGGCTGGAGGGACTCAGTTTCTTTTAATTTTCAGGATATATGATACTTATGAAGAATCTTGCCTTAGGCACAGAGGATGCATGCTGTAAAAGGCCCTTTCCTGTGCTCACCGTACCAATTTAAATCAACCATCCTAGATGCTTACTATCGATTCTGGTTGTGCATTTTAAATACCACTTTGTTTCTCCTTCATTATCTGTGAACTGTTTTTCAGGCTGCTTGTTTTCTTGCTTATAAAAATAAAATATGCATAACGAGTTTAAATTCTACCACTTCTTCTTCCCTGTAAACAAACAAACAGGCTTAAAAAGCCGACATACAAACCCAAAGAAGAGTGTGTGTCTGGCACAGCAATTTTATTTTGGTTAGCAGTTCCCCTCTGCAATCAGTTAGGCTGCCTGGTTTTGTTTTTTGGGACAGGCTGATCTTCACTTTTGGAAAACATAAATCTTACCTGCAACATAATGGAAGCACTGGAAATACTTCTCTTAGTCCTGTTGCATTCTCTGATGTTGGCTTGATTACATAAAAAGCCTGTTTTGTTCTTAATTCTGTTTTCCCTTTTGGGAAAGGTGAGAGTGTTAAGGTGTTCATTCATATATTCTGTCCACAGATCCTGGCTAAAAAAATTCTGTCAGTTTAAGCATATTACTGACTATACTAACAGTATCTTATTTAGTGCTCTTCACTTGCCTCTTTGGTCTCAGCAAAGCAAGTAGCTTTGTTGAAATGCTTATACTGCTGGTGCTGAGGATCCCCAGCTGAATTCTTTCCTGTATTTTGGAGTGACACAGCACAGCCTGAACATCTGCTTCCTAGTTACATTTTTTATTATACTTTGACTGTTTGCATTTGTGTCTTTGCTCCTTGTGGCTTGCTTGTTCTGCATTTCTTTCTTTCTTTTGTAAGTTGTGCAGGATCGACCTCCTGCAGTTCAACCAAAACAGGGGAAATGCAAGCCAGTATCTCACATGGAAACAAATTTTGCCTGTAACGCAATCCTAGCATGTTTTTTCTAGGGAAATTTACATGAGGTGTTTTATTCATACCAAATCAATATTGCTTCGTTCTCTTCCAACTCTAATAGTCCTGGATGAATGCAGGAGATCATTTGAGGATTTAAGAGTCAATGCAAGAGCAGTAAGTTTATATCTAAGTTTAATATTTTACTGTACTACAGTCCTGAACATTAGAAACTTTTGCAAATGGAACATGGTTTATATTGAGTTGCCAGCAGAAGAACAAATTTGAAATTCTTGGGGAGGATGTATGATGTTAGAGTGAAAGCACAGAAACAAATAAAGATGCTTTGCAAAAGGAGCACACAGGAAGCAGCACAGACAGAAGTTTCTTTTTTTTCTTGTCTCATTCCCAATAGAGAACCAGAGCAGGAGATTCTACTGTAGCACCTGCACTAACTTCCTCCTTTAGTAACAGACCTGGTTATTTTTCTAACTCTTTGTGGTTTGGTTTTTGTTTTGTTTTTCTCTTCTGGACTTACGGAACTAATTAATACGCGGGTGCCACCTTGAAACAGCTTTCTTTTTCCACATAAATCTACCAAGCAAAAGAGAGACACCACATTCCTAATTGTCACAGTGTTAAAAGTAATTAGTCATCTACTCCTGCTCATGAAAAAATGCCTCACAAATCCTTGTTGCATTGTTTCTTGACTGACTGTTTTGCTGCACCCTGTAACATCCCAGGAACAGATTTACCAAGTTGATTTATTTGGGGTTTTTATAATTGTAATAATGGATGGTTACCATGTTTTACTTGAGTTACCATAATACTTTGCATGCAAACAGCTCACCTTAGGAGGGTGAGGTTAGCTTATAAAGATTTTATCTTCCTCTGAGAAGTTACAGCATTTACTAGTTTGTAGAGAAACAGACTTGGAGGCAAGTATGTTAAATAAGTAATGCAAGATCAAACAAATGAGTGACAGAGATGGGAAGGGAGTTCAGCAGTGTCTTGCCTCCAGTCCTGTACAGGTGAGCTCATGCTCGCTGCCCAGCCTTGTGCTTCCTGCCCCTTCCCTCCTGCCAATGCAAAAGCATGGGCCTGTCTGTCCACAGGGCATCAGAACTGGGAAAGGGAGCTAGACTTAAACTCACTTCATTCACCCTCCTGCTGATGCTAAAATTAACCATGAGCCACTCAAATCCATGTCATCGTGTAGCTGCCCGAGTGCTTGTGCAGGTGCTGGGCATAGGGCAGCCTGGGCTGGCAGGAGAGAGAAGCTAAAATTGCTTCCTTTGGCCTGAGCTTAAAATGTCTGTGCTTAGTTCAGTGGAAACTCTTCCTCACAGACAGGCCTAAGGACATAATTATTACAGTGCAATTAAATCCTGTTAGTTTAATTATATAGTACACTTTAAAGCCTTAAGAAATACTTGCATTGTATTTTAGAATTAATTAAAAATATACCTCATATATTTAACAGTGAATTAAATTAATTCAAGATTTAATATTGTGTTTCAGAGAAAAAGCTGCAAATGTTTGGAAAATAATTTGTGATGTAACTTTGCAGAGGAATTTTATTATATTTTTTTAATATATGTAAGACAGCAATATGCAGAGGATATGATTTGTTTGTCTTCAGGTTACAAAATGTGGCACTTCTTCTGTTACCTGCTGTGGTTTTGTGTTGAGTATGAATCCCCTTCCTGCCGTGCTGGTTTCATACAGCCTGTGTGACGTAACACCAGCTGCAGCTTTCCATTCCATTTCTTTTTCCCAGCTGTGTGGGCACTTTTTATTTTTCTCATTTACTCCCCCCTGCTCCTCAGTCTGTTGCAGGATAGGTCACCTTTCTCCCCAAACTGTTGCATCTAGTTTGGCAGTGGAATTTTGTCAGTGGAATTTATTTTCTTTCAAATGGGCTTTCTTGTTTCATTGTCCTGGTGTGTGGGGTCTTGTTGTTTGTTCATGTGTCTTTTGAGAAGGGAATGAAAATAAGCACCTCAACACTCTTGTTGTTTTTTTTTTTTTTTTCATTCAGTTATCCTCTTTATTCCTATTTAACTTTTTCTGTTAAAATTATTAACTAAGGAACTTGTTACAGCTTCTTTAGGCAGCTCTTTCTTAGGACCAGCTTTTTGCTATCCCAGAGTCCTGAGACAACTGCCAACTATTCCAGGCACCACACTTTTGTGAACACATTATTTAACTGAACTCTGACTTGGGCCAACTAGGAATTCAGATCATTCCCTTTTCCTCAAACTGTATTTCATGACTTCTGGAAGCCCAAACATGCAAAGGCTGTCAATCCCAGAAAAGTTCTTGGCAAGAAGGTACTGCCAAGCATAAGTGTTAAAGCATAAGTAACCAGGACTATTTACTATGTGCTCGTCATAATGGGAAAATGAGAAATACAAAGAGATTGTCAGAAAAATAGGTATTCAAAAGATGACTTCATATATCTTTTTTCCTAGGACAAAATCACTAAAAGAATATATAAAATGGAACCATTGTACTATGGTATATATTTACAGAGTTCTTTGAGTTCCTTTTTGGTGTTAATCCATTTTATTTGCTTGCATGTAGAATCTGGATTTAAACAGGACATTTCATTCTCCAGTCTAATTTTGTATGTTTGTTTGGTCTATGTAGGAAAGAGTTTAAGCTGGTTGTAATATATGTGGGCAGATAATTGATGTTAAAAAATGGCGAAATTTTGTATTTTACAGGTAACCTACCAGATACTGTGTCTGTTCTTACTGTTTATGAAAGCTAAAGTAGACTGAAAGTTACAAGATTTTGAGTTGTTTTATGTTTTATAATCTTTGCCCTGGAAAGATTAAGATTCTCGAGTTTAGTGATTTTTTACACATGCCAGGAAATGTCTAGCATCTTCTGCAGGGTAATGTATTTCCTTACTTTCATTGCTGAGGCAGCTGACAAAATTCTGCATGAAACAATTGCACTTGTGTGATGTTCCTATGCCAATTCACTGGCATCTGCTTTTTCTTACATCTTCTGTGCTACACTTCATTGCCGAGGGAATGGGGGAATCACAGATTTTGCCTGTGAAAAACTTACCATACAGTCTTATCCAGGATTTAGATCCAGTAGTCATCCCAGTAACTTGAGTAAAAACACTTATTTTCCAGAAGTTGTTTGGTTTTGTTTTTAAAGTTTTTTTCAAGTTGACTGTGGCAAACTACTTGACAAGCTTTATTGGGAAAAAAACACCAGTCATTTTCTTTAGATAAACTCTGTTAATGGTAGGATACTAGTGGAAGTTGCATACTGAAATATTGCATTGTGTTGTCTCTGTTGGTTAAACTTAATGGATGTTAAGATGATCTGTTGAGTGGTACTGTTATGTCATTCATTTACTTAATATGTAGGTTGAGTAAAGCCTGCTGATACCAGTGATGAATTTAGCATGATAAAGTTAAGCTAATCACCATGTCAGGTACTGGGAGGCGTATCTTTTGTGTTACAAACGGCACCTATTTGTAAACAGCAGTAAGAGTGACCTAACTTAGACTATACTTACACAGCTATACTTAGAAAATAACTGAAATGAAAGAAATTTACATTACTTAGTTGTTTTTTTGGGCCATGACTTGATATCAAGCTGGTCATTGCTGGATGATGTTTTATTAGATTCCAGTTGTTAGCAAATGATATTTGTGGAAGCTTGTGGGAGGAAGTGTGGTGTAAGAATTTGGATTCTTGCTGGTGCAGTTGCTAGAATTCTTTACAAACCTGTAATCTGCATTAACTGATACCGTTTGGTAGCTTCACCAGCTCTGAGTTTATAATACAGAACAGAAAAGTAGCTTAGCCTGGGAGTAGCCAGTGAACATTGATGGTACTGGTTTGGGCAAATTCTGTAGTTACAGAAATAAGCTGATTTGAAACTTGATGGGCATAATCAGATATCTTCTGAAAGCAACTGAGATGCTTGCAACATGAGGCAGAGCAGCTGTCAAAAATGTTCTTGTGCAAATGTGGTTATCTTTATTTTTGGACTAACCAGCATTTTGTCTTCACAGCAGCTATACTTCTGAATGGAAGTGGCTTGCAGAGAGAGCTAGAATTGGCAGCCGTTGGACATGGCTTCAGGCCCAGATTTCAGAACTAGAATACAAAATCCAACAACTAACTGACCTTCACAGGCAGATACGTGCCACCAAGGTATTGTCTGTAAGCCCACAAATGGGCTTTTCAAATAACCTTTTGACAGTGTTTCTTGTAATATTTATTTGGTTCCTTGTTGGTGGTGTTGGTGTTGTTTTTGTTTGTTTTTCCCTAGAGTTCTTTTATCCACGCAGGATATCACATGCAAAGGTTAATGAGAAAGACATCAGAAAGTACTGTAATCTCGAGGCACCAGTACAGGACTGGGAGTCAGGAACTCTTACCTTCCTGTCTTTGGTAGTTAGTAATTTGGTTAGTCAGGGGCCCACCACAATGTTCTGCATTTATCACACTAGTTTTTCCCACTGCAGAAGAGGCAAGATTTGGTTTTCAGGTGGGGTGGTTAGTTATTAATTTTTGTGTTGTGGGATTTCAGGGTGGGGTTCTTTTTGTTATTTACCGTGCATATTTATTCTGAGGACTAGCTAGTTAATGTTTGTACAGCACTTTGAACAGGTCAAGGATTAATTATTACTAAAATTCCAATGTGTGTAACTCATGTACTAGTTTTTGTAAATCGAACTGGCTAGACAGTGGGAAAGTCACATTCCTAAAACATTAATAATCTAACTATCAATTTAATGGGCTCCCCAGGTCATTCTTGTGTGCAAGAAGCCAAAACCTGTGATAATTCTGGTGGTGTGATAATAAGGGGTTTTAGAGGAGGGCTCTTTGACTCTCCATTGATGATCCTCATGTACGTTGTCTGACCTGTGCTGGAGTCAGATAAGTACAGATGGAGAGGAGCCAGAAGATGCTTTAAACTTTATGTGACTGAATGTGGGACTTAGAGGGAATTCAAAGGGAGAGGGAAATCACCTCCAGAATGATCCTATTAAAAAAAAAAAAAATATTCCCTCTTTTCCTTTCGCCCTCAAAGCTGTTTTTTTCATATCCAACTTTGTCTCTCCTGCTCACAACTTGTCCCCAGTCAGGTTTTTCTTAAAAAATAATTGAAGAGCCTTTGTTTGAGCATCTGTTTTGCCTCTGTGCCTGAAGAAGTGAAAGGAAATTTTGGATTTTGATGAAGGGTGAGAATGCCCATGTTTTAGTGTTGTCCTAAAGAGCAAGTACATGCACACTGTTACACCCAAAAGCTATCAGCCTTTAGGGTGGCATGGGTCTCATGAGCTGCAGAACACAGAGAAATAAATAACAGAGAGAAACAGAACATTCTTTTAGTCATGCATTTTCTTCACATTAGGTGGTATGTTGGCTTGGAGCCTAGTCATCTTCCTGTTGGAGATCTTTAGTAACATTCCTTTTTGCAAACTTCATGCCCCTTTTGCCAGCTGTGGTATTCAGTATTTGGTGTTGTGTCCCATAGTGGAGGTAGATACACACTTTCTTCTGCTGTAATTTTTTATATAGACATTTGTGTACAAATTTGTATACACCAGTTCAGCAGCTAGGAAGGATGCATGGGCTGACAGAAGAGCTCTTTGTTTTCATTTAGTGGCTGCAAAGTTGTTACACAATATCATTAGAATTTTTTTTGTTACGTTTAATGGTTTCAGAGTGTTTTTCATGTGTTTTGAGTGGGAAAAAATTGATTCATAGTCAGTGAACAATAATTTCAAGGAAAATGCCACTCCTCTAAGACCATGACGCAGTAGGAGGGGAGACTGTTAACTTGTGGACACTTTCCTGCCCACTACACTGTGTCTTCTCCATCTCTGTGCACACTGAAGTAGCAGCTCTGGATCTTTAAGAATCTTTCCATTTAGAAAAATATATGTCTGCAGACCAAAACAATTCCATTTAAGGGGGGCAGGGGAGTGGGAGGAGGGAGTTTGTTGCCCAAACCTACTGGTTGTAACCCGTTTAACTTATAATTCCTATAGAGTCAGAATTAGTCTTCTAATTCTTTATGCCTCCTCTTTTCTTCTGTGCCTGTTCCATCCTTCCTTTTCATACAGTGTGTTCAGTCTTCTCCTTCCTTTTCTGCTTTCCCCTTTCTGTGCTTGTCAACAGGATTCTGCCACTTAAGAAAATAAAATTCCAATGGAAGGAGAGGGTCCCCTCCTTTTTTTCACCACTTTTCCTGTGTGTCTTCCTGTTCCTGTGACTTGAGAATTTTAGATTTTTGCAGGTTATGTTTTTCAATCTCTTTGTGGTCATGACCTGTAATTCTTCTACTAAAAAGGTGTAGGGATTTTGAATTCCAAGAGCCTAAAGCTGTTGAGCTAGCTTGTCCTCCTGTCATGGCACATAAAAATTAGATCTGTACTTGAGTTTCCTTGAATGTCCTGCCCACTTTGTAACTGCTGTTGGTCTACAGATTGTACTGTGATACTGTCTGGATTTGTCTTCTCTGCTATAAATGGAAAAGCACAGATGATGGGCTACTTACCTGAGGGTAAATGTAGTCTTGAGAGGATAGAAATCCAGAATCTCTGTGCCCCTTTTAGGGACTGAAGCAAGTTTTCAAGAACCTCCATTTTTAGAGGGTATCTTTGTTCTCAGCTTTGAATTTTGTAACTCAAACAGGGAAGTAAGTTAAAGACACAATGAGACATTTTTCCTAGTCTGTTCTTTCAAGTCTCTTTGAGACTTGCTGTCATGTTGTAGAGCAAGTTGCTGCTGAGACAGGAGTCGAGGTAGGATCCTTAATTTTCCACAGCCAGTACCTAGGTGAAGTCTGTCTTGCTAAAAGAAATAACAAAGAGCTTCTTTACATTCAGATGATGGCAATCTTCCCTTGCTGTTGTCTGGAATATTCACACTAGAAAGAAAAGTTTGAGGCAGTGTAATTGAATCATCCCACTCTTTCAGTATCTACTTGATATTTGAGTAACAGTCAGGAGTACTGGAAAGCAAGTAAGTTTTTAATCTTTCTCTTTGCAAAAAGCCTGCAGAGGTTGGATAGACTTTTCTGAGTATTGCATTTATTTACTCAAGGTAATGACAAATTAAGGGACTACTTGAGGAACTGGTTTTGATTGTTACAAAGTTATTTTTGCTTATTATTTTGTTAACATTTTAAGTTGTTAAATCGACTGAGATTTTACAGAGGATTGTGTTTGACACTTATTTTTTTAATCTGTTATGTGGAAAACACAATGGGGGTATTCTTTTCCTAGTTCTGTTTATGAAACTGTTATTTCCCTATCATATGAAGTTATATTTATCTTATTAGATGACATTCTGGATGATAGACCACGCCTGAGAACACATTTGTGCAGATTGTCTTGAAAAACAATGAAATTGCTAGAGTATTTCAGATAGCTACCTCTATAAAAACAAAACTCTAAAAATGCTCAGCTTTAAAAAATCAGTTATTATTTTGTTTTGCATTGTATCCATCTCTGCTACATAAAAAATAACAACCTTGATGTTTTGCTTAGAACATGGAGGGGAATAAAAAATAGAGCACTTTAGAATGCCTCTGCAAAAATGTATTGGCTGCAAAGACTAGAGCCAACTTCACATCAAAGGGTGGTAAAAACCTCTTCTTAAATCGGTGGGCAACTGATCATATGTTTGCTCTAATAAGTATGAATTTCTGATTTGAATTTTGGCACAGACGGTTAAGCAGTGGTATAACACTAAAGTGATTGCTGTTACAAGGAGTAGCATAAATGGTGCAGCTTTTCATTGATGCAAATACCTGCTATTTCTATATTTTAGCTGTGAAGTGTATTTAAAATGTAGTTGAAATGCTCCAGAGAGTTGCTGGGAGCGTTGAAGGGGGAAGTACCAGGTTCGACTGCCCCTTAAAAATGATTTAGGACGGTTAATCCGTTGTCAACCAACTGTGTTCAATTGCTGTTGTCTAGGGGATGGTGATCTTAGAAGAATTCCCATTTCCAAAAGACATTTTGAAGAAGCAAATACAATTGACAGACCGAGAAGCTTTATTAAACGCCACAGGGAATTCGCAAGCTGCCATTGAGAGACAGGATTCTCTGCCGGAGCATGACTTTGAAATGTCACCCAGCAGCCCTACCCTGCTTTTACGAAACATAGAAAAACAGGTAAAGTAAAATAACCCAACAGTCAACGGAGCCAAATGATTTACTTCAGAAGTAGGGCAGGTGCCATGGAGATGACTTCCAGAAAGGAAGATATTTTGCAGTCCTGAGAGTGGATGCTGATGAATTTAAGGGCTTAAATAAGCACACTGTACACCAGGTTTACAAATTAACCTTTTATTTCTGATGTCTGTGTTACCGCTTTGTTTCCATCCAAGCGGCCACGTGACAGCTCCTGATGGCTGACCACAAACCTGCCTCTCCTTGATAGTTAGGCTCAATGTAGAGCTGCCACAGATTGTTTAAGGAAATTCTTACAGGAGATGAAAGAGTACAGAGGTATGTTGCACTTGAAACAAACAAACAAAAAGGTCCCAACAGAAGATAGTTACTGGTCTGCCTTTTCAAGCCTCCCAGGACCCCAGCTGGGAGCTGAGGAGTTGCAGGTACTGAGCAGGCACAGCGTGGGCGTAGCTGTGGGCAGAGTTTCGGTTCATGGTGTTCAAAACAGTCATTTCCAAGGTTAAATCCAGGAAATATGATATAGACTCCGGCAGGGTTTTCTTTTGCTGGAAAGTACATAAAGAATGTGGTAGGATCACATTGCTGAGGGAGATACAGGAAATTTGTTTTCAGAATGAATTTATGCAGTTAGCATAAAGCAAGCTGGACAAAGGCAGTGTGGGGCTCTGCTGCTCTACAGATATTCGTGGTCATACACTCTTTTTAAATGGGGTAGAAGTAGCTTTAGGTATTAATGCCTGTTCCTGAATCTCTGTGCCAATTTTTCTTATTTGATAGTCATACTTTCCTGTTCTTAAAATGCTTCCCCTGTTTGATAGATCTTACCCACAACAGACAGGAGTGAGGAAGCAATGAAACAGGAAATTTATATGTGCAGTGCTGGCAATTGCACAAGGTAAACTGAAGAGCATTTTTAGAACTGGGTGAATGTCCCCTCTTTAGGTGATTACTTGGAGAATGAAACACACTTTTCAGTAAGACGCTTGGCAGTGCAAGTCATAGCAATATGTTTCCGGGTATCTAAGTAGCTACAAACAGAGGTCCAAGAACGTTGATGCTCTGAAAATTACTTGGAAGTAGAGATGTTCTTCATTTAAAGGTTTTCTTGCCTTTACGTCACGGAAAGCTGGGAGGTTTTGTTTGCTTTTTGACTATCAGTTCTGTTAGCCTTAACCCTGAAGGTTGGAATTCCTTCTTGTTCAGTGTCAGGAGTAGTGATGCTGTAGGCTGCAGTACATCCACAGATATTCCCACAGAATTCTTCAGTCCTGTGCTAAAACATGTATTTGTTAAAAATAAATAATATTGCTTGTGAACAAAAAAAAATAATCACAAATAATATAAAGTGACTGAGCCTGGACATTTTATTAATACTGTTTTCAAGTCCTTTTCAAAGCTGTGCAACATCTTAAAGAGATTTATGTTTTTCCTTGTGTTTTGGAAGTCTGCCATTATTTTTGTGCTTTTATATTTGGTAGAGACTTTGCTCTTTACAATTCTGTTGAGATTTTTAAATCAATCTTCAAAATATTTTACTGGCATCTTGTTTGCTTTGCCCGGGCCTTTTATAATTGACTTGCTATTCATGTGCTTTAATATCCATTTCTGGATGTTTTATTCTGACAAGATATTTTTGCCCCACTGCATCACTAATATATGAACAGAAAGGGCATGAGTTGTAATAAAATGGAAAATAATTTTTTCTGCCTCTTTCTGCATAAGTGGTAGTACCTCAAAATGTAAAGAAAACTTACTAACTCTCAGCAGTTCTTGTTTTAAGCACTCAGTTCTGAATGAAAATCCTACAAAATAATTTACGAGTTTAAAAAGAGTAGTATGTCATTTCAGATACATTTCATTTCTGTTGAATGTGCAGCACACAGTTTCTTCTAAGAAAGCTACATTTATTGTCAGAATAGCCTTTAAGGTTTGACATTTAAAACAAAAAAGATCATTGTGAAATATTATTTGGAGGCAGTCCACAATTCATTGCTTTATAAGGAGTAATTCTTCATCCTAACAAATTAGCTGCATTTGTTCTGGGACAGTTCTGCAAGTCTGGGTTTTGGTTGGGTGGAAGCTTCTGGTTGCTGTTTTTGACGATACCTGAAGATTTTAGCCATTCTGTCTGTAGTTACAATAGTCCTCCTGTAGTTACACTTCCTTTCGTAAAAATACCTTTGTCAAACTACAGTGAGCAATGAAGAGGATTCTTTTAACAAGAATGCTACTTTGATTGAACAAAATGTACAATGAGTAGACAGCAGGCTTTTATTGTCCTGTTGCAGTGCTTGCTGGATGGCCAGTTAGCAGCTCTGGGCTGCAGCTGTTGTAACATGAGCTGTAAAGTGTTCTGATGTCTTTTGCCCTTCTAAAAACCTTAGGATAAAACACTAAAATCATTAATGTGTTTTGTGTACTACTTAAGCAATGTCCTTGGCTGGTTGTTCAGTGTTGTGTTGTTTTTTTGTTGTGTTCTTTTTGTGTGTGTGTTTAATTGAACATGGTAATTGTGAAAATAAAACCAAACAAACATGCCACTCTTGGTTATTCACAAGAAGAAACTAAATATGATTATTCCATGATAGATGTGACTGGAATCCTTAGCAGGAAACAACAAAAACCCAGGACCTTTGAGGCGTTGAGTCTGGGAAAAAGTCTGACTGCCTTTTAAAATTTTTTTTTCCAGAGCGCACAACTGAGTGAAATTATTAGTAGCCTAATTGCTCCACTCAATCTGTCTCCATCATCTTCATCTCTTTCATCCAAGACCTGTAGGCACAGACAACTGGTCAATGGCATCTCCTTCAGGTAGGTGACAGTATGGTCGCATTTTTTTTGAGAAGCACTTTTGGTAAAGTTATGTAGATGGAACTGATACTCACCACAGTAATAAATCAGGAAAAGAGAGCTGCTTAATCTACGTGCTTCAAGAGTAATCAGGTCTTGTTTGTAAGGTTGAAAGTAGTAGGGTTTTGTTTTGTTCTTGAAAGACATCCTAAAAGTATGCATTCCCTGGGAGTACACCTAAGTACTGGCAAGATGAATGTGTCGGTGAAGTAGGGGAAGGTCACAGTAAGTAACACGCTACTGCTGATTATTTCCAATTTCATGCATTTGGTCATTACAAGGGCAACTGTATTTCTGGAAAAGTGACAAACTAGATTTCATTAGATTAGTAGAGTACACAAGCAATGTCACCTGTGCCTCAGCATGGGTCAGTGTCAGTTTTCTGTAGCAGGTTCATCAATTTTAAGCACGTCGGTCTCCAATACAAGGAAGTTGGAGATAATATTTTTTCATTTGTGGTCTTTTGTTCTGGTTTGATATACTTTCCAGGATGACTGTAGCAGCTCAAAATTAATACTTTAGAAGAATGTTTCTCAGTACTACTCTGTACTTGTAAGTAATTCCATCTTTTATTCAAAGATTTTAAAATACTGTAGAGGCTATAATCACTATTAATCTCAAGCCAGCATGAAGGTAATTGACTACAGGCCTATTGTACAAAAGACCCAGGTATGCAGGTTATTATTTCTCCTGAGATACTGGTAATGTGATTTTTGAGGATGGAGTGATTGCTGTTATTCATAGGTCTTAATTAAGATGCAGTGGATGAGGAAAGTGTTCCGCCTAGAGCTTGGGGGGGCGTGTGGCAGTGTCTGCAGCAGAAGGTAATTCCCTGGCTCCAGGCAGAGCTGGCCACGCCGTCTGTTTCAGCAGCTTTGCTGCAGAGGCTGTAGCCTCCCCCAAAGAGATTATGGTGAGCAGCTTCTCTAACTGCCGTCTGTTCCAAAGCCATTGTGAGACCGTGCCCTAAATTTAAGGATGACGAGGTCCTGTCATGTAGCGTTCGTGCTCCTGACGTACCTGTTGTTTACTGCATACTGAGGGAATCAGAAGATTCCTCTGAGTTTTGGAATAAGCCCTGAAATAAGAGCTACTAATAGAGATGGCTGTGTGGAAGAAGAGAGTAATTTTAGGCTGTGAGAAGGCTGTGTCTTGAACCTGTGACTTTTTCAGAAAATGGATGAGGAAGGGTTCCTGCTTTGAAAAATTATTTTAGGAGTGACTAGAAGGTGACTTCATGATGAGGTAATGATGTAACTTCAAGCCGCTTCTGTTCTGATTTATCAGACACTGTCCAAAATCAGTCATCTTCCCATTTTATGAGCAGCACAGTTTGTTCTTGGAGCACTCTCTCTAAGGCTGGTTGTTTTCTGTTCACAGCCTGGAAAAGCCCAAAGAAGAATGAGATGATTTTCCCAGTGCTGTAGCTCTAAACTGGAGTCATTGAGTTAGGTGTTGGAAGGGAATCTCAGAGACTTGAGACCTTTTATATACATCATCCTAAAAATCAGAAATAGTTAATTTTTTTCTTCTTGTGAAGTGTTTTGAAATCTACAAATAAAAACCGTTCATTAAAGATGGTAATTAAGCACTATATAGAGTGGTTATTATGAGAATCCTGCAGGGAAATTCACTACCTCCTACTTCTTGGGTTTTGGGTGTGTTTCCTTTTCTTGTGTTTTGTTGTTATAGTAGTGTTGTGTGCAATTAATTGAGACAGTTGCCATGCTACAGTTAACTTCATTTCTTGTCTGCTTCTCCCCTCACTCTTTCTAGAGCTCATTCTGACTCTGTTAAATACTTGAGAAAGTAGAAATCCAATGGAAAATAACATGATTTTTTATTTTTGAAGAGGGAAAACGGGATGGCAGTGATTTTTGCTTAGGTAAACTCTTCAAATTAGTTGTAGGCTCTTACTGTAAAAGGTACCACAGTCCATATTTAAAGTAGGTCTTAGACTGAGATGCTTTGAGGTTGGTTAATCATGGGGTTGCAGTAAGGTTGGTTACTTGGGCTGTTCCCAGTGGAAGTGGTGTGCATGTACAGTTCCTAGTTGATTAAATGTGGGTAACCTTGGATTGCCATTTGTTGTGGTCTAATCTCATTAGTGGCTTAATTTTCCTATGTAGCTTTTCTTTGTTCAGTTGAGTCTAGATGTCAAGATTAGCCAGATGCATTGAAGGTAAATGTTCATAGAAACAGTTTCCTAAGCTAATGATAAACACTTTATTATCAGGAGAGAGGAATGAAAAAGTCCATCACTCTCCTATTTAGCTAGGGGACGGTGCAAGAAAGGCCAAACTATGGGCTTTGAAAGGAGTGTTTCCGCAAATTTGAGAGTTTTACACTTGGTGATGGTTCATCCCTGCTCCTCTGTAGAATCATACTTTGAAAAACATCCAAACTAACATAATAATAAACAGACAACTCAGACCTTGACTGGGAAGCCTCTTTACACAAGTGGCAGGAAAATCATACTGCTGTGTACTGGAGCTCCAAGCCACAGAACTGAGGTCTCTGCTTCATCTGAAAATGGAGCTGTGTGTTACTGTAAGGCATGAAGGGTAAAGAAAGCAGCTGGCAGAGACTGAAGAGAGGTTATCAAAGACCAGGGCAGAGCAGCAGAACAAAGGCACGAATCAAAGAATTTGAAGAGACAGACTAAGGAGCTTTTTGTTCTCATTTACCTCTCCCAGTTGTCTTTCATATAAGAGGGAGGTATGTGGAAGGCAAGAAGTTGGGCTTGGCACCTTCTGACATCAAGGTGGATAATTACAGATGAAGTCTTTTTGAGAATGGAGAGAATATTATGGACTTTAAACACTATTTCTTAAGCCTTTAAAAGTCATTGTTAGCATTATGAATGTCATGCTTCAGTATTTTGTGCTTTTTCTTGGCACTTACTAATATGTTTCTTTAAGTACTGTGTGTCATCCCTCTTTTAATTTGCACATTTTTTTCGTTGAGTCTGTGTTGCTTATTGGGCTTGTTCTGATGTGTCAGCAGGACAGCTCAAATTCATGTCTGTAAAGCCTTATTACCACACCAGCACAGCATGGGATGGTGTTTAATCATACTTTCATAACGGGCACTTCTATTTAATAAAGAGTACTGCTGGAATACTACATGTCAAAAAAGATTGATAAGTGGCCTTGTAATAAATTCATTTTCATGGTTTATTGTGTGTTACAGCTTTGCTAATAAGATTGTGACTTGCCAGATAAACTTCATAAGAGAAAATAATCATTTGTGCAGATAACGACCTGTTATGAACCAAGGCCAAAGTATCTCATATACTTGCACTTCTCGGGCAGTTTAGGGTTGCAGTCAAGGTCTTCAGTAATGTAAAAACAAACGCACCGTTATTGCAGCAAGCCTTCGGCTTTGCAGGCAGATGTTGCTACAGCAATAAAATAAGATCAGGATACCTATAAATGTGAAGTGCATTCTTCCTGTGGGATAATTCCCAGCCCACTGGAGGGTGTTTTGAATTCATACTTTGCAGTGTTCCCTGTGCTGGTGAGAAGACAGGCTGTAGATTGGTGAGAGTGATCCAAGATGGATATATATATACAGGGGCCTTGTAGACCCTGTCACGTTGTAAGCTCAGCTTACATTCTTCCAAATCATCTGGGTCTAATCAGCTTCTAGGTCATAAAGACAGACAAACAGGCAAGGCTTTCCCTCCACCCTAAGAGCTTCCCCTAGGCCGGGCTTGGGCTACATGGGGGAGCTCTATTGGCACAACCCTGGGAGTGAAGTTAATGGCCTTGGGCTGGTTAAACTGAGTGTGCAGAGCTCCTAATTTTGATACAAGTGCTTCACAATGAGTTGCAACCCCTATGCTGAATGGTCTCTGGTAGGTAAAGTTTTACTGAAGTTTCAGTTCACAAGCAAAATTAGAACATCTCAGAAGTATTAGGGCAGGACCGTAGGTTGTCTTTGTGTTAGCAAGACTGTTATCTTGAATTGAATGTAAGTTTTTTTAGGGAAATATTAATTGTAACTTGAAATTCATAGGTATTAGAAGTGTTAAAAAATTCTTGAATTTGGAAAAACCAGAAACCACTTCGTGCTTGAGGGCTTAAGTTCGACATTTGTTCTGTGAGCAGTAAAGTGAACAAGAATGATAAACTTCCTTTTGTAACCTAACATAGAATTAACCAATGAGCAAACAAAGCTCATGCATGGTTTCCTGAAGCAGTGTGCTAAAACATTTTTGTGTTTATAAAATTCCCATAGAATTAGATAGATAATGATAACCGGTGTAGGAGAATCTTGGCCTGTGCATGTGGAACATACTTAACATTTTGTATTTCCCTCTCCCGTTAATCATGAAATTGCAGAGCATCAGACAACAGAGAGGTATCCTCTTCAAGCAGCTGGTTGCTTGATCATCAGCACATCAAGAAAAGAAGAAGAGACAGGACAAGACTACGATCTCTCCCCGTGTCCAATGTGAGCACATCAGCCCGTACAAGGCCACTTCGTAGTTTCCAGAAGAGGAAACTCTACAGAATGCACGGTGCCTGTTACTGGAGCCAGCAGGTAGGCCCTTGCCTCTCTCTTGAGGAGACAAACCCAAAGATTCCAGCTGCTAGAGTCTGCGAGTGTCCGGTCTGGTATGTCAGAAGAAGAGTGCCTGCTGTACTGGTTATTTGTTACATTCAGGGAACATAGAGTGTATGTGACGGGAGTACTGGCTGTTTCAGCAGGAGCTCAGAGTTAATGGGCTGAAAATAAAAATTAAAGATGGGTCAGAATACTGCTTATCAAACCAAGTTTTTGTGGGGCTGTCTTTAAAGCCTTGGTGCAGTCTAAGAGACAACTCGAGCTTCCTTGGGAGGTTTGACTGCTGAGGAAACATGCTACAGTGTAAATCAGCTGCCTGCTTGTTTTCAGAATGTTTGTTTTAGCTACAAGAAAGTTTACACAGCTGGTGGCACATTATTTTCTAGGAAATTAAATTGCAATATCTTAATCTTGTTTCCGTTTTTGCTGTTCCAGATTAGTTATATTGCCTTTTTCATGACACTTTAAAACTCTTAACATTTTCCACGTTACAAAGAAGTTTATATTTTAAAATGGGAAAAACAACATTGTCTGTTGTGCAGAGTAAAACATATCTGTTCACATCTGATATTGTTAGCATATTGCTGGTAAGAATATATAATGAGTTTAGCTGTGATGCTTAAAGCAACATCTCTGCTCTAATTTGGGAGCAGAGATGGTATGAACTCATTCAGTAGAGCAGTGTTAATCCAAAGAGGTTTTAATTTCTTGATTTTGCTTTGCTTTTTGAAAGTATGTTATATGGAGAAAAATCTCCATGTCTCCTTGGCTAAACTGTCTAGGTTTTACTGAGTGTACCAGTGGTCTGGGGAGAAATTACTCCTGCCACGGATGTTTGTTCTGTGTGACTGTGCTGACTCAGCATCCCCTGCAAAATTGCAGAAGTGTCCTAGTTTTAGCAAGATATGTTATTGAAAAACTGTCTGGCTTCTTATTAGCTTGACCTCCCAGTTTCCTGGCAGCAGGGCTTAAAGGTTCAGCAGCCTGCCTGAAGGCTTGATGGTGGGGGATGGAGGTGGAGGGTTGGAGTTCGGGAGCTCTACCTCCTAGGCACTTAGGTTTTTCACCTTCCTTGAACTAACCAAGGAGCCTGTGGCTGACTTGGGCTCCCTTGTTTCCCACTCAGTCCAGTCTGTGTCCTCATAGAGGTGGAGGCCTCATTCCCCAACTGATGCCTCCAGTACCAGAACTGCTTCTTGCAGCTGTGGAAGTTGCTCCTTAGCAAGAGACTCGAGGACTTTCCATTCCTTCTACTTAAATATGAGGGGTTTCCACTCCAGATGCAGCTTTTAAGTAACAGGTTTTTCTGGAAGCCTGCATCTTTCTGGTTCAAGTATCTCATATTTTTAAGAGTGGTGCCTATATCTCTGTCTTTTGAAAACTGGGCCAGAGTTAGAGCAGCTCAGAGCATAACAGTAGAAGCTTGTGGACAGAAACTTCATTTCTGCAGCCAGCAGCAGGAATGCAAAGCAGAGTTTAGATTTTTATCTTCAACCAGCCTTAGATTTGAGCTGCTTTGAATGCTCAACAGCTTACCTTAGCTTGTTGACTAAAAAGATAAATTTGTAGTTTAACTTTGGTTGTGGACTGCAGTGAAAAAGTGCATTTTTAAGTTACAGGTGCAGGCTTCCAGTGTTGGAGCTGGTGCAGCTGTGTGTCTGCTCCATGCTTGTGACATTTCTAGTGCTGGGTTACCACATGCTAACTGAGCTCCACTGTCTCTGTACCTCAGGTGCAGAGATGTCCCAGAGACAGTGTGGAAGTCACCCCTGTAGGCAGGACTGTTGGTGCTTACTGCAGCTCTCGGCTTCAAGCCTCGTGTTTAGACTCTGCTTTCTCATGTCCTGTCTGTAGGGAAGTTAACCAAGGAGCAATGTGGAATACTGCTTTGTATGCTACAGATAGATCCTGCTCCTTTTCCTGGAGAAAATCAGGGGGGGTGGCAGCAATCAAGCTGTCAGCTTCAGACTTGACTCCAGTGCCAAACTCAGTTAAAGTTTTCAAAATTAAGGTGAAGCAGCAAACAAAGCCTCTTCCGCAGTGTTGGTTAAAAACAGTCTATCAGGGATCCTGCTGGGGAAGGAAGTGATAAAATTGAACTGGACATTTCCAGCACATTCTGACAATCAGACCAAAATGGGTATCAAGTCTCTGAATGAAGAACCATCATCAGTGTATTGTTTCATTCAAGCCCTGTCACTTTCTTAGACCTGCGCTTGCTACACTTGGTTACCCAGCTGTTGATGAGCTTGTAATGGAAGACCAGTGGCTATCAGCCCAGACTGACTGCTAGATTAGGCAGATGTCTGAGGGCAAGGATGCAAAATGAGAAATGGCCTCTGGGATTAATGCCTAGTTTTCTTTGAAATGCATTTATATTCCCAATAGTAACCCAGTAAATTTCCTCTGGCCTTTCATAGAAAAAGGAGTTACTTCTTAGCAGCACGGAAAATAGCTGGATTGTTAATGTCTTGTTGGTGTGCCATCTCTAGCAAGTGCTGCTGCTGTGTTTCTTCAAGTTTTACATATTTATAGTAATTTATAGTACTGTGGTCTGAGAGAGCCCCCATTTCTTTAAGATCACTGGCCACAGAGCAAGCTGGAGCTAGGGAAGACTTGCTGCCACCTCCCTGCAGCAGATGTGGAGTTAACAGAGACCAGCTTGCCGAAGTCTGAGGAGAAGTGTGAATCTTCAGAACGTCAGTGCTCCTGCACCAGCTTCCTCTCACTGCCTGGTCTGAACAGCCGGCAAGCAAGCGCCTGGCAGTGCTGACAGGCAAAGCTGCTCTGCAGGGTAATCGGAGCAGATGATGACTAACAGATTCTGACCAGAGAATCACAGCAAAACGTAGACTTCCCATGTGTTGGAGATTAAGAAATGCTGGAATAACTTTGAGGAATTTGGTGGGTTTGGGCTGACTGGTTGTACCCTCTGTGCGTCAAATGGCATTCAGTGTTGTCCTTCACATCTCTTCAGATTTGCTTGGGAAGCTCATCCACACCCCCTACTCCCCAGCATCCATGTTAGGAAAAGCAGAGTATGAAACAGTGAACTGTATTCCATCTGTCAGTTCATAAGGTCACTGGGAAGACAGCCACATTTTTTCTCTTATCTACTGCCATGCCACATACGTTTACAGTGCTGTCAAAAGTCTGAGTATTCAGTGACCTCTTACTCTCCTAGTGCCTGTTCAGAGGTGCCCCATCTTGTCCTCTGCTTCACTGTATTTCTTTTCTGAAGAGGACTATACCTTCCCCTGCTCTGGTGCTTTAAATAATGCACAGAGTAGTATCTAAAAGAAAACTTAACACGCTATGAAACTCTAGAAGACCTGCCAGATCGACAAGCTAGTTAGCAGTGGGGATAAATAAAACAGGATGCAGGGTGTTTGGTTTATCTGTCACCATGCAGTATCCTCAGGAACTTAAAACGTCCTTTGGGGCCAAATCCGCTCGTCCCCTAATTCAGAATTACTAAGTACCACAGTGAGTCATCTTTTGGCCCTGGAATCTGTTTTGCATCTTTCTTCTTTCATTATCTCAGTAGCTTGGTAAGAGCTTAGGCCATTTCTTGATAGTGAGTCAGTGCACAGGTCACTCAGACTAATCCACATCCACAGTAAACCCTGGGACAGCAGTGTGTGCTTCAGTCTAGAGGATGTGATTGTACTGGTGCATTTCTTCAGTGTGATTTTTTAATTAATATTAAAACTTAGACAAAGGAGTAAACTGCAGGCATAGTCTAAGTAGGAGGACACATGGCTTGCAGTCAGGGGTTGGAAGTCTGAGAATGCTCTGTTCAAAACACTGGATCTGCCACTTGTTTTCGCTGTTACAGCTGGCAGGGCAACCTCTGGGGCATTGTCTCCTCCTATAAAGTGCAGGTAATACTTTAACACTAAGAAAGTGGGCTAAGAGTATCAAAACATTAAAACCGAGAAAGTCTGTAAGTTGCAGATAATTTTCAGGACTTTAAGACACGACCTCAAATTGAATAATTTCCCAGTGGTTGTTGCATTTATAACTGCTTCTTCCCCCTCCCCACTGGATTCTCCAAAGTCTGATGCCTGGGTGCTTCCGCAAATGCTTTTCCTACAGTGAGGACTTATAGTATCTCTGTCTCCAGCTGTTTTTTGCCTAGACTTGAAGGATCTGAATTATCTGTGAGATATCAAAAGTTTATTAAGTTTGTTTAAAAGCAGACAAGTGTTGTTACTAGTGAGGAACTCTCGAGAGGTCTTTCCTCAGCTGATGTGCCCTGTTGCTCTCTTTTCTAGTATTTTATCCATGTAGCTTCCTTCAGTGATTTTTTAGTAACAATTTGCTTTAGTAATATATTTTTCTACTTTCTCATTTAGCATCCTAACTAATGACATTAGTTCCACTGGTTTTGGTTTTTGTGGGGTTTTTTTGTCATGCTTAGCCAAGAGATGTCATTGAGGCTAGGTGGTGTTTCAATCTATGAAAACTTTATGCAGCTATAAATAAAGGTAAGAGGCAATAAATAGAACAGTGTGATCTGAGTACTATTGGGTTTGGCCCTGCACCTTTCTTTGCAGGGCTGTAGAGCACAATGGGATGTTTTTTAATCTGAAAATTCTCATTGTATTTGTATCTCCACCTGCTGGTGGAAGAATTGGTTGTGTGGACTGAGGCACATGGAGAAAACTGGATTTCAAATTTGTAAAGGTGCCAGCACCTTCAAAAGTGTGGAATTTAGGTGCAAAAGCTTACGTAGATGCCACAAGCAATCAGTTGGTATAATGTTGCCAACTCTTGCCATTGAGTATTAGCACTTTTTTCCTCTTCAGTCTCAAACAGGAGTTAAGTGAGAGCAGAAGAATATCTGTTTTAGTTTAGTGTTTTGATTTTGTTGGTTTTTTTTTTAAAAAAAGGGGGGGGAAAAGTGAGTGCTTCTCCAGAAGGCTTCAAAATAGACAAGAAAAAAGTATTTAAATTACAGGGTTTGGGTTTCTTATTTTAATCTGTTTCTCATGCCAGTTTTATGATTTGTGTCGTGCTGCATTCTCAAGTACATGCCGAGGGGCAGTGATACTTCTTGTAGATGCCACTTGATAAGTACATACCAGTCTTTCACTGAGTCTATTTAATTTTCAGGTTTTGGGGAAAAGTGTTTGTATATATACACACACACACAAACATATTTATAATTTGTATTATACCCAGCATGCAGAGTTTTTATCTTACTTGTGAAATGTCTCCTGACAGTCTAGTGAGCAGTAAAGGCAAATAAGGGACAGGGAGAAGGGTGCATGTGCAAACAAGGTGCTTAATCAGAATATAGCATATAGAGTGGAAGTTGTTCCCTGTTTTCTGCCAGGTGATATGTTTGCCTGGGAAAGAATATTTTAGCACTTGCTTCCTAGAATATAATCCCATTTCCTCTATGATATTATCCTGTGTTGTGGTTTATTTGCATCTGAGGAGGTAGGGGTGAGTGTTTTGTGGCTGTTATCAATTACTGCTTTCTCTAGCTCCCTCAGTCTGTAAATTTAAAGAAGCAGCACTGTCTAGATTAGTAACTATCGAGCATATTATTCAGTAGTCAGCTAGAAGTTTTGACTTTCACACATTGAAATGGTCATTACCTCTTAGTTCCACTGAAAGGAGTCTACTGGTTGTCATCCCCCTCCTTGGTATCCCTAGATATTGGCTCCACCAGCTGCTTCTGCATAGCTTCCTGGCATTGCTGACTTCTAAAAAGCCATTAATACAGGGAATGTTGATGTGTTGCCAAGTCTCCTTTGAACTGGTTTCAAGAAGAGGATGTATTCTGCTTCAGAGAAAATGGTGTAATACTTCTGTGGATATGTCAGTCTTCTGGTCTGGGGAGGAGAATCACTTGGTTGTGGTTTACCAGGTTGGTAAGTGAAAATAAGCATTGATAAAATTACTTCCTTAATACTGAAGCTAAAAAAGAAGATCTTCTATTACTTAAAAATCAACAAAACCTGAATGGGGAAAAAAATAAGTATTTCTGTGCATTCAGCTATTCTGAGTGCATGACAAGTCTGTTGTATACTTAGGAGGAAGGGAGAACACTTGGTTTTTGTAATACAGTGATAATGCCAGTGGAACTAAGGACATCCTTTCTGAGACTTGTGGCAAGCCAGTCAGCCCACAAATCCTTTTTTTTTTTTCCAAAATGAAAAACCCAAAGTGTGTTTTTCATAATCCTGCACCTTTAGCTTAATATATTTCTGTAGTGTTTTACTGATGACATATACTCTTAATTTCTACATGACATTTTTCAAATTATGTCCCTGTGGGTTAACATATCTTTCCTTCTTTGGGTTTATTTAACTAGTCAAAGATTAAGCCCTATCCTTGATTTTTACAATGGATTTGCTAGATGGACAAAAGCTCTTTGTTTCAGGATGCTGAGGACAGTGTGCATTTCCCACAGAGCAGGTGAAAGTCCATCTCCCATTGTCTTATAACAGGATTAAAGAAACTAAACTCCATGTGTACTTATGAAAGGTGGTGGGTGGTCTCCAAGAACGGTAGAAGCTACCACTCCTTCTGTGACACTAGCTAAAAATCTAAATTTGAGACAAGCTGGATGCCAAGTAAGTTGCTGTTAGTGTTTAATTAAAGTCTCAGTTCCGTTCTTGGAAAAACTGGTCTTTGCCACAGGATCTGCCACTTTACCCTTATCAACAGCTTCAGAGGGGCCAGAGGCAGTTAAATTTGTTTACATCCCAGGGCAGCTTGCTTCTCTGTACCTGACCTGTGTACAGATTTGCAGGCTAATGCATGGGAAAGGTCCGTCCATTGGACATGTTCAGAAACCTGAAGAGGGTCTGTCAGGTAATATGTGTTGTTGGTGCTATCTGTTGTGCACTGCCCCATGTAGGGATGGATGTCTTAGATGCTACCTTCTCCCTCACTACCTGTTGATGAGAAAGTCTTTGGGGCTTTCAGATTAACCTTTCGCTCTTCATGTTTCCTAAAAGCACTCTGCAGTGAATTCCTGCTTAAGGAACCCCTGATACTTACTTAGCTTGTGAAATAAGACATTTCATCTAACTGTATAGTCTACTCGAGGGGCAGAGCTCTGCTCAGAGCAGATCATGGTGTGCAGAAGAGGGAGGCCATGGAGAAGCGGGCTGACCCCTAAGGCTGATGCTGAAGCGCAGGGGCAAGCAGGTAGTGTGGTGCTTGCTCTGTTGGTGTGAGCTGTACATAGTGCTTCTGGAGGACTGAAAGTCAGCAGCATGTTTGGTGATCAAAGAGGAGGCATCAGCCACCCACATGGTGATTCTCTTGGGTCCTGTAATTAAACCTCTGCAATTGTGTTGGCGACTCATTTACTGAAGAACAGTTTTTAATATTGAGGGAGACAGCTCTTCTTTGATATTGCCAAAAAGTGCTGTGTGTAGGGAGAATAAATGCTTTTTCCTTGCCTTTTTCGGCTTATAAGAGCAATCAGAAGCAGATATGACAGGTATTAAGCAGAGTGTATTGTAGCTAACTAAATTGCCCTACTGAATTCATCCACATTGGTGTAATTGAGCTGTGGCTCTTTGTACTGTTACACTTAGGCATGTTTCCAAAAATGCTGAGAGTTTTAAGTGTTCAGTAGCGAAACCATGAAATGAGTATTCTCTTGAGAATTTTTAACTGAGAGCACAAAACATTTTGCTTTTCAGTTACTGCATGCTGCATAGACTCAAAGTTTATTGTCTGCAGAAGGATGGTTGGCCAGTTGAGTTCAGCCTTCTGACCCTTCTAGAACTGAGGTGTGAGCCAGTTGTGCTTTGTCTAATGCATCAGTTTTATCACAAGCAAGTGCAAGAATTTATTTGAATATAAAAATAAATTGCTTATTAGATTTTCTGTGACCTAGTGAAACAGTACTAAGGGAAAAATATTCCAAGAAGATTAAAATTCCTAATACGTTAGAAAATTAGATTTTCTTGGTGACACCATTTCTTACAAAGTTTAAAACATAGCTGCTATTTTAGTTGAAGATTTAAAGCTTGCACACTTCTGATTTCCTCTTAAATACTTCATATTTTCTTTTCCATAATAGACTCTATTTAATATCATGTTATTCTTCATATCTACTTAAGCTCAGGAAGCATGAGGTTTTTATTTCAGGAACAAAGAAAAACATTCCAGGAGATGTACCAGGAGATGTAGCTGGGGGAAAATTGATTAGAGTTTAGTAATCTCTCTGTCTTGCTGGAGGGTTGGCACTGTAGTCAGGCTTTGCTGTCAAGTCCTCTCCTGCGAAAGTTGCTTGCCTTAGTTTTCATTAAACCCCTTTCATTGCTGTGGCTGAATGGCTGTATTTGTGGGGTTGTGTTCAGATGAGTTTTGGTGATTATTTTTTTTTTTTGGTTATGTTACAAAATTAATGATTAAGGGATGGAAAAGCCAGTTGGGTTGTAGACTCTGGTCTGTAGTGAATTGGAAGGGGGGGAGAGTTTAGTTTTCCAATAAACAGTTCTTCAGTTTTGTTTCAATAAGCTACTTTCTTTGACTAAGCAACACAATTTTATTCCCAAGTGAAAGGCTTCAGAAATCTTTTCATCCAGAGTCGATTAAATCAACGTTCCTGACAAAGATCATGATTTCACTAATTCAGCATTTTCCAGTAGAAAATGGTTCCATCAAAAATTTGTACCAGACCTGGTAGCTAGAAACACAAACACTGCCAAACTTTTTAGCTTTTTTGTAGTAGCTTCACAGGCATTTAAATAAAATTAGTCTTGCTCCTATTTATTTTCTTTTGAATTATGAACTGACTTAATGAAAGATTTAATTATTTAGGTGTTGATGCCAGAGCTTTCAAGGAAATAACACACAAATTCAGGCATAAGGCTTTGTAACTCCCATCACAGGCAAGATGAGGAAATGAATTTGGCATTTACCAACGTTGGGAGTTGGATTGTAATACTGTTTCAAAGCAGATAGAAATTGTGGAGGTTCTTTGACCATGTGTGCATGTATTTCAGCAGACTTAGCTTCAAGCTATACTGTAAATGTGTTTCGGACTGAAGTGAATTAAAGCAAGAAAAAGCAAGTCAGGACTAAAGGATTGAATATCCATATGTGTTGGTCTTACCTATATATTTTCTAGCTAATTCTACTGATCAGTGTTTGGAGAGTTCTTTTTAAAGAAATGAGAGACTTATAATTTACTGCAACGTGGATTCATTTCTGTATAACAAAATGCAAGTAGTGTCTGCTAAAACAGTGGAGATTCAAGAAATTAGTTCATTTCTGAAAACCAAAAGGCAAGAGGAAATGCACTTTTGTGCATTTCAGAAAAGCAGTCCCGTTTTGCATCAAACATTGAGCAGCTACCTGACAGCTCTTTAAGCTTTAGTTTAATGGTCCATATAATAGGAAACATTAAATTTGCTTTAGTATTTATCCCTCTAATGTTTCCAAACAGAGGTCGCAGTTCTGTCAACGTTTCATGGATGTTTAAAGTTTAACAGATGAAGAGTCCCATATGTCTGTCACAGGGACATAACAGAACAGTGATTTAAGGAGTCAGAAGTCCTAGGCTAGAAAGGAATTCTTTCCCAATTAAGTTAAAAGTAATGCTAGATACACCTGTGTATGGAGATCAAGGTGGATTGAGGACTGTTAGTGTTTTCCTGTGGAAAAAAAAGTGAACTACAAAAACCTCCCCCACTACTACAGGGTCTCTGCTCCAGCATCATAAAATCCTTACTTCATTTTAATAGTTCCTGCAGTGCAACACCAGCATTGGGAATTTGTTGACTGTGAAGGGAAGAGATGGAAAGGGGGAACTTTTTCATGGGGCATTTTCTGCATTAAAGTGGGTTGTGAATACTGATGCCACCTGACAGAGGAACTTAGTAAGTGGAGAGGGATTTTATGTTATGGACATAATCACTGCATCACTAACAGATGAGTGGTACTGCTAGAATACAGCCTGGGGTATTTCAGACAGGAGGGAACAGCAGAGATTTCTTGGATTCAGAAATTAGAAGTACTAAAAATAGAAGTAATGTAATTTGATTGTCTTGCCTCTGATGCAACTGCTAGATGTCTTCCTGTCATTCCATAAAAAGTGATAAGAAAATCAAGGTGACCACTATTATATTCATTCCTACAGGGTTGTTTTTTGTGTTGAAATCCTTTTCCAGGAGATGATAAATGTGGCAGTTTGCACAGTGTTAGGCTGAGAATCTCAAATTACCCCAGTGCCCCCCTCCCCCCCCTCCCCCTTAAGAGGGTTCTGCAGCCTTTGGCAGAGTATCAAAAATTGATGAAAGGTTTTAAAAATGTCAGTACATTTGGGGTTACTACTGCTAGTATCCAGGAAGGCTGAAAGTGACACAAACACCACTGTTTCTCTGAACTGTTTGTGTAGCTTATTCTGAAGGACAAACCACCGTTGACTGCTGCTCTACAGGATGACATTAGTTCTTTTCCTTCTGTCTTTTGGAGCTCAGTATATTGTCTGTACTCTGCTGCTTATTCCTGCCCATTTTCACCCTGCCTTTTGCCTTAGTGTCCTGCTACCTCACACCTACTAGTTCTGTTCAGTCCATCATTTTACTTCCCATTCCTACACAAGCCTTTTAAATAAGCAGCTAAATTAATAATTTTAGCAGCTCTTCTCTTCCTAGTAGTTCCTTGTACCACCCCTTAATCAATCCTTGATGCATTCCTCTCTGTATTTATTGCTTTGTATCTTCTAATGTTTGTGTTGCTTATCTGATATTTAAATTATAACAAGGTAAGGGCTTTGCTTTCTTGCTTTCTCTAAGTACCCAGTGTGCTCAAAACATTCAATATTTGGTCTTGCATTGAAGTGTATGAGTTCAAACTGTCTAGCAGTGTAGACACTTAAGAACCTTAAAAAGACTTAAGGGGATAAATGGAGGAGACCTCTCTATTTAGTCTGGTGTTAGTTTGTTTGTGTATCTGTATCATGCTTGTTGTGCTGGAATGGAGTTTTAAAGGATGTGTGTTTATTATAGGATGTATCAGAATAATTATTAGAATTACAGTTACATTTACATTTACATTACAGTTACATTTTCTCTGGAAACTGAGACAACTGTTTCCTGGCCCTAAGTGAAGGGTATTTTTATATTCTTTGTATTGTTCACCATAGTCTGTGATAGGTGGAGGTAAGTCATATTTAGACTAGGTGAAGTTTGGGGGATTTTTTTTTTCCCCTTCTCATATTGAAGAATGTTACTCAGATTTTTATTATTATTTTCTTTCTGGTCTAATTTGAAGGAAGCCAGTAGAAGAGAAGTTAACCTTTGTCTCTCTATGTCCTTGCAGGCTTTGCCATCTAGAGATGCCTCCTTTCCATACAAAACTCAGTTACCATGTGTGGTGCCAGCCTCTACTTTCAGCAGTAGTGAATACAGCACAGAATCTAAAATACTAGATTATGTGCAAGAGCTGGACTCTTCCTTCCATCCAGTCTTATCATTCCCTTCAGGTAAGTAACTCAGTGGAGTTAGACGCTAACAGAGAGTGGGTGTGCTTGTGAGAGCTGTAGAGTTTATGGACTAACTTTTCTTTTCAGTGATTTTTAGAACTTAATTCTCTTACAGAAAACCTCATACTGGTAAAATATGAGTGTAGAATAAATGAAAATCTTAACTTCTTCCTGACATTTAAAAAGTAAACCTTCTGGATTTCCCATACCAGTAATGTGGTTACAGCCAAGAAAAAGATCAGGGGAACCAGTTTGGTTAAGATGTTTTTTGTATGTTTCATGGTGTGTCTAATTAAGTCCACATTAGTCCTCTAGATGATGCTTTTGCCAGCACACTGCCTTACCTTCTTGTGTTGTTATTATGAGCAACTTTCAGTTCAGGCCCTGTGGACTAGGCCCAAAAAGCTTTATGTAGTTTTTCTAATTGTTTTTGTGATAGCCAGCCTTTTTGGTGGTCTTTGAAATTTATGGTTTCTGTCATCTGATTCTTGAATCTTTTTGAACAGTCATGCAGATGTTGTTTTTTCTAACTCTTATTAGCCCTGAAACTAGTGCAGGTGCAACTTGACAGCACCTTGTGCTTCAAAATAGGGTATGTAGTGCTGCTACCAGCAGGAGAGAGTGGATACCAGCAGATACTATTGGGTTTTGGTTATTGTTTATTATTTTAGGAAAAAACTATTGCCAAGTAGGTCCTGATCAATACAGGAATTCTGCTGTTCTGAGGGCTTCTTTGCCACAAAGTAATCCTGAACATGGGGCCCATGGATCTCCTCGAGGCTTTGATCAAACCCACTGTCTGCCCAGAATGATAGCGTATGCACTCCAGCCTGGTCATAGGAAGTCAAGGATTAAAGTAAGTGTTGGGTTTGGAGAACTCATCACTGACCAGTAGAGAAGACCCAACTGTGGACATGGAATCCTGAGAAGGTCTTGACTCTTGCAGGTTTACAAGTGTTTACATCCCATGCGTGGGATAAAGAGGAGGAACCACTCCCTTTAGCAAACATCCCAGTCAGCAGGACTCTGTTGTGGAGAGAATACTACTTTGGAAATGTTTACCTATGCTGTCCATCACTCACCTAGCCCAGCTTAACACTTTCTTCTGATTAAAATAAAATGTTTTTCAGTAGTGTAGAAGAAAAGGTTCTTGGCTTAATATCCTTCATTCTTAAAACAAAGTATTATTGATATTTGTTCCATTTTAAAACTCGGAGTTGATTTTTCGATATGTGAGGAGGGATTAAAATTCAAGATGCAGATCTTGTTCTCTCTTGTGCCTATTTTTTACTTTCAAAGGAGAATCATAATTTGCAAGCAATGTAGTAACACAGCACAGTGGGGCTGGCTCACTAGTGTAAAGGCTTCTGGAAGTGTAGGTGTCCTTAAAATTCTAAGTCTTGCTTGCAGAGTTTCTATGTAACCAAGGGTCTTGACTAAAAGTGTGTCAGTGGTTGCACCATCCCTTGAGCATAAAAGCTCCTCCTTAAACTTGCACCCTGATAACTGGAAAATTGTCGTTTGCATCTAAGAATTTTGAGCTTCTGGTATTTCTGCATCTAACGTGCAGATAAAGTGGAGCAAACACTCCTGCCCTTTTAATTGTGATACAGGAGCACACAATGAAAAGATATTGGAGACATCCAGGTGCTTCCCCAGAAAAAACCACAACAACAACAAAACAGGACAAGTGTTGTGTTTATCTTTTTAGTTAAATGTTGTGACTAATAAACCCTTCAGACCTGCTTTATGTTTGACTCAAGTACAATAGCAAACAAAGCAAAAACCTTGGGGGGAAACAACCTTTCACACGTCACATTAGTCTTGCGGCAAAATGCCTAGTTAAATGCTTATCAAATTTGAATAAATTATTCCTTTCAGTTAGCAGAATATGTTGGAAGTTTCTGTCCAGGCAAGTCCTGAAGGCACATGAAACTAAGGTTGTATGTAAATAAAAAGAGTTTCATGCCCACCCTTTGCCCTGCCCTTTAGACTTCTCATTCTGATCATAGTGGTAGTCCAGCCTGGTTCTTAAGTTGACATATTTGTTTCTACTTAATTTCTCTTCTTTCTTGTAATGTTTCCAGAAAGGCATTTCAGACAGAAACCTGTTTTTATTCAGCCTTCCTGCCTTACAACAGTGGGTAAATTACTTACCACTTGAGACGTTTTGCAGACTAATTCTTGGTTAGAACTCCCTTGGGAAATGAATTACGAGAGAGAAAGAAGGAATGTAACTTGAATTACCTCTAGGCTCCCAGCAGTAACAATTTCCAAAAGCATTAATTGCCTGTACCCAAAAGGCTGAACTGAAGGCTTTTCAGGTTACAGGAGAAGTTCACTGTATGCTCACTACTGTGTAGGGTTTTGTGCAGGAGTTAGTCAAGAGGGGAAGACCCCAGTTTTACTCTCACCTGTTGCCCTCCAGGGCTTGTTTTCATTAGTAACAGTTCTGGAATGACTGCAGGTAGGGACATAGTTTATGTCAGACAACCTTGCTTTCTTACTTTGACTTTGACCACCAAAAAAGTGTTGTTAATCTGCAAAGTGTGTGTGCCTCCACTGGGATTTGTTCAGGAGCATTCCTTAGGTTTGAGTCCTACCTTGATCTGAGCTGTCTTGTCAGCCCTTAGAAGGTCTTAATGCCAGAGAGCCTGGAAGCACTTAAGCACACTGCCTTGGGCAGCATGTATGGCAGCGCAGCTTCACAGCTAAAAATGGATTTGTTTTTACCATGGCATAACTCTCACTTCCCTTTAATAGAAAGATAGGTACCTTGAGATCTTCATCCAGGCAATTACTGGAGATAATCTTGTGTACTGCTTAGATAAGAAAGACTGCAGTTCTTTGCCTGCAGTGGAGGACAGCGCTGATGAAATAATCATCTGGCTGAGAATTACCTCACCTCAAATGTTCTTAGTTACTCATGCAAAAGCCACTTTTTTTTTTTAAATGTCTGACTGCTCTTTTTCTAGGGTAGTGTAATAGAGCTTCCCTTTGGCTCTCACCACTTTCAGAGCATGTTTTCCTATATTGTCTTCAGCCTGACCCTGTGAAGATACTGCTGCAACAGAAACAAGCAGTCGGTCCTTGCACTGCATGAGTTGAAGGACTCAAGGGAGCAGTATTGCTCACAGATTATATTGCACAGTGTTGTCTGATTGCTTCCCAGACCTTTAGAGATGATGCAGAATTCATTGGCTCATAGGTTGCCATCTTTCTGATACAGATTCCATTCCCTTTGGATTTCTTTTTTTTTATTATTAGATATTCCTCTTCACATATACTTTGAAACATTACTAAGGAATGATGACATCAAGGGAGAACCTGTTGATACCTCATCTTTGGGAGTGGAATTTAAAGTATCTCCAGACAATGGTAAGTAAAGCAAAGTATTTCAGTATTTGCAAGATCATTTTTCATCCATTGGCCAGTACTTTCTGTCCTGAAGAGGTTCAGTTTATAATCTTAGCACACAGCAGGTTATCAGAGAAGGTAACCACCTGATGTAGAAGAGTGGAACAGGAATCTCCTCCCAGATCACAGTGTCACGTTCTCCTTTGTTGCACTGAAATGATCTCATCAGAGCTGTAGGAGGGCACTAATACAAGTGGGGGAGTTTGGACCATGGGTTCTTTGCAGACACAGGTGCCTGACAGCAGTACTGGTTACTATTTGGATTCCTATCAGAAATCTGTGGAGTTTTTTCCCCATTATAAATAGTTCAGCAGTTTAGATTGCCTATAAATTGCAACAAAAGAAAATATGTTTTCAGCTCAATACATGCTTTTTCTGTTGTAGACTGTAATCAACATAACCTTTCTGCCAAACAATGGAGCAGTGGCTGTTTATCTAATTCCAAATCCCAGTCAGTGTCAGGAACATCTGACCAGCTGTTGGAAGGAAGAAAGAAAAGACACCTAAGTGAGACAGCAGTAGGTAAGAGAAAAATGGTATTAAGATAGCACTACTTCTTTAAAAACATGTACTGTGTAAATTAGCTTAGTATCACTGAGCTTTGAGAATTAATTTTAAGTTTTCTCCAAAAATGACAATCTATGAAACATTACAGGAGTGAAGAAGTGGACTTAGGGCCATGAAAATAATGTGCCTTTGGAAAGCATAGGAATCTTTCACTTTCCTCTGGAGTACATATTACAAAATGAGATGAGCTTCTGTATTTTATTTTTTGAATGCTCTTAAATGAAACTGCTCAGCAGTCCAGCTGTGTTTTTCTAACACTGAGTGTCATAGTGTCATTCTTTTCCGTATGAAGGATTTTTTTTTAAATAGTAGCCAGTGAAACAGACTGAATTGCAAAGTTATCTGTCAAATCATGTGCCCAACCAAACATTTACTATTCCTGGCATCTCTGGTCAGCTATGTTTCGTTTGTTGTGTGCTGTCAATTGTGGTTCTGGTTTCCTTCCAGACTGTTAAGAGGACTTGTGGATAACCAGTGCTTATAGTTAGTGTTTTCACCATTGTTATCTTTATCTTTTAAGCCATTGAGTCTCTTCTTCAGCATTAGGTAAATTAATAGAAAGTGCCCAGAATGTTCTAAAGAATAATGTCATAATTTAGGGACAAAAAAGTTGGCATACCATTGTAAAGATAAATAGCATCTTACTTCTCTGGGTGGACAGAATGTAAAACGTAATAGATTCGGTTACAGATTAATTTATCTGAATTTCTGGAAAACTTTTGGCAAAATTCCTCACAGGACAGTTGAAGAAAATAAATCACTTGAGTAAGAGGGCAAACTACATTAGTTTAAAATTTCCCTAAGAAAGAAATAAAATATATAAATGAACAGTTAACGTGCAAAGATAAACTTCTGTTTCATATCCAGGTAAAACTGCTAATGTAATCTTGCAATAGAAGTAGAGAGATGGGAATTAAAGCAGAGATGATTTAAGAAAAAAATTATGATCTATTAAAAATAAACAAACTGGTACCAAACCCCAACCCCAAACCAAAAAATCCTATTGATTTGCAAGTTACAGGAGAGAATAAAACGTGGTTTTGGACAGACTGAAAACTTGTCTTTGATGTAGATGAAGGGTTTTTTTTGCTCTGCATCATTCCCCCTGTGCATCAAAGCCTTCCCCATAGCTTTGCAGTCTTCTTTTTCACTCTGTGCCTGTCTCTGTGGGGGTGCTGTGCCCTGTCCCCCCTTGCCATCAGGGATCCTTTTTTCCATACCACCTACTCCTCTAACCAGTCACTGGTCTCCAAAAACGCAGATGCTGAGATAGTGTTTCTTGAAACCACATTGTTTCCAGCATGTTCTGTCATGCACACTGAGATCAACAATTGGAGTTACTTGGGAGCACTAGTAAGAGAGAGAACTTCTTGCTATAAATATTTTGGTGTTACAATTAGTGTTCTGCCCATAGTATTTACTTCTTTGAGTTAATGGGAAGAAAGCAAGCAATCTTTTGTCTTGAGGATGACAGTTTCCCAGTGCCAGAAAACTGCTGTGTGGTGTATTTGGGAGTAGCAGAAGCTCTAGCTTATTAGTGCTATGGGTGTAGTACTACATATTTATTCCTAATTTGGGCTCTGTCTAGGAGAAATTATCCATGGGGAAGGTCAGCCTGATGAACAAGGCCAAAAATAAAAGCTGTGTGCCCGGGAGTTGCAGAGCTTCCTGGAAGATGAGAGTTCATGTCCTTGACCCAGCCTGTGCAATACAGTCTTTAGGATCAGTCTTATCCTCTTTTTCCGTGTTGGAATACACTAAGTCTTTTATTAGTTGGCATATTAAATATGAGTCCTTTTTTCTTACTGGAAATTAAGGTACAAAGAAAGCAGAACACAGGTGGTTAAGTTCTGAATGCCCCCAAGTGCTGCATGCACTGAGACTGAACAAGAGAAAACCAGAATTATGCTTTGTCTGGAGGAGTGGACCACTACTAGAAGAAGCCACATGTGGAAACCTAGGAACTGATTTCATTTGTTACCTTTGCTGCCAGTTTTGTTTTGTCATTTATCAAGGAAGAAAGAGTCAGTGAGGGCTGAGTGAACTGGTATGTTAGTGAGCAGTAGCCCAGCTCAGGAAAGGCTGCTGGGGAACTAGGGGAGTGTTCCTCTAAGCCTGATTGTGTTTGCTCTGTGTGTAAGTCTATGGCAGCTTCCAAAAAAAGAAGCAGGATTTGCCCATATGAAGCTGGTTCCACGAGAAGTAATCCTCCGTAGAAGGAGAGGGATGGCTGTTGTGGAACAGCAATGACAGGATGAGTAACAAGTGTTTATTTAGATGGCTTTTTTTAGTTTTCATTAAATTGTGAGTGGTTAGCTGTGGGCTTCTAGAAATGATTTTGCTGTTACTGTATGGAAAAATATCTGTAGTCTAACAGACAACAGCTGGTGTGCATTTTTATTCTTCTTCCTTTTTGTGACAGGTGAACGCAATGCTAGGCTTGAGACATTCTCCTTTCAACATGCAGAACCAGAATCCCAGAGCAGTTTTGCTGCTGTGACCAATGTCAGTGCCATGTCTAGGCCCACTCACAGCACTTCATCACAGGTAAACCAAAAAATGTATCAGTCTTAACAAATATCGACAGAGTTGTGCAAGTTGATAATCCAAAACCACACGCCTTTTACATCTAATTTAGTGTTAAATTACAATACAGAGCATTTTTACAGTTAATTAAGTGGATTACATTAAGTAATTTATTCCAGATTGAGTGTGCGGTGTTCCTAAAGCAGATACTTGCTTGTAAAATAATTTTGCAGATCATATAACTGGAGTGTAAGTTTAGTTTATTGGCATTGGGCCTTTCTTTTTTTTTTTCTAAATTTCATTAAATATACTGTGATTTATGTTGCAGATTTTACACAAGGGCTCTTATGACGCTTTTTTTCTTGGTGCAGCTACATAAAGTTGCCTCACAGTGCAAATAAAGTCACAGAATTTAACTCTCAGCTTCACTCTTTAAAACCTTTTGTGCACAACTACAGACAGTCTCTGGTATATAAATCTGCTGAGGAGCAGCACAGCTCTGGTTCACTGAAGTCCCTGCAGAAACACACTTTGTTTTATTGGAATTTATTGAGAATTTAATAATATTGAGATTTCAGTCCCACAGTTCTGCTAAACCTAGTGGTATGCTGGTGCTCTGCAAGTTGTCATGTTTCAATCTGGTGACAACTCCTGGAGAGCTCAGTTTAAATCTGTGTCCCCCATGTAGCTTTTGGCAATGTACACTCCTTCTTTTCTCCCTTGTTTGGAGGAGACCATCATCAAATATGCTTTTTAGAATAGGTGCTTCCATTAACTTTCAGCTAAAAGTTGAGGTGTTGTAATGTGGAATGTGTTGTGATTTAAAACTAAGCTTTCTCCTGCAATGTAGGAAATTCAGGTTTTGAAGTAGGTTCTAGGCATGTAGGTTCCAGGCACTAGTGTGCAGAGAACACCACCAGGAATCCTTCTATGGTCACAGCAAAGAAACTCAGTTTCTGTCTTTTGCACATATTTCAGAAAACCACTTTCCTGTGGCTGTTCTTCACTGCCAAATGTAGGTTTATTCTTAATTGTATCCCTCTGAAGAACCACTTGTGTTAGGGGTTAGCAGACAGTTTATAGAAGGTTGTCCTCGTAGACTGAACATTATGAAGAAGGCAGCATTAACTTCCAAGTTCTCATAAGCAGCCAGAATTAACTGTATCTAAAATCAAGGAAGGGAGCCTCCCACTGATTTCAATAAGAGTTATGCCAGCAAGAAGCAAATCCCAGAGGTGAGAGAGTTTTAAGATTTGTTGAGATTCCATTGAGGGGGAAAGTCAGAAGTCATTACACCACTAGAAAATGTGTTCAAGTGACAGACTTTCTCCTCATGCAGCTATAATGTTTCTCAGCTAATATGTGGGTCCTATGATTTGAGCTGATTGACCTCATCTGTATTTATTATGTCATACAGCATAACTCCAGGAGGAGGTTGAGAAGTGAGAGCTCCTATGATATAGACAACATTGTTATTCCCATGTCACTGGTGGCACCGTCGAAGCTGGAGAAACTACAGTACAAAGAAATCCTTACCCCAAGGTTTGTTCATAACGTACTTTGTTGCAAAGAAGATACCAAAATGAACATGAGAGTGTTAACTAGGAATACTGTTAGCATGTCATTAGATAATTTTATAATACTAAGATTATCTTTCCATGCATTCAGTTTAATCTTTCTTTCTATGCACTTCAGGTTGTGTGACTGGAATGGTGGGAAGACTGGGCATTGGATAGCACAGGGGAAATAGTCCCCTCCACAGGGAGGTGGCAGATGCACAAACTGGCTAAAAAAATAAGTGGATTTATATAATCTTAATTGTAATGATATTCGTGGCCTTAGATGTGCTGGAAGGCTGTCATGCTCTGAATGGGTCTTTAGAAGTTGCTGTTCTTTTTTGTGTGTTACAGTTAAGGAGAAAATAGTTAACTATTTTCAATGAACTAAACAGAAATGGTTTTAGCACATATTTTTAAAATTTACTCACTCTTGACACAGCAGAACAAGCTTAATTTTTTCCATACAGCATAAACCTATAATCCATGATTTCTAGAGACATCTCTTCTTTTTTTTTTTTTTTTTTTAAAGAAAGAGGACATCTTTAAATTGCTAAAACAGGTGAATTGATCTCCTGTGCTGTAATTCAGTGGCTTACTAGCAAATTGCCTGAAATGGCTAAATGCAGTTGTCCCATGTTTTAAATCTGTAATTATACTGTTACGCCTACTGGGTAGCTTAAGGACTGTGTTGGGAAAATGAAAGGTTAAATGTTGGGTTCTGTTATCAGCACCTTAAATTTGACTTTCTTTCATATGAAGGAAATTCTGAAGCACAAGCAGTGTTGAAGGAGGAGTAGCTAACAATATAGTGTAGAAACAGAAAAGCAATCTCTACTGCTGAAATAATGAAACAATATTTATGTAAATTAATTTGACTTTTCTTGTCTCATTTCTAGCTGGAGAGTTGTTGAACTTCAACCTTTAGAAGGATCTCATACAGATGAAGAAGAGGTAGGCTGTATTTTAATTAAACCACTAGTTTTTAATTAAACTAGATCTATAATTGGACTAATCGGTGTGTGTTTTCCAAAGTCAACAAGACTTCATGCAAATCCTGCTAAGTTTTATATTTCAAAAAGAACTTTCTTAAGTATCAGATTGTGATGTATTAGATGTGTCTTATCCCAACCTACTTGGCCCTCTGGTGGATGACAGAAATGTGTACATCTCCACAGACAGTCATTGTTCTCTTGTTCGTTGGGCTCTTCTGGCCCTTGCTGTTGGCATGGTCAGCGCTTCCACAGGGACCCCTTGCTCAGTCCTCTGCCTCCCCTGCTCCTGGGTGTTGGGAGACTGGGTCTCCCAGCACCACACTCTCTTCACAGCTACCGGTGCTACAACATCTGTCCCTTTTTCTCATCCTCTTCTTTGATGGCCAGTTCCCATGGCCTGTTCTTGGGAAGAAAATTGGCATTTTGCCTGTGGGCCCAACAGGTTTCTTCCATTTTCTCCTCAGGGTTCATTTTCCTGCAGCCCTCCTGTTGGGAGCAAACTTTACTTCTTTCTGCTTTGTCAGGAGCAACATAAGCTTGAACATTTCCAGCTTGCCTGTTGAGCTAAGCTTGCACATCATATGCTACTCTTGTTTCCTCCAGATATATGAACCTACTATTTTCAGACGTAAGAATCTACCTGTTCTCTCAGGGAATGTCTGTGGACTTTGCAGGTTGGGGTGCCCTTGTCCCCTAATCAGGGGTTTGAGGCATGTCCTAACCCCAGTGCCAATGTACTAGCAGGTCTGGTCTCAAACCTGGAATTCTGTCCTTCTGATCTTTATGTGGCTCCTTTTCCAGAAGCCTGTCAGTCTTGCTGTCCTTTGGACATACCTAATTTCCCTCCAATCTCTGCTGTAGGGCCGCTTGTTGTAACTGCAGAACTTCTGTTTGTACCTTCAGCCACAATATCTGTTCTTGACCTCCTTTTTCAGAGAAGCTCTAGAACCAAGGTTTAGGTGTCTCAGTAGTAGAAAAAAAGATTGCATTTGGGTAGCAGTACAGAAGGTTATGCCAACCTGGTCTAGTGGGAGGTGTCCCTGACCAAGATACCAGGTTCCTAGCTGGTGTAGTTGCACTGGTTTGGCACTGTACTCTTGGGTCAGAAGAAAGAAAAATTGATTCTGTCCTGCCTTTCTCATGCACTTGGGAAGTACTTGTGAAATCTGGTGATCTGATTCATGTCACCTCCACCACCGCCTTTTGGTCTGGTACAGTCTCTGCTAGCAGGAAACATGCCTGATCTTCTTTTGTAGTGAGAAGGTCAAATTATATACTCCAAAGAAGCCTCCTGCAAGGATATTTAATTAAACCATTTGCAGAATAAGGTAGCAAGGGCACTCTTCAGGCTGGTATCTGTGGAGGGAAAAGAAGGTTTTCAACAGTGATTTGCCTTCAGGGCTTCAAGGGACTTGCTTGGAGGACTCTGGATTTCTTGTTTTGATTTCAGATCCCACGCAGATGACTTGTCTAACATACTTTTAGCCTATTTTGCTGAAGGGACTTCAAGGTGTCTCTCTGTGAAGCTCATGGGATAATTGCTCCTTTAGTAGCCCTCCCAGTACATTTGTATTTGGCATAATTAGTTGATCCTGTATGATTCATCCTTTGGCCAGGAAATAACTTGAGTTAACAATAAAGCAGCTTTGCCTCCTGCTGTGGTCCACTGCTTTCTGTATTGTCTGTCAGCTGCTGGGTAGAATGAGAGAAAAGAGATGGCAGACAAGAGAAAAATGCTAAAGATCTCGTTTGTCTTAATCATCCTTTGCCAGTTTTTTCCCTTTCTGTTGGGATCGTGTTAATTGATTTGGATGATTTTCAGAGTGCTGAGAAAATGTGGTGGTCTGGTCATAATTCTTCCACTTCCTTGCTTTAGGTTTTAGGCTGAGTTAGATTTGTTGCTGAGCAAGCTTGTAATAAGACATGAGAAAACAGCATTATCGGTTTGTTTTTTCTGCACTCACACTCTGACACTCGTGAAATGGTCCCTTGTACTGAAATCAAGGCAAGCTTCAGTAGATCATTCGTGAAGGACAAGAAAGGGCAAAACGTACTTTTTGTTTTTATATAAAGTAAGCTTTTGCTTTGCTTTCCACAGCATAGCTGCCTGTGGTGGTACTGCATAGTACTTTCTTTTCTGTGTGTTCTGCATGGCTAAATTTAAAACTTCTGGAGTTGTCTGTGTGTCAACCAGCAGTTAGGGATTTCATCCACTTAATATCTTTTTGGGGTTTTTAATTTTTTTTTTCTATTTTTTTTCCTTCTCTTCTTCATATAAAGGCTCTTATTGCCCAATGTGACAGCTTTAAGACTCAGCTGGACAGGGTACTGGGCCATCTCATCTAAACTGTGTTCCTGCCTAGAAAAGTTGGACCAGGTGATCTTGAGATCCCTTCCAGCCTGGCATTGTGTGATTCTGTGAACCTGTATCTGTGCAATAGACTTGCACCTAAAGGTTCCACAAGTTAAAAAAAAAAAAGTGGGGTCTCCAATTTGTCATGTTCTATAAGAGACTCAAGGACAGGAACTTGTTGCTTTCTGAAAATCAGACCCATTTACTCTACCTTTATTTGATTACAAAAAGCTTAGCTTTTTTGAGTGTGTAATGTTTGTTTCTGGAAATTTTGCCTTACAAGGACAAGCACAACAGTTGGGCAGTGCAAAATTTACTCTATTATCTGTGTCTGCTCTATTACTTGCTCTAAAAATACGTAGTCTTTTGAAATAAAGCATTTGAATTTCCTGGTTTGCATGTATGAATTTGCAGTCTGTTATTGCTTTAAGGCATGGGAGGGTGTGGCACGGGTTTTCCTGTTTTATTTTGGTTTTATTTTGTTTTGTTCATGTTAAGGTTTTTGGCAAGTCAGGGCTGTAAACTAATGCTCAAGTTTATTTTGTTGTGTTCTAGTAATGACAAATACTTTGGAATGATTCTGTGCATAATTAGTTTTGCATAAGTGTTTTCATGGCTTATGACTGACTCAGTGTTTCCTGTGAAGCCAAAGACTGAAACACAGACTTTGTTCTTTTGAGAACCTTTCAGAAATATTCCTGGTGCTACTCAACATTAATGCACAGTGTCTTGTAGCTAAATAGATGTGATGGGAGGATCCAGATCTTAGTTTGCTTCAAGTCTTTTTCTTTGAGTGAAATCATTAGACATGCCTCACAAACAGACCTTCTAGTAGTGAGTTCTCTCAGCATCACTGCCAGATCCATCCACCAAGGAATGACAGTTCTTTTGTCCTTTTCCAAACTAACCTTAGTAGAGATTTAAAAAGTAGATCAAATTTCTCTAGTTATAGCAACTGGAGAAAAAATATATATAGTTAAACATTAGCTATAACTGGAGTTAAAGCACCTAACATTGGTGGAGGAAATACATATAAAGCATATCAAAGCTGGAGAGGGGCAGCAGCTCTACTGATCCAAGTAGAGACCTTTCACTCTGATATAATGTCATTTTATACGTAGAACAATTTTTAAATAAGAAAATGTATTACTTGTTAGTCTTCAATGCAATAGGGTAAAACCAATTTTAAATAAACAAGTAGTTAAATCTGCTGTCATCAGCAATGGAAAAGGAACAGTAAGGCTTATTTCTATATTTTTCAAAACTCTTCACTTGGAGAGGAATGTGGACTTTGATTTTTGAAAGGAAGCTTGTTAAAAATGAAGTTTCTTCCCAGCATGAAAAGTTCTGGCCATTTGCTAAAAATAGTATTTTCAAAGTCTTAAGTTTTTCTTTCAAAATTATCTTTTGTTTCCACTTCAAAGGAAATCTGAGCACACAGAAGAATCCTGAATTTTCCCGGAGGGAATAGCACTTTTGTAGTTCATAAAATTCTCACTTTCACGCTATACATCATTGACCTTGGAAAGGCAGAATCTGAACTGAGGTGCAGCCCTTTACTGATGCCATCCCAGTGGCAGAGCTGGAGATTTTCAGGGAGAGGAGAAAACCCATTAGGTTGGCTTGCATGAAAGGAAATCAGCAGCTAACAAAGTGGTTTGCGTTTAACATCAATAAATAAAAGCAGTGAGGAGCTTTCAGAAAGTGGTCATGAGATGGGCAAACAAAGCAGGCCTGTTGGTCTGAAGGTTACTGTGTAAGTGCTGGGCTGAGTAGGAACCAGGCAGGTGCAGGCTTAGCAGGTAGGTCCTGTGGCTGTTTCAGATAGCACTGAAGTCTTTGGGATCATAAATTGACAGAATGGTTTGGGTTGGAAGGCTCTTTAAAGATTGTTTAGTTCCAGCCCCTCTGTCATGGGCTGGGACACCTCTGACTAGACCAGACCTCCGAGCCCCATCCAGCCTGCCCTTGAACACTTCCAGGGATGGGGCAGGCACAGCTTCTCTGGGCAACCTGGGCCAGTGTCTCACCAGACCCCCTCTGGACTCGCTCCAACAGCTCCATGTCCTTTTTGTGTTGGGGGCTCCAGAACTGGACACATTTCTCCAGGTGAGGTCTCACAACAGCAGAGTAGAGAGGCAGAATCACCTCCCTGGCCCTGCTGGCCACGCTGCTTTTGTTGCAGCCCAGGACACAGCTGGCTTTCTGGGCCATATTTCTTTTTTGTGACCCATGACACAGTTCTTGTCCAGGATAGATCTGGCAGTGCAGCTTCACAGCTTCCCTGAGCAGGAATTGTTCTTTACTAGAATTTCTCTGCTTTTGATTTGGGAGTGGCTGGCATAAAATCCATGGCTGCAGCACACATATGCTTTTGCCAATCTTAGTTTTTTAGGTGAAGTTTTAAGAGTTTGAATGGTTTGGAGCACTTTGAAATAACTGAGCTATGCTGGAGGGGTTGGGCCAAGAGCTCACCCCACCATCAGGGCAGTGAGGGGCAAGGGCAACCAAGTTAAAAGGACTCCCATTAGGGCCCTTGTAAGTTGTACTGGGGTCATGCAAATGATTTGCTAAGAAATAGTCTCTTCAAAGCAGAAGTCATTTTCTGCTTGGTTTCGTAGCAGGAATGCAGCACCTCAGGTTTGCTGAGTTCCTCTCAGTGTGGAGCTATGGAAGTCCTTGGTGATCTCAGACCTATTTCTTTGTGCTTAAAGTACATCTGGCAAATTTCTGCTGCCTCCCAACCTCCTCCTAAAGCGGTCTCTGGAAGCACTTGGATCTTTTGCTTGTCTTTATTATGTGCTTTTAATAATGCCTTGATTTGCAAATGAATACTTGTCCTCCTAATTTTCTGCCTCTCACCACAGACAAAATGTGTTAGTTGCATGGGGGGGGTATAATTTCTATATCCATTCAGATCAATGGCAGACGTGTAAAGAAATCAAGTGAAAGTGACAGCATCCTGTGTACCAGAGCTCCAGCAGGAGCGTAAGCTGAATGTGTGTATTTTGATGTGCCTTTATGCTGCAAGCATGCATTGTGCTGCCTCCTCTTGTTTGGTGAACAGACCTTTGCAGAAATACATGTAATATAGTTTCTAGTGGTGTCCACAATTACGAGAGCAGCTCTCCCTGTGTTTTGTTACAGATAGAAGATCTATCAGATGAAGCTTTTTCCTTACGACATACCAAGTATGAAGAAAGGGAAAGAGCAAGGTGGTCACTGTGGGAGCAGAGCCGCTGGCCCAGAAGGAACAGCAGGCAGGTGTCTTGACTTGGATCAGAGCATTTCTGTTGAGCCACTGGTGTTGGTTGTTGGTGCAGCAGTTTCAGAAATGCTGTCACAGAGAAGTTTGAAAAGGAGAGCACTCTTCATTAATTAACTTGTGGGGGACAGTACGGCTATGTTTGGTTTTGTGCCTGGAAAGGGAAGGCAGTTCTGAAGCACGGATACTTCCAGAGATTTGGCATGTTAGTGACCTGGTATTAGTGAGTAAAAATCTTACTCCCATCCTGAACACATAGCTCTGCCAGTTTGTGCCACTCCCAGTTGTTATGACTTCAGCCACCAAGTGTAACATGAGTCCTTCTTCACTCACCTGACTTAGATGAAAGTCTGCTGCATTCAGAGATATGTTACTGAAGGGCCTTTGGCTGTGAGGGGAACCTTACACTTAAAAACGTCATTGTGTGAAAAAGGTTGATTCTTGCAGGCTTGCTGTCTGGAGCAAAACTAATCAGAATTCAATTCCTAAAAGTCTTGCAAAAGAGCAAATGTCATAAAGCTGCATTTGCAGTTTTGCTCAGGGAAAATACTCCTAAATTGCTTCAGAATCTGCCAGGACAAAAATAATCCTATAAATGGTGGGATAACTTCTTCTGTTATTTATCATATGCTTGTGTCTACTCCTGGGTGAAAGTGAACTGTGATACTGAACAAATATGCAAAGATGGCTTTCTTTAATGCAGGATAAAATTAGAACTTGCCATATTAAGGAATTCGATTTTAAGCGACAAAAAAAGTTACAGATGTACCCTTAATTTTGAAACTGTGAACTCCTTGGCAAAATCTCAGCCCTATTTGAATTCAGAAGTAAAAGTGCTGTTAGCAGGAGCATGGTCAGACTTCCACCTGCCATTTGAGTGCCAGTATTGTATATTTAGTTCAAATTTGCAATTAAAGGCGAGGTCAAAATTTTTAATCTTAATACATAATTTTGACCACTTTGGAGATAAGAGGAAGAATCCCAAGGTCCTGTCATTTCTTCTCGAGTTACATTGGCTCATTTTGCTGACAGTGCAGTTTGGACTCCACAGGCTCCTGCAAATGATGCCATGTTTTCCCAACTGGGAACAGCCCATGGCTCCCTGACTTCTTTTGTCCAGAATTACAGTTCTGGTGAGCATGTGGAGCAAGGTGCAGGAGTGGGACCAGCCAGCAGCTGTTCTCCAGCCAGAGTGTGCCTGTTCCAGCCCCATTTCATCTGGTTAGCTCTTCCACGTAGCACACTTTGCTTTGGCTTGTGACAGTGAAGTTGTCAAGAACCGTGTGTGTTGTGTGGAGAAACCACTCACTGAAAAGAAAATGTGAACTCTTCCTGGTGAGGTGAAAGGACAGGGAGTAGCTCTAAAGAGTATCATCTCTTCTCCTGCACTAGGTCTTACAGCAAAAACGCCGATGGAAGACACAGCCAAGATGCAGTGCAGAAAGACCCCCACGGCCCCTCCTGTGCCTCACTGCACGGCGCTGCTGAACCTCTTCCCGACCTGGCTGTAGAAGCCCACAGCTCTGTTTGTTCAGGGATTGCACACCTCTGCAGGGAGACCCAGGAGGCAAAGGTGGGTGCTTCCAATTGCTTCCAAGTCTGGTCAGGTCTTCAGTCATCACTGTCTCTAACCTAAAGCAAAAAACCTGAACATATCCTGCTGTCCCACTGATCAGCAGAATCTCAGGCTGTTACCCTAATTTTTGTGGACTGAAGGTAGTGCTCCTGTTGAGAACCAGATTGCTGTGCTTGATGAATTAAGCCCAAGATTTGTCAACAGGTAACCATTTCATGGCTCATGCATGGCACGTGTTTTTTGAGGCAAGTATGGCAGGCCTGGGTTCAGGGAGGCTGGATCTTTATTCAGAGATGTTGACCAGGATTCCAGACAAGCCTGATGGTTATGAGGTCAGGTGTCCTGATGGTCTGGCACCATGGAGAAGCACTTCCCCCTTTCTGTACTGTGTCTGTTCAATTGTAGCTCTGTTATTAGTTCAACACCCTATGAAGCCAGCTTACACCGACAGCTGGTGCCTCTAAGTGTCGTATTCTTTATCTGAAGAGCCCTGCCAACGTTGTAAAGAAAGACACTCATTTGTTACTTGATAGCAGCCCATTCTGCACATTGCTAATCAGTTCAGACTCAACTAAAATCCCTTTTCCCCATTTTCTCTTTTTCCACCCTCACTCCTACCCTTCTGATTCCTTTCAGTCTGGGCTGTGGGAACGCCGAGTTTTTCCACTAAAAGATGAAGAGGTGGAAGCTTTACTGTGCCAGGATCAAATAACGAATCCGACTGAAATGTCAAGTGCAGCTTTCCCTAGCGACTCCCTCTGTACTTCATGCACACCCGTTGGTTTGCCAGACAGTGGCCATCTACCAGGAAAACAATCTGCTGAAGAGTCAGAAGACTGCGAAAACGTCTGCCTGGGAATCAGCAACACAAGAAAACAAAGGTGACAGGGAATAATGTGGTTCATTAAGAAAGCCAATTAAGGTGGAGAAAAGTGTAAGGTAAAATCTCTCTTGTTCACACAGCATATGACAGCACAATTCAAACCTTGTACGTTAGCTGCATATAATATATTTTCTTTCTTGCTTTGTAACAGGCAGGATAAATCCCAAAGACAACACTTTCTTCTTCCTGAACCCCAAGAGAAAGTAATTATTTCAAGCTGGAAGTCTAATATTCCCAGTGTCGGGAGTGGGCGCACATAAATTGCTGGCACCATTCATGTTCTGTTGTCACGTTGCCACATTTGTTAATAATCATCCTTTTCTGTTTTGTTTGTGTTCAAATGCATTTCTGGTTCTAGTGGATTCTGGTGCAGCAGGGATATGCTGTCTACCTTAACCAACAACTTCAACTGAACACAGAAAAACTACTTGACAGAATAGTAGGAAGAAGCAATAGCCTCAATTTTTTTTTTCCTGCGTGGCATGACCATGGGGCAAAAATCTGCCTCTCTAAATGCATGTGTGCAACCCATACCTAAGATAAGGGTAGGTGTGAACCAGCAGTTTCAGAGCAGGCGTTCTGGAAGCCTTGCATCTAGCTTAAAATCTGTACTCAGCTCTCAGTAGTGCCAGGACGTGTTTCATATAGATGTCCTCAAGCAATAAGATAGAAATAGACCACTGCATCGCAATAGTTGATGTATCTGCTGCTCAGAAAGTAGGGTTTCTGCTTCAGTCCTGTGGGTATAGAGAAACAGAAGGGAAGAGGAGTCGAGTCTAATCAGTGGCGCAGCTCTTTGAATATTGTGTTTCGAGTCATCTTACTTCCTTAGTCCTTCAGTAGCTAATGAGGCTCATAATATTTTGCTTTAATATGTTAAAGACAAAGTCTTGTTCCAATTTCTGTACAGTGCCTTGTAAGAGTCTCGTAAGTATGCCAACATTTGGTGACTAGCTGAAAAGGAAAAGATGATTGATGTCTAGAAGACCAATAAAGGAAAAAAAAACCCAAAGCTTTCCATTGTGATTCCAGATAGATTTTTAATTTCCCAGTCAGTTGGCAGTGAGGAAACAAAAGCAAGTTGCTTAAACTTGCAGCTGAATAGCATAGTTTGGAATGTATCTATCTGCAATCTCAAGAGGTGTTAACAAAGATTAAACATTGAATGTAGGTATAATCCATCAACAGGAAGTTTTTCTGTGTAGGACAGTTGAAGGCAATTTAATAGGAGTCTCTGGTTTTGTGCAAAATTTTTTTCCACGTGTAATATCTGGAATGGCACTGGACAGATGACCCAGTTTTAGTGTCCTTTTTTTTTGGTCAGAATGACAGGAAATATACACTGGGCATCTGAAAACAGTTCAGTAAAGTTTCAACACTACAACCTATTGTTACATTGTAGTTTATTGCACATTCTGATTATTTTTTTAAACACTTTTTTAACACTGGTTTGTCTTAAACTTGAATCTTGCCTCAATGTCTGATACAATAATCTTTGTTGCAAGGTTGGTTTTTTAATTAAAAGTTATTTCTATATATATGTTGTATATAGTCTGAATTTGATGGCCTTTTAGAAGTGAAGAAAGCAGTAATGCTTCCTCTTGGCACAGGGACCTGCCTGGCCCAAGAATGGCTTTGCAAACACACTGTAGTGGCAGCAGCACTAAGCTTCCCTGTGGTCTAGAAGCTGCACTAGCAGCATGATGAGGCTAAGGTTCCTTGCAGTGTCTCAGCAGAGAGGTGGATTTTTCCATCTCTCTTGTCCTGCATGTGCATCTGCTCTTGGGAAGAGGTTTCTCAGAGTTAGGTGTCTCAAATGCTTTGCAGGTCTTTTCCATACCCATATCCATTCATTAAGAAGCCTGATCTGACCAGCTCTTACCCAGCTTTGTTGTAAGGTCCGGGCTTCCTGCTCTGTCTGGTCCCTGGGGCAGCATGAGGAGTTTCTGCAGGTTAAGAGATGGGACAGCCCAAGCAGACAAGTGGTTGAGTCGCCTTACGAAGGTGCTGTGAGGAAATGGAAATGCAATAACACAGCATTTTCTAGTTTGAGAGATGGGAAGGGAAAGGTGTTAAAATGAGGCTCCAAAAACCCTGTGAGATAGGAGCTGGATTAACCTGGTGGACTGCTGTTCAGTGCCCAGCTGTGCTGTTGAACCACTGGGTCAGTGGTCTTCAGTGTGCTGGTCTAAAGCAGCTGCTTGCTACCTTGCCAGTTTCAGGGCCTGCACAAATCCTTACTGATACCAGCAAGGGTAAGCACTTTTTCTTGATCCCCTCTTTAGATCTTATTTTCAGCCACTGGAGGAACCAGCTAGGGCCTGACAAGGCATCAGTAAAAAGGCTAGCCAAGAAAGGCTGGGTAATCAGAAGACTGAAAAAAAAAAAAAATCCTTGGAGAAACTATTAAAAAAAAAAGTCTACTTGGTCATTACCCTGCCCCACCACCGTCAGAAGGCCTTTCTCTTAACAGCTGCCCCTCAGCTGACTAGACCTGTGACAGCAGCTGCCACTGCCTTCACACAGAGCTGCCTCAGGGACTGCCTGCACCACCAGACAACTGAAGCATTTCCTCCTCCCCACCACCCTGTCACAGGGCTGCCCTCCAGGCCAGGGTGGTGCCAGGTCCCTGCCATCAGGTGAGCAGGACATGGAAGTGTGGCAGGCACAGGCCAGCAGGGAGGGGGTGACCCAGAACAGGCTGCATTTGCTTTACCTGCATCGCCTGCTTACCTCCAGCAGCCCTTCTTCTGGCAGGAGCAGATGGGGAATGCGGCGTGCACATGTCCAGGGAGATGACGTTCAGGAAGCCCTTGGCTGTGCTCCTCACCCACAGCACCAGCAGTCATTTCCCACCTTCCTGCAGCAGACCAGGCGCTGTGCTCTGCCCTCTGTCTCTACTCTGTGCATCTTTGCTCCAGCCAGCAAGGTACTTGATTTTTCAGTTAGCCCCATTTCACTACTGGGACAAGGTTAGAAAACTTCCTTAACTGAACTTGTCTCAGGACCAGCCCCCTCCTTTCCCTGTGCTGCATGCAGCTAGGGTCAGCACTAGGACTCTGGTTTATTGCCTGCAGCCCTTTTCCCCTGCAGAGCCGGACTCGCATCTCCAGACAGTTCAGTCTTGCATGAATGTTGGTGTCATGAGGGAGCTGCTGGTGGTGGGAGCCAGCTGAGAGCTCAGAGCCAGGCTCATGCTTGAAGCCATAAAATGTGTGAGAAACCCCTGCTTGGTGTCTTTCCTTTTAAAACAGGGGGAAAGAAACAGAACTGTTTGTCTTTTGGCTGCTAAACTAACAAACCAGCTGTCAGCACTGCTCCTAATATTGTGGCTTAAGGTATTACAAAGCCTGACTGTGAAATACCAACTTAATGCAGCAAGGCCTCTCTCCAGCCCCCCACATTAAGCTGGGATGTTGCAGCTTCCCAAAGCAACCATTTTCAGTGGAGACATTTTTCTAAGGCCACTTACGTTCTGCTTCCTGCTGTTACCAGGGTTTAAAGGCTTCATCTCTGCATCCAGGACCTAGTACTGGAATGTAAGTACAAATACAAACTTCTCAGCCCTATTAAAATTAAGCTGTGTGTGTGTCTGCTGCAGTTGTTTATCTTGCTTTACCACCCTGTGAAGCCCAGCCTTACTTGCCTACATCAGAGATTCATTTATCCTGTTTTCCAGTGCAGACAGAGCCTTTTCTCTGTCAGATCACCCTAGACTACTCTAGACCATGTGACTAGGAATCACCAGACCATGCTCTCCTGTGTTGCTGAAACTTTATCAGAGTATTGCAACATCAAACGGTCCTGGGTTTGTTTGGCCCTCTGGACACCATGCAAACAGCTCTTGTGGTTTTCATGCTAGTGTTGCGTTCAAGTCCTGCAGCTGTGGTGCTTCTGCTGTGGGGTTACATTACTGTGGTCAGGCCTAAAAAAACCAACTTCTATTCAGGTAAAAAGGCAAGACTGGAAGAGGCTTAAGCATTAACTGACCAAGTATCATTACTGCTACTTCCATGGATGCTCTGTGGTCACTCATAGCTTTAACCTTAGATGTGCAAAAAGCTGCTGCAGTAGTAGCCAATTGCATAAACCCATCTTGGTGGGATTTAGACAGAAAGAAGCAATTGGGCAATTTTACTGTTAAATTTCTCCCTCCCATAACACTCCTAACCTGGGAATCAATGCAAGTGCAAACTACCAGATTTAACACGGACCAAGTGACCACAACCTGTGAAATAAAACCTACCATGTGGTTCCATGCTCAGAACAAAGCATAGTACCCTCAATTAACTAGCATGACTTTGGGATATCCATCCACCCCAAATTTGAAAAAAAACCACAACAAACCAGAAATAGCTTGATTACCCTTTCCAATCAGCTGAAGGCCATTGGCAGGAGGCAAGGACATGACAGCTGTTGTCCTGCTGCTTTCAATAGCATGAAAAGCTGCACTTCGAATTCCTAAACATTTTTCGCAGCCTGTTAGTGGCTGCTTGGCCTGTATTTCAGATACCACAGCCTGTTTCTCTACACACACAGTTTCTCTACACACACTGTATCAGACTCTACACAGGTTCTTTCCTCACTACAAATAAGCTGCTTTTCCACATCTAACAGTGATCTGGACTGTTGCCTTTCCTAGTCAAGCTTTCTTCTGAAAGACATCCTCAGTGCAGTAGGTCCAGATGACTCCATTTTTCTTTGGCTAGTTCACAAATGAAGTTGCAAGTAGAAACAGGAAGCAAAGACATTTTTTCACCTAAACCCCAATTAACCATGAAGGAAAAAGCAGTAGGTGAGCCATTTCAGACACTTGTCTAGATTGTCTGAATGACCCCTGGCTCCTCTTCCTTAACAACAGCAGTCACCCAGCTGTCACCTCCCACAGCCACCAAGCAGAGGCTGATCTGTGGGACACTTTGCAGGTCCTGGGCTTAGGAGAATGGGTGCATCAGCCCTAGCACTGCCTCAGCGTTTGGAAGGCAACAAGTTGGAAGGACAGACAGCTTTGACTTTGGCCTTGGGGACTGGCTGCAGCTGTTGAGCCTTCTGGCCTGCTCCCCTGGGGCAGCAGACTGGTTGCAACCCTTCTGTAATTACAACTTAAAGGGAAAAATACCATGCAGAATGCCATGAAACATTAAAAGAGTCAGAAATACTAATTAGAGCCATGGGAGGCGGGTCTATCTAAAATTACCTGCTCAGGTTTTCTAGTGGGTTGTAATCCTCACCTTTCACATGCCCAAACAGGCCAGGCTGTGAAGTCAGCACAAGCAAACTGAAGGTATTAGAACCATCTGGTTTCCTAAGAGGATTGTTAAGCCACCTTACAGAGCCACCAGAAATCACTGCAGTAGCTGACACTCCTCCAGGTCTCCATCTTGAATGCTTACCAGGGCGTGAATGCAAACCAGGGAGGCTGTGTGTCAAGATCAAGTTTTAAAGGCAGTATTCTTCCATCAAATCTCATCACTTCCAGGAATTTCAGACACAGCTGTCTTAGCTGGTTACTTGAAAGGTAAATCAGAAGGTTATTTCCCAGTCTGTAACCTGGTACAGATGCTTGAGGTCAAGTACTTCTATGCAATAAAAGCACAACAGGGACATTTCTGGCACCTGTGGGACTTTTTAGCCCTCTCAAAACTGCATTTTCCCCAAACTTACTCCCAAAACTACTCTTTTTTTTTTTCCACAGTCAGCTTAAAGGAGACTTACCACACCAAGGGAGGGGTGTTTAATGCAGATATTGAAAAAGTTTTGTAGGAATGCACAGATCAAATGACAAAATACAGACAGCAGTTTGATTAGTCTTCCACAAGAGAGATTGCCTGTGGTGATGCTACACTCTTCTAGCAAGCAATAAAAAGTGACTGAAGTTTTGTTCAATCCAGTCAGCGTTAGAAGTTGTGCCATAAAATTAGCCTCCACAGAATCAAGAAACAGGTTCAAACCATTGCATTTCCAGCCCTGACAGACAGGCAGAATGTTTTTCACTGCTGCTTGCTTCATTGCAGCGAAGGAATGATTCCTCTGTTCAGCAGCAACAAGTTCCTGTAATTAAATGTTCATCCAGCCCTCCCTTACACATGAGAAACAAGGGTTCTCCTGCAGGCACAGAGCCTTGGACGCTGCTTGGGGTAGGTCTCATCGATCCAGGCAGCGCTTCTGAGCTGCTTCTGAGCACACATTCCTCAGGAGATTGATCACAGATCTTGGATCTGCACTCTTCATAATAGCACTGCCAGACACAATCATATTTGCACCTGCCTGAAAGACATTAAACATCCACTCTGTAATGGAACAGATCCACTTCTAAAAGAGGCTTCTTGCTGTAAAGCACATAAGGAGGTGGTGAATTCTAGGCTGGTGGCTACACAAGGACTATTTGTGGGACAGATATTGCACACCTCTAACTACAACCAGAAATCAAGTTCAGAAAAGACAGCTCTTCCCCAAATAGGTAATTTCTTCATCACTGTGCCCATTTACCCAAACATGCAAGAAACAACCCACTTCTCTAGCTTAGGGGAGGCTTCCAGAGCCACTACTAAAAAAGACACAAGATCAGACTCTGAGTAGACTTTTACATTAAGTGGGCTTTACTGTTCTCTCTGAAGACTGACCACCAAAATGCAATTCCTCCTCAACTTGGTTTCCCAAGGAGCTGTGAAGTCTCTCAGCACAGTGACCGAGAGCGCTGCTGTGCTTCAGCCTCTTACCTCTGCACACTTATGGATGGTGTCAGGCCCAACCCCTCCATCCACTTCAATATCCAACGAGGGAAACTGTGTCCTCAGCCACAGAACCTGAGACATCACGTAAAAAGGTTGGCAGGAAGACCCACACTCAGCTGCTACAGTTACCTTCTGACCCCCCCAGACAAGGTTTATTCACTTTGCCACTACACTCCATGCTGTTCATCACCTTTAGGCTCAGTAAATAAAGAAAGAAACTCAGCTTACCTTTGGCATCATGTCTTCCATAAATTTCTGCCCTCCAAATCCAGGTTCTACTGTCATCACCAAAGCCATGTCTATCTGGTTGGCCCAAGGTGCCAACTGTTCAACTGTGGTGCCAGGCTTGATGGCCAGGCCAACCTGCAGGAGAGGCAAAGACAAATCCAAGTGCACCTTAGGATGACACAAATGCAGCAAGATTGGCCTGATCCCTGGGAAAACAATAACGCGTCTGTGCGAGTGCAGTAAGAGCAGGCTGCTTTAAAGAAACATTTCTCATTTTTTTAAAACTGAAATTCAAGACTGACTTGGTGCACAATGCTGGGGCTGCACACGCCAATCTCTGACCACCCAGAACTGCAGTGATGGGTTCTTCACTGCCAGAGACGTGGTGGGTAGTTCTGCAGGGAGCAGTGGGCTGCTCCAGGCATACGCTCCCCTCACCTTCATTCCGTTCTCCCGAATGTCTTTTATCAAGGCCCCGGGGTTGTCTGTAGCCTCCAGATGAAAGGTGTACTGGTTTGCACCCGCGACAGCCATTGGTTTCACCCACTGCTCTGGTCTGGCAACCATCATGTGCATGTCTGGAGAAGGAGAGGGAGCAAAGAACCATCAGCAAGGTGGCAGTGCCCGGAGGTGTCCCCAAAACTGGGTTCTCCACCCAGTGTGCAAATAGCAATGGAGAGGCAAGAGCTGAGGCACTGGGTTCATTCCATTTCTGCACAGAAAAGCAGGTTAAGCTGCCCCTGGCACCGCCAGCACACCTGGTAAGGCATCAGCAGGGCCTTGCAGATAACATGCCCACAAAGATGAAACTACAGTGAAGCAAATGCCTGGTGAGTCACTCGCCACTCCTAACTTCACGAACCAAGGCAGAAATTTACTGTTCTCTTCAGACGAGGCTGCTGCTGCCTTGTGTTTCAAATCAGGTTGCTCCCCCCGCCAAGCTGGGATGCCCCGCACCAACTGCACGCGCCCACCTGGCTGCCCACCCCGGGATCTTTGTAGCCGTTCACCATTCCAACACCGCTGGGGCTGCAGCACCGGCCGAACCCCCACCCTCTGCCCGCTGCCCGGCGCCCGCAGCGCCCCGCAACCCCTGCCGGGTCCCCGAGGCGCCCCGCAACCCCTGCCCGGCTCCCGCAGCGCCCCGCAACCCCTGCCGGGCCCCCGCAACCCCTGCCCGGCTCCCGCAGCGCCCCGCAACCCCTGCCGGGCCCCCGCAACCCCTGCCCGGCTCCCGCAGCGCCCCGCAACCCCTGCCGGGCCCCCGCAACCCCTGCCCGGCTCCCGCAGCGCCCCGCAACCCCTGCCGGGGCCCCGCAGCCCCTGCCGGGGCCCCGCAGCCCCTGCCGGGCCCCCGCAACCCCTGCCCGGCTCCCGCAGCGCCCCGCAACCCCTGCCGGGCCCCCGCAGCCCCTGCCGGGCCCCCGCAGCGCCCCGCAACCCCTGCCGGGCCCCCGCAGCCCCTGCCCGGCTCCCGCAGCGCCCCGCAACCCCTGCCGGGTCCCCGCAACTCCTGCCCGGCTCTCGCAGCGCCCCGCAACCCCTGCCGGGCCCCCGCAACCCCTGCCCGGCTCCCGCAGCGCCCCGCAGCCCCTGCCGGGCCCCCGCAGCCCCTGCCGGGTCCCCGAGGCGCCCCGCAACCCCTGCCGGGCCCCCGCAACCCCTGCCCGGCTCCCGCAGCGCCCCGCAGCCCCTGCCCGGCTCCCGCAGCGCCCCGCAACCCCTGCCCGGCTCCCGCCGCGCCCGCAGCTCCCTTCTCCTCCTTACCGAAGAAGGGCTCCTGGCCCAGCTGCTTGCGCAGGCTCTCCACAACGGGGTGGCCGAAGGTGATGTTCGGGACGAAGTGTCTTGGGGCCGAAGAGAGAAACCCACCCGCCCGCACGTTACCCCCAGCCGGCCGGCGGGGCGGGACAAGCCGCCCGCCCTCCCGCGCCCCGCGCCGGCCCGGCCCGGCCCCCCCGCGCTGTCCCCCGGCCGTTACCCGTCCATTACATCCAGGTGGAGGTAGTCGGCCCCGCAGCCCAGCAGCCGGCGGCACTCGGCGCCCAGCGCGGCCAGGTCGCTGTTGAGGATGGACGGGCCCACCCGGCACCCGGACGCCATGGCTGCCGCCCCGCCGCGGGGGATGCCGGGACGGCGGCGGCGCGGGCCCCGCCCCGCCCCGCGCGCCGCCTCAGACGCGGCGCCATCTTGGGAGGCTGCGGGGCGGGGAGCGGCGGGGCCGTGCGGGGAGCGGCGGCACCGGTCTCGGCCCTTGCTGCCGTCGCTCCGCTCTGCCTAGCCCCGCGGACAGTGTCTGCGCAACAGGCGGCGGCCGGCGGGACCGGCAGGCACGCTGGCGAGACGCGCAGGCCGGAGGTCTGTGGCACGCGACCTGCGCCTGAGGCCTCTCCCACGGGTTAAGCAGCGTCGTTCGTCTTCACAGCAGGGATAGAGCAGTTCTGCTAAGAAATACTGGAGGGAAGCACGCAAGCAGCGGGCGTACATCGTATGCACCTCATCAGTAGAGTGTTAAGCGCAACCCGCAGGAAAGTAAAACGTGAGGAGACGGTGGTGGGGCTGCCTGCCTGCTCCTCCTCTCAGCCTGACAGGCATCCGCCTGGCACCTGAATAAAAGGAAATCGTGGGTTTTATCATAAATAAGCTGCACTGGTTTCTAGCAAGATAGACATTAAGAAGAAGCATTTCAGACCTTGCTATGGCTTACTGTTGTGAGTTCACCAGTGGCAGTGGGAAACTTGAATGGAAACATTTATTATATATACTGAATCAGATGAAGTAAATCACAGTCATTTTCTCAACGTTAGAGTGGAGTACCACGGTGAGACATCTACTTTTCATTAAGGAAGTTGCTTCCTTCTCATTTTCAGCAGAAAAGGTCACTCCATACAATGCACCACGAGCTCTATGTGTGCTGTGCCCTGGCCGTTTACTCAGGCTCACATTTACAACTCTCCTCCCATGCCTGGCTGCCCATAAACCCAGCCTGCTGTGGGGTTACGACAGTGAAGCTGTGTTTTTTTCTCATTTCTCTGTCACTGTTAATAATACAACTTAGCATCTGGAACTTAGCAATTCTTTGAGTGACCTCCAAGCCAGGAGCTAATCCAAAGCAGTCTCCTATAGGTAGCTGGTGCTGGCTGCCTTGTGCTGAGGACATAAGCAGTGGTACAGCACGTCTGGGTCAGCTGTTGGTCATTCAGGACACCCTCTGAGCAGCAAATGTGAGACTCTGCCATTTTCACCTCACCATCTCTCTCAGAAAACCCTCCAGACTTTAAAGTTGCACCGGTGCAACACCTCTATTTATATGGTGATACAGGCAGTACACTACAAAAATAGTTGCCTTTTCATCCCTGCTTTTCCCAAGAGGTGCTGAGTCTCCATCTCCCACCAGAGCAGTGGAAGCAGACATGCTCAGCACCTATGAGTGAGCCTGAAGAAGGATGACTTTTGCTGTCCTCAGAGGTTTAACCTGCGTGAGTGCCCTCCCCAGACGGGTGTGCACAGCTCCTGTCACACTTGAGCATTTGGCAATCACCAGGCAGCACAGCCCGAAGGCTCCATAGGTTTCAGCAGGCTGAAACCTGTATGGTTAATTTTCCACGCCACATTACAGGCTGCATGCTGCACTATGGCAGCAGGGCCGTCGTTGGCATGGCAGTATTTTACACAGCTACTTGGGAGCTGTTGAGGAGAGATGCGAGTCCTTTCTTCGGAGACGGAGAGGAGGATATCGTTCCGTCTTCCCAGAGAGCCTGTATCATGATGCCTGCATCCAAATGACAAGCCCTCAGGACCAAACCGGTAATTACCACATTTTACAGGCTCCCAGGATGATCTAAACCATTTTCCTCTGCTCAGTAATGCCATGATTATAAACTTTAGTTCTTCTGACGTAAGCTGAAAAAGGCAGGATATGATTCCCAAAGCACAGGGTAACTTTGGGCGTTGCTTATGATTTCATGGTTGGTTTCACAGCTGTTGTGCAGTTTGCCCATAGGCAGCTAATGGCTAAATTCACAGTTCAGTGTAATTCCATGGTGCTGCAGCATAGCCCATAACTTAGCTGGGACTTCAGCTGATCCCCCCACAGGGATCTCCACCCACATATAAATGTTACATTTATATATCTAATACTTTCAGCCATGAACATTACCTACATTAAATTGAACCTTTTTAAATACCATCTCGACATGCCAAAAATAGATTATTTCGTCAACTTTCTGCCCTGCAATATCCATCTTTTGTTTACAATGTACATACATATTTATACTTTTATATATTTAGGAACATGAAAATACCATATATAAATATTTGCTTTAAATCTCTATATCTAAGTACATATGACAGCATCAGTGAAGCAGTTGCTAGGTGCTGGGAGGGCCATGCATTCCAGATGCGGTTTCTTGGGTCTTTTTAAGCTGTGGAGATGAAATTACTCAGTAGATTTAAGCAGGACAGCGTGGGCTGTTTATACCATCTGCAGACCACTCACCCCCTGCCCATCTATGTCTGTGCACAGCACGTGCATTCCTTCTTACGGTATGTACTGTATTTAGTTTTACAGAGCAAATATTTTTGTAGCACAAGGGCAGTATCTTACGGAGTGGAATGAAACCAACAGACAAAAGTAAACTCAAGTCTGCAGTGACAAAAAAAAAAAAAAAAAGAAAGAAAAAAAAAAAAAAGAGAAGTATAATTGCTCTATGGTGCTTATCATTGCTCTGCAAGTTAGAAACTACGGTTGCGGGCTTGTGAAAAATCAAGCTTTAGATTGGTACTTTTTGTCAGTGTTTTCATTGTCAGTACCAAAGTGTAAGAGCCTTGGATTCAGCTGCTCTAGCCCTCCTCTCAAAAATGCTACAAAAATAAATCTCAGGCACAATCTCCAGAGAGACTTCTCTGTCTCACACAGTACAACAGCCTGCTTACCCAGCCAGGCTGCTGGTCACGGTACATGGCTGCCAGATCAAGGGCTTATGGACCACATATTTACCCACACACATCCCTGCCCTGAGAATTTTGTACAAATTCTCTGTTCCTGCTATCTTGCCCTGAACTGAAATGTGTTTCACAAACAGAAATTGGCCAGTCTATAGCAAGCGGCTGTTAGCTATTTTCTGCTTTTGGATAATAAAGTGCTCTTGTTTTAATTAGTTACTAGCTATCAGGGAACTCCAAGGAGAAGGCAGACTTTCTCTTCCTTCTCCCACTACTGCACTTCCCTGGGGGTTAGACATGAGATTCATCCAGATCAACATCAGTCTCCCCGAGCTCCACGTGCGTGAAGCTGAAGTGGGTGGCCAGCAAGGGGTTCTCCATGCCGTTGTCCTCACTGATGTGAAGGACTGTGTCCCCGTGCTGCAGCAAGCTGGTGGTCTCGAGGCCAGCGTAGTCCTCAGTGTCAGAGAGCTGGGTGGGTGGGGTGCCTTGTGCTGTTGTTGGCTGGGACTCCAAACCCTGCTCTTCTTCCTTATCCTCAGCAGGAAGTGCCTCACTCTGCAATTAAGGGTAGCCAGTGGTCAGGCTCAGAAAAAGTGGGAGGGAGAGGGAAGCAGAAAGCATGGGAACATCTATTAAGTATTTTCTCATTCTGAAACACTTTTTACCGTAAAGGACCAGGGCACCTGCAGATTATAAATCCCTAAAATTCTGCCCTAACAACAATATATTTTTGCTGGTGAATCAAATTTGTAGCAATGAGCAGAAAGGTTATCTGATTTCAGCCATTAACATTTCCTCATTACTTTTAAGTGCTTTTCATTTGTTTATGGCAAAGGACACAATCCCCAAGAGACAGTAAGGGTCTGAGCCTGTAAAAGTGGTCTCAATGTCACAGATGTGTTGAAGGGATGACTGTGATTGTCCATGCATTGTCCTCAGTCCTGTCCAACACAGACAAATGTTGGACAAGCAGTTTCTTTTGAAATGTGATGCTTTTGCTAAGACAGTCCTGTGGTTTTGAAGGAGCCGTTCCTTAAGGACTTATTTCTCAGAGAGCAAGCTGTAAAAACTGTTGATGGAAACATGCACGGGTGAGCAGGTCCAGAAGGACTGCTGTATGTGATGGGGAGATGGAAAGGGAAGATGTAGGAAATACATTTGCAAATCAAGAATCTTTGCCTAGATCTAGAAGTGGTTTACAAAAGTAGGGGGTTGGACAGCAAACTCAGCCTAGAGAACAGACAAAGAGGAGTTTGCTGTCTTCACTCACCTGCCAGCTTTTGTCACAGTGCAGTGGTGCATCAGGTGTTTCCCTACACATCTTCCCTGCAGCTTTACTGAAGCAGTGGACAAACACACATGATACACCAGTCACATTACCTGGGCAGTGGTCTGGCTGTGGAGATCAGCTACAACAATGGCAGGTGAGGAAGTCAGCACAGGTTTACTTGGTGGTTCCTGCTTGGCCTGGGGGCTGCTGTGGCTGCAGCCCTGCTGCTGGGCTACTGGAGCTGGGGGATCTCCCAGGGGGGCTGCTGGTGCCTCAGGCTGGGCTTCAGTGAAAGTCACTGACCGCTTCTGCTCTGCTGGAAGGTAAAAGCCCATAAAAATTGTAAAATGTGACAATTTGAGAAGAAAAACACAACAAGAAAAGAAGAGTGAGAATCCCTGGAGTTTTTACAACTAAGACAGGATTTGCAATTAATGCCATTTTTATAAGCTAAGTGGAGTCTAATCCAAACACCTTTTACTCTACGCTTCCTCTAAAGCCACAGCAAGAGTCAGGGACCTCCTGGAGACCAGTCAACCAGCCTGTCTTTGGCATGGCTTGGTGGGATATATGCCACCCATACCATCATTCCCTCCTAGAAGAATATATGGAATTTAATTCCCATTTGAGTTAGGCATTTCTGACCTCAACTATGGAAGGAAAACTCAGAGGCAATTATATAAGGGAATTGCCTAAGGTTTTACAGGAAATCTGAGAAAAGAAAGAGGGCAGCTGCTTGCCCCCATTCCTGCAGACTGAGTTCACTATCTGGGAATAACGGAAAAGCACAGGGTGAAGATAGCTAGACTAAAACTTAAGACTTAAAACTGATACTCTTGCTCCTGCTCTTACTTCTGTTGTTTGAAACATCTCCAGCAGTGCTGTTGCCCCAGCAGAGTCCTGAGTGGTTAGAACCCCAGGAAGTTTGCTGGCAACTTTTGCTCTTCCAGGTGCTTTCTCCAAAGTTCACTGCTGACTTCAGATGGTACAGAACACAGCTATCTGCTTTCCTTGGCAGTGCTTACTCCTGGAAACATTCAGCATGGACTAGAGCAGTCTAGTGTTCACTTTGATAGATACAACACTTGAAGCTCTGCACGGCTAAGCTTACAAATGATGGGGAATTTCCTTCTTTCTGCTACTCTTAATAGCAGCTTCAAAAACACCTGGAGATTTTGGACAAGGCATCTTGAATAGAGAACATCTGTCCCCTAGATTCTCCATACCTCTAAGAAACACTCTGTTCACTGAGCATGTCCCGTTTCACTTTGAAAACCTTTTGAGAAACTATCAGTGTGTTTAAGGGGGTCATTTTTTGATAGGATATCCACTTACTGGGAAAAAAGAAAAAGCTGCTGGGATTTCACTTTAATATAGGCTACTGACACCAGCATGAGTTTTCCTTTAGGCTAAAACAACAACATAATAGCTGGTAGTTTCAAATACAAAGTGCTGTTTCTGGAGATGCAACACTCCCCTACCGCTGGGTTTTGGCTTTGGCTGGATGCTCCGCCGCGTGGTTGAAAGTCGAGCTCCGTGACGGCTTCGAGGTTCAGTCTGGGTTTTCTGGCGGGACAGCAGTGGTCGTCTAAGCTAAATGTTGCAAGAAAGAGTTAGGCTGATGTACATTCACATATTACACAGCTTCTCTGTGAGGAGAGCACTGTCTATTCCTCCAGTTGTCCATTTACCCTACTTTTAGCAGGTTCATGTTTTAAGGTTTGCATGGCTCAGACATCTCCTTCCTATGAATTTCTGCATTTTGTACCCTCTCAGTGTCAGCGCTGAATGTAAGGTAGATCATTTAATTAAAAAAAAAAAAAAAGAGAGAAGGTTTGCTCAGTCCCCATGTTCTCACCTGCCGTAGGCCTCTCTTCCGCCCCAGGGGCTGCTGCAGAAGGAGGTTCTGCTGTCCTGGCTCACTCTGCACGCTTGCCACCCTGTTAGATATTGACAGCGTTAGGCCAAGCACAGAAAGCACCCTGTGTAACTAGTAGGTGTCCTGGTAATTGTGACTAAAATAAATACATAAATAAATAAACCGACCACTAATGGCACAGTCACTTCAAAGAGCAATACTCTCTTTGAAGGATGGGGGACGTGTCTGTTGGGTTGTGGCTTCTGGAGCTCAGGAAAGGGTGGGAGGTGGAGTCATGGCATTCAGGACTTGGCCACGCACAGGTAGCATCCAGATATAAAGAACTGCAGATTTCAGTTTTCAGTCATTGATTGATGCATCCCACTGAACAACACTCACTTCTCTGCATCCTTTGCCACATTAATAAAGGCAAGAATATCAGTTTCCTAGCTCACAAGCCTTATTGGTTACTTTTCCTTTTTCAAGGACAATGGTGTAAAAGCTATTATTTTTCCTCCCCAGTAGACTCCACAGCTTCATCACAATTTTGTCACCTGGTTTTAATTGCAATTTAAGTCAACAAACAAAAAACAAACACAAAGTGACAAAGGATCTGTTCACATAATGGATGCATGAGTTATGTAAACAAGGCCCCACACTCAACACTTGCAGCCTTTAGTCTTTTTGTGGCTAACAAACAAAAGAGACAAGTAAACATAAATTAAATATATATCTAGAGAGAGAAACACAGCTTTTTAGTTTTTAATATCTTGGCACAAAATATCTGAAACTCTGCAGCAAAAGAATCTTTAGCAATAAAACATACTTGGCTACATACCATCTCATTCTACGATTCAACTGACCTTTTAGTCTGCTTAACATAAAAAGACCGTCCTCCCCCCATTTTTATCAAAGTACTGTATTCCTCTAAGCAGCTAAAAATTGGTCATTTAGCAGACAGTAGTCACAAAGCATTTTAGCTCAAGGAACTATGTCTGAGAGACACATGGTTACAATCGCAGCTAACATTTAAGACGGACTTTTAAATCAGGCAGCTGATTATTTGGGACAGACTGGAATTCACTGAGCCACACATCCTATTTAAGCAACTCCCAGCTCTCTCTGGTATGTGTTGTTGAAGATGCAGCATTACAATCCATTTTGCCTTTGGTCTGCATTAATCTAAAGGGAAACAACATTCTTTTCTCCAGATGTTTTCCTTAGATCTCCCTGGAGATCAGTACTATCAACAGAGTTAAGGTTTATTGCCTGACCTTACAGGAGAGGAGGAAGAAAACAAACCTAAGGACATGGTCAGACAAGACATGGAAGAAGCTTAAAAAGTTCTGTCTTCTGAACAACTCACTCTTTGCTTTGTCAGAAGTTATTGCCCTTAGAAGGTCTGGTGGAACAGAACATGAGAGCTTCCTGGCCTGCTTCAGGTCAAAGTCCAGTTACCTGATCTGAAAGTTCTATTCCTTCTTCCCTTATCAGTTTAAACTGAAGCCAGACTTTGCACTAAACCGTATTCATGTGTTTCTACCAGCTTTGATGGGGACAACATGGGCAGCTTCAAGGAGAGACATCTTAAGCCCCTGAAGCTGTTTCTTTTCTGATTGTCTGGCCACAGCCTAATAATCCTCGGCATGCCCTTGGCAACCTCACCACAGCTGTGGTGGCTTAGGGAAAAAAAAAAAAAAGGAAAAGCTTCTGTAAACTCAAAGCCAGAACAAACAAGATATATTTGAGTCCTTTTTCCCTCAGACAGTGCTTCCAGATGAGATCACCAGTCTCTGGAACATATTTTCCAGCTTTTACGTAGGGTATTGACATGATTTATATACAGAGCATCCTAAATATCATGCAAATCTGGTTATGAATAAGCAGAGTCCCCAAAGTTTCTTCCTGTTAGCAGGACTGTGTTCTTGACACAGACACTGACTGCAGCACAGATGACTGGTAGGTCCAGAAGCAACACACCATTCCTCACTAAAGCAAAGAGACTGCTTAAATTTGCCCTTAGATTTGTGATCCAGACTACCTGAATTACAGCTTGTAGAATTTTCATAGTCTTCTGTCTCAAAGACTATTTAAATAATCCCTCTGAATTTTAAGAAGATTTTAGTGTTGTTACCAATATGTGAATTAAGTAGGAATTAGCTGGAGAAGGTGTTGGGAAAAAAAAAAAATTCTATTGGACTAGCTTTTGAGAAAACCATTACAATTTCTGATGAAGGAATAGCAGCTCTTAGTTCTATGTATGAGGAGACATCAATGTCTGTGGCAGAAAGACTACGATTATATTCAGTTCAAAACACTGTTTATAGCGGTGAAACAAGCTCATTTTACATGCATCATGAAAACACTTTGAAAAGTCATGAGATAAGGGGAGTACACAGACTGCATGAGGGCACAGAGGCTATACATGAGGAAAAAAAATATTTCCATGGAGTAATCTGTACATGGAAGACAAACAATAGGTGAGCAAAAGAAAGGCTGGGTTTTGTCTTCCTGCTGTAAGTCTGGGATTTTCAGCCTGGCTTATAAGTAAAATGAGTTTAGTGAAGCGGGTGGATGTTTTATTTCCAGTACTGAATCATTAAACAAATTGGTATAATTTGGGATGATCTTATGAGCTGAAATTGCAGGTATGTGCTTCAGGCAAATGGTGGGCCCGAGAGCAGCTGAGTTTAGCAGAGCTGCCTACACACAGCACAGTGCTCCTGTGGCTGTGTTTTTGCCTTCTAGCCCCACATTTCAAAGAAGGGAAGAGGGAGAGACTTGTAATCACGACAAATTTCAGATGAGTGACTGAATTTTTCAATACAGCCTTTCACTTCATGAGGGTTTGTGAGGGTTTCTTTTCACATGAAGGAACAGCACTACTGATCTTGTTTCTGTGAAGATGAGTGTGGCAGGCAGCCTGTTGGTTCTGTGTAGCCCTGCCTCCCTCCTTTCTGTCTCTCCTTATTTACCAGACCTGACCAGGAGTATACTGTTTTTCTGGCAGCCCATGGGACCCAGGGAAGGAACACTGAATCAGATGCCATTTCAGCTGATAGTACATTTCCCTCCTGTGGCAATGTGATTGACAAGAAGAGTTATTCTGCACTACATAAGCCAGATTTATTTGGAAAAACAGAAGTTTTTCCTACCCAACATGAAGATGCTCTGTCAGTCTCTGAGTATCTCTGTCAGGGATTTTGTCTTCACAATAATGTCACTCCCATTACATAGCTAGGGCAGAGACAGGTAAGCAAAAGATCAAACCAACCCAACTTTGTGGAAGCAGGATGCCAGCACTACAGGAAATTATAGCTAGTGCAGTCACACAGTGGGGGTGAAAATAAACTTTGTCAGGTTGGCAGTTATGGTAAGTGATGCTCATAAATTACAAGAAACCACGCAGCCAAAAAATAGAAAAGAAGGAACAAAGAATAAAACAAAACAGAGACCAAAGAAGCAAGGAGTTTAATTTCTAACAAAAAGATGTACATGCTTGCCACACTGCTATGGTAGAATGTACACACTTTGGGTCCCAAGACATCTGAATGAGAGAGTTAGTGGACAGAGGTTGGCAGGGAATGGGTTAAAATGTAGGTGAACTCCAGCTCTTCTATTCCCAAACACATCCTGGCCCAGTTCGTGTTACGTCTGCTGTTCTTGCCCTGGCAATGTGAATTGGCTCTGTTTTCCTCTCCTGGGCACCATTAAGCTAAGATGGGCATTAGGACAAACATTTAAGGGAAATGTGTTTGTGCAACAGATTTCCATTATAGTGACTTCTCATTCTTCATCTTTCTGCTTTGGGAAAAGATCTTCTCCTGTCAGATTATAACCACCACACATCACAGTGTTGGACACATGCTTCTCGGCCCTGTACCCCATGCTGTCTTCTGAGCACTTAAATGTTCTCCCCTTCCTGTCTTCCCTGCTCTTCTGCATAGCTGGGTCTAATTGCTTTAGAAAAAAGGGAAACAGACTTCATTTTTTTGTTTGTTTTTGTCACTATTTAATTTATTTAAAACTCCTATCTTCCACAAGGGTGTAGTCTCCATATGATTAATTTCTTTATGTCAGTTATGACTAAACATCAGCTTTTTAATTCAGACAGCAATGCTAAACAGTTGTTATCATTATGTTCCAGCCAAAATCAAAGTTATGTAAGAAAAACTCAAGCCTGCTTTATTCAGAACTAATGTTCCTGAATATAAAAACACGTTAACTCTGTCCTCTCATCCCCACAGCACAATGAGCTCCGACAACATCTGCTTTATTACTTCTGTCCTTTAGAGGAGGAATCCAATTTGCACATGTAACAATGCATTAAAAACATCCCTTCTTCTTAACAGAACTGTAACCTAGCCTTTTTATAAACATTTGTAGTATTTCCCTGCCTTCTTTCTTTCTAAGTCCTGATGGCCCTTCTTCAGATGTAGTGTCCACTCCTTGAACAGAATAATAAACCTCAACAGAACTGACTCCCAAGTACATCTGTTAACCTTTTTGCCTAAGGAATTCTCTGTACCAGGTGGAGGATAGTGTGTTGGTCCCTAGTGAAAACTGGTGACAGAAATTAGTAGGGACTCACTGTACAGCTGATTATATTTCAGGGTTCAAAATAAATCCTTGCATTTGAAACTCATCTGTTGACTTAGCTGTCTCGTATTCCTCAGCTTTGCCACTCTTCTTAAGAGTGAGTCCCCCCCACTTAACAAGATCAAAACATTTCAAAAGCAACCCTGATGTAGCCTGTTGTCAGGTCATTATGGCTTTAACTCAGGTACAAACCTTCTTCATCATCCTACTCAACTGCAATGAGTTTTAGCTCTACTTCAGGGATGAGACTTAACTTCTTTGGTTGAATGACTTCTGTTCTCTTTAGGCCCCAAAGCACACTTGGATGAGCATTTTGCTTTATTACAAAAGCAGATAACATAATGCCTGCTGCTGCCAACAAGCCAATGTCTTTTCCTAACACCACTCCTACAGTAGCACCGATTAGGAACCAATCTGCCAAAGGATTCACGCACACAAAGGACACCATGAATCATGGGATGAGCTCAGTGACACACCAATGACAAACTCGCCATTTGTCAGATGAGAAGAATGAACAAACGGACAAAGCAGCCAGTCCCCACCCCGAAAAGCCACCACTGACATCTAAAACCAAGCTCACAAAATAAGAACCATTCACACAAACGCCTCTCTACATGTACAAATCTTCAGCTGGTGTGATAAAGTCATGAAATAGTGTGTTACTCCCTGTGTTGTCAATGTAAGGGACTGTGTTTGTCTGGAAGGAAACATAGATGCTCTTGGAACTAAGGACAGCTCTCTGACCTCGCAAGGATGGGTTGAGAGGTGCGAGCACAGCAGCAGCAGGACATAAAGGATGGTTGACATGACTGAACTGGCTGTTAAAGGTGCACACCTCCTTTCCAAGCTCACTCCTGATCCATTTGACACCATGGTCCTAGCAGTGTTTGCACACAAACTCCCCTGTTCATGGATAGCGGGGAACAGCTAGACCTGAACTCCAGCACTGATGACAATTTTAAATATGTATTAATGGTGTTCACCTGCAAGCTCTCCAAGCCATCATTTGAGAACTGGAAACACTTTGGAAAAGTAATGAGAATTACTGTGAAGAATCCACAGAGATCTATATTCCAGAGGAGTTATCGTAATTAGTTTTATTAGTGAATGCTAAAGAACACAGCTTGATATCATTATTAAGCCTTTTGTGGTGACAGCACTGTGAGCTTAATGGAAAAACAGATGTCTCTGTTTTATAAAAGCTTCCAGACTAATGCTTATAACAGGCTACAGCTAATGCTTCGTGGATAATCTTTCTCATGCCTTTCAAGCAATTGCTAAACAAGGGGAAAATCCTGAGGCTAGCCAGCCAGACTGCTATTTCACTTGCTACACCTTTTTTTTTCCCCTTCCCCTTAGCCTCCTCAAAGTTATTGGCAATCAAAGCTGAAAACTGAAGGTGGGTTGCTACACCTTTGACTCACAGGCCTGAATATCAATGAGCCACAAGAGACAGAGATGGAAAGAGCGACAAAAAGGTGAGGGGAAGAGACAGAGGTGGTTGGAAACGGCTTGTTTCCCAGCACACACACTGACAGACAGGTAGTGTTAACACTGTACCTAGAGAGGCTGCCCTCAGTGGCCAGGCTCGGGGAGTCATCGAGGACATTAGGTTCACTGCAGGAGGGGCAGGGAGATTAAGAATTTAGGGAAAGAAAATGAAAAAAAGCATGCGCTTGTCTCTGTTTTCAAGGGAAAAAATATCAACGGAATAAAAAAAGTAAAAAAGGACAGTAACATTAATTGGTCTTGCACGCTCAACAGCACATATATGACTCAGAGAAGCTGAAAGAACGTCTGATAACAGGAGCAGTCTTTAGAAAGAGTTTACACTACAGGGAGACTTGTACACCTCTGCAGAAAACTGGGGAGCTGAGAAGTTTGGTAGATGCATTTCCACAGGAAATGAAGGCAGGGAACTATTTTCAAAGCCATTTTTCCTGCAGCATTTTCATTTTTTCCAGCTCTGTTTACTTCCAGCTTCCTGGAAAGCTTTTTTCTTCCCCCTTCCCCATGAGCCACTTTTTCCTGAGGGAGGGCTAACCTATCTCTTTCTGGTACAACTCTTAAGGACAAACATCTGGAAGACAGGGTCTTGTAGTGCAATGAATCTAAGTTAACATCTGGCTTGGATCCTGGCAAACAAGTACACTATCACATGGCTTTCTACACTTCAGCCATTCAGGCAGGAGCAGCCTTTTCAGCCCATAGGAAAACATAAAAGGAAGAGAAGAGTCTGCTGGGTTACCAGCAGGAAAGCAATAATAATATTACTTAACATTAATTAGTTTACATTTGTGAGGCAGTCTGAAAGCCCAGAGACCGCAACTAAAAAGGGCATGATGCTTTCTAAGCTTGTACTTTCCCTACATAGATGAAAAGCAATTCTCCTGGTATACCATGTGCTTAGAAAGTAGAGAGCAAAGCTCTGTTGCAATTAAAGTCTTTTTTTCTTAGCATCCCCATGACTTGGGATTGCACAAAGCAACCATTGCTGTCAGTCAGCTGTGACTTATGAAGTTTATGCATTGAAGATGGTAGTGAAAGATTGAGGAAAATGCAGTCTTGCATATTAATTTTTCAAGAAACAAAGGGACTGAATCAATTGAGTTCAAAACTCAAATGACTTCCTGTAAGCCCTTTTGTGAGAACTCCCAGATAAAATCTATGTAACTTCTCTCTTGTAAATCACTTCTTCTGCCTTTGCTGGTATGCACCACATCCTTCATGTATCAAGGTTATTTCTTTAACTCCAAGCAAGACTGGGGAGGAGGGGGAAACTGATTTTTACAAGGCTGGCTAAGAGATAATGTAAAATGTATTCTTTAAAGGTCCAAAGGAAACAAATTAATCTATCCATTGTCATATATCCTTGGGGAATAATGTCGCAGACCAATAAAACAGTAAACATTGCTTGCTTAGGAAAAAAAACAACCAAAACATTTAAATGCACAACTTCTCCCTGTGTCTTTTGAAGATGTACATTTTCCAAGTTCCAGTCTCTTTCTCACTACTCCATATGAACCAGGAATAAGGCATTCAAAGTTGTTTCTATCAACAAGTAGGTTTCTGGTTTTAAACAGTATTAAACACCATCTTTGAACTTGACATTCAGTTTCTGTGATAACTACTGTTCTAGGAAGGACAAAGACTACATGGAAGAAAGCAAAGTAAATCAAACATGATGCCTCTGCCCTGCTTCTCAGGATTCCTTCCCGCTCCCTACACCGACTGTGGACAGTCCTCTGGCTCAGTGGATAACCCCAAAATTGTGTGTTTTCTTTCCACGGTAGTAGCAGAAGAAAATAATAGCGCTGAGGGTTTCTGAAGCTGTTTAAAAGGAAGGTTTCTGTGGATGACAGCTTGTTCTGATGGACCTTATGCAACACAGATCATCCTGGAAAATCTTTTTTTTCAACCCTGCACCCTTGAACCAACACTATTTCAGGGTGAATAAATTTAGCATCACTTACTCTGGCACTGATTATACTGTTCCATGACTCTGATGCACACATAATATACCTGCACCATTTCTGCTGTTGTGACTATAATGGGAAGGGTGAAAAACCCATGCTGTTACCTTTGGCTGGGTAACATGCCCACCTCAGCCTGAGGTGCAGACATGCTGGAGAGATGGCTGGAGAACCGCCTCCTCCCAATGGCACCCATAAGGTATGCTTCTTGTTCACTTACCACACTGGGCATGCTCAAGGAGTCATCTAGAAAGAAAGAAAAAACAGGAAAGGAGAGGAAACAACCATCCCAAACCCCACCTACATATTTACAGTTGACAAGAGATAACAGGATGTCTTTGGCATACCCAGCATTTACTTACCAAGCCTGCAAATTTGAATAGCTCTATTACATTTTTACAGTCACAGTGCAGAAAGACATAGGCATAAAACCCTGCAGGATGAGGAACACAGCACACGTGGGGCAAGGATTTATGCATGCTTTCAGCTTATATGGCTCTCAGGAAAATCTGTGCAGGGAATTCAGCTTCCACTAGGGCTTAATTCCTGTGATTAGTAAATGGCTGTTTAATATATAGTGTTTTCTGGCATAAAAGTTGCACCTGGACATTTTGCTGGTGTGAAATAAACTGCTGCTACAATATAGTAAAGCACTGTCTCAAAAATTAAAAGACTTAACAACAGAATGCAGAACTGACAACCTTTACCACCTTTTGGAACATGCATTTTAAAATGTTACCCAAAAACATCGGATGAATTGTCTCAAATACACCATACTGCAACTGAATTGTGCAGAGAGTGGGATTGTGATCAAGGAGAGCTAGAAATTTTCGGTGCTGTTTAAAATTATATAAAGTGCCTAGAAGGAAAATACTCCATTGTGGTATTTACCACAACAACTTCTAATTACAAATTAACAAATAAAACAAATGGAAGTTTTCTGTAATCTTTTCCTTTTGACCTTTTCCAGTTTTGAAATACTGAGGTATTTTATGGCAGCGTTAAGCCAAGGTGGGGCTGAAGTAATAGTGCTGCAAGCGAACAGGGAGATGTCACTCATCATTTCACAGAGTGGCTCACAACTCATCTGAGGCTGAAACCAGAGTTGGCCACAGTGAGCATCTGAGTGATGTATCAGCAGTACAATCCTGGCTGGATTGTGCAATGTTTAGTGATGAACCCAGCTAAAAGAAAGTTGGGCTAAGCCTGGAAAGTTTCAGGCTGTTCTTTCCCAAAAGGCAATTCTGCCATAACTGCACAGGCCCTTCTTTTAAGCCTGTTTTTCACCCCTTTTGTTCAGTGTCTTTGAGGAATAGTCAGCAGTGCTCAAATACAGAAGTGAAGCACCTGAGTTTCAGGTACTGAGGCAACCAACCACTGCAGCACCAGAAGACAATGTCCCTTCTAAAGGAGGGGGAAGGCCAAGCCTGATGGCATATGAGCAGGGTTATCTACCCTGTCTTTCAATGATGGACAGCTCAGAAACAGATGGACAGCTCAGAAGCAGAGAGAAGGCAAGATTCCAAGAATAACATGAAACTCAGCTGAAATGACAGAGCAACATTCAGGTCATTGCAAATTACTCCCCAAAAGATTCACTAGCCCATTCCTTCTAAACCAGCACCAGAAAGTCTGGCAACCCCAGAACCTGCCAGCTGCCCAAAAGGAGATCAAGCTTTTGTTGTCAGTAGGTTTAAGGCTTAATTTCCTCTTTGTTAATCAAGAGACACAAGCACATAGACATTCTATCCTGCAGAGATCCACAGCTGGATCGCATGCAGCATAAGGAGAACATAATCCACGTCTGAGCATCTGGAAGAAACTGATGAGCAGGAAGTACTAAGATCCTGCAGGAACAGGACCCTAATTATAGAGCCAGCCACAGCCCCTGCCTCCTGTCATGATGGACGTCAAAGAGAGGACTGACTGCCAAATGTGTTCCCAGCCCAGGTCTCATACACTAAAAATCTGCCTGTGCCCTTCTCTTTTTCCTTCCCAGAGCTCAGGAGGGAGTAAGAAGGTACATAACGCCAAGCATTAACACCATGAACTGTGTCACAACCACAGCACTTTCTTAGCCTCATGTTCTTATGGGCCTTTTGTCACACATGCGCAGGGACAACTCTTTCTCTCCCAGCCACCCTCTTGGGGCATCAAGAAAACATCTTGAATACTGAGGGCTTAGCTCAAATCAGTAGCCACATACTTTCTTCATCCTCCTCATCCGTGCGGCTCAGTGTGTCCTGCGAGGCCTGCTGGGAAGGCTCGCTGTCCTGCTCCCAGACTGTGCCAGTGCCGGTGTTGGAGCGGGACATGGTGGCCAGGCTCAGGCGGTAGGCAGAGGTGGAGGTGCCCATGGTGCTGACAGATGTCTTCCCTTGGTAAGCTGTGTAGGAGTGGAAGAACCAAACTCTGGTCAGTGATGGCACTGGAAATGAAAAACCAGCCAAGCATTCCAGTCACATCAGGCACCAGACTGGTAGGACAGGGGTTGGCAAAGGTGGTGAAACAAACACATCTGCCCTGGCTCACCTCACCTCTCCAAAATCTCTCTTATGCAGCCTGGTTTTCTCCCTAATCTTAGTACCATATTTTCCAAATGAGCTTAGAAACAATTATTACCAAGTAAAAAAAAGGCTGAGGTATTTTATGTTGAATTTGTTTTCCTTTCTTAGGAAGACAAAGCACATAAAATTTCTTGCTGTGTGTAAGCAATGGCTGCCATCTCGTGGCAACAAGTATGACTGTTCCAGGAGAAAAGTCCCCTCATGCAGGAGAGAAGTCCATGCACTGCCAGTTTGGGGATGCTGCTCTGGATGTGGCTGGGAACAGCAGGGAATATAAAAAAGAGACCAAGAGGAGAAAGGAGGAGACAGGTCTGCTGCTGACAAACACACATTTGTACACAAGCAGCTTCGTATTTACAGAGATGTAAATCATGGCTGGCTGTGTTGTGGGGTTGGGGCTGCACTGTGACAGTGAGAGGCAGGTGCTGAGGAATGGGACATGGACTTAGTGGGAAAAAATGGGCAAAACAAGGTGCATTTCACAACCAACCTGGACTTCTCTTGGCCATCCAGTGGGAAGGTTGGGCTGAGCACAGGGCCTGATCCAAGTACAGACTGTCAGGGTGCGGGTGGATTGCCCCGTCCCACTCTGAGGCAGCAGGCAGATCTGCCTCACCAGTTAATTTAGAGGTGATCCAGCTGGGCAGATGGAGCTGATAGCCCTTAACTGTCCCCTCTCCTCCTTACCAGACCCACTGTGCACTGCCTCCTTCAGGATCTTCAGCTCGTTATTGAATTCAGCAATGAGGGAGCTCTTGCAGAGCGGGCGTGGTATGAACCGTCTCTCCAGCTGGTCGGCAATGTGCTGCTGGGCAGTCAGCTCCTCGTGGTTCTCAGCTGGCTGGGCCAGCAGCTGCAAAATTGGGAAGTGTTAGCAGGGCAGGAAAATGTGCCCTAAGAACTGGGACTGGTCTCCAGACCAACATAAGCCTGCAGCCAGCAGACTGTCCTCTTGGGTAGGCATGAAGTTTTGACGCCAGCTAGGAGGTTTCCAGCTGTCTTTCAGGGACAAACTGACATATGACCAAACTGAAATCAAAACCTCACTGTTACAGGGGGATGAGGGCTTCCTTATGCTAAGCTCTACCCTCAGACAGGAAACAGCTCCTCCCTCCAAGATGATTTAAGTCTGTCCAAGCGGTGAGACACAGTAGTCTAAATAAGGTGGAGTACCACGTGCTAGTCTACCTGATAAGAAGGGAAGGGCCATTATTGGCTTAAGCCCAGGCCACCTTAGCCTAGCAACAGGAGCCTTGTCAGACCTTCACCCAAAAAATGTTAAGTGGGGTGGTTCCTCCCAACTGTTAGCTTTATTGCCCAGCTCTGTGCAGAAGAGACACTTCTGGACGATTTCTGCCAATCCCCAGGCCCCCAGGGGTGCAGACCCCAACTACATTCAGAGCATCCACACTGCTGCCAAGTGCTTTGAGTGTCTTTGTTGAAAAACTAAGTCCACATTCAGACCCTCTTGGCTGAGCCCAAGAGTACTTTCCCATCCCGAGGGACTAAGATTACCTATGCTCTGTGGCTTCATGGATGAGAGCTCCTGTATGATTGGCATAGTCTTTAGTACTGTCTAGGAAAAAGGCTTGTGATTTAGTTTCAAAGTGTTCATCAGGCTACTATCTTCTGAAAAGTCACTCCCTACATAAACAGCCAGTTCCTCCAGGAGTGCCATTTCTCTGTTCTCAGCAGGGGAATTAAGGATATCTTGCCCTCAGCAAGTGATGTAGCCAAAGCAACTGTTACCTTGCACTGGATGAAGGGCCGAAGGAGCACAAAGATAGGGATCCGTGTCCGTACGATAAAGTCGAGGAAATCCCACAGGGCCAGCCCTCCCACCTTCCGCAGCGCCATCTCTTTGACTTGCAGGCTCAGCCAGTACCACTGGCTGTCTAGTTGGCGTTCAAAGCAGACAAGGATCACCTTCAGGGCTACAGGAGAACACACACCAGTAAATGGCAGTCAGAGATGCTGTCAGAGTCCCTTACAAACATTGAGGGAGGAATGGGGGGGCCACAGCAGGCACAAACCTACACAGGCATGCATACGCACACCCCTCAGAGTCACAACTGCCTTTTCTATTGGTCTCCAAATGCTGCAGGGAAGGAGGGCAACCTCCTCATAACAAAAGCATGAGGATCAGGACCGAGAGTCTCATTTCCAGATAAATTTTCTGACTTCACACCTAAGTTCCTCTGTATTTTTCTTGCTCTAGCTCCTCCTATGGCTCCCTGCAGACTTCTTTTGTCTTCCTGGATTTCAGATATTTTGAAAGCAACTTGGGGGGGAAATACAGCCCTGGCTGATCAGACAGTCTCCAAAATTTTGATCAAGCTTATCCACACAAAGAGTCACCCTGTGAGCACAACGTCCCCCAGGTTATTTATGGGGTAATGAAAAGAACCTTCCAGCAGTGCAGCTTGCATGAGTCATGGCCAAACTGCAATCTAAACAAAAATATGGTCCAGTAAGCCAAGGGCCATAATTCACAAGAGCACTGCATTACAAATGAGCATGAGCAGCAACGAGGTTCACAACAATGCTCTGTATTCAAGTGGGCAGTGCCTGATGGTTAACTCATAAGGAGTCTTCCCCTTTCCATACTCCCTTGGTCTGGAACAAACGGGGAAGCATGCAAATTGTTGGGGGAAGGTTAACAGCTCCATCTTTCTTGATGGAATGACCAAGACATATCAGTCATCACACATCTGTATCCAGGTTTGGTGGGGTAAGGGGCTAGATCAGTGATGAACTGTCATTTTTTCATCAGGATTACCCTGTTTCTTAGATGTGGGTTATAAAAGACCTGAATAGTCTTCAGGTAAATGCCCTCACAAAATCAGGAACAGTGAAGCTGTTGGAAGGAGTGAGAGCTTTGGGACAAAACTCTCCCCATAAAGCCCTGATAATCTGCACTGCTGCTGAGTCTCCAGTTTGATTATTTTTTCTTTCTGTTCACTTGTGGGTCATACATGAGAAAATATAGTACTGCCTTGCAGCAGCACAGAGTGAGCAGAGGGAACGTCAGTCAGTAAGGACTGTGCATGTGCAGGGCCAGCAAGCAGGCACACTGCATCTTGTTTCACCCTGACTAGCCCAGGGCCAGTGCAGCAGTGATGTTAGGGGCTGGTAGGCAGTGTGACTTACTTGCTTGTTGTGGCTTCACTGCCATATCCTGGTGGTGTGAAAACTGAGCAACTTCCAGCCGTGCTGCATTTTCCTCCAGCTGCAGTGCAGACATTGCTCACATTGCAATATATTCCAGAGGTACTCCTGGCTTCACATTCTGGCCTAGTCTCTTCTTCAGGACGAGACCTGAAGTAGCTCTAAAAAGCTTAAACCTGCTTGAGACTTTTCTTTGGTGCTGTCTATGGTCTGGAATGCTCTGTTTTACCTCTGTCTCTTCCCAGCAGTGGGCAGAAGCCATCACTCACCCAGGTAGGCAGCCTGGCTGGTGGACTCTGCAAGCCCTTCCCGCCGCAGGTCCTTCCCTGCATCCCCCGGGGTGGAGCAGTGGGCAGGGGAGCTCTCCAGCATAAAGTTCTTGCTGCGGGAAGTGCTGATGATGCGAGGTGGCAGGAGGATGTTGATAACAGTCTGGAGCAGCAGCAGGACCTCAGGCTGCTCCAGCCAGGGACTGTCTGTGATGCATTGGGAGGGGAGAGAGAGAGAAAGGTCAGGCTACATTCCATCAAAGACATCCAGAAGATCCAGACCCTATTCAGTTCCAAAATGGGGTACAATCTTAAATGTCCCCTAAGCCAAAACACCGTCCCCCAGACCTTGTTATGCTGCTTCTCCTCCTGCAAGTAAAGGCAAAGTTTATTTTAGCACCAATACACACAAACACAGAGCTGCACAGCACAAAGAAACATCCCATTCAGTAGTCTTATAATCTCACTTCCTTTTGACACTCCCCTCTCCCTTGACTCTTTCCTTTCATTTGGGGATTTACCAGTGATCCCCCACTATAGAAGAAAGCAAGAAGGACTTGTGCCAGACAACTGGCATGGATTGGGCAGACTGTGATCCACAGGGGCACACCATTTCTGTGACCTCTGCTCCCCTCTGTGGCTTCTGCTACAACAGACTCATCTTGCCCGGCACTCCAGTTTCAAAAGGAGGAGCACATCTGTGTAAGATCTGACTCAAGAACCATGACACAGCTGAAACAAAGAGAAGAAACAACAGCTTCTCCCAGTGGGGCTCTTTTCAGTCTCAGATCCAAAGGGCACTTAGCTGACACACTGCCAGTGACAGAAATACAAATCAAAATAAATAAATAAATAAATACAATCAACAGAGAGCAAGGAAAGCGCAAACATTGGTTGTCAGAAAAGGGGGAGAAAAATTATTTTTGTTACATTAGTCAGACCTTTGCTTCCAGATCCTACTGTGAGCACAAATGGAATCAGTAGGTTTAAAAGCATTCCTTCCCTTCTTTCCTGATTGGTGAATGGGGAGACGACATGGCTTAGGGGGAAATCTTCTTTCAAAGCCTGTGCAGTAATAATAAGAAAGGATTAAATGATTTCATTAGCAGATCACGCATGCAAGTTACTGCAGGGAATGACGATCCCCTGGGCATCCTGTTTACACAGTACAACACCAGCATTTATGTCCTGATTGAATTTGAAGCCCTGAGAACACTTAGTCAGGAGTAAAAGGAATTCACAGAGTAGAGTAAGTGTCACCTGCTTTTGTCACAGCCAAGAAGAAAGAAGCCCTGGTTCCTAACTCATAAACATTATTAACAAAATCAGATGTATCCCACAGGAGTCAGCTGAGTGTTAGCCCTCAACTCTGCACTACTGTGAATGACATCAGGATCTGACCCAGACTATGGGGAATAAAAAAACAGGGGAAACTGCACAAATGACATGATCTAAATATTCTGCTGTCTGAACGTGGAGGTTATTCCCAAACACAATTTTTGTTCTGCCTCACTTTGTGCTGCTCTATCATCCTCCCTAACGCAAAGAATGAACTCCTGAAAAAAATAAAAAAATAAAAATGCACATTTGCTTCTTGATGCATAGTCAAGTCTAAACTGAAAGGTCTTTCATCTTCAGAGGAGGCAATACGAATGACTGTCAGTAGAACTCTGCTCATTTGCAACTTCCCAGTAGCTACACTTAGCTGTGAAATGCAACTGTCAAGCTTGCACATCTGGGCTGAGAAATTCCAGGAGAAGATGTTTTCTGATGGGGTGTGAAGTACTTCTGGTTTATATCCTGCTGGAAGTATTAGGAATACTACCACTCGTGTGTTTTTCTGACATGTTTGGTTTTCATTACATTTAAATCCCATGACAGGAATGAGTGAACAGAGAGCAGAGCAAAATACAAGTAAAAACTCCCAATACTAAAAAAAATGATTTGGTATCTGGTTTTTAAAAAGAGAAAAGATTTCAGAGAAGGTGAAGGTGGCCACTTTTTCGCTTTTCATTAAAGAACCATTACCTCAGAGCTGGAAGAAATCTGTCCTCTTTCTGTGTCAGCTGGTACCACAGAGCCCTTTTGTGCCTCATGCTCTGAGGTACAGCACTGTGTTTTGGTCCTTACAAGCCTTTCTTCCCAAGCTGCCCCACTGCTCAGAAATGCCTGCTGAAGTATATTCAACTGGATGTACTAATGCATATTTAAAAATGCAAATTGGAGTGAAATTAGGAAATTTGTGCCTTTCTTGTTCACCATTTTGTTTGATTTCATGCCAATGGGGAGGGAAAAGGATACAGAGGCAGAAGGACTCTGTTATAATCATGGCACTGCTATGAGAAAGAAACAGTGGTGACTTCTTCAAAAAGTCCAGGATGTTGTTTTCTTTTAAACTCTGGACGGCAAGGATGCCATTGAGTCAGCAGCTGAAAAGCCAAGTTGCCCTACTTTTTTGAGCTGGCACAGTGCGTGACCCGCTCAGGTAAGAAAAGAAGAGCACAAACCCATTCTGAGTTACACACATGGTCCCACAGGAAAAGAGACAGGGTTGCATGGATGTGACCCAGGCCAGGGCTCATCTCCCCGTGGCAGGAGACTTGTGACGATAGCTCCTTAGATCCTGCAGAGAATCCTAATGTCTTTGTCAGAGCCTTTCACAGCATCAATCAGCAGAACTCCCTGGACTTCAATGGCAGTGTTAAGCTGATGGATGCTTGCTGTGGACTTGGCCCCAACAGGTGAACTCTGAGCTCAGTTCAAGCCTTCATAAAGAAGGCAGAATTTACACGTTGCTTCTCTTTCATTTTTGGTGTATGTTCCACAGTTTTTGCCCAGCTTTTGCAGAAAGTAAACAGAGCAACCATGAGCTGGTGTCTCAACCAGAAGCTCTAACAGGCCTGGCCACAGGCCAGGGCAGACACACCTGTATCTGCAATGCTACAAGCCGGACAACAGCTGTGCTGAAGGGCAGAGGTGGCGAGAGATAAGGGCTGAGATGAAGAAGGGGTAATCCGTCAGCCACACTGGAGGGTCCTACCACTCCCATCACCTGCAATACAAACAGAGCACATCACCACAACTGACTGCTTGTAATTTCATCCATGCCATATCCTCCAAGGCTAGTGAAATGGAGGGGCTTTCCATCGAGCACTGAGTTGGGGTGGCTGTAGGAGAACCAGCCCCCTCAGTGATCCTTGTGGGAGCTGGGGCCAGTGAGGGGAAGGTGATCTGGCAGGGAAAGGGAGGGGAGAAGAGGGAACCAGCAAGGATGAGAGGGGTGCACAGGTAACCTGGTACATTTATAAATGTACCCAGTACCAGCCCTGAATGACCAGCACTGGACTGGTGGAACAGTTAGAGTTGGAGGATATGTCATGTAAGGACTGTAACAAATAATAATATGTCATCAAAGCAATAAGTCTGCATTGAAACTGGTCATCTTTTCCCTTGTCTTGCTGATCTGTTTGAAAAGTAATGTCCTAAGTCTGACTCAAGCCAGGTTTTGTACAATGTTCAGATTCCTCCCAAACACAGTCCATTCTTAGAACTGTAAGTATGATTCCTTTCATCTGACCCCAGATGATGGAAGCAGAGTCACCTGCATGTGGCCTGGTTGTCTGAACTCCTTGAAATATCAGCACGAGAAAACAGCACTTCTAGGGAAAGGTTATTTGAACCATTTTGGATGTGTCTCTCAGTAGGAATCAAATCATAGACCTGCACATGCCTGTTTCTCACTATGATGAGACACATCTAAATGACAGGGAGAAGCTACTTGGCAGACACCTAAGCTTAGGGGAGATTAATGTGTTTTTTCAAATTCAGCCTGGGGAGAAAGGCAGTAACTATTTTTCTGCCATAAAACCAAAGTACAATTTATAAGGGGAGGAGGCAGAGGTCTTGTATTGTATCACGATGGATTATCATTTAGACATTTCCCCCCTTCCTGGTTGATCTCTTTTGGGGCTTCATGATGCAACTGGCCCACACACGACACAGCATGCAGGCAGGGGTGCTCCCACAGCTCATAGCAGCCATAGTTCTGACAGTCAAAGGTAAAATACTCTTAACAGCAAGAGCACATATTTTCCTGGTAGCTCTTCCTGATGCCCCCACCCAGCTGAATGTATGCACTATGACAGCACTTAAGCACTGCGGAGCTTTCTGCTGTTTTTAGATCACTGGCTAATTCTTAATGCAGGCCCTTTGGAGAGCTTACTGGTGGGATTCACTCTGCCATGCCTGCTTGCCAAACTGCAAGTCCTTTCTAAGCTTGTATTTGAGATAACTCTGTAGCAACATCACCATGCAGCAACCCTGAGGGCCCAGATTTGCAGTGCCTTCAAGTAGCTACCTCTGCTTGAACAAGGGAGAAGTCTTACTCTGACAGGCTGGAGCTTCCCTGCCCTCGCAACTATGAGTGCTGTGGATGGACTTGAAGGATGGGAGTCTGACAAAAATTAATATTGCATTTTAACTGATTATCATTGTTTTTAAAGCTCCTCAGATCACTGGTAAAAACCTGGGAGGTTTTCTGTTCTAAGAAGAGAATGTTATAAAGCCCAATAACAATAAAAATGCTAGGGCAGCTCTTCCCCCTTTATTTGTATTTTCTGCACATGGAATGTAAGCATGTATGCTTGTTCAAATGGCAGGAATTAACAGTGATACCAAACTGAGGGTTCGGCCCGAGTGTAACAGCTGCAGAAACACTACAATCTATCCCTGAATGTCCAGACGGGCTCCATCTATATCACCTCTCTGTTGTAACAAACTTAGAAGCATAAATTCTACTAAGAGTGGGATCTGAACATTGTACAATGCAAACCTGTACTAGATCAAGCCAGGGACATTGTGAACAGTAGAATGAATCCACCCATGTAAACCTTTCTAACTAGCCAACCCCTGCTGGCCACCAAGGGCCACCAAGGTCCTTCCCCACTGGAGACGGTAGGTATCCCCAGTGCCACCCTCTCCCTGTATCTACCAGGTGTGTGCAGTCTCCACCACCCCACTCTCCAACTTGCAGCCCTCAACTCTCAGCTCAATCTGGCAAAGGTGGATCTTCAAAGTGGTGCGTGGGAAGCAACGGAAATGAATCGCTTGACCACCACTGCCGGTCACTGTATCTCCCCATGCACCACTTCAAAAATGAACCTTGCTATCTCTAGTGTCACTTGCGAAGTCCCCTTGTGAGGGGTAAGGGGGACAGGTAAAATGGCAGGAATGGGAATGAACTGTCTTCTTCAGTTCAGAGAAGTCAACAGCAGGGGGGAGGTTTAGCAAAGGTTCACCACGGGGTTGCCGCTGGGCTACTCACCAGATTGACACAGACATTGATCAGAGACCTAAGGTGAGGCAGGAAGGAAATGATTGGCTGCCTCTGAAGTGTCAAACAAACCCCTTCAATCAAATTGCTGGCAGGCTCCCACTCAACCTGGCGCCTGCAATACAACAGTAGCTGCCGTTAGCTGCCGGCCTCCACCCCCCCCCCCAGCCGCTTGCAGACACGGCCACCGACACACACGAACGCCCACAGAGGAAATGTTTCAGACAGTGACGAGGTCCAAGATGAGCACAAAGTGCACCACAGAGGAAAGGCTTCACCCACATAGCTCGGGAGAGCACAAAGCCACAGAGCACGTTTGAGAGAGACGAGAAACACAGCAGAGGGGCCTGCACTGGTGACATAGAGCCCCAGTGGCAACGGCAGCGGCCAGCGAGCTGTGCCGCTCCCTCCCGCGTGGAAAGGGCAAAGGGCGGGAAGCGCCTGCTGGCCACCTCAGGAGGAGAGCAGCCTGCGAGGTGAGGGCAGCCTGCCTGCTGAGGGGGGCTCCTCCACCTCTCCTGGCCCAGGGATCTTCTCACAGAAAGGAACAAACCCCTCAGCTGTGAGTATCCTCTGCAAGCTACTTTTTCAGTCTAGTCTGCTCTGCCAGAGCCTGTCCTAAAGTTAACCTGGCCCAGCAGTACGATGTTTACTTTCCTCACCCTGTGCAGGAGGGTAGGTCTATTGCCTACCAGCGCCAAGGGCCTTCATTCCAGGATCCTTTCTTCCCTGACACTTGGCTTTTTGCAGCAAAATAGCTTACAGGGCTCATGACAGATGCTGAATGGATCTTCCTAACTGTAAGCAGACACAGCAGAGGTAACATCAAAGTGGTTCACACCTCAGGGCCTGAGTCTTGGAAGTAAGTATACTTCACAAGTCAGCCTCTGTCTGTACTCTTTCTGGGACAGAAAAACAGGGCTTGCCTAACTTTTTAGCTCGAGACTTAAACACTAGCCTAGTCAAGCCCCTCAGCAGACTTCTCAGAGACACATGGGGGATCAAGTGTTCACTACGTAAGTTCTTATGCAGACCAACAGATATCTAATCTCTCAGCATCCACTGTTCCTAAATCTCCAGAGTGGTAGTTTGTTCTTGTTCTTATACATATACTACTCCTGTCGGACATTGGTTTTGATGTGGGGTGCCCACAGGAAGCAGCATGTAAGATTCTGATACGAGCCACTGGATGGCTCCTGGGCTCTGGCACCCAGCCCCATCTCTAAGAAGCTTCTTGGCCCAATGATGTTTAAATGTATTTCCTCCATTTTGTCCAGTGGCTTTGCTGTCTCTATCCCTTTGTGTACAGAAGTGCAGTTTCAGCCAGGCATAGGTACAGGCACAGACAGAGAGAATATGAAGGGAATTTTAATTTATGAGCATTCATTCAGCTTACACAAAGAAAGAGGAAAGACCTTTAATACGGAGACCCCTAAGCTGCCTTGGAGGCAGAAGAATGTATAAGCGAGGAAAGAAAGAATAAGCGAGAAGGCAGCAAGACATGGCAAAGAATCAAACCAACAGGAAGGAGAAACATTAACATTTCTGCCTCTAAATTCCTTTCAGGGACAGGAGTTTCTCAAAGCAGACTGTTAGCCAAAGGAAAGGGATAAGCAGTGATGCCAGAAAGAAGAGATCATCTCCCTGTTATTTCCTCCATCTAAGTTGTGTACATATGATTCCCATTGGGACCTAAAGTTTAGTAACTCAGTCTTAAATTCTGATGCTCTCTAACATCATTTGGCTTCTCAGCTGAGACTGCCAACAAAGCAACTTATTCAAGCATATGCCCACGAGGGTGACTAAGACAAATGACTCTTTACTCAGTTCACTGGAAAATCCACAGGGCTGAGAGAGTTTATACTACCCAGTCTGAACTTGTATCACTGCCTTCAAGGCAGGAATGCTCTCATAATGAATACTTCTTGAAGTTGCCAAAGCCTGTACCATAATGCTCCTATGTGATGCACCAGCCTTTCACTAGCCACTGACTAGATGCAATTGATGCAGTTCTGTTCCCTTTGCTAAGGAGCATTCAGAAGCTACTGCATAGCTCCAGGCTATTTTTCACTTTATAGAGAACATAACAGTATTGTCATGAGACGCCATGCTAGAAATACACTTACTACAGTTTAACTTTCCATTAAAAATTAAAACTCATCTTCTCAGCTCACAGCTAAGATAAATAAAGAGAGTAGTGAGATGGTACAAATCTGAAGGCTTATTCTGGAGATAGAAAAATTGGATTTCTGGAAGTTCTCTCTGCAGTTCTTAATAACCATGCATTTTTCCTCTTGATACCAGAAGACACGACAGAGATGTCAACATAAATGCACACTTACAGAGAGAAAAACATCTGTTCATTTTCTGATGTGTTGTAAAGGTTCACTACAACATGACAGGTTCAGTTAGAGGACATACCCACACTTCAAGGCTTGCAACATCAGATACGGACCCCGGGGGGGTTTCATTCTACTTGCTCACCTCAAAGTAGGCATCTTGTGAATTTTATTGAACATACGATCCAATCTCTTTAAGATGAGGATAAGGGCAGGTCTCACCGCCTCAGCTGTCCAGTCAGTGATGGGCAGCATCTCCATGATGTACCGCCGGAGACCTCGGCTTTCCATTGTCTGCGTGTCATAAGGTGCCAGTTTAAGTAGGGAATGTGCGATTTCTGCCAATCTAAAACCAGGGTTTGTGAAGAGGAAAATCAAATTCAGTTGCATTTCTTGCAGATGTACTGGCATTTCTCCATACATGCCACTGAACTAACAGATAAATCTTCAGTAGCCTAGTATAAAGATGCACAAGTCAAATGTGCTGCTATTTAAACTCTTAGACTCAATACCACAGTTCCTGATCTGTTACAATTCTTTTGCTGGAATCACTGTTTATGTATGCATGAATGGACTAAAGAATAGTTTTACATTGATATTAAATGCACCAAAGGTGCATCAGGAATCATGGATTTGTGTAGCTAAAAACAAAGTACCTGAGGTCTTTGTAAGATTACAACATTGCAAATGCCTCTGAAACACAGATGTGACATCTGTGATACAGGGGTGACTTCATTGCAGCCTATGGCTTCCTCACAACAGAAAGAGATGACCTCTTTCTTCACTCCTGTGACCAATGACAGGACTCGAAGAAGTGGCAAGAAGCTGAATCAAGGGAGGTTTAGGTTAGATACCAGGAAAAGGTTTATCACCCAGAGGTTTGAGCACTGGAACAAGCTCCCCAGGGAAATGGTCACAGCATCAACCTGGTTGAGTTCAATAAGCATTTGGATGATGCTCTCAGGCACATGGGGTGATTCTAGGGCTGCCCTATGTAGGGACAGGAGTTGGACTCGATCCTGATGGGTCCCTTCCAACTCAGCATATTCTATTATTCTGTGGTCATCTGTCAGTTAATTAATGAGTGATTTGGTTTGGTTTTATGCTTGGTTTTCAGTGTCACCACTTTAAGAGGTGCTCCATCATCAGTTATTAAGTTTTAAAAATAATGTGCCACCCCATAGGTTTACACAACATGTACTTTGTATAATTATTCCCTGCAACTTTGATTTGTTTCTCCTAACACCTCACAGATTGTGTTGCTGTTGCTTCTTCTAAGTCTCCCAGATGGCCTCGCTGATGGCACTTTTTGCATTGACCGTGAAATACCATGTCAACATTTAACTTACACTTTGACAAAGACTTACTGAAATAGTTGAATATTTTTGGTAGACAAAGACAAGTAATAAAGCTACATCTCCCAACAAAGGGAGAAACCTGTATGCTCCCTGAAACATCAATAGATTTGTAGTGGATGATTATGGTACAATCCCATTCCTGTTGTGGGGGATTTCTTCTGAAATGCCTTCAACTAATGCAACTTATTTCCATTCTCTTTAAAATCTGCCTAGCCATATCAAGGGCAATGAGCTCCTCAGAATAACCAAAAGTGCTATAAAAGTGTTTATTTATCCAGTATTTTATTATTGCTTTTAAAAACTACTTCGTCATACTATGGAGTAGGTCTGGGTTTTTTTAAAAGCTGTGAAATTTAAGTTATCAATTATACAATATCAGTGGCACATAATGGTATAAGAAAACTTTCTTATGCATTATAAAGTGCGATATCCATCTTGTCCAACTTGAGACATCAACCTCAATTAATCTTCTGGCTCCGTTTATGCAGAAATAAACAGAGGAAATTCTTGCCTTCTTGAAGTAGTAAGATAAACAGCTCATTGGTTGTGTATCTGCCTTAAAGTATATAAAGTATATATAAAGTATAAGATCTTTGTGACTTTTGCTGACCAAACATTTAAATTTAAATGGCTAAACTTGGGTGAGATTAATCCTGTCTGAAGTTAGTAGCATATTAACTTGTTTTCTGAGGTCTCTGAAATGGCATCTGTCAGACTCCCAAGACCACATCTGTCACATCACATTCTGGTAAATCTGCTCTCTGCTTAGAAAAGGTTTTTTTCCTGTAGCAGTTAAACCCTGTCAGTCATTCCACTGATACTTACTTGTATAAGAATCAAGATGATGTGTGCTTTTATTTAGGGCTGTGACAAAGCAATTCAGGTTCCAACCCCAATAAAGCAGCTATTTCTAGCACTTTTCAGTAGACATAAGAGAATCAAAGCACAACTTAGTATCTTCTGCAAATCAATCTGCAAATCAAAGGTTACAGCTGTAACCTTTGGTTATGACAGACCACCTCTCTTGAAAAGAATGCAGTACTTTGAAGCCACTACTGTGTACTGTGACTCTGCTTCACAAATATTGTCTCACAAGAATGTATCTTTCCAGAAAATATACCAATAGCACCTTCTGTACATAGGGGTTTAAGTTTGTTAAACTCATCTTTTAAGAGGTGCATAAAATTAACAGTTAAGTCAATTATTCTGGAATATAAAAACATGTAGAAACGAAGTTCCCATGTTACTGTTAAATTGCAGTTAGTTCTGGGTAGTATATTAGAGCATTCTTATGTGACATGCAAATGTAAGATTAGGATAGTAAAAAGAAGGAAGCCCCTTGCATTGTTGCAGTAAATGAAGTTCATCCATCAGACATGTGTTCCTCACTCCCATTGAAATACTGAAAAAAATCCACCATGTCTAACCAAAGACATGATCTGTCCAGAGAATCTCACCTTTGTTTCTCACATAAGATTAAAGACCTGTCTTAGGCTTCTATTGCTAAAAGTCAGGGAGTCTGCAGTGCAGCTAAACAGATGTATTGATTTCTGAGGCTTCTGTCCTTTGACAAAATGGCACTGCAAAAGCAGCCATGTCCATCAGATTTTCAGTTTGTTTGCAGCCAAGCACTACATAAGAATGACATGCAGTTGTGGAAACAAACACCTCTGGTTTAACATTACCCTCTAAATTATTAAACATTTGCTAGAGGGGGGGAACAGCAACATTCAATTCATATGTAAACACACAAGCCAAACAAAAACACCTCCCAGCTCACAAGACCTACATTAATGTAAAAGACAATTTTGTGTTCCATTGAGACAGCCTGAATCCAAAGATCTCTCTGACAGAATCTGCCAGCTAAGGGGCTTTGCTGTTTTCTTCAGAGCTTGCATGTAAAATGCAGAAGAACTTTCAGAGTGTTTGCTTTGGTCCAGGAACAGAGCTGGCTCAATGCATAGCTAGGACCTGTCACGCTTCAGCTTCCTTTACAGGGTATTCCTGAGGAAAAAGTATAGCACTCAGAGGCATAATTCACAGCCAGAATGGCCTCTTGGGGTTCAAGAAGCAATATAAATTATTGTTAAGGTGGTTCTGATTCACTTTTGAGACCAATCCAAAGAGTTTAAGATATTTTTGCTATCTTTCCTGTTTACTTTAATACTCCACTGAGCATTGTTTGGCTTAGGCCATAAAAAAATAGCCTCTTGGTATTTACCAGTTCTGTATTCAAAGAATGATCTTGAAGTATTTCTCTGTCTCCTAAAAGAATGGAGATAGCTGTCTCCTTGTGACCCCCTTGCCAAGGGATACACTAGGACTACCACATATTAATCCCAGTTTTCCTTCTGGTGAGTGCCAGTTAAAACAGTGCTAACTCTGGCTCACTCAGTATCAGGGCTGCTTGCATTAGAGTTTATGTTTCCCGAGATAATACTAGGTGAGAAAGAAGTTTCCCCTGATAGTTAATGAAAACCTGACCACAGAGTCAGCTCCATCTCCTCTTGTCACAGCTTTTGTTATCTTTTACATCTAGACAGATTTCTCAGTAGCAACTTAGGCTCTTTTGTGTTTACCATGAATGGCAAACACAGAGAATCAGGTTTAAAGTGCTTAGATGGCCCTTAGAAGATCCCCAACTTCTTCTAGGTCAGCAACACATGAGATGGTTTGCAGTGAGCATCCAACCAGCAAGCTGGGCTCAGTGCTGCACCTTAATAAAGGACCTGTGTACCTGCTGTATCACACACAGAGGTGGTGGTCCTGGTCCATCCTCCCCCATATTTCAGGAATTTATGCCATTTGGTGCAGTGGTTGCTTTGCCCTTCAGGCCTGTTAGCAGCTGGTTCTGATACACAGTGTCACAGGAAAGGATAAAGATTGTATTCAGCCACGTAGACAGCTTCCCCACCCCTTGCCCTGCAGGGACAGCTTTTTCTGCTCTGCTCCTCACTGCAGCTTATTCTGATGTATCAGACAGGCTTCCACAGAGCAATTTCATCCCCTGGAGATGGAGGTCTGAATGAGACCAGAGGAGAGCATAGGAAAACTTACACACAAGTAGCATCAGGTACAAGCTGAGGAACACCCAAAACAAGTTCTGCATGTTTCAGGCAGTAAGATGCAACTACACTACCAAAAAGTGATTCCATCTGTTACTATGAAAAATTAAGAGTTAAAAGAAAGGAATTGCCCTGAAATGAACAAGTAAAAGCAGAATGCCTGTGGAATACCTCATGTGGGACTTCACATCCAGCAGCTCCAAAGAAGTCACTCGGGGCTCACCAGCCAGATTCTGCAAAATCTTAAGCCGTGGACCACAGTGCTTGTAGAACTCTGTGCAGATATTCAGCAATGACTCCCGTGGTCTTCTGAACTCCTCTCTGGCAATTCTTTCATCTAGCTCTTCTCGGGGAAGACCTTGGCCCTCCTCCAGTAAGTGAAGGTTCTCCCTGGAGAATTTAAAATCAGAAAAAGTAGGAAGTGTCATATGCAGCAAGGACAGATTGTAACAACCTCTCCAGCTTTTCACTGCAACTGAAAAGAAGGGTAGTTGCATCTGCAATAAATAAATACATAAATAAATAAACAATAATCTGCCAAATCTTAATAGAAATTTAAATAATTTCTATATTAATTATTCTTTGCTGCCCTCCCCTAAGAAAAGACTGCCTGTCACAGCAACAGTGGATGGGACGCAGTTAACTGCTGGGGAATAGTTTGCCACATGTCAGAGAAGACTGGGCCAAGATTTTACTGTACCTGATGAAGTGCAGTTTGGCTCCCTGTTCTGGGTACCTGGGAAAACAGAAAGAGTGTGGTTGTAAATAGCACCTTAGTAGTGACTAAACTGTGCCTTTCAGAAAGCAGGTGACCATGGGCAGATGGTACCTTGTGTTACTGGAACAATGGCTACACAGTTAGTGACCACATTGAGTGGCCTTTACCTCCCAGCTGGCAGCAAACAATGGATTTCTATAGTTATTGCCTTTGTTATGAAAGGAAAAATTCAGGCTTAGACACCATAGCCCTCTTTCAGGCAGTTTCTCTTATTGATTTCTCTTACTGTGCTTGGTCTATTTCATAAGGCCTCAACTAACCTAGTGGAAAGAATACCTCAGCATGTTTTTTGTTTCTTTGTAATTTTCTCCTGTCACTACTTATTGAGAAAGCATTAACAAACCATGCACCACTTGGCTAACATGTTCAAGGCTGGAACAGTGATCATTCTATCATCAGGAAACTCCTGCTTCTGGTAGCAGATGTCTGTTGCAGTGGTAACACAACAGAAGAAATGAGGGCAGGAAACGTGGAGCAGCACAAAAATATCAGATCAGAGGCTGAACATTTGATAATCAGAAAGGTCTAGAAATGTAAACCAAGATGTCTGAGTCACACAGCATCAGGAGTCTCTACACTGCCTTTCAGCAGATACGTATTAGCTGCACTCCAGAATCAGCAGACAAATAATAAAGCGCTGCTTTCCGTTACATGTTATTTTCCTGCATGTGGGCAATCTTGTAATCAAAGTAAATGGCAAATATTCACTGCAGCCTTGAGCATGAAGGGGTTTATCTACTTCTGATCTGAGATGGAAAGACAAAGCTGTGTTTCATCCATGCCTGAACTGGTCTTAAAGAATAGCAGACTGATTCCATCTGTAAATGGACATAATAGGCCTTTGATGATTCATGCAGAGAGTGATTTCTATCTAACTGTTTTCTGTCACAGAACCTAGAGCACTCTTAGCAATGAGATGTTACCTTACTCGGGGCCGGGGGGGGGGGGGGGTGTGGGGTGGGGTGGAGACATTCAGAAAAATGAGAAAGAAGGAAAAGCCTGCCGACTTACCTGGTGTTCACACCTGCTGACATGGTGTGGTTTGCTGTGGTGGTCCCTTTATGTCCTTGGTCACATCGGCTCATCTGTGGGGCTGTCATAGGCCTAGCAAAGGGAAGGTGAATAAATCTAACAAGCACACTGAAATTCTATTTGTGATCTGGTGAAATTTGGCACTAATGTTACCACATCTAAAACAAAACCATTATTCAAGCTGAGCTGCATATCGTGACCTCCTGTGCATTCCTTCTCCCCACACTGATAACCAAGTGCAGATTCAGACCTTTGAACTGTGTGGCTTACCTGGTGAGAACTTCTACGCTGTACAAGAGGGCCTGCAAAGAGGTTGCAAGGGCAGCCATAGCAGCAATCTCCTCACGAGCTGCTGTCACAGTCTCCACTTGAGAGGTTTGTCGCTTTAGTTTCTGCAAGTAACAGGGAACCAGTGCTTCCAAGACCATCAGCATCTGGAGGCTGGAAAAATAACCAATATTGGTCTGTTGTATTTTGTCAATCCTGAAACTCATACCAGGCAAAGGCATAACTTTCTATCTGAAGACCCCTGGATCTTTCACTAGCTTTGTGATTTCATTGCTTCTCGCTAGACAAGCAGTCCTGGACCAAAGAATCTCTTAGATCAGGGACTTCAGGGCAAAATTAGCTGCTGCATGAAACAATACTAATGAAAACAACCTGAACTTCTGGGTATCTGCTGAATATGGCATCCATTTGCAGATACTCATTTCCCCTTCCAAAGACTCCTTTCTTCTTTGGTTCCCTCTTGAAACTAACCTTTTTGCCTTACCAGTTTACCTCCCCTCTCTCTGAATCTTCCTGTTCTTTAGAGCTGTTTTTCCCCTCCAGTTCCCTCTTCATTGCTTCTCTGACACCAGAAACCTGCAGGACACAGTGTGATGCCCACTTGGAAATAGAGCTTAAGTGTTGCTGCTCAGACTGCCCTTCAGCTTGGTGCTGCAGCTGGCAGCTGATAGGATTTAGAGCTGGTGCCTTAGGACAGGTATCAACAGGCAGAGGCTTGGCCACACAGAGCAGTCCTGTGCTTAGAAGGCATTTCTATATCCTGTGCCTCCATCTGTCAGCCTTGCTTTGGCATGCTGTAAGCTGCTTGTATGCCTTGTCTGAGTCTGCATAAACCAAGAAAACAGACTAGCACCTTCTGAATGATTCAGGAGCATAGGCCACCACTGTCACACATAGCTTGATGGCTTCACTGATGGAAAAGGTCAAGTCTTCATTCCCATAGCAGAAATCTGAGGGAGTAAAGCAATATGAGAAGACTATCACACAAACATGCTGAATATAAAAGGAGTTAGCATGCTCATTCCTTTTTCCCCTCTTCAGTTGCTTGCGTCTCACGTTAACAATCCCAAATAGGCTCTTGATCTCTAACAAAAATTTGTCTATATAGAGGAAACATATGCTGCTCTCTCACTTCCACTCTGCTGTCCAGGAACTCCATAGGTGAGGAGCAGTTCTCAGTAGGTCAAATCACTGGTAAGCAGAAGGCCTACAGCTACTGCTGGAATCCCATTTCAAATATCCTCCCATCATAAGCAAAATCTTAAGTTATATTAAGTTACATTACAAGAACATGTGTCAACTTAATGACAATTTTTATGCTCCCTACGCTTTTTCCTAGATATTTCCACTGCACTAAAAATTATGCTGATACACCACTGATGGCATAAGATAGTTATATTTTTAAAAAATCAATCCCCCTCTATATTGGCAGCCACATGGGCACCAGCACAAAAGTGAGTCTGGTTTGCTAGTGGTTTGAGAAAAAGTTTTCAAAAGTATTGAAGTTCCATACTAGAAATATTACTTTGGGGATTATTAGTGACAGGCACCAAGAAACTGAAGTGTCCCAAGATTAATATTTGTAATACAACTGCAGTCCCAATTTCAGAAGTTACTTTGCTATACAGAAGCCCCAGTCAAAGTTAAGATCCTAAAGTGTGTAAATCACTTTGAACAATTGAACTTGGAAGTCAAGATGTTTTAAATAATTCTGATCTTCATATGGAAAACACCAGGCACGCAATCTACAGTCTCATTGTCAACACACACTTGGGCATCTTCAGAGACTACTTTGAATAACCTTCCACAGAAAACCCAAAACTATTATATAAATATTTCGTACAATCCACAAAAAGGAAAAAAATATCTTCGATTTCTGTACCATTTTATTTTGTAACTTGTGATGTAATGGTGCAGCATCATAAAATCTCAGTATGTAACAAACCTTTAATTCTAAAGCTAGACAGGTTTTACAGGCCATCAAAATCAGTATTATTAAAGGGAAGTGCAAATTTGGAAAATAAGTTGAAGAACTTTATGAAAACTAGCAAGGATTATTTCCCTGCAAATCCCAAAGCAGCCAGATTCTTAAGTGGTCCATTGCATGGCCAACTATCAAGAAACACAGTGTCCTGGATACATCGTGCAGCTGTACATATTCTGCTTTGTGATAAATCAACAATCCCCCTAGAACACAGAACTGTCAGACATCTGAATGACATCCATCATTTACTAGTCATAGTTTGACCATGGGAGAAGATGGTTTTGTCTCCAGACCACATGGAGCAGAGGAGAGGATGACTCTGATCTTGTCAGCATGATACAGTTTATTAGGCATCTTTCTTCTTCATCCACACATAACAAAATTAAAAATGTCAGGGGCTGGTCTCAGACTGTTAGGCTCAATGCAGAAAAAGTAGCTCTGGAGTAAAAGAAATTAATAGCTCCCTTCCTGCAGAAGATTGTAAAAGGATGGTGGTGATAAAGCTAATGTTAAAAGCCTCATGAGGCATAAGGAACATATATTACTGCACTCTGGGAGAAGAAAAGGGCTCTGAACTAAGGAGACCTTATAGCAGCCTTCCAGTACTTAAAGGGAGGGCTGTGGGAAAGTTGGGGAGGCACTCTTTATCAGGAGTGGTAGTTATAGGACAAGGGGTAGCCATTTTACATTGAAAAAAAGGAGATTTAGGTTGGATATTAGAAAGAAATTCTTCCTTGTGAGAGTGGTGAGACACTGGCACAGGCTGCCTAGGGAAGCTGTGGCTGCCCCATCCCTGGAAGTGTTCAAGGGCAGGTTGGATGTAGCTCAGAGCAACTTGGTCTTGTGGGAGATGTCCCTGCTTATGGCAGGGGGGTTGGAACTAGATGATCTTTAAGGTCCCTTCCAACCCAAACCATTGTATGATTCTATTATTCTGTGGTTCTATGAACAAATCCTGCTTCATCAGATGCACACTGAATCAATAAACAACAAACCAGAATTACTGAATAAAGGGTGCTTTGGTGTTACCTAGTGACTTGAGAGGCTTTTCTGCTTTCACCAGCTCTAAGATGTCCAAAATGTCTGGAGTATCTCCCTCTAAAGACTGCAGCAGGTCAAAGAGGCACTGAGCTGACACTCCTTTGCTGGTTCCATTGTTTGAAGCATCCTGTTTCAATAACAGACATTCATGGTTGGTTTTCTGAGGGCCTGTGTGCATCTCAGGAATCTTTACTTGGAGGTGTGGGCAGCCTTTTATTTATTTTGGCAAAGGGCCCTCATGGTGTTCAAGAGCTTATTGCTATCAAACAACAAGCCTTGCCTGGCTCAACAGATTGATTGTACAGTGGAACTGTGGTCTGAAAACTGCACACAGCTTTACTTCTCAGCAACAGCTTATCTCTGCTGCCCTGTGAAGATGAAAGAAGTGTGTGCTTACAGTGTAAGTGCAGTTAGATTGGGCAGTTCCCTTTCAAATTAAAATTCCATTAACTTGTTTTAACTCATTAAATTGTTGAAAAGTAATCAGTGAATATTTCAAGACATGGCTAATCCAGTCTTATAGTTCACATGTACTAAAACTTGGCATTAAGCTTTTAGTTCCTATTGCTGCATTCTAAGAAGGGACTTGCATTTCAAGAGTTACAAATCATTATTGTCCTTTTGTACCCTATTTATACACAGAAATTCAAAGCGAGACCACATTTACTAGCCTGGATACCAGTGGCCCATTACCTCAGCCACCTGCTCAGTTCACCTCTAGTGTTGTGTTCAGTTTTAAGCAACAAAGCTGTGGAAGGGTCTGGAGCACAAGTCTTATGAGGAGCAGCTGAGGGAACTGGGCATGTTCAGTACAAAGAAAAGGAGGCTGAGAGGAGACCTCACTCTCACACCTGAAAGGAGGTTGGAGCGAGGTGGGGGTCAGTCTCTTCTCCCAAGCAACAGGACAAGAGGAAATAGCCCCTAATAGCACCAGGGAAGGTTTAGATTAGATACTAGAAGAAACTTCTTCATGGAAAGGGTAATTAAACACTGGAACAGGCTGCCCAAGGAGGTGATTGAATCACCATCCCTAGAGGTGTTTAAGAGATGAATAGGTATGGTGCTGAGAGACATGGTTTAAGCACTGGACTTGGTAGAATAAGGTTAGTGGTTGGTAAAGTTATGGTTGGACTCGATGATTTTAAAGGTCTTTTCCAACCAGAACAGTTCTGTGATTCTGTAACTGATGAACAGAAGCATGCAGAAATAGTTCAGGAGATGGTTTTACTCACAGGGAACTCCAGAAGAGGGGCCACACTTGCAAACAGCTGCAGAATAAAGGGCTTGCGATGCAGGACATAGAACTGGCGGCAGGCAAACTCAATTGCTTGGCGTAACTGCGGGTTGCTTTCATAGTCAGCATATACCTGAGCAAATGAAAAAGGACATGGAAGTACTGCTGCAGTGGAAGGGCTCTTTATCTCCTGACCCCAAACTGAATCAGCTATGGCCTTGTCATTCCTGATATGCTTGCCTAATGTTTTTAGAGATGGAGACTTGTCCACCCTGGAAATGCACTTCAGGGACAAACTATCCCTAGAAAAAAAGGTTTGCTTGTTACTCTTGAACCTTCTTTGTCACAGCTTAAGTCCAACATTTTTTGTCCTGTGTATCAAATGTAGATCCCTTCCCTCTCCTTCCTAGAAACATTTTACATTTTTTAAGCCAGTTATTTACTTCTTCCTCAATCTTCATCTTTTTCATATTTTTTCATCAAATCCCAGCTCTTTCAGCCCTTTCCCATATGATGTGTTTTCTAGATGTACATCCCTGTTCAGTCTGCAGTATTTTCAGTTAACTGATGTGCCCACGGCTGGACAAAGCCAGCACTTCAAGTCTGGAGTGCACTTGCAGTGTTTCCCATCATTCACATGAAACGACAACATCCTGTTTTTCATAAACACTAAAGTGTTATTTTCTATTGCTATTTAAATTGGAGATAACACAATGACCATACTTAAAGAAGTGAATATAATTTAGTTTCAATCAGCAAGTAACAATTCCAGATGTTTCAACTGTTCCTCAAATTTCAGCCATCCCTGGAGGAAAAAACATTGAGGAATACCAAATGTCCAAAAACTTTCCAGAAATTTAACATTTCTGTATGGAAGCACATAGTAAGAGCAACAGATGTAAATTTATTTAATATCAAGAAAAAAAGATAATGTAGTTATTTACTCAAGAAGAAAAGGAAATGCAGCCTTAGGAATGCTGATTTGAGCCCTCCCACACTGATCATGTTGATTGTCTTCTTGGGGCTGCCAAACTCTGTGAGCTCACCAGGATTCAGCAGTTTAAGGTTTCCCCATGAACAGTCAGTTGTGTAACACCATGCTTGCTCTGAAGTCATACTGTCGATGGAGATGGCTCACCTGCAACATGCTGGGGAGGACCCACTGGTACCCACTGAGGGAGAAGAGGTGGTTAAAGTGCACGGCTGTGTTGATGACGGTGGCAGCGTACTGCCTCAGCAGGGCACTGTCCTCAGGGTGCAGGATCAGGGCACCATTGAAGACGTTCAAGAACAGCATGATCTCATCCCCCCAGGGGAACTCACTCGGCATGCCAAGGAACATTTCCTCCAGAAGCTTAATCCACAAGCTTTTCTGAAGAGTGTCCAGACCAAAGAGCTCTTTCCCAGCTGCAGGGGGAGAAGAGGCAACAGCAATCTACTCTGTCCTCCACACCCAGCCTTAGAATATTCCCAGAGGCCAAAGGCCTCTCCAGAGAACCATTCCACAACACTGACTGCTGTTCTGCCTTATAAAAGTAATTTCACCCATCCTGTACTTCTGGAAGAGATCCCACGGCTTGAGCAAACCTTGACTGAAAGCAGCACACATAAAGATGAAAGATGAATATAATTCAGCTCATTTAATCTGCTCCCCACTGGTTAGAAATTTTAGTCTTAAAAAGCAAAAGCAGATCTGAGCTTGCATGTGCATCATCTGCCCCACACAACCTCAATGGCTGTGTGGATTACTGCTGAATTTTTATTCTTCAAGTGGCCCATACTTTACTGGACATTAGCAAGTGCCTCTAAGGCCTGTTACAGAACTTGCCAAAGCTTACCACCCTGCAGCAGTGGCCTGTTTTAACACCCAAGCCAGGCTGGAGACACTACTTTCAGAGCAAAGTTTCTAGAAACACAGCTGACTCTATATCCCTGCTGCAGAATTTGCCCTATTTCATTGAAAGTCCATTGCTTCCTCAACATGGCAATGGACTCTGAACACCTTTTTAGGTGCTGTTATGCTGCTGGACACACTATCCCAGCTGTAGCTTCATGCAGAATTTGAATACATAATTATAACTTATTCTTATTTGGGTCCAAGGAAAGAAGCTTTGTCTGGAGACCTCTAACAGCAAAACCCTTTCTGCTGCTGTGCTTACAAACCAACAACCATCTATCATTTTCCCTAGGTAGGAAGAGATTTAGCAGCTTTCAGTAATGCTGCAATTCTGTATGTTTCTAGGGCAAAGGAAGTACCTCATTGAAACCTTCTGGGCCCTGTAGAACCACCAGAGGAAGCTATCCAAAGGCCATACCTTGGGGATCACTGAAGAGGGAGAACTCGGCATCAATGGCGCTTCGGGGGAACGAAGGCAGGCGGAGGAGGTCTTCCTGGAGCATAGATACATGGGACTGCTTGTGGGCAGTGGGGATCTTCTGTGTCAGTGATATGAGGAACAACACCCGCCCCACCTCTTCTAGCTTACGTGTGAACACCTGAGAGAAAAAGAGACAAGGATCATAAACAGTCTGAGCAAAAACTTCTTTACTACTTATATGCACTTTCCTGGGTTAGCTTCTATGGCTTTCTCTGATGGGAGATGCTGCAACCATGGCCCAGAGAAACCTGTTGAAATCCACAGGGATAGTGCTCCACCTCTCTGCTAGAATTTGTATGAGCACTGTTCTTCAGCCCAGCTCCACAAAGATGGATCATGTTTGCAAAAAAGAGGTTTTAACAACGCTTTCTATTTCAGTCTTGTGGAGGTCCCTGAGTGGTTGTCAAACAGTTTGCAGCTGTGCTATGCAGTCTTTTGTAGATTAACATAAGTTTTGCCAGTGTGAGTCCCAGGGTGTTCAGAGGCAAACTAACTCCAGACTGAAAGCAATCTCCAGTCAAAAGTTGCAGTTGATCTCTGCAAGGTCTTAAAGCATAGTCAATATGAGGTTGGAATTGTTATCTACCTTCTGGGTCGAGGCTGGCTCATGTCTGGCTATAGATGCAAAATAAACGTAGACATAAAACATAGCAGACCAGATTCTTTAGTTACTGAAAATGAGCAAAGTCCTGCTGAGTTCAGATTATTGCTTCTCATTTACACCAAGTAGGAAACCAAGTTCCATTCCACCAGCCTCCTTTAAACTTTTCAGTGGTAGGGAGTAGTCCAGTTAGCTGATTTATTTTGATGCTAAAAGTAACCATAAGGCTGAATGATGCTCAGCAGTAGAAGCAACTGTCTTTGGAAACAGTTTTGAGACAGCTCTTAGCTACTGGGATGAAGCCAAAACTTGAAGCATGTGGCTTAACATGTGACAAAGCTGAGCTTCCTACATCCTGCAGTTGCTATGACCTTGCTCTGAAGTACACTCAGCTTAGAATTGGGTGCTCAATCAATCAACAGTAAAGAAAGTACTTTTCCATGGATTGCTGCTCTGTGGGTAGACTCCACAGTGCTGTTTTCTTTGCTGAAGTTGGCTGTTGTCCAGCAACTTCTTGCATGACTACAGAGAGGCTGGTAGATGCTTGATTTCAGTTTTACCTTAGAAATATTTTGGCCTCTGAGTACTCTAAATAGAAAAACGTACATTTTTCTGTGTGTAAAATAAAGCCCTGCCAAAATTGCACAGGCCATTTTAATCTTGTAGTGTCATGAAAATTATATCAAACTAATTTATTTATTACGTGGCACGCATCTTCTAGAACCACAATGAGAATAATTTCTGCCAGAGAAGGAACCAAATGGGTTCCATACACATATGAGACAGTATTAACTATATTCTCCATTATTTTAGCTGCTAGTCCCTCTCAAGCAGCTTTATAGCTGCTTTTTATAACCATTCCTGATGATATTTTCCTGTCCCTGCAGTCAGATTGGCAGGGACACAACTGCAGTAGCTGCTTTTTGGCTGGAATAATACAACTGTTAATGCCAAACTCATACAGTTTAACAACATTCCCTCTCCTTTTTATTTCCTGCTTATTATCATCCTTTGCAAATACAGCTAGAGAGACTTTTCCCTCAACACTCAGCCCTGTACTACCAAGACCAATTTGGGTTTGTTTTTTTTTTTTAAAACAGAGCACATGGCTTGAGTGAGCTCAGTACCACTGTCTTACTCTTTAAAGCAATGACACTTGTAGGGATTTGCAGCACATAAAAAACACTACCCTGCTGCTTTGGTTAGAATTTAGTTCCTAAGGGAGAGATCCTGGGAGCTGCGGAGCATTAGCAGGATGGGACAGATGGGTCACAAGGCTGGAGGGTAGGGAGGACAGAGTATTTCTGAGGGCAGATATTCCCCTGACAAAACAATTGCTACTGTTGTGCCTCTGAGGGTGGCTATGGTAAAAGACTAATATCAGAAAGCAGGGCAAGGAGGAGAGGCAGGGACATTTTCGACAGTGAGAGGGCAGAGAGGAAGACAGAACAGACAATTTCTGGCTCCACAGCCAGCGGGACTTGCAGATAAAAGTTCTTACATGGGTTCCTAAAGAGTCAGAAGTCATGTTTAAGAAAGGAATAAGCAACCTTAGGCCTCATGCAGCCTGGTCTAGTGAGAAGTGTCCCTGCTCCTAGTAAGGAGGTTGGATTCTGATGATCTTCATGGTCCTTTTCAACCTTAACCATTCTATGATTCTGTAACTTTTGAACCTGAGGCAACTGAAGTACTTCTGGCCAAGTGTAGTAGAGTACAAAATGATACACCTAAATGAAACTGGTGGTTAGAAAGTGAGAGGGCATTCACAGTGCACTCTGACTTTTCTTTAAACACCATACACCTGTCCAACAGCATCAAGGCAGATTTCATGAAATGGCTTCTTCTCCAGCAAAGTTCTCTATCTGCATGAAGCATGAGTGAAGGCCTTTAAAGTGAAAATAAACGTTTATTTACAGAGTTTGTTTCTGGGAGATGTTTGGTGACAGATACCTGTTTCTGAATGAGCTCTTGACCTTTTTCTGGATGCATCTGCACCAGGTTGAGCTGGGGAGAAACTGACCTCCGGAAGGGATAAATGTCACGGACGTAGGTCTGCCAGGAAAGGAAACAAGTGTATTTTAAATGAATGTATTTGTAACAACATCACTCAACAGGACTGAATAAAAGGCCCTTCAGCCCTTTCTGAAGCTTTTGGGTAGGGGCTTTCAGTCAGTGTCAGGTCGTGGAAGAGCATAAAAGAAGATAAATTTGCTCTCTTCCAAGAAAGCTAGACATAAATGACTTAAGAGCAAAGGACTGCACTCCTGCCTCTTCTGTCAAGCCCCAGTCTTTCACCACACACAAATATCCAAGATGTGGTGCACAAAGGACAGAATTCTGTCTGTTTATGTGCTGCTTGTCCTCCTTTAGATAACCCCAATGTTTAAAAAGGGAAAAGATGGCAAAACCAAAGTCATCTGGACATGACCTTTGCCTTACCTTGTTATAATGAATAAGATTCCATCGCTTATCCATTAAAAAGTAATTAGAAGCCTGTGTTTCTGGTATATTAAAAAACTCCAAACACTCCTGAAATGGAAGAAGCATTCTGTTACTTATTAGGTGCTTGTCTAAGGCCACAACATCAGAAAGAATAACCAGTTAATAATGTATAAAAGCACAACGCACAGTGCCTTAGTCAGGCTGGTACACTCTTGTGCCATCAATTCTCAATTGATTTGTTTTTAAACTGAAAGTGCATTAATATGTTTGTGATAATCAAGGCATGCTGATATCACAGTCCTGATGTCTTCACATTGCACATGCTTGTCTGGCTATATAAGCCACGTTGGGTATTGCAGCTTCCAGTTCCATCCTACATCAGGCTTTACTGATAGGTTATGTACAGAGACACTTAAGTTCCAATCCTTCAGATCACTGAGATGTGTGATTCCAATTCAAATTTAACATAGTTGGACAAACTTTTCCAAATCTCTTTCATAGGAAACTCAGCTATTGTCATCCAGGAAATCTTTGGCAGAAGAGGGAACTGACCTCACATCTCCAGATCTCAAGATACTGTCATAACCACTGCACCATCATTTCTGCTCCAACCATTGTAATACTTTTCAGTCTTTAGTGTTGATAAAACCAAACATTTAAATTATTTATGTATTTATCCAAAAGATAGCATGCAGCAAATACCCAACAAACTGCAGTGTCTTCAAATGTAGTTGAATTTGTGGGGTTTTTGGCTGTCTGTGAGGACAGGGCATTTCTATTATCCTTTAATATGGGACCTTGTTTCTTGCAACCAAGCTCTCCTCATATGGAGACAGAAATGCCTGTTACAGCAGAACTTCTCTTACCCCCCATTGAAGCAGAATGATCAGGCAGAATGTATTGCTGGCATACAGGTATGGCAGATAAATATACTATTAAGCAGCTTGTCCAGTTCAAAAACTCACTCCTACCTTCAGAAGAGCCTCAAACTGTGTGTCCTCATGGACTGGTAACTGAGTTGGGATGTCACACTCATTCTGTCCATGTACAACAAGGGTCTTGGTGCCTAAAGGAAGAAAAAAAGTTGAATTCTCCCTGGCCTATCTAATTAACTCAATTTCAAAAGATTGCTCATGGAGAAAAATTCATAGATAAAATTAATTCCTGGGCAGAGACAGTGGTGGTGCTGGCTGGAAACCATTCTGTAGTGTTAGCATAGCCTCACATTTCCACAGTTAATAAGAAGTCGATCTGTTCCTAAAGGATTTAGGTGGCGTTAGCAGCAACTGTCACTCTGAGGAAGTAACAAACCTAAAAGGTCAAATCTGCTTTTCAGCAAGATATCCCTCACCTGATTCATGAAGTCCCAGGCTCACAGCATGCTCTTCTTGGCCCCTCCCAAGACTTAAATGAGAGGTTGCATCAAATCAAACTGAGTCAGAATAGTACAGTCTTACAATGATTATCCTGCTAGCCTTTCACATACCAGCTGGCACAAAGCTCTGGGTTGAAAATACTGTTCTAATTCACTTGGCTTCTTTTTAGACCTCTTAGAATCTCAGGGAATTATAGGTGGATTTTACTGACTGAATCCACAGCTCAAGTAAAACTGACTTAAAACATGCAGCCATTTGTACCAGAACTTTTTCTGATCCAGTATTGATGGATTGTTTTTTGGTAGAGGGGGTCATGAACTTGGAAGTGAAGGAGATTTAAAGAATAATTTCTTATACCTGGCATCGAGGCAGTCACTAGCAGCTTCACTTCACATTGTTCCTTTTTCATAGTCTGCTTGAGATCCTTGAAGAACAGTCCTTCTACATAGCCCACCACTTCCCAAAGGAAGGTAAGTGTGGCAGATATTGCATCCATGCCCCATTCACATGGAGTGCGTACAAAATACATGATCAGTCCCACCTGCAGGTAATAAGTACAAGGAATAGCAGGTTATATACACTCTTAAATGTGCAGAGCATAGTATAAACACAGAACAGGAAAGTATCTGCCAGTACCAGTCTTGCTTTTTCTAGAGAGAATGAGGGATGGGGGCAAAAAGTACTGTTGCAGCCCAGCCTCAAAAGCCATTATAGTGACGAGAAGGGAGAACCTTTGCAGTAAGATAATTCCTGTACCTTCTGCTCTTATGTGCTGTCACGTGGACAACTCACCTGGAGTAGCATATATCTTGATTATTTTTTCATCTCCTAACTGAGAGAACTGCAGCAAATGCATTTTCCACAGTCTGGAAAAATGATACTAGATTTGGTCCAACAGGATTTTCCAAGAGCAAAGCACTTCCTGAATCAAAATTAAGGGACCTAAGTAAAAGTTTCTGGCACTTGGGTCTTACTATTGGTCTACAACTCATTGTCCATTGTGCAATTTAGAAATCCATGACAGGTTGCTTAGGGGTTTCACAAAAAGTTAAAGGTTCCTTTTCCTCTTCCTAAAAGGAAAGAAAGGCTGGTCTAAGCCTGGTGACTTGCACCCACAACCAGAAGCAGTGATGAGCTATAAAGGAAAAGTTAAAAGCATTCCTTTCCTTGCAGATTGTGACATTAACTTCTTAGGACACATATGAGATTCTGGATGGCACAGTGGACCCACAAGCTACTTACCAAGTAGTTAAAGAGGATATGAGATGTCTGGGCAGGGAAGTCTCCAATGTTCAACAAAAGCTTCCTTAACATATACATCAGTTCATCCTGGAAGAAGAACAAATGTTTTTTTTCTTTCTCTCACAAAATGGAGAATGTCTTTCTTTTTTATCTGAGAGAGGCAAATACCTCCTATTATAATTTGTACTGTCTGTAGCATCCTGATTCTGCACTCCTCTCCCTGTGATAATCCCAAAGTTGCTTATCACAAGAAATGGCCACCTAGATCATCTGTGGAATCTAGTTAAGCTCAATTCAAAAGCTGTGGCTGCTGGGTAAGAGGTGAGGGCAGACTAACTTCCTTCCTTTAGAGTCTGCCTGCTTTAAATTTAGACTAATACATTTCTTATGGTGGGAAGGGGGTAGAGGGGAAGTAATCTCACTGTTAGCTAAAGACAGACAAACTGTATAATAAATTTCTTCTATGGCACTCATCCTCAACCAACAGCAGATTTGAGCTAGTGTTAGGGGTATAAATATGCGCAGGACAACCCATGCCAGTGATTCAGCTGCTGGAAGCTTCCAAGGAAATACACCTATTCTCTGTTCTGTACTCATGATTGTAATGGGCCTATCAATAGACGCTAAAACAGCAGACTGTGATAGCTCGGAGGCCTCTGAGTCTGGACAGCATAAAGCTTCCTTCTCAGAGATACTTAACAAACAGGAGTGACCCTCTGACCTTGAGCAGAAGCTTTGGGAACTATGGCTGAAAAAGTCTCAGGAATAGCAAGGCCACTGAAACCTGATTACTTAAGGAGTTGAAAAGCAGCCTTTCCTGGCCTTTCTCAAGGTTTAATATTCATTTTGTGGTCAGTTCTTAGGTGATGGCTTGGAAGATGAGGACAGCGATACTATTATTGATATTGTACACCAAGTGTGCAGTTGAGAAGGCAGTATGGAGGGTCTCACTGCCTTTCATGCAGTCAGAACTGGTATGCCTTTCTTCCATAAAGCTTAGTTATGGCACTAGAATGCAGTCTAAATGCCAGGGAGAGACAAGGCCACCCCTGTCTTCCAGAAGAAGCTGAACAGAGTGGCATGGGTGGAGGCAATATCACCTATGTTAGGTAGAAAGGGTTGAGCTTCACGAAGCAACTGTTCAAAGCTTTGCTTAGAGCAAGTCAGATCCTTAGTGGTAGCAAATCATCTATGACCCATTTACATTAGTGGACAAAGAGTGAAACTGACTGATGATATGGCCTAGAAGACTTCCAGCTACCTTGTAAAAGCAAATGTTGCTCTCCAGTGATGGCCACAGAGTGATTCTGCTTGCAGCTGTGCTCCCCTGCTCTAAGCAATGAAGACACCCAGAGGGGGGGAGGAAGGGTTTACCTGTCGGTTGCTGATTGTGAGCTTCTCAAGGAAATGGCGCAGAACTGTAGAGGGGTCTTCAATTAAGCAGTTCCACAGGACCTGCTGAGCAACTGCACTCACTGTGAGAGAGAAAGAAAACACAGTCAAAACAGTCCCCCTTGGAAAAGCCTTGAGCTGGTGCTCTGAGACACAAATGTTCCCAAGCTTCTACCCTAATTGTCATGTTTTGTACTAAAACACACGGGATGCTCTTTGAGGCACTAGGATTCCTGGTCACCAGTGCAGTCATCTCAAGCAGTAAAGACAGGTCTAATATTTGAACCTTCCTTAGCTTCTGGTGATGTGACAGGAAGCACTTCACCACTGTAGTCAGAGGAATAATAAAGAAATAACGATTTGTATTTACAACCCCACATTGACAAGTCTGGCAACGGAAAAACATTTCATGTACTTCTGTGATCAGGCATAGAAGTAGAATTTTGTGGGGACTCACTGAGTGATTTTATCAGGTATTGGTGAACAGCATTAGATAGTCAGCAGGGATTTGTGCTGATGATCAACTTCCCAAAGTGTAATTAGTTGCAAACAGAGAATTATTCATTCTTTTGTTTTCAGTTTCTGATCATAAAATGAGATATACATTATTTAGATGGCTGACTGCACCCACCCAAACTAAATTAAAAATGTAACAGAAAGTTAAATGTGCAGTCAGCTGACATGATGAGTTAGGAGAATGGAAAGGCAACAGTCCTAACCTGAACTGTGCAAGTTAAAACCTCTGCGTCAGAGTTCCTCCTACTCTGTTTCCTTTTCATCACACCAAACAAGCCCAGCCTCAACAATCACTCCACAGAGGACAGCTGTTTTAGGCCTCTTACCACCCTGATATCCCCCCACTATACACTTTTCAGCTTCTCCATATCTATCTTGAGCTGGGGGCTATTTTTGGGCCCCAAAAGAGCAAAAATCGCTCAAAACCAAGCACAAATCATAGAGAAGTAAAACCCCTACAAAGTCATATTTCTGTTGTGAATGTACTTTCAAATAATTTGTGAGGATTTAATAGATTATTCATTACCTTTTTAACAAACATATATACTCTTAACAATACATGGCACATAATAAATACATCCAGGAAACATGACCTGTGAGCAAATACAAGGTTGTGTTACACTTCTTTTCCACTTTAGTTATGGCACCTAACAAATGTAAGCCATTGTTCAAAGTGCTGGCAGGTTCTGCCACCCTAGAGCAATTGAAGTTTAATGTAGGTCAGTACCAGCTACTCCATCCTCCCGGACTTCTCCATCTTCCATCAAATGGACAATGGGGAGCACTGCTGCACAGATGCATGCTGGAAACACAGCTTGAGGTGGTTGTGGCACGTGATGATTTGGAGTATGTTCTGTAGTGTGTTCTTCATCTGAAGCAGTAAGAAGAGTGGAAAGAGTGTTAGTGAATAAGCTGTGGTATGATCCAGGCAGGTTAGATAAACATTTACATTAGGTGCTGTACAAACAGAACAAAATGATAGACTGTCCGATCAATGGGCTATCTCCAAGAAGAAAGTGAGCCTCCAGTCAACTTCTTCATCAAGAATTTTCATTGTAAATATATATTTTTTACATTTACATTTATCTTCATGTAGGGAACGCATTTTGTTTTTAAAGAAATCCTATTCCATTACTATTTCTCAGCTAGAATGCTCCCCATGGCACTACTCTCTAAATGAAACATGACAGGAAAGGGAAGACATTGTGACAACAGAGGGGAATAAAATAATGCAGGGCACAAATTAATGATAAAGTGGCTCAAGTTTGGGAATACATTCAGCAAGAGGACATGGCACCAGCTGTATGGGTCAACAAGAAAGGTTTCCAGTGAATGAAATCCTAGGAAAGGATACTCCAAAGTGAAGTCTACACACCTTCTGCACTGACTGCTGACCGCACTGACCAGACAGAGCCCCGGCGGAAAGAGTAATTCCGATGAGATGTACTGGAGGTGCAGGAGGGACTCACAGAGAGACGGCGGGAGGCCAGGTTGGCAACTTCTTCTACTGACAAAGAGAACGGGAAATGTCAACCCAGATCCAACTGACAGACTTCAGGGAGCTTTCTAAGGGACTTAAGACCAAATTGGAACATTGAAAATTCAAGTCAGGTCACACACAAAAGGCACAGACTGATAAAGATCAGTCAGACAGGTAGTTTGCTCATGCTTTGGGATCCAGAAGAGCACTGTTCCGTAAGAGAGTCCAGTGCTTTGGAGAGTCACATTGTAACTGAGTCAGCTCTATACTTCTTTTCATCTACATCCTGTTAACCATCATGGTTGCTGGTGCTTAGTTTTTCCTAAGACTTGGGATTTCTGCTCACAGACTTCCTAATGTATGTTTAGATTTGAACATCACTTGTACTCACCTAAAGGCACATATCCTGGAATGCCTTTAATGAAACCTCTCTGTTCTATGAGCCTGGACCAATGAAATTCTCACCCAAAGACTAAGCTTTTCCTGACTTGTGTCATGTAACTTGGGCTATCTCAAAGTCTGGTACTGAGGCTGAGCTGGTCAGCTAGGCTCCCCCACCAGTCACCATAAAGGTAGAAATTCCAGGGGCAATTCAGCCTATCCTAAGCTATGTGTCTTAAGAGAGATAGTGCCAAAGGGTGATTCCTCCTGCCCCTTAATTGCTAATGGATTAAAATTAGGAAAGACAAATTTCATTCCTAGTATTTGCAAGATGCTGGCAGCTTTGACATGTTAAATGCTGACAAGTTCCACTGAAGTTTGAAGGAGAGAGATAAGGGGCTTAATATATCTAAGGTTTTGTGTTTTTCTTGCAATAATTTTTAGTTACTCTGTTTCTCAATGACTTGGACTGTTTAACAAATCGATGTGGTTGTTACTTCCCCAACACTAACAATTAATGTTTCTGGACATCACACTCCTAAGCAGCACTTTGTATTGGGGGCTGGTGCTCCCAGGTTCTTGGAATGCAGTTCCTAGCCCTGGAGCACACCTTCTTCTTCCTGCTCTGAGCTTGGTGTGCAGGTTGGCTCGTAGCAGGCCTCCTGAGTGATGGGGATGGCAGTGATGAGACTGGCTTCCCGACCCAGACGTTTCTTCTCTTCCTCCTGCTGCAGGTTCTTCAGGATGTGCTCTGCTCGCTGATGGGAACGTGACACAGCTCTGGCTGAAAAGGACTTCTGTCAGGAAGAAAAGAGAAGAACCACAGCCTGAAGCTGTAAGTAAAGATGCACACAGCCTGCATTTTTTGCCATAGACTTTGGTGACATTAAGCAACTCGGTTTCTGAATACACATCAGACTAGTGCTAGCTGATCAGAGAAGCACCAAGAGACTTCTCTTGGAGCTGTTAATCCTTGGTGCAGACTTCTTCCAAGAGACAACACATGAACCAGTGCAGAGAAAAGGGTCTGTCAGGCAGTTCAGGTGAACTAATCTCTTGGAGAGAGAGCAGCTGTGTGCTCCCAAGATCTGAGTTCCTGTCTCTCATGGGGATATGATAGGCTGCACAGTACCTCAGTGAACAAACAGGAAAGCCTTATGCCCATGTAGAAATTGTGTGCCCTACATGGACTGTGTACTAGAATTTTCCCAGCTGAAGCAGCCAAGAAAACAGAGTTTAGAACACATCTTTTGGGCTTAGCTTCCCCTGTTCTGCTACAAATAAAAAACAGTGCTTACTCTCACAATGTCTCTGCTTACCGACTGGTCTTCATTTATAGGATCTTGCACACTCCCACTGCACTGAGGGACCCAGGGGGGGTCAAACATTGGCACAGATGGCATCCCCAGGACAGGAGAAGGCAGAGTGAAGTTTATACTTGGAGGAGGGATCTAAACAAAACATAGAAGTCATTTTGTAACAGCAAACTATTATTAATGTCAGTACTGCTGATTAAGCATGAGCACAAGAAGTTCCTAAGATAGCAGTTACCTCTTAAAATTTCTCAACTCTGTATCTCACTACACTGTAACACCACGTATGACACTTTTTTTTCTCTGATGTTTTTCCTGACCTGTGTTCCCATTATCCTCTCCTCATCTTATGCAGGAGTTCTATGCATCACCTTCCCCATTAGTGTGACTTACACCACCAGTTTTTTCTCCAAACAGATTTTCAGGCAATTTCAAAGCAGTGTGTCATTACACATCCATCTACACATAAGGCAAGCTGTCAATAGCAACACTGTGTTTCGCGTGTTCTAACTACCTTAAAGATCTGCTGTGCTCCCTCTTCCATCCTTGGCCAGACTTGATACCTAAACCTCCAGAGCGTGTGAAATTTGAGAATGGCATTCAGTCTCTGCACTGTCTCTGGGTGATGAAATTCGGACATCAGCATGTCAGAAACAGCCTCTGGCACTTTCACAGCACACAGCAGGAACATGGCAGCTGCAGGGAGAGAACATCTGATCATCTGTTTTCCTTAATAATGTGTTTATTTGGCAGACAAAAACTGCAGCAGTACAAAGCCCCACCAAAATAAACCTAATTTTTGCCCCAGAAATGAGATCAGCAGTCTACCAGACCCAGGAAAAATTGTACTGCTTTGTGAAATCAAGCACATGTAATTCCACCTTTTGCAGCTACACAATGTTACATGTGATGCTTGTAACAGGTTCTGGAAAACCTGCTTTTAAACTAAAACACAGCTTTGCTCTTCACACTAAAATCTCAGTCCTGGCTGGTTTAAAATAAGGAGCATCTCCTGAAGTAACAGGACTAATTCAGTCTGGCTTTCAAAGACTCCATTTCCAGGTGATTTCTGTTATGACTGATAAAGGCTGGTTTAACAGAAGCTCAGCCTTGCCCCCAGAGCAGTAGGCTGTGCCTCATTAGAGGTCTCACCTGTTTTAATGGATAAAACTAAAGTTCTTTGTGAAATGGGAACCATGCAAATACCACAATCTGCCTCCAAGAGAAAAAAGAATTGCTGGTCAAAGAACAAGATCACGATGGAAAACAGCAGCAAAGACATTGAACTGACCCATAGCTGTTTTAATGGAGCATAGTTGAATATAAACATAGTCTAACTCCTGACCATGGAGGCCAACTAATTTAGATGGATATTTGAGGGACACCAAACAGGAAACAAAAAGCAGGGGGAATAGTTGCTGGCAGAGTTCAGTGGGTGTCCATGGCTTCTTTGGCCAGTAGCTCACCACACATCACTGGAGGTAATTTATCTAGATTTGGTGGGTGGTCCTCCATAGCAGAAAGAGGACATTTGCCATTGTGTTTGCCTCAAAGGTTATTCAGAAGGTGCCAGGCACGAGAGCTGTGTTGATGGGAGGCAGTCTGAACTACTGCAGAAAAAGCAGGCTGCTCTTTGCTAGCCTAGGGCCTGCCCAGCACTGCAGAGGCTCCTGTTCCTGCTCCAAAGTCCAGCTTCAAATCTCTAGGGACCCTCCTGTTTCACCAGTTCAGAGAACTTGCTACCCCCTTTGGCGTTTTCAGTGTAGCTATGTCAAGTCTTAGCAGGGCTGATTTAAAAGTGTGAGCTCCCACTGAAGTAACAAAAAAACGAAACGCAGTCTTGGAAGAGGTCAGTAGATGGTGCTGCTGTACGCTCCTAACACAGGTGTTGATGAAAGTAATTTATGCTGGGACTGAAATAACAATGCTATTAAAAAAAAAAAGCTACTACAAACCCTCAGGGATTTTGATCCTCCACTTCAAGCTAGATTGAGGTGTGGTAAAAAGGTGAGAGATGTCTGAGGAGCACTTCAAAACTCTTGCATTGTCAGCAGCTTTTGATAACAAGCCTGAAATTTAATCTCCAGTGCAAGAAGACCTATCAAGGCTCCCTTAGGTGCACAAATCTGGGAATGATGGCAATCTTTAAGCCATTTCCTTGGGTTCTGGGGAAGAAGAAAGGTAAAACTGAAAAGCTGTGGGGGACTGGCTTACAAATTTGATTGCTCTAATTTCTGCTTTAAGCAATCTGTGTATTGTGTGTGAGGGGTGGTCACATTTTCTAGGGTTCTGGCTTATGATTTCTGAACATTTGGCATCAGCACAAACTGGCTATGAGCATTTGGGCAGGACAATAAGATTAGAAGAGAATTCCTGAGTCACATCATCTAATCCCTTTCACAAACTCTTAAACCCAAGTGTATTTGCTCTCTTTTCTGGTGGCTAGTCATCTTCTGTTTTTAAGGTGAAATAAGTCATAAAGAGTTCATACTCATCCTTATGCTACCATAGCTTACATGATTCTTCATCCTTGCCTGGTCTGCTGTATTTATGGAGAGCAACAGCATCCCCTCTCAGTCTTCAACTGAATCCCTTAAACAAATATCCACATCATACAAGCTTTTCATTCTTCCTCCTGTTATAACAGTCTTTCATTGTACCTGTCCCATGAAAATGTCTCTTTCTTCAGTGACCAGAATTGTACAGGGATGTGCTGTGTTCCAGGTAATTGTACAATGTGCTTTACAACACAGCATTAACACTTTGAATCTCTAATGAAATACATCTTCTCACACATCCTGACTGTATTTATTGTTGTCACAACTGAATTCTACTCAGTAAGGCAGTCATCTTCTGGCCAACTGATATATTCTAATAATCCACAGCTACCAGCATCTGAGAGACCACCTTCCTGATCCTTCTGACTACCTCTTATGTCCAGAGCAGAAAAAGCACTTGAAGGTCTATGAAAAACAAACAGCCCCCAAGAAATCCTTGGAGTCATTAATGCTCCTCTGCTGCAAAGCTGTCCTGCAAGGCCCTGTGAACTTCTGTGAACTCTGCAGCCAGGGTAGCCATACTAAGTGGTTTTGTTCCCTTACCTGCTGCTCCAGCCATGTGTTCATCCACACTAAGCAGGAGCTCCCACGCTGCTGGCTGGATGTCCCCATACATCTCTTCTGTGAGGATGGGAGCTGCCTTGATTAACAGTGACAAAGGTGCAGGGGAGAGGCTCATTACCTGCAAAAAAACGAGCCATGCCTTACAGCTGAGCTGTGCAATCTATCCACAATGAGCAACAGGCTCAGTGATTTTACCCTAGTTTTGGGCTGCAAGTGACCCACCAATAACCTCTAGTTTCAGCCATTTCAGATAATGCTTCACAGGAAAATGTAGCTTTCAGCATACACTGAAAGAGCAGTGTTTGCAAGCTAGTTCCTCAAGTCTGTTGCTGGTCACTACTGTCACCAAAACAGTGATAAAAAGGACAAAAGGGAAGCCATACTCTCTCAAGCTAGTGCACAGTGATATAGATCCATGGAAGTATCACAGACTGCCAAGAACAGGCCTGTGAAGAGCCTGTTGCTTCTTCAGGAATACTGAACAAGAAAGAACAAAGAAAACTATTGTTGTAAACCAGTAAGTTGTATTTAAAGACCTTTTGTTGGTTTTTTTGTGGTTTGGGGTTTTGGTGGGTTTTTTTAATTCTTTTTTATCCCCAGTTTTGATGCATGTGTCAGTATGGGAAGTCAGTGATGCAGACTGTGATTTAATGGAGCTACATGTTAACAGATTCTTGGGTGGAGTTACCTTAGTAGGCTCAGCTGGGGAAAACATGCAGGGTGAACTAATTGATATTCAGGACCAATAGTTATTTACACTGGCTTAGAGATCCAGGTGCATTTTCCTTCTTGTTGCAATCTAACCTGACAGCTCAGTAGCCCAGCTAGCATATGTCCTGGTTGGTACCTGGTGTCTGATGTATTTTAGCATTCCAGAGTCCTTCTTCCCTTCCAAATTGATATCGATCACTCGCTTTTTCAGAGAAGGAGTTCTTAAGCATGACTTGTCTGAGCACTGAAAGGGAAAAAAAGAAAGTGGAGTTCACATTTGGATTTCCCAAACAAAGAACACAGAGGAGGAGATGATGTACAAGAGGAATTTTCATACACTAGAAGCTCTCTAGTACCAGCACTGTAAGACAAAGCTTACACCTGTGCTGGCAACAGACCTGCTATCAGAGATATTAAGTATCAAATCCAATTTTCTTCTTTTAACAGTGCTTTTCCTTATAAAGCTGTCAGGCAGAAGCCAGTAAAGCAAACAAGGAATGTGAATGCGTTCTGTGTAATCTTCACAGGTGGCACAGCCATGTACTTCAGGAGAACAGTACTTAAAGCAGGTTAAAGGTTACAAGTCTGAGGCTTCCTGCTAAAAAATTACCAACAGAAGCATTTAGTGTGTACAACACGGATTCCTCTCAGCTATGTTTATCTTCTCTTCTCCCTGAGAAGGCATAAATGACAACACATTTCAAGACCTGAGTTCATGCCTGCCTGGGAGTTGTCCCTAGCAGATTGCCAATGACAGTGATAACGACAAGTCCTTTTTTTATTTATTATTTATAATATCAGGGACTTTCCCAGAATGCTGGTTTACCACTGACTCTTCTCCTCAACCTGGTAGCCTGCTGATTAGCACAGGGGTCCTTTTTTATCAGAGAGCTAACAAGCCCCATGGAGCACATAGCCAGGTCTGCATATTGCAGCCATCTCCACCCTTTCATTCTGCAAACTGTGAGAGTAAAAGAGAGGTTCCTCTGGAACCCATGTAAATGTAGAAATGGTGCCAGTGCAGTCAGAGCGGCAACACTTGAAGAATACCAGAGCATGAGGAATCAGCGTGAAAAGTCTACTGTTACACAGAAGTTAATCAATTGCTCACCTGTAGTGAGTATGTACAAACATGGTGCATGTGTTTGCAGGAAACCTTATTGTCCCCCAGTCTCTGTTTTTTCCTTGCTGTTGCTTAAAGGCTTTGAAGGTTTGATGGATGGTGAAATGTGTATCATTTTGCCTTAGAATTCTAAGTTGGAGATGAAAGAACACATGGAAATGCACAGTGTTCTTTTGCTGCCTTTCCACGAACACTGACAGCTGCTCATCTCAAGCCTGCCTTCTGTAGAGGAAATTACTGCCTCTCTTCCTAAATAACTAAGTGATACACTACTTTTCTGTGCCAGAGGAAATATATGGCAGTTACAGTAGCCAAGAAAACAGAATCATTATCTGTTGTTTCATCTGCTCTGTGCTTTGTTCCACACAAATACTCTTCAATTTTCTAACTTGACAGGAAACAATCTGCTGGTTGATGAAGAAACATTAATGAACTTGTCTCCTAGTCCTTCATTTTCCACTTGCGTGGATGACAGCCTCTTTGCCCAACTGAAATCTGCATGAGAGTTTCATAAACACTTTTCTTCTCAATGTTACTGCAAAGTACTTGAATGACTCTGCCATTACAAGTATTCAGAATAAGTTACCTCTGCCTCCTGTGGTCAGGAATATGAAAATATGAAGCAACTGGTGACATGATTCAGTAGGTACCTGGGTGGGCACTCTACTAAAAGCAGAAATTTATTTCTTCTGAGGCTAAAGGCACCACTTAAGTGGCTAAAAAGGCATTATTTTGTTTGAATATCCTGCTGAACCGATCATTAAAATTGTGTCACAAAAGAGACTAGAACATTAAAGACTAATGTATACAATTCCTGGAACAGTTCTGAGAGCTCAGACCTGAAAGAAAGAAATTACACAAGATTTCACAGTAATTTCAAGAGTGATTCTTATTAACAGATGAGAAGAAACATGAAAAATAAGAGACCTGACTCCAGGGGCTCATAGGTAGAGGCCATAAAAGAACTTCAAAAATTGAGGTCAGGCTATAAGCTTTTAAACAACCTTATCAGCAACTAAGATTCTTCCCTGTCAGTTCCTTCCATAATGCTGAATGACTTCATAGGTGTTTTACACCGGAGTTGTTTTTAGGAAGGGCTGTGTTCATTGCATTATGAAAGAACTGTTTGAGTACATTATGGAGTCCTTGAAGGTAATTATGACCTTCCTGGACAAACACCAAAACATTCTGCTTTTCCATCTACTCACTTCCTTTTGCTTTTTGCCTCTGGCCACACTGTTCAGTGTGCTGTTTTCTCGCAGCGAGTCCACTGTGTCTCCATACAGGAGTTTGATGGCTCGGACAAGGCGAGCACAGGATCGGCTGTGATGGAGGTAGCAGTGTGGGTGACAGTAGTCAATGTGGGGACATATGAAGCTTTGCTGGTTGCATAACAGGATCATAACCTGGAAAAGAAAAAAGGGCATAGTTACCTATAGAATAGAGAGTTACAGAGAGAACTGCGTAGGGCAGCCAGTGATGGGGACAGTCAAATTAACTTTTCCACAACCTAGCTGGGGAGGCATGAAGTTCAACACAGCTTTCTGAACAGATAGGCATATCTGTGCAGAGCTCCATCGTTGCAAGTGGTTTACAAACTAGCTAGGCATGGCTAAAGAAACATTAGTGTTAACAAAGCAGACAGAGAGACAGAGCTGCTGTAGATGTGTATGTTTGTCTTGTGGCAAGATTAAGGCTGAGGAAAACAGTATTCTCTCAGTTTGCAGAAAAGCTGTTGTGTCACCACTCTGAGATGAGATCTTAGACTGGAAACCGTCAATTATCATTAAAGCTGCAAACCCACCAGGTTCGGGTTTAGTTTCCTTCAAAGAATGGGAAAGGAAATATATCAGTATGCTCTCAAGTAGGAATAAACTGGGCCAGTTGTTCTGCATATGCTTCCCTCACTGTGCTCGGGGACACCCATCCAGCCTCGCTTTATGTTAGCTGGCTCAGTTACAATTTCTAATAGTGTTGCCATATGGCAGCAAGGAGCTGTAAAACCCATCTAACAAACAGAGTAAATATTTGGGCATTTATCTATTCTGAGCCCTGCTTGGCTGCAGCAAAACCACTGTTAGTACCTACATTAATTAATTAAAGAAAACCTTGGGTAAGTCTACACCTCAGTGACTGCTCTCTGGTGTAACTTTCTTTCCAGAGCAGCAGAGCTCAGTCCAGCAGCTCTTTATAAATTGGTCTTCATGCCACACACAAATCCATCCACTTGGAAGCACTTAGAGGAAAACAGACAGAGATCTCCAAGCCATTCATGCTGTAGGGCAGAACTGGCCTTTATGAAGCCTTCTCTTCATCCCACAACCTAGTGCAGAAGTACCCAGAACTACCAGAAAGAGCCTATCCCATCTTTTCCATCCATTTATGGTCTCTGCAGCTGCAGTCTGCTGGCTCTCTCAAGTAAGGCAGCCACAACACTCCCACTACTCAAATATTCAGGCTTCTCAGAAGTCAGAAGCTTTTTTTAAACAAATCTGCACTGCATATGAGGGATTCTTGTCTTTGGCTGCCTGTTCTGGCCTCATGTTATTTTGGGGTCAATCAGGAATAACTCAAGCCACTAGTGTCATATCCAAGTGCAAATGGTACAAATCTGATCAGCATTGCATAGCCCCTGTGCAGCCTCTGGTGCACTGTTATAATTCATAGTTCCAGAACAGAGGGAGGACATCATGCTCTGGCTGCTGTAAAGGACAGGGAGAGGAAATGCTGGCACATGCACAGAAGCAACTGGAACCAGTGATCCTTTTGAGTGGTTTGCTCATTATCATTAAGTAAAGCAGGTTGGTTGTTTTTTTCCTGTGGTTTTAGTGACCATTCACCCACACCTTCTTTCCAACAAACAAAAAGGTTCTCATGCGATATTGATACTTGCGTAGCATGAACTGGAACGGTTGATTTCTCAAATCTTCCTTTCTCCTATGCAGGCTAATCACATGTAAAGTGAGACAAACATCTCAATCTTCAGTTTATGCCTCATATTTATGGGTCCATGCATCCTCTCACACAAAGCAAAGGCACCATGACTTATCCTAAGCTGCCAACTAAGGAGATGCCTTTGTCCTCTAGCAGTTAATTGCCTAGTACACACTCTCATGTCTAACATACTCAGTTTAGTACACTGGAATTTCCAAATGAGGTGTAAACATTACCAAGAGCATTAGAGCACTGGCAGAGAAGCAGAGTAGTCCAAGGACTGAGTTATTACCTTGGAAGATGTGACACTCCCATCCCCTCCCCTGCCACCCTCTTCCAAAAGACACCTATCAAGAACTGCTTCTGACATCACAGTATTGGATTAAGCCTGTTCCTGCCCACACCCCATAAGAATGGGGCAGTTGAGAGCAGAGTGTGTGAAATAATTAGGGGAATGAGGAAGACATTGGTAGCTGTCTTTCCCAAAGGCAACTCAGAAGTCCAAAGGAACATCTGGGAGGCATCCTTCCTCATACACATGTGCAGGATATAACCAATCTGTGCACAGGGAGTCAATCCCAGGTGTACAAGGACACACTGACCATACTGCACCAACACAGCACGTCATGAGGCAACAGGGGCAGACGTGTACAGTCCTTGGATACCAGTGGATTGAACTGTGCAGATTTCCCAACTGACTTTTGGCATGTCTAAATCCTGGGCATGGATGTCCTAGGCCGTGCATGACTAAACCACATTTGCACTGTTGTGATCCCCCATTGGATAGAGTCAAAACTCCGCAAGGCCCTCTTGGCTTAGACATTGTGAGAGAATGCATCTAATGGAATCAAAGAAAATGTTCCAAAAATAAGGTGTTTTTTCCCCACAAAGTGCATAATTATGTTCATTGCCATGGAGTTAACGGAGACAAAAAAATGTATAAATTGGCTCCAAAAGGGCTTGGGAAAACTCCCTAAGGAAAAATCTTCTGGTAGTTACTAAACAAAGTAGTCACAACAGAACCTTCATCTCAAGTAGCTTCTCAAATGCCATTTTCCAGAAGCTGGGAGCCCAGCTCACACTGTAGCCCATTCTATTCCTCTTCCTGAGCCACTCACTATGAGCCATGCTGGAGAGAAGATACTGTGCTAATGGATTTTTTAGCTGAGGTAGCATGGCTGTCTCTGCACACCTAGAAATAAATAGTCCTTTTCCCTTACAAACTAAAATATATGAAATGGACAGAGGGAGCAAGACAACAACTTTCTGGTTTCAGTCCATTTTAGAAATGGCAAATAGACGATTTCCAAAGGTGACAGCTTATTGACACTTTAGATCCTTGATGCTACATGGAGAAAGAACAGATTGTGATCTGCTTATTGCCAGCACAAAGGTTTTCCTACCAAAAAAGCCACCCTTGGGAGCGCTGCTGGCGACTCATACTTACGTGCAGCCATGACATGTTGCGATGGTAGTTCTCCTCCGTGCCTGTGTTGCTCAGCACCTCGGGCTCAATGCTGGGCTCGCTCGCACTCCAAGGGCTCCCTTCTTCAAAAGAAAAATACCCAAAAGGTGGTTGTTTTTATTGCTCCCTATGTGCTTAAAGACTCAGGACAGCACTTGTAAGCCAGGCCAGCCTTGTGGGAACAGACCAGAGTACACAGAAAATGCCGCACTGGAAAGACTGTGTTTGGACACCCCTCCCCAGTCCTTGTATCATGCTGGCTTGAAAGTTACGAGAATCATTTAGGCCGGTCTCACAGGCCATCTTGTCAGTAGCAAGCACTGCTGCCTCCCCATTTTATTCTTTAATGGAAGGGGAGAAGGTAAATGAAAAACATCAAAACCAAATTCATTGCACCATTCAGATGCTGCAAATGGTTGGTTTAGTGATCTGCATTGACTGGGCTCTGTGATCAAAAATGTCAACAAAAAATCCAACCAGAAGTGGCATCCAACTGGAAATGCCAATGGGCAAAGTCATTGCAATTGCCCGGGGAAACTAATGCTAATGTCATGGGGATGAAAGGGGAAAAAAATCCTGATTCTAGCACACTAATTCTAAGGAACTCAGGCAAGGGAGAGATATATCTGGGAACTTCCCTGAACCCTCTGTTTCCTCTAGCCATTCCATAACCTATGGGCCTCCTATGATACTAACATTAATGCTGTTAAGAGATGGCTGGGCATGAACTCTGGTTAATTCTGTCTTTCTCCTCTTTGAGTGAACTGTGGCTTCACAAAATCTACAGAATGGGCAATCGCACCCTCCATGTTCACCTACTGAAGCACCTTATGAGCAACATAAAAATGACCATTAATCTTGGGAGGTTATTTCAGCTCTAAATGTATCTAAACCATATTTTTTGGTTAACAACCCTAGCAGAGGGAGCCTCTTTAATTCAACTGTGGTAGAGATTTCTTGTGGCAGGATGCACATTTGATTTCCATAAGATAAATATATGTGGATTCATCTTTTAAAGACAAAGGAAGGCATCTATAAACTGTAAAAAGATATGTACATGCCAATGTGTAGAAATATAGTATGCAGCATGTACATGTTATGTCCTCCATATAGGAATATATATATGACATGGAATATGGCATGCCTATGACATCATATGCTACATAGAATATGAAGTGCATGTCTGTACATATATATATATCCCACCTGTTAATATGAACAATAAAATATCAGGTGTGTATATGCATATACACATGTGCATGTTCTCCCCTAAAGACAGCATGCATCTGGGTGGCAAGCACCAGCATTCCAAGAGTTCATGCTCTAACACGGAGCTCTGAATTGACAACCTGTGCATGGAGCTGATGCTGCACCCAGGACCTGAGCTGGGCTCATCCCAGGCCCTAGTTGAGGCAGTCCCTGAAGAAGACTCTTGGTTTTTCCTAACCTGCTGGGGTGGGGGTCTCTTGTTTCTAGCTCTGCTGCAATCACATTAAGAGTTTAGGTCCTGCCTAGTGTCCCCTCCCTTTCCACCCACTTGTCTAAGTTACCTATATCAGTGACAGTGTCCCTGCTGTGGGACAGCTGCAGCTCCTCATTCTCAGACTCTGAGTCCTGCCGTGATAACTTGGTGCTCTTTAGGCTGCCGGCCCGGCGAATGCTGGAAAGGGAACCCCCCTTCTTCACCCGGAAACTGCGGGTTCCTTTAATCTGGAGCAAGCGGGAGCCTCCTATCCTGATCTTCCTGCTGGGAACTGTATTAAAAGAATAAAAGAGGACTTTTTTCCCCTTAATTTTTCCCCGTTTCAAAAAGAAATATATCCTGGCCCTCCCTTCCCTCCCAACCCCTTGCTGCCAGCCTGTGTTGCAGCATCTATGCTTCTACCAAGGAATGTGGGGCCAGAGGCTCCTTCCAAAGCCACCGCCAATGCAGCTCTGTCAATCAGGCAGTAAAGATGCTTTACAGAAATGTGTTGCACACCTCCTTTCCTGGAGTCCTGGAACATCACCTCAGGCCTTGTCTGTATTTGGAATTAGCCCTTGTTCAACCACCAGCAAGTAGAGTCAGCTGCTCTAACAGAAACCCAAACCGTGGACAAGGAAAACCTACGATTCACACCAATTTGAATCGATTTCTGCCAGGATACAGGATCTGTCCCATGGATGTAAATTGCAGTTTTCTTTGCCAGCCGCTGGGGTTTACATTAGCGCAGAATCATCTCTTGCTAGGGACAGATGGCTGAATCCCAAGCATGAACAAGGCACCATGGACAAACCTATTTTCCTGTGGGCCTGGGTTCTGTAAACCTCACTGAGCTCTGCAGTAAGATCAATTATTTATTTGTGCAGCATGTGTGACTGCAGGAGGGTAGTCTGCTTCATGAGGTTAGCATACAAGACTTCTTTGAAGTAAGGTTTGCATAAATCCGTGTCTCTGCATGTTACTCTTCATCATTAGAATGCTTTAGAGGAAATGGGAGCACGTAGATCCTCTCCTTCAGACAAATCAGCAGCTTTCAGGCATTAGCAACATCCATTGACACTCTGCATTTTTGATGAGCACAGACATGAAATGGTTCAATGTTCAAAGCACCAACCGTTTGCACTTTCATTCTCCTCTTAGATCAAAGGCAGTACATGGCAGTATGTCAGTCCAAATGTTGCAACACTCAGTCATTTTACTGCAGATCTAATCAGGCAAGGCCATGTGTGATCGATTACATTTTGGTGTGTTGCTCAGTATGAACAGGATACAACATTTTAGATACCATGGGGAAGCAAAATATTTTAATAGAATTATATTTTGGCATATATAAGGAAAAAATCAAACACACCTTTACTCCTGAGAATAACCCTTAATTCCTCCAGAACCCAGTTCCCACACCCGTTTCCAGTGGGCAACATCCTGGCTGGAAACAGCTGGAGAGGTTGTGTGAGCTACTCCTCAGTCCTCATGAATCAGCTGGGCAAATCACTGTCGAGTGACCAGGGAACCTCCTTCCAAGTGACCACGCTGACTTCCTCAGCAATCACTACTGCTGGAATTCTGTTCAGATCAGCCTCGACACAGTTGCTCAGTTCCCCCAGCTGCCAAACCATTCAAGCACTTGTACCTGCATTTCATGAAGTCTGCAGAATCCCATCAGTAGCTCCCAGATGGTACATGTGTACTCTGAGAGCCTGCATCTACCTAGCTTTCGAGTCTGTATTTCAGACCTACCTGGAGCAGATTCTATACAGTAAACTTGTAGCTTTTGGATAGCTATTAAGCCAGGCCTGGGGTGAGCAATGAGAGCAAAGGTTTTAAAACTCAGAAAAAAAATGAAAGGAAGCAGATTAGTACTCATTGGAGAGACTGATGTAAAGAAACCTGTCACAGCAGGCAAGAAAAATGTAGTTACATTCACACAACAGCATTTTCTTATCTAGGAAAAGTGTAGACTGCAAAAAAATGCCTCTGCATCTGGTATGTTTGGCTAAGGTGGATCCCCAGAAGAATATGCTGTGGCCAGAGAAAATGACATAATTATTGGAATTTTAAGATACAACTTTATCATTTATCCAACTTTCAAAATACTGCAAATATATTTTTTCTAGAGTATATTAGGATTCAGCCATCCTACCATAGTCACTTTTCCCATCTCTATAATGTAATAAAGAGGCAGCTTTAGTAAGGGAATACTGTGTGACAGCTTAGGGAAAAAGGAGAATGGGAAAAAAACCCAACTGAAATTGCAGGGAAAATATAGTTTAACAGAGTAAAAAATGCAGAAAACTAGTACTGTCTTTGCAAAACTAAATCAATACTGCATTATGTCTGTAGCACAGTAGCACATGAAGCAAAACCTAGGTCAGCATTGCCTCCAAGAAAAATAGGATAGTTAGAGACTGGGCACCAGCATTTTCCAGCAGAACTGTGTGCTTGTAGGCATTCTCCCACTCAGGTAACATCCCAGTGGATGGGACTGCTGCCTGAGAGATTCAACAGTGGTTTCAATTTTCATAACTATCTTAAAAAAACACACAACCCAAACCCAAGATTTTCCTCATCTTAATAGTTAGAGATATCTTATCCTGCTGATCTTAGAATATCAGACAGACCACAAGCTGTGTGCTTCTCTGGGCTGCCAGTATCCCAAAGGTACAAAAAATGTGGTTGAGCATTAATTTATCCAGCTCACCTCTTTTAGGTAGATACCTAGCTCTTTTCACAGGAGTAACTGTCCCACCTGACACACATTTGGAGGCAGTTTTATACCACATTAAGTCTTAGAAACAGTTCTAATATTGTCTCCATTAATTGTGGCAGGGTCACAGCTGAAGACAACACAAACTTTATCCAAAGCTCCCTGAAGTCAATAAAAGCTCCTCTGAATCATTAATACACATTACAGTTCCTAGAGGATAACCAGCCACAGCCTCCATCCATTTTCAATCAACCATCAAACGTTTATCCTTTTCAATCAATCATCAAAGTTACCATTCAAACATCTGCATCTTTTTATGGCTATTATGAGAAGGAATTTAAACAGTTCTAGAAACCTTGTTAGAGGGAGAATCATGCACAGGGAACTGTCTGGCAGCTTAGCCTCTAATTGCAAATACGCATGATGACTGTATCTTGTATTGCAACAATTGTACCATCAGATAATATGTGAGTTTCGCATGAGATGGCTCAAAAATGGAAACAATCTGCTGTTCTCAGCAAACACGGGGAGCTTGAGGTTTGCTTGTACAGTATACAGTACATTGGTAACATTAATCTGCTAGCCATCAAAAGCCACATAGGTGTGTTTTTCATGTGGTAGCAAAGAATTCAACAGATCAAGCGATCAATGACTAATTCGGTGAGATGCCATGACTTCCAAACCAGGACAGATTTTCACAGAAAGATCCCTGTCTTCCCTCCTATCTGTGGTTTTCTCAAAATGAAAACTTGCTATCAGAATGAAAAGCAAACAAGAACAATTTTTATCTTTATTTTTGAAATGTATCAAATAGTGATGCTTCTCTCAGCATCCCAATGAGAGACAGATTCAAACAAGGCATCCTCCTTTCTAGGAATCTTGCAATGCTCTCTATTGGTTTCAGTCATAGCAGCATTTTACAAAATTTAACATCTTTGCTTCTCACATATGTTATATTGAACCCTGAAGGCCAGAAGCATCTCCAAAATGATACAAAGCCACGTGACTCCATGGCCACCTGCTTTTTAACACAGTCTATGCAAATGAAAACAAACTGAAGCGCCACTTCACAAGCTTTGAGAATACAAAAGCCTTATTGTGCTGACAAACCTTTTTTCTCCTCGAAGCCAGCCTCAGATTTGAGGGTGTGGCTGCTGCTGTGCAGGGAATCCTTTGAATCTTCATTTTCATCCAAAACCCCAGCAAAGCTGATCTTTCTTTCATACCTGTGCCGGTCCATCTCAGGGTCCAGACGCAGCCTGCAGCTCTCCAGATCCTGTAGCAGAATGTAGACAGCACAGAGGGGCAAGCAGTATGAGCCTCTATCCTTTTCACTGCAATCATACAAGCTTCAGGAAGAACTGCTTCAGATGGAAATTTATGTCTATCACACAGTTCTGCATCTACCCTGGCACTTCCTAATCCAACTACTCTTTGGGCTTACAGCACGCTGAGCCACACTGTAAACACTGTTGGGATGAAAGAGTTAATGGGTGTAGACACACATTTCTGCTTAACACTGCTGAGTGAAAAGGCTTCCTGTCTGCAAGCTCCTGAGGGGGGAAAAGATGTGGCAAGAAAAGGTGGCTGTTGCCCAAGGTGCTGGGTGGCTGGTTAGGTCTTTACTCCAAAAGGCTCCCTGTGGCTGGTTAGGGAATGCATTGCCACTGTACTCATCAGAGGCAGAAAAGCTGACAGAAAGCCAGCTGATGGTGTGACAGCCGTTAACAGCATAGCCCAGAGCAAGCTTTCTGTGTGCAGATCAGCCTGAAGGACACAGGAGAAAACAAGGAGTGATAAATGTGTTGGATGCACTTCAATTCTGGAAAATAAATGCATTGCACCACAGAGAAACTTGTTTGCACCATCATTTTCTCCTATTAACAGAAATGACACTGTTTTTGCCACCTACTGGCTACCAATTTGGGCCAAAAAAAGGCAAAAGTCCTAAGACTCCAGAAGCTATGGATTATCATCCATTTACTCTAACCACAGCTAGAAAAAGTGAAAGACTGTGAACTCCCACACTAGCAAACACAGTTCAAATGCTGGTCTCTTTAAGAACATCATTTGTGCCTTTAGACTGGCTGAGGAATGTGAATGATAAAATCACTGAAATGATCCAAAATAGATATTCTGGATAAAATTCTGTAGGCTTAAGTGATCTCATATTAGATCTCATACTCGCTGGTTGGGTAGTGACAAAGTCTGCTAGTCCAGGAGCTGGTTTAGAAAAAAATAATCATTTATTCTCAAATAGCTGTTCTAGACTGAGCTGTGCTAAAATGGGTTAGCAAGCCTAGGTAACACCAGCCAAAGTTCCCAAACCATTTGCAGTAATTTATCAGAATTATCAAAAAAATATTATCAGAAAAGCTAACAGTTTAGTTCCATAAGGGAAATATTTTTACTTTCCTCAATAAAAAACCCCATGATATAATAAAGTCAGTGCCTAAAGTAATGGTCTGTAGTATCTCTAGCATTGAGAACTTCCATTTAAATAGTTTAAAATGTTTCTAACAGACGTTAGGATATTAAACAAAGGCTAAAGCATTTCAGGATAAAAATATGGGATCAAATCTGTCTGGATTACAGCAGCTTCATGAATTAGCATGCATGAACTGGGCCATGATAGCAGTACTTGCATATTGCTAGGGCATGGTCTGAGTGCCCCTCCCTGGAGTGTTTAATGCTCCCAGCTGACTGTCAACATGCTCACATTAGAAATTGCTGCTCCCACAAATTAACTGACAGAATGAAATATATCCTTTCAGCACAGTTAGTCTGACTCAGTCTTCAGCAACTGCTAAAACAGATGAATGAGATTCTGCCACAGCAAACAAGTTCCTGTTCCCTGGCTCTATTATGGGAGCAGCAGCTCCAAGAGAGTGTATTTGTAATTCCTAGCCAGTTGCAGTGAGGTTGTATGGACTCTGCCAGCTTTGGTAAAAGGCTTTGACTGAAATATCAGTCAGGACTGCCTGCCTCACTCAGACATAAGTAAGGGTGCTTATGCACTCAGCCTGATGAGTCTGGATGGGCTGCAGATTAGCTAAACTGGTTCAGCACAACTAGTTCAGTGGCAAATGCTTCAGTTCTTCAAGGCTGCTAAGTCTGTTCTCATACCTAGGGAACAGGTATGCCTGCAAACACCAATGGAGGTGAGATTTTCTCTACTGGAATTTCAGCTTTATGACCATAACATTAGGTACCTGATTCCCCTGGAAGGGAAGCATCACTCCATAAATACAGACCTAATATTTTAATCTGGAGTGGTGTTATCTCTTTCCCCCCCCCCACAAACACAATTAAAAGAAGCACTTGATGGCCATTTTCTCTAATAGGCTCTTGCATAACGTGACCTTCTGGTTTTACACATCACAGAAAAATTTCTCCTCCTTCTCTCCCATATACAAGTCTATTAATCAGTTGCATTTCTATCTGGTACAAAAGCACACATTTCTGTTGACCTTCATTATCCAATATATTCTTAGTTCCAAGCTTAACTACTTTACTGAGATTAATTCTAAACCCTGTTACTCTACTGCTTTTGGATGCAATCATTCAATACATGGTAAAAATATCAACACAGTATTCAGGAAGACTCCTGCTGAATTTACCCCTTGAAAAAAGAAGTCCTTCTTGCATACATGGGGGCTGAGTCGCTTCATCATAGGTCAACTGCAGTCTTTGAAACCAGTTGTAGAACCTACTTACAATAATGCCCAAACCAAATCAGCCTGTCAAGCACAACTGTCATCAGCAAAATTTAATCTGTCCTTAACAAAAAAGAGAATAGTAGAACTAAATCCTTCATGTTCACTTGGAAACTCCTCATTCCTGCTTTATCATTTTTATCCCAATTTCCTAAAGAAATTAGGCTTTAAAGATGAAGCTGCATTTCTGCCATTCAATTCTCATCTCATTCCATGCTAACCACAACTGAAGCTGAAGGTCACCATCAACCCAATTAGACAAAAGATTGCTCAGTGCTTGCATATTTTGTGAAACAGGCTGAAGGCAACATTCAACCACATTATTAGACCTAAGAAAATCCACACAAGAACGAATCACTGGAAATCAGGTTTCATGTGTTCTTCTGTTGACAAAATTAGTTCTCACCTAATCAGTCATTTAGCTTACCATTCATGAGAGGCTTTGCCTATGCCTCTCTCAGTCTCATAAATGGCTATTTCTTTCCTTGCTGCTTTGTTTATTTCCTTTCTTCCCCCAGTCCCTTCAGTTCTGTTATCTAACTCAAGCCAAAACTCTGCAGCCTCTACACTCCAGGAAATTCTCTGTTACTGTCCTTTTCCCTTTTTTGTAACTGTTCAGCTCTCTGTTGACTGGCCCTCCTCATCAGCTAGGCAGCATGTGAACTGACACCTCTTGCAGTCCATCCTCTGCACCACTCAGGCCCCCCACACTAAGTTTCTGAATCCATGTGCTGCCTTCTTCTCTGTTTTGAAGCTTTCTTGAACTTCCAGTACATGTTGTGCTTTCACAGTCTTCTCTTCCTGATCAAGGCATTCGATGTGCCCTGTCTTCTGTTCACCAGACCACGGCTCTTTTCTGCCTGCATCAGATATCTACTTGAGTTATTACCCCACTCTACCTTTCCTCAGCCAGGCCCAGAGCCTGATGACTTCTGTAGGCATGGCTCACTCTCCAGTGTGTATTATCCACTTACCACGAGAGGCTCAGTACGTGGCCTGGGCATGTAGGGAAAGGTCTCTCGAAGGAACGTGGTTATCTCCAGGAGAAGCTGACAGGCTGACATTTTCAGTGCAAAGGGACAACAACATTTGGTAGGATTCACAGTGCCTAGGAGAAAAAAAAAATAATGCATTTCTACGGTGAGCAAGGAGATTAGATAAAATCAGGAACCAAGAGGTGATGGGCATTTTCACACATGATGCACAGTGCAAGCTGCACTAAAAAAGAGGGAAACCCAGACTTCTATCTATGCTGCTTTTCCTACACTGAAAAGAACCTAGTCAAGCAAATATCCATCCATGTATTTACCAGCACGTGCAACAGTACTAACACACTCTAGTACACTGTAGTATATATTCTGCTCTATTGTGGTGAAATATCTACGAAAATAACATGATCATGCAGCATTTTGTCTACACCTCTTTTAGAGTAAGTACAAGATAAGAAGTAGATACCCTTATTTCCCTTTACAGTTTTGTATTCAGCCAAATCTTCTGCAGTTCTATAAAAGTACCACTTTAAAATACAGGGAAATTTCTCAAAATACATGGAGTTATGACTAGGCAGCAAAGAGGTACTGTGCTTATTACTAACTACTGCACTGATAAATTGAAAATGACTCTCCTTGCTCTTCCTTGCCCCCCTTTGCCCTTTCTTGCCCTCCCTTCACACCCTCCTTGCACCCTCCTTCCCTTCTCCTTCTCCCCTACTTTCCCTTAGGTATCAGTAGGAACTTCTTCACTATGAGGCTGGAACAGGTTGCCCAGGGAAGCTGTGGCTGCCCCATCCTTGGAAGTGTTCAAGGCCAGGTTGGATGGGGCTCTGAGCAACTTGGTCTAGTGGGAGGTGTCCCGGCCCATGCAGGGCGGTTTGGAACTAGATGATCCTTGAGGTCTCTTCCAACCCAAACCATTCTGTGATTCTGTGAAAAGATGGCCTTTTTTGAAGCCAGGCTTCTTTATTTGTGCACAGACTCCAAGTGCTAGTTAGAGTCAATAAGAAAAAAGTCAAACTGCCTAATCAAATTATGTGTTTGAATGCTTAACCTAAAAGAAAAGGGAGAAGAGAAATTATCAAAAAACTTGAAGTTTTGTCTCAGCTGAGTCTAAACAACCAGATTCAAAAGCCCTACACTTTCTAACCCCTCTAATGCCATTCAAAGCTGGAAAAGTATGAAGGATTCTTCAGTATTTGATCAATTTGAAAAATACTATTTAGGATAAGGGACAGGAGAAAAAAAAAAAAAAAAAAAAAAAAGTTGTGACAACAACTAACCACACTCTTTTTAACCACACCATGTTACCTTCTGCATACATTTCAGAGACATTTATGTTTTCACTTGCTTTACCTATGTATGATCTAATTACTTGTGCAAAGAAACAGTCCAAACCAAACAACTGAGAGATCTTTGCAGGGACCAGATAAAAGCAGATTAATTTTGTGATGCTTGCTAATTCCTCTGTACCAGTAACAAATTATGGACTTTGTAGGGAATAAAGTAATTGGAACTATCAAAAACAGATGAGTTTTACAGTGTAATAAAATATCCAACTGCATATTTTATGCTCTTCCACCTACTCCTCACAGCATTCAGGGCAGTTTTTAAAAAATCTCTGCTTTCAGCAAGAATGCAAATATATTGTTTTCAGACCCTGGCTTTCAGGAGAGTACTTGAGCTTTTACCTGGCTTTCTAGATCACAACTTGTTCTCTCTGTTTTCTGGTCTTAGACCACAATTTTAAAGGAGCTCCACACCCACTTAGGGGTGCCTTATCAGTGTCTGAACAGGGACAACTATTCTGTCACTTGGTCATAGGAATGCAGTTGTTCTTCACCCTACAAGTCATACATGGTGCAGGAGAGGGAAAATCTTCGGTGCACTCTGCTGCTTTGGATCTCTCTCTTAAAGGCCCAATAAAGTATCCAGAAGAGCCACCCATATTCATGTAGCTGCCAGTGCTGGCACACCACATAGTGGCACAGGTGAAGTCTAGCTTAGGGCCAACACCTCTTGAGATAATTTTCCACAAATGCCGTATCAGTGCTCCCACCTACTCCTCTCTACTCCAGAGTTGGCTTTTATGCAGTGCTAAGAACAACCCCAGAACCACAGAAAAAGAAACCAGAAGATACATAAACAGTGGCAGCACACTCCATCCAAGGGCAAACAACAGTACATGTACACAGGAACCAGAACATTACAGCACACACGTATATACAAATGGTGTCTGGAGAGGACAGAATGTTTGGTACCACCTTCACCTGCACCTACACCAGTATATGTCTTGACTTAATTTATTTTGATTCACAAGGTTTGTTATAATTTGCATGCCTATCTAGACTTTCAGAATCGGAGATCTGTCACCCCCTTTCCTACCCTTATGTACATACAGGCACATATGTGCATATTTTAGTTATCTTGCTGTTAAACGGATTTTTAATGATACTTTTTACACCACTGAGTTATATTTCTGCTGGAGAACTGGCAAATACTCTAAAGTCAAGATTTAAAAGCCTTTGGTAGTGCTGTGCCAATTCACATCATGAGATAGCTTTTCAGTCTTAAGAAGCAGAAAAGCAGCTCATCTCACCTAAATACTTTGGCAGAAATAACTGGGAAGAATGGGAGTCTGGACCACTTTTGGCACTCAGGTGACAGCAAGACTCAAGAAATACACTATTACCCTGCTTGTAATTGCAGTTGCCAGTGCACAGGAATTGCAACTTACTGCCTAGTTTCCCTCACTCCCCCTTTCCTTCAAAGTCTCTCAGTGCTACTACCCATGTCTCATGTTTTAGATCCAGGCACAGAAAGAACAGGGGAGGAAGCCGGGGTGAAGGTGAGGGACTGGGAAATACAGCAGGGTGGCAAGAGGATGAAAAGAGAAGAAAAATTAAGTGCTCCTAAAGCAGAGGTTCTTACAAGCGGGGGTTGTTGTAGTAAAGGGAGTCTCCTTACTGTCATCTAAAAAGTCTTCTTCCTCATCTTCCTTTCTCAGGCGCCTCTTGGTCTCCTCATCATAAATGAGGCCCAGCAGGTTGGCAGGGCTCTCACTCTCAGCATGGCACAGCTCGTTGAGGCGGACACCGATTGCCTGCAGCCAGGGAGAAACAGAAAGCACAAGGAGGTGAGAAAGCACAAGGAGGTGAGAATTTCAGCCCAGCTCACAGGTGGTCAAGGGCTCTGCCCCATGCAGGTTGTGGAGCTCTATTTTTATTGTCTGTGAGATGCAGCAGGGAAAGGAATAATAGATGCAGCTGACACCGTAATTAATTTCCCCCTTTTTTTCCAATGAAAATTTGCAAAAGGTGTTAAATTTCAGGGTAATTTTTTTTTCAGATTTGATTAAATAACAAAAATAACCCTAAACCAGCAAATGATAGGCAGGAGGAGATTGGGTCATTATTTTGTATTAATTTCTTCCACTTTTCTTTCTTTCCTCAATATATATGTGTGCCAGATTTTACTTAGGAGTCCAGGAAGAGTCCCTGTTTCCTCCACAAAACTGTTGAATGCCAATAGGAAAACCTGCTTCCATTTTTTCAAGGAGACACTCCCTGATGCACTTTCCAAAAAAGAGTTGACAATATGTAAATAAAAGCTGGGAAGGTGCATGGGTAATTGTGTAGGGGGGATCCATGGAGAGAACACAGACAGATTTCCATGGAATACTGTTATGTACTCCAGAAACGTTCATTTATTTGTGGCTGTTTGCCAGCATCATTATGAGTATGTAAACAGCCCTCATGGAGCCTTCAGCAAAGCTACAGATAGGGGTGTGTTAGCAAGAAGAATGGTTTCCTGCTGAGACACTTCAGAGCTCTTAAGGATATTCTTGACCTTCTTTGCTGCAGATAGGTGAAGAGAACACAAATAAGTATATAAAAGTGATATCATCACTTTGGGAGGGAGGAAATGTGTTTAATTACAGAGTTTTCACTTGCCATCTGGCCTTATTGGGTTTGGGATAGTTTCAGAGAAAGATACTGAAGAGGATTTCTAACTCTTCTACAAGTCAGAACTTATGGTCATGCCAGCACTATAATTTTCCTGTCTCAGCTGAAGTGAAGGAATACAGAAACAGTCACTTGTCAGGACTCATCTTCCTTGCTACTAAGCAATTGCTGTGAAACCCAGCAACAACCAAGAGGGCAGACTCTGCTACACAAAGAGAATAAGGTGGTATTCTTGTGGTTTGCAACCTGATGCAAATAGCTGCCAATCTCAGCTGCCTGCCTGTTCATTGCTAAATAAACTCCCCATCTCTTACATTTTTTCCCCTTTCATGTTTCAGGCATTTAAAGGAAGAAGTGTTCTGCATGCCTCTCCACAAAGCACTAATATATCATGTATTATTTATGCTGTGTTGTACACCCTAATATTAAAGCAATCATACATAACCCCACAGCTTCCTACCTACCTGAATTCCTAACAGGTATTAATCTGCATGAATTATGCTCGGTTTTCCTAGCAAACAGAGCGTGTCACACTTTAAAAGAATATGCCCCTTAACTTAAGCACCCAAAGGAAGTGACAGATGAACCTGATCAGAATAGATTTAACATTGTATTATTTCAAAGGCAGCATAAAAAGTGACATTGCTTGATTCAAGAGGCTTATCACTGTTATGGGCAGTCCAAATCCCAGTTCATGTGGAAAGGGTTTATCACTACTACTCTCTGATGGCTATTATTAGGCAGGCTGAATGAGAGGAGCTGGGTGAGGAAAAAAGCTTTTCCACTCATTCTTGGTCTCACTAAACTTTGACAATAGCACTGTATATCACAACTATTGAGCAATTACAGACAGACAAGAATCCATAATTAGAACAAATTTCCAGCCTTATTTACTGCAAAAAAACCAACCAACCAGCCAAAACCCACAAAAAATCCCCAATAAAAAACAGAGTAAGGCCTTAGTGCATTCAGAGACTAATATATTCTTTTCTCTTAGTCCAAGAGTTTTCCCTCCAGAGCAGCAGCTCTTTTACCACCCAGCAGGAAGGATGGTGTGCTGTTGTGTTGACAAGGATCTGGTAGCATGGAGGCAGCAATGGGCTGGGTGAGTTATCCCACCTTCAAGTTACTGGAGCTGCTTAGGGGCTGTGTGAAGTGCACAATCACTTCACCCTTCATGCTGATAGTGCCCACAGTGAAAGGGGCAGGTGAGCATGCAGCAATGGCAGCATGTCCTACAGCAGGTGCCTGTACTACTGCAACAGAAAGCTGTTTCTCCTCAAAGTTCAGCCTACCTGGTTGGAGTCTGGTCAGAGCCCTACACAGCTTGCAGAGCCCCAGCCCTAAAGGCTTGGCTGGTGGCTGCTGTTTCTGCTTGCAGCCACCTTCATCTGAAACAGCTTCTGGGAGGTAAAAATAGTGCCAGAGGACCTTGCCCAGCATTCAACACAAAGGACATAAAGTCCTGAAGCATGAGTCTGTTTGGGGGCTGGTGATGCTGTGGGTGACTATACTATCCTAGCCTTCAGTGAGAAGAAACTCAAATATTAATGAGTGGCAGGACACCTTGCAGTAAAAAGAGAAGTTTACACTGTAAAGACCACTGTCCAAATCTTCTCCTGCCTTACAGTAAAGTAAAAGAAAGGCTTTTCCCTTCTGGGATGTTCCTAAGCAGCTACCAAACACACATTATTCCTAGCAGGGAGAATGCATCCAGATATGCCTTGTGATGTCTTTGAAGTTAAAGTGAAGAGAATGATGTTAAGATGAGATTTCCCTGGCTCCTTTCTTGTGATCTTGCATCACGCAGGTGGTACTTTTAACATTTTGAGAAGAAAACCTTCCTGGACCTTTTCTAGCTTAGGCTATTTCAGTTTCTAAAAATGGCAGCTTCAGAGAAGACTAAATGGCTTCTAGTAGTTACTGGCTTGCTTGCTATCATTTTTGTCAGAAAAAAAAGGAATGTCTGGAAGCATAGAGTCTACAAACAGATGGATAGTCCTGACTGTCAGGAATGGATGCAAAAATACAAGGACTAACTAATCCTGTGTTCTCTTGGAAGGTGTTCTCAAAGGAGTTAGGCTAAGGTGGTAACTTCATGGAATGTAGAACCAAATACAAATGTACAAATACTATGTCCTTTATCAAGGAACTTTGGTATTTGTGCTGTTATTAACATAGCCACCCAACAGAAAGTCAGCAAAGCTTTTTTGGCATGGCCTATGTAAGTATCCCAAGACTGAAGTATACATGCTTTTCCAATTCCCCTGAGCCTTGTACTTTATGTATTTTTAAATTTATTTTATTTTTTATTTTAATCATGATGCTCACTCTAACAATCTCTGATTTTGTGAAAAGAGGTGAGAAGCACAAAGCTCACTTCAGATAGACACACGTAACAGGCACCACAGAAGTCACAGGAACTTCTCGCACTATTTTGAGTTGTGTGAAATGACTTGCAATAAATGTCAGACACTCAGCAGATCTACCCTGGTATGTAAGAGTACTGAGAGGGCCAGACAGGATAATTGCCTAGTTTATGTATAGTAAGAGATGTTCAAATACAACTTGAAGGGGCCACGCTCAAAAGAAACAGAGACAGTTCTTTAGATCACATGTAGCAGCCCTGTAGAATTTCTTGGCAAAGAATGATGAGTGGTAACAGTCAGTATGGGTGCAAAGAGAGAGTGGGTAAGTAGGTTAAAGAGAAATCCATTACTAAATATACAGCACCCCATCTAGCTCAGGCAGCCCTGAGCTAAAAATACTTGGAAGCTAGACAAAAGCAAGTAGTATTACAGACCCTGCTCTTACTCTTCCTTGGGCATTCACATATGACAAGTGCTGGAAAGAGGAGGGGGGACGAAATGGATCTTCAGACGGAACACGGTAAAGGGGGAGGGAAAGGGACACTGGTACATCCTAACAAACTCTGTTTTCACTAGAAGAGCTGATCCTGGCAGCTTGTGAAGTGCAAGTTGGAAGGGAGGCTTATGAGTCCCCATTTTATTGGAACTGAAATTCTGCACAGGATACAATTGCCTTTGCATTTTGGTATATTTTTTGGGTGTAAATAGAAGAGAAGCAAACACTTACATCTCCCCACTGGTAGAAGAGCTTAGCTGCATTCCATTGCAGCTTCTGGTTCCTTTTGTTGCCCACGATAGGAGAACGCCCACGGGACAGGCCTTTCTTAGTAATGTTCACATGGTGGCCCTTCATCCACTCGGGCCAGTTGCCACGATTGCAGCGGTGAACAAAGCGCGCACACTCGAGGAACAGGGCTGCCCTTGCCACGACAGGAGCTTCCTGAAAAGTTTGCAAAAAATCACCTTCAATAGAAATACATTGGAAAAACCCTCTGAGCATTAGAGGATTCTGTGCTTTAATCAACTGCTTTGCAAGCTTGCCATGGAGTCACACAGGGTGAGCAGTTTGTCCAACAGAATCTGAAACCAGGATCTCTGTGGTCTCACATCTTGAGCTACTAAAACCAAGGCTCACAAACACTGAACAGTTACGCTTAGTCCAGCCAGTAGAGGGGCAGAAAAGAGACAAACTATGAACTTAAGAACAACCTTGCTTCAGTACCTCTCTGTAATCCTTTCTTTCAGAAACCATGACACTTTTACTGGAGGAATAAATCACGTTTTCTTTTCACCTCCACCAGTAAGGCTGCAAGCATTGCAAGAGCAAATGGCATCCTAGCATTTGTCACTTTTAAGTTCTGCTTGTGCATCTTGGGGGTGGAAGCATGAAAGGAGGCTTGCTGAAACTAGGAAGAGAGCTATTTTGCACTTACAACAAGCAGAATTAAAGGCATTACTGGCAGAAATCAACAAAATGTCACTGACCTAACTTCAATGGCCTTAGCAAGCATCAAACAATTTAGTACTGAAACTTAAATTCAGGCAGCTGAGTTTTGAAGTGATTGACTATTTTCCAGAGAAAAATTGTCCTGCCCCAGCCTGGAAGAGACCTTTTCTTTAATGGGAGAAATTATTTTGAGTGTATCTTAGTTTGTATAAAATCACTCAGCAGGGTCCATGTTAGGCCAATAAAGAGCACTCCAGAAACTCTGAAATATGTCAAAAATTGACACTGTAATTTGTTTCACAGAGGGTAGTTTAGGCTCAGGAAGGAGCTTTCTTCCTAGCAGTCTACAACTCCGCAAAAATAACATCTTTACAGACATGGAGAGTGACTGAAAGCAAATTGTTCTCTTTATTTCCATTTAATTTCCCATCTCTCTTCCTGCAGTTTTCACAATCAAAAACCCCCTGTAGGCAGCAGGTTGTAAAACTAACGATGCAACAATGTCCAGAATTTAGAAGCTGGGTTAGAAAAGTTCTCTAACAGGGATTTCACAGAGCACAAAAGTGTATTCCACACATTTAGATGCTGACAGCTATAGTGAGGTAATTTAAATGTATCAGTATCTACTTCTAAGGGCAGGTTCCTCATCTGTGGTCCACAGGCAACAAATGGGCGCTGAGATCATGGAAGATGGTCTGCAAGCTGGTCTGTGGAACATTATTAAGTAGTGTCTCCAATAACACTTTAATCAAAAGTTGAAAGCAAGAAATTTAGGACAAATGCTCCAGAATTTTGGGAATTGATTTAAGAAATTCTGTTCTGCAGCTAACTTACAGCCAGAAGTTAATACCAAAGGACTGAAAAAAGTCATACCTTTTAGGAGACTGGCCAGAAAAAAAAAAAAAAGGATTATGTTTTGTCTACATTCAAATGTTGGAAGAAAACAGCAATCTTTTAGCAATTCTCTTGAATAAGGAGAACATTAAAGCTGGCCCAATGTTCTGACAAGGAATGCAGAAATCTGAAGCCAGACAGTCATAGACAACCAGAAACAAAACTACTATCTAGCACCTGGGGAAAACATTACAAATTACTTGTTGCCCATATGCATCACAAAACAGGTGAGGATTATATTCTTTTCATCTTGCAGAGTAAAACCTTAACCGTACCTGGAGACATACATGAAAAGATGAAGCCCCAGCCTCAGTCTTCTCTTTTAGTTCACCATGGGTTAAGTCACAATTTCTTAGCATATATGAATCATGTAAAGATACATGTTGTAAATGTTATGGAAGCACTCAGCTACTACTGAAGGAGGAGATGTAGGAGGGGGGGTGAAGGAGAGGAGGAGTGTGTCCTGGAGCAGGAGTTCCAAATTAGAAATCACTGAAAAGACCTCCTGCATGAAGGAGGACTTTCTGAACATCATAGGGCACAAGCTCCCTGTGATTGCTTACCTGAGGCTCAGAGAAACCTGAAGCAGCAGCAAGAGAAAGATGAAGATGTGACAGAATGGACAGGGATGGATTCACACCACAGAGAAACACATCACAAATGGAGAGAAATGAATCAGACAGGCGATGCATAGCTGAAAAGAACACAAGTTACCATGGTCACTGTCAAAACTTAACACAGCAGCAATACTCTCACAAGCCTGCCCATGCCTGTGAAACTGTTCACAAGGTCACTTTGAACATTAGACCTACTATATCACTTTGCCTTTTGAAAATTGTTCTTATACTGTATAAGTTGACATGAATAAGAATCCACCATTTTCTTAACAAAATTTCAAGTACTCCTGTTGGAGCTTTTCAGCAGATACCGTGATTTGTACAAATAACAGCAAAAGCAATGACCTGGCTGGAAGGGGGCAAATACAGAATGGACTTGGAATACTACAGCACCACGTTACTGTTCAAATACAGCTGATTTTGCAGTTTTATGACTCCAGAGCATTTAGGTCTAGTTTTGTTTTCAAGGACAATGAGTTTTACAAGACTAATCAACCAGTGGTAATTTTCTTGTGCCCTTTCTTATACTCTGCAAGGCACTTGGAGCAAAAATGCATTTCCACCAGTCTCTTCAAGGAGAAAAAAATAGGAAGAAAAAGAGCAACAATTAACTTTTAGAGTAAATAAAGTAAACTTAAGTACTGTCAGAAGATGCTGACTGGCTAGCTCTGCTTTATTTAGCCACAAGAGAAGTCTGACATGAGAAATAGCTTAGCAGGTATATGAAGATAGGTGAGTAAATTATTAATTGATGTCTGGGAGAATTGCCTCAAAAGTGTTAGTTCAAATCTCTCTGATTATATCTCAAAAAGGTCAAGTACAATTTATGACATAGCTCTTTGTTTCTGTTCCTAGTCATATATTCTGGGCACCTGTTTGGAGCACTCTGTGATTTCCTCCCAGCTCACAGGCCCTCCTATGGAAAAATATTTATCCTGTGGAAACAGGGACATGGCACAATACAGCCTCCCTAAGATCCTGGGTGTCAAGGAGTCAGGATTCTGGCAAGTATTCTTGCAGTTTCAACTTAGCTTCTGCCCTCACAAAACTTCCTAGGTCCTCTCAAACACAATCCTGCCATAAAGCAGGATCATCACAGCATTTGTACGAGGATAAGAGATTAATTTATTAGAACAGATCAGCTCACACATCTTATAGAAGCATAAAGGTGATAGGTGTCACACATCACTACATTGGCTAAAGGGAATCTTGTGTTTCCTCACCAGAATAATTTAGTTTAATTAGGATACTTCAGGAAATGTTGTTATAAAATGGTAGACAGTGGTTTATCAGAACCCTCTGCAGAAACTTGACAACAGACTGAAACATCACATTACTTGCCTTTCAATCTCCTAAGGTTTTTAAAAAGGGAAATAAAACCAATGTATTATTGCCAAGTGTGGATTTAGGTGGTGACATAAGGATGAAACTACCTGCAACGTTATCAGTTGTCATTGAATGTTTGCAAAGCCACATATTGATTATAGTTTTACAAAATTCAGTCAAGAATGGATGTTGCTTCTGGAAAAATATGTTAATTACATAATTTCTGAAACTAAGGAAACATTCCATTTAATATATAAATATATAATTACTTCCATAAGGATGCAGCCTTTGTTTCACTGTCCTAAGTTCTTTCAATCACTATGGCAAAACTGTATAAACATCCAGGCTGATCAAAGCTCTTGAAGTCCGTATAAGAATGAAATTTCAAAAATCTTATGAAAATGCATGGTCAAAACGTTTTTCAAAGAACTGAAACGAGCTCCTTGCCTTTCCTTCCTTACAGGTTGCCATAGCGATTCAGCTGAATAAAATTACTTCAGAAGCTTTTAAACTGCACCAAACCTGATTCAAACTATGACTTCAAAAGCATGAATACAGAAGTTGAAAAACCAGAATGTGTTCTGCTGGGTGTGCTCTATTGACATAAAACGTGATCATTTTCTAGGACAGCAGACATTGCCAATAAGCCATACAGTGAGATGACAGGCTTTCCTTTTTGAAACCTGTATTGCATGTGACTTGACTTCCATATATCTCCAATACTTTGTAACCAAAATGCCAGCTGAGCAGGTACTTGTAAGGAGTCTCCCAAGTCTGTAATTAGAACAAGGCTTCTTTCCCCTCAAGCTGCACACCTTCTAAACATTCTGCTACCAAAGCCTTCTGCATCACTCAGCAGAAAGCAAACAGAGTCAAAGTCTTATTTTGTAAAAGCCAGCTCTGGAAGTCAGAACAGACATCCTCAAACAGTGCACTCTGACCAGCAGTTTTCAGTTGACTTCATACATGGACATAGTCTGTTGGTCTATGGCTTAAGCATGTGACAAATTTAAAAAATGAAAGAGATTTAGAGGCAATAGGGACATAATTTCCAAACCCCTGGTTTATCATCTGATTGATGAGCACACAGACTAGCATATCCTCAGAGGTATCTATCCCCACACACCCCACATTCCGTGTTAGCTTAGAACTCACAGTGGGGTGGCAGCCCAGCAGCCCTGAAGAATTAAATTGTCCTTGCACAGCCCACCTGGCAGGAGTGACTGTCTCCCCAACCCACCTTCTGAGCTCACTGCAACCCTGTCTGGTAGGAACCACTTCTGACTGTGAGAGCATGAGACAGGCTTCCCTATCAGTCACTTCTTCCATAGCTTCCAGCCAGCAGGCCAACAATCTCCAGCAGGAAGAGTGGGAACTAGTGAAGAGAACATCTGTCTACTGGAAGATGAATGAGGACTAGTCCAAACAGTAGATGTGAACTAATAGCAATAGCAACTTTGGACCAATATTAATGCAGACTTGCTTGAATCTGCAGCCTAAGGATGCAAGGTTAAGAAGAACATATAAAGGCATGGTGCACAGAGCATATCATCCTGAGAACTATGGAGCAGACAAGGCAGCACAACTCAGGGCACAGCACTAGCAGAATAGGAGAGTCCATGAGCCTGGCATCTCCAACAGCAAGCAAAAAAGCTTTAGCATGAGCACAGACAGCATGGCAGTCAAAGAGGCAAGAGGCAGGGAGCAGGAAGACAAAGGGATAGAAAGGATGCGGGGGCTCCAAGAGCAGTGGCTTTCTATCTTCTTCAGTTTGCAGACTTCCAAACACTTATGGAAGGAAGTAGAAGAGCACTGTGCAGAGAAGTTACTCATAATAGGGTGGTTTTTCATAGCTGTCTTTGTCACACTCTTGTGCTTATCACATAAGCACCTCACAGAGCCCCACTGGCCCATGAACAACAGGCTGAAGGCCACCACTTCAGAAATGGAAGGGACAGTTAAAAATCCAGCAGCTTCAAGGAAAAGAAGGAAGGAGATACAGAAGGGACACTCAGTGTCAGGAAGGAGGGACTGAATTGTGTCACTTCTGTGATCTGGATCTACAAATTATCCATATGTGCATTTAAAAGCAGGCACACTGACTTTTGAGGGTTTTTTCCCTTCTGACTGGCTCTTCTGACTAAAATTTCAGTGTTGCTGAATGCACTTGTAATGCTGTCAGAACTCCTGAGGAGGATTACTATGCCCCTCCAGGCAATCATCCAGTCTTCAGTCCTTATTTGGTAGGTTATTATTGACACTAGAAGCAGAAAGGCTGTGAGCAAAATTTCAAGTCTAACAATGAAATCTTTTTGCTGGCAATAATCTAGTTATGGGGAACCATGTAATAAGGGAAGATCTGTTTTGCCTGCATACTCATCCAGTCACAGAGGCTAAAACTCCACCTAATAACAGCACCACCAGCTGGCATTGCTGTCACACTTTACCTGCTTTCTGTGCAATCACGAACAGCATTCCTGAAGGACAGTGGGCCACCACGTATGCACATGCTCTCACTCAGCAGATACAAATACACCAACGAATGACTTACAAGATCTAGGGCTGCTGCCAAAATGGAGGCATCGGGGATAGTGCCTGGTTCACAGCAGTTCAGGAGAAACTGAAAGCGCTTCATGCCTTGGCGGATTGCTCCCAGGTTCACAACGTTCTTGGATTTTCCTCCTTCTTGGTTGGAGGCCAAGTGATCATCAAAGCTATGGCAACCTAAAGAGGTAGAGAGTACAGAGGGGATGCAGGGAGGGGTAGGGAGAAGGGAACACAGCCTCTCACCAATAAAAAAGTGGCACAAAATCCCTGATGAGTAGAGTCTGGGTCTAAATCTCTTCCTCACGTTGATGTGCTATTGATAACAGGGGTATTTTTACAATATTCATTACTTCTGTGGAAGAGGCTTACAGCAAGAGAGATTCTGGTCTTGGTCATACTGATGTTTGCCCAAAGCAATTCCACTACACTCATTGTGGAAGCCCAGGATCTACTCCAACATAGGTGAACCAGAATATGGCTCTTTCTCCCCACCTCTGTAACACAGAATACCATACTTACAGGCTGCTTTTCCTGAATAATCTCTTACTTCTCTATTTCCTTTAAGTTTACCTTAAAGTGGAGCATGCATAAACCTTATTTCTTACATATCAAGTTAGTAATGTATCATCTACTAGGACAGCAAAATCAACAGCAAATATTGAAAATGTTCTTATGTGGAAATCAAGTAGTGTCCATTTTTTTTAGGCATTAATCTTCTGTAATTACCAGAACATGCAAAGTGAGACTGGACTCAGCTCCTAGGTGTCATCATTCCAGCCTTGCACTCTTTGGGTTAAAAAGCTCCCTAATATGTGTTCCTTTTGAAAATGAAGCTATCACCCCCCCTCCAGGCCTTTTTTCATGCATGATTTAAAACTCCATGTATAGAGTTCACAGGATAAATCAAGAAATTCCATTGCCAATCAGAAAGAACACTTCTGAATGCAGCTGGCACCCAAAGTTGAGAGAGTGGCAGAAAGATACAGGTGAGAACTCAGGAAAGTTGTATCAAGGTCAAGGTGGCTGGTCAAAACAAGACTGGTCAGCTTCTGGGCTTTTTGTCTTTATCCATAATACTCTACCTGTGTACATGTGAAAGTACAAATGTTTACAGAACACTGAAGGATTGAGCACTGAAGAAGAGAACACTGAGTGGAGAATTCAAGATTGGCTTTAAACATGGATTTGAAAGACAAGAGGCAAAATGTCAGCTCTACAGGACTTTGTGAATTCTTCCTCAGGAGAGAAGAATGCCTGAAAACTCAAAGTCCCTTTGAGATTGCACTCCTCAGAATTACTTGGAAAGCACTTATGTACCACAAGCAACAGTCACAACGGAAAATGACAATGTAGAACTTCACTCTTCCCTTGAAGAAAAAGTCAAGAGACTTTACATCATCTGAGTCCTTTCTCTCTCCAGTAAAGCTGTATATAGTTTTTCCAGTAAACATAATGTTCCTATATTGGAAAATATATAATCAAAATGGAAAAAACAGATAAAGTAGAAAGAACATGTAGAACACTTACAGAAATAAGCAGGCACAAATACTGTTTTCTTTCACCTCCTCCTATTTCCTCATAGCCTGTAGCATGCTATCCAAGCCTTCCTGCTATGGCTGTTGTAACACTAACTGATTTGAGGTACAAACAAATGTTTCCTTCTCAAGGCTCTGTTAGGGCTGTGCCTTTCTGAGATTAAAAAACAGAAACTTGACTTCTTGATGCAGAAAGTCATGCCTGTGGCATCTTCCTAAGCCCCACTATAACGATCTGGCAGAGGCTTTGCCCCCCTGGGTTCAGTGGTACTACCTACAGTCTATCACTACAGCCCTTCAGAGCCCTTTGCAGTCCCAGCCTTGCACTTTCTTGAAGCTTTGCAAGAGAATCCTTCAGAAGCAGTTAAAGACTGTCCTCCACTGCACCCATCCTGGAGTGGCCTTGCTGTAAGCAGGGGAGCCCTCAGGGGCTTAATGTCAATGTGACGCAGCCCTGCAGAAAATTTCACCCAGTAAGCAGAGACCAATTCCTAACATAGAAGGACACCGGGTGCCTGAGCTCCCTGTTGCTTCCTGTGTGAATGGGAGATGACCCCTCAGAGCAATCACGTGCTGTGGTTCACCTGTGCTGCATGCTTTGAACACCCTGGCAACTTCTACAGTCACAATACCTTCAGTAAGTGCCCAAAGGAACCTTCAGGGTCTCTTGTAAACATACTGTAACTCACATCTGTATACATGCTGTGTTCTTAGTATAGGCAAATAGATCATTAACAAGCATTTTGTTATGCATGAATGTGCATATATTTATGTGTATGTATATGTATACATATGCACACATACAGATACACACACACACATACATATGCTTACATACATATCTAACACAGAATTTCCAGTGGTCTAGATGGTATATAACAATGAAGATTACAATTCATAAATGATGCGACACATTATTCTACTGCAATGTATTCTACTGCAACGTATTTCTTGTCTCTCTGTTTTCTTTTCAATTTTGCCTACTGTGTTAAAAAACCCAAAAAACACAAGAGAAAACACCACATGGAAAAAGTGTGAGCAAAGAAATGGCATAGCACCATGAATGACTAGAAGGGGAAGGCAGCTAGTCAGAAACAGGCTCCAAAAGAATGCTGTAGGGTCAGACGTTGAGGGATTTAATAGTATTTCCACCTGCTTTCAACAGGCTTTTATTCTCTTCTGCGTAAGCACAGAAAACCTGCTGATCTTTATGGAAATTGGAAAGCCCTCTGTAACGTTGCTGTTCTACCATGTTATAAACCATCCCTCTCTGAAAAGGCCTCACATCAATTTCACTACACACACAGAAGGACATACCTGCACAGGCATGTACAACTACCCTTGTATTTTCACAATGGTGTGTGGCTGTCATTGTATACGAGAGATCCTTGTGGTGATAAAACTTCTTTCACCACCACACTTTGCCTTATAGCTGTAAATACCCTCCCTTTGCTTCAGTTAGTGATCAGGCACCAGCCCAACCCTGCCTGTCAACATCACTGGACAATTTGCCTGTTTCTCACACTAACATGCAAGAAAGGGACTCTTGACTTCAATCCATTGCATCACTTGTACTATGGTATTTCTAATGTGTGTATATGTCAAAACCAAGCATGTGTCAGATACATCTCTCACAGGCATGGGAAAAAGGTTTCAAGTTCTCTTCATCAATTTCATCAACTCTGACATTACTCACAGAAGGCAAAAGTATGCACAACACTTGCAAAGTTCAAAAAGCCAATACTAATGTGTCATCTGAGTTTGGTACAGGCAGGAGATGTGCCACAGTGCCAAGACTAAAGAGTATGGACATTCTAGGCCAAAGCAAACTCACAGTGGCATAAAATCAGCATTAGCAAGATGAAAAAAACATTTCCTACAAGAAAATATGACGGACATCTCACATGAGAACTGTAGAAACAGCTGTAGCTGGGAGAAAATCTGTTGGAAATATTTCACACCTCCTACAGCACAAAGTAGCGGATGAAGAAAACAATGCAGTTCCTTCCATTCTGGGGGTTTTCACCTTCAGCTACAATCAGCTGCTGGGCTGATGCATTCTCCTTCTAAGGGAAGAATACTTTTCACCTAGAAGCTGGTTGAAAACCACCACCAGTGTTCCTGCAGTGGTCAAATGATGACCAGTTTACACTCCTACTTTGCTAGTATCACTTGCCTGAATAATGTCTCACATGTTACACTTCAGGTCTGGGACAAATGATGGTGCAATACATACAACGCAGTATCCAAGTGTAATGTCACAGAACAAAAAACATAATGCCAGAGAACGTGTCATACTGTAAAGCTATAGAAATCAAGGTGATAAAGAAAATCTACTGATTTTTGTGTGTTTTTGGGAGTTGGGTTGCATTTTCTTGAAAAAACAGTAGCAGAACTTCAAGATACAAGGTTGTCTCCTTGACAACAAGGATGAGCTCTGAGCTGAGGACATGAGCATGTGGATGACTGCATGACATTTTAAAACAGAATATATCATAACCTCATATTATTCATAAGGCACTTTTCAAACATTGCTGATTTTGAAAAGGCATTGCAATTCAATATACTTCCATGGAAAGGAAAAATAGTGGTGTTATTATTATGTTGTGTGCTAAGAAAAAGGGACAGCATCCCTAATGGATGGTATGCAGACACTAGACATGCAAACACAGAAGAAAAGAGATAATTATAACAAGGTTTGTGCAAGGTTTTCCATTTCATCAGTGCTGATCTTTGCTAAAACTGTCAAATGGTCACAAATTGAAAAAAAAAACAACAACCAAACAAAAAAACTGATGGAACACCCATTGTTATATTAGCAATGAAAGATTTACCCACCTAATTTTGAAGTGAATAAGTGCTTTGAAGCAAGCATTAATTTTTCAAGTGTATTGATCAAATTCAGTTTGATTTTAAAAGCCCAAATGTTGTATTTGTGTAATTTATTTATTTAGTCTTGATTTTTTAATAAGTCAACTTTACTAGAGGTTTGTTTTTTTTCTAAAGTGAAACAAAAGAAAGAAGGAAGAGAAAGAAAAGAGTTACCAAGACTAAAAAGTTGGAGAAGTCTAGAATGGATACAAAAACTGTGGAGAAAGCAGGAAAAAAGGGACAGGAGTAAAATACAGAAAGAAAGAGATTTTAAAAAAAAGATATATAAAAAGAAAGAAAAAAGGAGACGAGAACCCTGATTTCTAACCATCTTTTTCTTCTGTGTGATGAAGCTTGGATGGGTGTCTTCGGCAGGTGCGCCATTTACCAAGACGCTTGAAGAAATTCTCCTCTTCATCTCGCCCATTGTCCAGGCCACCTCCTGGCCCCCCTCCTTCTGACAGCTTCACCGCACTGGTAAACTTCACCTGTCAAAAGACAGAGGGCCAGGTCAAGCTGCACTCTACCACCACCTCTTGGTCTCCCTGGCTGAGATATCAAGCATTTACAGAAGGGCTTTAACACAGCAGATCACCATAGCAACACAAATGGGTCTGCACAGATTTACGTAGGCAGAAACACTTCATCTTTTAAGCTTTCTGCTTAAAGAATTGGTCTTTTATAAGAGGCTGTAAAGGCACAAAGGAGGAAGGAGAAGGGTGACCAACAATTAAACCTTAAGTCTGTTGACAGAGCCTGCATTTCTTTCTTAGTGACCCCAAGGCAGACAGACAAGTTCAGTGCAGGTTTAATGTAGTCTTCACTGTGAGTCACAGAAGTCCAGGAGCCAGTTCCCATGGCACTCTGAAGACTTCTGTGACTGAGTTGCAGTGTCCATACAGAGCAGAGTGTTTCCCTGGACAGCTAAAACTGGTCAGATGCTGTTCTTCCAAGCTCTCTGCAATCCCACCAGACATATTTACCTTGGAGCTTTGCCTGATGAAAGACAGACGGTCGACTGAGCTGATATCTAGGAGATCTTCCACCCCGTCAGCCAGGCCAGAGAGGGAGGATCGCTTCAGCCAGTTCCCTGTTGCAGAATAAGCCAGTTAGGACAATCCTGAAAATGCTTCCAAGCAGAATCTATTTCTAGCAATTGCAGCACATCTCTCCAAAGTGGGCAAGCCGGGGTATGGGAAAATCGGAGGAAAAGGGAGGGCAACCTTTTCATGTTACATGCATGAATGACCATGCATGGTCTTGGATCTTGTAAAGGATATATTCTTTGTCTTTCAAATGCTAGTTGGAGTATTTCCCTTCTACAGAAAGGAACTATCCCTCTGAGATTAAAGTACTAGTCTACTGCTTCGGAGACACGGATTCAGTATTCTATTTTGCCATAGATATCCCCTGTTACCTTTGGCAAATGGCTAACGTTTCTCTTTGCTCTCACTTCCCTATCTGTAAAAAAGAGAGAGCAGCATTTCCCAGCTTTCCTTGGTAAAATATACAATATACTTGGACAATAAGGAATTGTGCTGCAATATTTCTTAAGACAAACATATCTATCTGTGTTTCTCTGCACATGCAATATGTATATAGAATATGAAGAGACATACATTTACCTATGGGGAGCTTGAGTTTCTTTCGAAGGGAGATTCGTCGGGACCGGGAGCGGGAGCGCCTGTCTGTGGTGGTCCCAGAGTGAGCAGTGGTGCACTCGGATGTGTCCTGCTCAGACTGACTACTGGTATCACTTGCTGCACTCTGTGACTTGAACATCTTTCGCCAGAAATCCTTGCGTCCCAGAACAGCCCCTTGATTTTGCTCATCACTGGAAGAAAAGGGATGCAGGCGTGAACTGCATTTCAGTGAAGTCTGGATGCTCAGGGGAATGAGGCCTCCCTTCTGCAGCCCCCTCCTGAACTCTGTTCTTTGCAGTTGTTTCATTTTGAATTCCAAGCATACTCTTCTCAGTGAGACATAATCAAGTTTGACAGCATGGTCAATATTGCTCAAGGCACAGAATAAAGGTCTTTTCTACCCTGAGGATCTTGTCCACTGAACAGGTCATTCACATTTTTATTTTCTATGCCTGAAAAACAAATAATCTTCTTTAGGTCAAAATGACCCACAGTGCTAAGACTACACTGGTGCTTTCTACAGGCATGTGTACTGGGGAGCTTTTGGACCTCACCATAGCCATCTATGGACATACTGGAGTCACAGTTCACATTAACATATTGGAATGGGGACAGCATATTTTGCTGTATGCTTGACATCTCCCATGGCTGTGGCAGGCTCAGAGCAGAACAGCTTGCTGCAGTTCTGCAGAGCAGTAAAGGGCATCGTGTTATCCTTGCAGTCTCAGCAACTGTGAGACTTCTCAGGCTCAGTTAATGCAGCAGAACATGGAAGGTAGAGCTCTGGGCCCTTGGGAGGGCAGTGTCTTTGTACAATGCATGTCAAAGCACTTTAACAAGACAGATGGGTATTGAGAGACAAAGAGAAGTTAAATGACTGTCCAAAGTTATCTAGGGACCAGTGGCCATTTATAAACATTTCTAAAATTCTTAAAGACTATTGGTTAGATTTAATTCAATATTAAATGGTAGAATTCTTTGGACAATAGAAACTTCAAACATGTGATGCCTAACAGCAGGTGGATTCACTCAGTAAGAAAATGGGGAGAGCACCTGTGCTGATAAGGAAAGCTCAAAAATCTTTGGAGACTACACACCCAAGAAAGGCCAAGAATAGGCTGGCTCTTGGGAGGCAGTAAAGGATTAATGACCCTTAGCAACAACTTGGAAGTTGAAAATGAATAATCATCCCCCAGAAGTACAAACAAAGCCTGGAAAACAGCTGTGATGACATCTCTGAGGAATTAACACTCTATTCATGGCTATGACAGTATGCAATATTGATAAATCTACTCCATTGTAATTTTGAAAATCTCTGGTGGTTTCCCATCAAAATCAGGGTGGATCCAGTTGGCAGCACTGCAAATAGGTATTACCCGGGTGTTATCAGCAGTTCCTGAACAGACATTTGTGGTACCATCCAAAGAGGTAAGTCCTTGCTATCCTGCCCATCTGTACTGACCCCAGAAGGAAGCTGCTGGCAACAACCAGTGAAACAACTCAAGAGTTACTTACTGTTCCGGAGTTTGCATTGGGCGGCTTGAGATGTAACTACGACACTCATCAGGGGCAGCTGATGCCTGGCCTTTGTCAATGATGACACTTCCCACCTCGGATCTAAGCAGACAATAGAAATCATCAGCTAAACAAATGGATGGTCCATCTCATGGTCATCACATAGCTAAGGAAACCAGCCCTGCTGAACAAGAGCAGCTTAGAGACGTACTCTATCAACTTACTGCCTGTTTCCGTATCATTCTTGAAAAAAGGAATCAGCTCTTTGAAGCAAAACCAAGGGGTTTAGGAGTTTTTCAGCTTTATTAATCCCTCTTCCCAAGTTTTTAATATGGTGAGCCTCAAAGCACCAGAGAATTTTTTTATTATTATTTTTTAATTACTCTTTTTTTTTAATAAAGAGGCATGTCAGGATTAGATTTCTTCTGGGGCTTGTGCCAAGGTTTATCTGTCAGATAAGCAACACTAAGGATGTGATACACATTAAAAGCTTTGTCCACCCAGTGTTTCAGGACTGATACTATGCTTCTTACTTCTCTTAACCTTTCCTCCTCCCAGCGTTTCCATTGCTATCAAGATAAACCACAAGGCATTCAACTTTCTACGTTTATGTTTGGTGGAGATAGTCATACAGCTATGTGCTTTGCCTTCTCCCTCCTAGACACCCACCTTTTGCTTCCAGAAGGTTTTGGCTCTTGCTCTGTTTCCTCTGTTTTTTTTCCTGGTATTAACTTTTCAGCACTGTCTAAGAGGGCGCTGAGAGCCACTCTCCGAAAGACATTTCCATGAGCCTCCTTAATAAACTGGACCAGCTGTCGGATATCACAGTACAAGCCCTGAGTAGCAAGACATCGTGAAAATGAAATAATTCAGTCTGCAGTTTGTCAAGAAGCAGTGAGAATCAATACTTTCTAAGGTACTTCAGCAGGCCATTACTTCCTCTAGCTGTTATCTCATATACTCTCCATATACAGGGTTTGTGTTTTCTGGCAGGGATCAAAAGCTGGAAACTCCATTTAGCGTACTCAGAAAAGGTTGACAATGAGGACCATTATTGTTATGGAACATGTTCTGCAATGGGCAGATGTAGAGCTGTGAGAGGTTAAAACAGCTGCAAGAGAAGGGAGTTGCAAAGACTACTTAAAACCTGTTTTATCCCCTTTACCTAGCCCACAATATTAAAAGGGACAAAAAAGCCAAATGAAGGAGCTGGGTGGAAAATAGAGTGCAAAAAATTTGCATGTTTTGTTTCAAAACCAGTGGGTGCCTTGGGATTGTTCTTAATTATTTTAGAGCTTTACATCATGGGAAGAGACAGGAATGACTCACTCATTCCACAACCTACTCCTACACTCAAGGCTCTTTTTAGTTCCAAACATTCATACACATCCATGATGTGATAAATCACCTCGATGTCTGAGGGCAAAAAGAACAGTTTTACAGAACCTGATTTTTTATTTTTCCTGAAAGATCTTGCATTATTCTGAAAATTCCCAGGTAGGAACTGCATGGCCAGCTTTCAACACAACAACAAAAAACCCCAAACAAACAAATAATTGCATCTATATACAATGATTAAGGCTCTTTTTTTCATAAGATATTGAACAGAAGATTCACTTTAAAAAGTGACTGAAAAACAGGTAATCCTCACATATATACTCTGCATACTGTGTTCTCCATATAGACACATTTAATAGTGATGTGTTTAAATTTCTTCTTACACACTAGCTAAAATAAGATCCAGAAATACATACACTTTATAAGGAAAATTTAGGCTTGGTAATCCTAGCCTACGTCCAACAATGGTGCATGTTTTTCTGCATCCCACCACCTAAATGTCCACTGAGAAACATTCCAAAGGAGGAATGTCCATAAGAACAAATAGACTGGGACATGGGCAGACCACTCTGCTGGTTTTAGGTGTTACTGTGTTTCCCTTTTCCCTCTCCCTCCCCCTCACAGGATTACTATCCCTTTAGCTGGACTTGAGTGCCTCTACAGCTCTACTGTGAGGATGAAGCACAAGAGTGCTTCTTGATTACTTCCATAAGAAAATCCTAATTTCTTATAATAAAACAGGTAGTCTGAGATCAGCTGTTAGATTAGTAACCAATTAGGAAAAAGAGCTCATATTATCCATTCTACTGACTACTTGGGGGCAATAGCATGTAGGAAGCAACCAGCAGCACCTCACTTTCCTCCAGGAATTCAGTAAATTGAATGTTTGTCTAAACCTTGGGAAGACCTACCAAACTGCTGTTCAGTAACGCACATACAGTGCCACAGGTGGGCCATGTCCTTAAACAAGTAAACTAGCTTTAACTTTGCTGAAAGGTGAATTATGCTGGCTGTGGTCTTGTTCATTAATCCCTTGCTCCAGACTATGCTACTAATCCACTTTTAATAGACCCCCAGAAAAGCCTGACCAGAGAAAAAAATGCAATTCAGGGTGCACAACTTTGTATCCTGTCCAAGTCCCCAAGTTCCAAGGGAAAGAAGGGCATAACATCTGTATCATGTTTCAACTGTGACTGCACAGCTTGCAACAGTCATGGGACTTGGCTAAACTAAATTCATTCTTCACTGTAAAGCCTCACTGTCCACACCCAAGTGAGAAGTACTATTGTTAACATGAACTCAAGTGCTTACCAGGTTTTCCGGGCTGTGCAGCTCATGTGTAGTGGAAGCACAGCGAGTGATCAATGACTTGAACATAGCACTCACAATAATACTCTCTACACTCTGGGCTGTAGACTTGTTGTCCATTGTGGTGAAGTTATTACCAAATCCAGCCTTGTCTGTAAAATTCAAATACAAGCAAGTCCCAGTTTTAGGAACGATTTGAAAAAAAGATGACTTAAAGACACAAGTAAGGGGATTCAGACACATAAGACAAGAACAAGTCGCCACCCATCCTGTCCTCAGTTCTCACAAGCACAGCCCACAAAAATAAATCGGAAAAGACAGGTAAAATAAATGAGAAAGATAAGATCTTGCCAGAAATAACTGGAGGACTCTAAACGGATGTAAAAGATCAGGACCACTCTGTCTTGCTTTTAGCCACATATCTCACTTCAAGATACACAGAATAATGTACATCTGTGATGGATGGATGATCCAGTGGATTGATTTGTGATCCTGGAATCAATGATCCCAAGAATGGATGTATTATCCTGAGGATGTTCAATTATTCTGGGATAGGTTTATGATCCTGGGATCGATGATTTGGGGAGGAATTGATGTTCCAGGGATTGATGATTTGAGAATCAGTTGATGAGCCTGAAAGTGATGATTCTTGGATGAATTAATGGCCCTGGAACCGATTATTTCAGCTCGACTGATGGCTCTGAGTTCAACTGATGGTTCTGGCTGCACTGTTGATCCTGGCTTCAATGACTTAGGAAAGGACTGAGAGCATTAGGATTGATAATTGGGGGATGAATTCATGGTCCTGTGATTGATGATTTTGGGCCTGACGGATGTTCCTGGGATCGATTCAGACATAAATTGAGATTCCTGTTGATCAATGATCCTGTAACCAATTGATGATCCCGAGATGGATGATTCTGGACTTCATCAAGGTTCCTGGAAATTGATGATTCTAGCATCAATTGAGGTACCTAGAGATTGATGATTAAGGGCTTGATTGATATTCCTAAGATCCATAATTCAGTTCTCAAATGATGATTCTGGATGCAATTGAGATTCCTGAGATCGATGATTTGAAGATCGATAGGGATTCCTAGGATCGATGATTCTGGCATCCATTGAGGTTCCTTAGATCAGTGCTTATGGTATTCGTTTACCTTCCTGGGATCAGTGATTCTGGCATCTAATCTGGTTCCTTAGATTGATGATTCTGGCATCCATTGTGACTCCTTAGATCGATGATTCTGAGCTCGATTGAGATTCCTTAGATGTTCCTGGGCTCGACTGAGATTCCTTAGATCGATGATTCTGGAATCCATTGAGATTCTTTAGATTGATAATTCTGAGCTCGATTGAGGTTCTTGAGATCGATGATTCTGACATCCATTGAGGTCCTTAGATCGATGATTTTGAGCTTGATTGAGGTTCCTGGGATCGATGATTCTGGAATCCATTGACATTCTTCAGGCCGATGATTCTGAGCTCGATTGAGGTTCCTTTGATTAATGATTCTGGAATTCATTAAGATTCTTTAAATCGATAATTCACAGCTCGATTGAGGTTCCTGGGATCAATTATTCTGGAATTCATTGAGATTCCTCAGATCAATAATTTTGGCATCCATTGTGATTCCTTAGATCGATGATTCTGGCATTAATTGTGACTCCTTAGATCAATTATACTGAGCTCGATTGAGAATCCTCAGTTCGATGATTCTGGCATCCATTCTAATTCCTTAGATCGATGATTCTGAGCTCGATTGAAGTTCTTGGGATCGATGATTCTGGAATTCATTGAGATTCCTTAGATCGATAATTATGGCATCCATTGAGATTCCTTAGATCGATGGTTACGGGCCCAATTGAGGTTCCTGGGCTTGATGAATCTGTCATCCACTAAGGATCCTGGGATCAATGATTCTGGCATCCATTAAGATTCCTTGGACTGATGAATCTGGCATCCATTCAGATGCCTTAGATTGATGAGTCTGACATGCATTGATATTTGTTAGATCAATGATTCTGGCATAAATTGAGATTCCTTAGATTGATTATTCTGGGCTCGATTGAGGTTCCTTAGATCGATGGTTCTGACATACATTGAGGTCCTTAGATCGATGATTGTGAGCTGAATTGAGGTTCCTTAGATCACTGCTTCTGAGCTCGATTGTGATTCCTTAGATAGATGTTTCTGTGCTGGATTGAGAATCCTCAGATCGATGATTCTGGCATCGATTCTGATTCCTTGGATCGGTGATTCTGGCATCCATTGAGATTCCTTAAATCGATGTTTCTGCGCTTGATTGATATTCGTTAGATCAATGATTCTGGCATCCACTGTGACTCCTTAGATCGATAATTCTGAGATCGATTGAGGTTCCTTAGATCGAAGATTCTGAGCTTGTTTGAGGTGCCTTAGATCGATGTTTCTGAGCTCGATTGAGAATTTTCAGGTCGATGATTCTGGCATCCGTTCTGATACTTTAGATCGATGATTCTGGCATCCATTGTGATTCTTCAGATCGATGACTCTGAGCTTGATTGAGGTTCCTTAGATCAATGATTCTGGCATCCATTGTGATTCTTTAGACCGATGATTCTGAGCTCGATTAAGAATCCTCATCGATGATTCTGGCACCCATTGTGATTCCTTAAATCCATGACTCTGAGCTCGATTGAGGTTCCTGGGATCGATGATTCTGAGCTCGATTGAGGTTCCTTTGATCGATGTTTCTGCGCCCTTGTTGTTCCTTAGATCGAAGTTTCTGCGCTCGATTGAGGTTCTTTAGATCGATGATTCTGAGCTCGATTGAGGTTCCTTAGATCGATGATTCTGGCATCCATTGTGATTCTTTAGATCGATGATACTGAGCTCGATTGAGAATCCTCAGATCGATGATTCTGGCATCCATTGTGATACTTTAGATCGATGACTCTGAGCTCGATTGAGGTGCCCTATATCAATGCTTCTGCGCTCGATTGAGGTTCCTTAGATGTATCTGAGCTCGATTGAGGTCCCTTAGATCGATGATTCTGGCATCCATTGTGACTCCTTAGATCGATAGCTCGATTGAGGTGCCCTATATCAATGCTTCTGCGCTCGATTGAGGTTCTTTAGATCGATGTTTCTGAGCTCGATTGAGGTTCCCAATATCAATGCTTCAGCACTCGATTGAGGTTCCTGGGATCGATGATTCTGGAATCCATTGACATTCTTCAGGCCGATGATTCTGAGCTCGATTGAGGTTCCTTTGATTAATGATTCTGGAATTCATTAAGATTCTTTAAATCGATAATTCACAGCTCGATTGAGGTTCCTGGGATCAATTATTCTGGAATTCATTGAGATTCCTCAGATCAATAATTCTGGCATCCATTGTGACTCCTTAGATCGATGATTCTGAGCTCGATTGAGGTTCCTTAGATCGATGATTCTGAGCTCGATTGAGGTTCCTTTGATCGATGTTTCTGCGCCCTTGTTCCTTAGATCGATGTTTCTGCGCTCGATTGAGGTTCCTTAGATCGATGATTCTGAGCTCGATTGAGAATCCTCAGATCGATGATTCTGGCATCCATTGTGATACTTTAGATCGATGACTCTGAGCTCGATTGAGGTGCCCTATATCAATGCTTCTGCGCTCGATTGAGGTTCCTTAGATCGATGTTTCTGAGCTCGATTGAGGTCCCTTAGATCTTTGATTCTGGAATCCATTGTGACTCCTTACATCGATGACTCTGAGCTCGATTGAGGTTCCTTATATCGATGATTCTGAGCTCGATTGAGGTTCCTTAGATCGATGATTCTGGCATCCATGGTGACTCCTTCGATCGATGACTCTGAGCTCGATTGAGGTTCCTTAGATCTTTGATTCTGAGCTCGACTGAGGTTCTCTACATCAATGCTTCTGCGCTCGATTGAGGTTCCTTCGATAGATGACTCTGAGCTCGATTGAGGTTCCTTAGATCTTTGATTCTGAGCTCGATTGAGAATCCTCAGATCGATGATTCTGGCATCCATTGTAATACTTTAGATCGATGACTCTGAGCTCGATTGAGGTTCCTTAGATCTTTGATTCTGAGCTCGACTGAGGTTCCCTACATCAATGCTTCTGCGCTCGATTGAGGTTCCTTCGATAGATGAATCTGAGCTCGATTGAGGTTCCTTAGATCTTTGATTCTGAGCTCGATTGAGAATCCTCAGATCGATGATTCTGGCATCCATTGTGACTCCTTAGATCGATGACTCTGAGCTCGATTGAGAACCCTCAGATCGATGATTCTGGAATCCATTGCGATATCTTTAGATCGATGTTTCTGCGCTCGATTGAGGTTCCTTAGATCAATCACTCTGAGCTCGATTGAGGTTCCTTAGATCGATGATTCTGGCATCCATTGTGACTCCTTAGATCGATGATTCTGAGCTCGATTTAGAATCCTCATATCGATGATTCTGGCATCCATCGTATATACTTTAGATCGATGACTCTGAGCTTGATTGAGGTTCCCTATATCAATGCTTCTGCGCTCGATTGAGGTTCCTTCGATGACTCTGAGCTCGATTGAGAATCCTCAGATCGATGATTCTGGCATCCATTGTGATACTTAGGTCGATGATTCTGAGATCGATTGAGGTCCCTTAGATCGATGATTCTGGCATCGATTCTGATTCTTTAGATCGATGATTCTGAGCTCGATTGAGGTTCCTTAGATCGATGATTCTGGCATCCATGGTGACTCCTTCGATCGATGACTCTGAGCTCGATTGAGGTTCCTTAGATCTTTGATTCTGAGCTCGATTGAGAACCCTCAGATCGATGATTCTGGCATCCATTGTAATACTTTAGATCGATGACTCTGAGCTCGATTGAGGTTCCTTAGATCTTTGATTCTGAGCTCGACTGAGGTTCCCTACATCAATGCTTCTGCGCTCGATTGAGGTTCCTTCCATAGATGAATCTGAGCTCGATTGTGGTTCCTTAGATCTTTGATTCTGAGCTCGATTGAGAACCCTCAGATCGATGATTCTGGCATCCATTGCGATATTTTTAGATCGATGTTTCTGCGCTCGATTGAGGTTCCTTAGATCAATCACTCTGAGCTCGATTGAGGTTCCTTAGATCGATGATTCTGGCATCCATTGTGACTCCTTAGATCGATGATTCTGAGCTCGATTTAGAATCCTCATATCGATGATTCTGGCATCCATCGTATATACTTTAGATCGATGACTCTGAGCTTGATTGAGGTTCCCTATATCAATGCTTCTGCGCTCGATTGAGGTTCCTTCGATGACTCTGAGCTCGATTGAGAATCCTCAGATCGATGATTCTGGCATCCATTGTGATACTTAGGTCGATGATTCTGAGATCGATTGAGGTCCCTTAGATCGATGATTCTGGCATCGATTCTGATTCTTTAGATCGATGATTCTGAGCTCGATTGAGGTTCCTTAGATCGATGATTCTGGCATCCATGGTGACTCCTTCGATCGATGACTCTGAGCTCGATTGAGGTTCCTTAGATCTTTGATTCTGAGCTCGATTGAGAATCCTCAGATCGATGATTCTGGCATCCATTGTAATACTTTAGATCGATGACTCTGAGCTCGATTGAGGTTCCTTAGATCTTTGATTCTGAGCTCGACTGAGGTTCCCTACATCAATGCTTCTGCGCTCGATTGAGGTTCCTTCCAGAGATGAATCTGAGCTCGATTGTGGTTCCTTAGATCTTTGATTCTGAGCTCGATTGAGAACCCTCAGATCGATGATTCTGGCATCCATTGCGATATTTTTAGATCGATGTTTCTGCGCTCGATTGAGGTTCCTTAGATCAATCACTCTGAGCTCGATTGAGGTTCCTTTGATCGATGATTCTGGCATCCACTGTGATTCTTTAGATCGATGACTCTGAGCTCGATTGAGGTGCCCTATATCAATGCTTCTGCGCTCGATTGAGGTTCTTTAGATCGATGATTCTGAGCTCGATTGAGGTTCCCTATATCAATGCTTCTGCGCTCGATTGAGGTTCCTTAGATCAATGCTTCTACGCCCGATTGTTGTTCCTTAGATCGATGTTTCTGCGCTCGATTGAGGTTCCTTCGATCGATGACTCTGAGCTCGATTGAGAATCCTCAGATCGATGATTCTGGCATCCATGGTGACTCCTTAGATCGATGATTCTGAGCTCGATTGAGAATCCTCAGATCGATGATTCTGGCATCCATTGTAATACTTTAGATTGATGACTCTGAGCTCGATTGAGGTTCCCAATATCAATGCTTCTGCACTCGATTGAGGTTCCTTAGATCGATGATTCTGGCATCCATTGTGATACTTTAGATCGATGTTTCTGCGCTCGATTGAGGTTCCTTATATCGATGATTCTGAGCTCGATTGAGAATCCTCAGATCGATGATTCTGGCATCCATTGTGATTCTTTAGATCGATGATTCTGAGCTCGATTGAGGTTCCTCAGATCGATGATTCTGGCATCCATTGTGATACTTTAGATCGATGACTCTGAGCTCGATTGAGGTGCCCTATATCAATGCTTCTGCGCTCGATTGAGGTTCCTTAGATCGATGTTTCTGAGCTCGATTGAGGTCCCTTAGATCGATGATTCTGGCATCCATTGTGACTCCTTAGATCGATGACTCTGAGCTCGATTGAGAATCCTCAGATCGATGATTCTGGCATCCATTGTGATACTTAGGTCGATGATTCTGAGATCGATTGAGGTCCCTTAGATCGATGATTCTGAGCTCGATTGAGAATCCTCAGATCGATTATTCTGGCATCCATTGTGATTCTTTAGATCGATGATTCTGAGCTCGATTGAGAATCCTCAGATCGATTATTGTGGCATCCATTGTGATACTTTAGATCGATGATTCTGAGCTCGATTGAGGTTCCTTAGATCGATGATTCTGGCATCCATTGTGATACTTTAGATCGATGTTTCTGCGCTCGATTGAGGTTCCTTAAATCGATGATTCTGAGCTCGATCTAAGGAACCTCAATCGAGCTCAGAGTGATTGATCTAAGGAACCTCAATCGAGCTCAGAGTCATCGATCTAAAGTATCACAATGGATGCCAGAATCATCGGTTGAGGATTCTCAATCGAGCGCAGAAACATCGATTTAAAGATATCGCAATGGATGCCAGAATCATCGATCTGAGGGTTCTCAATCGAGCTCAGATTCATCTATCGAAGGAACCTCAATCGAGCTCAGAAGCATTGATGTAGGGAACCTCAGTCGAGCTCAGAATCAAAGATGTAAGGAACCTCAATCGAGCTCAGAGTCATCGATCGAAGGAGTCACAATGGGTGCCAGAATCATCTATCTAAGGGACCTCAATCGAGCTCAGAGTCATCGATCTAAAGTATCACAATGGATGCCAGAATCATCGATCTGAGGATTCTCAATCGAGCTCAGAATCAAAGATCTAAGGAACCTCAATCGAGCTCAGAGTCATCGATCTAAGGAGTCACAATGGATGCCAGAATCATCGATCTGAGGATTCTCAATCGAGCTCAGAATCAAAGATCTAAGGAACCTCAATCGAGCTCAGATTCATCTATCGAAGGAACCTCAATCGAGCGCAGAAGCATTGATGTAGGGAACCTCAGTCGAGCTCAGAAGCATTGATATAGGGCACCTCAATCGAGCTCAGAGTCATCGATCTAAAGTATCACAATGGATGCCAGAATCATCGATCTGAGGATTCTCAATCGAGCTCAGAGTCATCGATCTAAGGAGTCACAATGGATGGCAGTATCATCGATCTGAGGATTCTCAATCGAGCTCAGAGTCATCGATCTAAAGAATCACATTGGATGCCAGAATCATCGATCTGAGGATTCTCAATCGAGCTCAGAGTCATCGATCTAAAGAATCACATTGGATGCCAGAATCATCGATCTGAGGATTCTCAATCGAGCTCAGAGTCATCGATCTAAAGAATCGCAATGGATGCCAGAATCATCGATCTGAGGATTCTCAATCGAGCTCAGAGTCATCGATCTAAAGAATCACATTGGATGCCAGAATCATCGATCTGAGGATTCTCAATCGAGCTCAGAGTCATCGATCTAAGGAGTCACAATGGATTCCAGAATCAAAGATCTAAGGGACCTCAATCGAGCTCAGAAACATCGATCTAAGGAACCTCAATCGAGCGCAGAAGCATTGATATAGGGCACCTCAATCGAGCTCAGAGTCATCGATCTAAAGTATCACAATGGATGCCAGAATCATCGATCTGAGGATTCTCAATCGAGCTCAGAATCATCGATCTAAGGAACCTCAATCGAGCGCAGAAACATCGATCTAAGGAACAAGGGCGCAGAAACATCGATCAAAGGAACCTCAATCGAGCTCAGAATCATCGATCCCAGGAACCTCAATCGAGCTCAGAGTCATCGATTTAAGGAATCGCAATGGGTGCCAGAATCATCGATCTGAGGATTCTCGATCGAGCTCAGAGTCATCGATCTAAAGAATCACAATGGATGCCAGAATCATCGATCTGAGGATTCTCAATCGAGCTCAGAGTCATCGATCTAAAGAATCGCAATGGATGCCAGAATCATCGATCTGAGGATTCTCAATCGAGCTCAGAGTCATCGATCTAAGGAGTCACAATGGATGGCAGTATCATCGATCTGAGGATTCTCAATCGAGCTCAGAACCGTCGATCTGAGGATTCTCAATCGAGCACAGAAACATCGATCTAAGGAATCGGAATGGATGCCAGAATCATCGATCTGAGGATTCTCAATTGAGCGCAGAAGTATTGATCTAAGGAACCTCAATCGATCTCAGAATCATCAATCTAAGGGATCAGAATGTATGTCAGAATCGTCGATCTAAGGAATCTCAATGGATGCCAGAATCATCGATTTAAGGAAACAGAATGAATGCCAGAATCATCAGTCTAAGGAATCTCAATCGAGCGTAGAAGCATTGATCTAGGGAACCTCAATCGAGCTCAAAATCATCGACCTAAAGAATCTCAATGAATTCCAGAATCATGGATCCTAGGAACCTCAGTCGAGCTCAGAATCATCGACCTAAGGAATCTCAATGGATGCCAGAATCATCGATCTGAGGAATCTCCATGGATGCCAGAATAATCAATCCCAGGGACCTCATTCAAGCCCAGATTCATCAATCCAGGAAATCTTAATGGATGCAAGAATCATCAATCCCAGGATCCTTAATGGATGCCAGAATAATTGATCCCAGGAACCTCAATGGAGCCCAGAATCATCGATTCCAGGAACATCAATCGAGCCCCAGAATGATTGAAGTCAGGAACCTCAATCAAGCCAGAATCATTGCTCAATTGATTGCAGCATCATCCATCTGTCCAACAATTATCGATGCAGGAAACATCATTTTTTTTCCAGAATCATCAATCCTGGCATCTTCTATCAATCCCAGAACACTAAAACCATCTTATAATCATGTATCCCAGGAACATCAATCGAGACCCGAATTATTGATCCCAGTGTCACCTCTAAACCCCAGACTAATATATCTGAGGGACAAAAATCGCTCCTAGAATCATCTATGCCAGGATTATTGATCCATCCCAGAATTCTAGATCACAGGGCTATCAATCCATACCAGAATTGCCCGCTCTAGGATCATAATTTAATCCAGGAATTTTTGTTCTCAAGATCAGCAGTCTATTCCAGAATCATACAAATGTCCATCAATTCATGCCCTCTTCATAGATCGATCTCAAGATCATAATTTCATCCCAGAACCATCAATCCCAGGATCATAATTTGACACCAATGTCATCTATCCCAGGATCACTAACCAACACCAGGCTCACCAATCGATCCAAGAATAATTGATCCCAGGCCCAGCAATACATCCCAGAGTAATTGATCCCAGAATAATAAACCCCTCCCAGAATCATTGATCAGTCCCAGACTTATCAATCCTGGAATCCTCAATCAGTCCCAGGATCACCCATCAATCCTAGTGTCATCAATCAATCCCAGAACCATCAATCCCAAGATCATGTATCAGTCTCACAATTATAGATCCAGTAAATAGATCCCAGAGTTATTGACTGATCCCTGGCTTGTCAGTCGCTCCTGGAAGTATTGATCCCAGAATTACTGACTGATCCCTGCATTGTAAATATATCCCAGAATCATGGATTCCAGAATCATCACTTGATCCCAGAATTGTAAATCGATTGCAGTATCATCAGTCAATCCCAGAATAATAAATCGCAGGATCACCCATCAATCAGAGACAGACATCTTCTTTACAAAAGTTGCTATATAGTATTTTTTCATGCTTTCTCTGAAATGCCTGAGATGAGAGGTGGGTTGTGACCTATCATTGTTAGCTATTGTTGAATGCAGTGACTAAACATAAATGTTTAGTCATTCTTATAGCACCTGGAATAATTTTTCTAATTTTAAAATAAAACATATATACATATATACACATAGACACACATACACACACACTTGTAACTGCAGGCACGTGCATCTATGTGTTCACGTTCTTGGACATTCAATGTATTCTTGCTATTTACTGCCTCACCTGAATCACCACAGGGGGTTTTAATGCTCAATTGTATTTCCATTCAGAATAAACCTTGGATTAAACAGGCCATTCCAGGTGGTGCTTCATCATGTCATGAAGCAGAAAACTCCCTGCCTCAGGCATAGTTGAATGAAAATATTTTCTTTGAAGAGCCATGAACAATAGGTCTTCAATTTCAGGTGCACTAGGTGATGCAAGATCACTAGGTGAGATCACTGGGTGTTCAAATCTGAAGAGATTCAACTCCCCTGACCCCCACTGGCTGAGGATACAGTCTGTATATTCTGAGGATAGTAATTAATTATTTTATTTTTTTTAAAGGAAAGGCATGGCTTGCTTCTGATGGTACTGTTATTCAAGTGAGAGTTTCTGACTACCAGCTGTACTTACTGTCAGTGACTGGCTCCATGCAGAATCCCAGTAAAGCATGCAGGAAATCCACCACATTATTGAGAGAGTCCCTGTTCACATAATCCCTCATGGTCTGCCGGAACTGCATCTTATCCAGTTTGTACAGCTTTGTGAGGCAGCTCTGAGCCTGCAATGATATCCATCAAATCACATCAAAGTATGCGTTCCAGTTTTGCTCATAGGAGCAGGGTAATTTTTGCTCTTGCTTAGCCAGTGCTTTGCTGTGCTGTCTAAATTAACCTCTCCTATGAGCCAGAAGGTTCAGGTCCTGCAACAGACAACAGGTTCACCTCTGAAGCAAACAAGAAGTTCAGCACAAGGAGACAGTGCTGAAGGCACCAAGAAGGCATCAGTACAGGTCCCACTGTTTGGAGGTGGTGGTGAAGTCACTGCCAGCCATGTCTCAAGCCTCTCCTCTCCCTAACCCCAAGGTAAAATCTCACCGAATATGAATGAAGTAGGAATGTACCACCTCAGTCAAGGCTTGTTCCCTTGGTGAAACAGGTTCTTAGCCTCAGGAATCTGCTTTTCAGCCTCTGGCTCAGACCCAACCCATTTGATGCACCTATACCTCCTTATCAATTTACACATATGCTACCTACAGCAGGGCGCTTAACTTCCCAATAAACTCAGACAAGATTGTCCATGCAGTCGACACGAATGGTGCATGCAAAGCAGTTTGGCCAGACAAATGCACAGAAAATGCAGCAGACTTAGACAGGTAGGAAAATCTCTTTCCATAAATTCAGTGAGTGTGATAAGAACCTCCAAGAGATCTACAATTTATGCTTAATGTTATGTATAGGCCTAAATGTTTTGTTGGCTCAGGTCCAACACAACATGAAAGCCTAACTGACATTTTGACAAATATAGTTGGTGTTTAACCAGTGCTCTGTGCAGAACCTTTCTACTGTTAGCACTGGGACTCTCTTACCCCATCTTGTCCCACTGTGTCAGAACTGACGTTGCTGCTGCAGTCTCCTCAGTACCCAGCAGTCTAGATAACAGAATGCTACATGTTGTGGAGGTAGCCAATCCATCTCTGAGCCATCTAGCTCAGAACCCAGAACCAAACTGTAGCTCTGCTGGCATGGCTCAGGTTAACCATAAGCCACGAAGGAGCACCTGGCTCCCACCCACACCATGGAGGGACACAGTGTCAGTTCTCATTACAGTCATCAAAAGTGCTTCCTGCTGCAAGCACAGAAGGCAAGGAGGAGGCATGTGCTGGAGAAAGCCTTTCAAAGGCTCTCCAAGGGAGTCAAACTCTTCTGGATGAAGTGAGATGTCTGGGCTACACCTGGGCACTTTCCACTGCTTCATCTTGGGCAGAATAAAAATATGTAAGGAATCAGTAGTGACCATCCACCCAGCCCTTCAACAGGACATGAGCCTTCTACTTCCTTGCAGCATTCTAACATGCCTGCAAGCACAGTGCACTCCAACTATCAGGAGCTGATGATGCAGCCCAGTAGCACCTGTCATAATCACTACTGGGAAAACTGGACATAACTACACCTTAGACTTTGGATATCCAGTCCAGGATAGTGGCACCTCTTGTAAATAGCATACTCTGTTGGGGTATGGTCAGTGTGAGAAATCACGCACACCAGCTCACACAGGGGACTCTCCCATTGTCCCTTCCCAGACAACCCATCCACTAGGGTGCTCAAAAGTACCCTGGGACTCCTGTGTGCTCTTAGCAAGCCCCAGAGGCTGGGAGGCAACACAACAGCTGAAAAAGTGCTACAGCTGGGCTGTAACACAGTTTGTGAGCTGGGGCAAAGACCAACACATTTACTGCCAGTACAGAGAAAGCTACAGAGGGTGCAGACAGCAAATCTCAGCAGCTGATGTCAGAAGTACAGGGGGGACACTTTAATGAGCTTTAGTTCTCTTACATTCTCCCGGAATACCTGGTGTCTCAGGCGATCTCCAGAGAGCCCTCGGTGTCCTTCTCCACAACCATAGGCACAACCGAGGGACTTCACAATTTTGATCAGCATTGTGAGTGCCAGCCTATGGGTGCTGAGCGATGGGCCTTCATCCTGAGAGTTACAGAGGGAAAGACTGTATGAAACCCTGGCACAATCACTGGCATTTTTCTAGCATTTTACTTTTAACAAGTTGCTGTCCATTTCTCCTCTCAGACACTCCATTACTGAGTTGTTAGTCTTGAAATGTTTACTCCTATTATTTTTCCAGTTTAGGGACCAGCCCTCTCCCTTTCAGCTCCCCTCAAAAGGTCATGCTATAAATATGAAGCTCCCTACATACTGCTATAAATATCATTCAGCACTTGAAAAAATTTTGCCCAAACCCCAGAGAGTTGGCTTGCTTGAGCAGAAAGACAAGTATCTTTTTACAATGCCTTATGTATTCAGCTACTATTAGTTGTTAAGTTGGAGGTTAGCAACACCATCTCTTGGTGAAATCTCATAGCAATATTGAAGAATGTATTCTTTCTGGCCATCAGGAAAAACAAACTGTGCTCACATGCTGGATTCTGTTTTTTCTTAAAAGCTATGAATAATAACAAGACCCCCCTCCCCCCCCCCCCCCATAAAATAATTGTGGTTGAGGGTTTCACGCACTTAGAAAAGATATTGAAAATGTCCATACAAGGCTCAAAACTCTGCTTTTGGCAGCTGCTTTGCTGGAGTAGTTGCAGTCCTTGAATTCCCAACTGTGTTTCTTGAGTGGAATCCCAAGTGGGGACCATAGCAAAACAAATTAATTTGTGATTGCAGTGCCAAAAAAAAAAAAAAAAAGGATGGAAAACAGAAGGGCAGTCGCATTCACATGCATGCTCTGTCTTAACAGAGCTAGATCTTTTGTATGTATGTATCTAGATCTTTTGTATGTATGCATGTATGCATATATCTAGATCAACTGTACGTATAAAGGGAAGCAAGACAAACCTTTTCTTGTTTTTTGTCATTCTTCTCATATGGCCCTCCTCCTCCACCACCACCTCCATCATTTCCACCTCCACTTCCTCCACCACTTCCACCACCTCCTTCTTCCCCTCCATCTCCTGCTCCACTAACTGGGGGAGGCACAAATCCACAAGCTGAACCACCAGAAGCAGCCCCTTTGAGCTGGAAGGATCCTTCACTTGGTCTTTTTTCAGGGGCCTCATTTTCTTTGTTCTCACTCTTCCTCCGAACCTTCTCTACACAGGGCACCACACCCAGCTGAAGTAAACACTCTACAATGTTCAGTGCCACATCACAAATCCGGGAACTGATGTCATGGTTCAGGACCAAGTAAACAGCCTTCAGGACCACCTGGGGGATTCAAACGTCATATTTTAAGTTAGACTTAGTTTCTCTCCTTATACTATTTAGTACCTGGAAATTCCAGTCACAGACCTGAGACTCATTATAGCAGGCACAGTACAAACTCAGAATGAAGTACATACAAACCTCACCCCCAAGAGCCCACAATCTAGGTGTAAGACAAGAAACCACAGGCTGGGCATAGTCAGGCAGAAAAGGAAACCACGAGATGACATCTGTGAGCCTGAGAACACTGCTTCAGTGCACCAGGAGCTGTCAAATCATTAAGGGGAATGCAGAAAAGGTGAGTTTTAAGGTGCCATTAGAAGAAAGGTGCTATTCAGTTTTATACTATTGCGTAAGAAACTTGGTGCATGCCCCAGGAACACAGCCATTAAATAAAATCACTTAAGATTTGATGTGTGCATTCCACATGCACATGCGCTCCTTGCAAGGAGTAAAAGGAGTTGCAGCATCTCAGAGGAGACTTTTATGATATGCACCAATGTATCTGACTGACCTTTATGTACTGCTGAGAGAAGTCAGATAAAGAGGTGGAGGAAAAGCCCATCAAAACCCTGATCTCAATGGTACAGCTATATTGACAGAAGAGGGACCTGGCTTTCCTCATTCCTTGCCAATTACCGAGAGATCCAGCATGCCGTTCTTGTGGACAAAGTTGTTGGTTCCATCAATGTGATCCGTGTCCTCCAGGCAACTGTAATTGATGCAGGAGTCTGTCAGGCTCCGTGGGAGGTTGGCACATGCGAGCGGCTCGTGGGGCATCTCAGGGATAGGCACCTGGTTGCAAAGCTTCCTCATGTGCTCGCTGAAGAAATCTGCGTAGCCCACATTGAATGAGGCCAGGGTAGTGTTGAAGGTGGCCACAGTGATGGTGGAGATCTGGGACCGCACTGCAGGGGGGAAAAGGGCTACCTGTAAATTTCCATCTCTGGAGTTATGACATGGCAAACTGAGGCTGTCCTTGTTTACAAGGGAGTAACTCTTAATGCAGCTTGTAATGCTGAAAAACAAGACAGATTCCTAATTCCTATCATGGCTACAGGTATGAAAGCATACATTCATTCCTTCCTTTAAGCCAGTGTAAACTAGAACAACCCCAAGCTTGCTCTTGTAGTACAGTTCCATGGCAGCTTAAGTTAATCCCAGTCAACTGGGCAGTTAAGTAGATCAGGGAGCTCAGCCAACCTAAATCTAATCAAAAAGGGGGATTAGCTTTGCTCCCTGTATTGGTCCAGTGCCTGGTCTTAAAAGCAGCACTGGCCCAGCAAGGGAAAGAGGAAGGACTCTGCAGCTGGATGCAGGAGTGAAGGTAGGGCAATAGCAGCATCAGTTTGAAACAGCTTTCTAAGTCACACCAGTTAGAAATATTTCATCACACCAGTTGAAAAAAATGGAGCAGTGTGTTCCTTACAGTACCTGTGACAGTCCAAACCATCTTCAAAAAACAAACCTGATCGATGAGAAAAGGCAATGTGGTGTCTAAGTTCACAGTGCTCAAAGGAGGGACCTCATGACCTAGCCAAGCTTAATTTTAGTTGGCTGGCTCAGGTAGTGACAGCATTTTGGGTACACAGGCCTAATTTTACCAAGAATTCGCTATGGTTTTACAACTCAAGCTGAACCCCAGGCCACAATCTTAATAATTTCCTACACTTTGTGCTTTGTAAGTAGGTTTATACATCCTGTAGTGTAGGAAGACCCTGTATGTCCCACAGTGTTGGTTGGACCACTGTCTGCCAGACAGTACAATAGCAGGGCTATGGAGTAACAAAGAACCTCTACCAAGGCTATTTAGTGTGTTTTAATTAACAAAATATTATATATCTAGTAAGAATCTTCCAGCACTGACTTGGGGATGGCCTGATGGGGGTCCTGGTAGACAGGAGGATGACCATGAGCCAGCAATGTGCCCTTGTGGCTAAGAAGGCCAATGGCATCCTGGGGTGCATTAGAAAGGGTGTGGCTAGTCGGTCAAGAGAGGTTCTCCTCCCCCTCTATTGTGCATTGGTGAGGCCGCATCTGGAGTATTGTGTCCAGTTCTGGGCCCCTCAGTTCAAGAAGGACAGGGAACTGCTTGAAAGAGTCCAGCGCAGAGCTACAAAGATGATTAAGGGAGTGGATCATCTCCCTTATGAGGAAAGGCTGAGGGAGCTGGGTCTCTTTAGCTTGGAGAAGAGGAGGCTGAGGGGTGACCTCATCAATGTTTACAAATATGTAAGGGGTGAGTGTCAGGGAGATGGAGTTAGGCTTTTCTCAGTGTTGACCAGTGATAGGACAAGGGGTAATGGGATCAAATTGGAGCATAGGAGGTTCAAGGTGAATATTCGAAAATTTTTTTTTACTGTGAGAGTGACAGAGCACTGGAACAGGCTGCCCAGAGAGGTTGTGGAGTCTCCTTCTCTGGAGACATTCGAAACCCACCTGGATGCGTTCCTGTGTGATGTGCTCTAGATGACCCTGCTCTGGCAGGGAGGTTGGACTAGATGATCTTTTGAGGTCCCTTCCAACCCCTAGGATTCTGTGATTATGTGATTCTATGATATATTATGCAAATAACAACTTGCCTGAGGGGTAACTACATTTCCTCATGGCTTTTGCAACCCTGCCAACACTAAACTAGCACTTTTTATTAGGAGAAATGTTCCAAGGCCAATCGCAGTGCCTTGAATTAGGCTACAATTGGGTCACTGATCAGGGCAGAAATGAGCTGCCTGTAATCACAGGATTACTTGCTGGAAAATGTGACTTTTTAATGGCTGAAATTTGCATGGTGAAGATAATAATAAAGATGGCAATAGGAAATTTTATTCCTGAGCTACCAAGTTTGATTATTATCCACGGGTAGCTTCCACAGGTAGCTATTTTTGTTTCACTAAGGTTTTGAAATGGGTAACAAAAACCCATATCCAAATCCTAAATAAAGTAACTTTTCCTGTGTTGTGTCTTTATTTCATCATCACTGACAGGACTGACTGCTGGATGGGACTCACAGAGGCAGGGAAGGAGGACTAAAGACTCTTCATTTACATCATGCATGCCTGTAGCACATGCCCATGTGCCTGTGACTATTCTTGAGCAGCTGCCTAGGACATAACTAATTTTTATTTCTGCTTTTCACTGTGTCAGCTAGAAGAAATTAGTTTTTTATCAAATGTCTCCTGGTCAGGGAAAGTACACAACAGATGGAAAATCATTAATAACCAGTATGCCTGGATATAGTTGGTCACACAAAACAGAAGACATAGGTAGTGTTTGTACTTACTCTCTAACTACAGAACAGTTCATTCAAAGTCACAGACTATCACTAGAAATAGTATGATTTGTCCTATTATTCACATGGTTACTGCACAATTGCACCTGAGGTGCAACTAGAAAAGTAAGCATTGCATATGGCTACCTCTTAGAATAAATTTGGCTGGGAAACTGGTGCAGTGAGTGGAATTACGGTCTATAGAATGAATGCAGGTTTGGAAGACAAACTCCACAAAACTGATCCAGGGGAAAAGCTTCACTCAGGAGTGTGGAGATAAAGACGACATGCTCACGCTGGGTTAGAGCTGATGCAAATGCATCCTTTCCCAGACGATTCAGATTTGCTGTGCTAAAAGAGTATGGATCTTTGAGAGCTCCAAGGCTACAGCACATATCACATGAGCGCATCTGTAGCCTTCTACACATGCTGCCTGACAGCTTGCACACAGAGAGACTGTGCCCTGCTCCATGGGGTGAGGGATACCCCATTCCCTCATCAAGGTTTAAGGTTGCAGTTGTCACAAGTGAAGCCCAATCTCTATGACCAGGTTTGGCCAGTAGCACTACACATGAGAGACAAAACAAATTAACTGTGTTAAGCAACAGGAGCAGTGCCAGCAAAGTGCTCTGGTGAAGAGAGCCCTGCTGAGAGCTTTCCTCTGCTTAGCTAACATTGTTTGACAAAGGTGGTGTTGCCCTGTCAATAAAGCCTTCCTTCTGGATCAGACTTCATCCCTCCAGAGGCTCTCCCATCCTGGTCACATTGGCATTGCTATTTCTGCAGAGGGCCCTGCGATAGATGAGCCCCAGGCAGATTTCAAGTAAATTTAAAAGCAAAGCTTCTATTTGGAACCAGGGGAGTTAAGAAAAAAAACTCTGATTCTGAGCACAATCCAGAAGTTGGGGACTGTGAAGGGGCATTCAATGCCACAAGATTACACACAAAACCACTAAAGTTAGCAATACCAAGTTTCTTCCCAAACTTCTGTGCTGTATTGTGGAAAGGCAAAAAAACCCCAAACCTTCCCTTTCTCCCTGCTGATCACTGATTTGTTTTTAATTTATTTATTTTTACAAACTGCACCAGATAAACAGGAAAGGTTTGGAACACTTTTCTACACAGATAAAAAAAACAAAACAAAGCAAAAACCTCAATTAATGGAGACGGAAAAAAACCCAATTAGTTACACACTCATACATGAAAACAGTAACACTTCCTCAGCTTCTTGGAGTTAATATCTCAGTGAAACGTTTACTTCCTGATGAGTTAATTTACCTTCTTTGACTGTGTTCTCCCCATGGCTGTTCGAGTGGTCCGGCAGATCCGAGACCAGCGTGTGATGTGAATGTGAATGCCTGGCGCTCAGGCTCTCCATCTCCGTTGCTGTGTCAGAGCTCCCCCGCCTGGTAAACTTTCCTAGGTTAAGGACAAGAAACGGATATTTAGTTTATTCATCTGAGAGGTGCTCAGAGGCAAGAGTGAACCGAAGTTAGAAACTGAAGGATTGGTGTCAGCAAAGGTTAAGGCCTTCCAGGACCCCATGAAGCAGAACCAAATATTATAGTGGAATATCTCGTGGGGGTTCATTGACATGTAGACCAAGAGTACAAACTCTCGAAAGGCTCTTTCCCTCAGCACACTGATTTAACTGACAGCCACACTGTCACCCTCCAGCAGCTTGAGGAAAACAAGATTGGACAGCACTGAAAGACTCCACCCTTTGGGGCAAGTTATAGGAATTTTGTTTCTTCCCCCCTTGTTGAAAAGAAATAGGGATATTAGGATGGGGAGCACTAAAGCAAAGGATTTGTTGACCATTTGACCTGAAATACATTATTTCACTGAGATATCAGAATGAAGAATTTGCAGGTTAACTCAGGACAAGAATCTGGAGCCCCTGTGATCAAAATTTAACAAACTTCTTGAGCTACTGAAGATATGGGAAAGAGGATTTGGATACTAAGTTTGCCATTCTTGTACAAATCTGCAGGTGTTTATGTACTAACTATTGACAAAACAGATGAGAATCTTTAATTATTCATTTGCCTAAGTTAATTGTCTGGTGTCCCAAAGAGGGACATGTTTACAATAGAGAGTTTACCAAATGATGCCATCCAAGCTGGTGAAAATGAGAAGGCTCTGGCATGGCCTTAGGCAAACATCTTGCTGCCAAACATCTCCGAAAAAGGGTGCCAGGATGACATCCTATGACATTAAGAGTAAGTTTGTGAAACAGAAACAATGCCTAGACACTGTTCAGTGAACTTGGAAGCTTGAAGGAGCCAATATTTACATTTAAACACTGTAACTTTGCACTGTCCAGACAGTATAATTCTCACCATCTGAGATAATACCCTATTTATCTTGTATCCACTTGAGGAAGACTGTGAATATTTTGTGCTCTTCTTCTAATGACCATATTGCTGCCTCTCCAGAGAGTTCTCTTTAAAAGAAGAGAGGGCAACCATTCCCTGAATCTATTTTAAGCTGCACTTGTTCCATACTTGCTACCATTCAGGGAAAGTGGATAGAAGTGTTACAGCCATGACTGCAGGTTGCTACAGTAGCTACTATTCTGATAAAGATGGCAGTTTTCAGAGAAAAAGTGAACTAAAGCCTAAGTCATTCAAGGTCTCCTGTCAGCACAGTTGCTACTTCTCCAAACAAGTGTGTAATGCTGCAAACAGAGCCACGGATATACGGTGCTGAAAAGATGGATGAAGAAATAAAGAGCCTCTGCTGTTCTCTGAATATTCAGGGCAGGAATGACACAGAACTTGGGGCAGAGATAACTCCATCTCACCTAATATGGTGGTTTGCCATCCTCCTCTCTCAAGGCCACGCCGGTCCTCTCCGATTCCAGAGAAACTGCCAAAGGAGAAAGTGCTGCGAGTGGGAGACACATCCAAATGATCCTCGTGGAGGAGGAAGGGCACCCCCATCCTTCGCTGCCTCTTCTTCCCAGTATGGTGGAAAGGAATTGACCCTTTTCGCTCACGCTCCCTGTCCTCTTTGCGGCTCTTGAACTGCAGAAGGAAGAGTAGGTTTATGAGAGCAGGTAGAGGCTTAAAAGCTTGGCAAACTAGCATTAGAAGGTAAAACATAACACAGATCTGTGGCCCAAGTGTAATCATCCATTCTGAACTTTTTATCTTGCCCATTTATTGTGTTAGCAACTATCTGCGCTCTGGGACCATATGAGTATTTAAAGAAACTCAGCCTTGCCCCAGGCTGGGATGGATGCCCTTGTATAATTTTATGACATTCTCAGATCATGGGCTAGATTTGCAGAATACATGAAACTCTGCTAAGTATCTTGGATGGCTGCAAACTCAGAGCTTCATGAGGTAAAAACATTGGAAAAACTTACTGATTTCACTGGGACCACAAGAAGTACCAGCACTTAAAAACCAGCACTGCTAGAGTACCCTCCCCTCAAGCAGTTTCAGCAGGACAGTTATTTGTACAAAGATTTCAGTATTGTGTTTGGAATGTGCATATAAAAACCTATGTAATAACACAGAGAATTAACTTCCAGTGAAAAGAGACATCGGTCTCACATATGGCATGAAAATACAGTCCAAGCAGACCTTCAGTTGCTATTTGTCAGGTGCTGAATCATAAATAAATTGAAGTACAACTTCCTTCCAGTCACCTTTTTAAAGATGTTCATCCCCAGGTCTGTTGAGAGATCTGGAACTGCTGGTCTACGCAAGTTGGTCAGTGAAACCTTGGAAAATGCTTCTGTGCTTAGTGATTTCTCTTCCTCATTACATTTCATTGTAAGATCCTGTGGTTGCCAGAAGAAGACAATAAGTACAAGGAGAAATAGAGGGAAACCAGCTTAAAAAAGCTCTTACTTCCAAGACCTGTCATAGAGTTGTCCCGAAAATAACTGACATCAAAAGGAGCACTGTAGACAAAAAGAACCTTCAGTTTGTTACACAAACCACTATTTGCACATTTTAAGAAAAACAAAGGAACAAAGTTTAGAAAGTCCCAGAGTTATTGACCTTGTCTAATATTTTTGTCACCACAGAATAAAAAATGACATCACATTGTGTTGCCACAGAAAGCCTCAGGTATTGCTGTCAGTGTGATCTAGTTGCATGGAAGACTCATGTTCTGTTCAGCTCTGATTCTGATCCCAGGTATGACTCTGGGTAGCTGACAATCTTCTTGAGGCCTTAGTTTATATTTATGAGCAGTCACAATGGCCACCCTTTGTGAAGCATTTTATTTAAGATCTAAGAGAATATGTCCTTCATGACTTATGCCCTTAAACATGTATTTTGGAACTGAACTACAATAAGCAGCACTGTCTCTTGAAGAGACTTGATTTGAAAAAAAAATATATTTACTCACTAAAGAAACATCAGACTTCTACATCAGTAAGCATCCTTCACTTGTAACAGAGCTCCAGGATCTGTCCATCAAGGTTGTCATAATAGTTCATATTAGTGAAAGCCCCTGTATTTACAGCACAGAATGTCCCACACAGTGAAAACCTTGAGATTAATTTTTGACAGTTCAGCAGAGGGCACTCTGCTCCCCTTCTGCCCTGAGCCACACACATCACAGCTGCCAACTGAAAAGAATGGCTTTGCTACAAAAGGTGGCATAAGCTCAGCTCCTGGCCATCTGTTCTCATTAAAGATCTGATGCCACTTTTCATGAGATGTTTGTGCAGCTGACCTGACCAAATTCTGGCAAGATAATTTTCTTCTGTCTAAATATCAGCTTGTTTCCAATGGAGATGCTCTTTATCCTCACTCCCCCATCAGAAAGCTTGTGCTAAACAACTGAGTCACGTTAAAATACCTTTTTGCTTTCATTCCAGAGATAGCCACATGGCACCATAGATTAAACAACTCCTAGTGTATAGGAGGTGTAGATTCTGGCTAGGCAGATTGTGTGTTGCAGAGCTCACAAGTATGCCATTGTATATATATGAAGGTCCAGCAGAAGCCAGTGAAAGCCTTTGCAGCTGATGTCCTAAGCACCAGGTACTGTGTTTGCAGTACTGAGCACTGGGGACCACACATTCTTCAGAGACTTCTCAGACTAATCAAAGACTGCCCTTGAATCCTTCCTATTAATTTTATCGACACAAGAAAGAAGGAGACACACAACAGAAGGATTCCTTTTCACAGCTGTTTTCATTCACATTCAGTCAGGATATGACATAAATAATTTTGTATATATATAACTATATATTCAGGGGAGGAGTCATACATAAAACCCCACAGACAGCAAATTAGGGTTCAGCCCTAGGTGCTCTCAACAGTGAAGCCAGCAAGTACTTCCTGTGGCTTGGTTCTTAGTTTTACAGCTCTCTGCCTTCTTCTGGCTGGAAAACATTGTATGACTTTATTTAAGATTCACTACCTTTGCCCATTAGTCACTAAATCAGTGCTTTATTAAGTGGCTTATGGTCACCAAAAAGATAAAGTGAGGATCAGGGTCTGCTGGGATACAAGCCACGCAGACAGACAGAAAGAACAGCCCCACTTCTGAAAACTGCTATGGGTAGGTATCAAGCAAACGACACTAGAAAACCAAATTACAGAATCACTTCCAATGCACAGTGTGGTATATGATGTATTTCAATGAATCAAGCTAGCATTCTTGTTGAACACTGATTGAAACTGTGGCTATTCAGTGCAGTAGGCCATGTGGCAGTTATGATATGCAAAAGATGGGTAAGAAAGCAAAATAGTTTTGGGGCTGCTCTCTTAGATTTTGTTGTTTCTGTTTTCTATTGCCTTCCTTCTGCATGACTGTATGCCTACCAGCTCATTAGTACTTTTCTCAGCTCTCAAGATATTACACTTGATGCTCTCGGCTTTATATTAGCATTACAGTCAGCACAACAGCGGCATTGGTTTTATGCTTAATTTAAGCTTTGGCTCTTTGCCCCTGCAATGTTAGTGCAAGGCTGTAGAGGTTTGTGAGCCTCTGAAGGTTTCATTTCCTAGACCTGTCCTTACACTGAATTTACTGCATACAGATGCAATGCAGGTTTCCTTTATCACGTGTTGCCAGGTCTGAAATATGTTTAGACTAAAGTAACTTTCTAGAGGAAGCTAGTATTCATTTTATTCACCCTCCTTGCAGTACCCCTTTTCCTGCTCAATAAGGAGTGCTGGCAGGATGCACTGAATCTTCCTCTAGGCAATACATGGAGGATGTTTTTCATGTTCTCTTGATCCCACCTCCTTTAGCCCAAGCTTATATTTGAAATGTGATTTCAGGCACACAGAAACCAACAGGAAGTGTGAGGGTTTTGCTGAGGCTTAGGAAGATGCAGGAAGTTACCCCAATAAACTGCAAAACAATAGAAAGAATGTGGATTTACCAGAAAAATTTACTGGTCCCTGATGCGATTTGCAGGCTGCTGTTTTTGTCTGTAATCACTTTCTGGCTGCCACTTCAAATCTATCCCACTGAAACACAGAGTGCTGGTATTTTTTGAGAACTTATTGCTCAACTTGAATTGATGACATTGCTTTAGGAGTTTAAGAACTAGACAAAAAACCCCAGACTTTAACCATTTCCCTGTGTCAGATGAGCTGGAGAAGTCTGAGCATACAACCCCTTGTGTTGACAGAAAAAACTAACAACTCTTAGCCCACTGGAGGTGGCATTCTCTTCTCTGACTAGCAGAGAGCCTTGAGTGATGAGACTCCGAATTTAAGAACAGCAGTTAGGGCCCTACAGCTGGCTGGGATGAAACAGAGCCTAGGTGTCTCTGTGCATAACAAAGAATTCAGTCCTCAGAGTTGTAAAGAAGGGGGGCATGAGCTGAAACTTTTGCTGCATGGAAGATCGTTTTCTCCTCCATCACAGATGTTCTGCATAACAAATTTGAAACCTTTTAAAACCAGATTCCAGTTTGATGGAGTAAAAACACACACGACTGACACAGAAGTTACTGAAAGCAATCAAACCTAGCCCTAGAGAGAAGAATGCCCTTGACAGACTTCTCACATTAACAGCTAGAAAGTACCCAGTGGAACTGCCAAATGGATTTAACAGAAAAACGTTAGTGAAGAGCAACTGAGCAAAGGAATCATCTGGTAGAGAAACAGCCTGGAAAAGCAAGAAATAGCCAAGTGTGTGAAAGGACAGAAGTGTTTTCCTGTATAGAGAAGAACCAGCAGAATACTAGTGCAAACAACAGCTACGGAAGACAACTGCATTCTTGCTGCCAGTGTGCCAAGAACCACGGACTGCACGCCATGTTGCACTAGGAGCTAAACTTGTGCAAAATATCTGAGTTGCTATGAGCATGGAAATAGTGGACCCCACCAACAGCAATATCTTCCAATTCTCTCTGCAGGAGATGGTATTAAGGAGGATTTTCTGCACATGCATAGTAATCCTATAAAATCCCCACGCAAAGGTAGATTAAGATTGCATAATAGTTCCTATCACCTGGCGTTCGTGGAGATATTTCAAGCTTCTACAGGGATGAAACTGGCAACATTTTATAGAAATGACACTAAAGTGTAATACAGATTATACAACACTGTTGCTGCTGAGTCCTTAAAACCACAAGTAACCACCAGCCCTTGTAAAAATCATAACAACGGCTATTTAAAAATAACAGTACTAATATTTACATCGTTTATATTGACTTCTGGCTTAGCAGCATCTGGGCTGTACAGGAGAGAAGGTATTTCACTCTTCTCCCTTCTAAAATGGCAGGTCAAAAACTGTCAGAGCTCTACAATTCTGAAAGCAAGGATTTTAAGAAAGAAACACCAGAAACTAAGAGGGTTCTGACTCAAAAAAAGACATTTGACAGCAACATTAATGGAAGACAGAGCCTTGTACTTGAGGTGTGTCATAAAATTGGACTGCAAAAATAGAATCTGTATTAAATATTGTTAGGCAGTTCCTTCAAGTTAGTAAATCAGAATTTGCTGTTAAAAGCCCACATGACAGGAAAAGAGTGCACAACCTAAAAGTAGCACAAATCAACAAGGAGATTAACTGAAACTGCAGTAGATTCCCTTTTTACGCCTGGAACTAAAGTGAGCTACCCAAAAGAAAAAAAAAAAAAAGCAAAACTTTAACATAAAGTTCTTTACTGCACCAAGGTCAGGCATCTGGCATTGCTTTTCCAGCAAAACAGGGAGCAAGTCTTGACACCCATTAGGACAATTTGTCTATTGAGGTTTTGTTGGTAAATATAAAGGTAAAAGTTACGTTGATAAAGGTAAAAGCTGTGCAATAAGAATAACAGCAGGAGAAGTGGTAACAACATGGAGACCTTTTGCTTACTGCCACTGTTTGCAAAGTCTACTCCAATATTTTAAGTCAAGTGCATGCCTGGTGTGTGCAGTGCTGTACTGCACACAATCCCCTTTCTCTCTTTTGAGGGGTTACAACAAAGCAGCTCAGTAAGTCCTGAGCATTACATCATAATGCAAAGACAGTCTGATTTCTTCTGACAACTACATTAGTATATTTTCACACTAAAGTATAATGTTATCACAATTCATTCTAGATTAATTATCTCAAATCAATGCTCAAGCTTTCAGCAATTAGCTCTGGCTCTCTGCATCAGATGGTGCCTCCAAAACCCTCAATGTTCTGAGGGTCTTTTTCTGACCTCTGGACAGTTTAACCAACACCAAAGCTGTGCTTTTCACTAGTTGTCCAGCTATCACTTCCCAGCTTCACCACAACAGTTGCTGTTTTCTTACTACTAACAACTGCTTACCTGAGTTTTGTGGGTATTCACCAGAGAGGGGGCAGCAGCCACCATGGAGCTGCTGCGAGGTCTTGGTAAAGGGGTGATCTCTGGCTCAGGTGGTTTCTCTGGCTTTTCTTGCAGCATATGCCTCAGCCTCTGCAGGTAGTACATGAGTGACCACTGTGTGCCCTCCTCGGACCAGTGTGGCTGCAGCAGGCAACGCAGCACCGCCACATCGAAGTATGTGGCATAGCGAGACTTCTGGCACGGTGGGATCACCAAAGACACCCTGTTCCAAAAAGCAGGAGTAGAAAATGTTATTCATCATGCTCCTTAGCCCCTCTTGGATACTCAGCTCTCTGAATAAAGAACGACTCAACAATGATCTGCCAGGTTTGTATGTTCCAACTGTTCTTAAGGGCTCAGTCTTGAGACCAGTTTTCTCTGATAGTTGGAAACCAGTTCTGTCCAAGCATGCATGATGGTCCACCCCAAAAGACCCAAGAGCTCTACTAGGAGGCCTAACATTTCGCCACTCATCAAGAGCTGTAAGACATTCTCATTCTCCTGCCACCTGCAGAAATCTCTGGGATGGGCACACAGCCGTGCCTGTTTGAGCTTGCAGGGACATTTGACACTGGCCCTTTGGGACTAAGGCCCTGATGGAGGAAAGCATTACTGATGACACAAAGTAGAGATTTAGCTTTCAGCTCCCTGGAGGACTCAAGTACATGCTTTGTTAAGTGTTTTCTTGGAGAGAGCTGCTTTTTTCAACTGTGGTCTAAAGATAAGCCTCAGCACCTGTGCTAACCGATTCATTTGTTCAGCTGGAAAACAGCAACCCTTGAGCATCTGCTGCTCAGATACTAGTAATACATTTAGAAATGCTTTACATTTGTACACATGAGCTCTTACTTAAGAAGGAGTAGGCAGGGCAGCTAAGTTAGTTAACCCTTTAAGCCACTTACAGTGATTCTTATACAAGTAAAAGTTACTGTGATGATGACTCTTTGCCAAGGTGTGCTAGAGAAAAGGACCCTTTCTAGCCTTCATTATGGTTTTCCTGCCTTTCAGGTGATGTCATTTCCTGACTGCTTTTAGTACAGAATTTCCTAAGTACTGTAAAACCTAGTGCATGCAACAGCAAGATGCCTGTAGGAATGAGACTCCAGAGATTTCAGAGGTATATCTGTTCTCAGAGACAGCCTTATTGCAAAAAAATGCCCCAACTTTTTTGCTATTTCTTTTTTACACCACTTCTCTCCCAGCAGAGTACAACTGGCCTGATCTACCCTCCATACAGTTCCTAACTGTTAGGAGACAATCTGTCAGAAAAAGAAGGAGTGAAAAGGAGTTGGAGGCATGAGAATCAGATGGTAAAAGAAGGTATGAAATGTGTGGGGTGGGGCAAGAACTTGAGATCTATTTTTTTTGCCTGTGGAAGTATACAATTTGAAGGTTTCAACTCAGTGTCTTAGAAACACGCCTCTGTGAACTGAGTACTTCTGTGATTTTTGGATTCTATAAAAATCAACAGTACTTCCATGAATTGTATTGTCAGGCATTTGGGAATATTTTTTAAAACAACATTTATATTATCAATTCCACGAAACAACATGCAAAGAGCATTGGCAGGACACCCCTGTCTCAAGCTGGGTACCACCACATTGTGCACAGAGGTGTCCAAGGCCACAGTCCTGCAAAGCATTAGGGAACAAGCAGCAACACTGCCCAGAGGAACCTTTAAGTGCTTAAAGTGAAGCGCTTGCCTGAAGTGCTTTGCTGGATCACTGCCCAGTGCCACAAAGCTGTGTGTTGCATCCAAGGCAGAGATAGGACTGGCAGAGAAGAAAGAAGTGTGCAGTGAACATTGACACTGCTTGGGATCACTTGAACCCTGCTCCATGTTTGGCAACGGGGGGCAGGTGGCAAGGCTGGGTTTGCAGCAATGTGGGCATCTAGAGCTCCAACCTGCAGGAGCTGGCTTGCTGCCAGCCCCACAGCCCAATGTTGAAGGCACTTAGCGACTGCAGACCAGTCAGTTTGTGTCTGCATATGTCACTATACACAATCTATAGATTCCAAGCTTCTCTCTTAGTGCTATATTCAAAGTAAAATGTTACAAGTTTGATGAGTTTAAAATCAGCTGTTATAAAAACCTTGAAAACTGAATAAGGAAGGAGAAAATAATGATAAATGGAAAAATGCTATTAAGTTTTCCCCATAAACCTGATGTGAAGGCTGCTTTTGTCACAGCTGAGATTGTGTCACATAAATGCAGCCTGTAAAAAAACGTAAGGATAGCTGGGATACTCAAAGTATCCCAGCAAAGGAAATAGAGCCCATCACCTCATCAGCACAAGTGAAGGATGAGGTGCCTATGTGGCAAACATGGGGGAGTCTGAAAGACTGTGTCGACTCAGACACATGGGCAAACCCAAGGCACAACACAGCCTGGAGCAAGGCATGTTCTCTTGATGAAACATTTGTCACTAACGTTCTTCCTGCAAAGTCTGTTTCCCAGGCAGTGTGTCCAAGACACCTGCTGTGTTAAGGGCTATAGCTTTATTTGCCTCAGTGTTAAGCTGTATCGTCTGTAAATGGAGAATTTCACTGAGTGGAGCAGGGATAATCAGCCAGGATCAGAGGAATGAGCCATTTCCTCAAGAATTGTCTGAGGAATCAGAAATTAAACTCTGTGCTTCATTTTGAAGGAAACCTAGTGCTCATATAATCAGCTCTTGGTTGCCTGTGACTGCAGGGAGGGCGGAAAGGCAGCCTTCCTTCAGTCCCTGCCCAAGGACAAAGGAATACTGCGGCTGTTGGTAAGTAGAGTAAACAACATTTGTTCCCCAGTTGTCTGTTGCTTGGCAACCAAAGCTCCCTGCACAGTTTTAACTGATCAATGAGTCCTGCAAATGAGGAGACATAATGATGCTCTCTTCCAAGCCTGTCTGAAGCTTCTTTCCCATAGCAACCACCAGACCCAGCTTGACAAATTGATCACCTGATGCTGTGTTCTTAAAAGGCTGCTTATTTTTTTATGGCTGTGGACTCTCTGAGCAGTAGTGTTCAAACACAGAGAGGCAGTTCTGTTCCCAACTTCAGTTGTACTGGCTTACATTAATACAAGTTAAATAAAGACCCAGAACTGACAGCAGGCTTGATACAAAATCCCAAGGGAAGCCTCCTGATGGGATCAGAACCTTAGAGAACAGCTTTGCCCTTTCCACCAGTGAAAGGGTGCAACAAACCCCTTTTTGAGAAATCAGAGCTGTTCCTAGATGGTATCCAGAAACCCACTCCATCCCACATTTCTTCTGTTTCTGTAATGAAGCAATTTCTTAAAATGTTGCAGTGTTTTGGATATGACATTTCCCAAAAGAGATAAGCAACAGGAGAAAGTTTTCAGGAGGCGTTTAAGAGACAGTCCTAAATCCATAGAGACCTAAAAATATAGCTAGGCTTCCCTCCCTCTCCACTCCCTGAAAACACTCACCAGCTTAATTTATTTTATGGCACTACTGAGCATCCAGCACTACTGAAAATCTGATTCTATTTTACCCACTCAAATCTAGATTAAAATAAGTTAATTTATCAGTGTCATGCTGAAAAATCATGGCTCGAGCTCTGCAGGGCAAGCTAGGGGGATGTTTATGTGGCTGCACTTCTCTGTTAGTCTGTCCCTTTGGGTCAGTAGTCTACAGCATGCTAAGCAGCACGATGCAGAGAGGGCACAACGAAGGCAATGAAGAGAGGCCCTCAAAAATCCTTTGCCAAAGGCAAAGAAAATTTTATCAAAAGGAAGCCAGAAAAGACACCAGCTGCCCAAGGCTGAATCTAGCTATGGAGGGTGGAACCTGCAGGTTACTTGTTAGCATCTTTAATTGTAAGAAAACCAGATAGGCAAAGACCAAAGAAACTGTCCCAACAGACCAGCTAGAGATTTCTCCAATGAAAGTGGCACTGAATATCAAGTGTCAGCACCTCGTTCATCACCATAACTGAGATTTGTTGAATTGAGAGTTTGAGATAAGCATCCAGCACACTTGGTGTGTACAGACAATAGCAGATTCAAGATAAAGGACTCTGTGTCCTCCACCACTGAGCCACACCAGCCCAACTTTCTGCTGAAGGGGCTTGTTACCTGGGATGTGCAGTACCTCTCTCCTGAGAGGTTTGGGAGGATACGCTTCCATCCAAGGAATTTCCACGATGACAAGCTGAAACAGTGGCCTTTGGAGGTACAGAATCTGGCTGGGTTGTCTCACACACCACCTGTAGTCCCTTTGGGCAGGTTTAATCAAAGGAAATAGGTATATAAACATATTTATCTCTCCCTTATTAGTCTTCTCACTGCAATTTGTGCTTAGACATCACTATTACTTATACCATAATACCATGGGAATACCATGGAGAAACTGATTGTGCCTGTGGCTTCTCAGTGCTAGGCATTGTACAGGCAAAGGCTAAGACTGGGGCTTGCCAAGAAAGTACATAAGATCAGGCTCCCATCCTGTAAGGTAGGATACAGCCAAGGAGATCCTGAGAACCATACTCAATACCCATTGCTTCCATTGCAAACAAAGTTGGGAGCCTTTGAAAGAACTGTACTTTCTGAAGATGGAATACCCTAGGGTGGTAACTGCAAGTGCTGTTTCAATATTAATTTCCCTCCTTCCTCAGCTCATTATTCAAGCATGTCTAACCTTAGCATATAACTTACCTCGGTATGTCCAGTGTCCAGATTAGGGGATTCACAAGTCACGCTCTGATTGTTGGTGGGAGAACTTCTTTTAGCTGAGAAAAGAAGTCAAAGGAGGACATTTCAGACACCACCTCAAATATTAAAATGTACCACTGAAAGGATAAACTAGAACACAAAAACAGCCCCAAAGCAGCATCTCTCTGCTGCAGACTTCCTTGGCATTAGCCACAACCATAAAAAGGAAAAAAGGAATGTTTTAATCTTTTGTACAATTCTTCTTGTCAACAACGTTGCCTACTGAAAAATCTCTACTTCTTTAACATTAAATTTGAATATTAATTTTATTCTAAATCCACTTGGCATAAAATTGTATTTTCCAGTGCATACTAGTGCCTTTTATTTTGGAGCTCTTCCTCGTATTTTCACTTGTATTCAGCTCCTTTTCTAGGTTACACCTCTCAGAATGTATTGTGATTTCCAGTTGGACAAAAGCCTCCATCACAGGAAACACAGGAATACAGAAAGTTTGATCAGTGACACTGCAGAACAACAAGGGCTTCACAAGGACTAGGATGACAATCCTTGAAATCCTGTCACATTGCAAGCTATTCAGAAGTGAATTAGTATCAGACCGTCTCCAAATACAACATTGCAAAGCTTCTTCAGTGGAAATTTTTAATTTGTTGTTTGACAGAAATATAGGTAAATTTAACTTTTTTGGTTCCAATTTGAGACAACAAGATCTTCCTTGATATAAAGATCCTCATTTCAATTTCTATTTCTGTTCTGCTGAAAGTGTGTTCAATCATAGCAAAGTGTTTTCATTTCAGACTTGACTAATGAAGTTATTCTTTACTGGTTTCCTGAACACGCTACAGACCTATGGAAGAAATTCCAACATTCAAAGAAAATTTAGTCTTAATTTCTCTGGTTAATTTAAGGGCTGAAGTCCTATTTTTTAACTCCAGAAGTTGAAACAGAGGGAGGAAAAACTACATGTCAAAGATAGTTTTAAAATATTTTGAAAGGCTTCCATCTTTTCAATTCTGGACTACTCCAGAGGCCTACAAAGCCTTCAAAAGAAAAGATGACATCCAAAATGACTTGTCATCAGAAAAGTCTGATTTAGCAAACTACATTTTCACTACTGTGAAAATTACAATTCCATGCTTTTGAGAATAAGCAAGAGATGCTACAGCAATATACCCAGCACATTTTCAACTCACCACCTTATAGGAATTATGAAAAACTATTGCCTAAAAACATAAAAGTAAAAAAGTTTTTTTAGAAATAGGCCAGACCCAAAGGCTTGGAAGCCTAAGCACCCAACTCCAGTCTCATTGTGGCTGAAGTACAAAGGAGGAGCAATCCCTTCCAGTATGCAAAAGTGAATTCATAGCCTAAGCCTTCTTTGGAGCCTCCTGACACTACTTTAATTTCATAAAATGGTGAAATTCAAATTGTATATAGTGGGAGAACCTACACTGCCAAATGTGTGCTCTTCAGTGCTCATTTTTGTCCAGTGCCAGTCTGGGAAAGTCTTCCCCAGCTGTGTCAGGCTGCTGCTAGATACTGCCTTTGCCCTTCTTGTCAACTAAGGAAGGTGTAGTGAAACAGGGGTATGAGGCTGACAGGAAATGATAACTCTTAGGTAGAGTTTCTCATTTCCTATTTTTGATTTCTCTCTCACCTCTTATTTAGTTATTATGCAAATGTTGGTTGACTCTGAGGGGAAACAGCCTTATACACTCTCATAGTTGACTAGCTTCTGCAGGATTAACATATTACTTCAAATACAATGGCTACAGAATGTAAGGCAGCATCAGGCAAACAAAGGAAAGGGTTTCCAGCTCTCAGAAGCTATTATCACAGCAAAGTCACAGACCTGTAATGATGTTCCTGATTGGTTTTACAAGGGCAGTGAAGGCAGAAACTTCAGGCTGTCTGTGTTCCCACATAGGCTGCCAAATAACAAGGCCACTAGCCAACCGAAATGTCAGATCAGACTCCTAGAAAGACAAACAGAGGTTGTATCACACAAGGTCACACAAAAGAATGCTGTTTCCAGTCCAAAAGGATTGTTATTTCTCTGATCTTACAAGAACTGAGTGATACCTTGTGCAGTTCTGTGGTGAGTATACGCTAACTTAGGGGTCACCGACACTACCGAGCAGACATGAATACATTCCAAGTATAGTTATTAAAAATAATACAGAAACCTCAAAACAAAAATATATTAGAGGCTTTTTCAAAATTAAATTTCTATAGTAGTTAGTGAACATCTTCCCAGAACATTAAGCTGTAAAAGGCAATTCCTGTATCACAAAACATCCTTTCTCACTGTATATAACCACTTCATATTTAGTATTCAGTCTGAACCTTAGGATTTATACTCCAAGACTTGAACTTCTTTCTCCAAAAGAGTAAGAATAATAAATGTTGAAACACTAGGGTTACATTAGGGTTAGAAATTGAGGAGTCACAAAATGTAACACATTCCTATGAAACATCATTACATAATATTATTATTAGCACTGTTAGTACCTGAGCTATGTCAATACAGAGAGATTGGTACTACTCAACTTGTGCCATCATTGTTTTACATATGCAAGTAGCTAAAATAATGTCAATTTGCACGTAAGTAACAAGGTGCAGGTATGCACTTACTTGACCTAAGGTCAGATCTACATTAGGAGACACTGGCAGTGGTATAGTCCAGCTATCCCCATGAGGCAAACAGACATGGTAATAGCAGTTTTAGCAGCATAATTATAGCTACACTGCCGTCTTCTGTTGACAGCTCCACATGCTGTATTGGTTGAAATCAAGGATCTAGATAGAGCTAAAAAAAAATGGCAAGAGCTGACTGCTAGTAGCTCTCCAGCCCTTCTATTGCCTGCTCTTTGATAATGCCATCATAATGACCTCACAAGCCTTGTTATAAACTAATCTTGGTTTTAATTATTATTTTTACTGAAGAGCACCTTGCAAGGCTTTTGGAAGTGGCAGTAGTAATGTGTTTCATTTTTACTGATAGCTTTTGGTGACAAACCAACATTCATATCTACAGTTGTTGTTACAGGGTGACATGCATACCCCTCACCCCCAAAAGCCTAATTTAAAAACACATTGCTAAAGACATAAAACCTGTCAGAAGTGAGGAATTTCATCATTTAGATCTGCCTGAGCAAAGATATATCACCTTCCTTGAGCGCATGCATTACTTTGGTTATGTGATCAGATAGTCTTCTTCCCCTGAGATCTCTACTACCTCTGTGCAACATAGAGGGGACAATGCTGACTTAGTGAACCATTTATATGCCTCATTTGCCTTACCTTTTTGTTGTGATGATAGAAACATACATGTTTTCACGGGCTTTTCAATGTATCTCCGAGATCTCAGAGATTTTTAAGGTAAACCTGAGATAGTGTTATTAACCCCAACTTGTAAATGGGAAACTACATCCCAGAAAGATTAATATATAAAAATTGGAGACCTAATCTGTCATAGCCATGGTCTACCTCCAGTTTAATTTTATTTATTCAAAGGGCAGCCCACATTTGTATTTGCAGCACTATGAAGAATTCAGCATTTCTTCCTGTCATGTCCCAGTAGCTTACAGAAAAAATATGGAGCTAGTAAACAAGTATGAAAAATCTGGGCAAAATACATTGAGCACTACTGTACAGGAACTCAGTAGTAGGAGCAGGGAAAGCACCTAGCTCTCCAGATGTGTTTCCACCTGCCTTAACCAAAATCTTGTAATTGTCTCCTGTACTTTCTTATCTTTTTCAACTGTTGCATATACAAGGCTGGACTAGAACAGGTAACACCTTTCATCACTTCATGACTTTATAGACCTTTTCCAAGCAGCTACTCTCCAGAGCCAGTGGAATTTATGGAAACATAAAGGCTGAACAGCAGCCCTCCAGAGAGACTAAAGACAAGAGGCAGGAGTCAGGCAGCATGTAGAAAATGTCTCCTCATCACACCACTCTGCAAAGCTGATGGACTCAGCATGAAATCAACAGAGGGACCCTGGCAGACAGGAAGCCCATTCAACTTCAGAACAAAGCGATGGTCAATTGCCTTTGCCACTGCCATGTTTATAGCACTATCACACATTCCTGGTAATTAGCTTCAATATTAGCATTAATGACAACAAATGCCAGTGGCAACCCCATGGTGAAAGCCCTGAAAACTAGGAAGGTCCATCTAAGCAATGGCTGAGAATCACTGGAGCAAGTTACAGCTTGCAATCCTTTCTGTAGGTTCCAGGGCCCAAAGACTTCACAAGGGACACAGATCTTCGATATTTCCAGGGCTGAAAATTACTCACTTCAGATTTATTTCCCTTTGCACCTGCCTGATGCTGTGGTGATTATTCATGTCACTGCAAGTATTTCCTCCTAATGGCAATGGTATTCCATTAGTTTGTTAAAACATTTCCAGTGGTCACCTGGTGTGCACTGTAGGCTGAATTAATTAACAATCACAAAGGCAGAATTATTCTTTTCCTGCTCAGAGGCATCTCCACACAACTACCCCGCCAGCGTTCCACTTACTTTAATCCTGTGGACAAGGGGAGCAAAAAGGAACACAAAGAGCTCCACTGTGGCCATGGAGTTCTGGAAGAATTTCCTTCTGTTATTTTCCTCTTCATCATTCATGGCGCTGGGCCGGGGATGTCCTGGTGACCCCTGGTTTTCAGCCTGGTGGATAAAGCCACTACTGCTCCCTCCCCAGCTAGAACCTCTGTCTCCTCCAAATCGGTCATTGCTGCAGTCCTGCGGGGCCTCCAGCAGCATCCAGTGAAGAGTGTGAAGGAGCTTTGTTTCAGCTACTCCAAGCTTATCCTGATGTCCTGGATGAAAAAAATGCATCACAGTATCTCACAGGGTTGCCAGTAACAGTATTGTTGAGGCTTTCACAGCTGCCCAGGAAATTGGCCACCCAGTGTCCTGACAAGCATTACCACTACAAGTATCAGCATTCTGTTTCATTATGTTTAAAACCTCCTAATTCAGAGAGAACAGACCAAGAAAGGCAATCCACAGAATGAACTAACTGGGATTCCAGGATTTAGAATACATTGGCAACCTGAGCATCAATCTGTCATATTTTGACTGATAACTTCAGCAATGGACAAGCTCACCCTCAGGAGCACTAACCTAGCTTGTTCCGGTTGGAGAGCAACGTTGCGGTGCAGTGCAGCACATGGGGGAGCGCAGCTTGGACAAGTTCCCAGCGAGAAATGCTCTGGATGGCTTCAGAGAGAGCTGGAGAAAGGCCATGCAGCTTGTTCTCTACTAATACTCTTTCAAAAGACTAAAAGGAAGAACAAAGTAAAAAAAACAACCAGAAAACACTGTATATCTATTTCTGCACATACTTTCTAATACAAACAACATTATATTTTAAAAACGTGTAGTCTAAGTTTTCATGAGATAACTAAAGCACACGTTTTTCCTGTAAGAGATTGACTGTAACTAGAGCTCACCAGACATATGGACATACTTGGCTAACAAATGAATGGGCCATGGAATATATTTTCTCTAATAAGAAAGAATTAAAGCAAGTATCATGTATATTAGCAAGTACCAACATCAAGCCAGACTTAACAGTTGTGCTGGGTATTAATCTGGCATGCCAGTAATCCTGCTGGAAGCCACAGGAGCTAATGAAGCCTGTGCTTGTGTAGCTGAGAGCTGGATATTCTCACACACACATGCTCTTTCACTTTAGTGTAACATAAAGGGCAACTCATTATAGGTATACAGGCCTTAGGAAATGTTTTCACACTCTGCCACAGAAAATAATCGCTGTACAATTTTTTGTTGAGCCATGATGTAATGGTTTTGTGGGCACTTAAAAGAGCTGATGGCTGCAGCAAGTTCATTATTTCCACCTCAAGCAACACAAAATAAGACTATCTGCCTTTGAAATCCCTAAGGAAGTTCCTTATTGCTCATTACTCCAACCATTTCAATAAGTTCTTCTTCTGATCAGATACAAAGATCTCATTATAGGTCACAAAAGCAGTTATTTTCCTTCACTGAAGTTCCTAAAGCAAAGAAATACACTACTGACAATGTACGTCCTTGCCATACACCAGCTTAGCCTCCTGGCTACCTATTTGTTCACAAGCCGTTTCAGTGATTTGATCAGGCTCTGGGCAAACAAGTAACTGTTGGCATGCATGACCTAAGGAATGCTTCAAATGCCCTCACTCCAGATTCAGAAAGCTTATCCTTTAACACTAGTCAGACTGATTTTTCCGGTAAATTGGGGGGACTAATAAGAACAGACTTAATCACAAAGAAGAAAAGCAAGAAGGGAAGCAGTCATAACGTAGCTCTCCTAAACGTCCCACTCCCAGGCGTGGCAGGCTAACCAGTGGTAACTTGCGCTCTTCTGTGCACGTTTGTTCTCTCAGGCCATGTCCATATCCACCAGTGTGGGCAGACATGAGCCCCTCCACTGAGAGGCAGGATGCCTCCCCATGCTGCAGAATGCAGCACCACCATGGTTTTACAGCATCCCCTAACAACTCTGCTCTGGCCAGCATGGGGGCAGAGAAACACATTTATCTGCACTTACAACCTAAATCAGTAACTCCTCAAAAGCACCAGGCATAGACAAAGAGAAGGGGAGATGGACAGTATGATTTATAGACAGGTATTCAGGGGGTATTTAGAACCAAGAGTGCTTATAGAGGACTAAGACTGTAGCAACACAAATTAAACCTAAGGAAATACCAACAATAAACATCAGAGCTTCCAACAAACCTAAGTGTGTAGAAAGCCCCACTGCTCACCTACCCCAGGTTCTAGTCAGAAAACTCTATACATTTTCTGTATGGATCAATGGCTGAAATCAGAGGGCATTAGTTGTAATATGTGGACAAAAATGCTGGCTTCTTGGGGATCAGTAAAAAATAAGGACTCAGTGAAACCTTCATTCAGCCAAATCAAGCCTTAGCACAAGCCAAAATGAAGCTCAGCAGAGAGGTAAGTAGTTGCTACCAGATTAGTGAGCTGACTTAGGTCATTGAAAAGCTTGCCAAGCACCAGTGCTGACCTAGGTTTACTGAAAGAAATTGTCTTCTCACCTCCAGGAGAAAAGCCAAGCCATAAGCTCACAGTTCAGTACAGTGACCAACCTATTCACTGGGGAGGGAAGGGGAAGGAAAAAAAAAGTCACAGTGAGCGGCAAAACTTGTATGAAGTGTCATGGAAGACACCTTGTTGCTCTCTGGCTTTCCATTCAAGGTCTCATTCAGGGGTACTTCAACAGCATCACGAAGTCCCCCAACAACTGCTTTCAGTAAGCTCTGGCCCACATTCTGCATACTTGAGAAACTCAACAGGAAGCCAAGAAGTCTCCATCTATTCTTTAAATTAGGTTTATACTCACCTCAACATTCTTTCTTACACAGTTAGCCACCAGATTCCTCTGTTCTTTCCTGGCCTGAGCAGAAAGCTAAATATATTGGTGTCCCACAGTGAAAGATTAGCCTCCGGAACAACATATCTCAAGCATCTGAGACAGAAAAATGATAACACAAAGGCTACTATGGAAACCACTGTGTGTTATGGGCACTGGCTGGTACTCAGTTGATGCCATGTGTGTACTGTCAGCACCAGCTGGCATCAATCCCCACACTGGTAACTGCCACCAGCAGCCCAACAGGAATATGCAGTTCTTTGGATGAGTGTTTCCATGGGATTTGCCTGGAATTGTCCATAAAGGTCCAGCTGACTGCAGCTTCTGCCTACACCAGACATTTAAGATGCAAGGCCCTGCTCCTGTAGACCCTCCTTTGGTCTGCTGTAGCTCTACTCCAACTTTTACGACCTGCTACAGAGAATATATAGACATTAAGATGAAAGACTAAATTTTCAACCCACATGAACTAAACAACTGCTGCTACAGTTCAGAGGAGTTACATGCTTCAATGAGAAGGCTTAATGAGAATGTCTGAAGTCTGTAAGTCAGTCAGAGAAGAGATAAAGTTATGCTATAGGTATGTTTGGAGCTGCAGTCTCAGGGCTGCTGCTTGGCTAAGAAAACTGTTCCATACTTATAAAAGGTTTGTTGTGCCTGGAACTCCCCAGGTGCCTAAGAAAGATAAAGAACATCTGCCAAGGTGGTAATAAGGGAAATCATTGTTATGCCTTGGCTGGAGAAAGGACAGCCCTTCTCAGCAGTGCTCTAGGTGTGTGCTCATCTCCCTCAGGGCCACTTACACATGCATTTTTCCTTTTATCCTGGTGATGCCATCTGTTTTCACAGGGAGCGGTGGTCAATCTTGTCTGGCTGCTTTCCCACTGCTCCTTTTACCTTCTTTTCCACCAAAAACCACAGGACCATGGTAATCCTGTGTGTCACTTTGCTGCTGGAGTAAGAACAGGTATGTGCGTGATGAAGCCTAGACAAGCACTACAGATTCTGGCTGGGCCATGGTTTCCCAGACAGCTTTGCTAGAATCACATGAACTTTCCCTGCTCTGAGGGCAAGGAAGCTGCACCTGCAGCAAACTATGTAAGGTAGCAAAGGGTTTAGCCAGGCCCCCAGCTCCCAGTAAAGAGCCAGAACCTCAGGAAGCTCAGCACCCCACTGGTTCCACCTTCTCGGGAGTGCCAGATGAGTTGCAGGTCTCCTCCAGAGAAGTAGCCCTAGAGGATCTCACTTTGGGGGAGGGAAAAAAGGCAGTAAGCTAGGAGAGCAGGGCTTCCTGAACCAGACTTTTGAGGGAAACTTACTTCCCTGTTCTTCCAAAGCTCAGGCTGCATCTTTCTATAGCACTCACATACATTGCTGTGAGGTCATTTACAGCTTTGACTCATGCACTTTAGGAATGACATTGTGTTAGGGCAGAACAACTTCAGAACAGAGGGAAGGAAGAACATTAAATCCTATTGAGGCACAAGAGCATTTAGACAGTGTAAGACAATGCAGGTGGAAGCGGGAGGTGGGGGGGCATATTTATCTTCAGACTAAAGGAAGTTATTCATAGACCAATTGAAGTCAATGTGATTGTTCAGGTAAAGTAAACAAGGCTATGAAAGGGCCAGGTTTTTCTTCACATATTAAATAAAAAGCAAAGCTCTAAGAAGCAATGCAATCTGCTCTTGCAGACCAGATGCTTGGCTCACTGAATCTAGGCCTCCAGCATCTGCTTTCTCAATGCACAATATGCAGCAAATTCTATGCAGCAAGTTTAAAGCCAAGAATAATAATAGCATACAGCACAATGTTGTGTCATATACATTGTCAGACAGTTAACAACCTATAGACATGTCTAGAACAATTCTGGATAGAACATTTTAAAAGGACAGATCATATAGCAGGTGCACAGTATTTTTAGGCACACCAGTCAATCCAGTGGTGTTAGATAGTCAGCCTGATGTTTCAAATGACAAGCCAACTACCTCTCAAGTTCCAGAAATCCTGTCTCACCCCTATGGGCAGCACACTGCTAGCCCACTGGATAATACAGAAGGTGTTGTGGGCAGACATGCCTGTGCATTGGCAAGGATAGAGCAAAAGAAGGTGGCAGGTGCAGCAGCTCAGGCTGTATCCCATCAATTGCTCAAATCTAAGCCCTGCCTTTGAGAGCCTTCTACTATAATTTGCTGATGGTTAATTGGAAAAGAATCAAGCTTTCCTTCATCCAAGGGGTGGAAATGGATTGGATCTTCATTAAATGAGTTTTTCCAGGGCTCCCTTTCCCTTGGCTGAAGCATGTGATTTATGTTGCTGGGATTTTTTAGTTGTTTTTTTTTTGGCTTGTGTTTTTTTTGTTGTCTGTTTTGTTGGTTTTGTGGGGTTTTTTTGCTGCCAACAGAACAGCACGAAGCACAAGGAAGTCACGGACAGAAAGGTACACCATGGATAATGCACGGAGAAGGAAGTTCTGTCCCTCTACTCAACAGTAACAGACATTAGCTCACAGGTGAGGCCACAGCCTCAGATTGTAAGTGCTTCAGGGCATGGGTCCTGCACACTGCTGAGACTCCTGGTAAAGGACAGGAGGCAACAAACTCCATTTTCTAGCATCCAGACATGCAGGAACTGTCAATTGTATAAACCAGTGATGACACTTCTTGCTCCATGATCCAGAACTGAATTACATTTTAGTCACGAACACACTAAGCCACCAGTTTGTATCAGTACTTAGTATCTAGCAATAATCCTGAAAAATTTATGGATTTCTTAGAAGAAGAAAATTAGTCAGCAGCAGCTAAGGCTTCATATCTTGTGAGAAGGAAGCCAGAAAATTGCTGCAGAGAGACCTAAGTAGTTTAAGCTATTAAGATAGACATCCAGACCAAATTTTTCCAGTCTGTCAAGTTTAGCTGTAACTGCTTAATGTACTTTAAGCCATCCAAAGATCAGCAACAGTTCAAGGAATTCTGAAATTCCCTAGATACCCATCTTTCTTGAACTTCCTGTGTGCCTTTCCTTTTTCCTCCCTTTAGACAACAGATTGAGTTTTCATTCAAAATACAGTTAGAAATAAGAGTTATTAGTATCCACATAATAACCTTTACTTATGGCACTAACATATGCTCCTTCTATTTTCCAGTAGATGTATTTTCATGTTTTCATACAATAGTAAAAGTATTGTTTAGAGTCTTTCAGTAATGTTTAGGTTTTCAGTATTTTAGATCTGAAAAAACTCCAGTAATCTGAAATTGAAATTACATCTCTCTCATCTGAAAGAACCTACACACGTGATGAAGTGCAAGTTTACACCCAGATTGTCATAGCTCAGTCTGCCCATACCACTATTTACTTCATTTAATTACTAATTACGTAAATCACTAATATGTGTCTAGAGATGCACATGATAACCAAATTTTCTAGATGGCAAAAGGTTTCAAAACCTTCATGTGATAAAAGTACAAAATTAAGCTGAATGGACTAAATCCACTTCTGGCTTAATCTGAGAAGCTTGCTGATCAGCCACCATGGTCAGATCAAGTTGCAGGAAATGTTATTTACTAATATGAGTTGAAAAAGATAAATATGTACATACCACACAGGAAGCTTCATATTGTTTCCCCAATTTAGGTCTCAAAAATGCACTGAAAAAGGGAGAAAAAATGTTAGAGATGCAGTACTTCAAATGTGGATTTTGCTTATTCATGTCTAGGATTTTTCTTATGTCAGAAGGTTGGCAAAATGCTGAGAAACCTAATATAAAGTAAGACATAAGGCCAAAACAATGTTCAGATACCTGTTGATGACATCTGACAAAATGCTTTTACCTTTTCTAGAGGACTAAAGTACCCACACTGCTATGTCAAGAGGCAGGTAATCCATCCTCAAGGAGAGTCCTATTCCACATGGATAAGATCTTCCATCAGACAGTTTTCAGCCATTTTGCCTCAGTGAAAGATTTTTCAGTATAAGTCTGTTGAAAATGTGTTAAATATGACTGAACTTCACCTTGCCTCTCTTTTAAGCCAGAGATCCATTTGACAGTTTTCTATTAAGCATTTTCCTCCACAACTGCTGATGTGGAAGGCTTGTGATGAAATGCAGGCCTGTACCCTCTAGGTAGAGAACACCCACCCTCTTCAGTAATTTCCCTTCAGAATGGGATCAGTGTTAAACATTTAACATTTAACAAATTAATCAGGTCACCTTATTACAGCTTTGGGTTTGTTTTTTTTTGTGGTTTTGTTTTGGTTTGGGTTGTTGTTTTGGCTTTTTTTGGAGGACACGGAAGCTGGCAAGGAATTTGTGATTGAGACCTTAAATTAGAGCAACAACCTTCAAACCTCCCTTTCCCCCCCAGCCCCCACAATGTTTTCAGTTTAGAATTATCCTAAGACAGGATTCACAAGAAACATAGAGCCCCAGCCATACTTGCAGCCTGCCTCTCATATGTAATTATTTCTCCAGTCTAATGAAATAAGGTGAGACTCTGACATATTTGTTTGTATGGTGACCTCTCAAGGCATAGATTACACTTCAAGAACAGCTGCAAATACAGATACAAGCAAAGCTGCAAGTCTGGTGCAGCACTGAGGGTTGCTGCTTCTGGCACCAGAGCTCCAGGAGTCCTCTTAAAAGTGGGGTGGACGTGGGGGTGGGGAGAACAGACGACATGGAGGAGGGGAGAGGTGCATAGACAGACAACACATGGACATTTTAAAGTCTAATCAAGAAGATGCCTGAGACTGTCACTAGGTTAATCTGTCTCCAGTCCTCCCCACATCCCTGATACACACAGATTGCTCTATATTGAGTGCAAAGAGAGTAGCTTGTTTCACTCCCTCATGTTGCAGCTGCAGTAACCACTTCCTCCCCGCCACCGGGCAGCAGCTGGCCTGCCCCCCCTCCCCACTTCCACTGCCCTGTTGCAGCTGTATCCCAAGTATCCAAGGCTTGCAGCTCTCACCTGGTTTGCCTCCATAGGAAGGTCTGGATGGGCAGAGGGATGCCACGGCCGCTCTCCTGCTCCTGGCCCTCTGAGCTTTTCCTTTTCACCATGATGCTGATGACAGCTGCCGCTGTGAGCCAGTCTTAGCGGACGTACCAGCCGGGATCTCCCATGGCTGCCTCTTTGCTCTCTGTAACTCTTTACTCTCTCCCCTTCATCCTCCGCAGCCCACCCTCTCCCTCCCCCCTCACACCTCCCGTAAGCTTTGCTGGTGCAAAATGGCTGCAGAAGGCAGGGAGGAAATTAGGGGAGCGAAGATGTCTGCGTCCCTCTGCTTCCTCCCTGCCTTCAGCACCACCCTCTGTGGACAGCTCCCCGCACCGCGCCGCGCCGGCAGGCGGTGACAGGGCGGGCGGGTGGCGCGGGGCGGGGGCGGCACCGCCCCGGCCCTCCCCAAAACTTCCAGCGCCCGGGAAGGAGCGCGGGGCCGCTCCGGAGGAATATGAGCATCAGGAGCAACAGGGCTGCTGCTGCCTCGCTCACCCTCCTTCGGGCGCAACGCGCACCGCAGCAAAGTTAGGAAGCCAGGCAAACCGCAGCGAGGGAAGGACGCAGAGCAGCAGAGGGCCGTCTCCTTCCCTCTCTCGCCACCCGCCCGCTGCGGGGACAAGTTCGGGTAGGTGCCCCTGCAATCCGGGAGGAGCCTGGCCGACCTCCCCCACAACCACAGTGGAGCGGAAAGGGCGCTTTTCGAGGAGCTGGTTTACGGTTCATAAGGCAAGTTACCTTCCTTGGGTCTACAGAGGCAGGAGCCCTCGAAGGATCTGACCAGCAGGGAATAAGGAGGTTAAACGGGAGACACTTGTAAGCAAGCAATAAGCCCTCTCTGAAAGTGAAGGTTGGTGATAGGAGCAGGAAAGTTTTGGGGTAGTTATTCCATGGGCTTTTCTTACACAGGAGGGGTTCAGACAAACAAAAGTGGAGAGGAGGGTAAGAGCCAAAGCAGATTTACTTGTGTTTCCAACTAGACACCAGAGTGTTTTGACTAACACAAAGATGTATTTGAGTCAGGTTTGCTGGAAATACTTCTCAGTTGCTGTTAGATTAGCTCTCCTTACATACCTAAGGACATTAGAAGACAGTACACTACTACAAATAATTAATAGATTAAAATTAAAGACCAATTCAAGTCCACCCTTAGTTAATTTTTCAGACAAGAAAAAATAAGTGATATTCCATTACTTATATTAAAAGATTGCAAGTTTAAAGAGTGATGCTCCAAAAAGCCAACTCCACATTTCTTCCTGTCTTTCAATCTTCCTACTTAATATTAGGCACTTCAAGACTCATTCCTTCCTGGAACAGGAGCTGAACACTACCTATTTCTTTCCCTGTGGGTCCTCTGAGAACCAGAGTTGCTGAAAATCCAGTGCCACTACTGTGATAATCTGCATTTACTCCCACTTGGTATGAAGTTCTTTCTTGTGCCCAACCCAATACTTCCTTGCAGGGACTTAGGCTGCTCTTGCAGTTCTCACTCAGGGAGAACATCACCCCATGTGGTCTACATTTTGCATAAAACCTCCTCTTGCACAAAAGGAGTATTAAAACTGTTAATTAAAGGTTAATCTGTTAAATAAAATCTAAACAGTAGATTTACAACCAAAAAGTTTTAAATAATTGAAATCACTAACCTAACTGAGTGCCAAAACTGGTTTTGTCTGGTTTGGGTTTTTGCTAGCTTAACTTTTGCTGCTGGTGCACAGAACTAGGGCCTTTTTATCCACAGGATTAGCCTGCTCAGATAGGAAAGTTTTTAATTACTATTTACCTCCCTTCAATTAAGTGGGGTCAGACAGGAAAAAAAATAACCTTCGTTTCTAAAATCTTATGAGAACTAACTACAGAGAGAAGGTGGTTAAAGCAAATTACTTCTAAATGCAAGGTATGTATTAATTTCCCTACTCCATATCCCTTCAATGGTTCTAGGACTTTTAATACAAGGTCTTCTGTTTGGAAAGAAAACTCATGTTTTAATTCCTGCCAGCATGCCTCTTGACAGGAAAAAAAACCACAGTAGGAGTGACAAACATATTTTAAAATAATTGTTTTATCTATTTCTGTAAGGAGTTATGAAAGTCTTCAATACGGTACAACCTGATTTAGAAACAAACCTGAAGTCTAGTTTTCTTTGGTGATTTAGTAGTTATCAAGCTGGAGAATCACTACTGTTCCAAGAAAAATATGAGGACTAAATAAAGTTTTGATGCTATTCACAATTACAGGAAAGATAATTACTTAACTGATCTGTTAAGACCTCAGAAAGTCCAAGGTCACTGCTTTCCTCGTGGACATTCACAATTTGAATAACTAGAACTCATAGTTTAACCACAATTAAGAGGCTTGTTAACCTGCAGCCAGGGATGACTGGAGGCCATTTTAAGTGCCATATAGTCTCCAACTCAAAATTAGCACCATCAGGCATTTTAGTTAGTTATAATATTGACCTGGTTTGAGTTTGAGACACTTGCATTGTCTCAGAAACTGGCAGGCACAGTTCAGATCTGGGTTTTTTTGTTTGGGTTTTTGGTGCTTTTGGGTTTGGGTTTTTTGTTTGTTTGTTTGTTTTGCTTTGTTTTGGTGGGTTTTTTTTCTAAATGGGTATCTCTCCTTATTCCTGCATTCAAGAGCAGTAATTTATAATAGCTTCCAGTTTGCTGTTCTAAGCTTAAGCCTATTATTCCCATGCTCTGCTACACAACAGGAAACACAAGAGCAAAAAAAGTGCACTGCAGCTGGCTTGCAGACTGTGGCCAAAATCTCCTATGAATTCTCCTGACTGAGAGGGACACCAGAGGCACTCAGTGTGGCCAGTCCAGGGCAGCTGCTTAGGGGTAAGCAGATGAAAACATTAACACAAAGCTCCACAAAAACCCCCAAGTTTAGTAGGAAAACAACGGCATCTGTTGGTTTCAAACCTTCCCAGGTAAACATTGTTGCTGCCCCTGAACAGAGGCAGTACTAGACAGCAGAGTTTGGAAGCTCACTAGCAGCACTTCACTGAGCCTCCAAAGGAGAATTCAAATGTCCTCTCTTCAATCAGAAGGGAAGGAGTGGAGCACACATGAGGCAACCGCACTCTACCTCAATATCTGTCAGTATTTTCACTAAGAAAGCAGGAGGACAATATACTAACACCTTTACATGGCTTTCTGCTACATCCTTGAAGGACTCTTTAGGGAAAATACACGGCTTTGAAGTACAGTATTATTTTCCTTACTCCTTTGTGCATAGCTAGACCTTGTCCTATCACACAGTCATTAGCAAGTGGAGATCAGGTAGCCCAAAGGCACTGAGAAGAAACTGCGTAACTACTACTTTGTAGTAACAGAAAATATAATTGCAAATTGCAGTACTAGTCAAACTTGCCATTTGAGCCAAGAATATTTCTCTCCAACAAGATGCAGCCATAACAGACAAGTAAATCCCTCTGTTTGTGCAGAGATTTGAAATTACAGAACTTCTGATGCAAACTAAATCAGAGAACAAAGATTATCAACAGCTGGCACTCTCATAAGAACCTGCAGTCATGAAGGTGAAGATTCTCCAACCCAGCCAGGCTGTGAGCAGCACAGCATACAGAAGGTGGTTTATGTTAAACATTGGCTAGAAACCAACTTTCTTCTTGCCTTGTTTTGGAGACACCACACACCCCACCACCACAAACAGCACACAGAGCCAAAGTGATCTTTACCTCTGTAACTGAAGCAGCTTGCAACTTGGAAATTGAATGTGTAAGAGAAGAAGGAATTTTAGAGCCTAAAAAATTTTACTTATCTCTATATGCAACTTCTGCTTGCAGCAGAGGCTTTCAGATTTGCAATCTGCATTTGACTGTACCTGAATACTAACACTGCAGTGGGTGCTGCAGAGAAAATCCTTCACATCAGTCCCCTGCACTCCCTAACAGTGGGGATAGAGGAAGTAAACTCTTCAAAGGGTCCCAAAAATCCACCTGTGCTCTGTTCACTAGGCTACACTGGCATCTTGGACTGGCACAGAAACACAGGTCTATCTACCTGCAAAAAAGATCAAGACTAATGCAAGAAGTCACTGCCTTCAAGAAAAAGGCATGGGGAGGTGTGGAGATGGCATCATTAGCTCTGCTGTGCTCCAGCAATTCACAGTCCACTCAAATACCTGGGCACAAAAGATGCCCATGACGTTATTTTTCCATTTATTCTCTTACTTCAGGCAGCATCAGTCTGACATCCCCCCCAAATCACATTATTCTGCTTTATATATCTCACAGTTGTGTTTACACAGCCATCACAGGAGCATTCAGTCTTGATCCAGAAACAGTCAAAGCTGGCAGCATGCCAGAGGGTGGGAACATGCAGGAGAACCTGAGCACGAAGCCCCCATTTCACACAGGAGTGCCCGGAGCAAGGAACCACTCTAAACCTCACTCCCTTGCACTTGTTTTCATGCTGATGCTCTCCAAGTCCCCAGCCTCAGTCCTTGCCACACACATCTCTAAGCATTCATACCTTTAATTTATCTGCTATTCTCTTTGTGCAGAAAGAACCAGAATCCAAAGTCTCAGGACTATCTTGAGCCATTCTGTTGTACAGTTGCCTTTCCAAGAGCAAAGCTGTAAAAACAGCTCCTAACTGCTCACCCCACAGCAGAGAACAAAGTGAATTGTTTGGCATACTCCTGAAAGCTTACTCTACCATCAGCTGCCAGCTGCCTGCTTTTGTCCTTGGCTGAACAGACCCACGCTGAAGATCGTTTCTCTCTTGGGACAACCAGTCACAGACAGTCAGCATTGATGTATGTCACTCATTTCTCCCTTTCTTATATGGGTCTGTCAGATAGAAGCAGGAGTTATTCCTTCATTTATCCACTTCTGTTCCCAGGAAGTCTTTGGACCTTGCTAAATAACTACACTAGAACACAGCAAGAGCACGAGCAAAGAGTGGGCACAGAGGGCACACACATTGGCAGGACCATATAGGCTGCCATTGGCATCAGTGTCAAAAGCAGCTCAAAGGCTACTGTTTCAGCATGGCAACTGTGTACATCTTCTTTGCACTAGCATGAAATACATGAGATGAGAGAGTTTCACACAAAGGCCTGATTCTGTCCTTCCTAAGTGTTTTGTAAAAAGTAAAGAAACCCAGGGAAGCTCTGCTTTTTCTCCAAGGGCATGAAAACTTTCCAGCTAAGGTTCTCCATAAGTCCCATTCACAGCTCTTTATCCCAGCTCTGCTCAAACATAACACAACTATGTGTTCAGAAACAAAGATAAATGAACCCCTAAAACTACCAGGTTTAGTACTGTTGCTACATGAATTTAGGCAGGAGCAGACTGTAGTCTAGCTGGCTGAGATTGTACAAATACCATCAGATATTTAATCCTTGTGCCACATTTAGCTAGAATCAGTAGGAATGGCATAGCAGTCTATACACCTGAGAATCCTGTTTTGAAACAGAGCAGAAAGATCCTGCACAGTCACTGCGGAGACTTTTTGTCTTTGCATAATGTTCAATAATGCAATAGGTGATATTCACAGAGCCATTTAACTGCAATGGCAGTCACAGTGGGCACCGGTTATACTCTGACTAGATGAGGCACAGAGAGATGACACAGAGATGACATCCTAGACATGACATAGGGGGTCGTCTGTACAAGACTCGGGGGTGGAGGGAATTAGCTTTCACTGCCAGGGTATCTATCACACCATGTCTTGGATTGGGATTCTCCAAGCTCTTGGATGTGAGTAGCTCTGATTTGGTAGTAGCTGCAAAACTCTTACTTCCTTTTGGGAAAAAAAGGCAACAAACCTTTCCCCCCAAACTCTGTTCCACCCAAAAGTCTTTTCTACCTTCTTCCTGGAGAAGAAAGTGGGGATGTCTTGTTGCACTGAGCTACCAAACATGTCTTCCTCTGCATTGCTCCAAAGGGAGCTGAGAACTGCCTCTAGCACATGCTTCCCCTTCCACAACAAGGCAGGGATCACACAAGACAGGTCTGAGAGCCCTTTCATTAGGATGACACTGCCTTTTCTCTTCAAAGCAGCACCTGGGATTTTGGCAGGGCCACACGCCTCTAGGTGAAAGCCCTTCTTGCCTGCTACTCTGATCTGATCCATTTTTTCAGCTCACCCACCTGTGTTTTCTACCATGAGCTGTAATTAGCACAGGATGGACAGATTCCCTGTACACCTAGCAAACATTGTAGCAGGATTCCTGGGCTTCTCTCACTTTCAGTAGCACTGTAGTTAATCAAGATTTTATTCACAGCTTGTACTCACTTCAGAGCTCCAACATCTCAATCTGCTAGCAAATTATACATCACCTACCACATGTTGCTAATAAGACACAACAACTAGAAATATCATCTCTTCTTCATTCACTTTGAAAGGAAAAAAAAGGTTCTTACCAGTTAGCCTGAACCATTGCTCTATCTGTGAATGCTTCAATCAGGATTCACCCTTTTGCTCTCAACCTCTTGATGCTTTTCCTTTTAGCAGATGATACATTAGTTCTGCTTTGTGCCTAAGCACCCTTAGGAGAGTGCTTCTAATGGATAATTAACAACACTTAATTATTCCTCCAGGTAGCTGGACTGCATTTATTTATTAATATTGCAGCATTATGTTCAGGGACTGGGAAACTGAAGGCAGTCTATTCAGTTAGTTTTATCTCCCTCCTAGGCTCAGGCTCACAGCCATATCCAGAGGATTCTTCTCCTGTCAGCAAGTCCCACCTCTGCAGATGACACAGAGCCGATACTGAAGCTGTCGTCTTACCTGTGTCGTAGCAGCTACAACTGCAAGGCACAGGCTTGAAACCCCTCCAGGGCAGGCCTCAGAGCAGGAGGAGGCATCAGAGGCAGCCCTGCATGAGCAGGTCCAGAGCAGGCAGCGCAGGGCCAGGAAAGCCTGAGGGGAGGCTTCTCTGCTTCCTCACACCGCAGCCTCATGCTGAGGAGGCACCTGGTCTACACAGACGGGCTGGGCCGACCCACACGCATTTGCTGGGGTCTGCCTTTCTTCCCACCTGCCACACCGAGCTGCGCCAAGGCCGGGGTTTAAGCACCCGCCGCCGGATCAACGACAACAAACCACTTCGAGCAGCCCGCGGGGCTGTTTTAGCTTTCAGGATGACTTCAAAGAGCTCCTCACCCACACCTCCCGTTACCTTGGGGTCGACAGGACCCCACTTTCCCGGCACGGCGGGTGAGGCGGCCGAGGCGCTGCCCTGAGGGGAGGGAGCGCGCGGGCCGCCCCTCACGCGCCGGGCCAACGGCCGCCGCCAACGGCCCCGCGCGCGCCGCCAGCCCGAGGCGGGCCCCGCCGGGGGCAGCCGGCTGGCTTGGTGAGCCGCCCCCGCTGCCCGGGTGACGCCGACGCTCTCACCCCGCGGGGCTGGGAGCCCCAGGGGGAAAGGGCAGAACAACGCGTTCACACCCAGCAGGGAAATAGTTACCCTGTTGAAGAGGCTGCTGGCTGTGAAGTCAGGTTTTTCAGTGACAGGGATGGAGTGAGAAGTGTGACTTCCTCTGCTCTGAGCTCTCCCAGCAAGGCCGGCAGGTGCTTTTTTTTTCCAGCAGGGTGGGAGCGCGAGGAGCTGTAACCGCAGAGGGGAAACTTGACACAGGCAAATAGATGACAAGCGATTTTATTTTGCAAAACAATCACTATACAGCAACAAATACAATTGCAAATTGGATTGAAAAACATGAACTACCTACCACCAGCCATTCAAGAAGTGCCTCTTTTATGGTAACAGGCTCTAGAATTATCAGAAAAAACACAGGTTTGTAACAGCAGACTGTATTCCTTGACACCTCAGCATACAGCATGGTTATTGGTTGGCTTTTTCTCTTTGCTAAAGTTGAAGTGGCTTTCATCATACGCTTGACTTTTCAAAGTGTGAAACTAATTTACCTTCCTGCAGTGGGAATTGCTAGAGTTGCAGAGAGAGTTGCTTTAGCAGTCTGACTAGTGAGAGAACGTGACACATACCTAGGCTAGAAATCTACCTGCATCGGTTTTCATAGCAAAGGTGATCTACTCTTCAAGGCATTTGCCTTTGAAGGGACATTTGTACTTGAGTTTCAAACAGTATTTGGTCCAGCATGGAAAAAAACTTCTGCTCACGTGTGGAAGTCCACACAGGCTGCCTTTCGACTCCCTCTGGGTCGTGTATATAGGCAAATGTAGATTTGTAAGCAGTCATGATGAGGATACTACTGTACCTTAGCAAAGCACTGAATGGATAATACCATTTACTGCTGTACAGTGAAAATATACATAGCCCTTGTGGGCACATGATTTTCCTCATCAGTATGCATTTTTTCCCTTACTGTTGCTGGACAGAGGTTTGCTCAACTTTGATTTCTTACCGCTTGTGGTTGCATAGAAAAAGGACTCTGCAGGTGGGGCAGAAGCACTTTTTCTTTTGTCTCTACAACTTGATGCTTTATTAATTTGAGGCTCTCCAAACAAGGTTGCGCCATTCCTTTTGTCTGGATTATCTCTGCTTTTCTACAGAGTTGGGTCTCGGGCACCCAACGTCCCTGCTGGCTCAACATGCCTGTGGAATAGAAACACAGCGGATGCAGTTTCCAGGAAGCTGGCTCTATCTTCATTAGTGGGCATTACATATGTACAAAAACATTGTTTTTAATCCCAACACTCTTTTTTGAGAAGTTAAGATTAATATGAGCTTTTCCAGTGAACATCTAGAGTCATGTAACATAAGTTTTGGGTTTTTCAATTATTATTCAACAGCACAAAACTCATTTATTGTCATCTAACTCCACAGCATTCTAGGATTCTCTCTATGGAAGGATGATTATGATTGCAAAGGTCCTTGCTTGAATCAAGACAAGAAAGCTCATTTTAATGCATGAAATAAATGACTTAGTGTGTTACAACACTCTAACTTTGGACTCATAGGCGGATTAACTAAACTTCATTTTCTAGAATATGTCAATTTTTAAAAACTGAATAAAAAAAAACTTGAGTCGCAGGTTAACACTGTTCTTACTAGCTGGTGTTCAGCTTCAGAGAAGCTGAGGCTCAGTAGTACCAAAGACTTTCCCACATTGGCAAAAGGCATTACAAGAACCCACTGCAAGGGTAATTTATATTAATTAATTGATAGCATGATCAGAGCAATGTGATATAAACACTGTTTGTTTTGTTTTGTCTGTTGTTTTTCCAGAAAAAAAAGGAAGAGGCTTTTAATGCACCTCACTTGATACTGTTAATGTGAATTTTTAGGATTACTCTAAGCAGAAGTATAACAAATACAAGGCAGAAGTCAGAATCCTTCAGAATTATCTAGCATGGTTCTAAACTCATCGTCCTTCGTATAAAACAACCACCTTACAAACAGTATTAGGTACTTTTTAGTGTGAAAAAGCTTTTTGAAGAGCTGAAATGTCATGTGTGGGGGGCTGTTAAGAATTCATCTTCAGTAAAAGGTTGAGAGATACAACCATTTTGTTTTGTCTTTGTATTGCTGTGATAGCTTAGCCAAAATCCCCCTTTGGTCCACTGAATATTTACTGTCGAGTAACGGTGCATTTATTACCTGAATTTAATGACGGGGAATCCTGTGCTATTAATTAGTAGGATCCTTCTCCTCAGTCAAAAATCTTCTCTATGAGTCTTTTCAGATCAAACCTCAACACACTCACATACATGTACAAATTAAGAAGGAAAAAGAACAGATCAAAAGCTTCCAAGACACAATGTTAACCTAACACATGTATCAAGTGTAGCTCAACTGACAGTGCAAAGCTTAGTTAACAGGTTTCAACAGGAAAAGATCAAAGAATCTGCAAGAATGTAAACTGGTCATTTCATAATGTCTACTGTACATATAGGGTCAGCAGATTATTATCCACTGATGAGTAATACAACCACATTACCTTCAGTGTTCTCTTAGTGGCCATAAGAGTTTTGGAGTTCTCACAGGTAACTCCTTTACACCAGTTGTTTATGTAGCTCTGCCCTTTATTTTTATGCACACTTTCTCTTATACTTTTTATTGTCAATATAATCCTACTTTGCTCAGATTTTAAGATGCCCTATTTATCAGTTAATTACTATGGCAACCCAGACTAGGGAGCTCATTTTATTTATTCATGTACTAGAATTCTCTGTTATGTTTATCACTGTTATGTGAGTGCCTGAGTGTGAGTAAGACAACACTGAAGGAGTGGAAACAACATCTTCATGTTTCAACTTTACAACACAACTGTGTTTCAACTTTAGCAAAAGAAAAAATAAATAAATCTAACATTTACTGTTACTAAAGGAGTTAAAAAAAAAAAGAAAAAAAAAAGGGGGGGTGGGGGGGGAAAAAGCAAGAACCTAACTATTGTGGATTTTTTAAAAATCCAGAATCCAAACTCAGCAATCTTTGGAGACCCTTTTACAAACATGTGGACCACAGAAAAATCATACCTTTGTGAAGAAAAGGAGGGAAGGGATGGGAGAAGGAATCCTTTCTCTAGCATCACAGAAGAGACTTGCATCTGGCACTAAAACAGGGTCACGGCTTTTAGTTGTTACAGAAAGCAACTTCATGCTAAAATTTTCATCGTTTTAAAATGTATTCTTATGAATAGGGAAAAAAAAACCCTGCTAACATCTACTTTTACATACCTAAAATTGCAACACCAAAGGGTGCAAGAGACACAGATACTGTGAATAAAGAAGTAGAATATTCAAGTATATGAGGAGGGCGTATCACAAATGGCCACAGAGAAATATATATATATCTATAATACTGTATCAAACAGATGGAAAGGATGTGAAACTGGTGGTGTGTACACAAATCTAGCCGCTTAACCAACTTTCTAATCAGACACAAGTCCACTGGGGTGGAAGTGCTTGCTTTCAACTGCTTTTTTATGTCACTTCCCCAAGCACGGTTCAAATGTTTTCAACTACGATTTTTAGTTATTAGTTAAATAATTTATTGGCTTTTCAGCTATACACTGACATTATTAACCAGGTCCAAAAAAATGTTAATAACTTAATTCAACTTTTGTTCTACTCATTTATACAAAATAACACTTTTTTTAATTAAACTTGATTTTCTCTATATGCCCTTCCTTCTGGTAAGCAGACTGTTTATTTAACCTGTAATAACTTACAATGGGCAACTTTTCTTTTTTACTTCCCCATCTATCAACAAAACAGTTAAATGAGCAACTTGGGATATTAACAAGGCTCTTCAGAAAGAGGTGGATGGCCTTCAGGCACATGAAAGGTAAAAATGCATTTTATCATAGTACGGTACTCCATGCAAGACAGAGCAGAGCAACAATAATTGTCCAATGTAACATACTGCAGTTGTATACCCAAATAAAGCCAGTGTCTTCCTGTTGTAAATGGAAATCAGGCCCATTTCTGCATCTATTTAATATTTTTTCTGTTTTGTTTTTTTTTTAACTGTATGGTAACTACAAGTCTTGGGATGTGACTTAGTTTTAGACATGGCAAAGAATGAATGTAACACCTGCTCTGAGCCCATTCCTGCCAAGAGCTCATGCCTAAATATTATTACTTCATACAATGCGCAATGAGCAAATTCATAAGCCCTGCTTAGCCAGGGCTGCTGTGACATCTTCAGCCAGGGTAGCAAGCTGGGGGGACTCCAGCAGGTTGATGCTTCCAGAGGACGAGACGTTGCTGAGCCTGCGTGGTGAAGCCACGCTGGACCTGCCTGGTGACTGCGTGATGATCTCAGCCCCGTGATCCACACGGGCCTTGGCGTGCTCTCTGAAGTTGAGCTTCTGGCTGTCAATCTGCCCCAGGAAAGCAAAGAATTTAACACATCATATACTCACCAGATTATCTCATTATATATCATTTGGGTTTCACTTTGTTTACTTTGAGGAACTCTTACAAGGATTGAAGTTTCTGCACTTCTTGGAATAATTGAACATCTTTTCACCTTTTTAATACACATTGGCTTACTGTGTCACATTCCCTTGCTATTTCTGTCTCTGCCTTAACGAGCAGTACCCCTGTTCCCTGCTGTATTTAACTGACATTTTATGGTCACTGTGAGTTATTTCTGAAATCTGTTTTTTCAAATGTTGGTAGAGTGATCTTACTTTCAAGATGTCTTCCCCCCCGTCCTGATCCTCTGATACGTAGTATCAGACTCATACTACAAACTTACTAGATCATACCTATGCTGCACAACAGTCCCAAACAAGGTTCATCTTTAGGAGGAGAGCCAGTGCACAAACTAAAGGACATTTCACTTTAAGATTCAATCTCAGCTTAGATATGGATGTGAGACTGATTATTCCAAACTCCAAAGGGAGCAAATGGCATGTGAGTGTGCTCAAAGGCAAACAAACAGATGTCTCCTACTCAGTTCAGAGCCAGTGCTGAATTCACAGCTCTAATGATTTCACAGGGCCAGGGGAACAGTGGTACCTTTTCTCTGACAGCTGTCCCCTTACCTTGACATTACCACCGCCAGGCACGTGGTGGGCATTTTCCAGTGAACCAACTTTAGCCTGAGCTTTTTCTTTGAAATCCAGTTTCACGCTCTCAATTTTCACACGCCCACCTCCTACACAGGAAAAGGATACAGAGATGAAGAGGCTAGAATGGCTCAGGAGAAAGCCTGACCTGATGTCAACGGATGCACGCACGTTACTTCTCTTTCAGTTGAGATCTAATTGTTTCAGAGAAGCACAGAGTACCTCACTGCATGTTCAGCAACAGAAACTCTTCAACACATACTCAAACTGTACGCGTGTGCTGCAGCCCTACTGATGTTCATGGGATTTAAGCACATGCTTAAATATTTTGCTGTCTTCAGTTTTCATTTCAGTATCTTATCAAACTGACGTTATGCCACAGCAGCATCCTTCTGCATTTAATTTTGTATCGAGTCTCTAAACTAACTGGGGTCCCACACCTTTATGCCTTTATATACTTAGTTAACTACAGTTAAGAATATTGTTTTTATTTCCAAAGTGTGCTAACTTTGTTTTGGACCATAAAAGAGAATGGTATCATCCATGATTTCTCCTTCACATAACAGGATTAGGTTTTTGCTTTGTCCCACATCCCAGAAGTTTTGACAATACCTGGCTTGTGGTGGATATTCTTGAGTGAGCCACACTTGGAAGTCACATGACTCAAGTCGATCTTCTTGGTTACGATTTGTACCTGTCAAAAGCACACAAATAAATTGAAAGAATGAAGAGAATTAAATAAAAAGCCAAGCCCTGCAGGGGGAGAGCCCAAGCCTCTACAAACCACTGGAAAAGGAGAGATGGTTAGTAGAAAACAGACCACGCCAAAAACGAGGAAAAACCTGGATTAATAGAGCAAGCTTCCTCCCCACCTAGGGAAATGAGAGAGCTGGGTTAAGCTTCACTATTAGCAAAATAAAAAGGACAGAGCAGATCAGCTTGTGGGTTCTTTCTAAAATGTTTCTGAGCTTCCTCTCAGGGGGCATGCTCTAAAGCCCTGCATGCAGCAGGACCCATCCTGTTTGCTTCTGCTCTTGAATGTGCATCCTGGGAACTAGGAATATTTCAGTGATTTTTTTTTTCTCTACCATCTGTTTCATATTCTTCTGCATCTAAATATGGTATGCATTTCAGCTCAACCCTCTACAGAGAGCCTGATAGATCTACAGATGTGACTGCTGCAGCTCACCTGAGCTGGCTGGTGCTCACCAGGCAGCAGAAGCATCGTTCTGCACAGCCAGGCTGCAGCACAGGCACCCTCCCTCCTGCTGCTGCTCTGTGCTCTGCTGCTGGCTGCGTTGCCATGACTGCACTGAGCCCAGCTCAGAACAGCCACCGAGCAGCACCCTGGCCTTGCTGTGCTCCCAGATGGCAGCCCAGAATCACAGTGACTGTGTTAGCAGGTTTGAAGAAGCTCCAGCCCCTCCAGGCCAGACAAGAACTCCAGGATGACTGCAATGCTACTGGTTTGCTCACATTACCAGCAATTACTTCAGCCAGCACTGGTGGCTGTAACTGAATCTGTTTGGATCAGACGTGCCCACACTGCCAGCTCCTCCATCTGAGGGGAGATCACTTCCCAGCAGAGGGGTCAGAGCTGTCTGAAGCTATTCCAGTGTGACTGCTAGAACAAACACGTGTCTGGTCAAACCCCGTACAACCTCTATTTGTTATACTGGAATAATGCTGTGGCATTAGCATTAGCACCAGCACGATGGCTGATCACACCCTCTTCTCTTTGTCTCAAAGTTTTATTTTTCCTCTTCTTTCTCTCAGGTTAATTGAGGAAGGACAGCTGCATTGCAAGATGCCCAACTGTGAGGCTGGAATCTCACTGTAAGCTGGAGTCTCTTTCTGGAAATTACTTTCTTGGGCCACTCCCATGAAAAGCACTGAACCATTTCAGCTCACACTGGACTTTCACTGTTGGCATCCTTGAGTGTTTAATGACAACCCTTCTTTTCTCACTTCCTTTTCCTGACCACGTTCTGGAAATGTGTTGAGCTCTGTGGAGAAAGATGAAGAAGCCACCACTGCACACACAGGGCTCACCCAACTACTAGACCAGACTCACATGTGAAATAGCAGTGAGAAGGAAAGTAGTGCTCAGAGGAAAGGAGACAGAAGGGGCTGGCTGTGCAAGGTGGGTCACCACAGTGGAGATGCCTACTCACACGAGTGTCTGTACTACTTACATTTCCTCCCCCTGCAGAATGTTTGATGTTATCTCTGGAACCACACCGGGACTGAATATCGCTAAAATCAATCTTCTTGTTTAAAATCCTAACCTAAAAGGAATTGAAGGTAACTTACTATTTACCATACACACTGTACTGGGGTGCAGGACAAGGGAACCCGGGTAATTTCAACTCCTTCTTTTGACACTGGTATTGAAATGTGAAAAAGTAAACCATGCCAATCTCTATGCTTAGTATGTTTTTATACAGCATATGCAAAGGTACAATACTGCTCTTTTTTCTACCTCACAAAATGGTGGTGAAACACAAAGGGGTAAGTTTTTCTACTGGGAGATACAAGAGGTGGCTTTTTTTTTTTTTTTTTCCTTGGGTAGCCTGACCCAGGCTCTCTTGAGTGATGGCCAGTGTTTCTGCTGAACTGGTCACAAGGAGAAGATGGAATCCCTCCTTCCCATAGCTCAACACTGCAGCCTTTGATGCAGAAATCCCAGATCCAGACAGCTTAGTAACCAGTTGAAATCCTCAAGTATTTAATTCCTCTTCCTGCCATACAGCCATCAAGGCACCTACATTCATACAACAGACCTTAGAGTGTCCTGTGAAAGGGGACTGACAAAAACCGAAGTCAGAGCTCTCTACTGCTCTCTCTCTTTCCTGTCATTTACTAAAGGGCAATGCAGAAAACAACACCATCTGGAGACCTACAAGTGCAACCACTGCTTCTTGATCTCTGGCAGTGACCATAAAGCTGGCCACAATTTCTGGTGCTAGCAACACTGTGCTACTCCCCTGTGCTCTTTTTTTTCCAGAGGAACAAGCACCTGACTCTCCCTTGATGGTGCCAGCCTCCCTGCAGATGCCAGGAGCCCACATTTTTCCTGTGTTACCTTAGCCAGAGGAGCACTGCGGGTGTATGATGGTGCCTGGAGGTGAACAAACTCTGTGAAGGGCAGGCCCCACTGTCCTACACTTGACCCCCAAAGCAGTTTGTGATTGTCCTTCCAGGGAATGATGTGCTGCCGGATGTTAGTAACCAATAGACAGGGAAAACTGTGTGCGGGGTACACATCTGAGTGACACCACTTTCAGACTTCTTTCTGAGGAAGGGCAGGGGATTGTGCTCACCAATATTGGGCTTTTTGGGTGTGCAAGAAGGCATTTCTGGCCAAGCTGGCACCTGCCTTCTTTGCACCACGAGCTTTTATTTACTCAGAGTGCCACCTAAGCAGGATATCCTTTCTCCGAGTTAAAGATTAACTCTTTATTCAAATGTTACATAGTATTTTATTTCTTTATATACAAAATGATATTATATTTTTTCCTGCACAGAAAGCCACCACATTTTCGGCATTATCTATTAATTTTGTTAAATAGCACTTCTAGAGCCTTCACTGACATCCTACTTGGTACAGTCCTGTTGGCTGCTGTTGTAGGTAAACCTACAATGACTAACTGATACTGGGATAAAAGAGAGGGACAGATACACCAGGATACCTCACTGTGGCTTCTTACCACTCCAGGAACATTAAGCAGCTGCAAACCAGCTGAAGTGGTCCGTGGGAGGAAGGACCCTATGCTGCCTGTGCCTCCTGGCTTCAGGTCCTCAAAAAGCCCCAGATGCCCCGCTAAATCAGAGACAAATCAGTCCCTCTGTGCCTGACCTCTCCAAACTAGAAAAAGACTATTTAACCCCTTACAGGGATATCAGATTTAGCAGTTTTTGGTTCCTGCAGTGGTGATAATGTCACATCTAGGTAATTAGTCAATTCCTCCGGCACTGAGCACCTGGAGCACAGTCTTAACTTAAGCCCACTAAACTCCAAGAAGAAATTTTCAGAGGGCAACACTTTGCAGCTAATAAGAATTTCTTGGCAGCAAGTTGTTTCATGGGTCCCTCTCATTACATATAGTGCAACCACCACACCGGTCAAACCACTAAGATGTTAAGTGTTCTCTCACTTTAATGTGTAAAGATCTGTGGTGATGGCATGCTCAGCACTAAGGGTGGTGACAGAATCAGAAAACTCCACAACTGGTGGGTCACTTTTCAAAGGGAATCTTTGGCAAGCAAACTGACTTCTGTCTTTGTCTCTCCCATCTGCTTATCCCATCCAAGTAAAGCAATGTACAATGAAACATGAAAGCAAATGCCTTTAGAGTTTTATTCTCATGCTTTCCCTCAATATACTGTTTGTTTAAAAACGTATCCCAGTACTAAACAAGACAGGTGTCACATCAGTTACAAAAACACACGTCAGATGTGCAGTCAGATCTGGCTCCTGGAGAGCTTCAGGCCAGACACAACTGGGCAAACCAGAAAGCCTTCCTGGCATTTCCTGAGCATATCTCTCCCAGCAGTGGATCAGCAGCACCTCTTATCAATGGCCACAGAGATGCATCTGCCCTGAAAACACTGACTTAGGGGTCATGACAAGACATTAGCACTGTTGACTGGAGGCCTGTAGCCTAAAAACGGAGGCAAAGCAAGGTGGTAAGTCGAGAGGGTGCCTTTGATCAAGTGCCTAAGGGTTGATTTGCACCCAGAAGTCTGACAGTTCATGAGTCTTGTGGCCCATGGACCTGGCTAGCAGATATGTGAAGGGCCAATCATCGCAGTTATTCCATCTGTCTCACTGGGTAAAATGTGGCCCTGTGTAGAGAGGGGCCAGCAGGAGACCTATGTATCATTTATGTGCTGAGAGCTGAAGTGAGCTGAGTGATGGGGATGTGTTCTGCTGGTCATCTAGCACAGGGAGGAACTGCACTGATCCAAGTTTTTCCCTGACAATCTGTTTCTCCCTTTTTTGGAATGTACCAATACCCCTGCACATACATAATAACTGCCTTCTGTATTACATGTTCCACAAACTAAAGGAGCCTTGCTTCCTATAGATTAAGGCTTTAAACTCCTTAATCCCATCCTATATTCTTGAGCAAGCCCTATCCCCTCTTGCCAGCAATATCTCCCAAACTTTCTCCCTGATCTGCCAGATTGGGCAAATAGAAGCCAATACACAACAGACCAGCTCATTTCTTGCTGCTGATTGTGGAGAAGGGGCTGAATTATTGTTGCCTTTCCAGTCAATAACTATAACCCAGCTTGGAGGGACCATCTGTGTTTCTAATCACTGTTCCCTGACCAGCACTGGTTGAAATGGGCCAAAAAGTTACCAATGAGTTGAGAAAGGCTGAAACTGCCAGTCAGATAGCATGAGTGCTTGAGCTCTGTTTCCTTTGAGAAAAACAGACTGTAAACATCAAAGGGAGAGTACCAAGAGGAACAGCAACTACTTAGGCTAAAAAGAAACTATGGCTTGCAAACAAAGAATGTAAACTGACTGTGAATTATTTGAAGCTGTAATGTAGAAGGAAATTTGTAACTATCGGAGCAGGGAGGCTCTGAAACTGCCTCCATGGGAACAGGGCTATGGCAAGAAAATGGTAAACTTCTATGATGACACTTGATGAAAGGAATGCAATGCTGCAGCTCTCTCTGATAGAGACAGCATGAACACCATGACTCCCCAGGAAGCTCTCTCTGCTCCTGCATGTGTGCATGTACATCTTGTGTGGGGGTGGAGGTGTGGTAGGGATGTACATACATGCACTCCGGTTGTGCTGCACATTAGATGAAAGATGAAGCCTGCTCTTGCTCTCATTCAGGAAAGCGAACATTTTAGTTTGTGGCAGAAAGAGAAGTGCTTTCTTATTCACACTCACCAGTGTGAATAGATCCCAACAAGACAGGGTCCCTCATTACCCTGGCGCTGGCCTGCCAGTCTGAAATCTGTACATTCTCTTCTGATCTGATGCCGGTTTGCACAGGAATACTGGGCAGGGCCTGGAAGTTAGTATTTTGATCAGGACCAAGATGAGGTTCCTCAGCATTTGTCATACCTACGTGAAATTAAACTGGAGTGGAAAAATTCAGCCTTAGAGACAACGTTTGGTTTATTTCACAAAACCATGTTTCCCAAGGATAAAAATGGCTTCTGCCTGAAGCCCTGCAAGTCTTCTGGACTTTACCCACCCCTACTCCTCAGCAGTAGTCGAGAAGTGAAGTCCAGAGCAGACTGCGTGTCAATGCACACACAGTACAGCCGCACTGCCTCACACTACTCCCAGGTATTCCCCAGCAGGAATCAGACACTGTGCTCCAACACTTTTTGTGCTGTTTGAATGCTGTCCAAGCATCAAGTGATGCCGGGCATTTACGGGTAGCCTGCTAAGAAACCAGGTGTTGACAATAATTTTCTCAGTTCCTTTAGATGAGGCACATATTGATCTGCACTCAGCAGGGTAAACTCTGACTCCCTTTCTACAAATAGTGGCCTGACTGGCAATTTAAACATGGAGGGGCTCTGGTCTGAGGGCACTAGATCAGAGGGGATGTTTTGGTTTACACTGGCTAACATACGAAGAAGTGACAAGCTGACAATACCTGTCAATCTCCCAGTTAGATATATGCCTCCCTAAGGCTATTCACAGAAAATTAATTTGGATTTCAATGTCCCCATGTACAACATGGTCGTTTCCAGTCCAGGGACCTGTAGCAGACCTTCCTCTGTCAGTCCTGCACCACTATGTTCAAGATGAGCAAAAGATTGTAGAAACACTGAGTGGAAGACCAAGAAATGTAAGAGAGAATTTAGTTCAGTTGTGCCTCACTGCTGAAGACAGCATCAGTGACTGAAAAGTGCTTATGAAAGAGAAAGAATTATGTTCCACGACTGCCCAGAATCATTCAGTTCAGCTGCTTTGCACAGCAACAGGGAAAGGCCCTAACTTACCAGCATGTGGGCAGGGAATCCATAGTTCCTCTCCTGTTGCTTACTACCCTGATACACACCAAAACAAAGATACTCAAAGAACAAAAATGCTGATACTGAGAAAAGGACAGGCTCTGAATATATTTTAATAAAGCTGATGGTTTACGATCTCCCAGCTTTACAACCATGGTCTCTGAGAAGCTCTACCACAAACACAGTGCCTAAAGCGTTTTAAAATACTCTAGCTTGGCTCCACTTGCCATTTGAACATGCTGTGGGGCTGTGATACTGGGAAAAGCTCCCAGACTCCTAACGACATATCAAAGAGGGCAGGTTCTTTGCCCTTACCACAGCATGAAAGAGATTTGACGCAGCTACATCCCAGGAACTAGACATTATTTCAGTGTTTGGTCTCCCAGTTAGCACAGGGATTGACTGAGACAAGAACTGGTCTTGCACAGGAAGCAAGGTTGCGGTTAAAACCTGATGAGAATCAGGAGACAGTTCTAAGTGCTCCCAAACATATATGCTGCCAAGGACAGATGGATACTACAGTCTTCATGCTCCTGGCAAAGGCTACAGATAGAGGAAAGGGAGGGGCAAGGATATTAATTTGGCCTAGCAAAGCCCTTGAAGACTCAAGACTTTCCACATCTACAAACAGAGCCTGTGATCATGTTCAGCCTTTGCACTCCTGACACTACTGGATACACACACAAGGGAAGCTGCCATCCTACAAGCTAGTGAGATTCAAAATAAAAGGCTGCGCTGGACATAGCATCCACAAAATAATGTGCTGTCCTCATCCTGCTCTTAGGAAACAGTGAACGAGATAAGATTCATTCCTGACTTTTAAAAACACACCCAGAGGCAGACACTGAGCATGTAATATTGCAGCACGAACAGTTAAACTGTGAAACAGTTGCAAACAGTTGCACCTTCAATGGCAAGTAGCAGTGCAGCAGGTGTCTTGCAACCAGCCACGTCTTTAATACTTGCATAGGACAACGCTGGCTGGTTTACAAGCTGCTTTCTAACTATTTGCAAATCACTGTATTCATCTAATTAGTAAGGCAGCCACACTGAACTAGGCATGTCCTTACCAGTAATGGAAGCAAGGCCTACAGAGAAACACCAAGAGGTTTTGCATAATTGTGCTGGAATATGCAAAGCGAAACGACCGCTTTCCACGCCGAAGAGTTTACAGCCAAGAGACAGCAGCTGAATTTAAGACAGCTCAAGGAAGTGCAAGATCCACATCAGATGAACACATGTGATGTATAATCACATTCCTCACTAAATCTGGGGAGTTGATCACAAGAACGGTAAAAGAAATTGAAGGAGATTCACACATACTGAATAAAAAAAGATCCCAGGAGCTCAAGTAATTCGGCTGAAACACAAGTACCTTTTTTTAGTTCTCCCTTCAACAAAAAAACCCAACCAAACAGATTTTTGCTAAGCTACAGAGTTTAATACTTCAATTTTAGAAGCAGGAGTCCCTAGTCATGGAAAGAGTACTAATAGCTTTAAATATCAAGTGTTGAGCATCAAGTACCACAGTTTTCAAATAATTCTCCTAATCTTTAAGAAGGGATGAGTTTTGATTCATTCCATCTGAATTTTCTTTACTGCAGCATAATGGAAATAATTACATCGTTCTGTTCAAGCTCAGAAAAATATCTTGTGTTTATCTCTTCATGCAGGCTGGCTTTCCCAAAGCTCAGTAGGCATGTCCCTTAGAATCTCTTTTTATTTTTCCAATGCAGATTTTCAAGATAAAAACTAGGATCTTTATCTTTTCCTTTTCCACCCATTCCCATCTAGCGAAATAAACTCTTTTCCTCACCTTTCCATGAAGACAGAACAGTATAACATGACTAAGCATAATCTGAACCAGATTATGTATTGCCTGAATATTTTTCTCAGAAGAACAACAATTCCCATTTTATTGCCAAAATCTAAACTAGCTAGAGCTCAGCTGAAAATGCCTCCTATGCTGAACTTGCTGCTGGGATGACTCAGACTTTCACAGGAATTTATGTCCTGGAAATTGCAATCTACTCTAGAAAAGAAAAAAAACAAACCAGCTTCTCCCCCTTCCTATTAACAAGAGACCAACATTGTATGGTATTACACGGACAGGAGTTGTCTCCTCTGACATTAGCCAGCTCAGAGTTGGAACAGGCCGCTTAGGCTGCAACTGTAGTCAGTGGAAATCCACTGAATCCTCCAGAAGGTGACACCTTTGGCTCTAGCCAGACAGATCAAATACACCCCATCTGAGTGGCAGAAATCTGCTGCTAACCGCCTTTGAAAGAGAGAAGCAGCAGCTTATGCCTGCTGTAGTCAGTGGAAGTTCTGTCACTGCTAGAGAGCCCCATTGTGACCCTCCTGACTGTGGTTCACCATTTGTCCTCAATCAGCATGATGAACATTTTACAGATGCTGGAGGCACAGCAGTGATGTTATTCTGTCCCAGCAACACAGCAAGTGAAAGTCAGATCTGGATGGGAAGTCCCAATTCCCTGCTCATTTCTACCAACCAAACACCTTTCCTCAAATAAACTTTCTGAGACTTGCTAGAGCCTGGCAGCGTTAGCTGCATTTTTCTAAATTGTGAATCAGGAATAAAATCTGACTTTTTATTCAGAATAATTCAAGGTTTAACTGTACAGACTGTACTTGGGCAAGCCTTCCATTAAATGACTGCAGTCTGAGCACAGGAGCTGCAGGATGTTATTTCTGTACAATCTGCAATGATCAGCCAAATTTCTAAATTTCAAAACCTTGAAAATTATGGTTTTGAGCTGTGGCTGTGGCAGCCCGAAACTATTAACTTCTCTTTGCATTTGTAGATCTGCAGTTAACAAAGTATGAATTAGTTCTAACTTTCAGTCCAGAACAAATCTCTTCAAATGTCTTGCAAATCTACAAAACCAGGAATATAGATACTAATTTATCTTACAGTTGTGAACTCCTGACTTGGTAAATGCAAAAACTTATTCCAATGAATGCAGCAAACTCTGGAAACAACTGCCTTTCAGTCTCTCATTAGCTAAGTACTTCAACAACAGCCAAGTTACATCAATCTAGCCTATGCAGCTGTCTCCTGTGACTCTAGTTTGGGAAAGAACTAAAGCTTGAACCTCATAGCTCATTCATGTTCATCACTGTCCTGAGCAGGGACATTCTCAAAGCAGTTTGGCTCACTTGTGCTGCAGATCAGAATGGACTGCAGGAAAAGTGCATGCTGTGCCTAGGGATACAGGAGACAGAATGGGACCCAGCAACAGCTCAAAGTTTCACTTGTTTTTAAGCCTATATCCTCCACTACATTTTAGGACACTCATAATCAACCAGTGCAACAATATCGTACAATCTGGATCTTCAGATTAATTTTTGGGCTGTCATCAGTATTTACAACATGGTGCAAAGACATGAAACAGAGAAAGAGAAGTTCCTAAGATGCTGTCTCAAGGGGAACTTGTTGAATACCTTTTTGACCTGCAGTTCTCCTAGGAGAACTTACAAGGTGCCTGGCTGTTACTATAGTTCATGATACTTTAAACCTTATGCATGGCATTCTAGTCTGTACAGATCCATTCACTCTGATGAAGCTATGCTGATTCACATCCACGGAAGTCCTCAGCCCATGGCTGAGTTTTGATGTATACATTTTAGGATTAAATTAAATCCAGGTTGGCTTTAACCTTGGTTGCTGGCCTATGATGTTATAAATACTCAGCCTGGTCAGTATAGAAAAGCTTCAACTGGCCCACTTCTGTACTCTGATATGGTACAAACCACATCCATAGACAGAATCTCAAGGAGAAAAAAGTGCAAACAGAAAAGAAACCCCCCATTCTTGGCACCTAAAACAGATTTCCAACCCCTTCCCTCAGTCCCTCCATGCTTCCCTTGGGCTGTCTGAGAAATAACAGATGCAAATGGGTTACTTTTGAAAGCACAGCATTCCCTGCACAGCTGATGCAGTGTGAAAATCCATCTGAAGCCCAGCAGACATACCCATGAGCAAGTCGCCTCTGAGCTTTGCCAAGAATGATACATTTCACCATACTCTACTAGAAAGAGAAAACCAGACAACTACCTACTGGCTGTGTCACAGAACAGAGAAACCCTCCTTTCTCCAGACTGCAGAATACCAATTAAACACATCTCAAGCCATCTATTCCAAGTAGGAGCTTAATGCAGTGCAAAGTTAGCTGGCTTCTTCCCCTAGAAGCTTTGTGGTTTTTTTTCTCCCCCCCCCAATTAGGTTCAGTGATTTCTCTACTTTGTTTTTGTGGTTGGCGAGTCAGAGCTGAAGTAAAATCAGCCTGCTGTATAATGAGCTTTCGATGAAATTCAAGGCTGAAGCACAACATTTCTTGATTTATTTAGCACTTAGACATTCCCTGCTTCTTCATTTCTAGACCTCAGCCTCTGGCAGTTTCAGGCTATGGTTGCTTTCTCTAGGACAGCTGTAAGCTAAGAACAGACGATGTGCTAGGTTCAGATATGCCTCTGGTAAAAGGATAGTCTGTCTCCAAATGACACTTTTGGGCTACATATCTGTATTCCTTTAGTAATCTGCATGTCATGTTAATGTACTCAACTTGCCCAGATACATGCTTGCTTTTTGTCTGCGTGTTTTCCCTGTGGTTATTGCTATCAGCACTTCCACTTCAGGTTATAAAACTTGAGCAGCTTTCAGTTTGCTTCATGTATGATCACTAAAAGCAGATAATGGCTCATTTCAGCCAGTGCAATATTTGCCACCAGACAATAAAGAGATGAGCAGACACAAGGAAATGAAATTAGCTTTCATGTGTTGCTCTAACAGACCCTACAAAATTCAACAGCAGCAACTAGAAAAGAATTAGTCCTAAAACCTCCTGTCTAGATGGAAAACCTATGGCATAAAGGAGACATAAAGGAAAAACTCATCAAGTCTCTCTTTGCCCAACCCACAGCACAGTGGCCACATATCACTGGAAATTAAAAAATGCTTTAGCTTCAGTGACATTATGTCCACCCATCAGATTTTCCCTGTGATTCCCAAAAGAGTGAAATGCCTCCTGCTGTGCCATTCTTCACTGCCCAGTTCTACTTGAACTGCTAAAAAAACATAGCTGTCTAGGCATGGTGTTCACTAAGAAATACAATTTCCTGAGGCCCCCTGGTCTTGTATGGTTGTCACAGTCCACAGTGGGTAAAAGGGCAAAGGACACAGTGCTGGTTTTGAGCCCAATGACCACCAGCTGGCCTTGTTATAAGGAATGTTAACCCAGATGCACAGTCTGAACTTGTGTTCTAAGCCTCCTGGAGCCCCTGTGCACCCTGGCCATCTGCTACACAGTATGTCAAATAGGAGTTGAACTCCCATGCAAAATAATTACACAAACATTTGTCAAAATAAAGGCAGAAGAACCTTAGAGGCGTCATCTTCTTGACTTCATCTGAATAACTGGCTACTACCCAAGTACTGGAAAGCATTGAATGTGTTAATTAACCATGAAAACAACATCAACAGCTAAGAGATACCTTACTGTTTAATATATGAGACTGGTTTTGGTTTTGACTTTTTTTTTCCTCTGGAAGACCTGCAGTAGGCATAGGGTTGCAATGTTTTATCCAATTTATATTGATTTTCAGAGACAACATTAGACAAACCTCACTATGTTCCACTGTGTATTCAAAAACTCATATGTATAGAGAAGTATCTGATCTGGGAACACTGTACAACCCAGCCTTCTGGCAAGTCTTGTTTTCAGGACAGCTGAATGGGGCAGCATGTTATTCACCAGGATGTCCTGTCCCTGGAGGTAGCTGAGAAGTGAACATTTCATAAAGCAATCAGACTGCCACCACTGTAACTCAGCAGTCTCAGGGAACTAAAAGGGACCTGGGGACACTGGGTATTTGTGTCATGGGGTTGTGTCCAAAATCAGTATGAAATGCACAGGTGCTTTTTAAAAAAAATAAATTATAAATCAACACAATTGTTTACACCCATGAGGCTTATTTGTCCATATTCTTAGCATAAATTAGTTGATAAGCTTTATTCTTTTTCCTCATTCAGCTTCTTATTTTCTAAATAAAACAGGATTTCTTTCAGGTTTTATATATTTATATATTTATATATATCTTTAAACATTACGAAATGGATCACTTCATCCTGTAAGCTAGAACAACACTTCACCCAAACAGAAAGACAAACAAATTGCTTGGACATGATTTTGGCTTTTAATGCCATCTGTGTTAACACTTCTGCATTGCCCAACAATGGGAGAGGCCTATTCCAGCTCTGGCTATAACTCTGCTTGGTAGGACATCAAGCAGAGACTCTTCAGAGGAAGGTATAAACACCATACATATCTCAGGAAGATTTATCATACTCCCTATCTGATCTTTCTTCAGTCTCCAAAAGCTTCCTCTTAGCTTAAAAACCAACCTGTTTACTGTCCTTTCCCAAGTTTGCTAAGTTCTGTCTGTAGTAACAGGGGATTTTGCTATCCTACACACATATAAAGATGTAAAGTCTTTAGATGAAAGCAATCCTCACGACAATGAACTATGCTGCATAACACTGCAAGGTATGAAATAATATATTTTTTTCAGCTTTTAATTGCATCAACATGTCCCTGAATTCTTGTTCTTTCAGACGGTGAGAACAGAAAATCCTGACTTGAGTCAGGATTGCAATCAGAATTACACATTCACTTTTTCTTATTCTATATACATCCTCCAGCTTATACAATTTAAGCTCACTTCCTGCTTATTCAAACCCTGCAGCAAGAAAACCAGTTAAGTCTAATACCTGTCTCCTCCCATAATCTCTAACTTGGTTGATTTACCAGGTTGGAGGCTGCAACCTTCACTAACATCATCACCCAACACAATGCATACGACACATAAAATGATACAGGGAAAGGTCATGGTGCATGTGCAATCCTGCTAACATCTACCAAGGCTGAATTTAAGCTTGCTTGAACTACAACAAACCTCCTTCATTTGCTGGTATTGATGAAGACTAAGCAAGCAGCAACTGCTGAGACTCATGCTGAAACATATCTATGGCATGTAGTGCAAGCTCTCATTTGGAATTTTTCAACTGATCTCAGTGAGGCATTCCTAGTTTTCAGGTGACTAAATAGTTTTCTGAAGACTGTGCTGGCCCCTGCCATTTAACACCAGTTCAACAACCAGTGTATTTGGACAACAGAAGCAGCATTTGCAAGGCAACTCAAAATGGCTCTCATACCTATCCCAAAGATACAGTACACTTAAGACTAAATCACAGCACATTTAAGACTAAATCACATATGGATGAACATAAAGAGTGGAATCCTTACCTGCCCCCCTTTAGGCTGGTATTTGATGTTATCTGTTGAACCAATTTTGGACCTGACGTTCTTGAGGTCAGGTAGAGGCTGATTAATAACTCGTAGCTGCTTTGGAGTAGCCGGAGATTTAGGAGGAGTGCGAATTATGGCAACTTTTTTCTCAGTAGGTACCAGTATGGCAGATTTGGGGGTCCCAGGAGTGTGGGGTGTTCTGGAGTAGCTGGGTGTCCCTGGAGTGCCTGGAGTACGGGAGGCATAGCTTGGTGGTGTCCCTGGAGTGATGGCAGTGGAGCCAGGAGTAGTTGGAGTAGAAGTTCCACTTTTTCCTGTTCTGCTACGAATTGGCTCTGATCCTACATACAAGAAAAAACCCACAGTATTCAACCCACAGAAATACAGCCCTTCTTCCCTCTGTACTTCCCAAGAATGTGTGCCAAGGGAGAAAAAGCTCTAAGATGACTGTGCTAGTGGTGGAGCAGGTGGGTATCTGTCGTATGTTGCTAATCAACCCACCAGGGGTTACCTCGTCACGTGTGGCTGAGCTGGGAAGTTGCCCACACGGTGACTGAGCTCTCCACTCTGCAACACACTTGTGCTTCTCACAACACCTCTGGTTCCTGCAAAGCTCCTTAAACCAGGCACAATGCCTCAACGATTCCATCTTGGGGAAAGAACTAGAAGCACCCTTGGAATCTAACCTTTGGTACTTGATCTGACAACCTGACTAGTCAGTAAGAATGCTGTCACAGATTTCAATGGATTTGGGCGTTACACTATAGAGGAGGGAAAATTCTGATTGCAATCTGAAACTAAAGGCTCTGAGTGCCTGGCTGCTGCTGGTCACATACCACTGCTGGTAATCTGGTCCCTGCAGCTGAACCCTAGGTGAGTATTCAGCTGATGAACAAACTGTAGCTCTGTTGTGTGGATGGGCAATCACTACTTTTCATTAGTGCAGTGAAAGCAACCAATTACAGAAGCCAACCTTGATTAAAAGTCACATTCTAGTTACATCTGCCTGCAAGTTAAAAATTAATACATACTGTAACATTTTGTAGTGGCTCCGTTCAGCGACTACGGCATTACCAGTCTTTTTCACTGCGCACAAGAATCAGTTTAGTAGTGCTTTGTGCTTTCTGCATCCAGCTCTGCTGGCAACTCTCAAACACAAAGGAACAGAAACCAAGGTATCTCCATGTGCTGCTTAAAGGAAAGCTTTGCTGAGAATACTCAGGGAAAGACCAAACCCAGCCCTGAAGCCTGGGAACCCCAATGCTGAACAGGTGCACATATGTTTTCACCTTTATAACATTCAGAAAGCAAAATCCCAGTGGGTCTCTCTAGAGCATCCAGTGATTTTTTTTTTCCAGCTCCTGCAGCTTTGGTATATTTATTTTTCATTCTTCAGCCCTTCACAACACTGGCAAATGCTGATGGCCTCTCACTGCTGCTGTGCCAGCTGAGAGTCACTCTTCTTACAAAGGGTCTCTGTGCTACCCTTGGAGCTTCACCCAGGAATTTCAAATGACTTCTTTTGTGGTAGAATTTAATAATCTATTTACCTTCAATTATCAAAAAAGGGGCTGAGATTGGTTTCTAAAGTGAGAAACCAGAGGAATTCCTACTGGAAAGCAGGTAGCTAATTCCAGATTCTGAGGCCTGGGCTTAATGCATATTTATCCAGAAGTTCTGGGGGCATTTGCTAAAATTACATTTGTCCTGTTACTTCTTCTGGCTTGTGATTTGATAACATAGGTCCTCATGAAAGGGCCTTGCTAATTTACTCTCCTGACTCCCTCGAGTGAGTCCCTCCACTAGCTAACATCTCAATTCTCAGTAGAGTTTCTGCCGTAGGATTAGACCACAGGGAGATCATTCCTGTGAAACTGCAAGTCAATGACTACAATATTAGGTTCACTTTTTCAAGATCCATCAAAGTATTTTATGTTGCCTACTTCAGGTTTGTCTCATTTTTCTTCCTGCTGTTTGTAAGCACCCTGGGTTAACTGTCTCACCCGGGTTTGAGCTCCCTGCAGAGGCATCTTCTAATATTAGTGGTTAGTCTGAAGAGCAGTCCTAGCTCTGGGCATTGCAGACTATGGAAAGGGTGCATCCTCTTCTGGTTTCAAGGAATTGCTTCTCAAAAATTTGTATCTGAACAAAAACAGTCTGTGCAGCTCTGTTTTCCAAAGGCACACTCCAGACTTACCCCTCTGTGTAAAGGGCAGGGACCACGATGCTATGGCAATGTGACAAAACTAACAAGGATGAGAGACATTCACAGCAGTAGGAGAGGGTTAATCTGCAAAAAACATACGGGTGGTCCGTCGTACTGAAGAAGAAAGGGAAGCTGTGAGGGAGAGAGAGTTTTCCTCTCTGTCTCGGTCTCCTGACACACCTCTTCGAGGAGGAAGGATAGAGGAAGGTCTTGGTAGAGACGAGCGTTTTTCAGGACTCTTGCTTACTCCATCCTAATAGTAGCAAAAAAGAAAAAAAGGAAGGTTTAGTTTTCAAAACTCACTCTCTGGGCTGTGATTTCTCTCAAACTGCATACAGAGGGAGAAACCTCCTCCTGTGGGCCGTTTACTTCTCACACAGGAAGCTGTGGAGATCCAGCCACTCCCATGCTCTGCCTAGCTCCCTGGTGCTTCTTTACTACATCAAAACACCCAATAATCATCTTCTGAGCTACTTAAGACAGATACAGATACTCTTGGATCTAACTGTGGATGGATTCCACATTTGGTTGAAAGTAAAGGTGAAAGACAAAAAAATTCCCTGGAGCCCAGGTTTGCAATTATTTTATACATTTACCTTCAAAGCAACTGCAGTATTGGTGCCCAGAATACACCCCAAACTATCTTGTCAGGTGAGATGGCATTTTTGCATTTTCAAACACTAACTTGTAATTTTTAATGGGAGAGAAATTTTTAGCTACAGCTTATTTTTTGAGTGCAGGACTATTAATCCGGCTGTCTTCTCCCATTTCCTTCCATACTCATCTTTTTACTTTTTGAATTCAGTAAATAACGTTCTTTTCACCAGGGGTAGAGAAATGGATACGTATGTTAGAATATTTTTGAATTTATGGGATGAGCAGCAGAAGACAGTCTTGCATAAGTAGACTGTCCTCCCGAAGACAAATATGATGATGGTCCCAATCAGTAAGAGACACACAAAGCACAGTATTAGACAGAAAATGGAAGTCAACAGTGAAAACAATTTCAAAATGGGAATACTAATCCATTCAGCATCAAGTAGATTTGAAACACAAGTGAAACGTAAACATGGGGAATCTAGGGTGGACTGCCAAACACCTCTACATTTACAATGCAACTTCTTCAACGTGGTCCCACACACAGACCAAACTCTTAGAGCATGTGGCTTCTGAATCTATTTCTGGCAATGAGAACTGTACCCTCTGTTGCTGGGGATTGAATTTATTTTCACAGAATGTTAACTGGTTGAAAACTACATTTTTTAAACTCGGAAAGCAAATTAGTACTGCTGTTCTTTGCCACTTACCAACATGCAAATGGATGCAACTTTTTAGCAGCCAATGAAGCAGCATCCATATCAATAGAAGGAAGATATGTCCATCTAATTATAACTTATTTCACTTATGTTTGCTCTGGAGAATTTCCTTTGGTTTTGTCCATTTCGCAGCACAAATCCTGTAGTCTGATAATCAGTTTTCCTGCCACTGTATGCAAGTAATCCCACATAAGCTTCACAGACAATTACTCACATTCAGTGGAGAGAGAATGCGATCCATGGAATTCACCTACACATCTCCAAGCTAGCTCTTGCTACCAACTCTGCTACCTTACCTGAGCATCTGATTTTGAGTAGGGCAAGCAGTCTCTTGGGCCTGCTGAGGAGGGCCGTACATAATAACTGTCTGTATCGAGAAAAGTGGCCCTTTTAGTAGTTAATGAGCAAGCTGAGCTGGGTCTTGGAGGAAGCAATGACTTTGCTCTAGACTTTGAGGCAGGAATCTTTGACAAAGAGGCAGTCTAGTCATGAGAAAACAAACAAAAGAAAACACAACATGAAGCCGGACAAAAGGAAAACACATGCAACATGGACCCCAAAAAAATGCCAAGCTACGAATCAATACTTTTCCTGTGTCTGGTAATGGTGTCAGTGCAGATCCCACATACATGAAAGTTTAATTTCTGTGTTGTTTGACTGCAACAATCTGGGTCTGGGCACAGTTACTGATTTTAGGAAGTGTCTTTTTCCACAGATGCTATTTTTGTCATGCTAAGAGGACGACACTGGTGCCAGGTATGGCATTTAACCAGTACACCTGCGGGCTGGCTGTATTAGAAGCAAGTGCAGAACTGCAGGATCACAAAGAGATCCTAGTCCTTTATAACTTAAGTTGTGCATTTGAAATAGATCCCTCCAGGCTACAGTAAAGAACACAACAGCGGGAATCATAAAAGAAAAGTTACACCAGAGTTCAAGGCCCAAATGTTCACTGAATGGTTTTCACCTTTTTCAACTTGCAGGTTATGCAAAATGTTTTCCCTAATGAGACTGGACAACTTTTACAAATTAAGACTCAAGGCACAGCGTAGAATCTTTGCCTTTTTCACACCATTGCATAGTGTCTTCCATGAATATGTGCATTTAATGGGAATGCTAAAGATGGATGAGACTGAGATCTTCCAGTGGAGCACCTGGGGAAAAGGCATGACCTTGAGCTAAAACACTGCTCTGAGATTATCACAGTCTAGATCCCCTCGGTGTTCTTTAGGCAGCAAGACACCTTTTAACATCAATAATAGCAGAAGAATCTGCCCAAGCAGATTTCAGTTACATACTCAAAGCTGGTGGAGCAAGCAAAGAAACCAACTGCCTCAATCCCTGCCTGTGTTCTACTCAGGAAGCTATTCTTACTCTCCATTAGCAACACATTGCCTTTGACCTCTATTATAATACACGTTGCTGGAAGTACCAGCTGTCCACTGGACAAAGATCTGTGTAATGCTTACTAAGACTCAGGCATTGCTGAAGTTGGGACGCAGAAACCTCACTGTATTTCAGAGGTGCTCCTAATGCATGGCTGATATTCTCATCATCTCACTACAGCAGGTACACAGCTCCTTCCAGCAGATGGAACTGCTTAGCCTTTCCTGAACATGTTCTGCAAAGCAGTATGTAAACTGTAGTTTGAAGCAAGAATGACCAGATTGGATGATCTAACATTACCAGTGGTGAGGAAAAGGCTGCATTGAATGACATAAAAAGCTGAAAATCAGGAAGAAACACAGCAACAAAAAAGGAAGAGGTCTTTATAAAAGCAGAGGTGAAGCCAAAGCAAAGAAATGTCCAAGAGATGTGTGAGTGTGGCAAGCAGAGAACTGAGGCAACAGGGAGAGAAAGTAAGCATGGACACACTTCTGATCTCTGCCTTAATGTAAGGGACAGGAATAGGAAAGGTCTACAGAAAGCAGAGAATTAACTTGCAGTGCATGTACTTAGCACACTCCATGAACACAGATGACTCTGAAAAAGGGCTAATATTGATGTATTTTGCCTAAGTGTTGAACACTCCTGAAGAAAAGACAGTAATAAACCATACTGTTGACTCAGACCAGAAACTTGTCCAGATACTTCTCACTGCACCAGTAAAGAAGATCAGGCAGTTTCCCAGTTACGAGCTGAAATGGGTCAAACCTGACAAACCATGTGAAATTCCAGAACCCATGGCTGAATTCAGGTCTAAACTTCACAGCTCCTCCAAAGCCTTCCATCAGCTATGCTGCTATGATCATTAACAATTTCTTATGATTCATAAATAATGTGCAGCACTTTATGAGACAGTTTTTTGTTTCCCAGATAATGTATTTTCTGGTTAGACAGACAAAACAAATCAGCCATGGAATATATTAGGAAATGTAAGGATATTCTTCATTGTTAATGATGGCTAACATTGACAAAGTATTGTCGTGCTGCACATGTGAGTTAGCACGTATCAGTGTCATGTAACAAATAGTTGCACAGGGGGTAGTGAAAGGAGGTTGGATTCCTGGGGATTTTGGAGTGGTGGGACAGGAAGAGCATACAGTCAGCAAGGGAGCAGAGCAGAGAGCCATGGCAGTATTTGCCAAAGGAAACTCAGCTGAGAAGAGCCAGGCACAGGGAGCAGAGCAGGCTGCAGAGCAGCTGATGGCAGGGCATGTAACTGTCAGGTTGGAACACAGAAATCAGTGGCCCAGGAAATGGCCGTTCAGAAAGCAATCGATTGCAGATAAAATGCTGCTGGCCAGTAACTTGCAGACAGGCATGACCTCTGCAGAATGCATGGCTAAGTAATGGTGCATTCAAAGGAATCCCATGAGTCCTGGCAGAGGGTTTCTGCCTGCACAGCAATCAAGCAAGCTGGCAGTACGAGCTGGGTGCTGCAGAAAGGCCCAAGGTACAGTTTATCCCAGAGAATTATCTGGCTAAAAGTCCTGAATGACATCCGACTGCTGCAGTTTGCAGTCTGTGTGTGCCCCTATGCATCTGCAAATCCTCATCAGCTACTACCCAGGACTGTAATTCAGAGGTTATTCGGGAAAGGTGGTTTTAATTACCCTTTAAAATGAGTAATTAACATGGCAAACAAATTCTAGATGTAACACAAATTTTAAACGGAACATAGAATCACTAATTTAACACACAAAGATCTGAAGTAAGGACAAAAGGAGATTATAAAAATGAACAATCATTTTACTCACTGAGAGTTTTTCCTTTGCTTGTTTAAATACACCAGGAGCCTGGTTTGTTTCTCCACCTGCTGCTGAGAGACCCAAAAAAAGACTTGATAGTTAAAAACAATAATAATAAGCATTTACACTTAGTACAATTGTTAGAACAATTAAACGCCTTGGAACTACTGAGCAAAGCAATTACCTTGTGAATTACTCTAAGTGAACTGTATGCAGAAACATACCTGCCTCAAAAAAGTCCTGTATTCATCAATCTTGAGATAAAATGGTATTCAACACTTTTCAAATAAACTGAAATTCTGTATTCATGTTCCCAGAAATCTACAAACTACAGTAAAAAGTTCAATAAATAGCTGACAACTGTAAGAAGCTCCAGTTTTGAAGGTCAGTCCTCAGACACCTCAGCATCCTGACTTGCAGGACTGTCCACTAAAAATCAGGCTCCTTTAAGTAATCTCAAAATGGAAATTCTGAGATGTCCCTGAAATCATCGCTTTTCAAAATATTACCCAACATTCCTAATGGGAAGAGAGAGATTCACTGTTGAATGACCATCCTAGTTGTGTTAACAAAGTCAGTGTGTCGTGGGTCAATTAAACCCTCAGACTTTGGCAATTCAAAATTATACCTGATACATCAAGTATGTCAATTCAGTCTTAGATTTTTCTGATACAACACGGTTTGAAATAAGATTCTTCTGACTTGGATTCCACCCTTCCAAGGAGTTTTGGAATGGGGCACCTTTTTGGAAAGCTGATTGTTAGTTTCACTCCACCACTGGGGAGTTATCTGCTACACAAAAACTAGATGTGAAATCTTTTGGCATCTGTGCCAGGATGCCCTTGGGAAATGCAGAAGCAGGACAGCAGGCACAGATTAAATCCTCTAGCTGTAAATCCAACTGTCTTCCCATTGTAAAACCAACCCTGACACATGGTACACGACAGAATTGATTAATTTTATCCTTTTCCTGTGCAGTTCCCAGGCACAGTGAGAAGATCCCTGTTTTTTGGGTGGATTTGTTCGTTTGTTTTTTAAATTGAAGGAGCAGGAGAGAAAACTTGTGAGGAGGAAAATATCTAACTGTGTACTTTGGTTCTTCTGAATTTGTAGCAGGGATAAGTACAGGACAGCCTTCCTGCATCACATTTTGTCACATCTGTAACTGCTGGTTTTGGTCTGTTCTGCATCTCTTCTAAACAACCACAAACAACTTTTCTTCCTTCCTTAATTCCCTTAGTATTGAACCCTAACCTGCCACCATTATGAAGTGGAAAGAACAGCTGTGTGGCTTGTGCTGACTTACCTGAACACACCACAACTTCTCCATCTGAACAAAAGATACCTATAGGCTCTGCTGCCGTTTTAAACCCACAACAAATACGTTTTACTTCAGGGGGTGACCCCAGAATTGAACACAAGGATGAGAGGCATACCACGTAGTGACTCCCACTCATAGCCAGGTACTTGTCCTGGCCTTACCACCATAAACACTTCTCTGATGGCACAACTGCAGTGGTGTCTCACAGCCAGTGACAAACACCAGTCAGCTTGGGGTATCATTCATGGAAATATTCCAGTCAAGGCAAAGGCTTCACAACTCTTTCCTCAAGGTTGGCCGTGCAGTTTATTTGTCAAATGGCAAGGATGAGTCTCTTAAAAAGCAGTCCCTCCTTTGTGGATATGGAACTGCCAATGCTTACCAGTAAAATGGGATTTTTTCTTCCAGTATTGAGGGAAAATGGGGAAAAGATGTAATTTCCCAGGCCTCTACAAAAAAAAAAAAGACTTTTTTGATAGATACTTGTGTCTTATAACGAGGCATGTTTAATTTTAAGTCACAGTAAATGCAACATGAAGCTTTTAACTGACTGCAATACACTCAAAGTGGAATAGACTACACTGGTGAGGGACTTTAGGTGGGGCTCCACTAAGGTATCACTAAGGCTGACAAAACTGTTCCAAATAGGACACACTGACAGTCAAAACTGGCTTCAAGAAATAGTGCTGTATTTTACATGAAAGGAAAATGGGAGAGAAATATCCCTCTAAATTCCAGATCCTGGAAAGAGCTGGATGACAGGTTTCGGCTCCGGGGTATGTAGGTTAACATATGGCCACCTACACTCCTAGGATATCACACAGCACTGCACTCTTTCTCATGGCCTCCCCTCAAGTTCCATCAGTGAGTATAAAAAGATGAGGGAGAAGAAAATAAGGGATACTATGAGTTTTCCATCAACACTAAGTATGGAAAAACATTGTAAAAGATATTTTTGTACACTTTCTGGTGTGGTTCTCACTACCCTGCTTTAAAGCCTAAACCTCAAAGTTCAACCTGCATTACTGAAAATGTTATGATCAATCTGGGCCCATCATTTTGGTTGTTCTCCATCTCAGGATTTAAATGTACTGGGAGGTTGTTTCTGTATTACACTTTTTCACTTTGACTAATACATCTGCTTTGCTACGTATCGGAATGAGAGAGAAAACGCTCAGCCAGTTGCCAGGCAGCAGCATTTAAGGCTGTGGGGCAGGTTTCCTTATGTGAGTCTATGACCAGAAGAGTCCAGAGGAGTTAGTAGCAGTACCTGAGGGAAAGACAGCACTGGCCACTTGGCTGTAGAAGTGTAGGCCAAGTTGAGGACACTACAAAGCCAATACTTTTTTGCCCCGTTTCCACCACTTATTGAACCCCCTCAGTCTTTAGAAAGAAGATGTGAATTATGGGTTGTAACTTCTGAGCTGACCAAGTTATGCTTCACCAAAAAGCAAGAGATAGCAAGATGAGTTGTCTTCCTTCTTTTTTGAAAAGCCCTCACTGTTGAATAGTTCTGGTTCAGAGTGCCAATTAGGACAGCCCAGAGGCTGTGAACTGAGAAGGAGCCATCATGCAACACAGAGGGACCAGGATAAGCCTTTTCCTGGCTCCTTCTCTTGTGAGTGGGGAAGTAAAAGTACCAGATTCCCTTACAGAAGCAAGGTGATGGGACCAAGTATTTAGTTCCATTGTCCTCATGAAATACAAACTGGGAGACAACACACACTTCATACAGTTGAGGCATGATATTAAAGCTACCCTGGCATAACTATCCTTTTACTGTATTTTCATCTCCATACCGAGACTGGCCTAATTTTAGAATAGAAGTGACTCACTGGTGCAAAACCAGATGAGGGAGACTTCTCAGGAACACTTTGAGCACTGCAGTGTATAAGTACAGGATGGGTAATAAATCCTGTTCTGAATTTCTAAGCCATGAGAAGAGGCTATGTAGTTCTGCAGAGCTGTGCATGGCTCTTCTCTCAACAGCCCTAGTTTCACTCCTGAACTGCCGCAGCGCGAGCATGTGGTTATGGTATATGACAGAAAACCTCGCCTCTTGTTGCAATTTTTTTTCCCCAAGATCACCAGAAAAGTCAAGATGTTCTTCTTTCCACCCTGAACTCACAGTAGTAACACGTAGTATGATGAAAATGCTGAAAAGTGTTCTTTTTGGTCCTCTAAATAATGATACACCTATCAAGATGTAACAGGAATAATTTGTTTCATCCTTCAATCTTCCTCTAGCAAATATTAAGAGTTTTGCTTGGAAAGCATTCGCAGTGCCAGGCCAGATTTCTTCTCTCTCAGCTTCATGCTGTATGTGGCTGGTTTCCCCCTGTGGATTTCGACTGTATAGCATAAACATCAGTGACAGATTGGGAAGTGTCAATGCAGGTAACATCAACCAACACAATGCAAGTCTGAAACACTTCTTATTATGCACGAGAGTAGAAAAGCAAAATAATGGAAATGCACACCATGGTTTAGCTGTCAACATTTTGCCACCAGGAAAAAAAAAAGGCATAATTAAAAAAAAGAAAAAAGGAACAAAATGATGAGCGGAGATTCCTACAACACCACACTACTGTAAGCACGATGCCAAGTTACAACCACAGCACTTAGAGGCCCAAGCAATGACAAGCATAAATGATCATGGCCTCCATGAAATAAATAAACAAATACCAGGAAAGAAAGAAAGAAAGAAAGAAAAAAAGAAAAGAAAAATGACACAAAGTACTAAAAAAGCAATACTATTTGTGAAGATCGATATTCCTGGAGGAAAAAATAAATAAATAAGAGAAGCTGCTATAGCCATGAGATTTACAAAAAAACAAACAACAACAACAAAGTAAAATGTCTATGTTTGCCAGCCACATTGCATAACTGAACAGAATGCAGTCACCTGTCTGCTTCCGTTTAACACAGGAGAGATGAGTTGGTCTAGTATATTTGATAGCAGGTTTTAAAATGATTTTCCTGGAAGGAGAGTGGGCCTGAACTTCAGTTTTTTTAGCAAGTTCAGCTTTCTTATACACTGCTATGGACAAGAAAACACAGAAACACACAATCAGGAAAAAAACCAGCAAATAGTTTCATATGACAACACATCAAGTGGTAGGCCCACTGCTCCACAACTCCAACCCGATGCGTCGCTTCTACTGGGGTGAACGAATGCAAAGGCAGAAGACGGGGAGCACTGGTGCATAAACCCCAGCTCTGGGTCACCCAGTGACCAGTGGGGATGCCTACAAATTAAAACAGGACCGGTGGAGCAGTGAGCCTTGCACATGGCTTTTCACACAGTTGCACAAAGTCTCATTAAAAAGCGCTACCATTAATATTGTTAAGGTGCACATCATCTACAGCAGAGTAACTGGATAGTACTGTACAATAGTAACAAATAAATAATTAAGGAAATAAAAGTTTAAAAAATGGTAAGAGGGAGTATTAAATGAACCTTTTTTCCTTCTCACTTCATCCCTGGAGAGTGTGCTAGGTTCCTTTTTAGCTATTTTCCTTTCAGGAGTAGAAATCCTGCCTCTCCCAGTTTTAAAAGGTTTCTCTTTTTTATGCTTATCGAGAGATGATCTTCGCAATTCTCTCTCTGCCTTCTCCTCTTTAGGAACAGTCTCTAACTGTTCAGTCATGATGCTCCTATCATCATCTGTAGGATCAGAGCAAATTATAACAACAAACAAAAGATTAGTAACAAGAGTTAACAATACTGTGGTGGAGCTGGGAAAAAATAGTTGAAGACAGAGTTGATGTATTAATAAAAAGGGCAGCTACTATTTCTCTGAAACATGCTGAGATTACTATTGCAACTATAATAATTTTGCTTTCTTATCATTATGATTTTGAAACAAAAGTATTTAACAGACAAAACAGAAAGGATAATGCACACCTTGAGTATCTGCCCAGAGACTGTCTGTGTCCATGATGGAGTCATCGATTGTTGTTTCATCTTTGTAATCATCACATGTCTCTGTCTTGTAGTTGGTGAGCAAGATTTCTTCTCTCTGGGGTGAGGCAGGAGCTTCTGGGGAGCCCTCCTTGGGCTCAACTTGAATGTCAGCCACTTCCTCAACCTCCAGCTCCTCTTCAGCCTGGGAGTCCCCTGTTTCAATGTCTTCCTGCTGAGTGGCAGCAAAGCGCACGCTGTGAGAAGCAGATTCACCCTCATCAACTGTTGTCTGCACCACGGTGATAAAGTCATCCTCTACTGTCACCACTGACTCAATAATGCCCTTCAGTTCAGGCAGTGCTTCGGGGCTACCCTTGGCTAGCATTTCTTCAGCAGTGGGTTTCCCCACATCTATTTCTGGGGGCATCTCTGATATAAGATTCTGTTTATCCTCTTCTTTTCCTACTTCTACCATTTCTTCCTCACGTTCTTCACCTTTTGTGGCCCCAGCTGTCACTTCACATGGCAGCAGGTTTTTCATGTCCATAGGTTTCACAGCTGTATCAGGAATCTTTTCAGTTCCTTCTGCAGGCTGTGGTATGCTCTCCATCTGAATCTCAGCAGGCTCTTCTTGAAGAGGTTCAGCTTGTGGAAGGAGGAGCTCCATAGAAGGCTCCTTTGCTGGTAACTGTGCAGGTGTCTCCTCCCTAGTTTCGGGAGGTTTGGGAGGTTCTGCTTTGATATCCTCTGGTTTCAAGGATTCCCCATTCAAGCTTTCCTGGGCTTGATCATGCTCTCCGCTGGATTCATAAGATTCCTCTTTATCAACTGCCTCTTGATGTACCAGATCAGGCTTAGTTACTTTTTCCTTAATTTCTGTTTCAGACAGTTTGGTGCTGTCCTTCCCATAACTAGGCTCGATTTTGGAAAGTACATCTGCATCCTTCGCTTCTCTGGACAAAATGCTCTTATCTTTCTGTTGAGTGTCTCTGGGTTCAGGCTCTGCTCTTTTAACAGAGGCTTCGTCCTTCCCTGAAGGGAGAGAAACAGTACCACTGATCTTAATATCTAACTGACTCCGATATTCTTGGTCAGCTCTCCTTGCAGCCACTTCCATATCGTGCTTTATAGCATTGTAATCTGGTTTGATCGGAGCTTCTATCTCAGCTAATTCAGGAACAACACTAAGAGTCTTCTCCTCCTTCTCCATCAACAAAGAAACAGCATCCTTTTCTAATGCTCTCCCTGAAGTTGACAGTCTGTCATACAAGTAATCACCAGTTACATGAACTTTATTAGCCACCCTTTCTTCTTTCACTTCTATGATTGTCTCAGGCCTTGACTTCTCTGGCTCTGCACCTTTAACAGGACAGATCTCTTTGGAGTCAACTTGATCTTCACCTTTTTCTAGTACAGTATCCAGCTTGTCTTTTTTCTCCTGCTCCAAGTCCCTTGCCAGTATGGCCTCACCAGTGGCACGCTGACCTAAGTCTTTCTCACTGAGGAATTCTTTTGACTTTTCAGCTGCTGCCAGCTTCACTTCTATTAAAGACAGGTCAGGAGCCAGGCCACGTCTCAGTTTTTCATCTGTGCCTTCGTAGAAGGGACAGGTTTCACTGGTTAAATTCTCACTGTCCTGAACTGGAGAAGGGAGTGGGACTGTGTACTTATTGAAAACACAGTAGCCCAAGTCTTCTAGCTGACTTTCAGCTTTTAGAGTTACGTGGTTTTCATCAGTCACAGGTGGCAGGGCTGCTGTGCTGCTGTCTTCCACAACAGTGTCAGAAGAAACTGACTTCTTTCGTGCCATCTCAGCATCTGTGCTCACAGAGGCTAATCTAGATCTTGTCCCTGCTAAGTCTAACATTTCAGGCAAGTCAGGAGCCAAGACAGTCCCATTTTTGTAATATTCTTTAGCCAGGAAAGGTGATTCAACCAAGGTCTCAGGCTGGACTTTTTCTCCAGCCATTGCTTTTTCTTCTTCAATGTGCTCATCTTCCTCTCTACTATCAATGGGGAAGCAGGGGGCCTTCTCCAATGCTGGTGTGGTAGCTGGCAAGTAGTCATCACCTTCATCCATACTTCCACTGGTGCTAGTTAGAATATCTGAAGCGAGGGGAGAAAGATCATGTGCACGACCAAAACTAAATCCTAGAGCTATTGAATCCAGGCAGGACATGGGCAAGTTAATAGACATACTCCTCTGTTCAATTGCAGATCTCCCCCCAAGTCCTAAGCTCCTGCTCAGAGTTAGGTCATCTTTATTTTTACTGTGCAGTTCTCTCTTATCCCCGTAGACTTTGGGGTCAATAGTGAACATTCTTTCTGTTGGGGAACTTGGTTCTTCAGATTTCTCTGATGTAAAACTCTGAGCCAGGGTACTGTACCCTATTTCATGAGCAGGCCCCCTCTGCTGCTTCTCAAATTCTGTCTGTAATTCTTCGTCCTCTTCCTCTTTGTCTTCAGGTATTAGACGATCTCTCTGGTAAGGCTCATACACACCACTTTCTTTAGTGTCACTTAGCTCATAGTAATCACTGCCTTGCTTCAGAGCATCTGCTTTGAAGGCTTCCTCTTTCAGAGCAGAGGTTTCAAAATACTTTGACATTCCTGATTGATCCTCCTCTTCTTGCATTTGATGAGGAGCTGAAACCCTTGTTTGATCGTCTTTGGTGTCTTTCTTAACATCTTTCTCTTGGGAACATTCTAGAGCAGGAGTCTTGTCAGTAGCTAAACTTGCTGCCTCAGGGGCTTTCTCTGTTATTCTGGATAACTGAGTGGTATCAGGGTGCTCTGCTGTTTTCTCAAGGGTCAGTTCATTGCTTAACTTAGTTGAGGGTACCTGTGTGCTTGGCTGGACCTCCTTTTTCATGTCTACTGTTTCTGGGAGCCCTCTTTGGTCCATTTCTCTTTCTGCTTTGAGACTATCAGGTGACTTTCTGGCTTCATCATCTTTTTCAAAGTCTGCTTTGTTGAGGAAAAGTGTCTTAACTTCAGGTTTTGTGGTAAATTTACCATCATCTAATATCTGAGCCTCTCCTTTATCATAGAAGTCATACCTTTCTTCCTCATCACTCTCATCCTTTGTCATGTCCTTTTCCTCCCCCCACACAGGGATTTTCTGGGTGCTTGGTGTTTTCAAGCCATCTACAGTTACTGCTGAGACTTCCTGCAGAGCTAGTGTCCTGTCTCTGTGGATCTGTTCATCTTTAGTGAGATCTTTGGCAAACAGTTGATCAGTGGCTTCCTGTTTTGTTGTGAAACTGTCTGTGAGGGGGAGCTCCTGGGGTACAGTGGGAGATGGGCCTGAAGGAAGTTCACTTTTGGCTGCTTCTGCTTTGGGTTCTGATAGCAACAGAGAACTTTCACCATGGCTGATGGCAAAATCTTGGACATCTTTAAGGTTGTCTTTAAATTTCATAGACATAACTTGGCTGGATGATGAGGGCACATCTGCAGTCCTTTCTTCTGTTTTGCTCCCTTTAGGCAGTTCAGAGGACAAGCCCTTTTGTTCTTGAGAAGCAGGAGGCTTGGCAGAAGGTTCTGCAAAACTGGCTTCTCCTTCCACTTGTGAATCAGTTTCCAAGTTCTTTTCTGATAGAGGTGAAGGCGTTTTTTCTTTGTCTTTGCTCTGTGAATCCTTTTTATCTATAGCCTCTGTTTTTGCTGGCTGTGGAACTAAGGCATCATGTTTAGGCTGCTCACCAGTCTTACTGTCTTTCCCAGATTCCTGTTGCTTTGTGTCTAATGGTTCTGCTGGGAAAGAGCGTGCGCCCTCCTGGACACGGAATTCCATCTTCGTGGCTGCAAGTAAATCTGAAGTAGTTTGTTTGGGTTTTACAACACAATTATTTAAAGCACTTAGAGGCAGGCAGTCATGTGGCTTACAACAACATCTTGGTATGAATGATGGAGAGGGAGAAAGATGCAAACATGCAGTGAGGCCATCCACCTAGAAATCTGCTTTAAAGTGTTGAACCCTAGTTTCCTTTCAATATATGAAGTTTTATGGTGAAAATGTGAGTTGAACACGTATAAATATGTGACCACTGAAATGAGATGATTTGATGGGAATTCTTCATCTTCATGGTTTGCATACAACAGTAAAACCACAAGTAATCCTCACTTCATTGGTACACTTTGCTGGACTCTGTAACTTGTGTTAGTTCTGAGTTAGTAAAGCCTGCAAGATTAAGTCCAATCAGTAGTATCTTGATGTGTTGGTGACATTTAAAACATACATAGTTCTACATTTCTCTAACTATTGTACGTTTTTCTTCTACATGCAGCCTAAACTAAAGAAATAATGCACATCAAAGGTTTTGCAAGTGTCAGAAGAGGCTGTTTTTAAAATTGCATCGACTTTTGACATTTACCAAAGAGTAAATGTCAAAAGTCTCACTGATGTAATGAAACTGATATGTGTAAATCAGCAACAGGACTATTAATAGCCCCAGATCTTGAAGGTCTAGTCTACAAAATGGCCAGCCATCTTCAGCTGTAACTGAAGTCAAAGAATACTTGGCATGTTTCAATGACTATAGGTCAGGCCCTAATTAAGTTAATTTGAAACTAAAAATGCTACTCTTACAGTTTGCCAATATATTTTTAGAGAGTAACACCCAGTTTGCTTGTTTGTGCTTTTTTATACACAATGTGTTAATAATTAATAGCTTGTTCTTTTTAACATGCTATAGAAAATGACGATTCCTATCATAGGGAAATTTTCCTATCATGGAAACTATGAAGAGAGAGACTGCAGAATGTGGCAGAACCTTCTGCAGTAATTTTTAAAATTGTTAAAAGTTTTTTCTAAAGCTTGTTACAACAAGCACTAGGCCAACTCTGAATTTTATAATCTCTGATTTAAAGTCCATGGAGCCATCTTTTTGCTCTGATGGTTCTGAATTTTTGAGAACAGCAAGTATCAAAGTAGTCGTCTTTCTTTAAATATTCAGATATGTCAACATTTGGTAAGAAAAAAGCAACTGTAATTCTAAACTCTACAGGTAGAAAATCAGAGGTCTACAAATACAGTAATTTTGCTCCTTTATGTTTGACATTTCGTGACTTACTTGCCAACTCTATGAAGTATAAAAACATGGCCACTGAGTTGATGTCATCCTCATTTCACAGATACTAAATACCTAAATACTGACTTTATGTATCCTACTGTGTCTCTTCCTGCAAAGCAAATGAACAATACCAATGGCATCAAAACATATTCTGACTGCCAAAGAAATTTAATATTCTTTAGCTGGGCCAGCCAGAACACCAGCCTCCCAAATGCAGCATTTCTTAGCCAGGTGGTCAATGGGTACATCACTACTCCTTGCAATTTATCTTTTTACACCTTGTTGCACCGGCTGAAGAGAGGTACCATTAAAAGGAGAATGCTGAAGTCTAGTTCTTATGTACTGAAAAGCTACTGATTGTAGTAAATATAATATTTGGTGAGCAGATCACAGCTTCACCCTGTGCACCCAATCCTAAATTTCCCTATGAAGACAAACATCCCAGTGGAAGCGATGGAGGTTTTGGCTGACTAAGGCAGTCCAGCAGGGTTAAACATCCGTGAAGTCAGAGTTCTGGCAATGATCAAGGAGAGGAGAGGGGGCACTGCAATGAATGGCAAGGATATGACGTAAGAAGCAACAGCTTTAGGGAAGCTAAACCGGAAGGCACTGAAGCACACACACACACACAAAAACAAACAAAAAACCTGCACACTGCAAAAGAAAACATTTCTGCAGTTTAAGCCTCTTTAAGTCATAGTCAAAGTCAATAAATCCACATTTTGAAAGCAAAGCAGATGAAATCTCTGCACCAAAAAGAAAAAAATATACATAGATTAGCAATGTGACTGGCAAACACATCTGAGATGAGGGAAAAAGGCTCACGCAGAGGAATCAGCTCAGCTGCAAAGCGCATTTTATCATGGCAAAGAAAAAAACCAGGAATCAGCCGCAGTGGTGGGAAACCAGGTTGTCACACAGCACCTATGCAGTCATATTATCTGCTACACACTCTTCAAGCATAATAACAAGAGCAGTCATACTAATACATGGGAAGAACAGGAAATGAAGCAGCCTTGGAAAGCACTGGAGAAAGCTGGAGAAGGATTCACTGGCAGCAAACACATGCAAAACCTAAGAAGGACACACCTTCCTCAGCTGAGGAAGGGGACGTGTCTGTCAGGGGCGTTTCTGCCCCAACGGTTACACTCTCCCTGCTGGATGTCACGCTTGGTGCTTTGTGTTCACAACACACTTTGGCCTCCAAACCTGGATCTGACTGACCCTCACACAGGTCCAAAGGCTCAGTGGGCCTGTGCTCTTTCCTCAGTTGTTTCTCAGGAAGAGCAGCAGGTTTTGCCTCCACAGCCATCGCGCTCTCTATTGGTTCTTCTTCTTGCGGATGGAAAAAGGTGGTGACATCAACACCAACGGTAAACACCAACCACAGAGCTCAATAGGACTGCTTTCACACAACAGTTTAAGCTCTGAACATTCTAGTGTGTCAAAGGACTGCTTGTATCCAACCCATTTTACTCACTGTGGAATGGAATTCTCCTCAGGGAAAAAAAACAAACAAACAACAAAAAACAGAAACATAACACCTGTCTTCCCCAGAGAAGCATGTTTATGCGGCAAGATGAGAGCTGAAACTTTCACAGGTATGATGCCTCTCCCAGAGATGACTGTGCGTCAAATATTGATTGCAAATGGAGATGGTATTGCATGATGGATGACCCTGAGAACACCAATGCAACAATGAGCTCAAAATACACTGGTATTTTTCAGGTAAATGTGCTGTATAATCCAGTACAAGACATTCACTTGAGGTGGAGGAAGGTGTGAAGCATTAAGTTCTTTCCAGTGACCTTGGCAATACTGACTGCGAAATTCCAGCAAGTCAACCTATCTCATGGATTCAGGATTTGGCAAAGTATTGAGTCTCTTCCGTAGTCTTAATAAGCTTTCTACATAGCTGATAAATATTGGTTTTGCAAGAATTCCCGTATTTTTCCAAGATTCCTATATTGAGCGGGTTAATAAACAGTTTCTCCCGTAGGCTGCCTGACATCTTAACTCTGTATGTGAATGAGATTCAACGCACAGACACTTCATTTTCCTTTGTTTCCCCACTAGACCCCAGGCTCCCTGACACCAATTAAGCCAAAGAAACCAATGAGTGCAACATCTGAATTTCTATAATACATCACTCAGCTTACGGCCTCTTAGGATCAGTATAGTACTATCAAGAGCTGTCTTCACTCATGCCATGGCAGTAGAATGATTAGTAAAGTCCCCCTTCTGGACTGTATTCCTGCCATTGCTACTCAAACTGAATATAGCTCTATTAGTATCCCTTCTGATAAGAAGCCAGGATGAAGAGGGAAACCTTTACTTCAACATACTTAAGCAGCTGACCAGAAGCCATGCTGCAGTCAACCTGATGACCACCCTAGGTCTAAAGTGTCTCTCATGCTTAAAGACACTGCTGCATGAGACTTAGAAAAAAGTTGTTTCAAATCTGGAAGTGGTTATATCCAGCCTCTTGGTATTAACGTCAAATTTTGTTACAAGGGCTAGTGTCTTCTCCTGAGATTGACTGGGTTAAAACCAGACAATCAACCACCCACTTCAGTTATGGTCTTTAAAAAGTGATTTAAGGAAGACAAACATTATCGAGGCTGAGAAAATATCACTATGTAAACACATTATTAACAACATATACAAATGTCATTACAGTTAGCTACTGTATCTTAAATTAACAGAAGCCAGAAGATTCAGCATCAGAACTGGACCAATGCCTGGGTGTTACAGGGATAGTTACACATGGGCAGACTGTAAAAACAGCCTGATAGAACAGCTGGTGTTCAGGTACAAGAGGCCCTGACTTGAAAAACTCGCTTTACTTTTCTTTTTCCAATTGATGTAGTTCCGTACGTGCCTCCTTTTCAATAAAAAAAAAATATAAGGAAAGCCTCTCACTTTAGTCTGAGCAATCTGAGATATACATCTCCACCTCCACTCCACACAATGCCACATGATTAAAACTAATTACTCACCAAAGTAGTACATTGTCCCTGACTTAACAAAAGAATCCTACAGACTCCCTTTCTGCAGCAGATCTTTCATGTCAGACTGCTTGTGCTTACAGGCAGTAAGTGAGGAGGGCAATTTCCTAATGCCTCTCTTTTCACTGATTATTCAGGTTATTTCCCTTTTCTTTTTCCTCATAGATGTTCTGAGATCCTACACTCTCACCAGAGGCAGACGGACATGACTGAAAAGGAAGCTGCTCTGCATTAACAAATCAGGAGTGCTCTTTAATTACAGCTACAGGCACCCAGCTATAGTGAGGCTACTCCCGTGATCTTCTATCACCCCTAATTTCAGGCATTAACAATCTTCAGCTAGCACTAATCTCTTTCTGGTGCTGCTGCAGTGTTAGGCTATATTGCCCTGCTAACTCTAAACAACTCTGGGTTTCCTGAAATGACCCAGTGAGCAGTTTCAGGTTTACGCCTTCATCCTCCTCAGACACAAACCTGTAGAGGATTCAGTACTGTCTTTAACCTTGGCTGCTGTGTCCCAGAATTGGGTTAGTCAAATGCTGTGAGCTGAAAGAGGATCGATTTTGTCTTGGAGAAGTCATCAGTGTTTCTGTTAATCACTGAAACAGATTCTCCCTTGGATTCCTTGACAGCCATTTCACTTCTCTGCAACCCCTGTGACACTGATGTGCTCAGGCCATGGAAAGAGGGATAACAAAAAACACCCTAAAAGTAAACTTCTGTTCCTCCCTGTTTGCAGTCAGCTGGCAAAATGTTAACCAGGTGTATCCATAAAACTGGAGATCAGAAACGATCCTATCCTGCCTGAAGTCACCTGTGCATACTGGGGTAAAAACTGATTTCCTTTGTTGCTGGCGTATTCCAGACTCTCCACTGCTATCTTTGGTACAGACATTATTTTTTTCCCCCCATTGTGATAACAACCTCCAGTAACAATCTTTTGGCCTGTTTGGTGCACTGTTCTCAGCAGTGATTCCCTGGCACAAAAAAAAACCCTTGGCTCATGCTTCTTTTAACTAGCTGCTCCTTCTGCTTCTGCTATAAGCCAGGCCTGTAGACCAAGAGCCCTGATTTAAGCAGGAACCACTGCTTCACTGGCCCCAAAGTTGCACTCATTGCTCACACTGCAGCTTCACTTTGAGATGGAGAAACTGTGGAAGAGTGTTACTTCCATGTGGGGAGAAAACACAACTAGGTTTCCCTCCCCAGAAAGCAGGAATCCCAGGCATACATATAACGGAATGGATGGCAGATGGGTAGAAGGGAAGAGGAACAAAATGGGACCATGCTCAGTTCACCTTTATCATGGCCCAGCAAGACCTCTGTGCTCTTCACTGTGGCACTGGGACGTGTACTAGAGCCAGTCCACTCGGAGCTGAACAAAGGGTGTTCATAGTACTCCTCATCCGAATTGTAGGGCTCCTCATCAGGCACAGACACTGAAATGGAGGGGGCCAGGTGTTTACGCCACTCCCTGCTGGCAGCAGGCCCACGGCCTGGGCAGTGGTGTAGTGGTCCCACCTTATCCTCTGCCCCTTCATCTACAAATAGACACACACAGACAGAAACTGCAGGACAGACAGACAGACAAAGAAAAGACAAGACAGGACAGGACGGATGCATGCACTAGCAACACTAGCCACTAGGTCATACTGCAGAGTGGATGAAATCAGCCAGGCTACAGGTCAGTGTGGGATGGAAGTATGAGGCAGCTGTGGGCGTGTTATGTGGTGATTCCTACTGTGTGGCAAACATTGAAAAATCGCTGGAATAAGTGCATTTCAAAGCTTATTTCACTTATTATTTAGAGGAATACATACTGTGCACAAACCACATCTCATGACATGCACTGATACACATATGTACAGCTGACTGGCTGTATTAAAACCTTCTGAAGTATCCCAGCACGGCTGTAGGCCTTATAGTCATCAAGTGAAGTACTGGAAAGTGTAAATTTTAGTAAGTCCTTTAATTAGAAAGCAAACCAGCTTCCACTTTGGTCAACGGTGGTGTTATTTCTCATTGCATCTATTTCAAAATTCCCTGCTTTCTTCTTTTTCCCTAGAAAGAAGTAACACTTAAACAAGGACAAAAACCCCTTTCCCAAATAGCTAGCTACTGGTTTTCCTGATAAAGGCTGCTCCAGTATGTATCATCGTCCTGAAAAAAGGAAGATTATCCATGTTTAAGATTCCATGATCACCCTGGGGCTGGCCAAGACTGAAAGTATGCAGTGTGCACCTACACACATACACAAACGCCACCGAGGAACTCAGTTTAAGAGACCTGTTCTCATAACTTCTTTCAGGGCACAAAGAGTGCCCAAACCACTGACACCTTAATTGCTTTGCCCTCAGAGTGGAATGCAAACCCCAGATTCAGGGATCTATGCCTGCTTAAAAGAGGTGGGTGTGGAAAGATAACCTGGCAACCTGTCCTTTCCAAGCAGGAAGCTCTGCAAAGCACTGCAACAGGGAATGCTAAACACAGGGCTGATCCCAAGCTGCCCACTGTTCCCTAGTACTTAAGGGCTGGTAGCAAGGTTGAAGAGAAGCATCTTAATCCACTTGCAATGCAGAACATGTGGATTTCTTCTCCACAGAAGCTCCTACAAATTCGGTGACAGATTTGAGGGGGCTCAAAAGGCTGGTTTACATCCCATGTTTCAGGATGTGAGATACCAGGAATCAAATTCCTCCTAAAGCTGAGAAGGTTCAAAACTGTAACTCCTGCTTCCTTGCAGGGCGCCCTCACACTACTCCATGTATTACCTGGGACAAGAGTGGAAAGGGTTGATGCACTTGCCACCTCTTCTGCTGGAAATGGGACATTGTGGAGAAAAGAATGGAAGGCTGATGCAGTGGGAAGCAGAACACAGAAAAGGAGGCTGTACAATAGGGGAGGTTCTCCTTTCAGCTGCGGGTCACATTTACCCAGGGGTCCTTCAGAAGTAAAATGCATCAACAAGAGTCAATATGAAACCCTGGGATGTCTCTATACTGCAGCAAACGAGGCTGAAAATTAATGTTTATAGGCTCTGCATGGATTGTAGGCAAGAAAATACAGACCCTGTCTCTGCTCCTACAGGACCTGAAAACAGTAAAAATGCTTCACACATATTGTGATGGTACAAAACCACAAGCAGTGCAAAGTCTAGTAATGTTTGGGGCTGTTATTTCTGTGACTATTACAGATCTGTATTGCTTACTTATCAGCTTTAATAAAGATATTTTCAAAATTACTGCACATAATTTCCTTAACAGGGTAATGATGTCTTTAAAGAAGATATCTTTTTCTTTTGGAAACAAGAAAAACGCTTTCTTTGTTATTTTAGCCTCTTTTTCATCTCAAAGCATGGGAAAAATTCCCAATGTATTCTGAAGTCCAAGATTAAAATCACTCCTCACAAAGGCTGATTTTGCTTTAGCTGCCAGGTATCTTTTGAAAATGCCTTTCAAGAAGTAATTTTCATTGTAAATAGATCCATTTTTACAGGACACTTGTTTCCTTTCAGTTTGGAAAATATTATTCAGTATGTAAAGCCTAATCTGAAATGCCTATTTCAAAATGGATGACAGTGCCTCAAAGGCATTCTTCTATCTTGTAGCATTTAGGAACATTTTTACATTAAAACATTGTTGACCATTGTCAAAGGCAGAGAAGAAGTGCTAAGTTGGCAAGAGAATATTACATCAGCCCTGCATGACCAGATACAACTGGTAAAAGGTTTAGACAGTGGTAGGGAAAATTTCACTTCCTGAGCAAAATTCTTTTATCATAGGTGAAATAAATGAAATTAATTTCAATAAAGAAAATTAGTTACCTTACCTTCTGCAGCAGCAAATAGGGACAGGCTCATTTGAATGTTTTTCTGCAGCCAAAGGAAAGAAAGGAACCCACATCCACTGACTTCTTTCTCTCATGAAATACACTTGACCCACAAACCTCTCTGTCTTTCCTACCTTTTCCTTTTTTTTTTTTTTTTTAATTTGTGTTTGCTGCATGGCTGGCCACATCCACCTTTGTCATGTCTACTGCAGTGATTTCCTTCCCACTATGACTGAAGGAGCCTCTTTTGGATTCAGAGCAATTCAGACACACACTGACAAATGCATTAAGAAAAGGTTCTAAGAGAAGGGGAAAAAAGGAAGTCTGAGGTAGGTACACACACCAAGCACTCACCTTTGTTGTTCAACAACTGTACAATTGGGTTAATTTCATACACGTTATTCTACTGAGCAGAAAGACAGACAACGTAAAGATGCATGAAGATGGATAGCCAGATGGTATAGGGAACTGAAGGTCTAACCAAATACAGTTAAATTGGGTCAACTCCTACTAAGGCTAACTCTTCTAAATGGGAGTTTTGCCTGAATAAAAATGACAGGTCTGGCTCACTCGGGTCAGCAAAAGCTCAACTAACTCTCAGAAAATTAGGACCACACCTTCTAACACAGAGCAGAACAAAATAATCTTACTACCATTAACCACATTGCATTTAAAACACTGATATTTTGGGGGAAAGGAAGATAATATACTTCTGGTGACATGTTTTTAAAGAACTTCCTTCTGTTCATCAACCAACTCTAAGTTCCAGTTTCATACCGGACATAAGAAGGAAGCTTCCAGCAGAGTGCATTGATGACTCAACACATCATTTCTGTCCATACTTCCCTTACAGATCTACACTTTTGGGATTTATACAAACCATCTGCTCTGAAACATGAAGACTTGAATCAGAATCTTGTCATAAGAAAGTCTCTTTTCACTAATGTCAATGGAAATTGTTTAATGCTTGTATAAAACAGTAGAATTGTGTAAATCACCAAAACCTCTCCCAAACACTGACCTTTCAATCCTTGCAGGATTGTAGGTAAGTGCTGTTATATTAACTCAATTCCACATGCAAGGAAAGAAAAGCCCCACTTGGTGAATCATATTCACAGCTGGGAACAGCAGTCTGGTAGTACATAACAACCTCAAGTTGTATCGTGTTTTCCACCTACTGGTATTAATGCAACCAGCAAAATTTCATTTGCTTAGGGAGCAATCTACAACCTCCTGTCAACTAATCAATCTGAATACTTTAGAAAGTCCTAAAATACATGTAAATAATATTGCTGATAGAAACAGTATGCAAATCTAACTCTCAACTAAGGATGCATGATGAAAAAACATTAACATTTGCCTGAATGAGAAAAGCAAGCATTTATTCTGATATGAAAAATCGAAAAGCACATGCTGAATGAGTCAAACGATACATATATATAAATATATATAAAAAATAGTGGTAAAACTCTGGTAATGACTTTAAAAGCCTTTGATAATGCTCTACTAGCTTTGTTTTCAGTTAGTAGCTTTGATTGCTATTACAGCTCTTGGTGATGAGTCTATGAACTGTGCAGATGTTTGGTTTTTTTTAAAAAAACAATCAATTAACCAATTTTTTTATATTGCTTACTAACTGCAGCCAGTAGGTATTTCCAGTACAGGTGACTGACAAATGTGGTTGTTAGAACAGCCTGTAATTATCTCAAAAATGACAACGGGATGGACCATGCCTAATTGCAGTGTCCTGATAAACTGGTAAGTCAGACTGTGTTAGCACATTAAATAGGAACCATCCACTTGCAAAATCAAGAGAGGCTCTGTGTTAAGATACCAACGAAGTTTGTTCAGCAGATGTTAAGAAATTATTTTAATGCACTCATTTAACAAAAAGAAAGAAAAAAATGCTAAAATAAAATCCAAGAAGGAAAGAAACAGAGACACAAAAATGCCATTGACATGGCAGACTTCAACTGAAAGCCTCCTAGAGATTTGGCACCCAAATCCTTCCCTCATACTCTCACGGTATGGCTCAATTTTAACATATTGCTGTCTCCCTGTACTGATGGCATATATATTGATGCAGCAATCTTCTGCTGTGGAACAAAGCACTGACACAAATGTTTACCATTGTGACAACTTCACTGGAACTTAGGCCTCTGCTTAAAATTAAACCAAGGGTTCAGTTCTTTGCTGAAGGGGATTTTAGCAGGAGGAGAATGTAATGATCATGAGCTGCTGAAATAGAACGTTGACTGTACAGAATAGAGCAGAAAGTTGCTTTGTGAGACTAGAATTTGTCTCCTGCACTCTGTGCACAGCACCCCCAATACATGTAGGCATTGAAGCATGAATTGCAGGTTGAAGACCAAATAAATGATACATCTCTGAATCTCCTTGCTTTGTGTGTTTAAGATGCCAAACACAAAAGTCATGATAATTAAAGTAAATCAGCCAAACAAAACCTAGAAAAAGAATGATGACCCATATTGCACCATAGCTCTGGTGAGCCCACTGGGACAGCAGACATCATGGCTCTTAATGCATGGTGAGCACCACCATCTTTTTTCCTTTAATACAGATGTACTTAACATATTGTATCTAGCTGGTTACCTCTGTGCATGTGTCTACCACACCCATGCATTGCAGCTGGTTTGCAGCTGGGAAGTTACTGCTGGGGAATGCCTTATCTTTTCAGAGGAAGGTGCAGAAAGTATCTCCATGTTCTGATACCCCCATCCTTCAGACTCCTGTCTCATCCCTCTGCTGGCACTGCAACATCCAGGAGACCCTTACCTTCCTCCAGAGCTCCAGTCTGCTCAGAAGCTGGTGATGGAGGTGGGGAAGGAGGCAGGTTGGCTGACTCTTCGACTGCTAGAAATCAAACAGTGGAAATGAGACAGAGCGATTAATTCCAGGGAGACTGATGCTTGATACAAGCTGCAGTCAGCCTGTTCTGCCCCGCTGAGAGAATTGTTCAATGGGGACTTGTGTCTGGTGGATTTTCAGACAGACCATTTCAGATTACATGGATTTTTAAAGTTATAATAAAAGGATTTAGTCTTTTTTATAGATGGTATTAATTATTTTCAAAATTCTAATCATAGAGTACAAAATTATCTTTTAAATCAGAATTGCCACTTTGAAAACCTTCAGTCACCCAAGGCAACAACAATTAAGCATCAGAGCATGAGAGATCTTATAAATCCATGCTGACTATCAGAAACTGGCATCTCATCTCTTCTATTTACCTTGAGTACATGAACAAAAAACATTCTACATTCTGCTCAGGGACAGAGTATTTATATCTTCATCACAATGCAATTTCACCTGCACTTATTGAAGTGATTGACCACAGGAACTGTAACACAACAGAAGATGCACTTCTCACAATATTTTTAAAATCTCTTAGCTAACTAGATGGAACCGAATATCCATTTTGCCTCACACAGGCCCCAGTGAAGCAACCTGTGCTCAAATATGTATGAAGTGTTTCGCAGAACTAGGGTCTTCCATGTCAAATTTAGTCTTTGTAAAGAAGAGAATTACCAAGCAACACATCTCCTTGCTACAGCTCAAAACTAATTCTATCAAGAAAAAGATCTTGGGAGTTTCCAACAAATACACTAAATTACTCATTGCCTTTAATTAATTCCTAAGGAGGGTCCAGCCACTGTACCAACAAAGCAGAGTGCCTTTGGGGAACACACCACCAGGCATTAATTTGATTTGATCACAACGCACATGCACTCAGCAGAACTTATCCTGGGGCAGGCTTGCCAGACTTGCCCTTCCTCAGGCCTTTCTAGGCCCTTGGTAGGCATGTTGTGAGCTACTGTGGAAGTTTTCTGGCAAGGAGGAAGCACTGTAGGTAAGAATGTCTGTAAGTTTACTTTTTTAAAAAGATATACTCCTACTTGTTTTTCAGAGAGACGTTTCACAAAGGAGGCAGCAGGAGGATGGGGGCACAGCATGGACTAGTGGCAGTGACACCATTCTCAATCTGTACCACTGGCATTTGCTTCTACCACCTGTACCTCCATCTCCCACAATCTCCCCTCAGCCTGCCTGGCTGCTAACCCCTCTCCCACCCTCACCCGGTGTGCCCCATTCTTCTCTGCTCCTCCTCCATCTTTCTGAGTAGATACTACCCAACCAGCATAACCTCACTTTTTATATGCCTCTCCTCTAATCTTTGCCTCTTCAGACATCCATCTTTCTCACCCCCATTGTACATGACTGAACACAAAAGGGGCTCTGAGTGCTGCTGGGTCCCATCAAATACAGCATTGAAACCAGTACCACTGATTCACAGCCACACCACTCAGGAGTCAGGTGGAGAACTGCTGCAGGAGCAAAGAGTGAAAGAGACAGTTCCAGGGCCGTGAAGCACTAGGGTAACAAGGATACTGCAATTATTATGTGGTTCCAGGATTAATCCAGTGGTGCTGCAGTTTACCCATGGTCATAACCTATGTGAACACAGAGCTGCAAGGTGGTTTTGTAATGAACATACATAGAATGCTTGGAGACATGAGGATACTTCGAACATTGTTTGTCTTGTTTTACCTATAGGTAGTGGTCCAGGCTGATCTTTGTGCTGTGCTTCTTTTTCCTGCTCACCTTTCAGGACTGCTACAGCTTCAGCTGTTACTACTTGTACTATCCTCGCAGACACCTCTTCTGTGGCAGCAGCAAAGTTAGAAAAAACAAAGAGAAGTTTGCTAATGAGAACGATGTTTTAAAATTATAAAGATTAGCTTAAACAATAAAAACTAGAGCACGACTTAATATATTTTTTTGAAGTATTTTTTTCCCTGAAATATAAGTAAATCGTTAAAAATTAAACAGAACAACCAAATATTAAAAAAATCTCAGTGGAAAATGCTGATTATTCATAAATACCAAGACTCCAGCCTTTAGAGTACGATGCACAAAGCATCATCAATAAATGCTCTGTTAGGGACAACATGAAGTGATTGCAAAATTTTAAGATTATAATTTATTAAATGTGTACAAAATGTTTTTGGAGGTACTGTTTTGCAAGCAGAGGTAGAATGACCAGCTGAGTAATGGGAATTTTTGACATTTAATATATGGAATTAGCTGCATTCGTACGTGCACTTTGGATGTTACTTCCTCCTCATCAGCACAATGAGTATGCATTAAAGGCCTTTCCCAGACAGACATCTATGCTGATGAGGGACTTGAAAAAGAAGGGCCAAATAACACTTCTGTATGATTAAAATGTATATTTTGTCCACCTCACCCATTAAGACTGCAACACAAAGCTGGATTTAAACATCAGGTCTGAGCTTCCTGCAGAGGGACTGAAGAAGACAACAACTGTTTGGCAGGATGGGCCATGGGGCCCCTGGTCCAGGGCACAGGCTTGTCTATCGGCTGCTGGCTCTGGCCGTGCTGGGCACAGAGCAGGGGGGACACACATCCCAGGGAGATGGTATCACATCTCAGCTTGAGAACCATTCAAAGGTGCAGTGAAATGCTACCAGGCACACAGCTGCACGTGGAAGTAACTAGAGAGCTTTTCTGCCCTAAGGAGGTTCAGGGACCTTTGTTGGAGAAAATCAAGCACTTAGGGGTTGGTCCAGCTGAACCACCTATAGAAGAATTCAGAGGGAAAGGGTTTCATTGTCTTATCTGTGTATTAGTTCACCCTCCCTGACTCATTAATCAACATGTTCCTCCCATTCATAGTCAACTCCGTGGAAATAAACCCCTTCACTCTCCAGCTGTTTGTGCATCCTGGCTGAGAGTTGTTTCAAACTTAGGATGCTGGCACCCAGCACAGAGCTGAGCCCTAGGGAAAGCAACAACCTGCCCAGCTGGGCATACACCTGAAACCAGAGGAAGAATCCCAGTGCTGCTCAATCCCTTGCGTAGAGATGGCACACAGCAATCCAGGAAACACTGGCAGAGTCCCTGTTAATCACCATCCTGAGGGCAGAAATTAAAGCTCTCTGCTCACCCATTACTGTGTTCTTCAGGCAAGGACCAGTTGGGAAAGGAAAGTATAATTTAAATCACTGCCCTACATGTAACTTTACAGCAGCCAGCCTAACAAGGGACCCTGTCCACTACATAAATAATGATGACTTCTCACAGTTCATACTCTCACAGAATTCCTCTGTACTTTTAATGTAAAATCATTGCTCTTTGTTACTCCTTTAGAAAAGCTGGGTTTTTTCTCACAAAAAGCAGAGGTGTGAGTTACTTTCACAGCTGCGTTTGGCTAAAAAGAAAGTGTTATGTTAATCTCTCTTTTGCACAAACTATGTAATGAGATATTAAAAAACCCCATCCACTAGCAAAGAACATTCAGAATTGTTGCTATTTATATCTTACAATCCAGTTTCCTCCTGACTGGTCACCAGGAGGGCAGTGACCACAACCATTTTATCAGCTGCAGCCAATAGCAAGAGTAGATGGATGAGTGTGTCAGAACAACAACCAAGGGATGGAAAAAATAAGCTGATTTAAAAAACTGTTACCCCAAGAATACTTCAGATTAAATTCACCAAGTATAAATTCAGATGAGATATCTGAAGACACTCCTTTCCTACTGCCAGAGGAAGTTCTGAATGTCTTCCACAAGGCAGGAAACAACTCAACTGATTCTGAGATGGAGCTCAATGCATTTACGACAGAGATTACACATGATATTGATGCCTGTGTTAACAGAAGACTCTAACGATAGCTCTAGTTCTCTGTCCCCCTCTTCAGCAACATGCCTTTAATATGAGGTGGAACTCCACTTTGTTGTTAAACAGACTGAATCAAGCATCATAACCCCATAAATCAAGTCATGCAAGCAGCTAGCCCTATGGAAAAACAGGGATATTGATTTTAAGCCCACCAATCTTCCCAGCTGCCTTTCCAGGGCCTGCACCTCATTTTGTGACTTTTCAAATTTCTCCTGCTGGATGCCTGTGGTACTTCTCAGCACCTCTTGTTTCCTTCCTTTTGTGAGAAACATGGCAGAGATACCTCCCAGACCCTCTCATGGTGCTGCCTATGCAGAGCAGTGGGGACTGGACACAAATAGCCGCCTTGAAATCCTTGCAGATCCTGACAACTCTCTGTGTCGTGAGGCACACGCAGATGGCAAAGCACAAGCAACAATGCATAAAACTGAGAAAGAGAACCCGTGGCTTAGCCCATCCTGTTCCTGCAGACACAAGGTGCCCCATCCCACGCTGTGCTGCCGTGTGCTGCAGCCCCTTGCTTGGGGGAACACGTGGGTGGGAAGTGAGATATAGTCAGTATACCCCTGGCCAGATTCTGCTCTTCCAGAGCAGGAGAGAGGACTGCCCCAAGAGCTTTGGAGAGTGTGGAGGACAGCATGGAACTTTGCAGATCACCACAACTCCAGGAGACCCCATGCCAATTGCCACCACCCCTTTATGCCTGCAGGATGTGACATGTGACCCTTCTGTCAAAATTTCCAGTAATCTAATGCTCACAACACTACTGACAAATGTGACATCAAGGCTGTATAGTCAGCTAAGATTCACCAATCAAGGCTCCATTAGGAGGACTGTTAGGAGAATCCATTTTTAAAGCTTATTTTCACATCAATATTTTAAGGCTCCAATTAATTTTTCAGATATAGAATATGCAAATGTATACCGGATTTAGTACACTGGAGCATATCCAAAGGAAAGTCATTCCGTCACCTTCTCTCCAACACTCAAGATACTGCAAGCCTCCTCTCAGCAAGATAAGACAAATTCCTAATAAAATGGTCTCCTTTGTTACAGAACCCAGCCTGGTTCTGGGGTGCAGATGGGCTCTCCAAGGTTGGAAGACAGTTTCCATCCTCTCAGCTCTCTTCCTGATTTCAATTTCCTTGGGACAAAGATGGTGTTCCACAGGAAGACAGGGCTGGAGGTGAAAGGCTGCCTCCTGAAAAACATACATTTCAATTTTAGGCTATTTTGGCCTCTGGGTTTTGGGGTGAGGTTGTTTGGTTGGGTTTTTTTAATCAAGAACAGCTCACTTCTGAACACTCTGTTGATGGATATTTTGGGTGACACAGGAGGCAGAGGCAGTTTGCCAGAAGAGCAGTGCTTTTGCTATACATGACTGCTGCGAAAGGACAGACATTTTTCTACTAATGGACACTATAAATAGCAGATCCAATGGGCAAGTCAAATCCTCACAGGGCAGCTATTGAGACTTTTCATAGTTTTCCTTATGGTTCAGTTAAAGTTCAAGAAAGCCTAATGATAAAGAACAAAAAAAGGAAAGGGAGAGTTAGCCTGCCTCGATGCCAGGAAAATTCTTCACAGCCTAAAAGCTTTGGCTTCATTAGAGATAGTTTTGATTTGTAGACATCTCTTTTCCCTCTATTTAGGCAGGTAGTTGTCCTCTTGACTCTACTTCATGCCACAAAAATGGCACAAACATATTACAAGTAACAGCAAATATATATATAGAGAGAGGCAACATGGACCTTGGCTTCACATAAGACTCCAGCATAACAAAGAATGGCAACCTGGCTTTACTTTGCATTTTGCAGAGAGTAAAATGCTGTTCCTTTTTAACAAGATGTCAGCTGCTCACGGTACAGGACACAGACTGAGCCCCCTAGTTTGATTTCAGGGAAGGTGGTACCCAAAAGTACAGATGGAACTGGAATGTGATGTCCGTAACAGAGAGGAGACCCTGTGAAAGATTCTCAGCATGAGGTTTCAGAAGCCCCCTGACAAGGGGCAGGCTGAATCAAGAGGCCAGGAGCCAACAGACACAGGGATGGCACTTCCACTGCTCCATAAAGGCTGTCTCTTTGGATCAAGCTCTGATAGGACTGTCAGGACAAGTCAGCCCAGTTGCCACTAGTGGGAACAGAGCCCTCTCAGCAGGGCAGGCACTTGCCTTCGACACTAGGCTAATTTAAACCAAACTTAAAACTCAAACCAGTAAGCACTCTCTGCTCCTGGTTTTGAAAGCCAAGCAAATTCTTCTACACCCCGCAGCATGCCAAATGTCTCCCTGCCCCACAGGTAACTCAGGGACACAGACCCTTTCAGAGCACTGAGATGCATGGGAGATGCTGAACCAGCTCCTGATGGTATGGAGAGCTGCAGCCTTTACTTTTTGCTGTATTTAGAAGGCCTTGTGCCTCCAAAAGCTGCAGCCCCTCTCATAAGCACACCCAAGGGCACAAGAGCTGCCCAGTCCTCACCCCAGCTTGCTCTGGCACCGATGTTCCAACCGAAGTACATGTCATTCAGGCACTCCCTCCAGACACGTGAGACACCCCCTCACCTACAGAGACTCAACCAGGGACTCTTAAGCGAGGTTACATCCCAAATCATGGTGACAGGAGAGCCAAAGATGTCAGATCAGACCCTGTAGAAAGCCAAGATGCTGTTTCAAAACCATCCTTCATTTCTTATTGATGTTAATGCAGCTGCCAATGGACTGCAGATGTCTCTGGCACCTGAATCCACTACCTACAGTGCTTTCATGTCTCAGGAAACCTTTCCAGTCCATTAAGTTTTTTTAACACACAGGTTTACAAGCCCCAGAGACAGATGCACAGATTGTGGCAGGAGTCTTAAAAAATGTCTGAGCTTTCCCCAGATATTTCCAGAAAACTGTTAGAAATAACTTGTAACTTTAAAGGCAAGAGCAAAAATTATATCTGTGACACATCTCCACAGTGATGTGTGGTGTCTGTTCCCTTTGTGCCCTTTTAAACGGTTCTCCTTCAGCCTAGGGCACTTTTTGTTTTCCAACCTACCATAACCTCAGGGTCAACCCATTGAGGAGCTGAATTTCCTAACGAGGCCCTCCATCCCCTATTAGATGCAGGAGGAAACATGGTGACAAACAATGAGGAAAAGGCTGAGGTGCTTAATGACTTCTTTGCCTCAGTCTTTAGTAACACCCTTTAGCTGAAGGAATCCACTTCCTAAGCTGGGCAACGGGGACCAGGAGCAGAATGATCCCCCACAATCCAGGAGAAGATGGTCAGTGACCTGCTACCCCATGCAGATGTGCATAAATCTATGAGGCAGTGGATCCAGAGCTTGCTGTAGCCATGGAAGATGGCATCTGGTCTCTGGTAAAGCAGGACTTGTTCAAGGCATAAACAAAGTTTAATGTGTTGGAACTGCATGGCACAACAAATGCTCCAGGAGAAAAACAAAAAGAGACAGTAAGGAGGAGGGATGGAGAGGAGGAGACTAAAAATTGTGTCAGAACTTCACATGCATTCACAATGTCACCCCTCAGACGCCTAGCAAGAAAATTAACAGTGAGCTCAGTTAAAGCAAAGGGTAATTAACACTCCTGGAGAACTGGGGCAAAAACACGGGTAAAGAAAGATGCAAACAGATGGAAAGGATAAAATAATACGTTTCATTAATTTTGCTACATTTTGGGGAAGGAACACAGGCAGAGAACAGTGAAAGGATTAGCTACATGTGTGCCTGAAGAATTGGGAAAACAAAGCAATTTCAGTAAAAAAGTGCCTGTCAAAATCCTCAGTGGGGTGCAGAGCAGTTTCCACGGTAACCAGCACTAATTGTTGGCACAGCAGAACGGAGTCAACAACAAAAGCAGAAAGCAACCTGTGCTGCTTAGTGAGGCAAAATACCCCAAACATATTCCTGCAGAAAGGAAAGACACAAAGTGGCTATTTGCTGTCTTTGACAATCTGAAAAGCAAACTGGACCTAGGGATTTTCCCCCCCCGGGCACTGCAATTCTGAGTGCAGCAGGACTAGGAACCAAATAGCTATTCCATTTGTTCAAAGGCATTAGCCTGTCCCCTGAGGACAGGTCCTGCTTCACGCTCAGCTCTCTTGGAAGCTGGTGGACGACACTCATTTGAATCAAGACTGCTGAAACACTGGGGGAAAAAAGACCTGTGCTTCACCCAGAGACATTTCTGATGGAAAAGCAAAGACACGTTTGTCACTGGGATCGTGATAACTCTAAATACTGCCTTTTGCACCCGGGTTAAAAGAGAAATGCACAGCAGCAATCAAAGCAGTATGAATAAGCTACATAAAACCTGAATAATGCCAACAGATTAGTGCTTGTGATGGAAGAAAAAAGCAGTAACACAGCTTCACAGAATTCAAATATTTGCCTTCCAATGGCTTTTGTGAGCATAAATATTTTGCTCTAAGTTGGTCCTTGATCTGGATGCTGGCAATATCAACAGTAATTGGCAAGAGATATGAAAGCAAATAATGGGAACATCAGCTTTTAAATTAAATGAAACCACAACACAACTGACAAGTATCATTTCCCTAATAAACTCGTTGACTTTAAGCTACTGTAACATCAGTGAAGATAGTGACAGATTAATTTAATCACCAGGATTTACCAGCTAACCAATTGAACGGGCCAGAAAAGGCCTGTATTTTGGGAAAGACTCTTCAATGCACTGAAATTCAAAGGCATGAACATTCAGACTGCCTTTGGACCAAGATGTACTGCAGTGACTATATGAGAAATGCCCGTATAGCGGAGCTACAGCTGGATACCTGACACAGCAGCTTCACAGCCTGGTAAGCCTCACAGCAAACAGCTTACACCTCCATGTTTTGGAGTACTTCAGGTATTTGAGAAGCCCATCCTACCTTCTCCTTAAACTCAAGATTGTGAATCTGAATCACTGCTACCCAGGCCCTTCACACATCCCTGTATAGCACAATAAGTCAGGCACAAAACTGGTGCCCCAGCTGCAGCAGAGCTGTGTTGGGGTGGTTGTGCTCTGGTGCAAGCAGGAGGCTGGAGGGAGGGTTTCTGTGCACCTCGGCTATTCTGCCACGTTTGAGGAAGCAGCAGCCTGGGGCTTGGGCTGCCTGGCCTTGGGACACTTTATACCATCTGTGTGTACTTCAGCTCCACCGCTCTGACTGCCTTTTCCTGATCACCTTCAGAGAGATGGACAGACAGTCCAAACCTTCACAGCACACAAATGGCAAAATCCAAAGCGAACTCGTGCTAGAAGCCAGGAGCAATTCAGATAGCTCGGGACAGCCCCTCCTGCACATGTTGCTCAGGCAGAGCCTCTGCCACATTGCCCAGCAGCTGTAAAACAAAACATCAAGGGACCAGTCTCCCCCCTTGAAATACGGAAGTCTTCTAAAAAGGAGTCATACAAATGTCAGTACAATAAAGCAATGTTTTTTAAATGAGCCCTCATTACTGGAAATACTGCGCATCCCCTGAGTCGTATCTTCTTAAGTCTACTGCCTGCAACAAAATATTTACTACTGTCAGCATTTCCCAGCCAAGTCAGAGGTGGGAAAAGCTAATCAGTTCTGTTCTGATGCATTGGCAACACCATTTACAGCTAATGTGCAATACTGAAGCAGACAACATCAGAACATCAGCCACGGCAAGGCTGTGAGGTCCCACAGCCTTTTACATGACTTGGTATCAACCAGAAACATCACTTGCACATAGGAAGCAGCTGTATATTATCTTCCATTAAAACATGAACTCCTTAGGACTCATGCAGAAGAAACGCCTTTGGCTTCAAAAGAAAGAACTGGACATTTAATCCTTTGAGTATGAGTAAACACACATAACAGGTAACTCACTTTTAAATCAATATTTGAACTTCAGTACAAGTTAAGATTTTGAACAAAGAGATTTTTAAGAAGCCCCACAGAAGACAATGAAGGTTCAGCCACCTCCAGCAGAAGGTGACATGTCCCTTAAAGTTCATTTTTAGCTCCTTTTGAGCCTATTTCAAACACTTTTTACAGTGTTTCCTGTGATCTTTCTAAAAAAGAATTCAAAGAATGCTGTATGTACTGAACTTCAGTTTAAAATTAACAATAACCTGTGCACACATTGTGTGGGATTTCCAGTTGTGCCTGGTTTAGAAGGACTGAAGATCATTCTATCAGTGCACCAGAATTTTAATTCAACCCACCAGCGTGAATTTTGATACACTGCCCTGCCCAGGACTTGTCCCAGATGGCTCACACAGGCTGCTCCTGTCCACTGCCTGCCCATGCTGGGAGGCTACTGACCCAGACCTCCAAGTGGACAAAGTGATTAGGAAAGAGAAATGTGCAGCTACTTTTGCAGAAGGAAGGCACAAAAGATGCACATAAAAGCCCCCAGTGTATTTTCTGGACTACCTCTTGTGCTTTTTTTGACAGACCAGTCTTCTCTGGATACTTAAAACACCTGCAAGCTTCTGCAGCCAGGGTGGTGGGACCATCCGGGTGCTGTGGGGAGAACTGAGCAGTCACAGGACCTGCTGCAGCCACCAGGACAGGTCTGCATCCAAAGGCTCTCAAACGCCCAGAAAATGAGAAGTGGCTGAGGAAACCCAAGGTCACAGAGTAGCTACAGTGGATGGCTGGGATAAAGCTGGGAGTACACAGAGAGAACAAGACAAAAAAAAAAAAAAAAAAGCCAGAGGCAAATGAGAAAAGAAAGGAAGGGCTGACAGAACAAATGCTTAGAAGGACAATATATTCTTCAATAGAGAGAAAGGATGACAGTGAAAGGAGAGGGAAAGCAACTGATAGACAGAAGCACCAAGGATTAGTTCCATTACAGCCCACCAACAACCTGCACAGGCTCTGCTACCCCAGGTTTGGCACATACCCTGGCGTTGGGCTAAAAAAGCAATAGTCACAGCAGAAGCCTTTTCCTTCTCTCATATGTGCTGCAAGGCTATGGATGAAAACAGTTTGGGTACCTCAGCAAGACTGCCACATCTACACAGCACTGGCAGCTGATACTTCTGCTCTTCTTTATTAACATCTCTGTCTCGCCAGATGCATGGGCTCATGGACACAGGACCAGACTGCAAATTAGTTTTATCATAACTGCCACAGGCTATATGGGTTGCTGGGAGCTGTACCAAACTGACCATATATATCACTGCGAATTAGTCTCCAGGAAAGAAACAGGAACAAAGAATGAAATACCTGGCTTTTTTTTCCCCTCCCAAAGTATACAGTATCTCCAAGTGAAACTCATTTCCATGAAATGCTCAATCTACTCAGCCCTGAGCAAAAATGACTCTTTGGGAGGAAGCTCAGAGGTTTTCCTGCCTTGGAGGTTATGTTATCTCATAGTTATTTTTCAATACACTGCATGCGACAAAAGTTAAAAGTATTAAAGTTTTGACCAGGTATTTTCCACACAAAGGAGAAGGGCTTGCTCACATGATCCGATGGACATAACTGGGATGCCTGGAGTTTCCTGCACTTTTTTCATGTCATGAGCAATGCCTCAGTAATAACAAACCTCAAAAAACAACCAAGACTGCAGTTATAAACTATCACCTCAGAACAGGTTTCCCAAGCACCACGGACTCTGCTCTGCAGTTGGTCTGTGAAACAGCATAGGTAAACATAAATGCTTTGCTCAGCATCTCCCAAGGAACAAATGACACAGTCAACGCTACCACGTAGCCCTCTCACTTTGAGACTTGCCTTTGAATTTCCACATCAACCTTTCCACAGCTGGCACTGACAGGCACTGGATTATCAGTGCTCATCTGCCAGCTAATGCCAGCTGCTTTATGCTGAGTTTCATCCCTTCAGCTGGCAAAGGCAAAACAGACCTGTATTAATGATCATTTTACAGATTTAAAGTGAGCAGTTAATCTAACAGTAGTGATTTCACAAAATGGGAAAAACCAAAACATCAGTACACATAAAGTTTTGCTTGTTTTTCTCAAGATATGGATGTAGCATGAGAAGATATTATTTCTTTCTCTATATTGTAACCTTAGTGGCTAAAATAGCAGGGAAGAAAAAGACAGGGGGGCTGTCCCTGGCTTCCTTCTAATCTTTGACTTCCTTGCTAAAATTAAAACCCGGATTGCCTTTGCTTTCCACTTTTAATATAGAGTAGCTCACCAGGGTTAGTCAAACCAAGACATTTGCATTTTTATCTTTCACACATGTATTTTGCACTGTAAATACCCAAGTACTATCTCCTCTTCGTTTCCAGGAAAGTTCTGCCTCTATGAGGACAATAGAGTGAGGTCTCCATCACAAAGGACCCCCAGTCTCTCTCCCCATCTACCCTGCCTCCCTCAACCTTGAGAAGCAAACGCTGGAGGAAAAGGGGAAAAAAAATGAAATCCTCCTCTCCTTTGTCAGACATCCTGGCTGTGGCTCAGAGCTGCTACAGAGAGGCTGTGCACTCCTGAATGCTAAATAAGCTCCCAGGCTATATACTTTCTCTTGGCAGAGCTTAAAGAGAGATCTGGCTCAGCACAGGGACGTGTTGGCATGGCAACGTGGGCAGAAGAAATCAGGAGTGCCTGGCACTCCTTGCAGGAGCAGCAGTCTGTTTGTGTGACTTTCATTCCTGTAAGTGATCTGATGGTCCATACCTCCACCCAGTGCCCAGCTCTGTGTCGAAGAGCAGAGGTCCAGCCTGTGCCAGGAGAACCAGCCTCCATCAGAAGTACCTGGGGCCAGCCCTGAGCCCTTGTGCTGGGCCAACCTGTGGGGAGCCAGGCCTGGAAAGCACACCAAGCCACCACCATGTGAGTCCATAAGCAGGAAAGCGCAGGGAGGGATTTGCAAAGCCTCGGGGCGAGTGGGTTAATGACCGTGGCTCTGGGCTGCTCTTCTCCACAGCCTTTGAGACCCTAAGGGCTGATAATTGCCTGAGAGGGGCTGGCAAGCATTGCCCAGCAGCATGTAAGGTGACTTTGGAGAAGATGCCATTTCAGCTCTGCTCGAAACAAAAGCAGCTGTGTATCTGCAAAACAAGGCTCTGTTGTGTGGTAATGAACCTTCCTCCCAATCTTCCTGCTCTCAGAAAGCTGGAATGGAAAATTATATGCTGGCACAGTCCCCGGTGATACCACCTTCCAGCTGCAACTGCTAAGACCACTGCCCACTGCCAAATATTGCCTAGTGCTCCTGCATGTCCTCCTGCTGCCATCCTGGGGAAGGAGACCATGATGACCTTCAGATATGAGAGGGAAGAGCCACCAAGGTGCTTCACCTCCACCTCTCTGCAAGGGGCAGTGGCAGGAGTCTGCAGAGAGGCCCTACCCTTCTCTGTGTCCTGGGGTAGCTCTCTTCACACCTGTCTGCCTTTTCTCCTGGCTTTTACAAGTCTTGTCTACCTTACATAATTCAGAAATCCACAAGCTGTCTCCTACCATACACTGAAAGGGACTCCAGGTCATGGGGAAACAACACCCAGCCCACAGGAACAGCAGTCAGGATTTACATCCCTCAAATCATCAGCCAAACACAGATGGTGGTGAGGAAGGGCAGGGGTAGTACACAAAGGGCAATTTTTTGTCTACCAAAAGGGGAGACAAAAGCATATTTAACTCCCAGGATGCATTCAGTATTTGACAGGATACTCATCTTGCAGCAACAATAGTTATCCTGCCTGTGGCAGCCCCTGAAGAATGGCTGCAGACTCTCTCAAAAGACACCTTTGACAAAAACCCGCTTCTGGCGTATAGTCTGAATTTCCAGTGTGGCTGGAACACGTTATGAAAGATATTTCCTCCATCTCCTGGCCTCACTGCTCCATGTTGCATCTCCGAGATTGTTATTGATTACGCTTTCCTGGAACACTGACGGCACCAAGTGAGCGCTGGTTGCCAGGCCAACACACTCAGACTTGTTTCACTCTTACTCCTGAAGGAAGCACAGTTGCTTATGCAATTCCCTCTTATGATGCTCATACCATAACTAGAAAACACCAAAGTCAATCTAAACCCCAACAGGGAGCACAAAGGAAACGGCTGGTTGATGCCTTCTATTGGCCAGATTCAACGCTGACATGGCACAATGCAGTTGACTCTAATGCTGTTACTGCCCACGGTCTGAGATACGGTTTTCAAAAGAGAATCTGAACCACATGCTGACATTTTTAGTTTTAGGGATAACAGAGACTGATGGCTGAACTTCTCCAGGTGTCTGATTCCCAGCCATGGGAGTCAATGGCACCTGCACACCGGGCTATCCCACCCCACTCTCTTTCAGGCACTAATTTTTGCATGTTTGCACTGCCCAAAACTGTGCCAGACTCTCCAGCTCAAATCAATACCTTTCAATCACTGACTGATACCTGAAGTTTCAAGAGGAGGTGAGAGGGCACAGCCCTCTCAAAGATTACTGGATTTAGTGACTGATAGTGCTAGCCACAGAAAAACCTGCAGAGGCTGGTCTCTGCAGTAGTTAGTGAATATTCAGTCAGGGAGAAGGTATCTGGGGGTGAGAGATGCATGGGAAAAGATGGGGTTTCTCTGGCCTCATTCCCAATGCCTTGCAGAGGAAGAGCTGAGAAGAACTCTGTAGCAAGTTTAATAAGAGAATGATAAAAACCCTCTATTTTCTGAGTGCCCCAAAGAGGTTCTGCTGCTTCTGCCTGTGCTCTTTTCAGCAACACAATCTGAACACATCTAAAGTACTCCAGTAATGTGTCCCAAAAAATGACACTTCTGTTACTCTTAATACGAGAAGAAGTTTCAGAAGTCTGATGTGTTTGCCTGTATCTAAATTGGCAAAGATGACATTGTGTGGTAATTACTGTCACATTTCTTGGGCAAAAGGAGGAGATCAAAATGCCTAATTAACAGCTTCTTTCCCATAGGATCCATCAATGACATGGCAAGATACATTCCTCCTGCTTTGTAGAATAAAAAACTGAAACGGGACAAACACAGCATCAAATTTGACTTTGAACATCATGGTTTTTGCATCCTCCTGTGCATTTTGTCTGTGTTGCTCAAGACGTGCCACTTGCTGCAAACACACATCTGACACAAAGTCAGAGAGACACCCTTGGGGAACAGGCAATCAGGGAGCTTCTGGGGGCTCTGGTAATGCCAGGAGCGCTTGGGCAGCAGCAGGATGGCCAGCGCAAACAGCCAAATGAAAAGCAAAGCTCTGGCAAAGCAGTCCAGTTGGAAAGAAAGCCTAAAAAGCCTCTGTACAAAGAAGGCCTGTTAGCATTTTTACTGGCAGTACTGTCTGAGTATTATCACTTTTAAGGCAAGAGAGAGAAAAACAGACACATGCAAAATGAAAATAAAATTAAATGAGAAGTCACTAGAGGGGAAAAAAACACTAGCACACCGTGGGACCAAGCAAAGACTTGGTGCAGTTTCAGCCTGGAGAGGCTGTTGTGACCCCTTGCACAGAGGGGCAATCCTACCACTGCACAACCTGTCATGGAAGCTCCAGTCCCAGCCACTTGAGCCAGCAGAACTGAGTGTCATGGTGATTTTCTGACGGCAGAGTGGTGGTGAGGGCCATGGACAAGATCCTCTTTACCTGGGGAGCAGCTACTGCAAGACAAGGTTAGGAAGGATGATGGGATACAGACTTTCCTTGACACACTGTGAGGTGGCTGAAGCCAGAACTATCCCTATCTTCACCACAGCTTTTTTGCATAGCCAACCTAACAGGACTTGCTACCTCTGCTCAAGTATTTACTGGCCTTGTCCAGTCTTTCGGGCTGACACTCCTTGCAGCTTATTTAAATACACTTATTTAAAGAGTGGCTGGTCACAGGAATAGATTTGTTGCAGATGCCTATTTAGTCTGGCTGAACAAAGCCTGAAACAAAAGGGTGAATTTGGATAAATCACATCCAGGGCTGCAACATGAACTGCCTCTTGCCACTTTTCTCCTCAGTTCTTCCCTGCAGACTGTGCAATTGCTGCTGTGCATTCCTCAGCACAGGTCTAGGGCTCCCCCCTCTTCATGTTCCACTTACAGACTAACACATCCCAGTCTGTAGCCACCAAAAATCCTGGCCTCTCTCATTTACCTGTCATGGGCTCCTTCTCACCCACCTTTTCTATGACTCAAGGCTCTGGAAGCAAGGCAGGAGCACTCAACCTGTGGTGGGACCACTGGGCTGGGTCAGGAAGCCTGCTACCATTTTACAGCAGTCTCTTTGCATCCCACATAGTTTGGGTACCCTGCCAATTATTGAAGGGATCTGTTTGTCACTTTGGCAGGATGCATTACTGTCCTAAAGACTGACTGACACCAGGACAGAGTCACTGCCCTGAGGCTCTAGTAATAGGATTTCAGGAAATGCTTTCCTTTCATCTGTCAAAAAAATAATTAATCAAACAACTACGCGGGTTATCCAGACCTCCTGTGATTATAAAGCTGAACTTGACATCTAATGAAGAAAATGTTCAATCAGCTGATTCACTGTACATAAAGACATATTGTAGGAGATGCTTCACAACGCATCTAACTACTTTTACCTCTAATTAAATAAATTTCACAAGTTAGTCATTATATTGCTGAAAAGAAAAATAATGCATTTCTAGTGTAAAAAAAACAAACCTTTGCAACTAGGTGTTCCTTGCAAATCAAATATGATGGATTGTGTTGAACTGCTGGTTCCCAGGGAACATTGCAGAGCATCTGTACTGCTCCTCACCCTTCCTCCCAGTTAGTTGACCATGACTATTCAGTAAGCAAATTAAAGGCTTCCACTCTCCTATTTCATTGTAAATCAAAGACATCCTGTGCTCTGCCATGGGGTCCAATCTGATGCCTTCCACATCACCCCACTTCAGAGTGAGTTTCTGAAGATGACATGATAGCCTCCTTTGCATAACCCTTCTCATGGGATGTGAAAAGGTTTCGCTTGACAAGAGCTACAGTTATCACCCTCCCCTATTAATACTTCCAAAATCCTCATCAAAGATGCTCTGTGTGTGTGTGTGTGTGTGTGTGCAGGTGAGAAAGGACATGGACATGCATGGATCAGGGACAGCACATTGAAACGTGGTGGATCTTGGGCTGTCGGGTGCTGCAGACCACCCCAAAGGCAAGGTGCCCTCAGGAGCAGCACGACATTTGTGGCTGGCAGAGGCATAGGGCTGAGGACAGAGGGCAGCTGAGCTGGTCTGCCAGGGGCAGCCCAAGTATGTATATAAACACGTATATACATAAATACGTATAAAACAAATAGCTGCTTTACCGCCCTTACTTACACCTCATCCATAAAGCTTCCCATGGGCTATGCCCAAAACCCTGGCCTATTCTCTCACATGTATTTGCCTTTGACTTCAGTGGGTGCCAGCTCAGCCCCTGAGGCTGCCCTGGCCACAGTCCTGTGCACTCTCCCACGTTCCCATCGGCCCATTTGAAAGGAGGGCATTGATGTGTCTCCATAATGCAGCCATTACCAGCATGATACCGAGACTGATCAATCAAAGGCAACACAACAGCCAGATTCAGAGGATTCCAAAATTGAGGTCAGACTCAATAATTCTTTGACAGACGCCAAGAGAGAGACACACACATACACACAGGAAAGGAAATTTTAACTGTGCAAACCTAAAAATGTCACATGCAGTGATAGATTGGATGTGTTTTGGCAAGAACTGTTATGTCCTTCCTCATTACCACCCCTTGCCTCTGCATCAGTGTTGGCATAAGGTGCCTTTGTCCTGGTGGCCTGACTCTAACCTTCCCCTTAAAGCACAGCCCTTGGATTTAACAGCTCAAGCCCTGCAAATGGGTGCCCTGCTGCCTTGCTCTGCCCTGAAGGGACCATTGGTTGGCTGCAGAATACCTCCTCTCCCTAGGAGAGGACCATCTCATGACTAAATCCCAGCTCCTGGGACACGCAGATGTCAGAGAGCTCCCTGAGATGGAACACCTCAGAACATACCTGAGCTCTCAGCAGCAAGGATGAGGTGATGAGCCTAGGAAATGCCCAGTTTATACCAGTGCTCCGCTGCGAATGACCTGGTTGTTGCAGTACCGGGGATTTATGGACTCCAAGATGAAAGCTGAGAAGCCAGAGATTTTCTTAGGTTATGGTGCTGAACTTGCACTGGGGAAAATAAAATCCCTGTAAATCCACTCAACCTCCCAGTTTGGCTTAATTATCTCAGTTGACCTTGGCTTCCTGAGCATTTTCTCCTCAGCTGATTGAAGTTGGTAAAGCTACTACAAAGGAATAAACAACTCCCATTATTGGTAATTATGTGTATCAGAGTGGCATTTAAAAGATCCTACCTGATACAACACTCCACTGCAGCTACAATTTACAAGCCAACACCGCAACATGACTGAACTTTGTGGTGAATAGCAATCTTCACTTCAAGATCATACTCTGAATCAAACGCTAAAAATCCATCTCTAAATTTCCTGCTTCACAACACATTAAGCACATGCAGCTAGAAAATACTAGTGTAAAAGAGCAACACACCCCCCGGTTCCTTTCTGTTGTGACAGTAATTTACCAACAGGTTTCTCCTTCAAAATGAGAAAACTTATTAAAAATAAACTAATTAAGTATCCTCAGATAGTTTACATTGCATTAATTAAATACAAGCTTAGCCAGTGTGTGAGCATGCAGTGCAGCTGTTTCCAGAGAGCTCAGAATTCATGGATGAAGGCCAGTAGTTTTAGGGACTTTTCTCCTGTTCAAGGACAAAGATGCCACGAGGAAGGCTATAATAAGACTCCCAAACAAAAACTGCGTGTATCAACAGTAAGTCCCCACATCAGAGATCTTGCAGTCTAAGTGGACAGTAAGAAGGGGCCACAAAGTGGTGATTGAAGCAAACTTCAGCCAGATCAAGCAGTCTTGTTCCCTTGGAAAGTGTGTGTCCCCAGTCCTGCTGCCTCCTCTAGACCATACTGCCTCATTTTTTCAATCGTTCTGCTGTTTAACCCCTTAACTCAAAAAGCAACATGAAAATATACTACTACACTGCCCACTGATGGGTAGCAGTGGATTCCCACCTCCTCTCACACATTAGCTGCAAAGTCCTTGATTAGATGTTCACACCTCTCTCAGACACTACAAACTGCTCAGAACCTAAGCTGCAGAGAGCCTGAGAAGAGCATTTTGCTCCTTCCTTTCTAAGGAGAGGAAATTGCTCTTCATCCTCTGAAGTTATTCCCACACACTCCATGTGTACGGGTGGGACTTGTCCAAGATGGCATGAAAAAATCTGTGGTAACAAAGAGAAAAGGTCTCAGTCTTCCCACAGCCCATGCCAACCCCTAAGAACTGCTGTATCTTACCACTCTGATAAGCTCCTGCTTATTTGCTGGCTAAGCATAGCACAAAGTTGGGTTACAGCAAGGAGACAAGATGGTGTTATCATGCCCTGAAACAATCACCAACAGTGTGTTCACCTGAATGCCTACAAAGGATTCTTTTGCCTTTGGCTCTCATGTTTAGACTAGATCCACAAGAAGAGACTCGAAAACTAAGCCCGTTTACTTTTAGCAGAGAGCTCCATTTCCAACACAATTGCTTATGAAATGACTGTAGGGTCCAAGAGCATTAAAATTATCCAGCTGTTGAGAAATTATGGATGGCATCTCCAAATGCTGTCAAGAGCAAACAAACATTGCTGGGAAGATCCCTTTATCATGCATGGATGGATGCATCAAGGGCAGTTGTGTCTGTACAAGAGAAATTCCTCTTGCACTGTGCATTTGGGGTTTAAGGTGGGAACTCTGCAGAGAGAATGAGCTTTTATTTCTAAAATGGGAAACCTGCTTTGCATATTTCATTTTGAGACAGTCACACTTTTTTTTTCCTCCCCCAAATAACAAGCTGAATCCTAAAAATCCTAACATAGTTCACAAACAGACAAAGTTCCAGTGAGTATCCAGCAAAATATGCCTGTGCAATGGTGAATAAATGCTGATGGTGAATTGTGGTATTCCCAGTCACACTGAGCAACACATCATTCTGCAAACAGTGGGTGGTTTCAAGGTGTTGCTACACATGAGCTATAACAGGGAACCCATCCTTCATGCCCACACAAAGACATGGAAGAGCAACACGAGCTATCCATGCACAACAGCTGATTTGTTTCCTACTCCCTTCCAGCCCAGAGAAGCTGAGTGCTGCTCTACGTGAGCGTGTTCTCTCATCCCCCAAGAGGTGACCCTGGCCCACCTACCAAGACATGTTAAGCACTGTCATGCCTTTCCTGAAGTCTTCTAAGAGCACTGCCCAGGTATCTGGGTAAAGATGCAAGCTGTGCAAACCCAGATGAAGATGCAACCCTTGCTGTGATGAGCTAGAGTCCTCCCAAGGCATGCGCTCCCTCACCTCAGCTCCCCCATGCTCCAGGGCATGCTTGGCTCCAGCTAACAGTTCCCCTTGGAGAAACATCATCCAGTGCTCTGCAGAGCCCTGTGTTTTGTGGCAGGGCACTGAGGTGCATTACCTGCAGTCTCTCTGTCCCCCGCTGACAGCTCTCCGTTGATCCCATTCTCTTTGGTCCGAGCGTATGTCCCTGGCTGCTCATGGCTGCCCAGCCCCGGCTCCTCATCCTCTTGGTAGGGAAATCCATTGGCACTTCTGACCATTCCGGCACCTGCCCCACCCTGTTCCTTGATTTCAGGGGAATGTGGGTGCGAAGAAGCCTCGGTTAGTTGACCTGCAGTCCAGTGAGGTGCCTTGGCTTCGTCTTTCCTATCCTCCGCCATGGTTCCTCGCCTTCACCACTTGGCCTGTAACGACATGAGCAGGAGAGATGAGCTCCGAGCTGGTGACTGTGTTCCTGGCTGGCAGGCAGTGGCAGCACTGCCAGGGAAACTCCTGTCCAGCAGATGAGAGGGTTTAAATGCACAAGTGTGTCTGCTTGTCTGTCCTGGGCCTGAGAGAACTGCTTTAAAACCAAAACAAACCACAAAAATTATGGGTCTAGTCCTCCCTGACTCCCACATGCCTTGAATTTTTACTAGCAGCAGTTTCTTGAGGGCTGCCCTTTCCTTAATCTAATTGTAACTCGTTAATTACAGTAAAATGTCAGCCCACTAAAAGAGAAGTGAATTGGTCATCATAACAGAACGACACCTTCCCAGGGTGATAAAGGGAAGAATGCCAGCACTACTAAAAGAAGTGAAGCTGCTGCTGCAATCTTCATTGCACTTGCAAAAAGCGGCTGCTCTTCTGCAGGGTGATGTGTCCTCTGCTGCTTGCCACAACAGGAACCACCTCTGAGAACATTCACTGTATTCCTGAACATGTGTGCTACTTCATCCTGTTTATATCCCCTCTTGCTGTTTTGTGAACACTCACATTCATCCCCTTTTGTCCAAAACATCCCATGGGCACCAACTGTTTCCCATACAAGCATTTGCATTCTCTTATGACTATCAATATTTATACATAAATAAAACTAATAATTATTTGTTACTTCGCATGTATTTCACTCCTGTTAATTAGCTCTCGTGTGTCCAAGCCAGGAAAACAAGTCACTGCACAAACCACAGGCTTTGGCTACTTCTCACAGAAAAATGTAGCAATAGCTCCTCAACATGTAAGCCCAGGAAGACAACATATCATAATCCGTGTTTCCATGATCAGGTAACCTCTGGGGCAAAGAGAAAGGCTTGACCTGAGCTAGCTATTTCAAAGTGAAAGCAAGCAGGCCTTTTCCAAAGGTACTTGCCACCTTTTTTTCATCTGGGAGAAAAAAAACCCACACACCTAAAAGAAACCAGCTGAATGCAGTCAACCAGCCACGTATCACAAAGGCAGTCCAGGAAAGAAGGCACAAAACTAGATAGTGTATATGTTCTGCAGGCATTTAACAGAAACTGAACTAACACACCAGAAAAAAAACCCCTCATTTCCACAGAGTCATGCTAGTTTGCAGAAAACATGAGAATAAGCTATTGTTATTTGTCAGGTAATCATTCACAATTGGTAACTCAACCCCCTCCTGATATTATCATTTAATAATAATGGCTTTCAGAGGTACTTTACATCAAAAAAAACAAGGTGAATCATGACAGTTACATTTAATTTGCAACAAATATGTGACTCAAACTGCAGTTCTGCCTCAAAGAGGACTAATAACTCTTTTGCCTCCGGGTGAAACCAAAGTGTTTTGGGCAGTGCAGCTCTGTCTGCTCTCACCCTGACCAAGCACCATTCCCTGAGGATAATTAATTGCATAAAGATTGCAGGAGCAGGTGGAACTTCAAGCCCAGTGTTTTCTCTGAGCTATAATGAACATGGTGGGCTGAGCAGTGCCACAAAGCTTGGTGGCAATGAGACACGCCTCTGTCACCATAGAGACCGCAACCATGCTCCAAATCCTCCTCCTTTGCTCTGATGGGAGACTCATCAGTGGGCTCCTCTGCATACACATCAAGAGCCTTAGTGCAGCCATCTCAAAGCACACTAGAGCTGACGGGGAAATTACAGAGGAGAGAGCCCAAGCTGGGCAAAGACCATCTCCTACGTATCAAACAGGTAACTTGCTGCCTCTAGATCTGTTTCCTGCATGACACTAGAGAACATTTTCTAATCAGAATCTTTCCAAAACATGAGGCCACAAGACAAACACCTTTCTCCATGCTGGAGTGAGCAGCACACATCCAGAGCCACCCACATTTGAGAGCCAAGGACAGAACAGGGTCTGTTTTGGGCAGAAAGGAGACATTCTCATCAATACTTCTGAAAAAGAAATAAAAACAATAAAAAACCAAACCCTACCCCAAGGCTTTCCCCACCAATCCAGCATGCTTTGAACCTGACAGTGACCCCCAGGAGCAGTAAGAACCTGCCTGTGAGCTCCAGCAGCTCAGCCCCTGGGTCACCCACGAGAGGAGCCCAGAACCTCAGCAGGGACAGGGGGGGTTTTGCAAGACCCAAGCATGGGCAATAATGTGGTTCTGAAAATCACGGGGGTGGACTAAAGGGTTATCACCCCACTGCTGCAGTTTGGCAGCTATTATACCTGAAGTGCCCTTCCCTGTTCCAAGCAGACACTCCCAGCTTCACTTGAAGCTCTTGAGGAAGGATATTCACATCCTTACAATGGACTGTGTCACAGAAGTCCTCTGTGTAAGTAACAGAAGTGCTTTTATCTTTAAAAATAAATACAGTGGGCAGGCTTCAATGAGAGCTGTGTGTATCTGGAGGCAGAATTTGGCTCAGTATTTATAATAGATAGTTACAGAGTGAAACATGGATGAATTCATTCTTCACTCTTATTCATCAAGTGCTCTCAGAGTTTATAATGGTAGTAGAAACACATTGAGTGAGTCACACAATCCATCTTTGTACTCAGCAATTTAGCAATGACTATCTGCTGCACGGTGTGATTCATCCACAGCAAAGGTTCCAAACCAGAGTACACAGGTGTGTTTTTTACCATCAGGTTAGTTTTTTTTCACATTTCATTAGCATACGGTGGAATTAAATTAATCAAGGAATTCAAATATTGACACAGAAATACCAAGAGTGGACAAACATTATGGCAGAATTTAAATAGTGGTAAGTATATAAAAAGAAGAAACGTGGAATAGTTTGGACAATCTAGGAAAACACAGTACTTCAGGCAAGCAAAAAGTTGCTCTTTCCACTAAGATTTTCTTATTCTTTGCATAAACTGCAATGAAGGCTTTCAAAACTTATCAGAAAAGAAGGCACAGCCAGTCCTCTCAAACATCATGTTGCTTAGTTAAAAATGAATTTGGATATTTAGGAACCTCTTTTCCCCATCCATTATAGCAGAACCTCAGCATCACAGAATTTGTAGCAGCAATTCTTACTTGTACATCCTCACTGTTTTTCTTGTCCATCAGCTGAAGTTAGTGGTGGTAAGAAGGTGCCGAAGGCATGCGCTGGCCCACAGCATCCATAGGTGAGCAGGAGGACACAGGAAGGGTTGGACCAGGTTCGGTGGCACTGACATCCCCAGATGGCCCCTTGCTCCAAACCCATCATCCTGGTGACACGCCAGTATATCCAGGGGCATGAGCCCAGCCTCAGCAAAGGCTGTGCCAGCTATGTGGCATGGGATTGTGGAAACACTCATCCTGCATTATGCTCCCTATCTTGAAGCCTGATCAATGCCAGCTAAGTAAACTGAGGAACGGGAGAGGGGATGGGAAATGCCCCCTCCTGCTGGAGGGATCAGGAAGGCGCAGTCGTGCACCACAGAGCACATCAGTGATACTGACACAGGTCTCCTGCAGCCTATGCACATCCCTTCCCTAAAAGCTTTCCCTGTCCAGGCTGACATGCAGGATGGTACTGTGATCTTGGCTCCACCGGCAGCCACGAGCAGCAGCGAAGGGACACTTTGCAGACCTTAAATCCATGTCCTTGTAACTCAGGGACGGCATTATGGATCCAAACTGGAAATCCTGTCATCTAAGCTAAAAACTTGTCACAGAAATGATGGTAAAAACAAATTCCCTCATTCTTTTCAGCCATTTGGAAACTACATAGAGACCAAAAAATACCTAAATAACTCAGAACTAACACAAAGGGACAAACCTCATGGGGAACCTGTGGTCCAACTTTGCACTGACCTCCTCCTTTCACAGGCACAGGTACAAATGTTTCTTAATCCATACATTCTTTTCTGTTATACCAGCTTCTATTGCCATGGCTGGGTGCTGTGAACCCGACACACAACAAATGACCCCAGTAATACTGTGTGAGAGCATGACGTGCAAAGCCCGAGATAAGACCGAATTAAACATCCTGCCGTGCTACCTGTCCTTCCTGAGTACATCTCACAGAATCGTCTTAGCATTCTATTATCATTGCCTTTGCATGTAAGCAGATGAGTTTTCTATGAATTTAACTTTTTAAGAGAACAGAATTAGGCCAATACTGGAAGATTTTGCAAATACCCTGCCCTTCTGCTTCATGCCATTTTTTTACCTACTCCTGTGGCTATGAGCCCATTCCCAGTGAAATGAGGCTACATGATTTCAGGGAAGCTAATTCATTAACTCAAAGAAACAGCCACCTGGATACACGGAGGAAGAGCTACAATTCCAGTTCAGAGGAGAGAACAACACCAGAGGTTCCTAAAAGGAGAGGCAACAGACTCTTCCAAACTGAAAAGCAAACTCTGGCAGGGGGCATGGGCAGATCCTGAGCTGAGTTGGAGGGAGAGGGGAGGAGTGGGGAAGTGCTCCCAGTATGGCTTCCCAACGAGCTGGTTTGGCTGAGATGCAGACTCAGCTACCCTGCTCCCACGTCCAGAGCCAGGAGAGGGTGGGATTGCTCCGTGGAGGAAAGCTGGAGTGCAGAGGCATGGCTAGCATGACCTCTGGTACCCAGGGCTTCCATAACTCCTGAATGAGACTGCCTAGTAGAGAATTGTTTATTAAATTTAAGAAATTCAGATAATTTCTTTCAGAGAAAGTAAATTTGAGGTGAGGTACTCATACATTTTTTAAGAGGGCAACAAGACATAGAGATGAACAAAATGAAGATGTCTCTAAATTTAGTTACATTAAAAAAACGAAACAAAATCCTTCTTTAACATAAAAAATACAAGCCATAAGCATTAGTAGGGTTCAATGCAACTTAAACTGGTAAATAACACAACCCAAAAAACCTTTTAATTCATGTCCACATGCCAACTGGCCAGTCTGGATGATGTGTCTGAATATTTAATGTCAGGCACTGTGGATTAAAAGGTCCCAAGGGAATCTGCCAGTAAATTTAACTTACTGACAACTTGTGTCTAGAAGAGCCAAGGAAAGCAGATAGGTATCAGGAGGCCAGAATAGAAACAAGAGACAGAAGGTGGGAAATCTCTGTATGGATGAATTCCAATAACCTCCTGCCATCACCAAAAAGCTCAGCTTGTAGTATGTAATACCCAAACCTTTCTGGTGCTATTGTCTTCCCAGACTCCACATATTTACACAACACAAGGGGTGATTTTGGATGCTGTGAACGCATGGAGAGTTTTGTAACCAAATTCCACCCTTTTATTTCAGTTACCATGCATCTACTCTCAAATTAATTTATTTTTTATGCGAGCAGCGTGCCTCACACTGATCAAAAAGAATCACAGCAAACAGCACGGATGAGGAAAGTCTCACGGTGTCTAGCACGAACATATTAGCTTCCCTCTTACTTGAAATGCTCAGTTGTGGTTCACAAGCTGCTGGATCACTAACAAAAGCTACCACTTTAACCTAAATGTCTAAGTACCACAATTCTAGTAATATGGTATATTATGAGGCAGAATTATGCTTTCTCTCAATTGAAGCCAGTCTTACCCCTCAAGTCTAACAGAGCACAAACAGGTGTCTCTGGCAATTTATAACAAACATGATTTCTTCTTTGTTCACTGTTTGAGTTATTAGCTAGATCTCTCTTTCTAAACAACAGGTGCAAGACTATCCCCTCATACACTACCCTGAATGTTTTAAAAATGCAAGCAGAGTTAATTTCCTCACACTTGCATTAGCATAAAAGGCTATTCCATTTCCACACTGCAAACAGTTCATCAACAGTCACATATTATTTGTAGAAAATCCTTTTGATGGTACAAAAGGGATGAGAACGGATGGTGCCTGGACCAGAAGTTGAACAAAGGAAATTCATCAATGTGGAAAGATCAAGAAAAATTACCACACACACACACCCCTTTCTCCTCAGGCCCAAATGATTTTGTTCCCGATTTCTCTCCCTCCTTCCCCAGAGCGGCACAGGGGGACAGGGTTTTAGAGTCAGTTCACTGTTGCTCCTTCCTCCTCAGGAAGAAGGATTCCTCACAGTCCTTCCCTGCTCCCCCACGGGGTCCCTCCCACGAGAGAGAGTCCTCCACCAACCTCTCCTTCAGGAATCCTTCCCACAAGGTCAGGAGCTGCTCCAGCCTGGGCCTCTCACAGAGTCGCGGGCTGCTTCGAGACCATTCACCTCCCCTGGCGCCGGGGTCTTCCACAGCTTCACAAGCCAAGTTCCCTGGCAGCAAATCCAAGTCCAGTGGCCAAGTTCACCCCTCCTGGCGCCTTCAGGGAATGTTCCACCACCCTCCTCCACGAGTGCAGGGGCACAGCTGTCATCTCGCCTTAGGCTGCAGGGAAACTTCTGCTCGGGTACCTTCTTCCTCACAAACCGCGGCCCCGCTCTGCCTCTCCAGCTCAGCTCTTTTTTTTTTCTACTGACTGCTCCCTCTGCTCAGCTCTTACCTCAGCTCTTTCGTATGTTAATCGCGGAGGCGCATCTATTGTCCCTCTGATGGCTCCTTGGCCGGTTCTGGAGCAGAGGGAGTGTCTCAGCTTCTCACCTGAGCCAGCCCTGGGCCCTTCGCCCTCTCACAGAAATCCCGCCAAAACGCACCAAACCAACCCAGCAGAGCCTGCGGAGGCGGCCGCAGCTGCCCTGCTCGGCAGTGAGCAACGAGCCCTGTGGGGCCAGGCGGCACAGCCAGGGGCTGGGTATGGGAGGGCCGAGATGCAGCACCAGCTGTGTTTCCATCTCTGCTCCGCTCTCATGAGACCTCCCCAGCAGTACTGTGTCCCGTTCTGAAGCTCCCAACACAAGAAGAACATGGAGCTCTTGGAGTGAGTCCAGAGGAGGCCACAAAGATGACCAGAGGGCTGGAGCAGCTCTGCTATGGATACAGGCTGAGAGAGTTGGGGTTGTTCAGCCTGGAGAAGAGAAGGCTCTGAGGAGACTTTATAGCCCCTTCCAGTACCTGAAGTGGTGACAGGAGAGCTGGGGAGGGGCTTTTTGCAAGGACACAGAGGGATACAACACGGCATAATAATGGCTTTAGGTTGGAAGAGGGGAGATTTAGATTAGACATCAGGAAGAAATTCTTTACTGTGGGTGGTGAGACACTGGCACAGGTTACCTAGATAAGTTGTGGTTGCCCCACCCCTGAAAGTGTTCAAGGAGAGATTGGATGGAACTTTGAGCAACCAAGTCTAGTGGGAGGTTTCCCTGCCCGTGCAAGGGGCTTGGAACAAGATGATCTGTAAGGTCCCTTCCAACCCAAACCATTCTGTGATTCTATGATTCATGGCAAGCAGGTCTATCCTGCTGCAGAGTATAGGAACATGTAAACATGAAAATAAGTCCTTCAGCTGCCACTCCTGACCAGCAGAGCTCTTCCTCCCTGGGGAAGATTTATTTTTCTGTGCTACTGGAAAGGAGAGCACCACTGAGCCAACCTGCCATCAGATGCTTCCCTTTTGGGACATAGGAGTCCCTTGCTCCCACGCCCAGGGACTGCATCAACTCGCTCAAACTTCAGAAATCTAAAACCAGGCACCCTGTCTCTTGCAGTGGTGAAATCACAGCACTAGCAGCTTCTGCCTGCAAAAGCAACATCTACCATAGAACTCACTTCTTGCTAGAAGGCTGGAAGAATCCCTGCACACCCCTTCCTGCTTCAACATCACCCTTTTTTGACAAACTATTTCTATCCATAATGCTGCATTTTTACACCATTTACCATTAATCAAACACCCTCACACGCACCCATCTATCAGTAATCTTGATTGCTTCCTGCAGGAGAGAGGAAAGGCATTCTAGCTGGTGAAGGAGATGGTAACCATAACAACAGCACCATGACAACTATAAGTGATATCTGTAGCCAGAAATAAGGCAAAAACTTATTACCAATAAATTTGGTCTGTAATAATAATGGCAAAAGCAATACCAGTCAGTAAAGGTCCCAACACAAAGAAACAAGTCTCTCTGGATGAAACTGCACATGATCCTTTAGCGAATTTTGAGATGAGGCACCATGACAGCCTTGTCTTCTCCTGATCAGCAGAGAAGGCAGTCCCTGCCCAATCCTCCTGCCTAAGGGAGCTCGAGGGATTGAGGACAGAAGGAGTGCTGCTGGGAAGCCACAACATTTCCCGGTAGACAGAAGACTTCCAAATTTCTCAGTGGAGTCTTTTGTTTCCAGGAGACTCATTGAACAAGGATGCGGTTGCTCCCAGGGGAGCACCTCAGAGTCAAACACACCACATGGATTTTTCTACCAAGCACAATTTCAAATGGGCATTGCTTGCCCTCTCAGTGCCCTTGGAGAGGGCACTGCAGTTGGCAGGCTTACTCAAAACACAAGGTTCCACAGTCCTTAGCCAGCAACCATCTAAACAACCCCTGCCAGCCCTGGCAGAGAAAAAGCTTCACCAACACTGGTGGCTACACTGGCCTTGTCACCCTCCATGCAAGTGACACAAAACGTAGAAAAAGCAGCATAAACAAACAGTACCAGCTTCAAGTGCTTGTGCTGATAATAGAGTTATTCCAGGTGTGATCAGACAGGAAAATGTTCAAAGCAGCAGCTCCACTGTATGTCCCTCTCAGGGCTTTCAGGGGGAATTCTGTTCACAGGTTGCTGCACAGGATTGATCCAGGAGGACACAATGAAGTGGTCCTTCCCCATAGGCACCTTCTGCGCAGCTTCCCTCTCCTAACCACCTTGCTTTTCAAAGCACTGGAACAATCTAACTGGAAATTGAAACTTCCTACATGGAATGACTTTGTCCTTCCTACTTTTACAGTCTGTTTTTCTCTGCAAAAAAAAGTAATTATAAAAGATTTCCCCCATGTATTACAAACACAGTTTCAGAGAGCTAGGACAAGCAGAGGAAACCTTTAGTTTAAGGAGATTATTTTAAAGGGAAAAAGAAGGTGAAGACAGCATCCATGAAAAATGTCTCCAATAGAAGAAGCAGCTTTGTTTTTTGTATTTCCCTGGTATCACAGCGGTCACACCAAACCTTGGCAAGAAGAGAGTTGAATATCCACAACACCACCAGAGCCAAACAGGAAGATGGGCTATAAAAGACAAGGATGCTCAAAACACTACTTAAGGGGAAAATTTCTTCATTAGTCAGGGAAGAAGAATACAGTTTGATATTGCAGGCTGGGGAAAAAAAAAAAAAATCACAAAAAAATACTGGAAATGCTCACAAATACACCACACTTAAAGCACTGCTGCTGTCACCATTTCCTAACTTGGGCCAGCTGAAACCTTGTCAGAAACAAACACTAGCTGGCTAATTAAAGCGAACACTGGATGACTGGTTCTCTTCCCCACTGCCACTTCCATTATAATTTTTAGTGCTTATAAAAGAGCCAAAACCAATTCATCTTCTGCTTATTTAATGCACATGTACAGAAGGCTATGGCAGCACACACTCCCCAGTTTACAATCATCTAATTCTTAGACTCATCTTTTCAAGCCTATTTGATGGAGTGCCAGTCAAAGTGGGTATTTGCCACAGGGACTGCAGATAGGCTACACAGCTTTGAGCTTCCTTTGCTCTCAAGTCACACTAATCCTTACTTGTATTTGCATGGGGTCTGGTAAAGGTAGCCCACAAAAAGCCTGGAGTGAAATTTTGCAGGATTTTTTTCCCCCACACTGACTTTGCTAAGACACACTGATTGGATGTTTGTATCTTGTCTCTCAAGAGGCTCCATAATGGCTGACAGCTCACATTAGGAAGTGAGGAATTAATTAATTATGCTAATATGTTACTTGCATGTTCTCCACATAGGATAGGCCTATGCTTGTACCAACTTCAGTAGAGCTAGTCTGCCTGCAGGCAAGGCAAACTGGACCACTTAGCACAGAGGTGCTACAAACTTCATTGCTGAGCAAAAACACACAACAAAATCTCACGTATCCAGTACAAGTACTTTAACTACACTGGTGCATCTTTTCCTTCTCTGTGTACATCCCATCACTTACTTCTTCCAGTTTCTCCAGTATCTCATAAAATATGACACATTTTCATGCCATCTTAACTTTGCTCAGTAAGCTTTTAATTAGGAAAAAAAAAACCTTGCTGCCTCTAGAAATGTGTTTGCATTTTTTGATTTTTCAAAGGTCTTACCTAACTTTTAAAAATAAGTCCACCTCTGCTACAGTAGTATCTTTGAAAATACCCAGATGCTATCTTTAGGGGCATCATAACGTCACCTGCCACAAATGGTAAAAACCATGTCCTGGGCTAATTTCTGGCAGATTCTTCTCTGTAAATACATGGAGGAGAACCAGCCTACAGCAAGAATCTGGAATGCAGCATTTGTACCTCACTTCAGTTCTCTATGCTCTTCCCAGGGCCATGGACCCCATCAAAGGGGTAGGTCAGTAACTCTAGGGGTGGACCTCCAACTTCCCACCCCAACTTGCCTATGTGTTTATATATATGCTGAAGTAAAGAGACACAGGAAATTATTCCACAACTGAACAAGAAATACAAAGATGCTCATGTGAAAATGAGGTATGGAGGTGCTGCTCAAGTTTGTTTGGTTAAAAAAAACATGCACACAGAAAAAATGTTTCTCCCCAGGTCAAGGGCAGCAGATTATTCCTTTGCTGAGAATGGTTTTAGTTTCAGTTTTAAATACTCAGTCAGACTAGGCAATCATGCCAGGCAGACAGTGGAAGCAGGAGCATCTTACTAACAAAAACATTGTTTATTCATGCTGAAAAAGAGCATCAGACAGAAGAATGCTTGTTCTGAAGTCCCTCTATCCAGACTCACTTAAGCATCTTTGACTCTTAGTTTCGTGGTCAGAAAACCTTAGAGCCAGAGGCCCAGGAACCCATTACAGCCAAGAGAAGCCAATGCTTTTAACTGCAGCACGAAACAGCTAACTGTAAGTAAATAAACGGAAATAAGGAGACAAAGGGTTAGAAACCTGATTGGGAAAGAGGTTCCTTGCAAAGTCTGCCTGCCTCTATATTTACAGCAAACTTGGAATGGATTAGCTAGTGCTAGAATTTTCTTCTCTAGGGAATACCCAAGCAGTGACTGTTATGCTGCAAAACCTTGGTCCTACTGAAGTTGTAGGATTATTTCATCCCTTCATATTATTTTCTAACTAAAGATGTTCCAGAAAACAACTTCTTTTAACTTAAATATACCTTCATGCTTGTACAACTTCAAAACACCCACATTCAGCCACCTACTTGTATGACCCATGACTGCATACCCAGGCAAATAAAATAATCTCTCCCTACCTGGGAATGAAATACCCAGAAATCTTTTCCACTCTTAAATGCCAAGTAAAATCACAATTTTGGGGATACAATTTTATCATGTGCTAGCTTTTGCCTGCCAAATGTTTACTCAACAAACCCTCCTGCCCACCAAAGAAATGGAATCCAGCAGCCACTCCCCCAGCCTGCTCAGGGCACAGGAGCAGGGGGGCAGGCAGGACAGAGACAGTAGCAAAGGAACCTGAAGCTTCTGGAGTTGATTTTGCAGGCCCTTGCTTTCAGAGGAAGTTTTTCCTTCAAAACGGCTTCAACTAAGATCTTAGGATGTGCACTAAAACAGAAAGAGGAATTTATGTGCCCTAGCTTGTATTTTAACTACAGTGATTCATTTAAAGTTTAATTCCTTGTTTGTTTGTTTTAAGAAAATGAAGGTATCTAAAGTGTGAGGAGGAACAAATCGACTGCATTATTTAGCCTTTCTGAAATCTTCATTGCAGCACTTTCTGTCACAGGAAAGACCTATTTAGAGACTTCTTCCCTCACCATGTTCCCATGGGTGTGTGCAATCACCTGATTCTCACTACGGGTTGGGGTTAACCTTGTTCTGCTGCCACTCCTTCCCACCCTGTGCAAAGGGGCTGATGTATGTAGGTGAAGCCAGTGGTGTTCTCCTGGGATAAGATGGAGAATGAATGAGGCTTTTTCAGGAAGTGAGGAACAAGACTAGGGCCAGAAAGGAGGGGAAGCTAAAAAAGTTGTGCTGGATAAAGAATGTATATGTCAAGAATATTAAGATGTGACTGACAAACAAATTCAGTAACTGAGGAAAAAGTCTGGAAAAAACCCAAGCCATGGGGATGAATGTATGTTGCTTAAATGCAAAAAGACAGTTGGAGGAAGGAGGCAAGCTAGGATTTGCCATCTCCAATCAAACCATCCAGTTTAGACTCCTGCCACAAGAAGTGCCAGCACGACCCACTCCACATGAGGAGGTGAGAAGCTCTACAGAGCTCTGGCCTCACATCAGGGTGTTCTCAATGTATAATATCTCCAACTGGTGACACAGACCTACTGATTTCCATTGGAGCCAGGTGCCTACATGTCTATGAGGATCCAGATCATCAATACAAACTGTGCATACAGAAAATACCCCCAGGTGACTCTCTGGACAAGAGAAGTGAGCTGTGTCCTTCCATGGACTGTGTCAGAGATTTCCATTAAAAGGACAACAAGACACGAAAAGCACAACAAGATCTAGGACATGCAGAGAACTGATGAAAACAGAGAATTCACACGTTAATTTATGTGTTCAGGCACTTCTCATGTCTTTTCTGAGAGGTAACCAGGATCCAATATATGATTCATCTTTAATTTCTCTGTATTTTTTCTTTTGCAAAGACTTTTCAGCAGCCCTAATACTGATGTTGGTTTAGGGTGCTGTAGCAGAATGCTCCATCTCTCAATATGTCTGCCTCAGTTTCCCTCTATGATTCAATTGCTTAATGTCTCTCAATTTTACAGCCCCAGGCCTGGAGTAGAAAGCTTTCCCATGGGAAAGGAAAGGGCCTAGCAAACTCTGGGCTGGTAACAACCTACCTTGAAAGTACAGAGGGCCAAGCTGATGTTCATAACATCAGCTGCTCTCCAGTGTTGAAGAACACGAAGCCCAGCCTACTCACAACTAGACCCAAATTGGAGACAAAACCAGAACAAACAGATAAACAAGAGTCTGCTTGATAAGAAAAGGGCCTTCCTGGGTTTTTCCACTGTTTTCCTTTTATTCTCCAATGAGAGATTTTGGAGGTACAGCTAAATAGTTAAATGACAGCAGTCAATCCACTTTATTCTAGAAAAGCCTGGTCCCATCTTTGATCAAGACATTTCCAATACACTTTCCCAGGAGGGATGCTGGGCCTTCTCCTCTCCAGCAGGGACACCTGCCAGAGAGATTCATTCTTGAGAATTAAGATCCACCCAGGAACACCCAGCTGCGTCCGGGCAAGGGTGAGAGATAGCAGCTCCCTTATTGTCTTAAGCAATCTTTCATGGTTAAGTTTTAAATTTTAAGATTGTAGAACCCTTTAAAAGTTGATAATTAATGTTCTAGGTCTAGCACAAAAATTGGTAATAATTAAATTGCCAACATTTTCATGGTTAACCTTTATTGTTTGACCCAACTACTAATAGCATATTTTATTATTAAGATGCCTTTTGCATTCTAACCTGAACTTCTGTTCCGATCTCCCAGTTTCCCCACAATTTGACTATGCTTGTGCCTTCTACTTTAAAACAGTTAAGACCCCGGTGCTGTTTGCAATAAATCTTGTTCTGTGCATCTACATCTTGTCTGCTATCTCGCCCCATTCAGGACAGATGCCTGGAAGCATCAGATATCAATCACAAACAAAATACAGTAGAGCTGGAAAGGCACTGAGAGCTCACTGAGGATGATCAAAGACCTGGAGAAGCTTCTGTGCGAGGAATGACTAAACAGGCTATGGCTCTTCATCCCAGGAAAGCAGGGAAGGGGAGAGACATTTGTAAAAATATGCACAGCATGGAGAAGCACAGAGGAGAAAACAATCTTTCTCTCCATAAAGTGCTATGGTACATCAAACAGAGCTTGCTGGTGGCAGGCTCTCTGCAAAGGAACAGGGATTCTTCCCACTGCAGGGAATTCCTGCAGGAGGTGGTGTGTGATAAATGTCCACACAGGTTCAAAAGGCAACTGCTGAATTTTTCTTTCATTATTTGCCCATGGTTTCTCAATTTGAGAGCCTTTTCTGGGACAGGAATGCATTTACCACATAAGTAACATCTAGATCTAATGTGGCTTGGAGGCCCTCGGTGCTATTAAAATACTGACATTAAACAATTGTGTGGTTTCCTGTCACCAATTTTATAGGTGACCCCTCCCCATCAAGTATGATGGAATGTCACAGCTCCTGCTAAGCATCACAAGGCTTAACAAACTCTAAATGAAAATACACTGTATGGCACAGACTGTATTTTGCTGTAAATGAAAAGCACCTATCGCACAGCTCTGATGGTTTGATAATCCTCTAACTGAAACCCGACACTGCATTCCAGACACGTCTTCTTCCATATCCCTCTGCTGATGCAGCAAAAACAGGCTCTGCAGACTATGTCCTGCCACTTGCGTGGAGCTGGGTTACCAGATGAAGCAAGAGGGTGCTGATTTTCAACCTGTTCTGAAGAATCAACTTGACTACCTCATGCTAAAAATCTGCAGGCAGCACATGGTGACACTGAGGTAACAAAAGGGTTGGGGAGATCAACAGGAAGATCAGCTGAGAAAAACATTCTGGGTTAGGGTGATGCTGAAGAGAAAAAGCACAGGAGCAGCTATGAAGACAGATGGCCCTTCCAGAAGGACTTGGTTACGCATCTAGAGATGCCACTTGTAAGAGGTCTCATGAGATATGTAAATGTTTTATAGATGAGATGCTTGAAGCTGCAACAGCATAAGCAAAGTCTTGTATGTTTTCCTTCTTCATTTAGGGCAAGCAGTCTGAAACACATGCCCCACTACTGACCTCATGTCCGACCCAGAGGGGCTGTCTCTGGTTGAAAAGATGATTCATTCACTCTGCTAGAAGGGCTGAATGAATAGGCAGTATTCAGACCACAGAACACTTATCACTTGGGATTCCCTCAAAATTTAGGTCTGACATGACTGGGTCAGTAACCACGCGCTTTTGTTTCTAGCTCCTTGAACAGGAACGTCTCTTTGCATCCTTCAGTGGTTCCCACAAATCAGGTCGATTTTTATGGCTTGCTAATTATTACTGCTAGACTTCTGCCAGGCTTCAGGATGAAAAGAAGTGTATTTCTGAAAGCTCAGGGCACAAAACTTACAGAATAAATCACTGTCTGTCTGGCAGCGACAAAACCCAGCCATGGCAACCACTTAAATATACACATCTGGATAGTGCTGAACTTTATTTGTTTAGGGATAGAAAGTTTTGTTCTGTTTTCATTGACAGAGCATATTAAAGACTGCCAAAAATGCAAAAAGAGAAAAAGAAGTGTCACAAACTGGATTTTGTCTAGAGGTGCATCAGCATACATCACACATACAAAGCTATCTGAAGTGACACCAAGGTTGCAAGGTTACACCTCAGGAGTATGGCTGTGAAAGAAATGAGAGTTGACTGCATTGTAACTGGGTCCCCTTATGCATATGTACTAAGCTACTGCCTAATTCAATAAACATATTTTATTCTTCCCATTCCCTCTGCCTAGATTAGCCCAGTCTCCACTGCATCAGCTTTCTATCCTAAGCCCAAGCACTGTCCCTTTGGGCTTCAGTCTCTCACCCAGAGCCTGTCCATTATTTGCTGACCAGACCACAGTTTTAACCACTGCAAACTTTGAAAGCTTTATCTTCCTCATACCAATGTACACTTTCAGATCCTCTCCCACAGGCTTCATCCCATGCAGCACTTTACTTGTTCCTATTCCTCTATTAACTTCCATTTTTCCTTCCTGATCTTCTCATCTTGTCCCCCTCTACAACTTGCCTCCAGCCTCACCTTTGCACATGCATCCTTCATCAGAGCTGTCTCTGCCCTTGACTCTCTCCTTCCACAAATTCTTGGCCATGTCTTCTAACTTTGGTTGCCTTTGCATTTTTAGAAGTGCAGACTTCCTCCTCTCCCAGAGACTATAAGTGAAGGAGAGGCAGCTTATCCTTTTTAATCTGCTCACAATGATATGATTTATATGATATGATAGATTATATATGATGTGACATGACATGACAGAAATTGGGCTGGTCAGCCTAAGGGAGGCTGGAAGCAACAGAGCCTCCAACAAGTCTCTCCTGACACTCAGCAAACTTCCAAAAGATATGTTATCCTCTCCTCAACAACAAGGATGCTAAAGAACTCCATGGACAAGACCAAATCTGGCTTCCTCAACCCAGCCAGTAAAGGGCAGCTTGGGCCAAAATGTGTGTAAGAAAGCAAGATGACCCTGTTGGCAGAGAGGAAAATTGCAGCCTAAAGCACAAGACTTTTGGCAAAGTGGCAAGAGAAATCACCTGAGCTGGCAAGTCACCTCAGCTGGCACCCTCATAACACCGTGACCAGCAAATGGGCCATGTGTGAAGGCACGTCCATGTTACGTGCAGAGATGCACTAGCAAGTGAGATTGTTGTATTCACAGTGATGGGGAGTGATGCACTGGAAGTGCAGCAGGCCTGAGTCTGACAGTTGGATTTGAAGCACAGGGTACAAAGAAATCTGGGAAGACTTTTCCAGACAGGCAGACAACCCTTTTCTGTATATCCTGAAACAAAGTATAGGTTCCATCTGGGGAAGGCATAAGAGCTCCCAACAAAGGCATCTCCAAAGCTCTGCTATACCCTCTTTGTCAGCTGAGAGCTGCTTGACATTCGGGTCTGTCCTCTATTCCTGCCCAAACTCCTGCTGCTGCCAGAGTAGCTCCAGGGAAGAGCCAGCTTGGATCCTGGGGCTGCAATGGGAACGGTTTTGGACTCCCTGCGTCCCTTTTGCTGAGGGCAGTGAAGCATTCATGCCTTCCGTTGTGGATCCCATAATCTCAGATCCTTTCCTCTGGTGCTGCCATCACCACGTATCTGAGCCGCAGCCACCCTCCCCAGGCAGGTGCCCGTCTTCCAAAGGGGCACACCATGCTCAGGCCTCCCCCACATCTCTTCTCTTAGCGACCTCGTGCTGACTAACAGGCAGCAAGGTATTTGTCCCAGATCCTGTGTCAAAGGTGCCAAGGAGCTGAATTTACTCAGTCTGGACTCTGAACTGAGCTTTGCCTTGGCCAGAACCCAGGTTGTAGCCCATTAAGTCCTACTCAGGTTCCTCACAGCCTGTGGGATAGACCACATTCAGAACAGCAGGGCACCTTGTTCTCAAGTCCAGACACTTCCTTATCTCCAAAATGTTCTGACAAGATAAAACCCCATTACTTTCTCTGCACTTAGATGTACACCATGTGGAACTAAAGAGCCCCCACATCAAATGCTGGGCAGTCCTACAAAACTGTGAAGAACGTACCCATAAAGAAACGGGCACTAAATTCAGTAAGACACAAATGAACTGCCCCAGCACCAGGGTGTCCCTCTTCAGTCTCATTCCTTTCTCATACCCTCTATGGGCACAAGAGAAGATGTGCCTCAGCGCACAGCCCATGCCTAGCCCTGTGCTAATCTCTGAAATGCCCCCGTGGCCAGTGCTAAATGCTCACAGATGAAAATACTGGTTCAGGCACTAGGAATCCCTGATCACTTTAAAGACTGAGAAGGCCTCTTCCCACCCCACACTTGATTTTTGCACTGTATTAGGCTGAGCTTGCATTTGGGGACATTTTTCCAGGGTACAGTATCAAGGTATTTTTCAGCATCACTGAGGACCCCACGTATACACTGTCAAGAACAGAGACATGAAGAAAACCTCTTTTTTAACACAATACTTACGTATCGTAATAACGAGGACTCTGATGCTCTCCGTTTAGCTGGTACCAGTTTGAAGAATTTTACATGAGTGAGGCTGCAGCATAATAAAATAAAACCCTAAAGCTCCTTTTCCTGAAGCACTACTACGATCAAACCCTACAGATATTTTCAGTGAGGATTTACTTTGGCACTTTGTCAGTGCTCTCTAGGAATACTACAATAGTCAGGAGATTTTTCTTGAAGAAAACTTTTACTTGTGCTTCAAAGAGGCACCTTGTTTGATACAGAAGGATTTGATGTTGGAGGATACTCTAAAACTGCAATCGTCAACACATTTAATTTTTCTTTAAATTTCTGAACATTTTAGAGGGGCTTTACTTGGTGAAGTGGGAATTGCAACATCAGTCTAATAAAGACTACAATATCTACATCGTTATATTTGACATAAAGCCCATGATCAAGTGCAAAAAATTTCCATTTAAAAGATAGAGTTGATATTTCAAACATCAACCATTCAAATGGTATGCTGCTTTGAAGAAGATAACGTGCTTTACTTTGTTGTACTGCTTCCTAGGAGCATTGCTCATATCCATTTGCCACTGCTGAAATGAGGGTGATATATTTACTTTTTCCACAGCAAGAAATTACTATGGAGACATGTTTTTAAATGAAAGGCTTCTTTCTATCATTATTAAATGAATGTAAGGGTGACAGGAAGTTACTGTACAATCACTTATCTCCATATAGCTAATATTTCCTCTTATAAAACCCAACGTGGTTCTGTTTTCTTTGGCTCTTGACCTCTTTCTGCTTTCTCTGCTGGTTTGTCTGTTCAGAATCCCAGAATGTCTTAATATTAAAGATTTCCAGAATCAGTGGGGAGATTTATGAACACTGCCCAATGTTCTCCTTATCTCACCAGAACAATCTTCCACAGCAAGAAAGGCACAAAAAGAGTTCAGGTTAGAGAGGATCAGTACAGCATTCAGTCTTCTGCTCAAATTCTCGGACCAGTTCTCAGTCAGTGGTATCAGAAATACCCTGAAAACAGTCAGAGGTGTGAGAAATACTCTGAAGACATGGTTTTAAGCCACTTCTCACTTCTGCTTTTCTTCAAAATCCAGATAAGAAAATTATTTGCAGCTTAATTCCTAACATTATTTCTCCATTTCAGCAACTGCTGAACAAGGAAGTTAGAAGATCACACAAAAGGGGGCAGCAGCGAAGCCCTCTGCTGCAGCCATGCTACAAAATACATGAAGGTCCTGTACTGTCCCATCTCTGCAAAGCTTTGGGTAGTGTTTATGCAAGGCCAAATCAGACAGGAGAGGGCACAACTAGACTTTTATACACTAAAATGATAACCAATCCCTTTGCATCTTGGCTTTGCATCGCGTCTAAGCATCCAACATGTTCTTGAGGAGGAGGAAGAGCAGTGCAGTCCAGCTTTGCTGAAAAGCAGATTGGTACCTGTGTGGAAGACTAGGGAGACAAGGAGAGATTTCTTCCCCATGGCTGGGATGTTTCTGTCCTTTCCCAACCCCTAACTGCAGCATTCTGTCTTACTGGCAATCCTGGTATTTCTGTAAATCCTGCTTTCAACACTTTCCTGAAGGTGGGGGCTTGGTCTTACTGACAGAGCCAGACACATCTATGCTAGGAGGTCAACAATCCCTAACATACAGCTCATGAGACAAGGTTGTGGTTCTTCTGCAGGTAAGCTAGGCAAGGACACTTGAGGTGTTACAGTGTTAAATCCTACACTGTTAATCTCCTTAGGCAGACTGTAGTAAAAAAATAAATAAAATTAAAAAAATAACATAATTGGAACATCATTTCCATGCATAAAGAGCAGGAAATAGCCAATACATGTACTCCTTGTAAATCAACTTCTTCCTCAGCAGTTAAGAGTGAGGTGTATCTTCTATCTTCTGCCACCCTCAGAGGATTACTGACTTGCACTCCCTCTTTCACTGCCTATCTGCAGAACTGCAAATATATTGGAGGATAAACTCATTAAGTGAATTCATAACACAGAAAGCATCAAACACAATTGCACATGGCAAAGCAACGGACCATCTAGTGATCAGGCACGACTGCCTGATTTCGATGAGTTAGCATGTTTTAGCCGTGTGCTGCTTTCAAGATCTAGTCAGTAACAGAAAGTGAAGCAATCCATTCAGATCCTTCCTAATTTCATTTTAACCCCTTCTTGCTGCTCTTCTCTGCATCTGTTCATACATAGAGAAATAAATGCCAACTCTATCATAGAGCATTCCACAGTTTCTCGTGCATTTTCTTCAATGCTTTGGTGGGGGCTCATGTTCGCGATAGTGAATCAAAACCTCTGCCAATAAAACTACCTCTCCCAGAAATTACAAATGTGACATAACGTGATGTCAGGATACAGCTAAAAGAACGAAAAAGCAGCATAAGGAGCACATTACACATTACTTGGGTTGCACCCTCTTTACAGAAAAGACAACAATAGAACCTGCTAAAAAGATGACGGAGATTTTCCGCATTCAGCAACACCTCTTTCCATTATACTTCCCTTGTCATCTCTGCACCAGAAACACTGAAATAACCAGCATCACTGCAGTTGTAATGACTTAACACCCACCTCAAGCACATATAGAAAAAAAAACACCCTGATTTTGTAGGCTTCAGTGCTTTTAAATTATGTTTGTTACCATGAGAACTTGATTAAAATGCCACCCACAAGCTTCCAGAAAGGGGGAAACAACAACAACAACAACAACACCCTACTTCTAATCAGTGGTAGCACACTTGCTGCATTGCAGCATTTTCATAAGCTCCACAACCTTCTGCAGTAAGAGGCAGTGGAGATGCCCAGATTATGTATTTTGCTGAATACTTTATTCTGGAAAAACTGTAGCTGACAGTAGGGCTGTCATCCAGTGCTACTACGCAATATTCCATTTGAGGAAGATGAAGCAGACGTACATGTTCTGCACCACGTTACAAGCTTGAGTTGAGAACTAGATCATGATGTGTATGTGCAAGGCGGGGGCAACTCCAACAGCCACTCAGGACAAAAACTTATTTTTGGTTATATCTGAGATAAATCAAAGCTATGAAACACTCTGGTTTCTTCAGTTTATGCATGTGCTATCTTTGTAAATATAGGTTAGCTTTATGATACATATTTCTGGAAATTAAAATAATTTATATTTGCATCAATTTTGGATTCATGGCTATGGCCACTGCATTACTGCAGTCTGTTTAGGAGGCAGAATTTGCAGAACAGGCACCCCAAGCCTGCAGCCACTTCAAACCACTCCAAAGCATTTAATTAGCAGTGTGGCTAAATCAAGAGCCAGTAATGAACTGCAGAAAGGAGGTTGTTCAGCTCTGGATGTGCTAAATGCTGCAGCTGATGCAGACTATACGAACAGCATGCAGCCAGTGGTGGGCTAGGAATTGGGAAGAGTTTCACACCGCTGACCAGAATAACTTACTAGCCACTTACTCAAGGAGTCATCTCACACAGGCCCCTCTTTGAAAAGACATTTCTACTCATCCACAGGAGGGAAACTGCCACTATTGTATTTAGGAGACTGGCCAGACTGCATCCCATTTCAGGTGAGAACAGAATTAATTTCTCCATGAAAGGTCCATCAGCCTCTCGAGGACACCATCCATGCCAGAACATGAGGTATCCTGTAGACTAGAAATGCATCAGCTCTAAGAGGGGAAAAAAAAAAATCTATCAGCCAGAGAAGGATGGCATGCAGCACACCAGAAACCCTGGCTACCATCTTTTTAAGAGGGAAATGGAAACTGAGCTGAAAGATGGGGAAAAAATAGACCTCTGATAGGTTGAGTCGAATAGGCAGGTCTCCCAGTTCTTCACCTGCTTCTTTATACAACGCTAGTAGTTGGTCAATCCATTTTCAATGTTATGTGTAAATGTGTGAATTTGTGGCTGTACCTTCCACCTGCCATGAGCTAAGCATCACAGAGGATAAAGCATTCTTTACCAGAGGAGGTAACAAATCTATGAACCAGCAGCAGGGGACACCCTAAAAGATGGTGGTGTCCCATTTAGATTACTTGGGCTGCAGGGGGACATAACACCACACAGGCCAGGGGAAGCACAGATGTCTTCCAGTAACACTAGAGGCTCTCAGCCATGCAGTAAAACACAAGTGTCCTTGCTTGAACTTACAAGGTCAGACAGGGAGTGTGTCATACCTCCTAATAGGCAAGATCATAAAGGAGATTTTTTTTTAATCACTGTCAGTTGATTTTTTGGGGAAGAATCCTACAAGGCATCCATTACAAATTATTTCAGTGAGGTCAAGAGAACCACCCTGACTTACCCAGCTCCAAATCTGGCACCCACTTACTGCCTGGAGCTCCCATGCCACTTTCTGCTCCCACACATGTACAGGACTGGTTTCCATCAACTTCCATGGGATACATACACCATGCAGGCAAAACATGAGCAAAGCTTGCCCTTATATACACAAAAGACAATGGAGATACCATGGCTGAGGATGCAACATAGGGCAAAGAGGGACACACAGAGCAACCAGAATGGCAAGTAGCCACAGCTGAGCTCTTTCCAACTTGCTTTCAGACCCAGGATGCACAACGCTGTGGATGTGCCAGTTTAGGTCAGCTCAGACAGCCCCTTGGCTCAGTGGTATCATTCCTCTGTTTGGTTTTTTTTTCCTCCTCTCCTTCTCTCTTTCCTTCAGCTAATTGCAGTGAATCTGGGATCATGCCCCCAAACGGTTGCAAAGAGAGGAAGAAGAATGTTGCAATCATCCAAACCTGTCAGTGACGAAAAAACAAAAATTCTCTCTGTTGTGTTCAAGGAAAATATTAGCCTATTCTTCATAGACATGGATTTTCCAGATTAATAACATTAGCAATTATAAGGTACTTTAAATAACGAGATTTCCCTTTTCTTATCTATAGACTGCTGAGACTGTTACTGTTTCACCTCTTCTCTGGATTATTGTTCATTTATTATTCGCTGGCAATTTATCTCCTTCCATTAGGCATTAGCTGCATGGCATTTGCTTAAATTGGCCAAAGGATGAAGAAATTCATGTACTGATTTAAGTGCCTTCAAGTTTATCTCACTCAAATAGAGTTTTTTCTTCCTTCTACCACTGTGGTATAATATAGATATTTCTGTAACCACAAGGATCTTTCAAAAGGCAGGTTAAGGCACCGAGATGCAACATCAGAGTTCAGTCCAGGGCTCTGCTGTTTACTTGTTCCATGACCTTGAACTTTTGAATAAAATAATCCTCTGCCTCAGTTCTCCCAGATATAAAACACAGATTATAAAGTTTATGCTGTTTGTAACTTGCCTATTCAGGCTGCAAACGCCTCAGAGCAAGGGGCTGCCTCTTCCTATATGTGTGAGAACACTCTGGCTCCCAACTAAAGCCTCCAGATCCAGCATTCAGCAAGTCTTGCTCAAGGAAGGACATTTACCAGACACAGCATCTGCCTGGAGGCACACAACACACTTACTCAGCCACAAAAAGGAGACTCAAAAGGAGAGAACTGCAACACTGGCCACTGACACTAGAGCCTGAGTTGCTTCTCTAGCAGGTTGGGGAAGCAGAGGGATACAAGATTCCCTGTGCCTGCTTGACAGCTCTGGGGACAGAGGCAGTCCTGAGCTTTGGCTGTCTAACAGCTCTGGCCCCTGGGAGCCCAAAGCTCAGCCAAGGCCCTAGGCCCTGTTGAAAGGGTTGCTGGTCTCTTAAAACTCTCAGTGATCAGCTGAGACTATCAAGAGTGGCCGTGCTTGGAAATATGTATGTGAAGTCTCTGATGAAGGTTGCAAACCACAAACTACATTAAGGGTGCCCTGCTGTCGATGTTAGCATAAAAAAATATATATATAAAAATGCAGCTTCTTATTTCACCTCCATAAGGCTGCTGGCCTGACCAACTGGTCTGCCTCTAAATTACTTAATTTTTTTTCAGAATCTCTCTACCACTTCATCACTTTTTCCTCCAGGGATCTATATAAAGCTTTCTGCATTTCTTTTGATGGATGCTCATTTCTAAAAATACTTTTACAAAGAAACGCCTTTGGTAGCAATTAAAAATGTGATACAATGTAGTGCCAGAATCCACTTCAGAAAACATAAATCACAAGGTATGCATCAAGTCCCTGATACCAACCTGCCTCCACAACTACATAACAGGTCCTTAAAATTTCTCCCTGACATTAAACGAGTATTGTCAGCCCCCTACTTGATTCTGCCCATTAACTCAGCTGAAGATGTGTGAATGCACAAGCAATCCAAAAATACTTGCTCCCTAATTCTCTTGTTATGTTTGTGCTCTGGTTTCCTGTCTCTGCCTGTCTGCTGTGTCTATCCACATCCATAATTGTGAATCACACTGGCCAATTTCTATCATGTTTGACAGAAGATACTAATCTCCTACCTAGCACCTTAGGAAATCCACAGATGGGCGGAGGAGAGAGAAGATATTAATGCCTCTATGAAGGGAAATACAAGGAGAAGAGCTCAGCCCTCATTCCTTCTGTTTGGCAGTGTCCTGGTGTTCTAATCAGTAGCTGTGGAGCTCACATGCAGCCATGGCATATGCTGCTTGCAGCCCAATTAACTGTCTAAGCAAAGACAGGTAAGGGACCAAACAGGTGCTGGTAAACCTACAGTAGAAGGTCACTGCAGAGAGGACTGTTGTGTTGCTGAGAAAATGATATGTGGAACTCAAATTAAGTCAGGAGACCCCAAAGGTCCAAGAAGTAAATGGAGATAATTTGGTGAGGAATCAGAAAAAACACAGGAAAAGAGAGCTGTGGATGCCGGGAAGATCCAAATGCTGCGGGTATGAAGGATCACAAGAGGGAGTGTGATTCTTTCAAAGAAAACCAAGGGAATGAGAAAACTAGAGGTACTAGCTCTTGTCATCTTAATTTGGTGGTTTCATTTCTAGCTGAAGCCAGTTATCTAAACATTCAGAACCTGGGAAAAAAAGGGTCAGGGAGATCTGTTTACATTTTAAGGCCAACATTTAGATTAATTTTTTAATGGAGCTGAACTATTATGTCCTTTTCTGATACTTGCTACACTGGCCAATATGCAGAAATATGGAGCTACATTAGTAACTGGACTTTTGCTGTATTAGAGAGCAAAATATCCCCCGTGGAAAACATGCTAAACCAACAGAGACAGACTAGAAATGAGGCTGGCCTTGTGTCTTTTACAACCCATAATACAGCAGATTTTGAGTCGGAAAACCCAAGCGATTTAGGATTAGATCCCTTGTTAGCTGCATAATCTATGTGCTTTCGTGCTGGTATGTCCCAGGGGAACTGTATCACGTGAGTATGGTTTTCCATCTACATTTTCCCAGCATGAACCACAGAGTCTCTGAGCTACTAATTAGGCTGACAAATACGGTCTCGCCAGTGTGTGTCTGGCTGCTTACTCCTCCACACCTCTGCCCAGATTGGACTGTAAGCTCTGGAACAACTCTGCTGTTTGAGCACCCAGCATTTAACACAACAGTGATCTAACCCAGACTTGGACACCCAGTTACCAATAATATGGCAGCTACAGCAATGAATCATGGAGTGCTCACAAGAATCACAGCAAAAGCTGTTGCACACAGTGGCTAGTTCCCAGGCATGCTGTCATTAGTCCCAGCCTTGAGCCTGCGTCTAATTCTGTTTTCATTACACTGTTAAAACACAAACAAAATTCTTCTGCGTTCTTACCATTTTGAGCAGCCAAACTGATGTAAGAGTAATTGCATAACCAAGCAAAATACCTGTTTTATTTTTCCCCACAAAAACAGAGTCGTAACTAATGTAAGGATACCAGGGAGTTAAGAGTATGTTGCAGAAAAATTTTACAGGACCACTGATGGAAGTGCCTTGCAATCTACCCGATATCTCACACAGACACGGCAAAAAGCCAAACAACGGGCAAACTTAAAATTTCATTACAGAAACATCCTGAAGCCTTCTGATTTAGAATTCAGGGATGATCTGGTAAACAATGGAGAGAACAAACTATCCATAAAGTCAGGATCTCCCTTTTCACATGAAGACCTCACTTGTACATGAATTGCAGGGCATATTATTTCCCTCTCCCCAATTATTCCAGCTGCCCAGCATGCCACAGCTAGAGACTGCACTGAATTATAACTTCCTGCTTCAGAAGGGATCAAAGCCTAACAGGGATTAAAAATGAGGGAAAAACATGACTCATCTTACGGATGACAACTAGAATATTTTTTTTGTCACGATTATGAAAAGTTTTCTTTCATCAGCTATGCTGGAAAGAACATCATGATTCAAACATCTGTTCTTCTCATAAGCTTCGCTCCTCAAGAGAAGAGAATCTGTGCGTCTCTCAAACTCCTCTCATGCCAAAACCCTCCCAGCCCTCCCATTCCTCCCACTATCTTTTTCAAAAGCATGTTTACTAACATAACTGCTCAAATACGTGTTAACTCAGGCTTAACTCTGAGTGTCAGGTTTCCTAGCACTGAACGTAAATGGCTTTGTGGTGCAAGCTGGTGATGCTGAGGCATTCTGTGACTAGCACTACAAAACCACTTACAGTTATCAAGTGGGAATGGGATCATTTTTTCCACGAGTGCTTTGCAGGCAGCACTGACTTCCAGCCCACAGTGCTGACAGGTGAGAGCATGTTCCTGTGCACTGTATCCCAGCCTTGACGCCAGCCAGAACCAGATGGGAAAGTCCAGAAGAACTCAACAGTAGGATGCTATGGATAAATGGGGCTTTAGAAAGCAGCAGGGTTTGCTGTGAAGATAAGCAGGGGACATCTGATAGTTCAGACCACTGGAGGAGACAAGTGCTACTAGGCCTTTTTGAGCAGGTCACCAGCCCAGTCACACCCTAATGGTGGCACAATCTGACCAACATGGAGTTGCCATCCAGTTCCTGTGAACAAAGGACTGGCACACACACTGCACAGCAGGGACTGTGTACCTTTCAAAACTGAAACTCTCACTGTTAGAACTGTGGGCAATTCCTTTTTCATGTAGCCAAAAAGCTGTAATTCTTAGCAAGATGATATGTTTTTTTAAAAGATGGTAAAAATCCAACTGCCATTAGGGAAGAGCTGAGCTCCAACTCCACAGGGTTGAGTTTCTTCCTATTCATGTGATTCAGGGGACAAAACTCAAAGTTGTGAGAATTCAGCATTAGCACACTGGACTGGTTATAGAGGTGCAGGGAGTATTAAATTGACTTTACTATTGGAGATGCAGAAGAAAAATATACTTCTCAACTGCAGGAAGACTTCACAAAATCAAGTATCAGCTTGCTAACTCACCCTCACCTTGCCTAACTTTGCCCCTCTATAAAGTCATTTAAGTGCTGCACAGGAATGGAAAAGCTCAGTATTGGGGTGGATGCTGATCCCACAAAAGCATCAAGTACGAGCTGCAACACACAAAACAGTCCAGCTTCCCTGATTTACCAATCTCTTTCTCCAAATTAAGCTGCCTTTGCTCATCACTATACAAGAAAAAGGCAGAAGGACACTTCCCTCTTTCTTTCCCTCCCCAGTCTCTCTGGCCCACCTCTTGCATCCATGGAGTTGGGGAGATGCTTACTAAAAAGCCATAGCAAGTCATATAACCTCTGCCTGAACAATCTTGCTTCTTGGCTGTAAACAACTTTTAAGCATCTACTAGTGAGTCAGCTTGCTAGGTAGGATTATTACTAACAACAGCACCACCATCATCACAATTTACTAGTGACAGGGGACATTCTCCTGCCTTTCCATTGCTTAACAACCACACCTGAATCCTTTCGAAATGTAGCAGATGCTACCTTTGGTAGTAGATAAATACAAGTAACACACTGTTCTGCCTTGACGGCTTATATTCAAAACAGGTGTTTCAAACAAAAGAAGGTGCAGATAATGGCTAGTAAGATAATCACAAGAAAGGCAGAAAGAGACAGGTTGATTATAAAATTGATGCAAGCCCTCCTTTCAAAGGAGGAAGAGGTAAATTTATGATAAGGGACACATGTAGGAAAAACCCAAAGCTAGTTTGGTACAAGAACTCTGTGGCCGCTGGTAACTTTTAGCTGGAAGCTAAGGAGAAATTTCTTGCAAGTGAGATTGCAGAAGAGGCTAATGCTTGGCAGGAGACTATGCTTAAGAGAGAGGTTGACGAAGGAGGTTTGGATGCCAAGCGGCTGTGACAACAGGTACACCAAAAACCTCCTTCAGCCCTGTGTCAGAACCACCCAGCTGAGGATGCCTCCTCGCAACCCTCCCAGTGCTACAAAGGAGACACTCAAGCCAGCTGCTGGGGAAAAGAGAGGACAGTGCCAATAACAGCACTAAGCTTTATCTTGCACGCTGCCCACTTATAATCTTATCATCTTTCCCTGGTGCTACAAAGGTCATTGAGGAAAAAACAAACAAACAAACAAAGAAAAACCAAAAAACCCAAGTAAGCAATATGAAAAAGGAGAACATCACCTCTAGAGTGTTTTGACTCTCTAGAAATCCAGACAACATTTCATCTGTAGATACTACAAGGAATCCTTCTAGAGGATATAATTTCACATCACTTTTCCTAAAAACTGTTCTAATCATTGCTCTTTGACATCTTTTTGTATAATGCCAACTTCCAAACAGAGGCAAGGCAAATTTCTAAGCCTGAAATACAAGTTACGGTGTATTCAAAGTGCAGTCATATAAAGTACACTTAGCTCTCTATAGAAGAGGTTCCAAGCTAATTGAACCAAGTATCAATTCACAAATGTTCTCCCTGCGTAGACCACAGGTTCACCTTGGCCTCAGGCTGTCTCCAAGCCTCTGCTCTGCCAAGCACCTTCCCCTCCTACTGAGTATCAGGAGATTCACAGTAGAAAAATAAGTGCAAGTAATGCTTATACTTAACATGCTACTCAAAATTATTACGAATCTCAATGTGACAGAGCCTTTGGAGGGTGTTAGAGTTCCCCCTCCCCAGAAAAGCCAGGTTGCCAGGGATTGCCATCCTGTTTCCACAGCTGAGCCCTCAGCTCCCATCACTGCAAACAGGCTGCACTGGCACCCAAGCTCAGAGGGACGGGAGTTGTGTTGCCCATCCCTGAAGCCCTTTGTGCCACTTTGCTGGTTCTGTTCTTCTTCCTCCCCATCCGACAGCCCAGCCTTGGGGATGCTCTTGCACAGGAGACAAGATGACAGTCTCTTTTTCCTCGCCCCTGCCTCCTTTCTCACACCTTTCCCCTGTGGCACATTATTTCCTCCTTGTTTTCACTGTTTGCACTGTTACTTTCAGTCACTATAATCAGACAGAGGACAGACAGCAATGCTCATGAGATGTTACTTCTTCATTTTTTCCTCCTAACCACTGATGCAGTGACCCTGTATAGAAAACACTAGTTCTGACATACAGCTGTTTTCCTCCCTTGTCATTTCAAACAGGCTTGGCCACTTCCTAAACTGTCCATGGTCTCCATGCAGCACGGAGAGGCTACCGACCACTTCATGGACATACTCTTTATTTAAAGAGCAATGATGTAGGCCTGTCAGCTAAAGACAGGACCTCCCAAGACAATTTAAGCTTTGCACAGTAGTTGTTTGAAAATGTATTTTATCACCAGTGGAACATTATCAATGGAGAAATGGTGAATGTAATAAAACTGCTTGTTGCTTTAAGTCTTACTGGCTAATTTAATCCTTCATTTAGTACTCGCACGCTGCTGCAAGGGCATTCTGGGGCCATGGGAAAATTCCTGCAGTGTGCAGGATCACCATCAGCTGCCCCAGCAGAGGCTGGCCAGGAGCCAGCCATGCTGGGCACTCTGCCGGGCTGTCCCTGCCGGAGGTCCCGGGGGAGCCCGGCGCCACCCACTGCTGGGGACGCTGCAGCTCCTGGCCTGCTGCAGTTCACCGTCCACAAAGCAAATGCTTCCCAAACTGTTGGGCTGCCTGGGCAAGGCTTTCCAAGAGGTGGAGGAGCACTGGAAATCAGTGCAACAATAAAAGACACCCTAAACATCAGGCATGCCAGCAGCACATCTCTTGAGGGGCAGGAGAGGCTGGCATATACAGAATTTATCTGGGTGGGCTGTGCTGCCATGAGAGAGAAGGTTGATGGATGAAACGAAAACCACCTGGTACTTGTGTGTGTGCTTTAACCTGCTTGAAAAACGTAGAGGGCCAAATCTGATCTTTGATTTTCATTCCCTTCAAACTCGTAGGGCCAGGAGAGACTGCATGCAGAAATAAACAACAGAGCTAGTCAGGAAATGCATCGATTTCATATGTCAAGAAGTAAAAAAGCTAGCCTTGCACCCAGTACAGACACTTCCACATACAAGTGAATGTGTGCACATCCACACAGAATCCAGGTCATATGCTATTACAGGTTTTTCATTCTGTAGCCTGCCTTCCTTTAAAGCTGTGCTTGATTTTTCCATTTTTTCATCATTAACTATCTTGGCAGCCTCAGAAGCATGGCACAGACTACTTGGGGGGAATAGAGAAGATTCATTTTGTTCACAAAAGAGCAGAAAAATCATGACAGATTCAAAAACACCCCATCATCCTATAGTCCGTTCTCTGCAAACCAAAATCCTTGACATGCTTTTCGGATGTCAAAGAACAACAGCTTGTGAAATTTCAGTATAATAAGGTCCAAAACGGACTGCTCACTGACTGATGAATATCCCCCAATAATTAATACTTAATTGCTTTTTTTGTCCCACTTAGGATAATCTCACAGAAAAAACACATCCTAAACTGGCATAATTCAGCATCTTTTTACTTTTACCAGCTTTTCTCTGTGTGTGTATTTGTGCTGTTCCTCCAAGGATGCAGATCTTGTAAGTTCTCTAGCTTGCTGAGCTGAGAGAAGATGCTGGGAAGAGGAGCACCATCCCAGTATGCCTTACATCTCCCCTCCATGAGCTTCTACAGGCACCACCCAAGCTTCTGTTGTAAAGCCAGAGTGAACACAACACTTCATCCCAAAAGAATGGCAGTATTTCACCCTGCCCTGCCCAAGTGAAGTTGCAACAGCAGAAACTCGGGCACTTTGCCATCCTACTCTGCTCTCCTGCAATTCATCTTTATGCTTCATACAAAGTTTTTAAACTGAAACCCATTCCCATTTCCTGCAATTCAAATTATGTCTTCAGCATTTCAAAATCATGCATGTGAGAACAGAATCTATGTTCACTGATAAATTAAACTGAAGTGAATATATAAGGAAATGCTGGCAAAATAAGAATCTGCTCATCCACGTGACAGAGGCAGCAGAAGTTCTCCCTAACTCCTGTTTTCAGATTTTTGAGGCAGGGATCTCTTGGAAGTTCTCCCTTTCTAACTCAATCATTTCCAGCTCTGGTGATGAGGCAGTATTATGCTTGCCCTTACTCTGCCAAACCCTTCCCATCTTTTCTGTGGTACGACTGCAGCAGCAGGACATGACAAACCAGAGCAGCATGCCACAGCAGAGTCACCTCTCTCAGATGCTCAGACTTTGTATCAAACACCACTGTAAGCCCTTTCCAAGCAGAGCTGTAAGCCACAAGCAAGAAGACAGCTGCTTTGACAACGGGTACAGTGGCTCCCATCACACACCAAAGGCTTTAAAAATAAAAAACAAGGATTACAAAAGTAGGGACTAACCCCAGAAAAATAAAGGGTTCCAGGAGCTAGGGGAGATTGCTTGTTGTTCCTTTCTCCTGCCTCCTTCGTCTGTCAAAGCAACCTTCTTGTGAAACTATGCTAACAAGTAAAAAGGTCATACCTGTTTAAGCAGATGACAGGATGCGTCGTCTGTTGTTAAACAAGGGAAACTTCCTGCTCCTATAAAGAGAGAGAAACAGACACTATTTAGTATCTATTCAGTGAACTTAGCATAAACTCAACACTGTAAGGACTATAAAGTATGTGTGCACTTAGGCGCGAGCTTTTTTCTCTCAGGATTATTTCTCACTTGAAACACATTCACTCAGATCCCCTGAGGTGGTCCCATGTGCTTTGGGACCACCAAGGAGCTGCTTAATCCCTAAGCCTGCCCTAAGAAAAGCTGGCAGTGGCTCCAAAATGCCATCCATCAGGGAAGGCAAATGGAACCGAGTATGCTTCCAGCCAGACTTTTTCCACTGGGAGATCTGACAGGGCTGCTACGTGCCCAGTCTCTGCTGCAGGAGGAGCTCAAGCAGGAACAAGGAAAATGTTTACAAAGATGTCCAGAAAGCAACGGAAAGAGGAAGAGCAAGAGCCCGTCCCCGCAACTTCTCAGTATGACACTTTAGAGCAGCTGAAGATACCAATGCAGGGAACTAACCCAGTTTCTTCTTAAAACTGGTTTTCTAGCCTCACTTGTATAATAGAGTGTCTCAAGTTTACTCCAGTTTATCTGGGAGAAACAGCAAAAGTTACCACAGATGTTACTACCCCTTCTGTGACCCCGTTTACTCAGTGAGAAATGCTTGGACGGTAAGTGCAGTTAGCCTGTTGAAAAAACCTCCCACTGCCCGCCCTGCTACGCACCGCCTTTGATCAGAGCACACCAAGGACAACTCTACAGGTGGCAGCAGCCAACAGTCACTGAAGTGGCTGCAATCTGGGAGGAGCCTCCTTGCCACATGTCTCTTTGCCTATACTCCTCTAAGTATTCTGCGGACAGACACTGCTATCACCTATATTTAAAGCTGCCTGCTTTCTTGCCTCTCAGATACTTGCGACTTTGCAGTTTTAATTGTTCAGAAGTTAACTCCCCATATATGATATCTGACTCAAGCTAAATCTCTGGTTTGGGAGCTCTTTGTTCTAAAGCTTTAGCAAGAATGGGCAAGGCATTTCCAGAAACTTGATTAGCAAGAAATACATGACTAAAACCTAGTTAAAATGAAGGATGATATTAAGGTAATGATAAAAAATAGGATGCAAATATGCAATTGAAGAGAATCATAATGCATACACACCAATGGGACTAACCTTCGGCTGAAGAAGAAATGAGGATTTTCCTATTTCTCACTCTTCAACACTGACTTAGTCTCTTTGCTTGCATCATGTCATGTTTACCAATTCACCCAGTTAACTCCCAGCACTGAAAGATTTTACTGCCTTGAAGGGAGAGGATTTCAGACAGTTCTGACAGCAAATAACTGGAAATGAGCACTCCACCTTACTGTGGAGGCTGTCAGCAGAGTGTACCATTCACTTACACGCAATAATTAGTTACACTAAATGAGCTGTGTGGAAATGAGGCTCCAGCCAGCACCAATTCTACCCACCCGCAGGATGAAGAGGAATGTTAAAATAAGCTAATTAAATTTGCTCTGGCTCAGCAGTAAGATCGATGTTCTCGACAGCTGAGTGTTCAGCACTTGGCGTCCCAACGGCCCTCTGATGTGTCACCAATGCAAAATAATGCCACGTAGCCAGAACCAGAGGAGGTGGATGCATGCGCACTTGGGAGGAGAGGTAGATGCAGATGACAGAGGCACTCAACAGGGACATTAGCAGAAAGAGGGATGCACCTACAATGAATCCCAGGTGATCAGATGGAATTTTTAATGAATTAAAAAAGCCAACCAACCAACAAAAACTGGCTTAGTACTTTCACACTGCCTACTTTACCAGCATTGAGCACGCACTCTATTAGTCTGAACGGAAATCTCAATCACCTCCCTGCTAAGGTCTAACACAGTAAATATGAATTCTAGCCAGCAGCAGAATACCAAAAATACCAGACAGTCAAAATACAAGATACCAGAACTGGGAAGCAGTTGTGCTAGTGCAGGAATTTGCTGGGGACAGACTGCAATTAGCATTTTCACCTCTTGCTGACCATTAAGAAAATTAGATTTTTGAAAGGTTCTTCCCCTAGAAAACAGGAGAGGGACCCACCCTCACAGAGGAGCCAACAGATCCACATTTGTGGCAATCACCTAGAAAGCAAGAGGTTAATATTAAAGTGCCTGGTCAGTAACTGGCAGCACAACATGAACAAGGTTTTCCATTTCCTATGAGCATCTTCTAATTATCTCAGTGCAGAATTTGTTTGGAAGGGTCTCTGTTTGTTTTTCTCTCTAGCCCTTTTGCTTCAGACAGAAATCTGTGAAGAGTATGTCCCAATAAGGAATTCACTGAAATTAGCACAGTCTTTAGAAAAACTTGATGCTTTGACGAAGGGACATGCTGGCTTGTTGGTGTTTTGGCGCCAGGACCACGGGGGACAGCGCCTTGGCTGCTCTGAGCATCCCCCTTTCCAAGGGCCAGGGCACAAACAGATGAACTGTTTTTCACTCCAAGTGGGAGGCTGCCATTAGGAGACCCTTCAGTCAAGGATATGAAAATCTTTAGCAGATCATGCAAGTTCATCACAACGAATAACCCTGCTGAAATCCTGTTTACAAATACAAACTGGTAAGTGTGTTTAGAATACATTGACTTTCACTGAAGAACATTGTACAGGTTTTCTGTTGATGTACATGAACTCAGGTCTAGACCTCTCCAGGCTGGATGCCCTGCAACGCAGCACAAAATGGAAAAGGATACCTGTTTATTCTGGCTCTGCCATTCACCTGTGGGTGAGCATGTCACCGACTGCATCCTATTTTCCTGCTGCATGTATTAGGGATGGCATTTCTGTCTTTTCGCTAAACCCTTTGACATCTACGAAAAAACCCAAGGTGTTTAAACATACATGTGCACAACAAAGGACTAAGACTCTCTTATGCCCAAGCTCTTTGTAACTATTTTTCACTAATGTGCACATTCCTGCTTCTCTTCTTACTAACCTTTCAAAAACAACTGACTTGATAGATTTATACTTTTTATTCTATGGGGACAAAAGTATCTGTCTTTCCCAGGAGCAGGTTATCTTTCATTTCAGGGGGGGGGTTTCAAAGATTCCTATCAAACAATGCACCTGTTTAGATACTTCTGATGAAAATTATAAGGACTATATGCACTCGGGTGCATTAGAAAGGGTGTGGTTAGTCGGTCAAGAGAGGTTCTCCTCCCCCTCTATTCTGCATTGGTGAGGCCGCATCTGGAGTATTGTGTCCAGTTCTGGGCCCCTCAGTTCAAGAAGGACAGGGAACTGCTTGAAAGAGTCCAGCGCAGAGCTACAAAGATGATTAAGGGAGTGGATCATCTCCCTTATGAGGAAAGGCTGAGGGAGCTGGGTCTCTTTAGCTTGGAGAAAAGGAGACTGAGGGGTGGCCTCATCAATGTTTACAAATATGTAAAGGGTGAGTGTCAGGGAGATGGAGTTAGGCTTTTCTCAGTGTTGACCAGTGATAGGACAAGGGGTAATGGGATCAAATTGGAGCATAAGAGGTTCAAGGTGAATATTCGGAAATTTTTTTTTACTGTGAGAGTGACAGAGCCCTGGAACAGGCTGCCCAGAGAAGTTGTGGAGTCTCCTTCTCTGGAGACATTCGAAACCCACCTGGATGCGTTCCTGTGTGATGTGCTCTAGATGACCCTGCTCTGGCAGGGGGGTTGGACTAGATGATCTTTTGAGGTCCCTTCCAACCCCTAGGATTCTATGATTCTATGACTAGGTGCATACTCTTCCTAAGCTGTTCCATTTCTTCCCCTCAGAAAGGAGGTCTCCTGTCATCCTGGAGGGTTAGCCTGTCCTCCTGAAACTCTGGCTCTGCCTTGCAAAGATCGATTAGCTTCAACAATTTACCTGCAGAATTGCATATTTAAGACCATAAACTCTTCAGACTGGGAGCTTGTCTTTTGCTACATGTTCCCCCAGAGCAGCACACAAGCAATGATAAAAACCTAAACTGCTACAAATTACTTATAAGCATGTAGTGTTTTGCCCAACAATGAAATATGCACGTTAGTCTGCAAACTCTAAGGCTGCAAATGGATCTGATCCATTAGCAACAAAGCTTTCCACAGAGCTTTTCCCTTTTAGAGTACACTCTCCACCACCTTCCTTTTTCCCACCCCCCCTCATGCTGTCCCCTTGGCAGCAGAGGCTTAAAATAAGATAACAAACATCTTTCAAAGGGATGCAAAGAAAAATAATCTGATACCTGGAGGGCAAAATTCACTACACATTTATTATTCAGCTTCCAAAGTGCTAGGGAAGGAAGGAAGGAAGGTCAAATATATCTAAATTTCAGCTTGTGTTGATGTGGATAGCAAATGGTTTTAAAGCACTGCAGCTAAAGCAGGCAATCCAGAGGCCAGGTTATGCTGGCGTAAATTGCTTAAAACCAGCAGATGTGGCCCAGAAATTCAGAAAGGACTACAGGAGAAGGGTGCCTCGACTTGAGAATCAAAGAATTCAGTACCACCTTGACTGAGAAAAATCCATACCGTATTTTCACTGTCAGTTTGAACAGGCCTTAAGCAACACACAACTCAGTACTCCTCTTGCTCCTAGAACATCTCTACCTCCAAAAGCTGGCTTAGCAGCACTAGTACAAGTGTTCCCTTTGGACCCTGCTGATCTAGAAAGTTAGAAATATTGCAGAAACAAGCAATGCTGATCTTACCATCACAAATTTATTTATTCTAACAGTTATTGAATTGCTTCTGTGTCGCAAATGCATGGATTACAGAAACACTTCTTAATTCCCACTTCAGTAGCACTGCTTGTCCAGTGATTACAGAAATCTCCTTCCCAATGCAAAATCCACATCCAATTTCAGTAGGTTAAAAGAAATTTTTAAAACCCTACAATTTGAGAAGTCTGTTAATGGGGAAAAGCATCTCGGGGTGCTCAGACTGGTAGTCTGAGCAGCTCATGACTATGAAGGGAGACAGTCAGGCTTGGTTATTACTGTGAGGAGGAGATGGGGAAGATGAAAAGCTCTTTCAGCATCGAAGGATCTTGGGTAAATGGAGCCTGAAATACACTGCAGACAGGAGACACTGTTCAATCATTTATGGAAATCAAGGTCAGCAGTATCAGCATAGCTGGCTTGGGAGAAAGCAGTTGCCTCATCCTCTTGGCACAGAAGTGACTTGGCTACATTAAGTGGCTGCCAGTAAGGAAGGAATAAAGAAAGGCAACAGAGAAGGACAAGGAAAGCAAAGGATAAAATGAGTACATCAATATTTTCACAGCTTGCATACAGCAGCCCAGCCAGGACCCCAAGGGGGTTTATGTTTCAGGAACCTCAGAGAGGGAGACAATTGCTACATTTGATGAAAATACATAGTGTCTGGATTTTACAAATGGTGTCTCTAATAGTGTATCTGACTTTATAACCAGCAGGGAAAGAAATTGTTCTGATGACAATTACTACTGAGGCATTTGAGGCATTTTGATGTGTTTAGTGGCATAGGCCTGTCATTAACACTCCATTCTCTTAACTACAACTTACTTCCTTTGTAGTTGCTCAGTGACAATAGATTTGGGGGCTGTTTTCCTGGTCTTGTCAAGATGAATTTTAATGCATACAGCTTGAAAGATGTGCCACCTGCTATTTTATATCTACAATTTATTGTATAATGACTTCCTATAAATTATTGTGATAGCTTGAGATACTTGTGAAATGAATTGCTGGCCTATTTTTTCCTCAGTTAGTCAGCAAAGCATGAAGCGTTCAGGTCACTTTGAGTTCCTTCAGACACCCCCTTGGGCCACAGCTCTGGCTGGCTTCCTCAGCAGAAGAATCTGGCCTCCAGAAGAAGGGCCACTGTCAAATTCTCACTGCTAACAGAGATGCTGGCATAGCAAGGTACCACTGGTTCTGCCATTTGCTTCAGGAACCTTCAGCTGTATCAGACGCCCATTAAAACACTGTATGGACACGAGCTAAGTCTTCACATGCTGGAGTGGAAAAGCTCACTAGAGGCTCTTTTCCAGACTAGGACCGTCTGCTACAGTCATTTAGTGAAACAGAAACATGCAACCCTGCAATTTGGTAGCCAAGACAAAGTATTTATTTAAGATCTGGGACTGAGAAATCTTGCACGGATTAGGGGCGTGCTGTCTTCACCTCAGAATCACACACCAGAAGCCGTATTTCCACACTTGGATCTAGCACAGCATACACATAGAGCTGGAGACTTTTCCATTTGGGACTTTCTTCCTACCTCTCAAGGCCAAGACCTTGCTGAACATTACTACTAAGTTTATAGGAAGAGATTGTGAATTTGTCCTTTTTTTTTTTTTTCTTTTAATGAACAGCAAAAAAAATTAAAACCTCCTTACAACAAGGGTACTGTGCTACATGCAGCTTATTAAACACTGCATTTCATTTGGTTTTGGACTAACATCACTTTCTAAAACAATCTGTAGCCTTCTGTAAGCTCACGGATGCAAAATCAAATGTGTGTGTTGAAATGAGCTCTTGCAGTGAATAAAACCAGGATGTGCCAACATTGCAGAGGGCATTCTGCCTCAGTCATCAGTGACAGACACTATCAACAGAGAAAATCAGCCACTGCCTTTCATCTCCTTACAAAAGCCTTGACAGCCAAGCTGTTGCAAACCAACAGTATAGGAGTATTTCCCTCAGATATCAGAGTAATCTGGAGGGAGGAAAAAAGAAGGGAGGAGAGGAGGGAAGAAGAGGGCCCGAAGAGCTGGGACAAAATGACAGGACAAAGTGCCAGAACGAAGGGTTGCAATGAGCCTGACAGCTGGGCATAGCCACTTCCAGCTTTGCTAAGCATGGATTGAGGGAAGCTGGAAATGCACTGCCCAGAGCAGGCAGGTCTCTACACATCTGAATGAGCAGCAGTATGTTATTAGTCCATGCTAAGCTCTACACTGCTCCACTTTCCAGGCCCCCTTGTCCAAAGTCAAAGGTGGGTTCCCTTTCCCTACAGAATTCAGGACTGTAACACAGATAGAGGCCATGCATAGGGTGGAGGTGAACAGACAAGGCAAGTGCAACAACTGCCTTCTGAAGGACAGCACAGGAGCCTTGCACCATTACTAAGGGCCTTAAGGGGCAGGACAAGCTTCTTTCTGCAGCTTAGAAATGAAGGAGGAGCTTAGGGGGGCTTAGAAAGCAAGAACTTTCTGCACTGGCTTGGTGTCATCCTCTTCCTTGAGGATCCTTTTCAAACACAGCAGTTCTGTTCATCCTGTAGATTTCCCTGTGATATACGAGACAAGACAGCAAACTTCCTCAGTACATCCTATGCCCAAGAGTCAACAGTACTTCAGAGGTGTGATGGAAATGCAGAGAATGTCACAATAAAAAGATGTCACTTTTTTTTTTGTTTGGGTTTACTTTTCTCACCAGTGTGAAATCATACACTGTAAGTGTGTCAACTGAACTTCAGAAGATGATGCTGATGAAAAAGTAATGAAATCCTATTTTACAGGCGTACAGACTGAGAGATTTCCTGTGGGTAACACAGCAAGTTATTGTCTGAGACAGGGAAAAACCAAGGTCTCTCAGCTCCTGCCTCTAATAATAAGGTCGAACATATATTCCCAGCACTGCCCCTGAGGTAGCATGGTGCCTAACTCCATACTCCTGCAGTAACCAAGTGCAGCCTTCTGCCAGAGCACCTGTTAACAAAAGCTACACGATGCCAGAAGAGCAGCAATGGTTTGGAATTCAGGGCTGCTCTAGGATTAGCCTATATATATATATATATAGGATTAGCCTATGGCTAGTCCACAGGTTCCTGTAGTCAGCTGGCTATACACTATCTCTAATTTTAAATGTTCCAAAGTTAACTTTGGGGAGCAGAGAGCAGACTGTGCAAATCGTGTGGTACCCATGGTAACTGAATTGAAGATGCAGTTTTACACTGAAATTGATACATTTGAGATAGTAAGGCCCAAAGTACCAGGTGAAATAAGGAAGGGACAGAGAAGACATAGGCTAGGAAGGAGTCTTGAAGGCACAGATCCAACACTGTGGCATAAGTGCCATGAAAGATGCCCAAGATAAATACAAATGGCATAAAAACATTCCCTGATGCCCTCCACCTGGGAGCAAACATGACAGGGGATACAGCCCAGGTTTGCAGGCATTCCCAGCCTTTTTTTTTCCCCAGAATTTTTTCGTACTATGCTTTGGACTTCTGCTTCTTCCTCCCCCCAGTTTAGAGCATCCCATCTAAGCAGAGATGTGGCAGTACCAACCACATCCCATGTCACATTATGGAAGTTCTACTGCCACTATTTTGGAATGAACCACATCGCTTTGCTCATGATTGTACTGACAGACACATTTCACCTGCATCCCAATAACACACACACTTCCCATGCACCACACATGAGCAGAGCAAAAGCTCCCAAAGGCTTTAAAGCTTTTATCTTCTAAATCACCCCTAAACTGCTTATCTCTGTTAGCAAACTGGAATACACAAGTCATCTGTCACAGGGTGAAGGGGAGTTAAGTAAAGCAAAGTCTTTCAGTAGCTGAGAACTGGAAGATTTTTGTTTGCTTTGCCAAGGATTTTTGGGACATTCCCTGCCTTCATTTCCTTCAGACCTGCCTGAAGGTCTGCACCTCTGGAGTCCCAAGCAATGTCCCCTGTTGTTGCCTGCACATCCCAGCCAGGCACCCCAGGGACAGCTTCTACAAACTGTTATCAGCCTAATAGGCCATATCATACCAGCTCAGGAGAAGATAAGCAGGACACAGCTCAGCAAGCAACTTCCTTGTTCAGCTTCAGAGGTTTTGGGGAAGTTCCTGAGGTGCCACACACTTTCACAAAGACATCCACTGACTAGACTTCAACCCTGGCAAGTGCCAGCCCCTCTTCTGTGCTCAGGTAGAGTTCATGGAAAGAACCAAAGACCATGACCAAAACCTCACCAGGGTCTGCAGCAAGAATGTACCATGAGAGGGGCCTTAGGAGAGGACCAAGGATGACAGCAGCCCTTGAATACAGAACCACCACTATATCCCTGCTGTGGGTAGGCACACTTTAACCAAGGCAGTTGTCACAGTCAAATCACAGTTGTCTCAAGCCAACTGCTTAACTCTGCTGCATGAGGTGCCCTGCCTGATAAGCAGAGTGATGGGGAAAAGTAGAATGTGCCTCAGCTGGTTGGGTTTGTAATTCTTCTTGAATCTCAGCCTACACTGGCTGTCTCAATAGGTCAGTGGGGCATTCTGTGCTGTGATCTGAGTCACCTGAAGCTCTGTGACATGGTAGATCTCCTCTCCAGTGGGGCAGACCATCATGGATACACAAGTGGAGCAGACATCATGTGTGAGGAACATCTGAAGTCATGAACAATGCTGGGTTTTGGTTTTGTCTGTCGGTCAGGAAGGCTGCGAGTGGGAGAATCACTGAACAAACAGACAGACACAATCACTGGGGACTGGGCACTCCATGGAGCAGCCACTTGTAGGGAGAGGAGACACACTGGCATATAGGCATGACTCCCTATAGTTCAGTAAGAAGCAAAGAATCTTTTCCATAAGAAGTAGCAGTCTGAAAAAAATTCAGTTCCTTCTCACTCAGTATCAATTCCCAAATCTGAACTACAGCATCACTTTATTTTCTGCATGACCAATGTCAATGCTCATAAAAGTGGACTGTCTCTCCCAGGCCAGGGACCGTTGAAGCAACCACACCTGCCATAAAATTCCTCTTCCCAGGCATGTGGTTGCTACTTTGTGGAAAAACTAGTAACCTGCTGATGGCTTAAGTAAATGAGCAATGTTCCATGCCAGAGAGAGGATGATACCAGGACCAGGCAGGAAGAGATGTTTACACTGTGAAATATGACTCACCAGCAGTTGCATGTTCAGCCCCAGAACACAGGGTGGTTTGCATCAGCACATTCACATCCAGACTTTCCCCCTTCTCCTTTTTTCCCCCTCCTTCCACTGTCCACCTGCCTTTCCCCTCCTCCTTGCTAAACTCTTTAAGAGCAGTAAACTCAAATGACATTTGCCTAACATCAGACATTTAGTAAGAAGCACCAGCTTCATCAGAAGATCAGTAATGCTTATGGGAAATGAGTCAAACAGTGCCACAGTGGTACAGCAATAGGGAAAATGTCCAACGAGACTGAAGAATTATAGTTCTCCAGTTCTTAAGAAAACTCAGTCCCTGAATTCCCTAAAAACAAAAGCTTGCTTTGGCATCTAATAAGGAAATGAAGAAAATATTGGCAAAAGCTCTCCTCCTATTGCTCTCCCAGTTACATGAGAGCCCTTGCCTGTTTGCAGTGGAGCACAGGGTTCAGCTGGTACAAATTCAGGCACAGCTGTCTCACTGTATGCAGAGAAGAAATCTGTATGTCTACTGATGGGACTGGGCTGAGGCCTGTCACAAAACAGAATTTTGAGCAGGGGTGGAGGCTCCAAAATAGACTGAGTGCTTCCCAAGAGGCTGCCAACGTGAGCTTCACATCTTCTCGCCAAAATGGACATGTCAACAGTTTCTAGTCACAAGAGTTTTAGACCATTATACTCAACAGGTCTGTCATCCTCCATTATACTAGTAATAAAAAGTCTGGAGCCCAACCTACAGCAGAAACCTCTGCCTCCTCCATTCCCCAAGACCTGGGAACATCTACTCCCCAGCTCTGCCACCCTCCAGAGGCTCTGGGGGATGCAGTCCCACACAGTCTCCCGCCAATTGCCCCAGGCCCTGGCCAGGCTTGGTGCAACCAGCATCAACATGTCTATGGCTAGAACACGTAGGCATGGAGGGCCAGCCCGACCGCTGGGAGCTGTGATTGCACTTAACCTTTAGGTTTGGGGTTGGTGGGCACTTAGAAGTGCATCCTGTCATTAACCCACCCTGTCTGTCTGCTCCTATGAGAAATCCTACTTCATCTTCAGGGCTTTTACAGCTCAGGACACAGGCAGCAGAGCTGGAATGAAACACTGTGCCCATAAATAAACCTAATTACACAAGTCTTTCTGCTGCCCAACTGACCAATCACTTTTTTTTTTCCCCCCCTCTCTCACTTTGCAGCAGAAACCCAGGCTGAGCCAGTTCCCCACACCTTGAGCCTTGCTGAAACCAGATTTTCAGCTGGGCTGAGGTGCCAAGCAAAGCCTTCAAGCTGCTTTTGAAACCTGACTCTGTGTTTCCTTACAGGGTTGCACTGACCCAGGTGGGAATTTTCCCCCAGGTAGATCAGCAGGGCTTGGCATAGTGCTGCATCATCGATGCCCAGAGCTGGCAGGGATCACCTTGCGAGGTCCCACAAGGTTTCTGAAATGTTTTCTCAATCCAAACTCAAGATATCACAACACCCAGCATCACTGCCAACCTAAAGCTTTCAGCTGTGCTTACTTGGTTTTTCTTTGAGTTGAGTTTTCTTTCAGAAATCTGAGGTATTCCAAATGGACTTACTTTTTTTCTGCATTGTCAAGATGTCTAAAAAAGGCATTTTAAAATCAGAAAAAGGGGGAGGAATTTTTCAAGAATGGGAAGTTTATTGAAACTAACCCCTTCCCAAGAACAGTTTTCATGTTATGAATTGTTCTTTTCTGATTAAAATAAATAAATAAAAAGGGGGGTGGGGGGGTATTAAAAAAACCTCCCTCTAGTCAACTTCCCAGCTTCAACATCTACTCCAAGCCTAATTCTGAGAAACAAGTCCTTCATTACTCTTCCCAAAGATAAGACAGGAAAAACTGACCTCCTTTCACTTGGAAGAAGAGTTTGCCATGAGCACACTTTCCCATAATGTATATACTCCACTCGCTTGTTTATTTGAAAACTCTGTAGTTCCTGTGAACCCAAATGTTCTGTATTTAAAACCTTAAGCTTTAAGTCATAAAAGCCAAATGCAGCAGACTATATGTTATTAAGAAGTAGGGATCCAGATGGCTAGCTGAGGTCAAGCTGAGGCCACCATACCCATAGAGAACACACACTTGAGTGTCCTTAATAAAGTTTAGGGATTTAGTAAAAATAGGAGTGTTTTCCTTTCAGAGCACTAATTTCAGACAATTTTGTTTACTTTAACGACCCCACATCTTTCACAAAATTTAAACCAACTAGAAGCTGCCAGAAGTGGGGAAACCACTGCACTGTAGTTTCAGCAGGAACCGTTGCACCTTTTTTTTCCCCTGTAATTAAAAATACTGCTAACTTGTAATTACTTTTGATCGAAGCCAGAAGCTGTGTTGAGGTTCTTGCATTTTGGGAAAACTCCCTGTGGCTGGAGGCTCTAGAAATCCTATAGCAATCAGTACAGGTTCCTCTTTGACAGCCATCTGCTCAGCTAAGATGAGCCTGTGACAGTGACCGCCTCTAGCTGCACAAGATTTGTCATCATTTCCTGCTGCACAGAGCTCAGGTGGCCAACACTGGGTCCTGACACCTGTGCTGCATGGCACTGCAGGTATCACAGAGGAATCACCAGACAAAGTAGTAACGGTCACTGCCTGGTACTGCCACCACCTCACCACTAATCTAACATGGGACTTGGCTTTCAAGATGAGGAACCTGCCGGTCCAAAGGCAACTTTTGCATATTATGGGGGTTTTGAGCATCAGAGGAGGTCAGGTGAACATGAAAGGCCTTGGCTCTAGCAGTAAGTCTAAGAGATGGACTGTTCTGTTTAGGCCTTGCCGCCTCCAGGGTCAAGCCCTGCACCTCACCACAGGCTTTGCCTCTAGCTGCCCCAGTCTCTGCCATGTCAATTCAGCAGGACCTGCCTCAGGTCCTGTTTAATTTTGACATAGCCCAACACTGAACTAATTAACAGCTGATAACTTTGTGATATGAGACTTGTGCAAGACAAGGCAGTGACACTGAAAGCAGAGAAAGTTCAGATTTCTGGTGCTCTCCCAAATCCCCACAGTACATCCCTTCCCTCCTCTGAAAATCCTGGTGCCGGTGACAGGGCAAAATGAGACAAACTTCCCATGAAAATCAACAGCCAGCAGTGCAGGAGGTACAGACCATACTGCCAACCAAAATGCTCACAGTTCCTCCTCACAATTTTCCATCGCCCTTTCTCTGATAATTCCCTTTATTTATGAGCAGTTCAAAAGTGCGTTCCATTATTATACTTTAATTGGATTATGATAAGCAAGCAGGCAGTACTAAGGAGATGAGAAATCATGGTGCCCCACAGTAGAAAGCATTAGGGGCTTTATTTCCTGCCTCAAAAAGCACTGTATGGTGCATCTCAACACACTTTAGCAAGTGGCAAGCCAACAAAAAAAGCAGAGCAAATACAGATTTACACCCTCTTGAAACTAAATCCCTGTAAAGAAAATTATTATTCTCTCTCAGCACTACAGGCTTCTGATTGTATCAAAATGCATTCAAATAACAATGCTTTTTCCTAAGCTGACCAACCTCAGGAAATTATTTAGGGGCTGAAAGGTGTACTTCACTTGCTGGAGACTACGTAAGTACCAGGCTGCAGCGGGTATTCACAGCACTGTGCTTGCTCCAACAAAAGACAACACTGATTGCAATCACTTTTACGAAGACAGAACGAGTCAAAAATACTGTTTTGACCTTAAAATTATGGACTTCATGGGTCATGGCAAAGCCATTAACACCAAGCACTTGTTGAGACAAAATCAAATATTTTATTACCTAATTTACCAAGCAAACATGCCTCTCTTTTAGAGACACCATGTAAAACTTGGGAAACTTTCAAGACAAAAGCTCATTACTCAGAGGTGCACAATAGCTTCCCTAAAACACTATGCTGTGCTATATAAATACCTTAATGAAGATGAAATAAAGTGGCTGAAAACCAAAGATTACCGACCCATTTGACCACAAGGGCTACACCCTTCTGTAACAAGAGGTTTTCAGATACTTTAGCATGATTTAGACCTCTCGTTAAATGAGTCACACAGAGTAAGGAAAATCCTACAGAAAACTCAGTTATATGTAGACCAGAACTTCTGCCCACCTGGCATGTACTTTTTTTTTTTACATTGCCAATCTGCTTTCAATTCACACAATTGAAAATGGATTTACAGATCTGGAAACAACATTACAAAGCAACAAAATGACATTTGCTGTTTAAACCACTCATGTATAACTACAAAATATTACAGTAAGAAGAAATCTCAGTTTCTGCAATGATGCATTTGCTAACAAAATTTTTCCTTTTTATTTTGAGGATATTGAAATTTTTAAAAAACACCCTATAGCTCAAAAAACTATTTCCATAAATGGAAAGAGCTACTAGATCTCCTTAAAAGAAGAGGATGAACCATACTGCTTACAGATAGAACATGCCACAAATAAAGGCCTTACTTTCACCGTAAAATCATGTTCTGCCCATCACAGCGCATGCAAGAGGATGTGGCAACAATTTAAGTCCTCTGTCCAAAGTTCAGGGATTGCTCCTGGTTGAGCATCTGTCAGGCAATGAGCCCTGCTGAGGGCAAACTTCTGTGGTAGAAAATGACAAGCAAGGTGAGCAAGATATCAAAACCTCCCTTCTCAAGAGGAAGAGCAAACCACCATGGCTGCTGAGCAGAGCTGGCAAGCCCTAGCACACGATCCCAGAGCTGAAAGAGGTGGCCCTTTCTGTAGATGTGAAAGATACCATGATAACATGATTAGCTCAGTGCTGAAGGATCCTATAGCCACGGTTCCCTTTGTCAGGAGCACAGAGCCATGCACTGTTGGAGAGCAGCTGCTGGCCCCAGTTCAGCTCAGTGCACCCTGGGTTCAGGGTGAGCCCATCTCACTTACAGTCAGCACTGCACTGCAGCTTATGGAGATCCCTGGGGTGGAATTAAACCAGCTCAACCTTTTTCAGCTGTCGTCTTGTAGATGAGCACAAAGGAGTAAGGGGCCTGAACTCTGAGAAAAAGAAGTTTTTTTCTTTCAACCACAGAAGCCAAGGCAGGCTGCCACAGACTTCTCTATCTCACAGTTCTCTCAACTCCAAACATCCAAGCAAGTACCAATAACCTTGTAGGATCCGACCTTACCTATTTCTAATTTATACATACATGCTAAGTACACTCTCAACACGTGCAGGCTTTGGCTGAGAGTGGGACCCACTACATTAGGCAGTGCACACCCTGAGAAAAGGCGTTGGTTCTTGAAGAGTTTATAGCCCAATATAGACAAACAGAAGATAGAAAAGGAAAACCTAGTTCTTACCAGGCACTTGTATTTATGACGCAGAGGCTCCCCGTATAAAACAGCTTGTAACTTAGCATTAGTGCAGACAATATTCCTGCATAAAGGTATACAACAGGGAAGTTACCTGCCTTTGGTCTTCCATAACCTATCTCGCATTCCCCCCGTTGACCTATTGCCTGCTCCCTGCTTCTCATTTTTGAGAATTAGTCATTTTCAAGGAAAATAGTTTTAAGAACTGTGCTGTATTGTGCTGCTTTTTGTCTGTTTTTTTGTTTTGTTTTGTTTCCCCCCTCCCCCAAAGATTATGAATTGAGGCCAAGGAAGATAAGAGCCTTGTCTGAAAACATGCACAGGCTCTATAGCACATCAACGAAGTGTGAGCATTCTTTTCTGAGTTTCAATCCAAGCTCTAACAACAGCTCCTGCTTAACTAAGGGCTGCAGTTTCTGTGTGCAGTAAACAGGACATATGGGCCATAGGCCTGAAATTTATCTTAAGCTCCTTTAAAATCACCACTCATCATTCAAAAGAAAACGTGTGACCTTTTGTGACTTCTCTCTGGAGGGAGCTTTCATGTCAGTTGCTCTGAGATTATTAGAAGACACAGTATTTTGAATGCAAACTAAGAAATCCCAGTGCTCTGCCACTTCTTATTCTCAGGCATTAAGAAACAGATTTCTATGAGTTTTGTAGGAACAGGAGAAACCCATGAAAACAGGACGAGCAATAGAGTTTCAGGGAGCTTTGCCTGGCCCCTCCTTCCTCTGGCTGGTGAAAGTCTCACTCTTCTTGTATTGAAGGGCACCCTCCAGACACATATGATCAGAAAAAGCTGCCTGGAGACTAGAAGAGGCAACAACCAAACTTGAGGTGTGGAAGGAATTAAAACCTTGCTCAGTCAGCTATTATAAATGGACAGCTGCTCCTTATTCCAACTTGTCCCGCTGAGCATGTACTGGGACATTTTGCTGAACAAGAGCTTTTCCACCAAAAGGAACATCTATGTTTTCATCATACTGGCCATGAGGCCAGTATGCTCTCTCACGCTGGATGAGGACCCAAAAGGATACAGAGCAAGAATATCAGGTGACAGATATGCAGCACATATGCTTCCTACTCTGGGGAGAAGGTTTCCTCAGATCTAGGTGTGCTTTGGGGATGATGCCATAAGACTGTAGAAATAGGACAGGGTTGGATCTGCCAAGGAAAGGATGATAGCCTACCTGGTAATCACATCACCAAAAAGATAAAGATAAAACTGCACCTTATTAATACAATTGCACCTAATTTCATCACACTTGCCATCCTCTATGCTTAGCAGGCCAGAATTTGATCTCTGCCTGAAGTGGTGTAACATCACCTGACCTGACTCAAAACAGCCACAGTGACCAAAAAAGCACAATCCTAGATTGTTCCAGCCAAGGCTATGGCCTCAAAGCAGAAGCTAGTTTAGGTAGACCTCAAAGTCTGGTCACCAGCACACCACCTGGTCATGGCAGCAGAACTGTCAGTACTGCTGGAAACTACATGGCATCTGAACCGAGCCCCCTCGAGGCTGTTCAGACAGGATCAGACATCGTAAAGGCTTCACTCTTTCAAGCCCCTTGCATCCACATCCTTAGCACCAATTTTCTGCTGACCTCTTATAACTGAACTGGCCTATTTCCCAGAAAACATATGCCATGTGAAGTAGCTCACCTCAAATTACTACAAAGCAATTGAAACTGTTTCCAAAATGAATTGCCTCTTGGCTGAGTATATCTTTGCAAAACGAATTTTGCTCTCCTCACTGACTGTTTATACCCTTGCTATATGCCCCCAAGTTATGGGGGCATTAGCCCAAAATTACTTGATGGAAATTACAGCCTTCCCTCCAGTGGCCAAAGAGCCCAGTGCTGCAGGCTGTGCAGAATCCCACTTTAACAATGGGGATAATGGGAGACAGGAATTAATGGCTGAGATAGAGAAGTTCAAAGGCCTCTTACCAACAACTGCTAAGTCCAGTTTGACTTAGAGAGGCAGAACGACACCATACTGCTCTTCACTCAGGAAAAACAAAGGCATAAAAGAGAGGAGAGGCTGCCACCAAAATAACACTACCAAAAAATTTGTGTCTGAATTCCACAGACATATGGTGTCCCCATAAAAGGCTCCATCAGAAGTAAATATGGACACAACTCATCCTGAATACATGTGACAGTGGGCCATAAAGTCTAGAAAATAGAAGACAGAATGAGCCTCCTGCAACCTAGTACATGTGCTTGTTGTCACAAAATAAATAATCTATTTGCCTTAATTAGGCTATATCCTCCTTCTGTCACACAACCTCAACTGCATAGCTAAGTGAAACCAACCCTGTACACGTCAGTAATTACTGGATAAAAGTTTAATTTTGCTATATCCCAGTATCTCAGTGGCTCATTCTGCAAAGTTACCCATGGTATTTTCAATTCAGATGGATACAGGAGATGGCACACCTTAGCCATAGCTTCACAAGTAATGCTTGAACAGCTGAAGGGGATTTAACCAGCCAGCACAAAGTTCAAGGAAACAGAAACAAAGAAATGCTGAAATAAGCTGAAGAACATATGCTTGGTATGAAAGTAAACATTTAAGAAAAAAAAAAAAAAAGAAAAATACTACAACAAAACAATTTCCTGTATTTATGCCTGTACACACCATAATTTTGGTTCAGCTATTTTCAGTTGTTGATTAATAATCAATGAAGAAAGAGTCTCACTAACAGTAATCCACATGGCTGTTTTAATGCTAAGAGCCTAATGGGTGCTTATATGCTTGAGAGGTTGTCAGGGGGAATTACTCTTTTGGATAAACCCCATGTTGTGAACTACTTGTTCCAATCTTATTGTTCCTAAGAAAAGTAAGGCAATTGGTTAAAAGAAACAAACAACCCACCCTAGTCTTGCTGCCTACAGAAAAAATCGTGCAAAAAATATTTTGCCATCAGAACTAATAAGTGCCACGAGAGCACAAAAGGCTTATTTCCTAATGCAGCACATGCAGACACAAAAACTGCCTTTGCATCAGAGCAATGACAGCCCCAGCGACCCCTCTGAAACTGAGACTTGGCTTCCTACACCAGCGTCCCAAAGCACAGCCAAGTTCTGACTGCCCTGCTGCTATCCCTAGGGGAAAGTGCAGCAGGAGAAGGATGCATCTCAACATGCACCCGCCAAGCTGCTCACAGCCACTCCAGCCAGTACCACAGGACAGTCCTGATGAGCACAATGTGACAATTACCTTTTTACCCATCCAACACTGTCACACCAGTTGCAAAGTCTGTTGATCATAACCGAGCCAAAAGTCCCCTGCTAGAAGCTGCTTCTGTAGCATTACTTTTTAGTACTGATTATTAATAGAACCAACTGATGGGGATACCTTACAGTGGGTTTCCAGTACCTGAAGGGGCTACAGGAAAGCTGGAAAGGACTTTTTAAAAGGGCATGGAGAGATATAGGATGAGGCAGAACCATTTCAAACTAAAATAGGGTAGATTTAGGTTACACATGAAGAAGAAATTCTTTCCTGTGCGGGTGGTGAGACATTGGCATAGTTTATCCAGAGGAGTTGTTGATGCCACATCCTTGGAAGTGTTCAAGGAGAGACTGCATGGAACTTTGAGCAACCTGGTCTTCCCATGCAGAAGGCTTGGAACTAGATGAGCTTCAAGGTCCCTTCCAGCCCAAACCATTCTATGGTTCTATGGAAAATAATTTCCAAAAAGCAAGACAGACCATTAACAGGAAACCAGCCTCAACTAGCAACAGCTAAAGGACCTCACAAGGGAGCCACGGGGAATAATCACCGCGGTCTCTCCTACAAATGCCAGGAGTTCAAAGCTTGCATCTAACTTCCAGCATTCACCAACAGCTGAGGTGGTGTCTAAAAGGAAACTTACAATTTCTAATGTTCTAAAATCCCAAAACAGGTACAAGAAAGCAAAAAGCTTTCTCAAAAGTCTGTACCATTTTCACATTGTTAATGAGCCTCATTCTGTATAAAACACCATCCTGTGTGGATTTATGGAGAACATATGCAGTGACTTCTGCCACTGGGATTTCCATAGACAGAAAGAGTAAATAATACGCAGAAAGAAACTACACTGTTGGAAACAGTGCTCTAATTTTCACGGCATATGTTTTAAAGTACTGTTTGCAACCAGGCAATAAAACTGCACAAATTTGTTTGAATATGGCAATTAAAGCATTTTAACCTGAGTTTGATTTTTAAGGTTGAGCCCACACAGCCGCATGTGTTGTTATTAAACCATTCAGAAGAAATAGAATTTATTTTAAACAGCCCTTCTGGTATTTCCTCCCGCCATTCTTACTTTTAAACATTCAACTAAGTCCATCATAATTACTGCCTACATAGTCATTATAATTGAGTAGATATGTGAATTTAAGAAATCTTCTTTTTTATAGGCATAGCATATACCTAAACACCTCCACATTTATACTGCAACTACAGCTTCACAAGCAATGTATGGGATCATTATACCAATTTACTCTGCTAAATATGGTCACCCATAGACACCACCAGCAAAATGTGAATGTTTTAGAGTTTTTTGAGATGCAAGAGTTGTACTGCAAGCATATCTGTAGCAGCCATGAGCATTTTAGACGAAACGGCAATCTGGGAACCAAAGGAAGCCAAAGCTCTACCAGCTTGACATGAATGAATAACTTGAAGGTGAATTTTAGTAGTTAATATTAAACAATAAATTCTCCCATTCTGCCAACATCATTAACATCACTTCTCAGCATAATGACAGCCTCTGGCAAAAGACTCCACAGTGACAATTCCAATTAACTTTCCTCATCTTTATCCCACAGGTCACCTGTTAAAAAAAGCACGTTTACTCTGTCTTCTCTCAGATGATGACTGCAGTGGAAGTGAAGAGTTCTCCTCAGTCAAGTACGTCGTTCTGTCTCCACTCCTTTTTGTACAAGTCACTCCGCACATTGTGCAAGCTGTCACTGGGCATCCCTTCCTCCCTGGCTCCTGGGCTGAGGTAAGGCCTGCAGATGGGCCTCACCTATGGATCTCAGCAAAAAGAGATCCTGATAGCAAAAGCAGCCTTTCTCACACCAGTACCTAAATTAGCCCAGTGCACTCCGTTCACTGATTAAAGCAACACCTTAAGGCCCCAATTCAAAACCCACTGAAACTGGTTACAGTTTTTACTTTGGTTTCAGCAAGTTTTGAACCAACTTCTGTTGATACCATCATATACTTCCCACAAGACATACAAGGCCAAGAGGGGAAGAATCTGTTTTAATATAATTTAAACTAAAAGAGAGTAGATTTAGATTAGACATTAGGAACAAATTCTTTACTGTGAGAGTGGTGAGACACTGGAACAGGTTGCCCAGAGAAGCTGTGGCTGCCCCCTCCCTGGAAGTATTCAAGGCTAGGTAGGATGGGATTGAAAGTAGCCTGGTCTAGTGGGTCAGGGCTGAGATCACCCAGACCATCATATCAAGTAATATGCTACAGGAGGTCTCACATAACATCTAAATCTCTATAGAGCCAAACAGACTGAAAAGAAAAAGGGGCACATGGTCCTCTGAAGAAAACTTCAGAGTTTCTCAGACCATAAAACAAAAAAAAGCACGTTTAATTATCCATAGCCCCTTAATGCTTGTATGGGTCAAATGATACAGTTTTTGCATGCAGTCATGCCCACAAGAACTGACTGCACACAAACACACACACAAATTCACCCCATGCCACAGCTAGGTTAGATAATTCAAGAAAGAGGACAACCAGCATGAAGGTGAAGCTGCATATTAAAGTGCTAAGATCAGTTGCTAGATCTTAACTCTCTGAGAGAGTAAAGGGAAAAAGGATTATGAATTCATCACCTTGAGTCCAGGAGCATTTCTCTTTTTCTGGCCTTCAGTATCAACAACTGTGTCTTTATTAGGCCAGGAAACAACTAAAACCAGGCCCTCCAACAGCTCTGCCCTGACACAAATCAAGCGGGAGTCACCCTTGAAGTGACCTTCCCAGCAGTTTCAAGACCCAAGGTGCCCAAAGGAGTTTCATGTAACAGATGCTGTGCAAAATACTTTTGGACCTAATACCAAGTTTTACGTACGGTGGTTTTATGCAGTTAAAATGGTCCTATCTGTTGTTTTAAATATCACAGTAAAAGCATTTGCTGTTTCTGCTTATACAAGCACTTGCTAGATGTCCTGTCAAACCGTGACACTAGGCTAGCGCCCTCCCATGGTACAGACTGCGGGGTTTTGCTTGCTCCAAAAAACAAAGCACATCACTTAGCTCTTTGCACTTACCCCATCAATGGCACATTCTCACAGCAATGCCTTCAACCTGCGAATCCTCTGGGAGGAATGCTAGGCTTTTGCAAGATCTAGTGCCAATCCTGGCAAGTGGCTGACCTAGTCACTCTAATTTCAAGCCAATATAGGTCATGTACAGGCTTTAGGTAACTATATAAATGCATATTCGTTTGTTATCCCCTCAGAGCCTCCAGATATATGAAGGTTTGGGGGTTTTCCACACATTTTCTAGGTGGCCTGACTACTTCATAGTTGCTCCTTAGTTTTGCTTAAGTGAGACTACAACAGTCCCACAGACCTTCTTCCTCGTGTCCTAAATGAAAGTGATGCTCAGGGTGGTTAGACCAGGAGGAATGATGGTTCACTTTCTACAAATTGTTACCTATTACAGCAGAACAATACCAAAGCCACACTAGTGGCCAGTCTCAACAGGAATTCAACTAAGAAAAGCATCTGTTTCTTCCCCTCCCTCCTCCATCACCTGTTTGTTTGGTTTTTTTGTTGGTTGGCTTGTTTCTTCAAGACAGTCCCTCCTGTTTGTGCCTTGCAGATAAGATGCTGCCCCTCCAGCAGCCACCTGCCTGCAAGGGAGCTCTGACATGATGTAGCTGGGATCAGAAGTGCCAAAAGGAAACACTTTCTTGGTCACACTGTTGAGCTTGCTGATATACCAATTACAACCATCACGGATGCAACAGCCCAGGCACAGCTCTCCATAGGAACACCTCCTTTAGGATACATTAAGAAAGGATTTAAGCATCGCTTACTGGAGCACTTCAGACCTTCCAAAGAAGCTCACATATCTATGGGACAAAGATTGGAAACTGGCAAGAAGAGACCAGTACCTAACAGTAAAGACCTCAAAATTCAACTATTTATTAACCTGCTCATGCACCAATCACCTCCCAGCTTTCACCTCCAGTAAAGGAAGTAAGGTCCTAAGAGTGTTGTCACCTTTTGCATGCTGGAGGACTCACCCCCTCCCATAAACCTGTCAGTGCAGAAAGCTGTACAACATTTTGCTGTAGAGTGAGCTAAGACACTGTTCAATTTTTAATTCACAGATGTGCACTGAGAAGTGACAGGCTGTGTCAAATGCCCAAGGACAGTTCAACAGTCTCCCATCTCTGCAAAAACACAGGGCTATCCTGCAGCTTTCAGGAGCACAACAGTGGGAGAGCATCTCCAACAGCAGAGGGGGGACTCTGAAACCATATGGGATTAACCTCAGTTGTAATGACAAAGACTTTCAGAAATCTTTCAGAATATTTCTGCTTTCTTACATTTAATAAAATTCTCATGACTTGGGCAGCTGGTCAAAGGGGAGAACTTTGCTTGGGCACTTCAGTGTTTGTAGCCCTTGACAAATCTTTATTACTGATGTGGAGAACACCTGGATAGAACAGATCAATACAACATGAACTGCAGACCAACTGCTGTTCCCACTCGTGCAGTGCTGCAGACCTCTGCAGCTGCTGCATGAAACTGGCTTTGGACTTGCTCCAGAGACACAGAGACCTTCAGTCTGCTCAACACTGCCACACAGACAGCAGAACCAGCCACCAGCTTATGAATCAGTACAATCTCCTGATAGCAGGTAAGCAGACTGACTTGGAAACAAAATGGCAAAATGAACAGTGTCTACAATATGTTACACATTTGCCATTACATATTTATTACTGTCAGCCCACTTTAAATGTCCTTAAACCCTCTCAGCTCTAGCTAGCAAAATTTTTACAGAGTTTCCTGAAGCATCTTCCATGTCCAACACTTGTTCTTCTTCAAACCTTTCATTTATTTCTCTCCTAATGTATTACATCATAAAATGTATTCTGGTTTTCAGTGCTTAATGCTCCAGCTATTGTTTATATGGCTACTGGCTTCTGTTTAAAGCAAAGCACCCTATTAAAGTGCAGTGATTAATCAGGATGATAAAATGCTGCAGCAAGGCCCCTGCTATCAATCACATTTCTTATGCAGAAAGGCACTCATGCCAAAAAGGGAGGTGGAGGGAGGCTCATTTACCACTATTGTAATAAGATTGTTTTCTGTGAAGGAAAGTGGCAGCTCCTTTATCCAGCCATGAATGCAGACTGACCAGCAGTTGAGAGACCTAGTGAGATATGGTTAAAGATAATAATAAAACAAAGTCACCCGGAGTAGAGGAGAACAGATGGCAGCCACACAATAAACATCAAGTCTATTTAAACAGACCTTCCTATGCCCAGCCCAGCTCTAGACATGTGCTGATGCAAGGATGAGCTCCTGTCACACCAAGCCCTCTAACATGAAACAGGGTTTTTTTCCCATATTTTCATTTACAAATTTGCCTATTCTCTCCATCAAGAGCAAAATAAGCAAAGCCCAGGACAGATCCTCCTGCCCAGCAGCGATAAGCTATACCCTGTGCCTTGCAAACAGAGGTGCAGGATGCTGGAACCAAGCAGCACAGCTTTGGGAAAGGCAGAGGAGCACTGCATCAGAAGCATGGTGGCCAGCCTGGAGAGCCCAGCATTTCACCACTTTTCTGAGCCTTCTCATCATGTTTCTAAGCATTTCATCATGGTTCTGAGGTGGAAACAAGCTGCTGTGGATGGCAGAGGGCTGCAAAGTGATACCTGTTTCATGTCAGAGATGCTGGCACTCCCTATGTTCTGCATGGACAGAGAGAATCAGTGACAGATACAGGGAGTAAGGGACAGAAAACTACCAGTGTCAGCCAGTGTAGCCTGAGCAGGCAGACTGCAGTGAATTTTAAATGACCTGGATCAGTGATGGACTTAATGCCACTAAGCAGCCAAAGGCCTCAGGTCCAAGGCCAAATGATGCTATGAGGAGTATTTTACCAAAAGCAAAAGGTGCTGATGAGCCCGAGAAACCATCAGGTAGAGACAAGCAGAAAAGCTGGAGGGGAAGCATCAGGGGTCTGCAAGATGGACCATCTCAGCAAGTTTTTGTGAAGTCTGACAAGCCCTTCCCCCCAGACACTGCAGGACTGGGGGTTTTAACACTGCAAGGATTACTTCAATCCACAGGCTTAACCTTCCTACAGCAAACCTGCACAGAGATGGAGTGCCACTGCCTTTCTGCAGCAAGGGGGCCAGGCAGCACTTCAGGCATGGCCTCTGGCAGGGGCTGAGTCCCTGCTCCCCACCTGACCAACATCCCATGCTGCTGCAGCTCTGCACATGGCCAGCTGATGATAAACTCTGCAAGCAGCACTGCTGGGAAATGAAAATGCTCTGGGTTCAGTTCTCATAAGGAATCATGACTGTAAATCCTCAAAAGCCTTTTTAAGCTCTGCCATGTCCTTAGAGCACCTTCTAGTACCTGAAGGGGCCTACAGGAAAGCTGGGGAGGGACTTTTTACAAGGGCAGGGACAGATAAGACAAGGGGTAATGGCTTTAGGCTGGAAAACGGGAGATACAGATTAGACATTAGGAAGAATGACACACTGTCATGGGTTGCCCAGAGAAGCTGTGGCTGCCCCATCCCTGGAAGTGTTCAAGGAGAGACTGGATGGGGCTCTGAGCAGCCTGGTCTAGTGGGAGGTGTCTCTGCCCATGCAGAGGGGTTGGAACTATATGAGCTTTATGGTCCCTTCCAGCCTAGACCATTCTAGGGTTCCACGATGACGTATGACTTACTTGCCCTTGACCTAGAGCTTATTATTCAGCTATTTATTTCTCTTGTTTTAAGAGGAAAGGGAGCATAACTGCAAGGAAGCAGACAAGCACTGTAACATGAAATGAATCCAAAGGTGGCGTGTTTTTTTTTTGCAGAAAGCATGTGAGCAGTTTGGGCTCCTCATTACATTTAGTAAACTATACCAACACAACAGGTGCTCATATTCAGGACTTCCCTGCACTACAAGCCTAGACTAAGGTTTTTCAAGTCAACAGTCAATTCCAGAGATGTGTTATCAGACTCAGGAAGAGTGTTTTTAAATTATTATTTTATCAATTTTACTTCAGTAACTGTATTTCAGAACACCTAAATAACCTTTTTGCCTGATGATAGAAACAAATGTCTCCTCTTCGACAAATGTAGAAAGCTAAAAATAGTATATATGACTGAGTTTTTATAAACTGAGTTGAATTCTGGGTGAGTGAAAGCAGCTACACTCCCTTTTTTCCCCTAACATTATGGATTTAAAATCTACTTTTCTGTATTATATATCATTATACACACATACATATACACACCAAATTCGTATTTGGTTACAGAGAGAAGATGAATTGTTCCAGGAATTAATTTGTCCTCAGTATCTTATTCCATCAGACCTCATAAAAATACCTCTAACTCCAGCACTCCTTCACTGGTACCAAGAGGAAGAGTTTGCTTTTTGTATTTCTCCTGCCCATTTAGATACTGCAGAAAGGCATTCTGTGGGTCAAGACAGTGTTATTACAAGGGCTTCTCATAACAGAGGTCTGGAAAATGTAAATGCAAACACTAACAAAATGTAATTGAACATGTGGACACAGATGCAATGATTTGACTGTATCCCCTTCCTTATGTCTCACTGCTTTTCTCTATTTTTAATTACACGTTGGTATTTTATGGGGCAAATCCCAAGTATTTCGCAAAGCTGACACCATGGTTGAATACTTATGTCTGTCCTGTTGTGCACAGATTAACATGTAACAGACGAAGAAAAAAAATTAAGTTTTGGGTTGCACAGCCAATAATTTTTTTGTAGCACAGGCGTGACGGTATCAAATTGTAATCCAAAAGGTAAGTGAGGTTGATCTATTGCTTGAGATGTCTCTGGAACTGAACCACAATCATCTGCCAAGTTGCCTGTAAAGGATATCCGAATAGCCTCGAGCCTCCATGAGCCCTGTTTAAAGCATAAACAGGAGAAAGCAGAGAGGTTTCCCCTCCACAGATCACCTTACAACTGGGAGAGGGGAAAGTAAATTAAAATAATAATAATAATAAAAGGACAAGACAAACAGTTTCGTTGCTATACCTCTCAAATTTGCACCAGTGGAAGAGCACCCCAGGCCCAGGTCTTGCTCAGGAGTGCTGCATGACCTTTAGTAAGAGGTGCAATTGCCTCATTTGCCCCTGTGCAGGAGGGCTCGTGTCCCGGCCCCAGGTGACACAGCTGGCACCAGGAACAGTGGCCTCCACATACAATGAAGAACATCACCACCAGCATGGAGACAGCAGAACTGGAAGACACCTTCTGGCCAAGTGCAGACACTCCTACCCCAAGGCATCTCTGCACATAACCTAAGCAGCCCAACTGCAGCAATGCTGCTGTGTGTGTCCTCTGCCTGGAGGGGCTGCCTGGCTGCCCAGCACCAAATCCCAGGAGCGGGGCCTCTTACACTTCATGCAACCTTCTGCCCTTGCTCCTTATGTTCAGAATGCTACATAAAATTAAACATGTGGCATTCTCTGCAAAAAGGCATGAATGAGGAATGCCACCACATAAAAAAGGCAGAGTGTCAGCATTGGTAGATCGCTGTATCAATTCTGGGGTGAAAGTTACAGGGCAAGAAGAATAAAAATAACAGGATTCCACAAGAATAACAATATGGTCACAAAAAACTCCCAAGAATCCTTCCCAGGCAGTCCCACTGTACTCACAGCCATACAGCCACATCATCCTAAAAGGTCCATCAAGATCAAAGCCCTGACTACTCTGCTCTCACACCTGCCCTGGGCAAACAGGACACTAAAGACACACAGCAGACTGACTGGGGACCTGCAAGATGCACAACAGTTCAGAACAACACTCTCTGTCTCCTTCCATCTGTGATGCAGCCACAGACAACTTATCTCTCTCTTTTTTTTTTTTTTTTTAACTCAAATATTCATTGGTGAGTTCTTTCAGGCAGATATCCTTGGTTTGTATACTGTTTGTGAGCCACTTGGATATGTTACTTGTATCATGGAGCATGGTTTCCATCCCTTCTGTTCTATAATTAATCACTTAAGTGCTCAAGTTTCCTCCTTCCTGTGAGTAACACACACAATAGTACTTCAAGATTTTAGGCATGCTGGCTAGTAATACAGTTGTAAAACTACTTTCAGCAGTTGCATACATCAGTCTTGAATTTACCTTTTCGTAAGTATTTCCACAAGTATTCACTGAAAGACATTTTTACTAATGGACACTAAATACAACAAACTTAACAATAAGCACATTCATCTAAGTACTCGGGGGCATTTTGTGTGTTTTGCAGGACAGGTTGCTGCAGTAAGCAATTCTGTTGGTGTTTCATGGCTGCCCTTACAAACCCCACTGTGCTTGTCATGCACCACAGAAGACCACCACTACAAATAATAGCACCGATTCTTAATTTAAGAATTACTAATATGCTTAGTTGTATTGCAGCAGTACTCTGTGGCAGATTTACAAGGAAAAGGGTTCAATTTGCCTAGGCACTGCTGATCCATCCAAAGAGAAAGCAAGTTCCTGCTCAGGGGGACCTCAACAGCAGCTCTGAGCACAGCAAGCCTACAGCACCAGGTACAGAGACCATCAACCTCTGCAGATCCCAGTGGGTCTGGACAGAGACAGAGGCCCCTTTGGTATATGTAGAGGACCATGGCGTGTGGGAGGGATCAGCACATTCTATATCTCAGATTTCTGTCTTCTCTGAGGGCATTCAGCACATTATTGAGCATCCCAATTTGTTGCTTTAACTTCTATCTTATTGTGACTATGAAAAGCAAAATATTATCAGAGCAATCTTGACTCATTCCTTGGCATCTCATGTTCCTTTAGTTTTATCATCACGTTGCTAAACCCAAGAAAAGATTACTCAACTGCTGTCTTGTCCTTTAGAGACTCAGAGCACAAAGTGCCCGAGCTGGACGCTGGCTCTGGCAGAGCATGGGTTACAAGTGAGGAGCTTACTGCACTTTTGTTTCACCTAAGAATGAAGCACATGCATTTCAAATTTCCTGTAAACTTTAGAAAGATAGAACAGTCAGACTACACTGGACTTTACCAACAGCATGGGCAAGTCACCAGAGCAGCATGTCCTCGGGTCAGGGACCTGTCCTGACGGGCAAGCTGATCCTGAGAGTGGCAGGATTCCATCTTCTGTCACCCTGGGATGGGCCTGGCCACATGGACTTGCTACCATACACTTTAACTGAGCCCTGATCTAACACCAAGTTATCAGTACAGATACCAGCCATCTTGAATTGTTACAGACTGGGTTTATGCTGCATTAAGTCAGTATGGAGCAGCTGTCACTCGTACCTTTCTCTCTCCAACCAAACTCAGGACTACAGATTCCCCCATAAGAGGAGGTTTTTCATTATTAAATGCTACGATGCTGAGCAGCACAGTGCTCAGGTCCCTTTGGGCATGTGGATGGAAGTCATTTAGAAGCCAGAGCTGCAGGCAACTGGAGGATACAGGGAGTGTAATACTGACCCAGCTCTGTAACCTCTCCCCCACTGCTGTCTATTCCTGTACCTAGCAGTCATGAACCTCTTCCCCTTGATGATGAAAAGGCTAAAGAAAGGCACTTTCTTCAATGTGACTCATTTTCTTTTAGCCAATTAAGGCATGCATTTGCATTTTTAAGAACATACACACAAAGTAAGAAAAACAGAAGATGAACCACATTTACTAACCACACATACTGAAAAATCACCTTATCACAAGAACCAGGATGACTCAGAAAACAAATGTGCACAGCTTCTGTGATTTAGCACTGACTGACACCCCCTGTATTAAAATAAATTGCCCATGATTTCTCACAAGCTCCATGCTAATGCACTCCATTAAATGTCAGTGAAAATGCAGCAGTGCATAACTATCTAGAGGCTTCAACTCGGTGGAAAATAATACAATTAATTGTCCCCTGACCAGGGCAAGGAAAGAAAGTTAATCTGTATTTCCAGCCTTTTGGGGAACATTCCAGGTTTGTAAAGCATGAGTCAGCAGCACTGCTGCTATGGAGGTTTTTTCTTAGCATGCTACTGGGAGCACAGTCTCTTATGCCTTGCCCAGGTTTGGTAGGCCAGCAGAAATGTCCATCAGGAAACAGGCACTTTTTGTATAAAATAGGACAGGTGAACTGATTGCCATTTATTCATTATCATGTTAAAAGCCATTGCAGACCTGTATGATGACAATATAATTCTCTACAGCAAAGAGCTCCATAGGAAGAGTTAAGTTAATGAATGAAGGCAGAAGAAATCCAGTATTTTACTAAATTTATTCTAACCTTTTTATTGGTATTGCTACTACAGTAATATCACAAGTCCCTTTGTCCCTGCAGTCAAGACAAAAGGCACAGTACTAAGTCTCATTATCAAAACTTGCACACATGCAGCTTCGTCTACCCAAGGATCTCAATCACTGATTAATACTTCCACAGAGGAATACATTGGCATTTCTTTGTCTGGCTTACAGACAAAGAAAATGAAGACGAGAAGAAAGACCCAAGCTTTCAGAAAATAACCTGGCAGCTGACAGCCCTTCACAGGAATTACAGGCCTGCACCTAATCACTTCTTCCTCCAGTTGAGGCCATGTGAACAGAGCTCCTGGTCCAATTCATCCTCTGCTGCATTTCTATGCTTTAATTGTTATTTTCTTGATAGGTTAAACAGAGTCCTTCCTCACATTACTAAATCAAACTCCTGCTAACTGTCCCTAACTCTTAATGTTTATACATAGCTTGACAGAGAGTGAAGGACAGCAATGTATTTTCTTCATAGAAATGAAAAACAAAGCAGAAATTAGTCCTTCCTTCCCCAAATGAAGAAAACACTAATATAACCTCACCACTTGCTGCCTCTGATGTTCCAGTCAGGCAGGCATGCAAACAATGGCCAGCCAGCACACCAGAGCAGCTCTCGGCACATTGTGTCCTGCCCAGCAGACCGCACGGGGCCACAGTACACTGGGATGCCTTGGTGTAAAGGTAATGGAAGATGTGGCAGGGCAGGAGAGGTACACAAGATGTAAACCCATAAGAAAACAACATTCATCGGCACCACGATATGATAGTTCCAGTCTTAACCCACAGAAATCCAGTTTTATGTGCACTACATCCTCCCCAGCCAATAATTCTTGAGTCCATTGACCAACTTTAGCCTGCTTTGGTGCAAAAGCAGAGACAACTACCTTCCTACAAGAAACATAAAAACAGATATCCAAGTAGAAGAGACAGACCCTGCAATTGACTCCTCTCAACATCTCAACTTAAAAAAAAAAGCCATAACATAGGACCCTTACTTGCCGTTGAAAAATTTGCCTAGCAGACAGTCTGTCTAATCAGTTAAACAGCAGGAAAACCTTCACTGAGAATTCTTCATCAAACACAAGACATAAATCAACAGGAAAGTCAGCACCATTGATTCTGAAGCTTGAAAAGATACTTATTTCATGTTCTAACCCTAACCCTAGTAAACACTGAGAACCTTAAGACCTAGCCTAGAAGAGCCATAAAGCAAACCTCCTCCTTGCCTCCATCACATGTGCTAAGAGAGAGCAGGCTAACAACTGGGGTTAAAAAACAGATCATGAGCTCAGGACAGAGGCCGATATGGGGGTCAAAGCTCACTCCTGATGCTGCTCCCCACAAGAGAGCCCTGGGGAGGATCTGATGCCCCATGTTACTTCTGAATGCCTGTGACACATCTGGTCACCGTGTCTTTTGTTTAAATGAAGGCAAGTGCCAACCATCATGTCATTCTGGGTGCATGCAAGTCCCAACCATCAAGTCATTCTGGGTCCATACAAATGCCAACCTTCATGTCATTCTGGGTGCATGCCCTGGAGTGCACAAACTGTTATTCAACACACCTCATTGCCACCGAATGCTCTGGCTTCTGTTGCCTTTTTGTATCACCTAACAAAATGTTTTTCTTTTCATATTCTATGCCATCTTATGCTACCCCTGTGACCATAGGATTTTTAAGTCCTGCTTAATTAATTCTCTTCATACACTGGAAGTGCCCCTTACCACTACTTGAAGAAAATTATTTTGTTTGAAATAATTTCCATTTTTGCCAGCATAAAGTATCATTTTCTTCTTTGCAGTCAGAAGCAACAATTTGTAACGTGAATCTTCAAAACCCAGATGAAAGGAGGAAGTTAAAATGACTGATGAGATGTAAGAAACGTATATGTATTGTTTATTTAAAAAAAAAAAAATTAAAACAGTCTCCTCATCAACCCTATTATAGCTAATAGCTGACACCCTCTTTTGTTTTGGGGTGACCATAGAGGACTGATAAGATGCTGTGCACAGGAGATAGGAAACATTCCCATATGAGATTAAATCCATTCATCTGAGGGCATCACATTGTCAACAAATTTGACTCATTAGCCACTTATACTGCAAAAACTAGGCGGTTCTACTCATCTAACATGCTAACAATGCCATTACTTCTATCTGTGAGACATCCTTCCCTTCCCCTTCTTCTGTGCTGCAGCAAAACCTTGGATTTTGACATCGAGCCCAGCAAGCAGCATTAGTCCTTGAGACAGAGTTTGCAAAACATTAATGAAATCAGATGAGACTGCAGTTTGGCTTGCTGCCCTTGGATAATGGAAGTGAAATTAAAAGTAGAGAGAAGAGTAGAGACTTTCTTGCTCATAGCTAAAAACAGATAGCTGAATGCATTTTTTCAACAATTAAAGCACTTTATACACTATTTACTTCAGGTTTTTCTATTTTAATGAGTCTACTGATAATTGACACCAGTAGGAAATACTATTAGAAACCACTAAGAAAAACTAACAAGTAAAGCATTCTTTTGAAGAACTTTATTTAGACAGGAAAACCTATTAGGTAAGAAGCCTTCTGCCAAAAGCAGAAAAAATACACGGGCCAAGGGAACAGAAAGATGTGTAGGAGAGGAAAACTTGAAATAGAATTGCATGAAAGAAAAAACAGGGGAGAGAATATCCTGAACAATTAACACTTTCCCCCAGGAAACAGCACCTATCCATCAGGCCTAGCCTTTTATTGCAGTGAGTCTGATTATTATTCTCATTTTAGAGGGATGCGTTGCTGCTGGTTGTGGCCCACATCCTTCCCAATGCTGACATTCTGGCTTGAGGTTCCTACCTGCCTGAGGACACAGGCTGGCCATTTCAGCAGAGTAGGCTTTCTCACAGAATTCTCATTACTCCTGGCTTATTCAGGTTGGAAACACAGCTGCCTTTCCTGAATAATTTTTCACCTTTTCATAGGGCACACTGAAACCTCAGACTGAAGACATAGGCAGATTTTGATTGCTGCCCTACAAACACACACATCCCCTTCAGGTCTAAGTGAAGAGCTAAGAAGTTGAAGATGACTTGGGAAGAACAACACATGATAAAATCTGGTTTGGAAGGTACTGAGTGAGAACTGGCTCCTGAAGTGTTAATGCAAGATGGCTATACCTCTCCCTCTCTCCACCAAGGTGGAGGGAGCAGATTTTCAGTCCTGCCTTCTTTTAAACAAAATAAAATAAAAAATTTAGGGGCACAGTCCCCACTGCAAATCCATGAGATCTGTATTCCATAACCACTTGACACATCTGTAAATTCAACACAAAGAAAGTAACTTCATGTTTTCTGTTCTTCAGCTTTTTATCTCACTGTTTCCTTTACAACATCAAGGGGTTAAAGCAACCAAAGCCAAAAGATATTAGGGGGAAGAGGATAATAAAAACCTCTTTGGAACTAGCAATGACACTGTCAAAAAATCCCAGTCTGTGGGCTTCATTTTGATAGCCAGAAATAATTTCTGAAGTGCCAGTGATATGTCAAAAAGCAATCAGACAGACACTTTTCCAGCCCTGCCCCACCCTGCCAGGCTCCTGTGCACAAAACCCCCGAGCCAAGACAAATGCAGGTTTTAGCAGTAGTGAAGGGGTTAAAAGAAGTTTCCCTCCTCCATGAAAGCGATCCTGTATGAAGCCAGCACTATGCCTTCTGCTGTGTGCTGCGATAGATTGTACCTGCCCTTAGCAAGCCAGACCATTTAACCCTGTCCTCGCTGATGCTAAAATCAGTATTTAGATGAACCCAGATCCAAAAGGACTGGAGGCAGGTTTGTACCCTCGCTGTACTGAGCCAAGACAAGAGACAGGCACTCAGGTTTGTATCTCACCCTTTGGTAGCTGCAGCAGCTGAAAGGACGAATTAAATAGCTAGAGCATATGCGTACACATCAAAAATAACTTTACAGTGCATGCCACAACAATTGCAAAATCTGCGCAAAGCTGCAACAAAACATAGCTTGACAAAATGAAGAATAACAGCTATTGTTTAAATAAAAAATAATTTTAAAAAACCCACAAACAACAACCCACACCAAAACAAAAAAAGCCAAAGAACAGTCCACACCCTGTAACACATTCATTTGCACATTTTCAAAATCATATTTAAATACAGTGGCGTCCTACCTTTGTGATCTGTGAACAAGCTGATTCCAATCAGTGTGTCAGGTTCAAGACTGTATACTGGACAATCTGTTAAAAAAAAGAAGTGGTGGAAAAAAAAAATCTGAAAATACTTCATTTTTGCTGAAAATCAGTTTTTAGCTATGAGAAAAGTTTTTTTTTTATTAGACAAAGACATAGATGCATAAACATATCCATACAAGCATGTGTGTACTAAGGTTTGTGTGCATATAATATACATCATGTATGCATCAAATATGTCTACAAACAAAACCGTAGAAGTTTATGCATCAAATATGTACATAAACAAACCACAGAAGTTTATTACCTACACATTTAAATTCATCCAGTGTGCGCAGCTATGGAATTTAATACACAGCATATTAAACCCAAAAAGCTACAGAGTAAAGGTGTAACTCTTTCAAATCCTCAACAAGCAAACAAAGCTGACATTTTTTAAAGAAAATCATTACCAGCTCATATGCTGCCATACCACAAAAGCCTATCCTTAAATAACTGCTGCATAATCATTCTCCGGGAGTGTTGTTATCCATCGGCTCGCTGCCTATCCCCAGACAGACGCAGTCTGCAAGCCACCAGCTCGTATCTACCATGCGTACGCCAGGAAAAGGAAAACTGCAAATTAGAAGAAGTCCCCGCAGTGGTGAAAAGGAAAAGAGGGTGAGTGGGAGAGGAAGAGGGAGTTCACTGGCCACAGAAATTTCGAGAATGATGACAGACCAGCTGGCTCCGCCATCATCCACTTACAATAGGATGCTGCACCTCGCGGCTGCTGAAGCAGTTTGTCAAGGGGTTGCTGCTATCAAATGCCTGACAGGCATTTTAATTGCAACCAACCAAGTGTGTCCCTAGGAATCGGGCCTTTAATCCTATGAATATCATCAACTGGTTTCTTTTGTGCTGCTGCCAAACACACAGAGGCACGCACTGCACACCAGCAGCAGCGCGCCCGGTTTCCACTGCGATGCCGATCCAAATCCTAAACAGGTTTTACGGGCAGTACACGCTGAAAAGGAGGTCTGGAGGGATTTAGCATTTTCTGCATTACAGATTAGGACAGTGATTCACTCTCCCCCTTTATTTTTCTATCTAGTGCTTCTGTTCACGTGTTGGAACCAGCTTGTCTATGCCGTTATTTGAACCACGCATTTGCTTATTCACACCAAAGGGAAATAAAACCAGGAACACACAGAACTGCTGCAGGATGACAGGAACGAGTGGAGACCCTTCAGGAATAACACAACAGAGGAACAGGGCTCACTGCACAGTTCAGCTTGCAAACAAGTTGCTGTGAGGGGTCCAGTTTTACTGACAGTATCAGCTGCCTTGATCTCACCTCCCTCTTCCAAGGCTTGCTCCAGAATGATGTTAATCTGAGTAGGACAAGGGACCTGGGCACTGGGCAATCACCCAGTGTTTTGGGAGGTGACACAGCATGAGTGGGGAAGGGCAGCAGAGAAGGGGTAGGAGAACATGAAGGAATTTTACAAAAAAGAGATAGTGGAAAAAAGTTGGAAGATTAACTGGTTTGCTTTCAAGCACTGCAAGTTTGTAATGAAACGGCTTAAGCAGTAAAGGAACAGTCAGGAGAAACCAGTGAGCCCAACCACACTCCTCAGGCCTAAAGACAAGCTTAAATGTCCCTGCAGTCAGGACACACAAGCCAGCTAGATCCACTTCCCGACAGCAAGCTGGTGCTTCTCAATCCCTGCGACAGCAGAGCCCTTGAGAGGGAAGGATGTCAACAGGATAAGGAAACATCTCCCTACCACAAAGTTTGGAGAGATCCAACAAGCTCCACTTATCTTTGAAAAGGACAAGGGACTTGCAGGAAGGAGTAAAAAATATCCCGTGGGTTTTCCAGGGCTTCTCTTCCAAATCTTTGGGAGTAGAGGGCTGCAAAGGGAATTTATTCTTTTCTGCCATCCCCCACAACAAGAGGAATTTTTACACATCCATCAAACTTTGCATCAACCAGAAGTTCCACCTGCATTGCTGTAAACAGATCCTCATGGCTTAAAATCATCTGTCCTGACCTGACAGTCTTCCCCCACTCTCTAAACCACCACAGCAATGAGTAGGATGAGGACAGGGAAGAAGGTAGTCCCCAAAGACAGCCTGTGTGGAACAAGGAGGACAATGAAACAAGCACTGCATGGCAGCTCAAAGGCCTTCAGAAGGAACAGAAACAATGAGCAAGAGCAGCCCTAGTGCAATTCTTAGACCTTTCCTCTGAGAAGGCCTCCTGTGACTCATTGGAGGGGGTGCCTGCTGCTGCCAAGCCACCCACTGCAGAGCTCATCCTCTGCAGAAACCAAATAAACTCTAATCCTGCCCTGATCTTCCTCAGCTCCACCGTTTAACAGTTGGCACTGTTCACAGCATTGCTACCATCCCCCCCTCCTGCTACAGCTCCCCTCCACCAGCCACTCTTCCCCCAAAGCAACCAGATCTAGGAGGCCCAAGAAACACCACCATGGGGTTTGGATGGTGGAGGGGTAGCAACAAGTACTGAAAACAGTCCTGTTATTTCTCTCAGGTGTTCCTGATGGACTTCATGTGGTTCACAAGGGACTGATACATATTGCCAGGCTGTGTCCTGCATGCTGGAGCCCACTGCTGAACCTTCAACCAGCAAACTAGCCTTCACTCTGCCCACACAAGCATTTCCAAATGGCTTCCAACCTGCCAAAACAGCCCATGGCAAATGGTTTCATCATAAGATATGGTAAATAAGACAAAATTTTAATAACCAAGCTTGTTCTGGCTGCCCTGCAATATGTGTTTTTATGTTCCTGTAAAAGCATTTCTGACAAGACAAAAGGCAGAGGAGGAGACAGGGATGAAGGGCCTAATTCAAGGAGATGCTGGAGCAGAGAGAACACTCAGCCCTAAGAGTTAACCTCCTGTTTTCCTGGCTCAGCCAGGAAAGCCAGATAGGCCACAAAGCAAACTCATCACGAAAAATTCATGCACCCCAACACAGTGAAACAGGAATGCTTGTGAGCAAAAATACAAACATTAGTCAGTTGACACACCAAGGTCTTGAAAATGTATAAATTATGAACTCATTACATAGTGTGGATTTTCAGCACCTCACCTTTCAATGAGGAATAAAGATTTACAATCTCAGGAAAGAAGGAAGGGAGTCTGTGACTGAAGCCTGGTCTCAACTCTAAAATATCTTGCATGTTCAGGTGGGTTTTTCTCTTTAATTCTAACATTCCTACAAGACAGTGCACTCAGTTTCATTACTGTAATGTAGGAGGGCATAAAAAATCCAGCTGCATTCTGAGTCCCTCTGTGCAAGGTGCTGGGCAAAAGAGAAGACAGCTTCTATTAGAACAGATTACTTAGAAGAGCCAAAACACAAGAGAGTTGGTGGAAATGTTCTCCTCATTTTCAGGATAATGAAAAAAATAAAAATAGTGATGGGGCTTGGGCTCGCCCAAGGTCACACAATCTCTGCTGCCAAGCCAAGCTTGGAGATCCTCCCAGAACCTCAGCCTAAGATCTTTCCACCCAAAACACTGATGAAATCTTGCAACCAGCCTTTAGCAAAGGACTTGGGGGCTGGTTCCTTCTTTTTAGCAAAGACTGGCTGAACATTTTATGCAATGCCTAAAATAGCATCCAATATCATCAGTGATGTACATTAAGGAGAATAAGCCTACTGAACAGAATCTGCACCACTCTGGTAAAAATAGCCCCAGAACAGGGAATTTTCTTTTTATTCACTATTGTCTTACCACTTAGAACAGTGCTAGGGATGGCTGCCTGCTGGAGAGATTGAGAGGAGATGGATGCTTCACCAGACTCTGTAAATACTGCCTATTCTTCCACAGCAGTAATAAACATCAGACTATCCCATGTTACCAGCCATCTGAGGGTCAACCTTGCTTTATTTTATATTTTTTTCCCTCCTTGAGGGGAGGAGGAAGAATGGAAGGTCATTAATTCTGCAAAAACTCATGCAGTTTAGCACACTAGCTCTTTCACTAGAGCTACACAGTGAGGAAGGCTGAGGCTGGAGTTACTGTCTGTATCCCTGTGGTTACTGATAAAAGGTCAGGATGAGGGGTGGTATGGAGATAGGAAGAGCTGCAGGCTGAGTTGACAGGTTCTGTGGGTAACAAAGTGCAAAGGATTTCAAGGCAGGTTAGAAAGTTTCAAGATGCTGAGGGGCCCTGGCTTTGGTTTTAGACTCCCTTCCAATAAGTGTGCAAGAGTTCATCTACCCACCCTGCTCCTCCAGAGCCTTTTCAATCACACCATTCCGTTCACACCAGTAGTGCCTCCAGCTTTATATCCACAGCAGATTTCAACATCTTTAGAGGACTCACCTGTCCTTCCTCCAGCCTACCAACAAAGCAGGCCTGTATTGGTGACACTGCCCTTTCCCAAAATCTGTGCAAAGGAATCATCTCTTCATGCCACATGGCCAGCTCTCTTGCACCCATTAAACCACCAGCTGACACAACATGGGCTTCTGAGCAGCACTGTTATATAAATGAGCCTTCGAAGCCCAGGAAAATTATGTTCTCTCTTTCCCCTCTCTCTGCTTATTTTTTTCAAACCTGTCAGACAAATACTTTCAGGCATGATCTCTCTTTTGTGAATCCAAGCTGGCTCTCCTCAACTAAATAATAGATATGAGGAATAGCTAGAAAGGGATCTCCTATTTCCATTTCAGTCTGTGCCAGCATGTCACTGAAATCAAGCTGGAAGATGTAGTAGGGCATTCAAATCCTCCCAGGCCTGCTTTCAAGAACAACCAATTCTGTGCAAAACCCTTTGAAGCTACCAGACAAATGTATTCTTGGGTTTTCTTACAAAATCCTTGGTTTCTAGCTTAGACACCAGTGAGAACAAAATATTAAAACCAGCAAAATTCATGACAGGTGTTTGTTAGCCCCCAAACCTTGTATGTTTATGTGATATAGTTAATAGTAACAGCTGTAACACAACTGTTTGTATAATAACCCCATAATAAACCACCACCTCTGCCCTGGATACCTCACATGGTGGGGCACAGCCCAGTCTCATGGCTTGCTTCTAGAATGCCTGGGGCAGCTGGGCAAAACACCCCAAGCTCAAAACCCATCCACAGAAGTAGAGCAAAAAGTAAAGAGATGAGTAGTCGCACTCCAAATTTGACAGGGTAGAAGCAATCCTCTGTCTCATAGAATGACCAAAACATCACTAAACTCATCTGATGTATCTCCACTGGCCCAGCCTGCAAGTGCCTTGTCACCAACACATTGGGCCCCATGATGTCCCCTCTGCCCCTGGAGGTCAAATATCCTGCCTAAAATATCAGGCATAATTGATAGCACCCACACTTCTGCAGAAACCAATGCCACTTTCACTTTTCCATGAAACCAGACCACTGACCTGCACACATCCACAAGCACAGTATCTTCAGAGCCTGCAAGACAGACCTCTGCAGTCAAGACCACATTATTAGAAAGCTCAAAAATTACATGAGGTAGGACAAAGCTCCTCTCTGACAGTCCCAAGCCATTGGAATGTATACAATAGATTCACTACTGTTTTGAAAAGGTAGGTGAGAGAGGCAGGTTTATTCTTCTTGCCCAGGGAAGTTGTGAATGCCCCACCCCTGGAAGTGTTCAAGGAGAGACTGGATGGGGCTTGGAAAAACCTGGTCTACTGGGAGGTGTCCCTGCCCATGCAGGGGGGGTTGGAACTATACAACCTTTCAGGTCACTTCCAACCCAAACCATTCTGTGATTCTATGACTGTGGTACTTATTCTGCTTGCCTGCATTGGTCCTTCCTCCAGAACTTCATCCTTTCTTTAGAGGCAAGTCTGCCCTTTGCTCTCCTGCTTGCAGAGGAAAGGAAAGTGATTCCCCAACACAGTTGGTCTTAAAGCTGTAGGATCCAAACCCACCCATTTATGCTGAAAAACTGTGGTCAACTTTCCTGTTACACCTCTGCATGGACTGAGAGACATTCCTGAGAGCACACTGGCTGAGATGCTTGATACCATCCAGTTCAACCCCAGCCTTCACCTCAACTTTGCCAGAAGTGCTCTGGTAGCCCTTGAGTACACACAGCCCTCGTCCTGGTGGGTGTCCACTTGCACACCAATCATACCAGGGGCATCTTAGAGACACACAGAGGGTTTCTCCATCCTATTACTTGGCTTATGACTAAGAGAAATACTGCAGATGCAAACCCTATCATTTTGTCTCATCTTATTTCATTTGGCCTACCAGTGGGGTGATGAATCAAGACAACAACGTGCTTATATTAAAATATAGCAGTTATTGAACAGAATTTATTTAAACATCAGTTTTTACTTCCCCTAACCATGTAACCTAATGGTTTTCAATTGACTGTCATGTTACACCTCATCTCAGAGGCTTTAATTCTGATTCTGTATTAAATTAATAAATAAAATGTATATTAATGAATCATTTGTTGAACCAGATTTTGCATGACATGCAGTTAAAAAAACCTCTGAGCTGGCACAGCCTTAAACATATATAAAGCAGTATCTGTGATGTAAAATAGACAAATATATCTGCTTTGTCTAATAATAGGTTTGGGGCAGTATTTCTATTCAAATCTCATTTATATTTAGGGCACTGTGTAAGCAAACGTTTAAATTCTGTTTCAGTCAGTGGGATGTTGGCACACAGTGAAATGCACTTCTGAAAATAGTGGGTTTCCTGAAATTCATCTGTACCTGAGACCTCTTTCAGAGAAAGTGTATTTCCTCCTTCATTTTCCTAAGTCAATTTAAATGTCAACATTTATCAGGGATATCTTCCATAGCAGCTAAGCAGTGCCCTCCTAACAGCTTCCAGATAGTTACTTTCTCCCATGTCCCCGCTCTCCTTGAAGTTTTTTTTTTTTTTTTCTAATTGGTGAGGCTTAATAACCCACTGCTTTTCCTCAACAGCAAAACCAACCAGACCAGCAAAAGAAATTGCAGAAACATGTAGTTACATGTGGCAGAATCGGTTTAAACGGCTTCTCACTTAGCAGTGCTTTATGTAACGAAGGCAGCCGGGCATAAACCCACCAGAGGGCTACTAGCAGCTGAGCTGCATGGAGGGGAAGCAACTTTGTCCTCCCCACAATGGAGAGATGACAAAAGCCACCCTATGAGAACACTACAGCCCAACCCACATGGGTGCAGACATGACATCACCCCAGTATGATCCAACAGCTTATTCCCTCTTCCCAGGGGCATCCATGTGTTTGGCGTGGAGATGCCTCTGTCCAATGGCTTTCCTTCACAGGCTACAGATTTCCAGTCAAACCAATCATAACTAATAACCACTTTCACCTCTAAGATAAAGCCCAGCTGAAACCACCAGAAGCTCTTCTCTGACTTCAGTGCTTTTGGAGCAAAACTTGTGTTTCATGCATAGTCTTGAAGTGCTGCAGATGAAGGCCAGGAGGGCTGGCAGCACGTGCACTGTGCGTTAGAGAGCCTCTCTGCAGAGGACCCCAGGGCAAAGGGCTTCCTAATGGATTTTTCACTGCTGCATTTGCTGTGAAATGAATGTAGCAGATACTGTAGGCTAATTCATTAGCTACTTGTGATTGATTCTTGTTTTAATCACCATAAAAGCAGATTTCCTGTGGTTAACGTAATGATCCCTATCCCCTCATTGCTTACACACATTTAAGTCAGCCACAGCTCAACTGAGTCCACAGCAGTCACTACTTCAAGACTAAAATGGGTTTAATTACTGGAGATTTGGATTGGGTAACTCAGACATGGGTTTCATTCACTCTGGTCTCACAGTGCTGTCCAAAATGGTTTTTAAGCTCTTTGTACATGAGAATTACTTCCCTTGTCTCTAGCAGGTAGTTGCCTTGAGGGTGAAAAGCTGGAGCTGTTTAACAGCACTCAGTTACACTGCCCATGAGCTTAGGGTAGGAAGCAAAGAGTGTCACATGCAATCGCCATCACCAGGGAGACATCTGGGAGGTGTAACGTGATTACAGTCAAATATGCTTTATCAGAATGGGATGGGAGACAAGAAAGTCATTAGGTAAAATGGAATTTCAGATACATGAAGGACCTTGGAACTTATCTGATACACCTCAAGGAACACAACCTTCTTTTAGATAAGGTCCTTTGATCAATGGCATTTTAGATGACAGGCCCAAATGGCAGCACTGCCAGTACACTGGGGAACTTCTGCTGTTTCAACAACAGCCACAGGAATTCTTGCTACTGTCAGCCACCTGGGCACTGGGTTACACTGTATTCAAAGGATAGTAGTGTTGAGCAAAGGAGGGACCCCATGAAAACACTATGGCACCAATGAAAATATTAACTGGAATTAAAAGGGAGAAGGCAGAGGTGAGGATGGACAGAGAAATTGCTGGTCTTGGCTCCTCTGCCATCCTACCTGGTTTATTTGGAAGATTTCCACTCAGATTGACAGGCAAAGGAAGAAAGCACAGACAGATCAAAACACAAAGGTTTATGCTCTGTGCACGGCTCTTGAGATACACAGAACCAGAAGGAAAGGCAGAAATAAGATACTTTAGCATCTTTAACAACAAACTGTACCTGTACAGAGGAATACGTTAAACTTCTTAAGAGCATAAATACCCCTATAAAAATAATACAAAAATCAGAGACAAGCCTCATGTAACTAAGGGACAGAAAAAGCCCAGCAATATTATCAGAAAAGCCAAAGAACAAAATGAATTACAGATAGCAAGGAACATAAAAGGCAACAACAACAACAAAAAAAACAATTTGAAAAGCCGACAGGGCAAGTCAGGTTCAGCAGAGAGGCAAAGATGTTGCACAGAAGGGTATAATTCAACATGTTCCAGATTTGCTTCAATTTTCACAAGTGAAGATCAACAGTGAGCAAATACTGCATGCTATTAATTTTAAAAAGAAGCAGAACCTCACGTCAGAATAAGCAAGAGCTGCTTAAGAAGCACTCAAAACAAGATAGATTCAGCTCATAAATTTTTGTGAACCCTCCCTGACTCAGGAAGAGCATTGAAGGTTTCAGAACAGGTCCCAGAAAAAATCAAACATCACACTTGCTCTTGAAAGGAAGCTGTGGGAAATTACAAACCCATCAGTTAAGCCTCATCCTCCCAGAGATTTTAGAAAAAAAATAAACAAATAAAAACCCCAAGTAATTTACAAACACCTACAGGACAAGAGCATGACTGAAAAACTGCTGCTGGAAATACGAGTTTGTCAGTAACAAATTCCAACAAATTAATCCTTCCCTCCTGATTTTACTTTTATAAAATGTGTTTGACCCCAAGTCAGGAGGAGTTTGTCACACTTCAGGAAGTATCTTCAAAATGAAGATCATTACAGCATACTGCAGAGCATCTCCAGGAAATTTGAAATAAAAGGACTGAGCAGCATATTGAGAGATGAGGCCTCAAACACATAACTAGACAAATCAGGAGAAAGTAGCTAGGCAGTAGCTCAGCAAGAAAAGGCTTACTGGGGGCAAAAAAAAGACAAATTACAGTTTTATTTTAATGGGAATGCTGCCCCTAGAAGTCTGGGATAAATATTCTACCTTCTTTGTCAGTGGTGATGTCTCAGCTGAAGAAGTGCCAAAATTTGGGGTTTTCCCAGTAAGAAAGACAGTGGCACACCAGGGAGAGTCCAGATATAAGCAAAAGGGAGAGGCTGGGAAACATTCTTCTAGTCTTTCCTTGTAAAGCCCATGTTCTAAGTCAAGTTTCTCTTGTACAGAAAAGAGTACTTTTCTTATACTTTATCAAGTACAGAAATCCAAACAGTAACAAAAATCTGCCAGAGTACATAATTTGTGAACATAAAGCAAGCACTCAATTACATTCTAAATCAACTTTGGAAAAAGGGGAGGGGGATAAGAGAGGAACTCACCGGGTTAATTAAAAGCTAAGATTTTTTTTTTTTTTTTTTTAGGTATTTTTTTTCTAAAAGGGGCTACTGGGGAAGGTCAAACAATTTGTTTATGTATTTATTTTTATAAAAAGAGCACCAAGCACAGTCCCTAGTCATGCTGCCATCCTCCCTGGAGTGAGTGAGGATTCTATTGTCCTGTTCTACAGGCTCCTTGTTTCTGTAACTGTACAGCTGTGCATAGACTGCACAACTGGTCCAGTCCCCAGCAAAATTCACCCTGGCCACAGGACTGAATTATATTTCCTTCTCTCCCTTCTTCAGCAGACTTACCAAGAACCCAGACCAGGACTGCCAGGGCACTGCACTGCACCAACATTGCTGCCTCCACACCTTTGTAATCTGGGCCACTCATGGTGATGGAGACCACAGCTTCACCCAAAATTTGCCATTAGGGTGAGGTTCAGAGAGCCACAAAGCCTACAGCTCCAGGGACACGGGGACTGGAAAAGGCATTACAAGGGGAACATGGCACTGCACCAACATTGCTCCCACTACCTTAACAGTCTTGCAGAGGACAAAGCAGGTGTGACAAGCCCTGCAGCTCTTCCACATGAATCCCACCTACTGCTCCCCTCTTTGCTGCTGGAGCACTTCAGTGGGGTGGGGCAAGGACCAAGGCTGGTCCTTGCCTCTCCACAGTGCCACTAAGATTGTAAACTGGGGTCTGAGAGCAAACAGTGTTACTGGTCCTGTGACCTGCCCCTCCTCACAGACTCCCAGCTGGTGCAGAGTGAGAGTGGTTGAGATGCAAGTGTCAGTCCACTTATTAATATCCAAGTACAGACTGAAGAATACAGATGTTCCTAGCATTTTCAAGATAGCTACCTACCTCTTTTTATAAGGGTTCAGAATCTAAGTCTTTGGGGCACAATGGTTCTTATATTTGAGCAAAAACCCCAAGTGATGATGTAGAAACTCCAAGCAAAAAACCAGGAGTGCATCACTATTAAAAGATAGCAGAAGGAATGAAGAAGAAATAATAAATGGAATAACTAATACATATTTGCTCCAAGGTTCCCTCTGCACCAATTGGCAAAAAGAATACAAGTGAATCATTAATAATTGAAGGAACTTGAAGACAAAAGCATTTTGAGCCAACGTTAGATGAAAGGATGAAAGAGGGCTGTGATGAGAATTCTGATGATGGTATCATTTGGGTGGGCTGAGAAAGAGGGGGTTATATTTAAAAGAAATGGTTCCTTTGTAAAATGAGAGCAAGCATTCTCGTTACTAATGCAGACAGACTCATCTGAAAGACCTTATTCAGCTGACGGTGTCACTGATCACCCTTTGAACACAAGCTCTCCACTAACAATATTAAACAAGGACAGGAGACTGCTGTAGCAAAATATAAAGTGTCACTTGTTTATACTTTTTAGCCTCATAAATCATTAAGGGATGAATATTAACAAGCATCCAGCCTTCAAAGCTTTTCTTAACTCCAATGATTCTCTGCATATAGTTGATGGGAGCTTAAACTTTCACTGCTTTTAGAAGCCAGCCCTGCAAACCAAGTCAGGCCCAACATTACTAGCAAAGCACAATGGGTATCCCTTCTTAGGAGCAGAATCTTGGACACAGGAATTTCCACCAGTATCTTTAAAGACCCATCAGCAGTGGAGTCAGGCACACTCATGTCTGCCTCTGCTTAAAGACTTGAGTTTTGCACAAGACAATTTCTGAGCAATGAAACTGTGCAAAGAGACAAACAATGGCCATGTTAATTTTCCTGTCTCACTGCCACTGCTCACTTTCTTTGGGGAAAAGATGTTAATGAAAACTCAGTAAGATTGACATTCACTGCTTGTTCATGAAGAGTAAAAACCTGCAACTTTAAAAACAGTACAGAACAAATCAGATTAGACATATTTCCTAGGAGGAGGGAAGAAAACAAAAAAACCCAAAACTGTGCATCATCTGCAGAAAGGAATAGCAGCAACCTGTCACAGACCAAAAGCTCACACTGACAGAGTAACTAACTCCAAATTAACTATTGATATATTCACCCAAAAAGCTATTCTTGCAAACCTTCCCAAGCCCCAGGGATATGGTAGTGTAAACCACAGAGGCATTTTCAGAATTACATTATAACATCACCACAGCTAAAACTGATAGGAAACAACCGATCCCCTACTCTGCAAGAAGTTAGAACAGAAAATGGAAGGGAGCACTACAATATAGCACCATCTGTCTGCAGTCCCACCTGAACCAAAAGTATTAATAAGAGGAGGGTGCAACTGCTCACACCCAGAGGATTTCTTCCCAACATGAAGGCTGCATTTTCTGGTCTGATAGCCTCGCTCAAGTCACCTTCTGCTGTCCTCTGAACATCCTCTCAGCAATCAGCAGGACAACTGGAACTGAAGGAGTTGCTCAATACAGGTAAGCGTGGCAGGACAGATGCAACAAAGCCTGTTCTTGCCTGTACTCTGCAGGTACATGAACAGAGCCACAGAAGTGGAATGGAGAAAATCCAGTTATGAGGACAGGGGGCTTTTTTCGTTATGTTATTTTCTTTTGGCTGGGGATCTCTGAAGTGTAGGCTCACCTTTTAAACTCCTGGCTTTTGGGCACTGTGTTATTTTCTGGAGTCTCCCTCAGATCATTCCTCTTTGCAGATCTTGCTGTGAGCCTGGAAACACTGTGCCATGTCTGCTGTGCCGTGTCTTGGCAGCATTTCAATGAGCAGAGAGGGAGCTCCAGGGACTGTTCATCCCACCCACCTCAGTGCAGGTCTCCCCCAAAGGCACACTTAGGTACCACAACTGCAGAGCCTTCAGTTTAGCTCAGACTAAAAATCAAACCACAGGAAATCTCAAGTACGTTAAACTTAGGATTCACCTCACTTAATAGTAGCCCATATTCACAGGACATGCAAAGTACCTAATATTTTGTATTGCCATCATTAATTATTTTAAATTGTTTTCTGGGCTATGCAAACCAAAAACCTCTGAGCTTGGACAACTGGCAACATCTTTCTTCAAGATTTCATTGCTTAGACACAGCTATAAATCTTCCGCCTGACAGAGCTTTCACAGAACAAGAGATTAGTGGAAAAGGAATGGGTTTTCATTATAGGATTTATTCTCTATTCATTGCATATGTGAGGTTTTTACAGACCAAAATCAGCCTATGTTCATTTGGAAACTACCAATCCTCTCTTCAACTTAATTTCTTACTCTTTGCTATTCAGAGATAAAAATTTGAGGAACAGAGAAAGAAATACTTACTGCACTTCGTAATAAGGGGAAACCATGAAAAGTCATTAATAAATCATGAACGGCTTTACTCATAAAAAAATACAGGGCCATGCCAAACTTACTAGCTTTCACACATAAAAAAGCAAACAAAACATAAGAAGCCTACACCTGCTGCAGGGAGCTGCAGGTCAAGAGTCAGAAAATTCACACCTGGTAGGGCTGCCTTAGCCTTTCTTAACTTGTGATATTTCTTCAGGGTATTTTGATTCTCTGCTACAAGATGTCATCTATTAATGCCATCAAAGGGCTGGGAGCTCTAGAAAAACTCCTATTAATGTTTTCTCAAACAGCATCTCTTTGTTACACCTGAGTGCTGGAAATCATCTGACCTTTGCTGCAACGCTGGGAAACACACTTTTTGTTCCTGCAGCAGATTGCCTTTGCTGATCCTTCTTGCTGGATTTAAGCCACTTCCAGTTGCTGATCCCTGTTTACTCTATCAGGAGAGGGACCTAATAAAAACAGCTTTCTCAAACCAGATTTTCCTCCTGCTGCTGTTCCTCACTCTTACATTCACAGGTTTCTTTTCTCTTCTCTTCTTCAGCCGCCACTGAGAGCAGGTTTCAACATCAAAGAGGCAATTTACCAAAGGAGCATATGCCAAGGTTCAGTGAAAGACATCAGCAGGACAAAAGGGCTTTATCTTCCTTACACCTTTCGGAGAGACTATCTTCTCAGTAAGACAACATGTATACACATGCCCCATCTACAAACTGATTCCTGTCTCCTACCCTTCCCAAATTCCAAAACACCCTGTGACTGTAAAGTTTAACAGGGTCTGTCAACCATTAAACACAGTTAAAAGCTGTGAATACTTACAGGTATTTAAACTTAAAAAAAAAAAAAAGTATGAGCTTATCCTCTGATTTCTGCTCCCTGAGTTGCTACCCAGGGGTCATACCTTATGGTGGGGAAAAAAAATAGCAGCTTCCTCCCCGAACCTCAAAAAGCTTTTAGGCTAAGAAAATGTTGCCTTCTCCTGGAATATTTATATGACTTTGAAAGGTTTCTGTGTTATAAATATAGGAACAAATGTAAATAAATGTAAACTTATTTAAATGTTGAATACAGACATTACTAGCATGCCTTTTCTTCCATCTTATTTCACTTTTTCTTCAACCTGTTTGCTGTAATGTTTAGCAATTCTCTGACTCTTTGGCTTCTTTCCCTCTCTTTCCTCTTCCTGCTGCTTCTTTCCATCTCTATATTCTCTTCCACTCAATTTCCCATCTTTCTCTATCACCCGTGTCCTCAAGGCCCACATCAGTTCTTCAGGTCAGATGCGCTGCTGTGGACAGTGCCCGGCCTTGGCCCAGGCCCCCACCAAAGGCATGCAATCTCCCAGTCCTTCCTAGAACAAGGCTTCCGCACCCTCTGCACACTGCAGACCCTTGGCTACATGCCAAGCAGACATCCCTAGCCAGGTCATCCTGCATGTGATAGAAATGCTCTGTCCCCCACCATGCCCCAAACACACACAGTGTCCCTGGTGCATCCCTCACTGCATTCTTCCATCCTCCAGCTCCCCTCAGCCTCTGCCTCACTTCACCCAAAGTGAAACACGCACTGCTTAACTATCTCACAGTGGTGCCAGGAGACCCAAATAATTACTGCTTTGCATTGTATGCCTCAATCTTCAAGTGAAAGCTGTTTAGTACATGTTCTGGACCCTGTTGTCAAACTGCTTTCAAAAAGTGCACGAGGATGCCATTGGGGCAATCAAAACAGAGCAGTATTTTTTCTCTCTTTCCTCACCTAACCTTGAAGCCTTTTTCCTTCTCTCTTTCCATTCCCTTGAACAAGGGAGAAACCAAGTAGAGGAACCTCTTCTATATTAAGCTATAGTTTATTAATAAGCATACATACATGCCAGATTGACTCCAACATATAGCCAAGACAGAAATAACTGAACACTATTTTATTTTGTTATGCCTTGGTAGAAATGATTTTACACTTCAGTAACTTGAAAAACAAGTCACCATGACCAGCAAATGCCTTCTTCCCTGCAACACACAATCTGAGGAGCAAAGGCAGAGTGCAAAATGCAGGTACCCCTTGAAGATAAAACTCTCCTGACAGCATGTCCCTAATATCCATGCACTGAGCAGGTGCTTGCCATCTGATAGAGAACAAGATAAACAGAAAAGCTTAAGGCTTTTTTTTTTTTTTTCCCTCTCATTTTATTCTTATTCAACTACCAATCCACATGCTGCTGTTTAATTTCTGTGGCTCAAGATCCTGCCCCTTTAAGGGACCAAGAGACTGAATTAATCTTTCATTCCTGAAAAGCACTGGATTGAATCTCCTTATTTCCCCGTGGGTGCACCAAGAGCAGTGACAGCTGATCCCTGACTGCAATGCCCAGTCAATTATTATTATTTTCCTTCTGAAGCCCACAAAGGCACTTCAGGAGTGAAAGCTCTCTCAGTGTGAGGGCACTGCACAAACACCTGCTTAAAAACGAATGTATGAGACCAGATAATGGGTGGGAGGAGAAAAGAGGCTGTAAGGGGCAAAGGAGCTCACTGGAACCAAAAGCAAGAGCCCAGTCCAGCTCCTCCATCTCTGCCCTGACTTCCAGAAACTCAGTAAGAAAAGATTTCCTGCAACCAAGCTTTCTCCCCACATTTTACCTTCCTTAGCCACTAGCAGGGCAAAAGGTTATTTTATTGTTTACATCTTATTTACACTGCAGCATCTTGAAGCCTCAGTCTCAAGTGTACTCGGTACTGCATCCGCTCACACCAAGCTCATCAGCTGCACAGCAAACAAAAGACACCATAGAGATGGACAAAGTCTGTCAGCTGTAGGATGAGCTAGTGCCTCAGCTGGGAACTGTTGATGCACTTTCAGATGGCATTGTGTGACATGGGAACCCTCTGAGGGCAGCAAGATGGTTTGGCTGCCACAAGATACTTCCTTGCACCTCCCAGTCTACGTGGAGGGAAGACATGCAAGAAAGCAACAAGGAGGCTGCTTGAAAAACAGCAGCCAGTGCTGTATGGACTGGGAATAGAGGTAACAAACACACAAAAAAAACCCAAACAAGCAAAAAGCCATGTAAACAAAAAGCAGTCATATCCAGATCACTTACAGATCCTACTGACCTTGGCCAAACAAATCTAATGTATCCACCAGTCTCTCTAGGTGAAAGGCAGCCAAGCTCCTGATGCAGCCAGGTTCCCTCAAGCTCTTAAAAACTGAAAACTAATTATGCCCACATAATTCTTCAAGATAAGAAAAATAGAAAAAGAAAAAAAAATATTTTTTAAAATAGTTGTCTTACCTGAAGATTCAGTGAAATGCCACTCTGGTAAGTGAAGCCCAACCATGCATGAAGGTCCTACTGAAAGCCTGCTTTCCCCTCCGAGAAGTGCCAACCTGAGCAAAGCCTGATGTTAGGGACCAGACTTTGGCAAGAGAGGGGAGGGGTCTCTCCAGGCAAACCCCTCCTATGAGAGCACCCAGCAGGAGCAGAGGCTCCATGGGAAAGGCTCAGCTTTTGCCAACAAAGGATAGATGGTGCAGACCAAATCTCAAGCTGACAAACAGGCTTATCCATTTCCTTGCTGTTTATTATGCATAAGCATGGCACCATCTGCTTTACAATATCCTTCAGAAGGCTGCAGCAGCAAGGAGGCTCGTTCACCATCCTCCTGCTGTGGGGCAGGGCTGAGGCAGGCTGCTCTGTGTGGAAGGAGAAAGGCTGCCCCATCTCTGGGCACTTGTGCTGAGGAAAGGGACCAGGGACCTGGGCAGGGAGGGCCAGCCCCAGGGTATGACCCCAGAAAATGGCTGAGGGAAGCAGCAGAGCGCTCTTGTCCCATGCACACGCACAGTGACAAGTGATCTTGTACCCATCACAGGCACTGCCAGTGAGAGGGAGCAGGGAGACTAGAGTTGGGAGAAAAGTGGGATTTCACCTGTTATCCTGGTGTCACTGGAGCATCACCCAAGCTGGATAGTGCCTCACACAGCCCTGGGCAGCCTGGCTGCTCCACCAGCCTTGGCGAGAGGAAGGAACACACAGTCCTGCAACTTTGCAGGACACAGTCACTACTTTCAAGGCCAATTCTCCTTCTGCTAAGAGGGTCATTTCCCAAAGGAAACTACACTGGTGTCAAAGCACTAAGCACGATTGAGGCCCAGGCCTCTGAAGCAGTCTGTTTACTGATTTCAGAGCTGGGTGGCTTCAAACAAGGAGACATAACAGCCTTAGAAAGAGCACCTTGAGGTTCTCACCAAATACAACAAAGCTGCAAGCTGTAGGGTTGTTCACTGAACATGTGCACATCTCATGTGGTTTTGGGGAATCCCAATATGAGATCACTCACTCATCCCACCCCACCAGTGATTACTGTCATCCTCTCCCCTATACACACCCATCTTGAGTGGTTGGTAAAGCCTCAGAGCAGCCCTGTGGAATCAAGTGCTAGAGAACTTTACATATATAAAAATATATATACATGCATGTATATATGTATACACACACCCCCCCCCACATAACTGTGAAACACCCCATCTGCTCACATTATGACACTTTAAACACATGCAATTAACCAAACTGAAATGGCATAAAGATCTGGATCAGTGTCTTTTTTCCCCGACTCCCACTATTTCCACCGTCCTCTCACCCTAACATATGGAATGCCATATGAATTCCTGAATGGATCTTGTTAAAAGCGGCGCCTGTAAAATCTATATTTAATACAGATTATGGGGGGATATTGTCAGTCCGTGGTGCAGCATTGTTTGCCTTACAAGCTTGGTCTGTCACTACTTCTGGCAAGCCCCACTTCCAGCACTGACAAATGATCTCAAAATTCTTAAGTATTTTTTCTCAGTGCTCTGAAAAATACTCAGTTTTCTTCTGAGTTACTTGGCAGAAATTTTGCAGGAACAGAAAGTCAGGTGAGAGTTAGTCCATTACAGTTTTTCCAGCTTGCTGCACCCTTCTGAAGAAGTAGCTATGGGATGCCTAGCAAGGATGCCCAGTTGTCACTGTCAAAGCTACAAAGTTGGATAACCAAACATCTAGGGCTGTTATCCTGAACTTTCATTAAGTGTCATCGAGACACACAAATCATGTGCTGCCCCAAGAAACAGCTAAGAACAGCCTATACATTTTTTGTCTTCTGGTACAAACTGGGAGGGTACAGCTTTTTCAGCTCCTCACTGAAATCCCCTCCACCCTAGGAAGCCACAACACGGTTGAAGTCTTGGCAGGAGAAATAAGTGGAGCAACTTGGTTTGTTTATGTGCTGATAATTAAATCCTGATGCAAAGCTAAGCAGACGCACAGTAAAGATCCAGCAGCAGACAGACACAAAAATATAAAATCTCATTACAAGGCCACAGCAAGCTCTACCAGGCATTTTAAAGCCAAGGCAGGTCAGGTTGGCCAGGTTATTATTAGCTCTGAGCAGCCCATACATCAGTGTTAGCATACATTACCTGGAATTGCAATGGCTACCAAGAACTGCATTTTCTCCTACCCTTGAAAATCAATTAAACCATTACCAATCTCATCTTTACAGCCAAATGCACCATCAGCAATGCAGACTCAATCCAAAACCAATGTCAGATAAAAGGCTTCAGGTGAGGTCATAAAGAATTAGAGGGAACATGTGCCAAAGGAAAGTGACTTCAGGACAGTAACTCCTTTCCTTTTAACTTACAGAGGCTCATCAGAACTGAACTCCAATGGAAGCATTTTCTTCCACAATGAATTTAGCAATACAGTGAAAAGGAACTCACACACACACAGGACCATGTGGATACACATTTCTAACTGATTCCAGAAAGGATGCTTACATTTGCCTATTAGATGTTACCTGATGAAAAGCAGGCATCACCTAGACAAAGCGAGAGGCTGGGACCAATCCGGAATTTCCAGTTCTGGCTGGAGATGATCAAGCCAGTGGTTCACAGAGCTCCCAGCAGTTAGGAAAGGGAAGCTGGGTGCACTGAAGCAAAATTAAAAGCATTTAACAAAGTAGAAACTGGAATAGATGTGTCATAAACCATTATCAATTACCATGAAACTATTACTTCATTGTAATGTAACACAAATCTAACCCTGCCTCTTCAGGGTACCACCATTTCATAAGCAAAGGCACCTTAGAGCCTCACACAATCTTTTCACGTTTCCTTTCCTCTCAAAGAGAAAGAAATTCCCAGTGTTTCTTTCCTGGATACTCTCTGCAGGAGAGTAACTAAAACTTCAGAAACACTCTCAAGTCTTTCCTTGTGACACTGAAATTTGTTGCACAGCTGTGCCTTCTTGTCTTTCTGCAGCAAAGCAAGCTTTCACCCCTTCCATACAACCTCCCTTTCCACCACTCTGCTCTATAGAGACTTTATTTTGCTTTCCCCGATATAACCAAAGGATTGGAAGTGTTTTAAAGCAGGGCTAGGATCTGACAAGGATTAGGCACCCACATTAAGAAATAGAGAGACCTTGTGCTCCCACAAGAGCTGTCTTCTCATTGGTCTGGTGTGTATTAAAAAAACAGGTTTATACTCCTTATCCAGAGTAGGCAGAGAGGAAAAGGTGGTCAGTGTGGCCAAACACGATTGGGCAGCAGTCCCAGTCAGCATGGGGTCATGAAGGGCAGGTTCTGTTTGAATAACCTGATCTTCTTCTATGACAGGGTGACCTGCTTATCAGACAAGGGAAGGGTTGTGGATGTTGTCTACCTTGACTTTAGCAAGGCCTTGGACAGGGTTTCCCACAGCATTCTCCTAGAGAAGCTGGCTGCTCATGGCTTGGATGTGCACACACTTTGCCGGGTTAAAAACCAGTTGGACGGACGGGTCCAAAGAGTTGTGTTGAAAGGAGTTCAGTCCAGTGGGTCACAAGTGGTGCTCCTCAGGGCCCAGTGCTGGGGCTGCTCCTGTTTAACATCTTTATGGATGATTGGGATGAGGGGATAGAGTGCACACTCAGTAAGTGCGTAGATGGCACTAAGTTGGGTGGGAGTGTCAATCTGCTTGAGGGTAGGGAGGCTCTGCAGAGGGATCTAGACAGGCTTGATTGATGGGTTGAGGCCAATGGCATGAGCCTCAATAAGGCCAAATGTTGGGTCCTGCACTTTGGCCACACAACTCCCAGCAGTGCTACAGGCTTGGGGAAGAGTGGCTGGAGAGCTGCCCAGCAGAGAGGGACCTGGGGGTGTTGACTGACAGCTGGCTGAACATGAGCCAGCAGTGTGCCCAGGTGGCCAAGAAGGCCAACACCATCCTGGCCTGCATCAGGAAGAGTGTGACCAGCAGGACCAGGGAGGTGATCCTGCCTTTCTACTTGGCCTTGGTGAGGCTGCGCCTCGAGCACTGTGTGCAGTTTTGGGCACAGCAGTTTAGGAAGGACATGGAGGTGCTGGGGAGGGTGCAGAGAAGGGCAACTAGACTGATTAGGAGTCTGGAGAATAGGTCTTATGAGGAGAGGCTGAGGGAGCTGGGACTGTTCAGCCTGGAGAAGAGGAGGCTGAGGGGAGGCCTCATTGCTCTCTATAACTACCTGAAAGCAGGTTGTAGTGAGGCAGGTATTGGCCTATTCTCCCCAGTGACTAGCAGCAGGACAAGAGGAAATGGGGTCAAGTTATGCCAGGGGAAGTTCAGGTTGGATATTAAGAAAAGCTTCTTCACAGAAAGAGTGGTGAGGCCTTAGAACAGGCTGTCCAGGGAGGTGGTGGAGGCACCATCCCTGGAGGTGTTCAAAAAACGGGTAGATGTGCTTTGGGAGATGGTTTAGTGGTCACGGGGGTGCAGGGCTGGTGGTTGGTCTTGATGATCTTGAAGGTCTTTTCCAACCTTAATTATTCTTTGAGGCCCAGAGAGACAACCACCAGGAAGGGCCAGCAAGAAATAAACCCCTCAACAATCAGTAGAGCTCAAGAGAGGCAGCATGCTTGAGATGGAGCCCAAGGAGAGACAACCCAGCCTCTGCAGCCAAGACATCAGAGCCGAGACCTTGGTCTGGTAGGTTGAAGCTCTCCCAGCCCATGTGTTCCTCTGGCTCACAAAGTGTAATATGCTTTGCCTTCCCTTTGGCAAGGGGGACAGGGGTAGGAAGAAGGGGCAGACTAATTCAGAAGCTCTTGGCAGGCACATGAGTAACAAAATAAAGGCACAGGTTTTGTAGAGCAGTCTTGCACTGCCAAAAGAAGTCACAAGTGGCTTACTTCAGATTTCAGTCTTCTTTTAAAAAATGTTTTTATTGTTGTTGTTATTATTATTATTAGCATTTGGCAAAAGGAGACAGGAAATACCTTGCTAGTGATGTCTGCTTCTTCCAGCACGAGACAGCTTGGAATGCTGAATGGCTTACCCTGAAAAAGGGAGGACCAAGCTATTTCTGAGCCTCCAACTTCTACTGCCATTTATTTAAGCAGCACTGCAACAAATTTATCTTTTTGCTTTTATCTAATAACTTACTCACAATGAGAACGAATCTTCCCAAGAATGTTCAGTTTTCTCCTCTATTAAATGGACATGGCCTCAAGGAGAGGGGGAAATTTCCCAGTACACCCACGGGTGAAAGTTGAGTTTAATATAACAGGAAAAAGCCTCTGTTCAATAAAAAGCCTTATAAAGAAAAGAATCCTTAAATAATCCTGTCTTTCAGATATGTAAACACAAAACTAGAATTCACTGGTTCATCTGAAAACTTAAGATACATGGTCCCACTGCAGAGTATAAATAGCTGCCAGTTAAACCAACGTGAATGACTTGCTCCCTGCAGCAGCAGAACTTACTGTCTAACAGGTCATCTAATTTTGAAGAAACCTTCTTTTAACTTCTGGACAAAGAAGTTGTTTAGGATTAAGGAGGCCAGAAAACTATTTATGTTACTTTAAAAAAAAAAATAAAAAGACTCAGTTTAGCAATATATAGAGCATCAAATTCATAGAACACTAAGCAAGCCACCTACAATCCTCTTGCTTGAAGTGAAAGCCAAAAACATAGCACTCTCTTTGACAGAAATTACCCCTCCATCTGTTTGCTGCTTCAGGTCAGATTAAATACTGCAGCTTCCTCGAAAGCTAAATAAACTTTACCTAAAGAGACCCTCAAAACACTGACATGTGACTCTGGCCAGTTTTCTTCCTCTTCTGCACATTTTGAAGCCACAGAGTCCTGTGCCACTGCCAAGAGACTCACCACACCCCCTGAGGCAGTGCTTCCTCACACCATGCTGTTGTGCCAAATGCTGTATCTTCATCATGTTACCTAAAAGCAGTTGGATGCTTCTCCTGGGTAGACCCCAGGACCAGATTTCTTCGTATCTGCAAATTGAACTTTTTTCCCAAGTCTGGCTGCTGGCAGAAGCAAGCTCTAGGCTTATGTTTCACCCAGTCACAGCAGGGTCCCATTTGCACAATCACACACAAAGTGGCATTTTATACACTCATGAGCACAAACGGTTTCTAGCATCAAGCAATCTTTAACCCAATAGCCTGATGTCAATGTCATAAGTCAACACATACTCAGATAAATGTATTACTGAGAATGTTTCATTCACATTCTGTTGGAAAACCAGGACTCCAAGGCCTTTGCTTGAAAGCACAAGACTTCTGCCATCTCAAATGATGCCTCTGTAGCTGCTTGTACTGGTTATCAGCTACTCAGTCTGGATGGACACCAGCAACCTCCAACCACCACGCTGCACTCACCACTTTCAACAAGCCAATATTCAGTTTAACTCTCTTACCTGTATCTGTCCTCATTTGCAAAGACCTATCCTTTCTAACTACTGCTAAAAGCTGATGGCTGTTTACATCACTGCATAGAAGACTATTTCATAATATATTGGATTACTGAAGGAACAAGCTCCTTCTTCAAGAACAGCATCACCAACATACCTGTGACTTTAAATGCAAAACTAATCTTAGTAAAAAGTGCCCTTACTTAAAAAAACTGTAGCAGATGCAAGCAAATAAAGCCTGGGGGTAAGAAACAGGAAACACACTTCTTGAGGAAGAAAAGCCAAACAGTTTCTTAAACATTCTGCATAAACAGCTGCTTCAGAAGCAGCTCTCATGTATAAGTGTTTAAGAAACCACCATTATTTCAGAGATGGCATGATGTGCTTTACAAGGCTGCATGCCCAAATTTGCTCTGTTCTAATTTTTTATGAACCACACAAAATTCATGTTCATTCAGTCTTATATCAGCATAAATTCTTGTCAGAAACACAGCTCTGGTAACCAGCCATTTATAGATTGGTATTTCATATCTTGGCCTCACCCACCTATTTTCCTACAGCCATGGCTGACACAAAGGCCAGGCACAGGCTCTATATCGAAGCAGGAATTGCAGGACTGATAGTCATTATTAAACCAAATGAGAAGCCAGTCAATGGACCAAGAGAACCATACTACCTACCATGTCCCATATATCTCTTGTGGTTAGGAGAAAGATAAAAGTGAAATTGCACCACCTACCCAGTTATTCAAGAAGAAACAGAGCAAGAGCTGTGCAACTGCACCAGCATGAGACAACACAGCCCCCCCCAGATTGCTCTCCTCCCTCCAGGACACATGTGCTTCTTCTTGATTACAGAGGATGAGGCTTGCTCTCGAAACCTGGACTCCCACAAGCCCAGATGCTCCCAGTGATGCCACTGCAGCCATATAGACATGCACCAGCAAGGCCTTTCACCCAGAAGAGACATCTCCAGAAGCAGCACACTAAAGTGGCCTTGTGGCTCCCTTTGCCATTTCCCCAGAGCCCTGCACAGGACTGTGAGAAATTCACATGCAAACAGTAAACCTGCCCTTGACCACTTCCACCAATGGCACAGCCACAGCTTCTCTGGGCAGCCTGTGCCAGTGTCTCACCACCCTAACAGCAAAGAATATCTAACCTAAATGTACCCTCTTCCATTTTTAAACTGCTGCCCCTACTGCTACCTGCCCTTGTAAAAAGCCCCTCCCCAGCTTTCCTGTAGCCCCTTCAGGTACCAGAAAGGGCTGGAAGGTCTCCCTGGAGCCTTCTCTTCTCCAGGCTGAACACCACATAGTCTCTCAGCCTGTCTTCATAGCAGACCTGCTCTAGCCCTCTAATCATCTTTGTGGTCTCCTCTAGACTCACTCCAACAGCTCAAATCCAGGTAGGTTTGCTATATAGCAGAAGTACTGTACTTGTTTTATAGAAACACAAGTCTCTCGGTGGCAGCCAGGTGTTCATTCATTTACATGCCCAGCAGAGCTGGTGCCAAGGCTGCATGACAAGCAGCAGGACAGGCACTGGGCATGGCAGGCCAAGATGCTGCAAAGTACCACATTTCTTCCTGAATCACATGCAGTGCTGTCCTGCTTCAACTCTTCCCTTTCCACTTCCAAGGTCCCCCTAAGATGACAGTTAAAAACTCTGATTTGACAGTACCGCAGGGAAATGCAAGGACACAAGCGTGTTATTCACAATCCAGAGAATCTGTCTGCTGAATTAGAAGCAGCCAGAGGCTGAATTCTCCAAGGCAACTTGCTCCAAGTGCTTGATGTGGTCAAGGATAAAGCTGACAGGGCAGAAAAAAAGCTCAGATTTAAGCAATTAATTGCTCAGCCACTGAACTGAATACAGCTGTGGAGAGGACTTCAGAACATCACAAGACATATTTTGGTTTCATTTGTGCACTGGCAGCATCCCCCTCCTCACCTGTGTCCTACTGCTGTAGCCCTGGTCAGTAGAGCTGTCAAAGCCAGTGCAGGCCCTCTACAAACTGCACAGAACAATAGTCATCTTTCTATGAGGAGTATTTGGAGTTTGTTCCCTTTGGCTACCGAGTTTGCTGAAGCAATAAAAATAACTCTACTTCAATAAAGCAAAACCTATACAGAAGGTCTAAATTATCAGGAGTTAAGTTCAGACGATACTGAAGAGAGATATGATAAAAGTATCATATCCAAACATTTACAACATTACTGTTCACAACAGAGAACGTGTGCAGAGGATTTGAAAATGAGGCCTATCAAAGCACTAAAAACCTAAAGCAGTAATTGGAAGACATTTTCTACCAGTAAGGACAGTGAATCAGAGATAAAGCAGCAGTAGAACTGGTGTATGCACCACATCCCTGAACTACAGCAAGGGAACTGGAGAATGAGCTCTAACTTCTGGCTAACCAACTTCGTTCATCCTCCCAAATATTTTTAATTGCAGTTTTGGCAGTGCCCAACTCAGCTGCTTCTCCCTTCCATTACTGTGCTTTTCAATTTAATACACTATCATTTTATCCTGATACATTCCCTCCAAGCTAATATTCTGCTGCTAGGGGCAGCAAAGAGCCTTTCTGCTAGATTTTAACCTTCCATTTTCTGTGAAGTGCAATGCACAATGGGGTGCATATTGCTCCACTGCAGAAAGTTTTAATTCAGAAGCAATCCCATGAACACCTTCCAGGCACTAGCTGGGTCATTTGGTGAGAAAAAGCATAAGAAAAACACTATATGTGCCATAAAAGGACCAATCATTTCTTCAAGCAGCGGGGTGCTATGAGATGACAAGATCTTGTCTCTCTTGCATTGCCTGCAAAAGGACCGGAGGCAGCTCTGTGCCGATTTCACCCCAGCAGGCAGCAGCAGGGCCAACATGGATCTGGCGGGGCACAGAGGCACTTTGGTGGGAAGAACCCCCACGTTGCTCTCCCAGGGCCACCCAGGCACTGCAAGATTGCCATCAGGGACCTCAGCCAGTGTCACATTAAAAGGTACCGTCTGTCCCTGCGCCCTCAGCTCTGCTGCCGCGGGACGGCTCCTGGCGCAGCGCAATCCCCAAGCCCGACAGAGAAGCCCTTTAACGCGCTGCTGCCCCATCCAACCCTCCACCCAGCAAAGAGTTTAATGAGGGCTGTTTTCAAGCAATGTCAGGAGGAAAACAATTATCTTTTTTTATTTAAATGAGCACAAAAAGTAATTGAACAGAACACAGAGGGGTGGGCAGGAGGGAAGGGGAATGCACTGACTTCTCCTCCTGCATGTAACTCTGAGCCTTAGAAGTATGGGGGTGAATATTTCAGTTCAAGGAATACACAGTATCTGAACTGGAAAACTATGAAAAGAAAGAGCAATAATAAAGACAGACACAAAACCTTCCAGCCTTTTTCTTGACTGTTTAGGAGGTTTATTTGGGTTTTGCCGCTCACACCCTCCAAATCAAGGAGAAACTGCAATGAAACTGAAGCTTTTTGTCAAATCACTAGATTTTTTCTTTCTTGAAATGTCTCACATTGAACTAGTCAGGACAACATGAAAAACCTTCTTGTAGGGAGTATGGAGTTAATTATTTGCTCAAAGGGGAAAGATCTGATTTGCCTCCTTCACACCAAGCCTTGGCACAGCTTACATCCTCAACAACAGCACCCAAAAAACCCAATCTTACAACCACTAACAAACTTACAACATTGCTCAGTTGCTCTGTAGAAGCAATCATCTCTTATGATTTTACATTCATATAATCTCTTCACAACTAGAGCTCCTCCTATCATGTGCTCAGCCAGGACCAGGCATCTTGCTGGCACCATCTGTGGAGATGCAGTCCTCTCCCCATGTTTTGTTCACCTGTTGCACGGCCAGACCCGATGCTGTGGTGCCATGTTGAGGGGACACCAAAAGGAGCAAGATGCACCACGAGCAGCCGCTTAAGCACCATCTAGATGGCAGAGCTGCTTCCCAGGAGCTGCTCCCTCCCATGCTGGTGACTGCCATTGCTGCAGCGAGGCAAACCAAGCACCTTTCTAGAAGGGATTAATGTCTCAGCATCAACTTGGCCAAGTAAGGGGGGACAAATGACACTACAGCTCTGCCTCAGCTCAACCAATGCTGAAAAGCTCCTCCTGGTTCTTCTGTTTTCCCAAAAAGGAAGTGCTCCTTTTCATCAACACTTGTGTTGCTCCATCAGCACAACAGTGTTCCACCCAAGCACTTTTGTGAGCAAGCCTATGGTAGGTTACACCTATTACCCCAAAGATTTATTTATGCTTATTTGGATTGCAAGAGGGTTAAGGAAACAGCCGAGAATGAAACAGCTGCATTGTACCAGGTACTGTACACAGCTAGATTATTTATACAGATACATAGGTGTGGTACAGTATAAATGTTTTTGTGTAAAAAGAGCAGGAAAAGCTTATCACAGATTTTCTAGCAACTTCAGAGGCTATTATTTGGTGGGGTAAAAATGTTGCTTTGCATGAGTTATATGCACCTATTTTCACTCAGTGGGAACTGGTGTCGCAAAATTCTTTTCAGATTTTGAAAAAGCTGGTATCTCTCTTTCAAAGTGTTTGCTATCTCAGTCATCATTAAATATTAAGGGCAAAAACTCCAACTCTCTTCATTAATGTAGTGCAAATCAATTTATCTAGACAGAGACTATTACTTAACCACCCCAACTTTTGTTTCAAGCAGCAGATTTCTTATTATTCTAGATTACTTGGGCAAGAGGGAAAAACCCTAGATGTGTCAGAGTCAGCATTTTATAACAGGAGTTTTTGTTTGTTTGTTCAGTATTTATCTTGCTTTAAACCCAAGTAAAATGAAGCTGCACAATTCCACTAAGAATTTTAAGTGTTAAAAGACAAGTATCCCAGTGTGTTTAACATCAGTTTGAAAACTGTTGTAAGAGATGGATCATAAACATGATTTTAAATTAAAAGATTTCCCTCCTATTTTAACTTTTTTTCTTTTCTTTTCTTGTAAATTTATCTGGAAATGAAAAGGACTATTCACAACCTTGAAAAGATGAACTGTCTGGGAATTCTGCCTTACTTCCTGCCTGTATTGGTTTTATACTCAAGGCAGATTTAAATACTGACTAAATTATCCAAGCTCTTCTCATACTATACACACAGTCACCCCAAAACCCACCTCTTTCCCACCACCCAGAAATCACACCTTTCAGTGGTGTTGGTTCTTTTTCCACAGCAAAATATGCAAAAACACCATTTCCTTCACACAATTCTTGTAGCTGCTGAGCACTGCACAAGGTCTTCTTCATCCTCACTTCAGGAGAAACTCCTACAGCATCCTTTGGGATAAAGTCCTTAAACACTGAGTTTACAAAGCATTTAAGCATCTGTATAACTTTAGGCACTTGGGCAATCCATCCTCACTTACCAGAGCACTTAAGCACTTACAGTAAATCATGTGCTTGGTGGCTTTGCTGGCTCAAGGCTTTTATAGCATGTCTTTATAGGACTATCCAGCTTCCAAAGTGCAACTGAAATACTGAGGCAACAGCTCCAGAAGTTACAGACCGAATCTGGCTTCACTTTTTTGATATTATGGTTAACAGAGAGTGTGTGTACCATAAGCCTATTATGTGCAGTACATAAAAAGTTCTGATTGGGATCAGATGTTGTCAGGTGTCACTAACATGCTGTTAAAGAAAATAAATGTATAAGTGACAAGGAACCTTTGGAAAGCAGCAATAATAGTAATCTTTAGGATAAGGACAAGACCAAGCATGATGGGTGTAGCAGTAGGCTCACTACTATGTAACCAAAACTCTGCAAACACCAATGCATCTCTCATCTGCTATAGCTTTCAATTATACATTAGTCCTGGTTTTGCTCTAGTTTATCGACTCTTGTCACCATAGCAACACATCTAAAACTAGGAGATCCTTACTCCTCTCCCTTCCCTTCAATCAGCCAACTTGAAACAGATTTGAAGTCATTTATGTAGCTTTTATTTAGACGTCTCCCCCCTAGACAGATCTCCAAATGCCGAGTTACCATTGGTGCCCCAAACAGCAAGGCTCTGTATTTTGCCCCCTGCAGGTCCCAAGGTTAATGGTCTAGATGATTTGTTTCTGGCATTGATTTCTGCACACAATTTGGGCTGTGTGTAAACTACTTAACAGTTTTCATCACAAGCCCACCAGAGCTATTGGCAGGCTTGCTGCTGATTTAGTTATTGCTGTTCCCACTCATCTACTAATCAAACAAAATAATCCTTAATTGAAAGAAAAAAAAAATATTGAAAAAATAAAAGGCTCTGCACTCCCAGGCATCAGTCTTTGGTGTATTGACCCTTTATCACTTAGGTTTGGAAGTTGCAACAGACTCCTCAATTATCACAACTTCACCAATTATAATTTTTCTTCCTCCAAGATGAGCAATGGTACAAATCTGTATTTATTAACCTCTAAATGCTGTAGACAAAAGAGCAAGATGTTTCCCTTTCAGAGCCAACCAGTTCTGTGTGTACACAGAACGAAAAGCTAACTAGGACATAACAGAGCATTGGCTGAAGAGAAAAATGAGCCAGCAAGAAGTGCAGGCAGGACCAAGCTGTCCTCGGAAAGCACCAGAGGAAGAGAAGACACTAAGCACTTGGCTACACCACCAGTTAAGAGCCTGCTGTCAGATCAGGCTCACCCACCATCCATATTGTAAATCCCTGGCTCATGCTAAGAGGATGCTTCAACCCAAGCTTTCTGGGCAAAGAGATTAATCATATTCTGCATCTTAGCACAGGCCCAGACTATTAATGTGATCTAAATGGCTTTGTCATGGAAAAGGCAAGCAAGCTACTGACAGCCCACCAGCAGATTGGAGAAGGTGGCTCCTCTAAAGCACACTTCAGATCCAGATTTAAAGCCAGGCTCTGGCCAGCCACAGTGAGGCCTGATGTGCCAGAGCCTGTTTCTTATTTCACATTGCAAAACCACCAAGAGCTAAGAAAGGTGCAAGAACTACCATAAAAAGACAACAGTTCCTAGATCACCATGATGAAACATCAACAGCTCAGCTCAGGCCCCAGCAGAGGGAAGGAGAAGGCAAGCAGGAATTTGAGATGAGGTAACTCACAAACTGGAAACATCCAAAATGAAACATGCAGTCAGAAAGCTAAGGAGAGCACAAAGCAAACTACTTTATAAAAAGCAAAAGTCCTCATCCTGGAACAGAATCACAGACTAGTTGAGGTTTCAGAGACCTCTGGAGATTATCTACTCCGAGCCCCTCTGCACAAGCAGGGTGCATTTATTCCTATTAGCAACTATTTATCCAGAAGCAAACCAGTTAAAATAACCCTTTACTCCTGTTTAATTAGAAATGCAATTAAAAAAAACCAAAACCAAACACAGTCCTGCATGTTAATGGGTCAAATGAGTGGATGTTTGCCCTTTCCCACTTGAAAACACTGATTTTCACCTTCATTATAAGTTGCATCGCCAGCCCCTGGCTATACACAGCCCTTAGCTAAACTTCTACCTCATCCTGACCTTGGTATCTGAGGCAGTACTTTGATGCATTCCTCAGGAGTACACTGAAACCAATTTCTGCTACACATAAGAGTATAAGCAAATGAGTCAGCACACACCGAGTGTGAACTTGCGTTGCTCTTTACTCCCTGTTCATTTATGTAGGTGTAAATCAGGAACAATCCCACTGCTGTCAACTGAATTACATCACAGAAATAAAGTATACATAGCCTTCCTAAAGAGAAGATACAGTATCTTGTTTTATAGCATGCATTGAACACTGCATGTCATTATATGCTTCTAAAAACATGAGAGGTTTCTGTGCTATTTATTAAACCCTTCTTGCTATCCTAATACAAGAGCAACACAAAAAGGGAATAAAAGTCTTCTGTACAAGTGCAAACCCACATGTTTTCTGAAGTCCCACTAAAGCTGACACTAACATTCACACCCCTCCTGAAAAAGTGGTGCAGAGAAAAAGAAACTAGAAAAAGAAACAAGAAAAAAGAAACTAGAAAAAGAAAAAGACAAAGAAAAAGAATGCAAGACAGAAGTCGGAAATGCATAGCAGGTAACAAAATGAAAAGCATACAGCCAGGACTGTGGTTTTTAGAAATCCAGGGATCAGCATCCCAGCTTCCTGCCTGGGCAGTCTGATCGTGGCAAAGAGAACCTGCTTTAGCAGAAAAGTCTCCAGCAAAGAAATTGCCAGCAAAGCTACCCCTTCACCAACTGCCCCATGCATGCCAGGGAAGCAAAGCTATGGCTTGCATCCTTGCTGCAAATCTCAGCTCCTCACATGGCAGCATCACTGCATTCCTTGCTGTGAGACCATGCATCAAGTTGAAGCGGCCCCTTGCTGACCCTCAGAGACCCTTTTCCAATCTCCTACCTGGGAAGTGTCTTGAATCTTTTCTTGCTTTGCATGAGTAGAGGACAAGAGAGATGCTTTGAAGAGTAGAAATGTAAGATAGGACTCAGTATTATCACACTGAAAGGGCAGCTGCCTACAGGCCAGAAACTGGTTAGATAAAACAAGCTGTTCAGGTGAGTCCTTGTGATATCAGCTTGATAATGGTTTCTCACTTTTGAAAGGCACCAGGAGCTTTGGAGAATGCCACCACTCAAGGCCTCTGATGTTTCTCAGTTAGTTGAACCAGCGCTAATAGTATTGCAGCCCTAAAAGCATTGCCATGAACTGGCTTCCACCCACAGAAGGACAAAATTTCTTTCCCTCCTCTGATAATTCTCAAGCTCCTGAAGCTTGTCTACACCTGCATCCATAGATATCTCCTGGATGGATCCTGTATGCTTCATTCCTCTGCCTCATGGAAAACATTTAAAATCGGAGCAGGAGCGGGGCAGAATTCTACAGCTCAAATCAGTCTAAAGACAAGCAAACGCCCTGCATGTTTAAAAATACAAGAATAATATGGAACAGTTTAGTTTTGCTAAGGAAAATTGTACATATGAATATGCACACACTCCAAGCCTGTACCATCTGAAGCTTCAAGTGTCTGAGCTGCAACTGGGAAGGAATTCTCTCTTTCATCTGGTATATCGTTAAACAGCTGTAGAATCCCTCTCTGGTAGTACAATTATTTAGAGAGATGTGATCTGGGTTACAAGAGAGGGATTTCAAAAAGAAGTTGTGTCCTTCCTAAGCTCTCAAGAACCCTGTGGATAATATTTGGGATGCAGACATAGCCATACTGGAATGGACCAGTGTTTCCTCCAAGCCTGTATCCCACCCCAGACATAGTGAACTCCAGACATTGTAGTAAATTGTCTCCATTTAAAATTTTTTTGCACATTTTGTTCCATTCACTCTGCAGGTTCAGAGTTCAGTAACATCCCATCTGCACAACCAGAAACCCAAAGCAGAAGGACTTATAAGCAGACAGCACACAGCAACATTCACACATAAGAGTTCTGGCCAAAGCCTAAGAAAACAGGTCTTATGTAGGAGTGTAACTTTAATCACATATATAATCCCCTAGAGTCTACTTATGGGCTTGAAAATTAAGACTGCACTTGATTCTTTTTCTGGAGGAAGGAAGCTTATTATTTCCTCGAGTGATAGAAAATAGTAGTGTTCCAAGGTGACTTTATTTCCTTTATTATTTAATGTCGACATTCCTCAGCTTAGTGCTTAAAAAATAAATACCTTTAAACAGTCCACCTGCTGCAACAGCTGTACAATTGAGTCAACATTTTCCAGTCATCCATGGTTATTTAAATTCAAAATGAAATCAGATTAAGAACACAACAGAAGCAACCATGTTTGGAGTTCAGAAATAACAAAATAACAAAAAGCCTCTCCTGTTCTTTAAGATATTTTCAACTCACAGCAAAGTATTCATTGTTAGAATGAAAGTGAATGAGGCTGCCAGCCCAAAGATAATTTACAAAACAGTTCATGGAAGAAAAAAAAAATATGGAGGAGGGGATTCAGAACAGAAATGCCATCTTGCTCATAATGATTGTTTCTCTATTGAATAGTTTCCATTAGTGAGGATGATTCACAGCAAACACCACTGCCAGCCTACCCCCAGCAGTATTTAGTCAAAATGATGTTGCAACTCTAAGGAATAACATGCAGTAACTGTATGATTTCCTGCAATGAAATGTCAGCCCCGAGCCCAGAGCTGTTGCTGTGAAGGCTGTGGCTGTGCCTAATGGAGACCAGAACCGCTCCCCCACCCTCCAGTAATGCTTCAAAGCAATGGTGGCACCTTGACAAGAAGGCAGAAGTCACATGTCTTCTCAAATCTGCCAGTCTGATGATTTGTTGTCATTGTAGCACAAAAATGTTGCCAACATTTCATACGAAAGGTACCATTTCAGCACACATTTTTCTAACTATAATTTATTTCTTCAAAAGACATGGAAGCATTTGTTCACTGAAGGTTAACAAGTGTCTTAGTGGCGTAAAGGACCAGTACCCAGGAACCACAGGAAAAACCTGAAAGCAGTTTGACAAATGCTCCCCCTTTCCAAGATCAGAGGACCAGATGTGCTCATCCCAGAACAACCAAGTTAATAAATATTTAAAACACAATCAGCAATCATTCAAGGCACAAATGTAAGGAGAGGGAACTGCTGCTAGGTCAGACTTGTACCAACTATGCTTCAGATGTTAAATGATTCCTGGGGCTAAGTTCTCAGCATCTTTTGTCAAGTTACTATCTACTGTAAAGAAAGCAGGGATATTCATCTTCCTAATCAAATATCTAATCACCCTACTGTCGGCATGAGCCAGGGCAACTGTTTGCAAGCACTAAAATGCACATCCACAGTCCTTTCATTAGGAAACTCACCCTTTGCCCTATGTATATGCTGCATTCTTTTGGCATTTTGCTTCTAGAATGTGCTGCTTGCTTGGACCAGTCAAAAAATGGGATTTGCAAAGCTAAGGGGGGCCAAAAAAAAAAAAAAAAAAAAAAATGCTCGAAGGAGGACCAAATCTTCTCCAAGTAAACAGTAACTGTCATAGCATTACATTGCTTACTCCCTTTTTATTTCTAGGAATCTGACTACCAGAATGACTTTCAAGAACAGTTTCTAACATCACAAAACTGTATCTCCAATCCAGTCTCCTGCATGATGTTAACTGCTTTTTGAAAGGTTCCCAGACTTCTGAAGTCTTGGGAAAAAGTTCAAACAGACTGAGATTGGTTTTAAATACACATATGCCTTGCAGCATGACATTTCTGTAACTGCAGCCAAGATTTCCATTCACTTTAATGGAAAGTGACTGCTTTAAATTACTCCCCTCTCACATCCCTACCCTCCTGCACTCATGCTTGGATCCCCTTTAATTTCTTCACTCTGCCTATAATTTCTGACCTCCTCCACTGGCACCAGGCTTTAGACTGCAGGATCCCTCTCACACTGTCAGTTTAAGTCTCCCCAGCTTTATTTACTGGAGCCAGGTGGTTATAAGGCCTCAGGCTGCATCTACAGATCTGTGCTCACAGTTCCATATTCACATCAGTAACATGGTACATCAATGTAAGTGTTTCTATCGTCAGGAAGAAAACAATTTTGACTACAGTAATACAGAATTACTTGGACCTGGCTTTAACTTAGGGAAGATAACCAGCAGCCAAGGCTTTGCTCTCATCTGCTCCCACCAGGTGTTGATGACTTGATGTGGCTCAAAAACTAAAAATCAAACGTGATCAGGATACACCTTCACGGCTTGTGTTGGTGTATTTTAAAAGTCTAGCCTGGCTGGTTATAAGAACCATTATATTAACAGATCACCAAACACAAACATCTTTTTTAATTAAAAAAAAAGAAAAAGAGAAAAAAGAAAAAGAAAATAGGGGGGAGGAAAAGAAAAAAAAAAAAAAAGGAAAAATGTGTTAAAAATAGAACTGGCTGGAAACCAGATTCCACAAGAAGAACTGGCTTACAGGAAATTGCCCTCATCAGTTACTAGATGGGAAATTTTTTCCCATGTATTACATGGATCATGCAGAGACAGGATGGTTTTACACACACTCAAAAAAGCATATTATCAAAAGACAACCTAGCTTTCAATCGTCTGGTGTTGGAGAGGAAGGGAATGAGAAGCTGTTCCTTTTCAGTCCATCCCAGGAAAGCAGAAAAGGATCCCAGAAGTTGCTTTGTCCACTGCATTAGCAAGTTTCCGTTACTGAGTTTTAAATTAAAAACATTGAAATGTTTCAGCCAACATAAAGCATCAAAACAAAGTCAACAAAACAGTGACAGATACACTACAAAACAGAAGCGTAGGGCCCCTGACTTCAGTGGTTCTACTCATCTGAGGGACCATTATTCATAGTAATAATGTCTAATTTCTTCAGGTTTTTACATGCTGTTTAATTGCAGAAGTATTATACCTATTCTCACTGTGCCACTCTAATTGAGCTTAATAGCATATTACTTAACAAGGCCTACAGCTACAGGCAAAGTTTACCTACTGCCTTTTAATACAAAAATGTTATATTTCCTAACCTACCAATATGAGTGGTTTTGTCCCAAAATGAGCAAATGTTTGCACAAATGTGGCTGCTGCTGCACGATGGGGTCAAAGCCACGAATGAATGAACAGCTAAATCTCCTCCCAAGCAGACAGCTTTTGTGATGTGCAATCATAATCACAATTTGGCTCTATTGCCTGGCTAGGATTTCAATCAGCTTTTACTTGTTACCCCTCCATGCTCTGCAGGCAGTAAACTGTAGGCTTCTCTCAGAAAAATGCCTACCTATTCACTGACAATTTGTTTTTGTTCATGAAACCAGTTCTGTGAACCACAACGCTCCTAATACACATGTACAACAGCAGGCTTGCCCCACGGTTCTGCAGCACTGGAAGTGTATCATTAGCCCTATTTTTATACTGCTTGAGGTTGCTCGGAAAGTCAACAGCAGAGCTGGGTTTTGAGAAAAGTCCACTTGAACACCACTTTATTTTTCTGTTGGCCATGCAATCAACATGCACAGAGATATTGTGCCGTTCTCTGCCCTATATCACAGTATCCAGAGCCAGTCATGCTCACAACACAGAGTAAACTTGGGATCAATCCTGCTATGACACTAATACAGACCAAGAAAAGCTAGGACTGTTTTCCTCCACTTGCTGAGCTTTCTACCACCCCACTGCCCCGTGCTGTTAGGCCGGTTCTATAATTTCCATTATGTGGCTCAAAACTATTCCTAGAAGAGTCATTCACCAGCTTATACTAGGGAACTCCCCCAGACCCAGCATCTTTTTTCCTGTACTCCTTAAGAACCATGTTCTGCCCCCCCTACACATAGTAACCAGCACCTTCTTCCCCAATCGCTCCCCCTGCTGCACCACAAATCCAGCACTGCAGCAGTTTGGCTCTTGCACAGTAGCAGAGCCACAACGGACCCGCAACAGTGCTGAATTGTGGAAGCTAGCTGGGCTGCAGCCACAGATATCAAAGCCAAAATGTGGATCATAAGAAAGGACTGGTCTGGGGAAGACATTATATGAAACCACAAAATTTAAACATGTAATGCTTTAAAATATGTGGTCTAGGAAGTCCAGGTAAGTTGTTGGATTCCCTGCACAAACGGACAGGCCAGATGTGGCATTACTGTTACCATCTGGTATACTCACTCCCAGAACTATGCAATGGTTAAAACTTACTGTAATTCAGAAGTTTGATTTTGAGGACACTTTTATGCCTATTTTAGATCCTTCATAAGACAACTATGCATCAACTGCTCCTATATTTATCCAGCAAATATCTTTTTCCATTTGTATTTTAAAATAATAAGATTTCCAATAAGAATCCCTGTATATGTAGAACTGTGTTTTTCCCCAGCACTTGCCATGAAATTAATGTTGAAAGCTCAGAAGACATAACTCGGGGTATAATCATGTTTGATAATGGAAATCTACCACCCAGTAGCTATCAAACAGAAAAGGGGATCTGAAAGTTACTCTTAGTAAAAGATAATTTAAAGTTCTAGAAGTTCAAGACACTACCTCTCCCTTTATCCTCCACCAGTATTTACAGCTGAGACCAGCATCCATGACAACATGCTTTTATCAAAGGTGAGGCTGAACACAGTGCCTCTCTCTGCCACAGAGCCTTTAAAATGATTTTGTACCCTGCTCATCACATCAGAGGCTCTTCCCAGACTGCAAGGCTCCTGTTTGCTAGACTCACCTTACTCCTAGGGGCAAGTTGTCTTTGTTCCTACATCATACATGGCAGCTATACGGACACTATAAGGTACCGTAAAGTACAAAAAGTGTTAAAAACAAAGGTCATGAAGTTTTTCACTGGTTCTTTACATGCAGGTCATGCTGTACTAACTTAATGACAGCAAATTCTCCATCAATTCAAACCAACACATAAGGAATAGCCAGTCACTGTCAGCCCCATTCTCCTTGTCAGGGACAACACCAGCATACATCACCTCTGGAATCACATCTGCAGGGAGTTCTGGCACTGCCCAGCCCTGTCCTACAGCATGGCTCATTTACCTGGCTCTGAGCACTGACCTTACAGTTATTTTTATTTCCTAGCTGCTGCACTCCCTGCAGCTTGCACTATCCCCCATATAACCTCACCATGTTAAATAGTCTCAGCCTGTGCTTTGTGCTCAAGCCAAATTGTCATCTGCACTACTTGATTTGGTGTAATTTTCTTAGATTTTGTTATTCCTGCCTGAATAAGCCAGTTTTCATTTCTGCACAACTTCTATTTTTAAGTTCTTATCCCTACTTAATGTCTTTTCCACCCTGTCTCCTTCAGCACCCAGAAAGCCTACAGACACCTCAGCAGCCAACATGTTACAGGTAAGAATGTCCCTGCTATTTGCCCATTTGTTTCAAAGCAAAATGCTGCAGCAATCTCTGCTCTGCCCTGAGGAGCAGAAGACAGGTCATGCCTTCTACTGTTTACCTGCAGATAATCCAAGCAATCTTTCCTGTTCAATTTGCAATCAGCACTGAAAAGTCCTGCAGTTGAAAATCACGTCCCAACACAACGCAGGACAACCACATTACGTGAGAGGTAAGAGACACAGTCACAGGGGCTCTGTGGAGACCCAGGGCCCCATAAAATACACAGATGCAACAGGAGATGCACAGGAGGCAAGTGCAGCTAGCACTCATCTCCTGATAACCTACCAACCCACCCCTCCACTGATCACTGGTGGAGAAGAGGGTCTTGCAGCATCCTTTTTAATCAAGCAGATATCAGAAAACATCTCCCAAGGAAGGCAAGATTTAAACAGGAAAATCAAAGACAGTTTTAAATTGAAGTGGTAGATGTGACACCTCCCACGCAGAGTCGACCGGCACATGTATTGAAAGACACGGAGTTCATGTAGCACTACAAAACTATGTAGCATATTTGCAGACAAACTCAGAGCTGAAGAAAGAAGCCCTTCCAGAAATGCAAGCACTGACATTTTACAGGCTGCTTCTCAGGAACATGGATTTATTTCACAGTTAAAATATTTTCAATTTGCCCGGGGAACAGGCCAGGAGCAATCTGACCCGACCAGGTCCCAAGCCCTTTCATTAGCACAGCAACATCACCTTTGCTAATTCCCTGCTCAAAGGAGTGTATTATCAGACTCCTAAGGTAGATGACAGCCTCCTGAGATCTGTTGCTCTTGTGAAAGTTGATATGAAAAACATGCTATGGGCAAACATCTGACATGTTTGCACTTGCAAATGCAAACCCCAGACTTTCACCCCAATTCCCCATGTCTTCTGATTCCAGTAGTGCCACTGCTGAACTCATACCTAATTCTCAAATTCCAACTGCCATATGAAGATAATTAGGAAACTAATACTGGTCCCTGATTGAGGCAGACATAGTCCAACAGAGAGAGGGCAGTGCCTACTCTGCACCACCACAGAGCAGGACGTACTGACCATCCCTTAGCCTTGCAGCCAGGGTTCAGACACACTGACCTGGATGCAGGCTGAGCCAAGCTGCCCTCTCTGGTAGAAGGTTCTGCGAAACATCAGCCCCTGCTCCAGCCCCAAAGACTCCAAACTGATGTTTAAAACAAAAAAGTATCCCACTGCTTTTTGAAAACTTCTGGACCAGCTCTCAGTTGCTCCACTTTGTCTAAACATCCCTCTTTTTTTCCCCCCCTTGCAAGAGCAAGTTTTATCCACAAAGTCATGCACTTAAAAAATGACCTGAACACATAAATCCCAGCTGCCATGCACAGGCACATGATTCGCAACCTCAATAAAGTTGTCTGAGGCTTGCCTACTGTCTTCTGCACTGACACTAATTCTAAAGATTAAAAATGAGATGCAGATAGCTTCTTCTACAAACATGCTCTGGAACCTTCATGAGAGCTGGGTGACCTTCAGCTTAAGCTTCCTTTACCTGCAAAACATGCACCATACAGGCAAGTTGCTACCCTTAGCACTTCTCATACATCTTTCTGTAACTAAGCTGAAGTACAGCAAAATACAAAACCTGTTCACACTCACAGAAAAGCTCCAAGATCCCACATCTTCATAATGTCAGTGTCAACAGATAGAGGCTGGAGAAAAAAGCTACTGGAAATACTGTACAGAACAGAAGCCTTCTTAAGGCAGCCCTTAGCCTGTTGCTTATGGGCAGATACTTCTACTGCAAAATTATTTTATTTGTTAATGATTAGCAGTGCTGTAGAAGCAGACTAAACACTTCAAACTCAGCTCTAGATTTGGGTTTGAAATATCCTTTAAAGGAAAGGTGCTCTCCCCTGTGCTGCACTTCTCTATTCACAGTGAGACCTGAAAGCCATTTTAAAAAGGGAGGTAATTACCCATGATGGGCAGGAACAAACAAGCCAAGTTCCTGTGCTACAGAACTTTCACGAGACTTGCTCCTTCCATCTCACACAGTGACAGATGAACAGTGAAAACAATTTTACATCTTGTTCTGTTGGCACATGAGACACCTAATAAATCCCAAGATGTATAAAACACCCAGAAGGCGCCTTTTTTCTGATTCTTTTGGCTGCATAATTACAGGCTGTAGTTACTACACTCCCGCTACCTCCCCCCTCTGCCCTTGCAGAAATAATAGGGCAAACAGTATCAAACCCACAAAAGATACCAGGGGAAAACCTGATTGCTACATTTTGTGTAAATACAGGACATCTTTCAGGCATCAGTCTGGCTTGTACAGGATCCGGTACCATTCCTTCCAGAATGGATTGATCCTAGTAATTTATTTTCTTAAATGGTTTATTTGCATAAGGCAGTGAGACAGCTGATAGGAGGCACAAAGCAGCAGCAGGTGCTGCACTGATCTCAGACCTCACTGCAGATTAACACCAGCAGAGATGTGTATCCTGAAGAATACATAATTGCTGTTCATGGATCACGACTATTTTCCCAGCCCCAGTACCTCATTCTCTGCCATGCACAAAAAGTGCTTCTTTTTCAGCCCCAGACAGCAAAACTAAAGGCTCCAGAGGGCCTAAAAGGGGAAAGCAAACACTCCTGACCCTCTTGGCAAAGTTTCTGATGGATTCAGGAAGGCCAAGCTTCACTCAGGAGAAGAGCTAATCCCATGAAAAGCAAGAAGAAATCATGAAGACACTCTGCTGTGTGAAGTCTTCCCAACCCTTTGCACTGAACCAAAGCTGAGGTTCCTCAAAGCTGGGTCCTTGCACCATTTCTGTGACTGGCTATTGTTCTAATTTGTTAGGCCTTACATTCCCAGACCTGACTCGTCTGACCAAACAGAAAGCAAACCCTTCACCATATGCTCACTATTACTGCCAACCTGTGAGAGGAGCATTAAGGAGAACAGCATCAAGAAAGGCTTTGCTGTTGCTATGTTACAGATGTTGCTCGATATTTTCATTGTCAATTTCTTGAGACTCAAGAGCCTATATATGCTGACTGTTATGAATGCATGTGGGTGCAAGCCTATTAAAATCAATGGAGCTACAGCAATTTCAGAGATAAATAAGCATCTGCCCCTGATGCTTTGAGCATTCTAGCACAAACACAACTTATACAACTGTATTCTGACACGAAAAGCCTAAGCACACCAATCTTCAGTTCCCACTCTGGCTTATTATTAAAATACGTAATGGTTAATACAAAAATACTGGGAGAATCAGTCAGAATTGTATTTAAAAGTCCAAGCCTTCAAGGTGAGTTGCCACAGCTTACACATGAAACCTGCCTCTGTATTTGCTTGAGAAAAGCAATAGCTTTTCATCCAAAGCAATAGTTTTCTACTTGATGCATTGGGGTCCATATTTTCTCCTCCTGTACACACTGCAACGTGCCTCAGATGACCTTGTTCTAATTAGAAACAAAATACAAGTTTATACATGTATTCATCCATCCTGATACTGTTTGCACTGTGGAGCTATTTCTTAGCTGTTAAATCAGGATAAGCTGTTAATTAAGGTGTGCAGTGGAAACAGGCACTTTGATGGAACAGACAACAAAGCACTGCATGGGGCTCAAGAGATTGGAGTCTGATCCAGGCAGGGCGGCAGACTTGCCTACTGTCTGCAGATAATACTAGTGTCTTGAGACATGCCTCATTTCTTTGCATGCAAACTGGAGATACTAGCACTCCCTTTGTACTTCAGGAATGGATCTCCACAGAGGCTTGCTCCTCTTTCACATACTGTCTGCCTCAGCTGTGGAGCTAAACACGGCATTTTTCTGGCTCTTAAACTCGCCCACCAGACACAGGGAGCCAGGGCAATGACACAGGGCTGTATTTTGCAGTCTGTCTGATACCAGGAGTTCAACCTCATTGGCAGCGCAGGTTTTTTTTGGAAGCAGTCAAGCCCTGCACCTTTCCATTCACCTCCCATCCCACCTCCACGGCAGGGATTTTGGGCAGGTACTGTTCCCTGACTGGTGTTTTTCCAGACCAGACCCAGGTTCAAAAGCTTTTCCCCAATACAATCAACCACAGAGCTTGCCTCGCACCTGGCTCCTAACCCCACTGCTTACATTCCTAGAACCTTTTCTTAAGGATGATTGTAATTTAGTTCAGCAGGTATCTCAAGGGGGCTGGAAGGCAAAAAGCTCACAATATTGTAGATTTCAAATACAGCACCACTGTGATGCCTTGTATCTTCCCTAGCTCTGATCTTTTGATTCAAATAGTTGGAAAGAGCAGTCTGAGTGTGATAGCTCACCAAAGAAGCACACAAATCAGTTGAATTCTTGCCTACAATCCTGTGCCAGAGAGAAATCTCTCCTACAACTGCACTTAGAAACTGAGGATTGGGATTTTCACATCTTTAGCCACACAGTTCCCTTGACTCTGGTTGAGAAGAGGTGCCTTTGGAGGCTTCAGCTCAAAGCAACCACCACTACAGCATCAAAGTGAGATAATGGCATTTATATCAGGGTTAGCAACATGAAGCAACATGTTGTACAGCATTGGGATTATAACTCTATCTGGCATGGCTAAAAACAGCCAAGTGTAAACAGCCCCCTGTGCAATAGCAGTTAAATAAGGATGAGGGTAACACAGCCCTCTAAACAAGTATTTTCCTCTTTTTTGGTTCTGAGGCCCCATGCACACCCAACTGTCAACTCATCAGCTAACATTGCCCACATTGATTCAGACTGTGTTCCTTAGAAGCACAGGGCTGACTTTATTTCATCAGGATGTGAACACGCCACTCCTAAATAGAGTAGGAATTATAAACCCAATGACTTGTCAAAGTTATTTCAGCTATACACACAAGATCCAGAAGAGAGGTAACAAAAGACACATGATTTTTATATCGTAAAAAGTGTTACATGTTTAGTTCACACAGCACAATTACCAGATTATTATAATAGTAAAAAGACCAATCAGTTCAAAGTAAAAATGGAGAGGTTTCATATACATTGCTTAGACAAATAAGTTGAAGCTCAAACAAATGAACTGAATTCTACAATCCACCTTTCAAATTCTGAAAAATCAAGAACTTATACAATAGCTTCCATTACTCCCATATGCTTCCAAGATGAGAAGCAACACTAAAAGTGATACTGTAATTCCTTCAGATCACGAGGCATATTTATGCTTGCAGCAGTCAATAACTGGGAGAAAAGTGGCTGACTCTTCTCAGGACTGTAATCTCTCTTCTCTCAGAATGTTATCCCTTTTCTCTTACAGACCTGGACACATGGAAAATCTGACATTACCTTCATGGAGAGCTGCAGCAAGACACTCCAAACTGCCCTATCAGATCAAATACCTTTAACCCTGGTTCTGTTGTTGCAGATACCAGTGAAAAAAAAAAAACTACAAGTGACTTTATGGGAGAAAGGAAAGACTCCTGACATATATCACCTGTTGAGCGGTAATGGTTCCAGAAGCATGTGCAGACATAAGGAATGGAGATAAAAGTCTATGAACAGGATATGAGTCGTGACTGTAAGTAACAGAAGAGCTTCTATTTCTGAGTGCTACACACTGAAATGCTTTCTCTCCACCAATAACAAAGCACACTCAAGTCATAAAGGCATTACAGCCACTATACTCAAAGGCTGTAAGTGAAGCAAACCTTGTAGATAGAGATAAAACCTCCTACAGCTGGGGGCCGGAGGGTGGGTGGGAGGAAGACAAGAAAAGCTTTCAGGAATAGAAACTTTTATCCAGCCCTTCACCACTCACCTGCAAACTTGCCTGTTTTTCCTGCTATATCAGATAATCTCATAAAGGATGTTTTCTCTCTCTGGAGAAACTTGTCTTGCTTAATTTTAACTTTTCAGGTTAGAATTAAAGGGCATAATGTCTCTTTAATACTGTCTCAGAAGATGTCACTGCTGTGTTACAAAGGGCCTGACTCCTACTCCCATTGAAGTCAAGAACAAAACTCCCACTCATCTATGGAGAAGGGTCTAATCAAAATTGTTATTATCCTACTAACTCCCAGCCTCCTAGTATGGCATGCAGGAGGTAACAAGGGCTATGTTTTTACCCATCTTAATTACTAAAACAAACAAAAAGCCAAAAAAAACCCCAAACAAACAAAAGTATTGTAAGAGCTGGTCTAGCAATTTATTTCACATTAATTAACTGCATCAGAGAGTGTTTGAAGATTTAGCATTAAGTAGAAGCAGACACTTGCAGCTCTTCAATATGTTGTTTCCTTTTAAAAAAGTTGTGTACCACCTGCTCATTCCATTTGCTATTTTTTCCTGAAGACATTGCTGGCAATGGAATTAGGCATTAAAAAACAACTCACAAACACTTGGTTAACTAACTAGCACTTGGGAGCTGCTGGCGTCAATAAGAACAACTTCCTCAGAGACTCCCTCAATAAATATTTTTCTGGCCCTGCCTCTGGGTTTCACATCTGGTGTTTGGTAGAACATTAACTCAAGCATTTGCTACCACTCAGAAAACTTCTGCTTTTTAAACTCTGCACTTTATACATCATATGTCATCTCAAGCAATGAAAAACAAAGTGGTCCTTAAAAAGATAATCTATTTTTGTATATTCTTGATCTAAGGCTTTACGTTATTTGAGTGGGTGGGGTTTGGAGATGTAGTCTGAAAGTTCAGATGTACCCAGAGTAAAAACAAGCCAGTTCTGCTATGCAATATTGACACACGTGCTGATTTCAGTAGAGCCATGGCAATTAGAAATCTGGTCCATTACACTTAATACTGCCAGTAGAGCTGCTCCAGAGTCACATGGGTGTCAGCTGGTTTGCCTGTACTACTAGAGAAAAAAAATAGTACAGCTCTGGGAACTGTCCCCACCATACAATCATGTTCTTCATGTGAAATATTCTGATAAGATTTTAAAAGACATTTTTCTTGTGGTTTTTGGTGGTTTTTTTCAGATTCTCAGTAAAACACAACTGTTGCACTTGTATTTCACATTTTGTTTTGAGGATTTGCATTTTATTGCCTTGGAAGTATGAAAAATTAGGTAATATTTAGGTTCAATATTTGCCTGAGCTTGCAGAGACAGGCCTGAGACAAATGCTCTTAGTTTCATTCCTTTGTGAGAGATACACTAGTGCTATGTGCTGAGCAAGAATGAGAGGGAAGGTGCTTTGGGGCAGTCCAGAAAGTGATGCAACAGTTACACCAAGAAAGGGGTGAAGATTTTTTTTCTGTGACATTATGTGAGTTGTGGACAAGGTTCAGAGAGGGTTTTAAGGAAGGTAATCAAGACAAATGGGAGAGCTGAACATTTAGTGTGCTGTGAAAAAGTAATATGATCTGAACATGCTTTAGATTCATCCAGAAGAAGATGAAAAGATATGCAAGTATCAGACAGAAGAACTAAAAAAAAATATTGAAGTTTTAAGTGTTTATTCAGCCTTGATTTGGGGCTGTGCCTGCAGTCTGCACATACTGTTTGATAAGCTTAATAAAATAGAGTTTAGGCAACCAATTATTTAATTACAATAAGTTTTTTTTGCTCTCTGTTTATGCACAAACACCTCTTCTCCACAAGATAAATTGTGAGCAGCTCAAACTCAGCTCAAAGTACCCATATTCTGAGTACAGGAAGAACTGGATTACTACTCACTTCTAAAACAGATAGGAGATTACCTATCCCTTTCAGCCAACAGCTCATCAGCCTGCTCCAACTCTCCTGGTTACTGGCATTGCTGTTTGTGATGAGCTTTTGGTAAGAGTAGACAGTGCATTTAATATGTGCCATAAAAACCCTGAAGCACGGACTTACACCAGTGAATTAAAATGCAGAATAAACTCTACTCAATTTCACTGTTGCTCTTTGTGAAAAGTGCCCACCACACAACTTTGTCTACACTTTAAGCTCAGACCCTCAAATCCCTCTCTTCCACTGGAATTATTTGGCTTGGTCTCTTCCTGGCCATTTAACTTAAAGAGCCTTAAATGGCTCTTCCTGGCCATTTAACTTTTTGCATAATGAACTATGTTCAATGACACACAGAGGCTGACAAGGAGTAGCTAAAGGAAACATCTTGCACACTAATATCAAAGATGGACGAGGATTAATACTATAAGCAGTACCCTGGCAGTTTCATTTCAAGTATGTTGACAACTGGAGACTTGCTGATAAATTTTCACACCTCACCTGTTTCTCTCACTGCCTTTCAGAAACACATGAGACAAGGCTTACAAGATGATGGCAATTCTTTTCGGCATCTTGAAAACACAAACAGTATGTCTGCACTGCAGCCTAACCCACTTATAACACAGTGTTTCAGAACTGGTGACAAACACTGCACTTAGACTCTCCTGCCATTGACATGTGCTCTAGAAAGACTCATGCCTTCAGACATAGGGGAAAAAAAAAACTATAACCTTCAAGAAAACCAGAGCTGCACTAAGAGCATCAACATTGTGGCAAGAAGAAACTGCTCCCAGCACATACATGCAGGCCACACTGTCCCATTTTTTACTCCACTCCTCACCATAGAAAGACAGATAAGAACCTGCTCCAGGAAGGAAAAGAAGGAACAAAACCTATGGCTTCATCATGGCTGTGCAGTGTCACCAGATAAACCTGGTGCTTGAAAACTTCAAGTAGCTGAGATCAGCACTTTTCTTGGCTGAAGAGGAATGATGAAATAATTATTCTTGCAACAAACACTAGATAAAGTGAAGATGGTATTTACCAGCTCTTTGTGTTTTTTTCCACTTTAGCCATTCAAATAACCAAAAGCTGTCTGCACCCATTATACAAAAACCCTCCTCTGATCAACTCATGGCAGGGGGTCAGTGGCCAATCCAGGGATCAGTATTTCTTTGCAGCTGTGCTGCAAATGTGACTATTCTCTAAACAACCTCAATAAAACATTTCACCAAAGCAGAGCCATGAACCCTCAAACCAGGTGAGCATGTGGTGAGTGATAGACAAGTGATCAGCAGATGTTGCAGAGGACATGCTTAGCAACCATGAACCCTACATCTGCAGTGTGAGACAAGAAAAAATGCCACATCTTAAATTTAGCTTGCAGCGTTTGTACTTAGCAGCACCAGCTTTTAGATAGCTCAGCTCATACTGCTGAAAGAACGCTTCCTACAGAACACAGACACCTGCACAAAAAAGTTGGCAAAAATCCCAACGGGTATTTATTTTCACGTAAGTTTCCACCTCAGTGCCATAAACACCTTCACTGTACAGCCCAGGAAATGTACACATTTCTCTTTGTTTAAAATACCATAAAAATATGTAACACATGTACATGCAGACATAGGAGGAGTCCTGTAAAACTATTTGGTTTTGTTTGAACAAGCCACAGAGAATCATTAAGCAATCCATCCTAGTAAAATCAAGATGTACGGCAATTCCAGTACTCTGGAATGACTGATACAAGAGCAACAAAACCAGAAAACCAACCTTTTGGTGTCTTTGTCAGTCACAGGATATTTCAATTCAGGCTTCCACAATCTGAAACAAAGCAGAAGCTCTTAGTTAGTGGCAGCTATTAAAGGAAATAGGCTCTCATTCTATTAAATTAATTAAAAACTCATGAATTGCAGCATGTGATTAACAAAAGGCCTTCTTTCTCTGCTTTTCGTAACATGCTCAAAGTTACACTAAATTGTCCTTTCCAGTGACTAGAACCTGTCTTGCTAGCATAGCTTACAACCCTTCATATGCTTCAGACCACATCCCAGCAAAGAGCCCGTGCCTTCAAAATGCCTGTTCTCATACAAAGCAGTTATCCACGGAAAAGCAGATTCCACTGAAACACAGGCTACGCTGATGGCTTCTGTTAGGATCAAAGTTTCACAGAAACAACTGAACTTCTTATTCCTTTACAGAAAGGAGAAGATCTGCTGGCAGAAGACCTTTCATGTATCTCAATTCACTGGGGACGATTCACCAAAAATTACAAAAGATTGTAACAGGAACAACCAAAAGTACAAGGAGTCAGTAAACGAAGCACATAGATCATGTGACTTCATTTACTAAAAGCTTCTTTAGAATCATAGAATCATCCTGGTTGGAAGAGACCTTGAAGATCATCAAGTCCAACCATAACCTCCAACCCCCTACCATAACCTAATTTACCCATTCAGTGCCTCTTTCCAAGAATACCAAACAGTAAAAATTACGTGCTTACAATCTGAAAGGGTAATAAAACACTGGAACAGTTTGCCCAGGGAGGTGGTTGAATTTCCATCCCTGTAAGTGTTTAAGAGACATACAGATGTGGTGCTTAAGAATATGGCTTAAGCATTGGGCTTGGTAGAGTTAGGCTATGGTTGGACTCTATGATCTTAAAGGTCTTTCCCAACCAGAATGATTCTGTGATTCTGTGACTTATATATTGAGTATCATGTAACTTAGTATCATGTACCAGTGAAAAGCTGCAATGGTGAAGGGCTGCTGAGCAATCACAGGGGAGAATTCTCTCTGGTGCTACAGCTGTTTATTGCAAGACCTCTGACATACCTTTACCTACTTCATGCTTTAGTTACTACCCTATCTTACCATGACTGTAATACTGCAACAGCATAAATGAGGAGTAATTACTGCTTTGCAAATCCTGGGAAAGGCTGGGCAGGGGAGAAGCACCTATAAAGTGCAAATTGTTGGTATTTACGAGTTGCATTACATTACCCAAGAAGGAGAGAGAAACAGATTTCCATTCCCAGCTTCAAGCAAACAGCCAGCAGAGCATTTTCCAGTACTACCACCCCCACTCAGCATGCACCCTGCCTGCAGAATTAACTTCTGCCAGAATGGGGGTAACAAAAATCACAACTGAACAAAGCTACTTTGTACTTTGAGTCAACTTTTCTTTGTCATACTGTACCCATGAGCACAGGGATTGCACTGAAAGTGATGGAGTCTTGTCTGTGTCTTTATGAAACTTAGAAATTAAGCATTTCCTTTGACAGAAAGGAAGTGAAGGGCAAATTCAGTGTCTTGCCAAAGCAAACATAAAGCACTGGCTAAATCATGGCAGAAATAAGGATCCCATCCCTATTTCCTGCTTTTGAGCATGGGGCAACTTTCTGAAAGCAAAAATAAAAGAAGTCTGTATTGCACACTGCAAGCTTGACTGAGGATAAATACAGAGGTGTAACGTCTGCCTGACTATTTCTTCTTTCCTCCCAATACCAGAAAATAAAAAGTCAGCTCTCACAACACGCTGGCCAGGCGTGTTCCCTATTTATCTTTGGTTAATTCCATATGTCTGAGAAGAAAATCAGCTCTAAGCAGGTTAGACGTGCTAAATGAGATTGTCTAAGGCCCCACCCTCAGGTGCAGTGTCACGCACCAAACATTTGGCATTCTTTCAGAAGATGCTACTTGCCCAGACACTGCTAATAATGGTCAGCAAAAGACAACCATCCAACAACTCGTATATAATATTTGCTTCTCGAGCAAACCCCACTCAGCACCTCCTTATTTCCGAGGAGCTCCCAGCCCATATTCAAAGCAAGAGATGAGTAGGGATGTTACCAGCAGGACCCCTTTTACAGAGTTTCTGATGAGCACGTGACAGACAAGCGCACAACCCTGGCACTACCAGCAAGCAGAGCTTCCTGCACCTTTATGGTCTGGTCCACAATGCTTACTCCTTGAGAGACTCTAAGATTACTCCTAAAATCTTGGTTCATGATAAAGAGAAACAGACTTGTTGCTAGAAAGAGAATATGGCTGTGAAACACCGATGAGACATCAATTTCTTTTCCTGCTACAGTTGCACTTGGTGCTTTAGGAACATAGAGATTTTCACAATCACAGCCCTGGCTCACAGAGCCTGTGGTGAACAGCCAGGACATGTTTAGGAAAAGGCTACTAAAAATGAAGTATTGTGCCAATTGCTTCACTCTGAGAAAAAACAATTAGCACTGCTACATCTTGGCATTTTGTCTTCTCAATACTTTTTGGCCCATAAAAACAGGAGTTGTCTTTAAAGAACATGCCTATATTGAGTAATTTATCCACCTGTAACTACAGTGGCATTTGCTAATGCTGTCAGCTTTTATGACAGACTCCTGCAAGGAGTCACACTAACAGATCTGGTTAGCAAAGTCTTTCACTAATGCCTTTCCAGTAATATGCAGTAGGAAAACAAAGTCCAGTATTTCCCATCTTTCAGACTACGCCAGCCCCAAGAGAAGGGGATGTGCTCTGAAGACAGCTGTGTGTATCCAAAATACCCATGGGCACAGTTAGACACATCAAGATCTTCCAACATCCTGGCTATGTTTCATTTCAGGAGATGGAGCTGGTTTGGCTGAAAGAGAAAACTGTTTGAAAATCTGAAGGCAGGAGATGGATTGGGCAGTGATGATGAAATGACAAAATCCAACTATTCCAACAGAAGGAAGGAGTGAGTCCAGAAGATTAAGGGTAGTGAATTGCAAACACAGATGTTTGAAGAATGTTAAGAGGGGACTGATGTGTCCACTGAAACAGATTAAACTACAATTTTTGTGTTACGTTCAAAAAAACTGCACAAAACCAAGACAAAACCCCAGAACAAATTAACCACAACCTGAAGATAAGCAAAGGACCACCATAACAAGAAAGAGGATGACAACCAAACTAGAAACCTGTCAGTCTAACTCAAGATTCCTGAAACAAATCAATCAATACCCAAAAGATGATTGGATGATCAAAATCAGCAAATCTGCTTCTGTAAAGAATAAACCAAGACACAGTGGTCTAATCTAGTGTTCTGCTACAGTATAGCATATTTACTGGAAAAAAAGGCAGCAGAGACATGCTACACTCTTTTTGAATGGGTTCTCAGAGGGGTCAGTCTGAGACTCCCTGCTTTTCAATATTTTGTGTGACTACCTAGAAGAAAACATTGAGCCAAAAGAATTTTCATGTATTCAATAAGGTCTAAAATCTTCCAGAATCAACGTCATGAGGCTCAATGATGCAAAGTGCTGTAGTACTGCTGATAGAGGCAGCAAAACAAAGATGTTTTGGCACACAGCTCCATCCACCAACTTCTGAGTCTAAGCCCCAGTACACAACTTTGCCGAGGAGGAGCCAGAGTGCAAACCCACATTCTTTTCTGCTGTTGCTGACTCTTAGGTGGAGGCAAGTCACACCCCGCAAAAAAGCCAAGTGAACAACTGGCTGCTCAGCTTCCACAGTCATATTTTCCGGGACTCTTCTGTCAGAGCTATCAATCTAGTACTGTTAAGTGCTGTCTGCAGCACAGACATGCCTTAACACAGGAGATAATCCTCCAACATATCAAGTCAGTAGTTGTTTAACATGTCTGTAAGATTTGCAAAGGAGATTTAAACTAATCTAACTAAATTAGGAAACTACTGAAGCTGCACACCGTCTTCACTGGACAGTCAAAAAGAATCAGGTAACCAGGACAAGGATACCTCAGGGAACTTACCTCCACAACCAAGGTCTGCATTGTACCTCTTGCAACTCCTTTCAGCCTTGTGCATTTAGCTTTCTTTGATCTGCCCACTGCACATAATGGACAGACCAAGATTTTTTGCTTCTTGGCCTGCCTGCATGTGATGAAGCTGAGCAGCAGGAGTTGTGGATGTACTCCAAAGGCCTCATCCCTGAAAATACACTAGGCTACTTCACACTTTGGACAGAGGTTCACATTTGAACCTACTGTTGCAGCCTGCTCACAGCAGTCTGTGTGAAGGGAGAACAAATTAATCTTTAAACAGCCAGAAGTTTCGAAGTCCACTTTATCTCTAATTGCAGTAAGACTCTTCCTCATCTGCTATGGTATTTTTGATAGCCTCTCTTACTTTGTCTTGTGAAATTAAAAGTTTAATGAGTTCTAAAAACCTCAGAATATTTTACACGTGAAAAATGACCTCAGGCTCAGAACTGAAGAGGGAGTAACGTAACAGATCTGTGGGGTATCTTCCCTGCTGTGCACAAAAAGGAGCAGATACACGTTCAATAACGTTAATGGAAGCTGAGAGCCTTGTTTCCCAGGAGCTATGCAGAGCACGTACCCTTTCAATTTTCATCTCCTGGTTTCAGGAACAGGAATTCACAGCAAAAGTACATTGTTCACTGTTGGTACTTCTGTAGCGACAGACCCTCAAACCTTCTCTTTGCTTCTTTGAATGTTATCCTTTTGACATTTTTTAATGCTTAAACACATTTTCAAAGGTGCAACTCAACACACTGCAATGGTACCTACCAACAGTGTGAGAAAATGTTAAAGAAAAAAAAAAAAGATTACTTTCAAGAGCAATCAGTGTTGCTCTAACACTGCTTCTATTCAAGTAAATTCTTTATCCTCCCAGGACAAGGCACTTCTGTTAGCATGAACCTTACAATTCTGAATTGCTTCCTATTGTCATTCACAATGTCTTCCTCATAGCAATTCTGATTTCCAGGGAGTTTATCCAGGATCTATGCAGCTGCAAGTAAAATCAAACTACATCTTTTTATTACCTGCTCCGCCAATTTTCAGAAGCCTTCTGCAAGGAAAGAATTGTCTCAAACTTTTTTCTTCTGCCATGAGATTTCATATTCAAAAGTCTTACTCCTAGTTCAGATATATCAGCACAGCTCTACCAAAATGCCATGGAATGCCACTGATTCATAGTAGCTAAGGATCTGTCTTGGACACGTCTCAGGGATCAACAACCTGAGTTTTTCCTTTCTCTGTGCTGATGAAAACATGCTTGAAAAGTGTATTTGGCTTGTTCTGCTGCCAGAGTATCTACCTGTTCTTATTATCTCCCTAAAACAAACCCTTGAGTGTTTCTTCTGCTACTCTCACAACTCTGGTCCTGAGCCCACAAGAACAATGGGAGCCTGACCACTAGTTGCCAACCACATAACCACAGTCAGTCCTACCAAACACACCTTTTCAAGAGGATGCATTAAGTCAGCAGTTTCCCTCAGTCTTATGAGTTCCTACTGTTCTGATGTTGAAACACCTCCTGGTCTACAGTCTTCACATTCATAGTTCTTCTGTGATATGGCAAAGGATTAATTATCCCAGTACAAAAGGGTAACTGAAGCACAGAGAGATTAAGTTATTTACTACAAGTTCCCAGGAAAATCTTTAACACCACGCTCAAATCTCAATTCAGATGACACCTCTGCTTTGTGCTGGCACCAAACACAGATCTGTGCCATGGTCTCAGCTGATGCTAAGGGTTCCTGTTGAAAACTACCATAGGCAGTTTCCTTTCAACAACAAGCAAATCAAAGAAGAGTATAATGCATATCTTCAGTAATACACAGGGGGTGAAAAACAGCAAACAAAACAAAACAACCCACAAAAAACCAAAACCCAATCAAACAAACAAACAAACAAAACAGCAGCCAAACTGCACTTACTTATAAAAATCTATTTCAATATAAGATGTCCATATCAGAAATCAATTAGAGTTCTTCTGGAGTTTCTGAGTGTCACGCACATGAAGAATTACTTCAGGGAAAGCATATTTCTTAATTACATAATGGATCAATTCTCTTTGTAGTAACCATAAAGATCTGAAGCACTCAAATGGGCTGATTTGGTAAATATGATTCTTGAATAATCTAAAACCACTCTGCCATTTTAGAGAAGAAAAAAAAAAGTTAAGAAGTTAATTAACTTTTCTGAGCAATTTACACTCCAGCTTCCTGATGCACAGGTTTTAATTATAAGATCACAGTGTCTTTCCACAGGACCTGCTCCACACTTTCAGAAATCAAAGCTACTCCAGGGATGAAGCAAAGGTGGTATCTCCAGGATGGCTCTCTCTGACACTACAACTCAAAGGCATCTAATTAAAACAAGGACAGGAGATGGGGACAGGAGTGTGCAGGTTTGAGCAAGATGGCCACAGAGTCAGAGCAGGATGTCCTAGACAAGTGTTTCTTTCCCAGCCTCTGGTCTCCTACCTGAATCTCTGTGCCCAGACTGCTCACAGAGGGTCAGAGCAGAGTGCTGACGACATCACAGGGAACCTAAGCAGCTTCCACTCAACATCTATAGATAGATTTACTTAGACTTTTACTTAGACTTGAAATATTTGTTGCACCTCTACAGTGTGAATGCACCTCCCCTTCACTACAGGGTTCTGAAATAGAAATTCATAAACCTGTGACACAGGAAGATAATTTAAGAACAGGGAATAGTCAGTATTTTCAGACAAGTCTTACACAGTTTGAAGAAAACAAAAATAATGAAGACATGTACTGAAAATACAGAAGATCTAAAACACTGAATGGCTGTTCCTAAATGGAGCAACAACCATACCATGCACTTAATGAGGCAGGACTTCTGTGGAAACAAGTAATAATGTGATCACCTAATTAAAGACTGCTTTATAATACATATGCAGAAGGCTGCCACAAAGACTGCACAAACACCCTTTATTCCAGTATTTCCTGAAATGAGCCATTTGACTCAGCAATGTTAAAAGGTTCCTTCAACAGCTTTTTCGGTCTGTGATACATCATCTACATGCAACTGAGGTCAAGTGCATTAAGAATCTGAGTAACATTTTGTGCTGCAACATGACAAAAGAAGCACTGTCTGAGCTGCAAAGGCTTACTAGCACTCAGTCTACTTCTACAGCCATGCTAGAAACATATGTGGAAGTGTACAGAACTTGGAATTTATTAACTAAGCTTTTAAAATAAGGAAGTTTTTTCCTCTGAATAAAATATATAAATTGGCAGCCTCCTAGTCCCCATATGAATGACAGTGGCATCACCAAAACAGCACATTAACAACACTAGCCAGTCTAAAAGTCAGTTGAGGAAGACAAGGACACACAGCAGGGGTTTCAGGGTGCCTCACTCAGAGACCTCAGTGACAAGTAACAACGGCAAACTGATTTAAATCTGGGCTAGAGATCCTGATTTTTACAGATTTATTTACTTTTAATTAGTGGCCACAAGCATCATTCTAATTTTAATAATACTTCCTTGGGAAGTGTCATTATCTCTATTGTATTTGTATTTCAGCCAAGGAAGAATGCACTTTCTCCTTTATTAAAAAGGGCTGACACTTGGTAACATAATTAATGAGCAGCTTTGAATGTGATCTTCTTTTAAAACCCTCTATTCATTATCAGAATTCTGTTTGTAATTACAGGTGTTGAGCAAAGAGCTTGTCCAGATACATGTCAAAAAGCTACATATATATAATTCACCTCCAGTTTTTTTCCAATGTAGAGTTTTTCAAAGGTTCGAGGGATTTTCAAAATGGAGGGGTTAGATTTAATGAGGGCTGGTCACTCAAAGCAGACCACTATGACAACTATTCTTATGAGCAAAAAAGGAAACCAGGCTCTGACACAGCATGCTGTGTTTCTTGAAAATCATCCTTAATCACGCAAGCAGCCCTACACAACTCAGTAGGTCCTACAACACATAACCATTTGTAAAACTAGGATGTACCAACCACAGGGCTCAAGGGATCCCATGCAATGATTCTGCTGACACTTTCTGGTTCTAGAACTGTCCCTTTGACAGCATATTTTCTTCAAAAGATACAAGGAAAGCACCTGGGAGCAAGAAAGTACAGCTGCAGCATTAAGTAAATTAGATTAAACTTGTCAAAACTCTAAACAATGTGTCGATTTGAGATAGAGAAGGTGTCCAACAGGGCACACAATGTTAACCTAACCACACAGACAGAGGCCACTTGAAGAAATTCTATTCAGGATCCACATTAAAGAGAGTAGAGGGTTTATGCAAGCTGCATATGTTCCAATCTTCAATATTTGGGTGTACATGTATATATGTCTGTATGTATATATATTCACACTGTAATTACAAAAACTTTTTTCCAAAAAAAATAAGAGATAGGAAAGCACATGGAAAAGGAAAGGCAGACAGGACACAAAAATCTGAAGAATACATATATTGAAAATAAATCACCCTACTCAATTATAGTAGATTCTCCAAGTATTTTCTGAGCACTGGCTCCTACAAGCACAAGACTGCCACTGAATCATAAGGACCACTTCCACTCTGTAAGGCGAAACCAAGAGCATTCCTGATTTGACCCTTCATGCCAAGTCAATCTATACCTGCAAAGCATGTAGCCATGGTCCCACTTTTAAAGAGGATTGAGGGGGGGTTAATCCTGTATCACAGTAACTCTGACATTGAGTCCTCCTGCAGCAACCGAAGTACACACTCTGTCAGGATAATGCCCTGTGCTGGCTGCCAAGGACTGAATCAACCTAATCAGCAGTGTGCTGTTGCATGCTGATGTTGACACTTTAGGGAATCACAAAATATTCAGTTCAACTCATTAATCCTTTAATACTGCTTCCCATCAATCATAAAGCTGACTGTAATTGCACGTTTCAAAAAGCAACAATAAGATTATTAACAGAGCAATGCAGAGGACAGCACAAGAAGAAAAGGACTTCAGATTGCAAATAATTTATATGCAAAACCTGTACTAATGGCTGCAATTTCCTCATATGCATCAATGTCAAACCATAGGTAGAATGACCTGTATGTGGTCCACAGTAAGCCACCATGGCTGCAAGAGCACACTACAAGCATTAATCATTTTCTAGATGCAATACCAGTCCCTAAATTTAGATACAGACACCTCACACTACAAAGGCTAAGTCCAGAAACTCTACTGCTGACCATTCAGTTGCTGGACATGTTCCAGCTGCACACCTCTGGTGACCCCCTGCCTCCATCAGCTGACTCTAACCCTGATGAACAGTCCCCACAACATATGGGAGCTGCAGAAAACTCGACTGTGAACCTGCAGTCTCCTTGCACCCTCCCACACTTGTAGATAGCTATCTGCTACATACACCAAGCATACAATTCTGCAGAAAAGAATGTGCTGTTTCTTACTGGTAAGTCCCATCATCCAGTTTGCAGTTCCTATTTGCACTATACTGGCTTTATGTTTCAGGATTTCTCTCCTGTTCACCCCACCCAATTTACTGCACAGCATTTTACAAACTCTCAACAATGCAGGTAAATCACTTGATACCATCATCCTTCCATCATTCTTCTTGAATAACATTTGTGAGACATACACTGGCTTTGGGTAGCTGGACACCTCTGGCCAAGACAAATAGGACACTCAGACAAGAACCTGTAAAGTCTCAACTTATTTGAAAACGATATAGATCAAATAAGTACATGCTCTTCTGTTCACATCTCAGGATTTTTCCTATGTCACCCTCCTTATCTGGAATCCTACCCACACACACTGACCCCAGGAGTACTGTAGATAAATGGCCCCAGCATAAAATCATGGAGTACATCAGGAGGCACATGTGCTGTCAGCTAACTCTGGTATGGCTGTTTACTCAACCAGTTAATGTCAGTGCTCAAAATCAGCTGTCTTTGGCTAGGATTGTCTCTGCTCAAGTACCCGCTGTCATCCATTTGGACAAAGTGCTCTTTGTCCACTCTTCCAGATTTTCTCCTCCAGATTTCAATCCTCAGCAGGTTGCTGCAAATAAAACACTATCCTCACTGTCTCCTTGCAATCCTCAAGTACCTTTCTCCTACACCACTTAACTGTAGCAATGTGCTGGTGTAAGCCCAGCTACTGTTACCCTGTTCTGCACTTTTTCCTACTGTTTCCAGGGGTCCCAAGGAATGTGTAAGCCAAATGCTGTAACATCAAAGGGGTACCATCATCACAACCAAACAGATAAAGCACAGGAATCTCCTGGGTTGGTTTTCTTCCTCACATTCCCCTTGATTTCTCTTCTATTCAGACATCTCAACTGTTGCACCTTGCAAAGCTCGAGATACAAACACCCACAGTTCAATACAAAGATGGCTTTCCCCATCAGCTGAATGCAAAGTTCCTCCATCTGTGGCCCTCAGGCAGACACAGGATGACACTTGAGAGGCAAGTTTTCTGTGCTAAAGCCCTACAGATAACACTGTATAGCCATAATTATCTCACATAGGACTATGGAAGGAAGAGCATTCATTAGAGCAGATTTCCAAGCAACTATCAGCAAACAGCACTCAAGTCAAATGCAGTCACGGTTACACACATGGGTACCTTGAGTTGATGATGTCTTTAAGGCTAGAGCCTATTTGGCACTGCTCCCAGCTCAAAGGAAAATACGTAATGGCAATTGAACCAAAGAACTGGGTAATTCTGCCTGAAGGAGAAAACATTTGGTAAAGGGTGAATCAAAAGCCAGAACATCCCAGCAAGAGAAAGCTCTGTCACCTGCTGTTACCTGCAAGTGACTCAAGCATTGTGAACTGATCTTGTTAAACAAGATCCTAGCCTAGGTGCAGCAGGGGAAGCCAGCATAGCAGGGCAGCGCCCAGCATTGCTGCAGCGGAACAACATGGTCCTGCAGGCAAGCACAACAACCAGCCACGCATCCTGCACACGAGGCTTAGTCATCTGGTCACAGCCTCTCTATTAGCTTTCCTTGACATTTGCTCAGCAAGTACCAGCCTTAAGACAAAGCATAGAACCAAAGCACAAATTCCCAACTGGGAGCACAAATCAAAAATGAAACAAGGCAAATGAGACAAAGACAATACACGTCACCATCCCCATCAATGAACACCATTTTCACTTCTCCTTTTCTTGAAGAATAAGAGATGGCTCAATAAAAAAAGAATCCATGGTTGCTGGGGGTTTTATTCATTTCCACATTTTACCTTTACAGAAAAACCACTCTCCTTATCTTACCCAGGAATAACTCCAACAATATGAACTGACAGCTTTGGTTTTACCATTCATACCTGTTCAGGACAGCAGTTCTGGTTCCCATCCAACGCTTAAATATTCACCTATATATTCTGTCCCTGTCAATCTCTGAATCATTTTAATTATTCAGTAATCTGCTACAACAAGGACTTCTTTTAGACAAGATCTGCTTAACATGGAATACACAGAATTCATTTCTGTAAAGGATTTATTTTCTTGTCAGATCAGAAAATAAATGGATAAAATTACTCGTTTTAGTGGTTGTGTTACACCAATTCTTTTGAACTCTTAGCTTTAGGTTAGAAATTTTTAACAACGTGGTAACAGCTGGTCAGACCACAGAATGCAAATAACTAATCACCTTTCAAAAAAACCCCACACCTTCAAATATCCAGGCCCTTCTGAAAAGAATACCAGGATCCACAGTACTAGTTGTATCCAAAATAAGATCTGGAACAGGGGATTATAACCATATTCTTTGACCACACTTAATTCTTCAAGCAAAACCTAAGAAATTTCTGCAACCAAGAAGGGAAAAGCTAAACCTTGCTGCACGGAGAGGATCTTTTCCTTGCATACATCTAGTCTGAATACTTCACAACTGATCAGCTGAGGAGACAATACATGTACATATACACAGGCACACCTCAAAATAAAGCAGTGCTCTCTGCAGAACCACAAGCTGGATATCCTCCCTGGTCCTCCCTTTCCAGATGCCTGGAAAACTTTGTGGATTTATAAGAGCAGAGACCACAGCTGTCCAGTTAAACACACAACAGCAGCTTTTGGATGACTACCAAATACATCTTCACTCAGGCCATGGAAAGCTGTCCTGAACCCCAGCGTGGGGCTGGACCTATCCCGAGATCCTCCACCTCCATTGCACTGCAGAGCTGCTCAGGCACAAAGCCATGGAAAGGCATCAGCTCCGTGCTGCAGGGACAGCCTCCCAAAGGGAAATAAAAGCCAAAAGGTGACTCTAACCTAACAGCTCTCTGGTGGTGCAGAATGCTCATGGAAGAACTATGCAGCTTTTGTTAAAAAATATTAAATAAATCTCCTTTTCTTCTGGGGCTTTGTGGATAATTTTACCTTGCAAGCAAAAGACTTATTTTTTTCTTTCAAATATTTTTAGGCAATTTAAATCAAATAGCTATCTTCCTATTAAAAACATATTATTGACTGAGTCATATGGGTAATATTTAATAATTATTAATACATTTAACACAACAAAAAATGTCTACTGGATTTTGTCCTTTCATTGCAAATACCTCACCTTCAGCTTCCAGAGCCTTGCCCACCTACTGAAGTAGATGCTCCATAGCAAGCAGCTAAACTTTCCAATTACCTAGAATTGCAGGAAAGCATATGCATATAAATTATGCTCTATAACAGGCAGAGAAGGAGCCTATAAATTACATGTGCAATTTCCAAAACACAGATTATGTTCAACATGAAACATTTTGACTAGAGCCGAGGAAGAAAAACTGGAATAACTACAGTACTCATTCAAACTGTGTGCTACAGAGGAAAATAAACTTACAAAGGACAATCTGTTTGACAATAATATGACCTCCAATATTGTTTTCCACCAATATGCAGGGGAAAAAAACATAATTCTATTTGTTATTATATTTAAAACAATGTCTGTGCTTTCAAGTGTCCTTGGGAAAAGGTGCACAACATACTCCTTTTTTCTGCAAAGGCCATGGGGAAAAATAAAATTAAGTATCTCAGTACTTCCTGCATCACTGTCACGTTGTAACCAAGAAGACTAATTAACTGGGTAAACTCTGCAGCTGTCATAAAAATATCACTTTTCTTGTTTGCTTTTTCAGAATAGGTTTTTACTGCATTTTTACCCATTTAAAACTTTCAAGCAAATATCAGAGGATAATTTTTTTTATAAAACTAGTTTTATACAGATAGAAAAAAAGCAACCGTGGGAACACACTCTTTGCACTTCTGTCTTGAGTGCAGATTACAACAGGTAAAGTCTTGGAAAAATGTATTACTTGGATAAAGCAGCAAAAAAAGCTTTCTATTTTGGCTCTAGTCTCCTTATTTTTCAGGGTTGTTTTTCTTGGACCAGCAATAAAGGCTGAGATTTTCTGAATTTCAAAATGTTTGCAAACAATGTTCAAGTAGTTCCACTGAAAGAAAGACAAATTTGCAAAAACTAAAAAAAGTCATCCCCAGTTAAATTTTGCTGGTGAAACTTTGCCATCCTTTTCAACCCACCAGAAATGTTTGTATTATTCAAGCCATCCTCATTATGGCACATAAATCAGTTTCAGCAACAATTCTGTACTGTATCTTTTAATTAAGATGTTTCTTAATAATGGTAAGATCCTGTTGCCACAGAAAGAATTTATATTACTAGATAAATTTTAAAATACTATTTTTGAAACTTGTCTATCAGACACAAATGTTTCAGATTCTCTTCTAAATTAGCTTCTATAACAACATGACAAACTGTGAAAACATTCCCAACCATTTCAGTGTTGCGTACATCAGATGCAGCAAAAATGCTATTCACATGCTCTCCTTTAGCCTGCTTTTTGCACACAAAATTTAAACATGTATAGTTTTCAGGATCTTTGTTTTCTATTTTATGTACTGTTCCTGACAATTATTCCTTAGATCTCAAGTTTCCCCAATGGAAATCCCTCCATTTCTTTATCAAACGTACCACAGTTTTAAAAGAAGATTCTGTGTTCAAACCATTAAAGGATTTTCTTTTGCAAACAGCAAGCTTCTGGGGAAAACACTTTGTTCACTCCTTCTGTTCTTCTCATTTTGTTGTTGATAATACTTAATTCACCACAAAGAGATGTTTGACAAGTGTCTTGTCCTCTACCCCAAATAAATATTTGGCAACTAGAAAAGGCATCAGTACTTTGGTGTTTTGGTTTGGTTTTTTCCCCATGAGAATTCGCAGTGTATTATCCAGTAGCAATCCTCATTAGCTTAAAGAAAAAAAAAAAAAAAAAATTCCATGCAGAACAATAGTAGGGTGGCAGAGATGGCCATAACTCCTGATCAGCCTTCTTTTTTATGGATTTCTATCAGGTCAACACTATACAAGGACAAGTCAGGGGATTCCACCCAGACAACAGGAAGGAAACAGCAGGAAAAACTCAATATGCCTCAGAGGAATCCCTGCAAAGATGGGAACCTGACCACAGCTTTCCTTTCCATTCTCAAATGGGAATCAATATCTAGAAAGATAAGACATCTTAGAAGTGCATGTATTTGCCTTATATTTTATAGATTTAAGTGTTACATCTTTTACATTCTCTGCTTTTCTGGCACACACAGGGTTTTTGCCTCTGTTGTATACTACAATCTCACTGTTGGGACAGCTGGGTTATTCTGTTTCGTAGTAATTTCTTAATCCTTCCTTCATTTTCTCATTGGCGCAGCCATTGTTAGCCAGTTCAGCCAACCACAGGATATTACAGCATCTTCATTCCATTTATTCTCCATTATCAAAATGGTATTTCAGAAGTACACAATAAAAGTATTTAAAAGGAACAACAGACATTTGAAAAGATACAGTTAAACACAGGTACTGGCACAATGTCACACTACCATTCCGCCTCATCTCCTAGCCATGAGAAGTGCACCACATATGGCATATCACCTGTTTCCAGACACGGTTTACACTTTCAAATGTTCTTCCTAGTATGTTACTCTTTATGAGCTTTGATTTCATTTGAGGTGTTATTTGAGAAGCCTCTAAGTGGACCAGTACAAACTGGTTTAACTCTCTGTTCCCAAAAGTCATACTGACATTGGTGTTTTCCTAGCCTCCTCCCCATACCTGCAGCATATGCCTCCAAAACTAAAAGAAAAACAAAAGGCAAAGCAGTGCTACTTGCTACTGTTGACACCTACATGATCTCAAACACAGCGCCTACAACACAAGTAATTCACTACCTTTCAGAGTCCTTCTCACAACTGTACCCAGCTGCCTCCATGCCACCAAGTCACTCTTGTAGAAGAACACACCAGAGCCAAGTCCTGTGTGACAGAATCCTACGGTGACTGCTCTGATCACAGAGCCTAGAAGCACATTTGGCACTGCATACCAGAAGCTCTGTAGCTGCCATAGTGCAGCATTTGTTCACAAGCAAATTGCCTTCATGTCTCAGTTAATATCCCCACTTCTGGGTCTTGGACCACAGCAGGGATCTCTGCATCATACAGCATGCCACTTCACTAGTTACGTACGGTCACCCAAATAAAGTTTATATACAGAAGAAGGGCTAAACCTGGCTTTCCAGGGTTCAGGTGAAATTCAGTGTCCTACTTATTAGAGCAGAACTCCCAAGCCTTGGCTTTTATTCTTTCACAGAAAATCAGTGCAACAGAAATATAGTTCGCTGTTAAAGCACGCAGACTGTTAAATAGCACTTGTCCTTATTGAACTCAATTTGCAAAATCCCAAATCCAGTTTTACAACTGATTTTAAATGCATCTGTCATCCAAGTGGGCAACATCTGCTGCACATTGCTAAGACCTGCTTCTGCTCTACAGAACGGGAGTCTCTTACTGCTGCTGCCCACTTTGCAGCTGGGTTGGTCTTGACCAACACACTACCACATGGCATGTTGTACGAGCAGAACTAGTTATGTCAGTGCAAAGCAAAGCCCAGCAATAACCCAGTCACACACAGGACTCTTCACTAGTCCTCCCTGCAAATGTGACGCCTCATCTAGCTCCTGCTGCCATGAAAATAACCATAAGGGGATTAAAGCACAGATGCCTCACTGCTTTTCCCTCCACACCCTTAAAATCTAACTATCAGGCTGGCCTCATTTATACACACACCCCTTCAAAAACAACAATAAAAACCTTCCCTTTTTTACCAGCTTATATAATACCCTGGTTACATCAAGAGTTTCAGACAAGTCTGTGATTCAAAGATCCTGGAGAACTAGAAGCAATGATTGAAGGGGAAAACTCTCCCTTTCAAGTGCAGATAATATGGCAACTGATTTAAACTAACATAAACTTAATTAGACCCTGTAATAGTTAGGTTAAAACATCATGAGTGTCCTCTTTGGGTGTCCAGGGCTGTCTGGCATACTTAGTCTAATGAGCATCATTCATTACTCTTTGACCTCTCTTTTCACGAGTGCCCAGCCATGTGCTATGCTTCCCGGCCTGTGGGAATGACAGGACATGGGGCCATTCCACAGGACAGAACCAAAAAAACAAAGCTATGGGAAAGAGGTGAGTGGCGTAGGGAGAGAGCATGGCAAAAGCCCAAGAAACAGAACAACACAGAAAGGAAAAATAAAAAAAAAATTATGCAGAATGGAAACAACTCCTGAAGGTCCTCTGATAAGAAAGCCTTTCAGTAAAAAGATGTGCCACCAGGATTAACTTGAGACAATGCCTGGGTGTGGTACAGTGTGGTGAGCAGCTGGTACAACATCATACTTCATTACCCACCAACACTAATGTGAACACCTTGCATCTGGTCCTCAGTCATTTTAGAGCAGAGTTTGCAGTTCTGTTATTAACACAGGAGTTGTTGCAACCTACTTCTCTAGAAGTGCCACTACCCGTAGACGTAAATGTTCAGCACTTCTGAAAGCAAGACCAGCGAGGAACAGCTCTGATCAGCTCAGGGGAGAAACTACTTCTGTAGGTCTTGCAAGGTAGCTATCCTCCTTCAAGGGAAGGAGTACACCTGCAGCTTTGGGACAACAGAAAGCCAACACTTCAATGATATGTGGGGATAGCAGGGAAGGGTACTCAGCAACTCTAGCTTCTACACTATACCTCCCTCACTTCCTCCCCAAATAACTCTGGGTGAATCGACCCTTGTTCTACTTTGTTGTCAGCCATCCAGAACAACAATTTACATCTCACCACAGATCTGCATGTTGTCTAGCCTTGACACCCTTCTTTACAGCATGTAGATGCTGCTACAGCACAAACACTGTTATGGCAAGGATGCTCACCTTCCAGCATCAATGTAAGCTACGTGAAAGCCTAAGTCCCGGTTTCAGGAGTCACTTAAACATTTCTCAGCCTTTGCTGCAACTCAGCAGGGTCCTCCTGACATCTCTCTGCAGACACTAAGATATCCGCAGAGCTACTTAACTTCTCTTATACTGTCTGAATGAAAAAGGGAAAGCTGTGTTTTAGGAGCTAAGCAGCATCTCCAAACCCAGTAAGAAAAGTAATAAATAAAAATGTACCCTGGAACATAAACAAACATATTCTAAACACTGATAAAGTTTGGGTTTTGCTGCCCTCAGTGACCTTCTGTCCTAAATCAGCTGGTGAAATCTTGACTTATTTTATTCTCTGTTCTTTTGGCTTTCAGAAAGTTCTGACAGTCCCATTACCATTGCCTAGTTTATACCCTCCTCATAGAGACAAATACTACTTTTGGTTCTTCTTAATTGTGTATGCAGTTTTCATTACCACCAGAAGGCACTTCAGAGGGATTACCAATAATTTCTGTAATCTCAACAGACACACTGCTTTCTTTTCCACTCCATTTAGGAAAGGAAAAAGAAGTATCAATTAACAATTCTCAACTATTCTTCAGCTTCCCCCCCAGGAACTGTATTATTGTCTCATTGACAGTAACATTTATGTCCTTAAACCAAATTAAGATTTGGCTTCATAGATTATAGCTTCAAGATCAGAATATCAGAGACCCAAAGGAAATTAGTTAACTCCTTGGAAAATAAATCGTCTCACAAATTTGGGATACACATCTGGCACAGTCCTGTCAGTCTTAGTCAATATCATAAAAATCTACAAACATGTTTATCAGTAGAGGACTATCTGTGCAGACACACAGTTTTGTATTTATGGTCTCAGTAATACCCTGAAGGATTGCAAGTCAGTAGTTCTATAACGCACCCTTGTAAGAAATCCCCTAATATTCTCAGACTATCACCCAGGATGGGAGAAGAAACCTACCACTCAGTCAGTCCTAAATACTGTCTTTTTAAACAGGTAAGATGCACTTCTGGCTTTGCAGTGGCAGAAGTTATATACATGGGGTTTCAGTCTTTCAAAACTTATTTAACTGTGCAAACAAACACAAAATCCCTAAACCAATGAGTGGAACTCATCAGTCATTATTTCTGCAGGAACCAGACCCACAGTAAAAAGGCAGGGAAACAAAGTAACTGTATCTTAACTGAAATAAGTAATTCATAGTTGGAAAGCAGCAGCAATCCAGAAACTGCAATATAGGAATGAAGAATTAATTGATGAAAATGTAATTAATTTAGGATCGTGACACTTTAAAATTATGTTTTACCATTCACAGAAGACCACTTTAAGTGCCTGCAGGACACATTTTTTATCATAATATGATTAGTATTAGTGAAAATAAATGTATCATCCTGTTAAGAAAAGGTCAATGGGATACAACAACTTCCCAAGGGCGAAAATAAAATGCTATCAGTCCATTTTTTTTTTAATACTAAACATGTCATGAAGCCACAGACAAAATCAAGACCTCACTAGAGTCATGTGCTGCTTCTTAAATACTTTAAGCACTTCTGTTCTGAAAAGTTTCTCATTTAAAGATACCAAAGACACCCCTGCCCTCCCAAGGTGAACAGCACAGCTCCCAGCAGCACCTGCCTAAGGGGGAAAGACAGGGAGAAGTCCTCATACCCAAGCACCTCCCAAACCACAAAAGCTCACTGCCATACACCACAGCTGCTGCCTGGGGCAACAGCCAAATGCTACACATTTAGGAAGTACCAATGTACATATTTTTAATTCTGACCCAAGCAACGTTATCAGGATCAGAAAGAGACCACACAGGAGAACTAATTAAACATCTCTACCCAGACACAGTTGTTTTGCTCTTGTTTTGTTGGGTTTTTTTTTCTTGGTTTGTCTGGTTTAGGTTTGCGTCTTTAATATTTATTTGTCTTTGCGTGTGACCCATCTATTCCAGTACAAGGCAAAGGACATATCAATCTTTTGAGCAGTAATAACACAGGACAGCAGAAACAAACGAGCATTTTACTCCCAAAGAATGTACTAATACCGAGAAAAGCAAAGTGCTCCTGGCTGAAATCCAGTAATTGAAGCAAACAGACCCTTTGTAGTTAACCAACAGGACACAATGTTGCCTGTGGGAAGCCCTTTAAAACAAAGTTTAGATCTACTCCAACTCCGTTTCTCACTCACACAGCCAGATGCGAAACAAGTATTTCTAGAGAATTATCCCTGTGATACTTCCCCAATACAGAGGAGCAACGTGATTTGTTCAGGAAATAGGCTATGGTAGATTTCCTAAAAGCCCAATTTGCCATGCCCATGAAGCATTCAGCTCCAGGACCCACATCTCTTGGGCTGAACCCCACCAGGACCCATGTGAACAGGGTCATTTTAACTACAACACCTGCCAGTTTTGGTCTTGAGGAGACAGAAAAGAACTTTGGGCAGGGACAGATGTGGCATTAAGGCGCCTGACATAGCCTTTAGAACTGTCTCAAACTGCAACATGTAAAAGAAAGCACAGAACAGCACCAGAGAAAAAATGGGAACTAATTTTGACTGATCAGAACCTACCAGATAAAATTTATGGGGTCAGCAAGATTTCTGCTCTGTTAGCAGTGGTGGGCACACAAATGCCATGTTCCTATGTTCACTTGCCATGTTAATTTGTTAAGGGACACCAGCAAGAGACCACAGATCAGACCTGGCAAAAAGCCCAATTGCAGTAATGCAGTCAAATGCAGAGATTATTGTGAAAGCAATAAATCTTACTAGTATTCTGATAATAGTCGTAAATGAAAGGTGCTTTTCATCTCCAGCACTTTTTAAGAGCTTCTGAAAGACACCTTTAAAGAAATACATTTTGTAGCCTAAGCATTCCCAGAGTAGATTCCCAAGGAGGTACTGAGACACATTCAGAAGCCAGTATTGCTCCTCTATTCTTCTCCTAGGCCCACACACTTTCCACAACCTACGCTGCTGAAGTCAGCCTTCACCAGAGAGAAGGGATTTAACCTTGGCACAAGCTAAAACAAGAGCCAGCAGCTTGATCTTTGTAAAACTGTTTGTCACTCACAGACTGGCCAGAGGAATAAAAAAGTAACCTATGATCAGCAGATGTGTTCTGCTGCTGAGAAGAATAGCTGCAGTGCAGAAACAGCTATTTTGGTCACGATTTGCGTGCAGGCCCCATGGTTGCTCAGCAGCTGAACTGTTAAATATCAGAAAAAAAACTCTGCCTCTTCCTGGCTTTTCTGTTATCTTCTGTTGACCCATTTGGGCTTGTGTGCCTTGTCAGCAAAAATGGTACAGCACTTTCCCTGGCACCTAAAATTTACTCTTTGCTGGGTCAAGAACATCACACAGAGGAATCCCTTTTAACAAGCGGATACAGCATTAAAAGATAGGAGAAGAAAAAACAATACTGCTTCAGAAAGCTACTCTGCTAGTTTTGGACACCCACTAGTGACTCCTTGCTGTATTATGTAAACATAATTATTCTTTAACAACTTACAGCAAATGCCCCAAAACAAAATGGTAGCAGAAAGTGAGCTGGGATAGAGGGAGGACCTGCACACCTTCTTTACTCTGTTGCACTCAAAGTCAATGCTAGAACTCAAATTGATGGTTGCACAAGACACCAGAGCTGGCCACTCTCAGCACATCTGATCTTTGTCATCAGTTTTCTTTCAAAAGGCCATGGTTTTCACAGAGAACTAGAATCACAGAATGATTTAGGTCAGACAGTCCTCTGGCAGTCTCTAGTCCAAGCACCTATACCAAACAGTCCACCCAGACCTTATCCAGTTGAGCTTAGAATACCTCCAGGACTGAGGCGTCTACAAACCTTTCAGCAGTCGCTGTCACCCTGTTTGACCACCCTCATAGTACAAAAGTTGGTATCTACTTGGAATTTCCCCTGTTGCAATTTGTATCCTTTGCCACAGCCCTTTCATCATGCACTTCAGTAGAGAGATTGGCAGCACCTTTTCTATACCCTCCCTACCCACAAGCTAGCTAAAGGCAGCAATGAGACTCCCATATAGCCTCCCCTCTTCCAGATGGAAGAAAAACATTTCTCTATGTCTCTCCTCTTATCTAGTTGCCCCCTTAATCACCCTCCACTGGACTCATTTCAGTACACATCAGTATTGTTCCTACACTCAGGAATCTCAAAAGACATAACATCCTAGGTGTCAGCTCTCATGCTCAGCTGTGACTCCAGAGATCACCTGAAGGGTGGACTGTACCATACTTCAGCTAAAAAAACATGCACTTGTGTGCAGTGAGACATGAAAGCCTTATTAATTCTGCTCTTTACAGGAACTGCAGAGTGGAGCTCCCAAAGACAGGGAAAAGATGCCCACCAGAAATTCTGTTTTACTTTCTGTTGAACCTTTGCTCTTAACTCACTTTGCAAGCCAGGCCTCTGCTCCCATCATGAACTATTTTGGAGATTCCACTGTGTTTCTTCTGTCTTGAAAGCTCACCTACATACACCCTGATATTACGTCTCAACAAAAGCATGTACTTTAAGGGTACAAGCTCCAGTTTAGAGCTAAATATTACTGGGAAACAGCACAATAGCTTCCAATGACACACTCTACCACTGTTGTGGAATTTCCTGGAGCTGCTGTGGGACAGGTGGATTTCAGGTCTCTCAGCACTGCCTGCTGCGACAGACTGTACTTCTCACACAGAAGGGAGCAACCATTTCAGCTCCTAGCAGAGGGACTCTCTACCAAGAGGACAACATAATAAAATTTCCCTAAGTGACTCAGAAATCTGAGGTCAAGCAAAAGGGAAAACTCTCACAAGGTTTTGCAAAAAAACTTGAGTCTCTGTGCAGCAAGACCATCTAAATGGCTGGAGAGGTTGGTCTAGTGTCATGCTAAATCAAAGTCTGAAAGAGGAACACGTCACATATTTCTGATTCCTCACTGCAAGTGACTGCAACCCTCTAAAAATAAAGTAAGTTGCTCAGCAGCCACAACATCTTTAATCACTAGCATCATTGGTCAGACTGACACTGTCAAACCTAAGCATCCCAACAGGCTGTACCAGACTTTTCAGGACAACTGCTCAAACTTGCACACAAGAACTAGACAGACGCTGCTGGCAAGTATCTGACCTACTGCATATGGGCAAGTTTAGTCTAAGTCTGCAGAGAAGGCCTAGTAACACCAGAGGGTATAAACAACAGCATATATTCCTTATCTGCCTGTGACAAGTTACATAGCCCATGCAATCGAGAGACATCACTGGTTTATGTCAGCAGAGAATGCCCTTGATTGTTACCTGACACATGTAATCATGGCCAGCTACTGCAAGGCCCTGAAACTGTTCTGTCACACAGGTGAACACATCTTCCAACAATTACAGGTTGGACCAAGTAAATTTGTTGTCAGTTCATTCACTCATCCATATCAGTTTTTCAAGTCTTTTAATTTCCCTCCCCAAACTGCCATAGACAATAAGAGGGACCAATTATTAGCTGAGGTGCCAGCCTGTGGGTGCTGCTAGTAACCAATGCTGTTCCAAAGGCTGAAACGCAAACACTTGCTCTAAAATGGAGAGCTGGACTTCAATTGTGAAGTTCCTGTGGCTGTATATTCATGGAACAGCTAGTTACACTGCTAAAGACTGAGGCAAAGTTGAAAAGATGAATAATGAAAACAATTACTCACAAATGGCTTATTAAAAAACAGAAGAACAAGCATCAAGATCTGTTATTTACAGAGGACTGTTTCAGCACCTCCACTTCAAAGTGCCAGGGTAGAGTCTCCAGGTTTGCCTCTGCACAGGTGGACAGTTTCCCAAATGTTGCACTGAAGCTGCACCTTTGCTATTCCTGTTTCTCTGTGTTTCCAGGACTACTCCATACAGCTTCCAGAACAGTGCAAAAATTCATTTTGAAAAGATAAACCAATAATTAACTCTTCATGTTAGAGGGATGTATTTCCTTCAGAAAACTGTGCACTCAATATGGCTGACAGTGTTGCTGCTTTACCATACAAACCACTTGAAGACAGAATTATTGCAAAGCAGGCTGGAATGCTCTCCTGGAGATCACTTGTCGGTTCTCCTCAAGGAGCAGGAAGAAGGGGGAGCGGAGAGCCATGCCCTGTGCAGAGCCACAGCAGAGGCATGACTGCCCAGAGCAAACTGCTGCTTTCCACAGCATCCCAGTGGACCAGAATGGTTCTCTGCAGAGAGCACTGCAGGATCAGCATCTCTATCCATAAAGGTGTATCCCCATGGCACTGAGACAGGATTCCTGCACAACTAGGAAGCCAGCTCCCACTAAAGAAAAGCTAGTGGCATGCAGGGACGCAACCTTAAATGTAACTGTGTCTCTAGAGCAGAAGATAGGTGCACACTAGGATTTAGCAACACTGACCAAGCATCTCACCTCCCAGCACTTCCAGTAAGAGCATTTGTAGACACCAAGATTGTTTGCAATTATGTTTAACTATTTGTTAAACACACTTATATATATAGATAGATATAAAAAGCAGCTGGAAATCACCTATACATTTTTAAATGCTGCAACAAAACCATAAGTAAGATTTCAAGTGGCAGCAGCAAAATCTCGTTTCTCCTTTTGAGATGGCAGTTCTCACCATGGAGATCCAACCCCAGATTATAGACTGCTAGGAATTATTTTTTTTAATCTGATATAATCTAAATATAACAGTATTTTTTTGATGATGTGGTTAAAGAAATTCACTCTCAGCAGAACACATCTGTAGTCAACTTCTGATTCCAAATGTATTTTTTTTTTCTTTAACTTGCAAGTAATTATTAACTTATAGTCCCTGAAGATACTCAAAGTTCTTATGAAGGAAATCCAGCCTTAACTACAGAAAATACACTGATATCTGTGCACACTTAATTCATTTTTGGTTGACATCAGATGATAGATCAGTTACATTTCCCGGTTTCCTAATGTTGCATATCCTTCTTTGTCAGAAAAAGACTTGCACCCAAGAACGAAACAAACAACTCCTGTGACAGGTGGTCTTCACAACACTTTAACCACCTGATCCAGGAGACAAGCCAGGGCTTTTCTATTTTTAGACACTAATCAACATCTATTAAACAGAACTCCCTTTATGAGCAGCAAAACCTATTGCTATAGAATGCTTACTTCCATGATGATGGCAGAGATGAAAAATGGGGGACAAAAAAGGAGTAATTGCAAGCTGACTGGATAATCTGAACACAATTCAAATGCACTGAAGATACACTTAATAAGCATTAGGAAAAGTAAACTGAGTGACAAGTTTTCACATTCTCTCCCTATTAAAATAAATGCTTAACTATGACCACTAAAGCTTTTTTTCTCATTCCTTCTCATGAGCTGAAACAGTGACACACTTTTTGAGGAGAAATACTGTCCCTGTACTCTGAAGCCTTTATCTCCTTTGGTCTTAAACTGCATGGAAGGAATTAGGCCATCAACATCAATGGTACCTCTACCAAGGCCCAGGTCCTCTGCATTCCCTCCCAAGAATTACCCTCAAGTTCTTTGGGACAACCCTGAGCCAGCTGCAAACATAGGGTCTTTAGCCAGGTGGCACCCAGGAAGCCCAGATGGCCACCCCATGCAGCTCCATGCAGTCACCCACCCAGACACTGAGCTGCTCTCCAGGGAGATGTTTTACTTGGCATTACACACAAAGGAACACATAACACATGCAGCAGCAAGGCCCCAGGAGCTGATTTAATGGGCCTGTGTACAAAGAAATTCAGGATTTGTGTGTGTCCCAATTCCCACTGCATTTCACTCCTTACATCCTTTTATAAAATGCCAGCCTTACAAGTTTTGGCCCCTACATCCATACGTGTACATATGTGGGAGGCAACAGATGAATTCACATAAGAAAAACTTTTGTACTAATTTTCTTTGACAACGTAGATTTTTCAGACTAACAGGAAAGATCCTATGCTCAAAAGCTATTCTACAATCCCAACTATACAAACCGTAGTCGACACTAACTAATGGGCTGGGAGAAACATAACTTCATTGCAAAACAAGAGGAGATATTTTTGTTTTGGCAGAAAAGTAACATTAGCAAAAATATCCCTTGCAGCATTAATTACAGTGGGAAGAACAAAGAAGAGCATGTTGGAAACTGGGAGCAAATGACATGATCTACAAGGCACCATGTCAGCACAGTTGTTCTGACCCATGTGTGCTTTTGTGTCCTGTTAAGTAATCATTTGCCAAGACTTCTGGGAAAAAAAAAAATTAAGCTAATCTTTTTTTTTTTTTCTCCTCCATACTGAGTGCTGAAGAGCTTTGGGCCTATCTGCCCCTGCCAAAGGTTTGATGTGAAGTCCTTACAAATCAATACATCATACAGAGCAGAAAAAGAAACACACAAAGAGGAGCTTACTACTCCCAGAAGGAAGCTGTAAGTCCCAGCTGGACCTCAGTTCCCATTAGACGCTTCATGAACTCTTCTCACATGAAAATGTCTTCTCAAAAAATACATACACACTCTGATTAAGTAAATTGTGAGGAGTTAATTTGCAATTCCACAATTCCCAAGGGACTCCAAGACCAACCTCTCTGGTGTTTCATCTACAGCAATTTAATAGTTTACATTGTAAGACCTATGGCCTACGATGAAGATACTAGGCCAGATCTTGAGCACATTATTCACCCTAGTCCCACTGATTCAAAGGCCCTACTAGGCCAATTAAAGCAAACAAGATTTAGCAGTCCCCTACCTGCCCTGATGATTAGCAGAGCAAGCTGTTTTCCCTGCTGGATCAGCAGCTCCACAGCTAAACACTTCTACCTGCGAGTAAGTTCAGGTTAGGCATGCAAAAAGAGGCAAAACCAAATGTGCTCCTTCACTCACATTCCACTTCGCTGAAGTCAGTACACAATTCAATTCCCTGGTCCCACAAACAGAGACATGTGACATAAAAAGCGCCTTCCAGATTCACAGATCCAAACTGTTCTGATATATGCTAAACACTGTGTCCTCTGCTCCATTTGGGGCTGGATTTTCAAATTTGTCGTCTTCTCACACCCCCTTCCATTGCCAGGAACTGAGTTGATCATAGTCACTTGAAGAAATGCTGTTCCAGCCTTACAGCATCTCAAAACTCTGCAACAGCAAAGCTCTCTTTTTATGTAGAGTGCACTTGATAACAAGATTAATAAAAACTACACAGCATCTTAAAGGGCCACCTTGTATCAGTGTAGCAAGAGCTCAGGTTCTTAACGATGGATAAAAGGAGCACAAACCAAAGAGCACTAAGAGTCTACGCAGTTCTAAAAGTCTCTTCTCCTATGAATCAATCAAACTGAACAGCCTCTAAAAGATGTCTCCATTTCCAAGCCACACCATGCACTGCCGAATATTCAAAGAGACTGTCCATGATCTTCTAAGGAACTCACAATGACCCGAACAATATTTACAGAAGTGTCAGAATTCATTTTCTAAACACAGAACATCTTAATGAAAAGCATCTTCTTTATATTTGGTTACGAAAATAAAACACTATATTGGGCTGGTTGTAAAACAAATTATTTGTGTAAACTGGTGACAAGCTGCACACCACAGAAGGTGTAAATACAAGTGTGAACATGAATTTCTCTCCAATCATTAAGAGAAACACAGTGTCATCAAGGGCAAGTTTAGTCCAACAGTCCTCCCTCTATCAAGAGGCATGATTGCTAAATACTTCTGAGATTCTTCCCTAAGGAAAATGATGGATGTTCATGTTAATTTTTAGGCTTTGCAACCTAAATATCATCCAATAAAGACAAAAGTATTGTGTTTACAGGTGAAAGGATTCAACTTCAATGCTTTGATGCAGAATACCTGAAAACTCTTTTTAGAGCAACTGAGAGTATGAGTAATTCTGCTGGAAACTGTGAGGAGATGATAAATCACTGGTGGAGTTCTCCAACTGGTTTTCGATGCATATGCTCCAGTTGATAAAACACAACTTACGTAACGAGGACGAGACAATTGAGCAGTGAAGAAAGCCCAGGAAATGCCATTTCTGCCATTAGCCAAAATGCTCATGTGGCATTTACATTCTCAAAGAATCATCAGGAAAGTTTTTTCCTTTTTTCTTCCTTGAGAACAGAAGAACAAGTGTTCATAGGAATCGAGAACACCTCCTTTCTTCTCCACCCACATGCACTTGGCAGCATGCCCCAGTATTTTGTGATGTCAGCATTGAAAAACCTGCATTACATTGCCTCAGGGCCTCTGAGAAAATAAAAACAATTAAGCTGTACACTGATTGAAGACCTGCCCTTTTCTCCTCTGTGTACCCTGCATTCAAAGAGAGACTTGTTGGTTCCCCCAATAAGTCTGGCCTCAATTCAGATGCTGACTGGAGCTGGCTCTTGGATTAACATTTATGATATGAACTGATGAACAGGTATGGATCAGGAAGTCTATGTGGTTCCTGGGCAGTGCATGGTGCTATCAGCAGTGCAGCTAGAAAGAGTGTTAGGGCTTTAAGAGCTTACGGCAAGAGTACTATTATTGAGCTCAAAACTACCCAGAGGTCCTTGCAGGACAGAGAAACTGCCAAGTTTCCCCCAGAAAAAGGCACTGTTCTGCCTGCCCACACTAGTTAGAGAGACTGAGCCAACGAGGTGACTGACATTTACATCAGCACTCACTAGCAAACCCTCAGCTGAACCAAACAGCCAAACACAAACCCCTACCTCAGAAGTAACACAGGAGTCCAGGGCCAGAGGACCAGGAAGCAAACAAAATTCTCAGTTCAAGCCTGCCTCGCCTCTCTGGATCCCTTGACACCAACATCATTCTCCCTGCATAGTTAGAAGCATCTCACAGCTAAGTGCACCATAACGCCAGCCAAATCTGCATGGGAGAATTGAAACCTACCTTGTTGTTAGTACACCTACAATTCTCAGATTTATACCCACAGATTCTCTCTTAACATAGGCTTTTCTGAGAAAAGGATGAATTTTGCCCCAAAGGCTTGAAAGGTTTAAAGACAGTGTCTCAGCAGAGTGTGCACTGGTCAAAGGACAGCAAAGGGTAAGCACATAATCACACTTCAAGTGCTAATCCTGCAACTTAGCCTACAAGCACAGACTCCTCTTTATCCCTAGTGGCTTTCTACAATGGAGTGACTACATCAGTGGCAAGGGAAAGGCAGCAGATGTCATTTATCTGGACTTCTGCAAGGCCTTTGACACAATCCCCCACAATATCCTTCCCTTTAAGTGGGCAATATAAGGGTTTGATGGATGGACTGTTCAGGGGATAAGGAATTGGCTGAAAGGCAGCATCCTGATGACACCAAGCTGGGTGGTGTGGTCAATAGACCAGAGGGACGGGATGCCACTCAGAGGGACCTGGACAAGCTGGAGAAGTGGACGCAGGTGAATCTCATGAGGTTCAACAAAGCCAAGTGCAGGGGCCTGGGCCAGGGCAACCAGAGATATGAATACAGGCTGGGGTAAGACATGCTATAGAGCAGCCCTGTGGAAAAAGACCTGAGGGTACCAGTGGATCGAAAACTGGACATGAGCCACCAATGTGCAGCTGCAGCCAAGAAGGCCAACTACAACTTTGTGAGACCTTACCTGGAATACTGCATCCAGCTCTGGAGCCCCTAACGCAAGAAGGATGTAGACCTGCTGGAGTGTGTCCAGAGAAAGGCCCCAAATACGATCAGAGGGCTGGAGCACCTCACTTACGAAGACAGGCTGAGGGAGCTGGGGTTGTTCAGCCTGGAGAAGAGAAGACTCTACGGAGACATTATAGTGACCTCCCAATATTTGAAAGGGGCCTATAAGAAGGCTGGGGATGACCTGTTCACAAGAGCATGTCATGACAGGACAACGGGTAATGGTTTTAAGCTGGAAAAGGCTAGATTTAGGTTGGACATTAGGAAAAAGTTCTTGAAGCTGAGGGTGGTGGATCACTGTTATAGGTTGCCTAGAGAGGTGGTGGAGGTCCCATCCCCAGAGACACTCAAGGTCAGGCTTGAACAATCTGTTCTAGTGTGAGATGTCCCTGCTTATTGTAAGAGGGTTTGACTAGAGGACCTTTAGAGGTCCCTTCCAACCCAATACAGCCTATGATTCTAATGAAGAGGCTGGGACTTCACACCCATGCAGTGATGCCACAGCAACCTGGACTAGGGCTTCATTTACAAGTGGTAAAAACATTCAAAACTAGACTTTGGCCTTGACTGGAAAATGCCAAAATTAAACTCCAATACAGGAACCAAAAATTAGCTAATGGCCAACAAGTAATTCAGGATTCAGGCACAGATTTCACTTACAGCTAAACAGTAAATCCTGTTTGGGGGCATTTAGGCAAGTGACCTTCCACTGACAAATCAAGATTTGTAATTCCTGCTAGGTATTTTACGGGAAACTCTATCACACTCATAACAAGATTTACAGAGATTACAGTCTAGGCTAAATTGTTGTACTATCGAGTCCACAGAATACCATATAAAGAAAGAGGAAATGGAGATGTCAGTTACCTTTAAAACAATGCAGTTAGATTCTGACCACAGCATGCACAAACTGATCTCTCTCTTGCTGTTGCTTCAGCAGACAACAGAAAAGGAACAGGAATGATCACCTTTGTACATGTAAATACGTAGATTTTTACATTAATTTGCCTGCTTGCGTTCACGTCCCAAAGAGGTCGGAAACCTTCCTCTTCCCCAGAAGTCACTGACACAAGTTACATGAAGTAATTAATCGGCAAGTGACACTGAAGGATCTGAAATTTCTCCCTTTGAAGAAATATGATGTTGTAGTGCTGACAGGCCACTGATTTTGTTACACACTGCCCTCACACTCCCAGGAATTCTTTCATAAATCCCCATATATCAGCAACAAAGCCACGATCTTTAGCAAAGTTTATATGCTGCTCACTTGTGGGACTGTTTATAAAATTATGACAAATTTACTGATTCCAGTAGGTGTAATGAATAAAAACAAAGAAAAAAGACCAGAAAATCACTAGCAATCTCATCCAACTCATTACTGTCCTTTCCACAGGCTTTGTAAAGAGTAAACAAAAGCTATGGGCTTGTTATAAAATGCGTGCTGTACTAATTTTACCAACTGAAAATAAAGCATCCTTTATTTCTTCTGAGGATCCTAGGTAACGAATGTCTCAGTAGGAGTCAAATGTTTTATTAGCAATGATTACAGGTTCTTCCACAACAATACCTGCCTTCTGAAACTCTCTCAATGGAAAATACTAATGAATAATACATTTATTATTATTATTATTTTTTAATTAAATCAAATGGGATCTAGATCACATATCACGTTTCTGTCCTTTATTCCTCCAGTCTTATTGAATTCACAACAAAATTCCAGGCCCAATCTGCCATTCAGGGCCCCAGATGAACTCCTCTCCATGACTGCTGCCTTCCTTAAGGACAATAAAACTGTCAGTCAAGAAGCTGAGACTCACAACAGAAGCTGATATCAGCCTCTCAACAACCAGCTTACAACTGCATAACTTTGGCCACTGCAAAAGGAAACAGACTTCAGAACATTCCCCCTTGCAGAGCAACATATAAAAAACTTTTTCTTTGCTTTAAGGTTCTCAGAGTCACAATTTGTACAAACAAAAATGCTACCAAGCCACTGAGAGAACACCAGAAAGTGGAACACTTATCAATATACCCTGCAGAAGTGATCCAGGTGTGAGCATGGTGAGCAAAACAGGAAATGAGTAAGGTGATTTCATAGCTCTTCTCTTGTCCATTGATTATAGAGATGCTTACAAGATAAACATTCATATTTCAACATGTACGCACCATTTATTCTGTCATTCTTCATACTTTAGAGTTTTCCACTGAACTGACAGAGATTACATACACATTGTTACACACCATGTTTGACAGACTATTCAAAGATGTTCTTGACAAAAAATTATTTTCTTTGGTACAGTATTAAATTATTCTTACTGCAGAACTCATAACTGTCAAAGCAAAAGCTTCCTATTTACAGTCCTTCTACATGTGAAGGAGCTATTGCTATAGGATGTGATCGTAGCAGCCAGAAGAACATAAAGTCATTCACATGTATCAGTACAAAACTGAATGAAATAGCACTGATTGTAGATAAAACATCTTCCAGTTGGAAACTGTCCACGTGACAACTCTCATCCATTGACAGTAATGGCCCTAGTGTTGACACTATTTCTACTTAACACAGTCCAAGTATTAGACTCCAGTAGTATTTGTGTAAGAAGTTCCATTCAGCTCACTGGAGTTATCTATGTGCACACATATGCACATGCATATTTTTAAGAGTAGGGATGTACCATGGAAAGTTTACTGAAAGTTAATAGAAGGCACCTCCACTGATCAGTATGGAAAAGCCTTGGGGAACTATACAGAGATGCAACTAAGTTCTGTAAGAAAATCTGATATCCTCAATGCTCTGAGGAAAAAAAAAAAAATCTTCCCAAATAATTTCTGGTAAATAACAGATGGCATTATGAAATGTGGATAAATCTCTAGGAAAGCACAAGAGTTGGTTTAAAGCTCCCGTAGAAAAGCAACATTTCTCTACAAAATTCTGCCAGATTCAGGATTAGGCTCTTGTGGAGTCATCAAATTCCAGTCTCTTCCCCAAATGATTAAAAAAAAAAAAAAAAAAAAAAAAAAAAAAAAAAAAAAAAAGACTCCAGGAGACTGCAGAAAGTATCAACACTATTTGCTTAGAATAAGTGACAGCATTAGCTGAGCCAGGCATTTTCCAGTATCTCAAACAAAGTTTTATAAAGATTTACTCTTCCATCTAACAAACAGTATGGTTTCTTCAGTTGTTGCCATAAAAATCTAAATAGCAAAGCCAAAACTGAACTGCAGCATTTTTATTTTGGAAAAAGGAAAACAAACATCTGCTCTGTTTTCTGCCTCACTGGTCTGGGGTTTTAAATGTGTTAAGCTAAACACTATTTTAAGACACTGTTCTAACACTATTCATGTCTCTGATGTCTAATTTTGATGGTTCAGGTACAGGACCGTGATTAAATCAAATGCACCACCGGTTCAGAACACTTAAAAAGTCACGCCAAAAGGGGTTATGTTGTGGTTTGAAACTGTAGGATGGTCTTAGCAATAAAACACAAGACTATTTAAGCTCTCTTTAGATCAGGAATCTCTGTATCAAACTTATCTCAATAAGACAACATACTTCACCACATTCCCTAGGCAAAATAATATTATAAACAATAATTACTACTGTTAAGTGAGTTTAAGTCTGCAGTCTTGAAACCATTCTTTCATTAACACCCCCTATATCATTACACCACAAGTCTTCCCAGAAGGGGGTTGGCAAATCTAAACACCTACCAGGTAAATATGCCAAAGTTGTCAGACATGCACACACAGCTCTAAGCACCCTTACATAGACATACAACTTTCTCAACAGCTGATTTAGTGTGAAAGCAGGTGCCAAAACCCTAATACAGAAGAACAGCAAACAGCACAGCCACTCAGCTCCCGGCTGGGAACAAATCCCAGCCTGTTCCTCCAGTCCCATGCCAACCAAAACCAAGCTCCCATTCTCCTGACCGCTTCATACACACTCAGGCCTCCAGCAAGTTCCACACAGTGTTACAACTAATTCAGGTTCCCCAACAAAAATGAGGTTATTTTGCCTGGTTTTCTGCTTTCCATGTTTCTGCAAAATATGCTTCCTTAAAGGACTAACCCAAAGTCCAGCAGAGCCAAAACAACACTTCTCACCAAGGGCAAGCCCCATCCACAAAGGTATTCAGCAGGACCATGGCAGCCCCTCCTAAGACAAGGCACCCCAGGAGCTCTGCACCCCAACTCTGAAAAATGCCATACAAAGTTAGAACAGAGCCCATACCAACACCTTCTGCTCATTTTAATACCAATGCATTACTGATGCAGTAATTCTACACGTTTAGGACATGTCTCCTCCTGGTTTACACACCATCACAGCAGGACCGGTGGGGAAAAAAAAACAACTCATGCTGTTATTTGGCACAACCTTCCCAAGGTGGAGAGCACCAACACAATTGCTCATCATCCCCTCCCTCATTCACTGCTCAAACATCACTGCTCAGACACTTCTTCACTGACAAAAACTGCACACCCCGAAAAACTGAAGCTGCCTGCACCAAACACTGTCAAAAGGAAGTCCCCTGATTATGGCCATTTTAGGATTAATATTTTAATTTTGGCTTCAAGACAGCTGGGCTCCTCTCAGGGAAAAAACAACACCAACACAGTAAATCCTCTAGGTGCATTCCCCCTGCTTTTCTTCCAAAGTTGCTGCTGTGGGGTTTTGCACTGGTTGAAGGCACCATCGACACACAACAAAAGAATATTCCAGATTATCTGGGTAACAAACTGTTAACGTAAGGACTGCTTAACCTGGGGCAGTAGCTTTCAAGAACTGCAAAGATTTATTTTTCCTCTCCCAAGGGTAAAATAAAAAATACCACATAGCCTTTCAGGTTCAAGGAGATTAGAAAATGACAGGACTTTCCGAACAACTTGATACACCCTTTTAAGACAAAGTTGTTCCATATTCATGTGGCTACCGCGTATCATGTGGTAGGGTGTCATTGGCTTGTCTTTATTAAAGTACAAACACTTCCATTACATAATTCAAGTTAGCTCATCTTTAACATGGATTTCAGCTGCAGAACCAACCCCACAGGTAGTAGGCCTTAAAAACCTTAAGTTTTATATAAAACACTGAGTTTTTTAGGTGGATTCCTCAGAACTTGAAATTCACAATAGGTTTTGATATCAACACTAACGAGTAATTAAATAGGTATTTCAATGATAAGTGTTTTCAAGTTGTGCTTATGAACATTTTAGTATGAAAGTGACAAGAGATATACTGTCTGCAAAAAAGCTGCTCAAAGAATAAACATGGTAAAAGCCAGCAACGTTCTTATGCCATCAATGTCACAAGCATAGAAGAAATGAACAACCTACTCAAGCTTCCTGCAGATGCTCCAAAGTGTTTGTTAGGAAGGCAATCATTTTACACAGCCCTGAACTGTCAGAGTTTCTTCTTTGCTTGTTATTCCCACAATGTACTCTAAGGCCTTTCAAAGCAGGTCAGTGAGCAGGTTAGCAGTGTAAGACAGTACCAATCAGTCCTGGATCTGGCAAGAGTTGGGAGACAGATTCTGATTCACAGAAACTCCCTCAAGATAGGGAATTTCCCATCTTTGGTGCAACAGTGAGACAGCTGAAACCTACCCATGCATCTCTGTACTGCCATGCCTCTTTTACCTGCCAGACTAGACAGGTGAGTACAGGGGATGTAGGAGGATGTAGTTTCCTCATGCCCACTTCTGTGCACTCACACAGGACCAGCAAGAACTCCTGGCCCACACCACCACCAAATGCTGCTGCCAACTGGTCAACAATACAGAAAAGGTTGTGTGCTAGCACAGTTCTTCCCAATGCTCTATTTTCCTAATGACATTCTCACAATTAATTTGAAAATTTAAACACCTCTGAGTTTGCCCTTTCTGGGCTCACTGAAGATGAAATACAAAACAAAATTAAACACAGGTAAACATTAGTGTAAGATACTGAGTCAGACTTATGTAAGTGACAGTGCAAACCACACAGTCCTATCCTATCAATGGTCTGAACAAGCCTCATCTGTTGCACACAAATATTCAGAGATAAATACATAATGCCAGCTGCCCTCAGGAAGCAGAATAATACCAGTTTCACACTACTGCCATGGCTCACAGCTCTGCTGTCTTCAGCCCACCTGTCACCATCCTGGGCTGCTTTGTGCCTCTGACTGAAGTGGAAGGGCTCTTTTATTGGTCCCCTAGAAAATACTACCCACAGTATTTGAGCCCTAACATTTCAAGTAGCTCTAATTCAGCTTTCAGTTCAGCTCAGTTCTTTGTCCTCTAAAAATAACTTACATTTAATTGCAACTGGCTACAATTTTCTAATTCTTTGTGACCCCAAACCTCTAAATCTATTACCCAGAGACAGCCACAGTAATCCTTAATGAAGGTGTGGGTATGATGCAGCACACTAGGGGCCATCTGGTTGCCAGGTGTTTCCTGGCTTAGCTTTTCCTGAAAACACACATCCCTCCTCCTCCTCTAATTCCAAGGAAAGCAATTTCTACCTCAGGACAGTCTTTCATTAAAGACACAGGCAAAGGCTTTATTGCAAGCAAGTCAGCTGCAGCACAACATTCAGAGCCTGCAGCAGAAAGCCTAGAAGTGCTGTTTATTACCATACATATCTCCCTGTGAGTACCCGCAACAGGCTGTGCCAAGGGTATTTCTGACTGGTAACAGGAAGGGAGCCACTGTAACCCCATGTCTTGCATCCTTCACTCACCATCAAAAAGAAAAAAGAAAAATAATTAAAAGGTTAGAGAGCAAGTTTTTTAGAACAGAACCATTATATAAAAGGCAGGGATGATTTTAAAAGTACTAGGCAAGATTCACAATCGGTGTCATTTGATGTCTTCCGGGGAGCAACACAGCCTATCAAGGGAAGTTAGATCCTGTGATCTTTATTTTCAAAGCGAAGTATTAACTTCCCGAAAATCCCTGTCTTTCACACAGGTAAAAGACCTTGCAGCTCTCAGATACACATTCCTGTCCCTCCTCTTCACCAGTGCCCTGGAGCATCTCAAAGCTGGACTGGTAGAAAGTTGGTCAGTTTTGCCCAGCATCCCCCTGCCTCGGCTTTCCAAGCTGGCTTCCCATGAGTTCAGGCTAGGCTCGGCATCACGGGGGAAAATAGGACCCCGACAGCTGAAAAAAGCCTTGGCTGCCAAGAGATCCCATCCTAGACTCCCAAAATGGAAGGGTTCTCCTGGGCCCCGCTACTGCACTAACATTTACTTGCAGAGAGTGTCTCACATTTCAGGCTAAAACCCGCAAACATTTACTTGGGCACTCGCAGTAGTCTGATCTCAGGAACTGCTTCAGACTGGGTACGTACAAGTACCAGGGGCTGTGGACACACACAACAAAATTATATTGGTATTTCCCCAACAGGGCAGGGAAAACTGATTTTTGCTACAGTTAAGAGACAAGGCCACATGACTCCTTCCAGTACATGGAAAGGGGCTGTGCTGCAGAGCTCTGGACAGTCAGGCTTCACGCTCCTGCTGTCCTTGGGTATTAGGAGGATAAGAAACAGCAACTGCTACTGCTCAGCGGACACAGAGGGCAAAACTGTCTTGCCCTTCCGCAGCTGCCAGGATCCTGCTTTCCCAGGCTCAGGCATAAACCAAATACCCAGCGGAGCCAAAGCCTGTGGGCCACTCCAGCACCCGGCAGCCACTGGCATGGTCTGTAAGTGCCTATGGGGGTGTGAGGCCCTGATCGAATTATTGCTGGATACAGAACGGATGACTTTGCAAAGACAAGGCTGAAATTGGCCCATTAAATCCTCACAGGAGTAATTTCCAAGCCAAGAAGAACTGCTCTGGTTCTACTATGAATCAGGACCTAAACAAACAGGACAAGCTCAAACCCAAACCAACAGCCCACCCCTGATGAGCATGCCAGAGGCTTCCACCAGGAGCCCAAAGCCCCACCCACTGGCACACACAGTCCACCCCATGCATGTCCTGCACACTATCCATTATTTCCTAAGCTCCCTGGGAAGGCGAGCAACTCCTCATTTCAAAACAAGGTCCAGCAGAACACCACAGGTTCTTTTTCCACTGTTTCATCTATATAGTGGGTTTCTGATTTTTGTGAGGTTCTGCCCAGAGCTATGTTTCAATGCAAAACAAGGGACAAAACCAAAAAGCAATAAATGAAAAGAGAGAGACACTTAAATGCAGCCAGAGGTACAGTGGAAAGGGAAATTGCCCAGTACCTCTGGATTTTCAAGTTCAGCTGCAAAGTAAATCCATCATGGAAAGGGAAATATTAACAAGTAACTAGAAACGCAGCACCTTTATTCTTGAGGCACACTTGCTTTCCCAGTTATTTGCATATTTTAACATCTTTTAAAAGGAAAGTTTCTACGAGACATGATTTTCACAAGCCTCAAAACATTCTTCAAAGAGCTACTCATCTCCGCGTAGTGACACAGGCACAAGGCAGGGCTTGTTTACTAATCTAGAAGGATTACACTTCAATCTGGATCATGCCTTCCCTGCAGGTAAGGGCAACAGAGCAAACAATAAATACACTAGACTTTCCAAATGTAAAGGCATGAGGGGAACAGAATCCAAAATAAAGTTATGCTTATATTATGTTTAGATGGGGAAAATAAGTGAATGTAGGGATACAGATGCTTCTTTATATCTGTTGTTAAACAGCCTCTGGAAAACTTAAGACAGGCAAATTCTATTCCTACTGTTATATTCGCTGTGAAACCTACCAGCTACAGCTGAAACAAGTCTTCACAGTTAGTTTTTCAAATAAAAACATAACTCATGCCTTTGACACAGGCATCTCTTTTTGCCTTTTTTAATGCATGCAGAGATCAGTCCCACATTGTAGGAAAACTCATTTTTCACTTACCTTCCATCTCCCTTAGGCAAGTGAGAAAAAGCCACCAAAACATTGCCAGAGAAAACACAAAAACACACTATGCCAAAAATATTAATTCCCTTGTCCATTCCAGGACACAGAGAGTTCACTTACTCCACTGTATGCTAAAGAAGTCAATAAGCAATGTCACTGCAGCTGATCTTGCAATAATTTAGAATGCAGAAGAAGTCTCCAGCCTCATAAGAAAAAATACTTTTATCAGAATATAAAACAAATCAGAAACAAAGACAACTCAGATCTTCCAAATGACTGAAACCTCAGAACTGAAATTCACCTGGGAATGGCAGAGCAGTAAGGGTAAAGCAAATCCACAGGTGCTGACCACAGCCCCAAGTATTTCAGAGAAATGACCCGTAATGCCAAATCTGCAATACCATGTCTTCAAGGAAATAGTTTTTTCTGATCCTAGTAGAAAACACAGCTTCATGGCCTGAAGTATGGAACACAATAGGTTTGCCCAATATTTTTTAAAAGTACTTATTCCCTCCCTCCTACTTGTAATTGTCTATTAAAAAAAATTAAATTCTTAACTATTTAATTCAAAGTGTAACCAAGCTAGTTACTCTAAGTACAGCTTTCACCCTCACCATGCTGCTCTGTTGCCATCATGGGAAGAAAAGACAAAATTCATTACCCCACCCAAAAAAGGAGTATCTGCCTTAAAACGAGCATTATCATCTGCTACCTCAGGAAGGTACACACCATGCACATCAATTGAATCCTGTCATTGTCAGCATCTTTGAAAAATTTAAATAAAAAATAAAAATGGTTACAGTCAAGGTCTACTCTCTCCTAAACAGCAGCGCACACGTTCAGTTGTGCTGCAAGACAACAAGCAGAATCAAGTTCATAAAGACTGAAAAGCACGACACAAGTCTTACTACCACTGTCTCAAAGCCTGAGCTGATGATACAGGCTTCAAATGCAATTCAGTCCAGGTGAATGCAAGAACATAAAACCCCCATGATTCCAGCTGCTTGGTGCACATTAAGCAGCATTGGCAGCACCTGCAGCAGTCAGCACTCACCCAAAAGTCAGGCTCTAAATGGACTCAAGGGCTGCAGAGACAGCTGATGTGTAAGGCTTGATTGACTCTGTGCCTGTTCGTAATTACAGGTAATAAAACAGGTCAGTGCTGTTATCCTGATACCAGCCTTACCACCTAAACAAACACAACCATACAAGCATCTGAAGAATCAATATCATAAATATGGTAAAATGAGGAAATGTTTCTAACTTCCAAGTGCCTGTAATTATCAATTAAAGCTTTGCAACATATTATTAATTCCACTTATTGCTAACAGTGATGCTGCAACTCTACAGAGGATCAAAACAAGTGAAGGCAAAAAAGAAGCCTGATTGAATTAAGTTTCTTTGCTCATACAAACTGTTTTCTACTAGAGGTCATTCTATGTTAATGCTTTTTCAAATGCATTATATAAAACAAGTTTTTGACTATCCACATTGAAAGGCACATTTGGGTATTTTTTATCTTTCATTCAAAATACTGACAGTGTTTCAAGCAACACTCAAAGCATGCCATTTAAAATGATCTAACTTAAAGGACTGTGTTACCTATAAATCACTGCCGCTACTTTTGGCAAACTATGAGGAATATAAAATTCTAGATATTCCTTTGTCATAGTACCAAATGTCTTTTATTCAAAGTCCTAGACATAAATTTATTATATACTCTATCAGACAGCAATGGGTAATTTGAAATGCTTACATTCAATATTCTGCTAAGTTTTATTCAGAAGCACAACCAGCTCTCTATACCTCTGAAAGCTTAACTTTGCAGAACAACATGGAATGAAAGCTCTTATTTACCACACTCTATCCCTTGCGCTTTGGAATGAATCATGTTATTAACTGTTCCCCAGCCCCTACAGAGAGACTTTTGTTTGGTTTTATTTTTTTTTTCCTTTTTTTTTTTTTTTTTATTACTCTCGTATGTTTGCTAACTTTCCCTTTACTACTCCAGGAAATGTGTATTTTATCTCCCTAAACAAAAAGGATCCTTCCTCCTGATTCATAGGTTTCTTCATCATTTTTCTGGGGGCAATTTTCTTTATGGGTCATCAAATCAGTCGTATCAGAAAATATGAGAATGAGGACAAAAAACTAACTTGCCACTTTTCTTCCAGACACACTTAGCCCCAACCCTAAATGTCAGGTCTGCTCTGGACTCCTGAGAACACAGACACTAGCTCCCAGGTGTATTCTGAGCATGCTAACAGCTTGTGAAGAGCATCCTTAGGGCCAAACTCTGCCCTGACCGAACGGGTGCAAATCAAGAAGGACTCTGATATACACCAGGAGGAGCTGACTCCCTCCATTCAGATATCTCCCTACACCACATATTTTCCAATACAGATGTGGGGGAGTGCTGAAGGAGGGCAGGGTAGTTCTCCAGGTCAGGAAGCAGCTGAGGGCCAGCACACCCAGCTTCACCTCCGATTCCCTCCCACCCCAAGCTTCAGGTCAATGAGCAGGATGGGATGTGAATGACCAAACACCCAGACCACTCCTTGAGGAGCAAGCTTCATTCTCCTTTCTCCTTTTCCTTTGCAAACCATTCAACTCCACCTCAGTTTTTTTGAGCCCATGGATTTTTTTCCTCAGCCTTCTCGAACATTTCTAACATTTTGTAGTATTGACTGCATCGTGACTCTAGGGAAGCAGGCAAATGCCTAACTGCATGAACATGGTTTTGCTGCAAGCAGGAGTGGCAGCCAGCCCACCCACCATGCCCTGAAACACAGTCACCTGTCAGCAGCCTGAGACACCTGAAAAGCATGTCAAGCCCCAGCAAACAGGGATTTGTCCCTGAGAGACACATTGCACAGGAATGTACGGCTGCTGTGCATCAAGCCACAGTCACAGGAGCTCAAACTCTGCTCTCTGAGCAATAGCACACAGCCAGGACAGCAACGGGTGCTCAAACCTACCTTACCAGAACACATGGAAGCAGGTGCAAGAACAGGACAAGGGCTTTAAAGGGCCTTCAGCTCTCTCTGTCCCACAATCAGACAGGGGACAGTGGAAGGATGTTATAATTAGCAAGTGTTGGATGTTGGCCCTGAGAGTCACTGCACTGCAGCGTCCAGCCTCGGGTCCAGAGTCCAGGCACATTCCCCAGGGGAGGATCAGGTCTTTCTGCTCAGATCTGGCAGCCACAGAAAGGCTGCCGCAGAAAACAGAGTAATTTGGCACAGTAAGAGCTGGTTAGCTCAAACAACCTCACCAGCTTTCCAGCTAGCTAGAATTCAGATCCAGACCTGAACCCTCCTTAAAGTCAAAGGATTTTGAACACGCGCTTTCAGCCCATTTCACAGCATACACAGAAAAGAGGCTTTCCTCACAGTTTCTGGCCCAGCAGTAAAGCACCCAGGTCACTCTTGAAGGTTCACAGCACTTTTTGCTGTTCATCTCTGAATCAAATTTGGCCCCAGCCTGGAATTTTCAAAAGCATAACCCTAACTCTGCTCTGAACCTTTAAATATTCCTATCCTACATTATCATTTTGAGGTATTTTCTAACCTTGCTCATCCAAGATCAGCACCTCAGGAAAAGTGACAAGTTCTGCACAGCAAAGCAGCTCTTCTAACATATAATATATATCCTTCAAAATAGAACTGACAGTTCCTAGTTTTAAACCAGAAACCAGCCTCTATCATTCTCTCCAGAAAACAAAGTGAAAACATTGGTTTAATCTAATCTATAGGTCTTATAATTAAATGTTGTCAAGTTAGTTGAAGTTGACATGATTAGACTGCTGGTTGGGGGGGGGGGGGGGGGAGGGACAGAGAATTATGCTGTTTATTCAGAGGTTGCATACAGCTAATTTTGCAAACAGCTACTAAAATTTGGCTTAAATTTCCCTCGGGAAACAAAAGGACAGGTTTCACAAACAGCAAATTAAGTTTTCCCAGATTCAACTCATTGGAAGGTACTGCAATCTAACTGCATCACTGCTAGTACTAACAGAAAACTCTTCCTACCGCTTGCCAGGGTCTTGACCAACACAAGTCAAGGAATATTCCTCAGATCCTTGCACCCATGAGTGCCAATTGTAAACGAAGGAGGAGAATTTGTTCAAGAGGTTGAATTCTACCTACAAATCCATAATTTAAGAATTCCCAGCTATAAACTGATCATTTCCCTGAAGGGCAAAAGTACCACAGATTTCTCAGTAATGAGGAAAGAGAGCTGAAAGGAGCATTGTCTTTTTCCAGATGGTGCCAGTCAGGTGCAGATTCAATGAATTCAAAACAATTACATTGATTTTCTCCACTTAACACTCTTGCTTCTAATAGTGCCATCATCTCCCTTATGCTATAAGAACATATAGATACACGTATATGTATTGTATCTGGAAGATGGACACGACGTGCTTAAATAAACAAATACTTATTACACTACAGAAAGTTAGAAGAACTACACATTTTAAAAATGCTTAAAGAGAAACAGTATATTGTAACATTGGTAAAGCCTTATCAGCCAGCAGTAACCTGTCTCACAGATTACAGAAAACCGAGATTTGTTAAATCTTTATATTGCTGAGCTTGCCCAAGCCTCCTCTTTTCACCACAATTCCTTTCAAACTGGTACCCTAACAAAGATGCCAGATATTGAGTACAAAGACACTCTGAAACTGTTGTCTCATTATCATTTTTAATGATTGAGAAGGGCTCACCTCCCCAGTCAAGACAAAAGAAAAAAAAAAAATCAGTTTCATCTGTGAGACTTCTGTAGGAAAAAACAGAAGTGAGTGTAAAACCATAAGGGGCAACGGCATTAGCTCATCTTTTCTCCTTAATACAGTAGCAAACAATTAGTGTTAAAGTAAAATGGGTCAATCAAGACCTCAAATCTTCTTAACAGCTAGCACAGTCAACCCATGTGGTCACAGCAATCCAAATTAACCCCATGGATACAACAGTCCTTCCATCCAATACCTAGAAAGCAATTACAAATGTCATATTGAATTTCCCTCTAGAACACCCTCCAACAGTTTAGTAGCATAAACTGTGATTAAACCTACCCATGAAATAAAATAATTTTCCTCTACTTCAGCAGACAGTCTATCAAACCACCTCTGTACCCAGTACCAATCATCTAAACCAACTGCACTCTCTGGAAATGAGTCTCAGGCTGTTTTTTCTTATTAGCCGAGATGCACAACGAACTGCTGCTAAACAGCACACCTGTACATGAAGCAAAAGCATGGAAGAAAAAGCACCAGCCCTAAACATGCCAAGACTCACCCACACTCTTCCTCAGCATGCACCTTCGTGTTTGGAGAGTGTCATGATTTCACAGCACAGTGTTCATTTCCATGCTTTCTCTGGAGGTGCTCGGCACCACCAAATGTCATCAAGGCTCTTCCACCACTGAATCCACATACCCTAAATTTACACTCTTTCCCTTTTTAGCAAAAACATTCCCTTTTCCATTAAAAATATGCTTAACTTTTAAGCATGCTTAAGGCTCACTTTCAAGGGCAATTAAGCATGTGTTTAAACAACTGAGTTAATCCAAATGGACCAAAACAAGCATCTTTGAGTGTTAGGGAACAATTCTACATATCAGCACATGCTTAATTTTATTTCTTCATCAAGTACACACGTGGACTTTCGGGTAGCACACAAACAAAATATCCAGATTGTCAGATAATTCAGTTTAGAAGGGACCTTGGGAAGGCACCTGGCCCTAGGAACCCAGGATATTACACCTTCCCAAATTTCTGGCTGCTACTCGTTCACATGTATGTTAACTGCAACACATCCTGATCCCTTTCTAGGTAACTCTGCAAGTCAGTAACAAATGTCCTGCAGGCAGGAGCGCCTCTTCAGGGAACCCCAATAAAGCCAACGGGTGTTTCTTTTATCTTGCTGTAAGCCAGAGGTTATACTAGAGCAGCTCTCAGTACAGCCTCAGCCTGTGCTATAGGTGAAACGTGTAAGGAACTCGGGCCTTTGAACTGACCCACCATTTACAGAGAAGCACTATCATGACATCTTTTCTTTTTTGCCCCCTTCTTAAGCTAATTGCCATTTGCCCCATCATGCCAGATTTCAGATCTCCCAGATGACGCGCCTGCGTTACAAGTTCCGTCAGTACCACACAACTTTGTATAGCTTTTAGTAATAGAGGCAACTTTTCAAAAGCCATCATCATAAAATCCTCCCAACCTGAATTCTTTTTGACTTCTCCCTCTTCTTCCACCCTTAAGAAAATAAACTTGTCTCCAACACATGCATACAGCATGCCACATTTGGGGGTGATAGCTGAAATAGTCCAGCAGTCTGCAATGTGCCTCACACATCCATTTCTGTGTTTAAGTATTTCTAGCAATTTCCATGGCTCAGGCAACTGTTAAGTAAGCGCAGGGCTCTGGTGTCTGTACACATCACAAATGTCTCCTCTCATAAATCCAGGTACATTGTTTAGCAAATGGTAACTCATACAGAAAGCAGCACGACACAGGCTGAAAGGAAAGGTATGCTTCTGGAAAAATATCTAGCAACAAGGAAATTCTTAACCCACAGACTGCAGCAATTTATTTAGAGACAAATGTGATCAGATCACTCATGTCCAGGCACAGACCCCCAGGCTCAGGGGGGTCATTAAACGATGACTTTACTGTCAGAATGTATTTAAAGAGCACAGCTAAGTGGGTAGTGACATAACATACCCTAACAATTACATCAGATCTCTAAATCAAGGGTGCAAATGCCACTTTATGTAACAAACTGCAATATAAGCACAATGAACTGCCCTCCATGCTCAAAGTGTGCTAAAATTCTCCACAGAAGAACACCAACTTTTTCTTCTCAGCATGACAGCTCTCTGGCGTCTCTCAAACACCCACAGGCAAAGCACAATATGGGTGGAACAAATTGTAAAGTTCCATTAACCAAGTCCTGTCCCTTGGGCAAAAGATAAGGAGAGAGAACGTACAGCACTGCACCTCACTGCTGAAATCACCTCTCTTCCCAGAGCCCTGCTTACCTGTGGGTTTTGTTTCAACACTGAGAAGTCTCACTAAGCCCCTGGGGTTGTTTTAGTGCTAGTTAAGCTCACCTGTAAACACCTGAGCTTCAGGAGATGGGCACCACATTAGGACTGGGGTCCTGCTCACTACTGAGTGCATTACCAGTGTTTGTGCCAGTGGGTGAAGTGAAATACACAGCGAGGAATTCAGCGGTTCCTAGACCTCGGTGCCACAGGGCTGAGTCTGGGCTCCATTTTACATACCCCTCTTTCAGAACAGTAGCAGCAGAAACATACGCCCATCCATGAACTTAACTGGACTGCCTCTGTGCTAACTGATGAGAGTTTTTAGCACACCCAGGGCAGATACCCATTCTCCCATTGTTGGTGAATCACTTCTTAGTGATCTATGAAGTAGTGGCAGGGGCAACTTCACTAAGCAATGCTCTCTCAGCACATTTTCTCTCTCTCCCCAGCAAAAGCTGAGATGCTGTGATCACATCAAGCAGCTGGAAAGGAAGCAAGAGAAGCTACAGAAATCAATACATCCTGCAGATGAGCCTCTTCTTGGGTGCATAGGCTATGAGATCTGCAGTCTTAGACATCCCTGCAAGTCTGAACGAGCACAGGTGAAAAGAAATAGGTCCTTTCACTGGGAGAAAACAAAGGTTTGCGGAGGAAACGGGAAGAAACAGGACCAAAAGCATGATGTACTTCAGTCTTGCAAGGAAGAACCCTTCTGAAAACAAACCAGTCAGGTTTTATGAACTGCCAGCAGCGCAAATGCTGGACAGCAAATGGGTGTTTTGAGAAAGGATGAAGACTTACTGACACAACTACAAAGACACGACAAATTACAAAAAGGGATGCTAGAGACCGAGAATTAAGTAAGACTTACAAAATACATATGTATACATCTCATTCTACCGCATGATTTACGTTCAAGACCACCTCTATGGGAGAGCCTGCTACTTCCTATCAGGAAGAAGCCTAGATTAAAACCCACCAAAGAATCAGAGCGTATCTTTATTCAGAGGAAAACTTAAAGCTCCTGCTTAGCACGGCAAAATAAATTAGCTCGGTATCTTACATAGAGAAAGCAACTCTCCCGGCGCACGGCACACCCCCTGCTTTCCCAGGGGTGTTTCACAAAGCGCATCTTACTCCAGCGGCAGGCTGTAATTAGCGCCTCAAACGCGTACACCACAAACTGAGGCAAGGAGCCTTTCTTCGGCAGATCCCATCGGGCGCAACGCTTCGGCACGACGGAGCTGCGTGTGTGCTCGTGGCTTGTACCTGCAGCACTTCAAGCCACGCACGTTTTGCATAATTTTCCCTCACATAAAAAGGCTTTGTTCTCCCCCGCCTCGCTGCGGTTACCAGCCCGCAGCCCCATCCCCTCCGCGGCTGATCCATTCGATACCGGCAGCGACATGAACATTTCCCCCACCCCACCCCCCCCCGGGGATGCAAATTAAAAGCGCTCACAAGCCTCGGTCCCCCCTTGTCTCACACGACGCCCTTTGTTCACTTACGGATCCCTCCAGAGGAGCTCAGGCGCGGGGGGCAGGAGAGGACAGGAGGTGACACCCCGGAAAGGCTTTTACAAGCCTGGAGACGATCAAAACCCTCACAGGCGGCTGGCAAAACTCGAACCGTCCCTACGCAGGTAGCCAAGGGGGGGGGGATCTCCCGGGGAGCCGGGGCCGTCCCGGTCCCCTCAGGATCCCCACAGGATCCCCTCACCTCAGGATCCCCACAGGATCACCTCACGATCCCCTCACCTCACGATCCCCCGGCAGAGCCCGCGCTCGGCTGAGGGAGCGCGCGCCCCAACCCTCCCGCCCTCAGCCCCAACCGCCGCCAACGGCCGCTCGGCCCCTTCCCCTCCTCCCCCTCCTCCTCCTCCAAGCCCCGCACCCCGCGCTGCGGAGCCGCCCCCGGCCCTTACCTGGGCGCCGCGGCGGCTGCCGGCTCACCGGGACGCGCCGAGGGGCTGAGAGAGGAGGGCACGCCCGCCTCACCCCGCCCCGCCGCTCTCGGGGCTGTCGCCGGGACGCGGCCGCCCGCGCGCCCCCGGGACCCGCCCCGCCCGCCTCCTCCGCCCCCGGCCCCGCCCCGGCCCCGCTCCCGCAGGGCCCCCGCAATGCGGCGGGGCCCCCGGTACCCGTGCGGAGCCGGGACAGCCCGCCCGGCCCCGCAGCCAGCGCCTGGCCCTGCCCGGCCCGGGACCATCGTCCCCGCCGGCGCAGAAAAGGCTCCCGAAGCTGCCTCGCCTGCTTTCCTTCGCATCCTTCGCAAGTCCGAGCTCAAGCCGTTTTCTCCTATTCTTCTGGAAACAGAGAATGAATAATGGCGAGATAGGTTAAAAAACGGCACGACGGCACCTCAGAAACTGCACTGCTCACAAATCGCGCTCTTGCAGGGCCACGCTCTCCAAACATTTCCTGGAAGGCAGCAATAAAAGGTATCCTATGACTTGGTCACTTGCCAGCTTCTCAAACTGAACTTTCCAACCCTTCGGGATGTCAGTTATTGTCTCCCCTCTCCTTTCGGTGAAAGGAGAGCAGGGAAGGGCCAACTCCTCCGTCCGGCAGCGCCACGGATGCGGTGGAGCTCCAGCACCAGCTCCTCTCTCTCCTTTCAGTCAGCATCACTTTGTTCCAATACCCTTTGCAGGATGAAAGAGTGAAAAGTGACTCTCTTACCTTTCCCATTTCCTGAGCAAATTAGTCCGTGTTTGTTAACAATGAACGTGCAAAAGCCAGTTTGTCAGAATCTTAACCAGCAATTCCGAGTTACTTCATGTATGTATTAGCCTAATAAATGTTTTCAAAAGAGGCACTGTGTTTTGACTCAGTGAAGAGAAATATTGCTGCTATTCCTGTTTGGGTGCCCAGATCACCCACTAGCTGTAACCCATACTGCAGTGCAAAAAGCTTTAAATGTTAATTTCAGCTGTGTTTCATTCTGCTGCACCACTCTGAGCACCTACTCTGTCCAAAGCCTTGTAATTTGGGCCTCAACATGTCTTAGACTGGGTGGTCAAAACAAAGGCTCAGTGACAGAGAGACGGCCATCCCACAACAACTGCTACACTGGATTATACTCCTGTCCCATCTTAATGGTAATAAAGTGACTTGGGAAGGTAAAACTATTTGGTTATGCATCTTGATGTATTTGTAAATCAGGACATTTTCTTCTCCTTTCAAGGTCTGAGTCTGTGAGCCAAGGCTACAGACACCTCCTCCAGTCCCTTTCCCGCACCCTCCTCAAGCTGTTAGGGAGAACTTCCCACCACTGCTGCTTCCCATTTTCTAGCATTTCATCTGTAAATCAGTGGCATGCAAAGGGAGCAGGATCCTGCTAAGAGGACAAAGCCATCACGTTCCCCTCCGGTTACTCACTGTCAGTGATGTATATCCATCCGGAGATGATGCTTCCAGAGGAAAGGGATTTGCTGCAGGCAAGTCTTTATTTCAGACTGCCAGGAGCAAAGGCACCCTTGTTCAAGGCACAAGGAATGTGCACCAGCATCCCCAGCACCTCAGGCATCAGCAGAGCCCTGATGTTTTCTTTTGTCCCCTTGGAGGCCCAGAAGAACATCAGAAGACCTCGATGGAGCTCTCCCCAAGCACGGGGCCTTTGCCCTTCCTTCTACCACCTAGAGAATGCAAACACAGGCTTACATAAAGCCTCATCAGAAGCAGCTCTGAGAGGGAATGAGCAGTCGACTTGATCAAGGGGAAACAGTTACACTTCATCCAAATGGAAATCAGATTTATTGAAAGCATACGGTATTTTAAAAAATAAAAGTGATAATGGGCAGCCTACACTTTTGTTGGAAACGAATACTGCAATGGGCGCCATGAAGGAGGTGTCTTAATGGAGAGAACCTTGTACAACAGTCTGTGCAATGTCCATAAACATTCCCAGAGACCAGAGGGGTGATAGAGCTTAGCAGAGAAACACTCTGAACATTCCGTGTGCCATGAAGGCATCGATGCCTCCAGCTCAGATGCAGCACAGCAGCAGCCTGTCTCCTCTCAGCAGCAGCCTGAAGAGAGAGAGGGAAGGTGAATACTGGAAGCCAGTCATTCACTTGCAGCTCTCCATTACACAATCATCAAAGATGAGAAATAAGCACAGGAAAACACAAGGTGGCATTCACCATTTTCCCCAAGATAATTATCTAGTCAAATTACATTATACTGTGCATTAAATATTCAGCAGCAGTGTTGACACTAGACATTTTAAGACAGGAAAGATTCTTGTAATCTATGTTAGGGATATTAAAATTCATGCACATATTTTTATTAGAAATATTCGTGCAGAGATCAAAAAGCATTATCTCACTAAGAGACGGTGGGGAAAGATGTATTTTTTTTGCAAAGGAAAAACAGATTTTTACATAACCTCACAAACAATGAACAAAACAGTAAAGCTTTGACAAGCTGAATCGGGGATCTCTATATGGAGATCTGGTAAGCCAAATACAAAGGATTTTTGCCTGCCTGCTAAAAGAAAACGGAAGGACATTGCTTAAAGCTCTTTTTTGAACAGATTCATTTAAAACTGGGAAATGCTGTTTGAAAGGGGGCTTGTGTCAATGTACATTCTTCTTTTACTGTATAGCTATGACAACAAAGCCCCATTGCTCCTCTGACAGCGCATCAAGCTGCAGTTGTTGGCAACTTAGGTATCTGGCTTCAATTCAGACTGGGGAAGGAACCATTTAATATCCCCAAAAACTCAGGCCTCGGTGCCAATACCCCAACATCAGCTGAGCAAACAGCAGTCCAGGCAAAGCCAGCTCTTAACTCATTCATGATGGGAAGAGCTGCGAGCACCAAGGAGGATGATGAAGCAATGGTAAGCACAGATATGGCCCCTTTATGCACTGCCCTTGGTGGCATATATACGGTCTCTGGCCATGTATAACAACGGCTTGAGCATTTTTTGGTCACCTTCCCCCTGGAAACACCCAGGCTGGTGTGACCGGGAAAGGCAGGGCTCCTGCCTCAGCGTTGCCGACATGTTTCCATCGGCTGGAAAACTCTAGGGTCCCTCTAGTGCCCAGTGGAGGCAATGAGGAGCAAAGGCGAGCTGAAAAGCTGCTTCCGATCGTTATCGACCGCTAAGCAAAATAAAAGCTTCTCCTGAAAACAGGACGTGCTTAGGTAGCCCTGGCTTTGCACGAGGCTGTGTCCAATTTCTCCGACTGGGACAAGAAATTCCACTCTAGCTCATCAGCACATATAGCAACATCTCCATGTAAAAGCCTTTCGTTTTCTGCTTGTCTCCTATGGGAAAACACTTACCTTGGAAAGATTATTTGGAGATCGTGCCTGTTTGTAAACGTATGCCCCAGGTTGCCACGGGAAAGCTTTAAGCGAAGGTGAAATCCAGTCACAGTGGAAGGACTTTTACCAGAGCAACGCTGCCCTTGCAGACCTGATATATCTTTGGTCTTTTTGTTCAAGTGACAACAGGCACCCACGTGAGTTGTCAGGGAAGAATTAGCTCGAGAGAGCTACACTCTGGTTTACTGAATGCTTTTGAAGTCAAAAAGCCAGCTACCTAAAAAGTAATGTGAAAGCAGAAAGAGGGCACAAAATTCTGGTGCCACCTGCTGTTGGGGACGCAGGGAGACAAGAACTGCAGTGGAGAACGCACTCCCGCAGACCCCTCCATTTCTCACTGCTGTGATTGGAAGTGAAGGGTCCCCAGATAACATGCCAAAGCTCTGCTCCTGAGGCTCTGTGATGTCTCAGTTATGGGGCTGGTTCCTTTGCTGAAGAGGAAAAAGCTGAATGTCAGACTTGTCATGCTAGGGACATCTTACAGGGAGGTTTTGTAAACGTATTTAAAAGGAAGCAAGGGAAGTACTGAACCCTGCAGGATTCAGCTATAGAAAGTTCTTAACCTAAACCCATTTTCTCTGGTTAAACCCATTTTCTCAGTTACAGAAGAAGAGCAATTCCCATCTCAACCAAAAAAAGGCCCCCAAAACAACTCTCTACGAAAATAAGGTTTGTTGCTATTAACATTTTCAAGTTCTAAAAGTGAGTGATGATTTCCAAGAAATAATAAATGAAAGTTTGTGAGCTCGAGTTGTTTTGCCATCCCTAATTTCTCACTAGTACTGCCTTCTTTAAACGTTCTAGAAAGCTGTGGGAATAAAACTACTGCACCATTCAGTACTAGGTCTTCTAATGAAATAAAAAAAAAAATAAACAGCCACTGCCTACCTACAAGATTGAACAGAAGATGAACAGAATGCACATTAAGGCTTAAGCAGTGAAATCTCTTCACACTCTGCATCTGTAGCAAAATTATATGGAAAAAAATGCTTTTCAAGACAAGTATGACTGAATAGTCAAACTGGTCAGAACACGAAGGACACATTATTTTTGAGATTTAATTTCCTGTTCTAGCAGAAAGTCTGAATTTTTCCAGAAGTAGCTACTGAGGATTAAAGTCCTCATAAAGAATCTATTACTATGTTTGCATGCTTGCACAGGGAAGCTCTTCAAGTCTCTGATGCCCCGATAGCTTGTTTTATTAATGTGGAATTTTGATAAGGCTTTTTACTTTTTAATAAGCTCCTCTTTTTATGTTCAAACATATAAGTGTTACTGCATTTTCCAAGCCTAAAGCTTACATTATCAGCTGAGAACAGATTAGCCTAATCAAGTTAACACCACAATATGGGGCAACACATTTCATCCTGGGTTTGGGCCTTTCTGTGAATATAACACTACTGTTAATTGTTAAGACAGGAGACATTGCAGAAAGAATGAGGGGCTATTTTCTCACCAAAACTGTGGCTTGAGGTTAAGCATCAGTGCACCTGGGTTTGAGAACGGCCTTAGCCTGATTGATGAGACTACCCATCACATCCTACTGTGGCAGAAATGCTTCCCTGGCTCGAGGAATATACCCGAACATAACCTGTTGGTGTGCTGTGCTCCTAAACTGATCCTCATCCAGGGTTATCATCAGCATGTGACTGCAACAGTCTGCTTTGTACCTGAGAGATGAGGGGTGGAGGCCGAGGGGCGGCCCACGCCTGCCATCCGTCAATTCATGCTATCTGATGCCCAGACATCTGGCTCCACAAATCAGTACTCCACATGCAGTTACACAATCTGAATTACAGATGTTTTTGTAAGAGCCCAGTTCAATGAACTGATAGATTTGCTGCAGCCAGCTTCAGAAATGCAGCCCGAGAGCCTGGAGGTTGTCTCCTGAGAGCAGAGCCGAAGCAGCCACAGGACCAGTGAATGCCAGCAGCATAGTCTCTACCCTGCCTGCACGTGGATGAAGTTATGTAAAAATATTCACCAAAAACGGTTGATTGGACCCTATTAACTCTCTTGCCCCCAGAGGAAAGCAGCAGTTGATGCGACGTGATGGGGTAGCTCAGCACTCAGCCTCGAGGTCACGCAGCCACAGCTGGGCTGAAGCAGGACACTCTGTTTTCAACCATGACTTCAGATTTTATCATCTGAAGAAGAGGTACTTCAACCCAGCTCAAAGAGAACAGTCAACACTGGAAAGAGTTTGGGGTGCTCACTCCCACAAGGTACCCCAGCCAGTGATCTGAATGGAGGGGGGGGAATCAATACAGGGATTAATTCTGCTTTGAATTTTCTATTCAGACAAAGGAGCTGCAGGAGAAATCGTAAAGCACGTTATAATCAAGGGTGGATAGAGAAGTATTTCAGGTGGTTGCGACACCTATAAACATCCATTGTCTGGAGTGACTCCCTGTCATCACTCAGTGCTTTCTGATTTTCAAAGCCTCTGCGGATGCTTGCGCAGGCTGGAGCGTTGCCATGGATACTGTGGTGTCAGCACCGAGGCTGTGAGCAAATGGGCCGATCTGTTTGTGTTCCTTCCCAGTGAAAAGAAAGAAAAATCCCATCATTTGGGTGGCTGCTAGGAAAGGGAGGCTGGCAGTGAAACCAACTGAATGCACATGGTGGTTTTCAGGATCTCCTCCTCTTGGAAAAGATGGGGTAGTACGGAGAGGGAAGGTGATGCGGCGAAGGAGGGAAGAGAGCTGTCAAGTGCTTAGCAAAACCACTTATGCACAGCTCAAGGCAAGGGTCCCTACACAGGAACATCAGCTATGGTCAAGAAAAATCTATACGGTAATTGGAGTTTCCTAACGGCCTGGCATAATTTGCTGCAAGAGTCAGAGAAAAGAACAACAACCAGAAGCAAAAAAAGACAAACAGGAGTGATCGATAGGCAACACAGCACAGGAGAGTAATTTGCTTTGAGTGATATCCTGGGATCAAGCCATGGATATGCATTATGAAACATATTTAGCTAGTACACATGTAACACCTTCACCCGGGTACAACTCCACTGCTAAGTGAGAGGCAAAACAGGTTTAGAAGTGACAGGCAAGTGAATACACAGGAAATGAAGTAAAAAAACCCAGGCAGCAGTCCAGGCTATTTTCAAACTTGGGGTTTTTTGTCAGTGTTAGAACTAGCCCATAAATTCCATATATGTATGGCAGAAATCCCCCTGAACTGAACTCCCATACATGAATGCAGTATTCTATTAGGCAACAAATGGAAGGCTGTCCCACTTGATCACAAATTTTTGGGTTTTTCCCTGCTGTTCTACAGGGAGCTCTACAAAGATTAAGAACATCACCATGTGTTTCACCACAAGCTTTCCTTGCTTTTTAGTTGGTGGGGATGGGTCAAAAAGCACAAAAACTTCCACAGGGGAGGGTTGTTCCTCACTGCTTACAGAGATGTTTAAGTTAATTAGCTTTAAAAACAAGAACCAATGTGAGGTCACCCTCAGTGCAGCTTTTCTCAGTAAGGCTGTGTCACTGTATATGAGCCAGAAATTGCACACTATTTTACACTGAACCCCTCTTAACAAATCAAGTTTAATTCATGTTGTTTCCCTGCCATAAAACAGAGAACATGGAGTTGACCCATTCTGCAGTCAACTGCCCTGTCTTCCTGGGCTCACATCTGTATGACAAGCACTGAGAGACATCTTTGGAGATGCAGAAGATAAACAGAAAGCTCAAACTGCAACCTTTCTGTATGCCCCCTTAGTCTGTCATCATGCCAGAGATGGGGGCAGGAACTTGGTTGCTTTCCAGCTATGGACCAACACAGCTAGTAAATCCAAGGAAGCTCCTTGAGCATGAAGCCCCTCCAGCCTGTCTTGTGGCCTTGTTCTGGGGACAGTCCAGCACTGTCAAGCTGCTGGCTTTTCTGTTTCCCATTGCTGACTCACACTGAAGGCAGCTGAACCTCAAGAAAAGCTTTCTCCAGGCTACCTTGTCACACAAATCCCAGCCACAGTCACCACAGTGATGAAGCATGAGTCCCACCAGATTCTGCTGAAGGTTCAGAGAAACCTTCTCCTGTGTTCAGAGGAACTGCTATTAAATTCAGCTGTTGAGCTGAGCACTCACCTCCAGACTATTAATTAATGTTGCTGGAAGCACAGTGCTCTTGTCTTGTACATGTAGCTGCTCTGGGAAGCAAAGACATGTCCTTGGCAATTGGTGAAATTTATTTTCATGACACTGCAAGAAATACAATTGCAGTTTGTAGAGATATAAAACAAGTCACCTATGCAAACAGGCAGGGAAAAGCTGAAAGTCATTGCAGCTGTGGACACAGAACGATACTTACACACCCTGTATGGCCACTTCTGCAGTTCATACTGATAATACATCACAGCACCTGACTTCAGTAACCAGGGCTGAACTCTGGCAATCAAGAGTTTTTCATCACAGAAACCCCCAAGGAGCTCCTCTCTGACCTAATTTCTCTCTTTCAAGGGTCTTCATTCAATTATTTCCCCCCAAACACACACATTCCTTAAAAGTAGCATCCGTGGACACAGTCTGCAAACAAACCCGCTCCAACCAGAGGCATGTAAGCTAAAAGCTACCAGTCGTGATCACTAAAACCTCAGTATTCAGGACCTGTAATATTACTGCACATACATGGATGAGCATCCTTTGGGTTTTGTTGCATTTGAAATGCTTCAGTGCCTGCTCTGATATGGCTCAGGCTCTTATTATAAAGTCTTGTAGCTAAGCAACAGTAGCCTCAGCTGGGCAGCCTGAATGATGTGGCAAGGACAAGTTATCCTGCAGGAAACCTGTCATCTCAACCAGCTCCAGACCATGGTACCAGCTAATCCTTACCATTAAGTCCAGCTGGCCACCAGTCACAAGTGTTGCTTCCCAGGGCTTAGTACTGGGGCAGTTCTCTTCAATATCTTCATCCGAGAGATTCAAGTGCACCCTCAGTAAGTCTGCAGGTAACACGCAGCTAAGCAGAAGCAGTGACCTGCCTGAGAGGAGGAAGGCTCTGCAGAGGGACCTGGACAAGCTCGATTGATGGGCCAAGGTCAATTGTATGACGTTCAACAAGGCCAAGACCTGGGCACCTGGGCCACAACAACCCCATGTAATGCTACTGACTTGAGGAAGAGTGGCTGGAAAATGTCTGACAGAAAAAGACCCAAGGGTGTTGGTTGACAGCAGCTGAATATGAGCCAGCAGTGTGCCCAGGTGGCCAAGAACATCAACAGCATCCTGGCTTCTATCAGCAAGAGAGTGACCAGCCAGAATAGGGCAGTGATTGTCCCCTGTACTGGGCACTGGTGAGGCCACACCTTGAATCTTGCCTTCAGTTTTGGGCCCCTCACTACAACAAAGTCATTGAGGTCCTGGAGCATGTGGAGAGGAGGGCAACAAAGCTGTGAATGGGTCTGGAGCACAAGCCCTGTGAGGAATGGCTGAAGGAACTGGGAGGGGATTCAGTCTGGAGAAAAGGAGGCTGAGGGGAGATCACCTGGCTCTCTACAACTCCCGGAAAGGACGTTGGAGTGAGATGAAGACTGGTCTCTTCTCCCAAGTAACAAGTGATACAACAAGAGGAAGTGGCCTCAAATTGTGGCAGGAGAGGTTTTGATTGGATCTTAGGAACACTTTCTTTAACTGAAAGGGTTGTCAGTGACTGGGGCAGGCTGCCCAAAGCAATGGTGGAGTCACCATCCCTGAAGGTAATTTAAAAATGTATAGATGTGGTGCTGAGAGACTTGGTTTAGTGGTGGACTTGGCAGTCCTGATTTAACAATAATCCATAACAATTCTGTGAGTCTATTCTGTGGCTGACCACATCTCTTAGTGTGTACTTGGCTAAAGAGATTCAGACTGAAAAGAGATAAGAAAAAAGGCAATGAACAGGCAGGGCTGCCTGCAAACACTATGGCTGCTGCTGCAGGGGAGAGGGCTGGTGACAGCAGGAGAAAAATAAACATACCTGTGCATGGACAAGGATATGGCAGGAGTGTCCTGTGGCAGGTGCTGTATGTGGAGGCAATTCAGGAGGAAGATATACCTTGAAGCTGAGCCTGTTAACCATGCTGGGAAAACCTTTACTGTCTTCAGTGAGCTTCAGATCAACCTCATAAGAAATCAGAATCAGCAGGTGAGGTTAGAACTGCAGGTCTACACTCACCATCACCAAGAAACCAACTGAGAAAAATTATCAGCAAGACTGGGAATTCATGGCCTTCCATTTTCTGGGAAAAGGCAAGTTTGAAGAAATACAAGTGTGAAAGTTTTCCTAACACTCAAAATGGGAGAAAATCCTGATCTAACCACAGTTGGTCCAAGAACTGCCACACCTGACATGAAGGATAAAGAGAAATAATGAAGAAAAGTTAAAAATCCCCTCTGTTAAAATAAAACTGAAGTTAAGAGAAAGCTGCCCCTTCCTGGGGTTGTGGGATGGGATTCAGACTGAAATTCTGTTGTTGAAGCCTGGGGGAGTTGGCTGAGGAAGCAGAATTTCTACCTTCAGTCTTCTCAGAGCCCTTGGTCAAGCCGACTAAGCAGGAACAGCATCAGCCCCAGTGGCACTTTTTGCTCCAAGCCAGGCCTTGGTCCCAGACTGGGGAAGCTGTATAAAGACCTGCAGGCACTTTTTGGCCAAAAGAACACGGAAATGAACTTTTTTCATCTGCAGAGAGCTCTGAGGTAGAAATAAAATGCCATTTGGCAGCATTCCTGAAGCCAAGTACACGCACCATCAAATATAACTGCAGCAGTGAGATATTCCACCTGCTGCTGCCCAACAGGCTAATGCACTTCTCTTCTAACATCACCTCACTTTGCTTTTCTTACAACATTTACAGACATTTATGAATTAATGCCACAGGAAAGGGCTGGCCAGAGGGACACAGCAGCTCAGTAGTTAAGATGTCAGGCTGGAAGTAAGGTCCACCAAGCCACCTTCCTGTCCTCCAAAGCTGCTGCAAGGACAAAGATGCCGACATGTGCCAGGCAGCCTGCCCCCACCTGCTGGGAGCTCTGTTATTTTTAGGTCAGTAGTAACATTTCTATCTCCTTTTCAGATGGAGATGGGTGGGCACATCAGAGTTGCACAGAAACTTGGTAGCAGATGCAGAACCTGAGAGGTTTCCAACCCAGCGTCATAAGATCACTTATTTTACCACTTGCTAGAATTGATTTTCGTTCCTCTCACCTTCCCAGACATGAAATTTATAGTTAATTCTTGCTGTGGAAAGCTCAAAAGCTTCCCATTCTAAGCACCTAGTACTCGAGTCTTAAGCCCAAATTGCCATTATCATCAGTGACTGGACAGCTCTCCCTGCTTTCAGTCAGGATTTACACAGGAACCACCAGGGACACGAGCTTCAGACTATCCCCTGCCTGGCAGGAGACATCTTTATGGGGACAGATGCAGCTGATTTGCAGGGTCCTCTGACAGAGCATTTGGTGAAGGTGAAAAACCTAAAAGGGCTCAAAGAAGGTGGACACAACCCAGCAGCTCCTGAAGGCAGGAGGTCAGCCATCTCACCCGCAGGCATGTCTCTGAGCCAGCAGCTGCTGCAAGGGGATACCCCAAGCAGGACTTCTGTAAGCTCTCTCTGCTTCTCATACTCTTCCCCTCAGCATTCAGTACTTTCCACCATAGTGTCTATCTGCTGGTCTGAAGCTGCCACAGCAATTCTTTTGTTAGAAGGGAGACAGTAAAAAAAAAAAAAAAAAAAAAAAGTTATTTAAACAACATGTCAAGTTCAGCCATTTCTCAAAAAAAGTCCTTTTCACTGATAACCTCAGAGCAGGAAAAAAAGCCCACTTCTGCAGTACAGGTGCAAGACTCTTGACTCATCTCACAACGTGACTGACAGCCACACCACTATCCCTCGTTCTATCACTACACACTCTGGAGAAAAGCCCCTCCCCAGCTTTCCTGGAGCCCCTTCAGGCACTGGAAGGTGCTCTAAGGTCTCCCTGGAGCCTTCTCTTCTCCAGGCTGAACAGCCCCAGGTCTCTCAGCCTGTCTCCAGAGCAGAGCTGCTCCAGCCCTCTGAATCCTTCCAGGCAAGTGAAGGATAATTAACTTTAGCTTTCTTCCCTTTCCAGATGAGACAATAAATAGCTCTCTCTGGGTTTTCTTAGGAAACAGAAGAATACGGAAGAGGAAATAGACTAAACATTACCATATAATAATTTAAATCACATTAATATGGCCTATCCAACTAAAAATCATTTAGTTTCAGTACACAAATTATTTTTTTGATGTCAGAAGTTATAGCTGAGCAATAGAAAGGCAGAGTATTCAAGGCAGAGGGCTTGGGACCGCATCAGAGGTCCAGAATTTGATGGCCACAGTTTGAAAACTGAAACACAAATTGAAAACTACTGTTCCCTTAACACACAACAAACCATCCCAGAAAACACAATCGACTCCTCAACTTCAGCACTGTAGATCAGGTCTGGACTGATTTTCTAAGCTCACAGCATAAACACCTTGTGGATGCAAAGCACAGCAATATTACAGATGCATTAGAGCTGATGTTTTACCCAGACTGGCTCAACTTTTGCATCCCTATTAACAGGTGAGCCAACATCCAGACTCAACTATGAATGCTGGGTTTTAAAAATAAACAAAAGCCCAGTAAAGCTTGCTATTAAGAAATAATGGTAGTAACAACAAAGCAATAAACCACCAGCTATTTAACTCACTTTTGCAAGAACCAGTTCAGGTAGGATGCTTTCAGAGCGGAACATTAACCACTACTATTACTTGCCCACAAAAAGCTGAAGAGAAAAGCACTGAGTAACAAGTGTTTGTGGCCAGCACCAAGGAAGAGCTGTGTCCTCCCTGCCAGCAGCACGTGGCCTCCTGCAGCCTGGGCTGTTCTGTCTTCCTATGGATGATATTACTGCAGACACATCCTACAGGGTGAAATTGTGGGCATGTCCTGGGGAAGAAATGCAAGACCCAAAACAGAGTCACATGTGGTGAGACCTTTTTTTTTTTCCAAAAAACCCAAGAAATTAAGATGTGTACTCATATTAGTTTGGCTGACTTATTCTAGAAGGTACAGCTTCCTCAATGCTACAACCAGGGCCAAATTAAACTGTCTATTTCATGCAACTGCTTCCTTGTTCAGACTTACTGATCCTTTCTGACTTCTCAATTAAAGTAATAAATGTATCACAACAGTTGTCTTAGAGAAGACAAAGCATGTAGCTAAAACCTGCAGATTCAGGATAATAAAAATGCCCCAGAGGTAAACTGCTCCAGTGCTTGAGCTCATCCACCAGCAGTTTGGACATTTGCACAGGGAAGCAGCTGGAAGCCCTAACCTTGGCAGCTGGTCCAAGCTGAGCCATCTCACTTCTTCAGTCACAGCCCCAAGTCTTTTAGGCTGCCACTGAGATTCAAGTCCTTGTGTCATGGAAGTGCTTTTGAATGTTTTCTCCAAAAAAAAACCCCTTATTTTCCCCATATCTTACAGAACAGAACAAATGCCACACAATTTCATTAGGTTAAAATGAGTTCCTGGTACCCAAAGGATGCTGCCTTGCTGAAGAGCACAGGGGAGCATCCAGCCTTGGCCTGGGCAGGAGAGGAATGAGTAAGTGGCTGACGGTGGCATTTGAGCATCACTTGCTTTAATTTCTCAGATGTCACCTGAAATCCATGATGATTGAAAGCGACTCCGGGCTCAGACAGACTCTGACTTCTCAGTGGTGCTCTGCCTGGAATTTTCCTTCATTAAATATATATATATGCACACACATATATTATACACATATATTAAAAAATTGATCCTACTCCAGGAGCCTAGTTAAACTGATGAAATGGCTTCCTTGGGCATGGGTTCAAAATATTAATCTGATTACCATTGTGGCTCAAATTCAGCAAGGTTGTTAAGTATATATCTAACAAAGTATCTGAACAGTCCCATTATGATGATTCATGCATTTAAAAATAAAAATGTTAAAATGTTCTCTTTAACTTGGGTCTGAATGAAATCAATACATGTCATGCCTCTTACTCATTAAATATGAAGGGAAGATACATAATTTATTGTGCTCTGTGTATACATATGTACTTAGCACTGATTATTCTGTAATTTGAACTGTATGGCATCCACTTTATGGAGGATGAGGAGGGCAGAAGGAATCTTCATTACACCCAGAAAATGACATTTTTTGGTGATGTGGGGATTGATGATATCCTTTTAAACTATGGATGCCTGGATAATGTGTTCACACATCTTCAAGAGCCCTTTTCCAGATGGAAAGAAACCACAGGTTCCTCTATGGCTCTGGGAAGAGAGTCTGGCACTGTTGACCAGGCAGCAGGGAGGTCTGTGCTGGCCTTGGCTAGTGTGCAGGACTGCAGTGGGTGTCCAAATCATTGCAAGAGCCTCCATCCATCCCCAAGGACTCATCCCTCACTAGCAAAGCTAAATACTGCTTGCTACAGTCAGCTGGTCAGGAGAAAAGGGAGCCAGTGGTAATAAAGCCCATGTTATTGATTCACTGCTGGGGAAAACTGTCATTATTATTGGTTTATAAGCCATTTTTTGGTTCTGGCTCATTTGCCGATGACATCATGCTGTCCGTGGGCCTTCCAGTAACATATAAAGGACTCTCTGAGAGAAGAACTCAAGGGCAGACCTAACTAAATTTATGCAAGGAAGTGCATTTCTACTCTGCCAGGCACACTGGGGAGCATGTCATTAACCTGCTGAAAGCCAGCATGTGTCTAAAAGCATCGCTCGGCCAGGAGACGTGCGACATATTTAGCACCTGCCTCATGCAGGTGGGTTTTAAAAGCTCTGCTGCCTTTTCTCACAATGTGACCCTTCCCTGCCCACACCCAGGACAGGCTTTACCTCTGCTGGAGAAGATTCTTCCCAGCAATTCAGGTACCTCTGTGCCCTTCACAGGCAAAGCTCTGCTGAACCTGCCCATCTCCTAACTGTTAGGAGATGGTTCTCTGCTGAAGCAAGAGAGGGAGCAAGAAGAATCAGGAGGAAAGAAACAGCTTGGCTTGGTGCAACAGAGCCATGCAGCCACAGAGAGATCCCTCCGAGGCAGGTTCCCACCTCTGGAGCTGGCTCTGGGGAGAACCTGCATCAGGCAGCTCACGCATCCTCTCACGCTTCCCCAGGCACTCGAGCAGAGGCAATTAGCTCTAAAAATGATGAAAGCAACTACTTTCCTGCAGCATGGCCACATCTGCCCAGGGGGATGCTGCAACATGACACGAAATCCCTGCTGCTCCTCCATCCCATTCAGGATTCCTTTTGTTGTGGGGAATGAGTTAAGCAAGAAAACTATCACCAGGTAACAGCAGGGAATATTCTGATACCTCCTGCTTCCCAGCCTGTGCACACATGAACACAATTACACACAGTTTGTGATAAGCAAACAGCTGTTAAGCAAATACTGATGCCCCTTTCTTCTCCTGGACTTCCACAATTACACAAGCAATTGAAATTAAGTTCTTAGGGCCAGACTTACCAACTTTGTCACAAGCAAAGCCTAGTGCAGCTTTTCCAGATGGGCTCTGTGTCGAGCTCCATGTCCTGCCTCACAGTCACTCTGCTCCCACATCCCAGGGGCTTCATTGCCAGAGAGGAGCAGAAGACACTTCCAGACCTTCCAGATCATCAAATCCAACCATTATCCTAGCTCTCCCAAGTCCACCACTAAACCATGTCTCTCAGCACCACATCTATACATTTTTAAATTACCTTCAGGGATGGTGACTCCACCATTGCTTTGGGCAGCCTGCCCCAGTCACTGACAACCCTTTCAGTTAAAGAAAGTGTTCCTAAGATCCAATCAAAACCTCTCCTGCCACAATTTGAGGCCACTTCCTCTTGTTGTATCACTTGTTACTTGGGAGAAGAGACCAGTCTTCATCTCACTCCAACGTCCTTTCCGGGAGTTGTAGAGAGCCAGGTGATCTCCCCTCAGCCTCCTTTTCTCCAGACTGAATCCCCTCCCAGTTCCTTCAGCCGTTCCTCACAGGGCTTGTGCTCCAGACCCATTCACAGCTTTGTTGCCCTCCTCTCCACATGCTCCAGGACCTCAATGACTTTGTTGTAGTGAGGGGCCCAAAACTGAAGGCAAGATTCAAGGTGTGGCCTCACCAGTGCCCAGTACAGGGGACAATCACTGCCCTAGTCCTGCTGGCCATGCTACTGCTGATGCAGCATCACCAAACACCCTGCAAGATATGAACTAGTAAACCTTTTTTTTTTTTCTTCCCCCCCGAAAAGAAGCAATTCCTAGGTGTGTCCAGGATTTATGTCACCTCCCCAAGAAGCTGCAGCAGGGCCATGTGCAGCTCCGCAGGCCCGGGCATAGATGGCGCCACCAGAACACGAAGTTGGCTTTTAAATTAAATACATTAAATATTTCCCATTCCATTTCCCCGCACACACGAAGTGCACCTAAGCAGGGTCGGTGTAAAATTATTTCTTACACATGCACAAATAATCTATAAGAAATAAGAATCAGGAAGACAATTCATTGAGATGCTACAAGGCAGAAATGGGAATGGTCTCTAGGATTCAACTCTCAGTGGAATACTTCAATACACTTGAAAGTGTTTCTCCCTTAGCCAAGAGCTGAAGGATGGGAGCATGAGGATGTGGTTGCAGGTTACACACTGAAGTCAGTTAATTTCTAACTTTCTGGGTCCCAGAATAAAGAGTGTGCTGTTTCTAACAGTAAAGCTGCTAGAACAAAATCTTAAATAGCTTTGTCAAGTGCAATAGCAGCAGGGGTATGTCTGACCTACCTACACACTGCACTGGTCCTGGCTGGGGATGGTCACCTAGCAAGGTGGCCTTCTGGAGCAGAAGACATCCTCAAGCCACAGGGAGAAGGGGGACAACAGCACAGAGTGAAGTGCACAGGGCATCCAAATGACACTGCATCAGTAAGCACTCTGGGGAGTGAAATGTGCAGAGACTCGTGATAATATGAAATTTATAGAGCAACAGCAACAAAAGGCTCACCATTTTCCTTGAACAAGTATCATCATCTTGACTCTTAACCTGCACAAAACAATGTTCCTACTAGCTCAACAATGCTCTCTCCATCTCTCCCACACCTGCATTCACAGACCAGATACTTAAAAAGCAAATGTCATCAGGACTATGAATTTACTTTGGTTTTGTCCTGTTAGTACTAGTAAGATCAGTGACTGCCTGAAAGCAGCATTTGATCTGCTTCATATTTAGGACTCTCCAGAAAGCACACTGAGGTGTGCTAAGTAGTGAAAATGCCTCCTAAGGAATGAGGAGAAACACCAGAATTGAGAGGAACAAAAAAACTTAAGTCACCAGATTTTGTAGAACACAATTCTTCATACTGTAAGTACATGAGAGTTTTGCTTCGTCCTCCACATGCATTTATTAGACCAACTCAAACTTCTTTTCTCCACTGGGGATTTAGAGAAACAGTAGCACAGAGACAGCATGAAGAGCAGTGAAGCTCAGCATGTGAGGCTAAAAGCCTCAGAGGAGACAGAGCAGCTCTGCTACCAGGCACCGATGGAGCAACCACTACCTATCTTGCTCCCACTTGTGAAGCAAACCCTCCAGTTGTCCCCAGCTCCTGCACTGGGGTTCATGCTGCAGAAGGGCTGAGGCACCCACACCAGACTGCTCTAGGGGAAAACAACTGGCTCAGCTGGTCCTGTCACCAAGGTGAGCTCTGGCTGCAGGAGCAGAGCAGGCTCAGTGCAGAGCCCAGAGAAGAGCCACAGCACAGCTAAGGTCCTCAGCACCCTCTGCCTCTCCATGCAGAGGCTTCCCAGTCACACCACCTGCTGGCAGTGCAGCTGCCTGGTCAGGACAGGACTGTGTTCTGGCCAAAGAAAACACCATTGTCACCCCATCCTTCTCACTGGATTCAAACACATATTATTCCAGTTGGCACCCACAGATTTCCTCTGAGCTTTTGCCTGGGATCAGCAGCATGCAGTGATGGCTGGTGGAGCCCCATCTGTCAGCTGGGCCCTGCAAACTTTCCTCCTCCTCTCTGTAAACCTTCATCCCCACCTCCTCAGAGCACTCAACAGTGAAGTGAGAGAGATTTACTTGCAGAACTTAAATGGGGATCATATAATCTTTATGACATTAACTGCATTACTAAACCTACAAGATCTGAACCGTATTTAATAACACACTTGTTCCAAGCAGAGGCAGTTAATATTCCACCATCAGCTTTAACACTCAAAATATTTGTACTCTAGCAGTAGGGGCTAAGCAGTACCTAGGAAGCTTAAGCAGCACCCAGGGAAGCTTCCTGAGCTGTTCTGCATTTCCTCATTTAGGTTCATAGGTCAAATAAAATCTGTTGCCCTGTCCTCCCAAAGGACCTGGATATTTCCTATAAGTCACTGAGCTGGGGGAAGACTAACGTGGGCAGAAATGCTAACTGTGTTGGGGAGGAAAAAACACCTCCCCAAGCTTACTCTTTTAGTTCTGAACAGGCTTGGCAAAGTGTTAAGTTCTCAGAAGTCTTTTTACAAGTGACACATTTAAAGGCATGGGATAAAAAACCCAAACCAGTAGCAGCAATTGCTCATGAGGTGGCTGTGAGCATTCAAGCTGGCACTGACAGTCAAGGCAGGAGAGAGGGATGGAGGGAGGGAGGAAGAGGATGGCAATTCTTTTTTGCACAACTGGGTAACTCTTGCCTGGTGGGTGGTGAGGAGCTGTAGGAGATGGAGCCAGCAGCTGTGCATTCCCCAAGGGCTGGTGCTGACACGGGACTGATGCAAGGCTGCATCACCCCCAGTTGCAGCTCCTGCCATCCTTCACAGCGTGAGAATAAATCAAGAGCGTCACTTCAAGAAGAGAGACGTATGCACTCCTTGGGGTACTCTTTATGTATGATGATGCTTTGAACCAGTCCTTCCATCTTCAGCAGCAGCAGAGCAGGGAAAAGGCAAGGGCTGGCCCGCAGTTTGAGCCTCCTTGTCCACAGGGCTGCTGTCACTGCCAACTGCCAAGGAACAGAGATCATAAAGCACTTGATGAAGAAAACCAACTCTGCCCAGATAAAAATTTCAGCTATTTCTTCACTCCCATGGAGGTTAATGACCCTAATATGGCCTCCAAGTGCCCTTGTGCAGAGGAAGTGGAGCAGTTATTCAGCTTACTGAGTCGCTGCTACGGAGAAGTTGGAAAATGCTTCACATAGCAATTGGTTGAGAGATGGACACGTATTAGCAGTGAGAATCATGGCTATCTGCTAAGCCAGAGATGTGCAGGGGTCATCTGCAGTCAGACTGTGAACATCACTTGGTGACAGGTCCTGCCACCTGCATGTCCCCTGGTCATTTTAGTCTCTGTCCTCCACCTGTCAAGCTCTGCTCCCTTTCTACAGACTGACACCCATGAACCCTGAGCTACTGCCAATGTCATGTCCCATGCAAGCAGTGCCATTCCCACTCCTTGTCCCAACCAGCCCCGGAAAAGCAAGTATGATTTTTTACAAACAAGGAGCAGAGAAACCAAGGGAACAGCAGGTAAGAAGCTGCTGAGGCCAGTCCTCATCATCACTTCATGAGTCTGAACAACTCCCTGGGAATGACACAAGCATCCCAACCTGCAAGGGCTCCTGACAGTCTTTTTAGGCTTATGTATGCAACCTGGCTGATGGCAGTGACACGTATCCTGTTACTACTTCTAGCTGCCCTTTCCCAAGGAGTTCCCCATGGAGACCCTGCTTCATTCTGGGTAACGTACCCAGTTCTGTTGACTTGAAAGGCTGGGGAAAATACAATTCGTGCAGAAGACCTGACAGTATCAAGGACTGAGAAACAATCAGTGTTCGAGTATCAAAAAAGAGAAGAAGTAGGAACTAAGGCAAGTTTTCAAAAAAGTTACCAGACTAATAAGAACTTTACAACAAAATAAAACAAAAAACAACCCCCTCAAAAAAAACCTCACAAAAACCAACAAGCAACATTTTTTTGCTATTTCAATTAAAACAGAGCAAGTATCTGGTATTTCAAGTTAAGGAAACGACCTTGTGCTAGAACACAAGAATTCCCATTTATACCCACAGACCTAAGCATCTGTTGGCTATAGATAAACTAGAGCAGGGCTGGAAGTACCCCTGCATAATCTTTTTTTGGCAACAGGAAAGCATAAGCTGGCAGAGGAAAGCAGGGACATTTCCTGAGCTGCAAGAATAACATCAAGGAGAGGGATCCAGAGCCCACCACAGAGCATGAGGGGACATCTCAGCAGGGGACACAATGGCTGTGAAGCTGTAGTGCTCTGACTTGACTAGCAGGCAGGAACTGAAGGTCTGGTTTTCCCACATTTATGAGACCATAAATCAGGCCATTTGGAGCATGAGCACACCAGTGCAGTTAAGAGTACTTGAGAGACAATCAGGTTTGTGGAGGTGCAGGAAATATGCACATTTAAAGCTACCACAGACTTATTAATTTCAACACTGTGATGTGTTCATGCCTACGTCTCTTCACTTATATCTATCACCTTAAAGTGTAGATGTAGCTACAGGTAAACAAGCAAAGAGAACTTGTAGCATTAACACCAGATTTTTACAAGTGACTATATCCAGGAAACTTCTGAATAGCCTGTGCCCAGTATATTTCTCCTTTTTGTATGTCTGTGCCCTGCTTCAAGGGTGAAGCTGCTCCAGCAGCCCGATACAGAATTCCTCTGGGAAATGCTGGAGGGAAATCTAAGATTGCAAGTACCTTTTTTCTCTTTTCCTCTTTAGTTCCCATTATTTGCCCGCACAATTGAGTCTTAATTTATCTTAATAGTATTAATGAGCCCATTGTATCTTCAATCTCTACTTAAATAGCCAGAATTCCAAAGACTGCTCCTATAAAAAAAAAACAACACTTTCTTGCCTGGATAACTAAGGAAAGCTGGAGATCTTCACTGCCTGTGCAGTGTCAAACTCCTCCTGTCCCATGTCATTTCTCAGCTCTGAGGGAATCTACAATAAAGCTCCATCAACTGTTCTTACCCTCGAGCCACTGCATCCTTATCTTGGGCAGTGTCCTAGGATGAGGCAGGAGGAGGAACACAGGATGCTCTTTCACTATGAGGGTGGCCAAGCACTGGAGCAGATTGCAGAATCCCCATCCTTAGAGATGTGCAAAACTCCAGGGGAGAAACTCCCGAGCAGCCTGGTCTAGATAAAGTGAGATGACTTCCAGTGGTCCCTCAAAACCCCAATTACTTTACATTTCTATTCATTTCAGACACTGGGAGAGTTGCCAGAAACCATATGAGAAAGGTTCACAGGGGATTAGCTCAAGGCAAGCAGCTGGTAAATTCTGAACCCATCACCTGCTAGGTCAGGTTTTGAAGAGCTGAAGATCCACACAAAGTTCCCTACATAACATAGAGCAGTATGCAGAATAATTTTGAATACTGAAAACACACAGTCTGAACATGCCACCCCTACAAGAGCCCTCCCATGGTATTCAGACCAAGGGCTTCTAAGAGAGATGCTCTGGCAGAGGGGGTAGAGCTGTTGCTGCCTGCCCAGCCACAGGCTGCTGACCACCAGCAGCTTCAAAGCCACCACATGTGCAGAACTCAACCACTTCTGAAGGAAGCACTGCACAAGAGAAAAAGCAGCCTCTTCTTCCAGAAAGTAATTCACAAAATCTCTGTTGTCCTGGTTAGCCAAATGTTTATTGCCATGCTAGCTGTGCCTGTACTGTGATCCTGCATCTGCTCAGCTGTGGTAAGACCACAGCAGTTGATGGAGCTTTTAAGTGTCCAAGTGTTAGAAAAAGCCAAAATATGGGGTAGCACTTAGTTCCTTGCAGGCTCCACTCCCTTGGAAGAAGAATGAAATGCTGGCACTTAGTCCCTTACATACCCTACCTCCTGCAGGTAAGAAAGCCAAAATAAGCCTGGATCTCCCCATGCCCCCACAAGGAAAGTTCCAGCATGTGTTTGGACACTATCACCTAAACACTCTTACTAAGCTAAGGAAGGGGAGATCTGCTTCTCTAGAGACTTTCAAGACCCATCTGGATGTGTTTCTGAGTGATCTGCCCTAGATTCTGTGGTGGTCCTGCTCTGGCAGGGGGGTTGGACTCAATCTCCAGAGGTCCCTTCCACCCCCTAACATTGTGATTCTGTCATGTAGGAACAGGCAGCCATTCAATCATGTAAAAGGAAACACAAATCCTAGAATTCTCCTTCAAAGTCCAGGATAAAAGGGAAATTTGCCTCCAAACTAGACCCTTTAATTTGCAGTGTAATCCACAGTTATCCCCTCCTATCTAAAGGGCAGAATTTATAATGAGGTCATTTGGGAACGCATAGTTAGCATATTTTTAATCTGTATGCCTAAAAGTAGATTTGTTTTCTTAACAAGTGTTCTCTCATCAACCTGATGTGCCAGAGCCACAAAGACTGACCTAATTTCAAAGCCATTTTGTGTCAGAAAGAGTCTCTACACAAGTTACATCAAGGTCCTAGTAATCTTTCAAAATACAATTAAAAGAAGCAAGATATACAGCATCCCATAAGCCTCTGAAAAGTGTGATGTACTTCTGGTGTATGCACTTATTTCTCCTCTGAAGAGATTACAACACAGAATAAAGAATTTATATGCATTCTTAACCAAAGCATTACTCAATTGGCTTCAAAAGTTGCATTTCTATATGCATCCTGCTGACAAATTTTCAGTAGACAGAATTCATGAATGTAACTGGAAGTTATGAAAGAAGAAACCTGTGTCCTTTCTGTGCATCTAGAAGTCTGAATATTCCCACTATGGCCAAACTTTATGATGTAAAAAACAAACACAAATGGGGCTCAGCATTAAAAATACATACTGGGAAAACCACACTGGAGACCTCAACCCCACCATTGCAAGAGTATCAAGAATGTCAACAAGTAACAATGGTAAACAAGAAGATAGAGCAAGAATGTTATTAACAGCAATGTCTTTTACTTGGCTTACGTGAAACTTAGTCACCCTGTGGCTGATGATCTGAAGAGTGCCTTTAACACAGACATTTGGCATCCTTTGAAAAGTGAACAAGGTAGGGTGGACCTGCTGGTTCCACTCACACCATGACAGGCTTGTTGCACAGCTCCCTGACAGCAGAGTTCATCTCTTTTTTCACTTCTAAATACTTCTTTTAATTGCCTTATAGCTCCTTTCTTTATTTAAAGTGGCATTGCCACTGAAAACAGAAAGTCTTCACTTGAAAGCACTGCAATCTTTAAGTATAAATGTAAAAATAAAGTCTTCATGTATATGGCTTAGAGCTTCATCCCTGTTACTCCACTTGTGGCAAGAAAGAAAAGCTTTTTTTTTTAGTGTTTTAGTTGATCCAACCTTTTTGCTATGAAATGAACTGTTGTAGAAGCCCAAGCAGCTTTGCCAGCCTGGAAAGTGTTGAGTGGGAATGCAAGGACCTTCTTCACTTGCCCAAGGAAGCCATACCACAGATGTGTGTCTTGACTTCACAGATGCCCTTGACGCCTGGCACGGCACCCGTGAAGGCCTCAGGCTCCTTTGTACCCCTGCCAGCTCTCTGCCTTGGTTGGGTAAGGTATCAGTGCCTGAGATGAGCCATCAGCTGGTGCAGCAGAAGGCAAGGAGACAGTTAAACTCTCCAGCAAGAGGTTTTCCATTCCAAGCCCCAGCCATTGTTACCAAGACAACCCCATGGTTTCTTGGTGGAACACGTTGTGCATCTTTGGGTTTCTCACAAGCTTGGTCTTCCTCAGATTTCCCTGCCTGCAGAGCTATGAAGGGATTTTCTCTGACATACATGAGAGAAGCAGCAGATAGCCCCTGACTAAGCTGGTGTAGTTTAAGGGGTAGTTTTTAGGCAGCCACTTCACTGCTGAAACACACATTTGTTGCAGGGGCTGAAGAAGAAATTTTTACCTTCTGAGATGTTCTCTTTTTTTAAAAAAAAGGCAACATCCATTCAAGTAATGGATTGGCTAAAGTCAAGCTTCCCTTACAGGTCTGAATTTGTTTGCTGAAGTTTCACACATCCCTCAAATAATATACTAACGTAGAATTCTTTCCTCCAACTTCAGATTGGACTACAGCATTTCAAGCCACAACACCACCGTCTCCCATCACGCACCAAAAAAAAAGCATATATCCCAACATTAACACACTCCATCTGAAAAGCGTGCTTGACTCTCAAAGCTCTGTGGCTAATACACTTAGGCAATCAAGCACATTATAGTATATTCCTTTACTGACTGCAGAAGATGGTCTTTCAAAGCTTTACATAAAATTTGTTTGTAAAAAGCTGAAGTCTATCATCAAAAGTATGGAATTTAAGGGCAGGTTAACCCAAACAGTGTAATCTATAACAGCATGAAACCCATCTACATCAGTTGAGTTTCTAGGTGGAAGTGTCAAACCCCCACCTTCCATACACTACCAAAGCATATCCAATAACTCCTGATACAAAGCAGTTGCAGAATCAGTCATAGTCCAAACAAACACTCTTAGAACATGATCAGATTAAGTTGTTTAAAATAGGGGGGCATGTGGAAGTCATCAAACACTGACATCAGATGATGATGAGAGCCGAACACAGGGTAGGCCCTGGTGTAGACTCAGCAACTTTGCTGGACTGTTTCCTGCTCTCAAATGGTTTAGCAAAAGGCTTTTTAAAAGTGCAATACACATTCAGGAGGGTTTAATGAAGTGTCAGCAAAGGAGATCTATCATTTTAAAAGATAATAGGGAGGCTACGTTTAAAAGCAAAACGTTAAGTAGGAAAAAACCCACTCTCAGACAGGAATCAGATGGACAACACACATCAGATTCAACAGCATGTCCCAGCACAGAAAGCTTGCTGCCAGTGTGCCAGCAGGCCCAAGAGGACCTCCAGTGTTTTGCTGAATCAGATGCCACAATAAAAAAGTAAAAGCATGTCCTTGGCAACGACACATGCTTTCACTTCCTATAGAAAGTTAAGTTTTCCAATGCAATGACAATGCAATACTTGAAGATCTCTGTAGCTAGAGATATTGTAAGTAACTGGTTATCTTCCATAGGCAGAACCTACATGGTTTAGATACTGTAAAAGACAGAGATTTAGAAACACCTAAGAGGCAAAAATATTTCTAATAAACAAGCTTCAGGTAATAAGCAAGGCAGCAGCAATGGTGACCTCATCTCTGATGCGCAGTGAGATAATTCCTTGGATGCCTGTGCAAAATGTGCATTGTGGGATGATTTTGTTTTCCTCATCAGTAAAGTGCAAGGAAATATTTTTCCATCTTTTTGACACAAAACTCTTAGCCATGTTCAAGGGGAAGGCATTATGCACTTCAGCTCTTCTAGAAGAGAGAGGATGTTGGCAGGCTTTTCTTTCTGGCCACGGTTGACTTTCCCAGCCTGCAGACATGCCCCCCACTGCCTCCCTGCCACATCTGCTCCCAGCTCCATTCAGCACAGAATTATTGGGCTCAGTAGCCTTGGGGGGACATCACAAAGCACAAACAGGGCTGTATTTCTTGTCCCCAGCTTTATTAGCACTTGCTGGCCTTCCCTCCTGCCCCCACCATATCCTGGAGAGAATTCCTGCTGGAGCTGCCAGTGGCCACAGTGCAGCTGCAGCAGAGCAGAGGAGCAGAAGCCAAGAGCCAGCTGTGGATCACAGCTGCACAGGGTAGAGGAGGATTCCTGCATGGCCAGGAAACAGACACAGAGGGAAATACCCAGGAGGGGACATGAGGTGCAATACGGATGATGCATCGCCAAAAAAATGTAGTGGAGCTCATGGAGGTAAGGGGAGAAATATGAAGTGTTGGAGGAAGGTAGGGATGGCAACACAGGAGGGGGGAAACTGTGTTTCTGAGCCTGTGAGGTCACTGGACACTCTTTGGTGAAGGATGAATTCAGAGAGCCCTGAGGGGCAAAATGAGATCCTTGGCTGGGGAGGGAGCACGGACGGAGAGCTTGTTAAACAGGTTTTCCAAGAACACGCTGGCAGACCAAGACATTTACCTTTTCCTCTCAACCTTCCAGGAACAAAATACTCTGAAATCCAGCCGAATGCAGAGACATGTCTCCTGGCTTCTTTGGAAACACTCTTTGGCAGATGTGTTAGCAACAATGTGCATCCTTCTTCTAGTGCTTGGAGGGTATGAATTAATTCCCCATGGTCGATCCAGCCCTCTAACCCTGAAAAAATGCCTGCACTAAAACTAAGAATTTCCTTGCTCCCAGGCAGGAAAGCTTAACTCCTTCCTTGCTGAGACTGCAACCTTTAAAGAACATACTGAATTTCAGACTTATTCTAGTCAGTCAGCAGGAGCAGGGAAAAAACCAAATAACTTCAGACTGAATTTGATACTTGGAATGGGGCAGTTCCTCAAAGTCAGTTGCTGGTGACACAGAGTGCCACAGCACTTGGTATCACTTGTAAACTATTGTACAAGTGGCTTTCCTCTACAGTAGAGAGTAAGTTAGACACACCCAAGTGGTGTTTGGTACAGGCAGCAAAGTCCAGCCATTATTTTATGTAAATCAAAGCCCTGAGAGCACACAGAATCCCCATCAGTCTTGTGTAACTGATGCTCAGTCTTCCCATTATTTCTCTCCATCCCATGCACAGAGCACTGAAGAAACTTCCCTCTCACTGACAAGAGCACCTGAGGGAGACGAATGAAGTCTCCTGCAGCCAAACATTTGGCTGGTCCCAGAGGGACAGGAAGTGGTGAGAAAGTCCCTACACCTCCAAGCACACAGGCTGGCACAGCAGAGCCCTGGGAAACCTATTTGCCATCGGGGTCAACAAGCACATTCCCCAGGAGCCCTCACAAAGCCTTAGTTACAAATGTAAATCAAGCTCCAGAGACATACAAATACTCAGAAAGTCAGAGCTGCACATCATGGGGAAAGACATCAAAAGCAAAAAAGTATTTTAGCTGAGGGGAGTCAGTCTTCTGAGAATTAACAGTGACTTTACAATGGATAAGAAAGGGTTACCAGGGATTCAACATGAAAATTCAAGGATTAAAGACCTTTGAGTTAACCTGTTTTCAGGATAATGTTGGCAGGAATGGGGGCATCAGCATTTGCTTCCCATTTACAATGTGACTTCAAGTAGGGGAAGGACCAAAAGCCTGACTGATCTTCAGGGCCTTTTAAGGTAAAATGGCACTTCTTGGCTTTCCAAATCACTCCCGGAAATATCTGGAAAGCATGAGAATATTTTGTGCGCCAGCTGATAATACCGAATGGTTATCACAGCAGCCAGACACTGGGTGGATGGGAACATCTCTGCAGCACAGCTTGGAGCCTGAAGGGCCTGCCCAGCCCCCTCCAGAGCCCACCCTCCTGCCAGCTGCAGGCACACGGTGACATTAAAAAAGGATCAGTGTGCTAAAAACACAGACTGAAATTCAACTGGCAAACATGAACATCTCTTTTTCCTTTTTTTCTCTAAGAACATCTGGTGCTGTGTTTCGTGCTCAAGGAGAAACTGATCACCCTGGGCACTGGGCCTCCCAGTATTAAGATATCATCCCAGGGCCGTCCTGTACTGGGGTACTGAAGGCTGCCCAACACTTCTGATAAGCCCTCACCCTGCATTGCCAAGCTGTAAGCCCTGAGCCGGAATATTTAGCAAGTGAATAGCTTCACAGCCTGAAATATTATGTACCAGCTGTTTGGGGGCTGGGGTTGTTTTGTTTTGCTCTAGTTTCAGATGCAGTCATTTCCAGGGGCAAAGCTGGGGAAGAACACTTGGTCCACCCACAAAGGCAAGGAGAAGCCAGACCTCTCCCTCGGTAGCTCAATCACTTGCATTTCTTGGCAGTTTGGGGTGGGGGAAGAAATCTGCCATTCAATCACGAGGGCAGCCAGGGGGTCAGCAACGTACCAAGAGCTCCTGGGCATTTCAGTTTCACTCCCCAGCTGGGTCTGGCTGTTAAATGTCTTGAAAGAGGACAGAAGCTGATGGGAGGGAGCAAACGCCCCGCTCACCCATGAGCCAGTGGTGGGACACTTGGCTCCAGCTGCAGGAATGGGGGACAATGAGCGGAATAAAGGGAGATAAGCAGTCAGGAAACAGGCAGGGGAGAGCAGGGCAAAAAGTCACAAGAAAGCAGAAAGGAAGAGCTGTCAGGGGAAAATCAAGCTGGGCATCCAGCAGCCAACAGGAGGGAAGATCCTCTCAGAAAGGAAGACTTAAGGAAGCATCAGATGGGGTGTTGGAGAGAGGGCACCAGGGTAAAGGGTCTGCAAGGCCCTGGGGAGCAGGAAAACAGCATCAGCACAGGGCAGGGGGAGGGACCAGGAGACTCTCTGTGACACCCCTGGGTGATGGAGACTGGAGTGTGGGATGAAGAACTCTGGTTATTCTGTGCCATGGGGAGGAACACTCACTCGGACAAACAGCCTCCTAAAAGGAAAAGCTGGAACGAGCTGGAATTATGGATGTAAGACGTGATGACCAATGTCCAGCTATGCATACTCAGTCTAGGGCAAAAGACAAATTAAAATACATAAGTGGTGCAGATTTCCCTATCTCAGCAGTGCAAAGAGAGGGCTGTAAGCAGCCACACCACCTGGGACAGAAATGGGTCCATACAGGGGACAAAGAGGTTCAGTCTTCCCCATGGACCATACAGGCTTACACAAACGGTCTCCAAGTCACCATTTCCATTGCTAGGTAACTGCACACAACATTTTTTACAGGAAGATCATGTTTGCTATGCCAAGCATCCAGTATTTAGGAAGTCCTAATATTAGAGCTCTTGATGACACAAGCATTCAGTCCCATTGCTACCTGTGTTGGTGTGATGCTGCCTTGAGTTACACAGTGACAAATTCTTTCATCTCCAGGATCCTGAGCTTTTCTAATGACCCAAGACCTCTTGCAGCTGCTCCTGGCAGAGCATTGTAGCAGTGTTTTCATTGCCACAGGGATGAAATTGTCCGTGACAAATTATCATCTTAATTTTACAGCCAGAAAGCTAAACCAAACACCCCAGAGACATTGCTCACTGCAGGTCCTACCTCGGGGAGGGCTGCTCAGCAGTGCTTGCCAGCACATGGCATCTGTTGCCCTGGTGTCCACCTGGCCCCAGGAGCAGCAAACGTGATGCAAACACCTGCTGCTCACAGAGGGTTCCATGGAAGGTGCAGATGTGCGGAGGCATGGGTGCTTTCTGCTGCCTTTTTCCTGACACCCCTTTTCCATTTCTCCCTTTGTCCCTTCATTATCACTCTGGACTCTGAAGCCCTGCAGTAGGTGGGACAGCAGCTGGCTGGCCTGAAGCCCCATACCTGCCAGCGTGGGATTACTTCTAAACTAATAATCTCTCTTGCATGACAAGGCTTATTCAGGGCTCACAGAGACACTGAGAGCTGTGCTGCGGTCACAGCAGTTACCCAGTTCTCCATGCCCAACCTCAGATCACAACAGAACCATCACAGAAGGGTTTGGGTGGGAAAGGACTTGAAAGCTCACCTAGTTCCAACCCCCCAGTGTGGACAGGAGCACCTCCCACTAGACCAGGCTGCTCCAAACCCCATCCAACCTGGCCTTGAACACTTGCAGGGACAGGCCATCCACAACTCCTCTGGACAACTTGTGCCAGTGCCTAATTACCTTCAGAATGAAGAATTTCTTCCTGATGTCTAACTGAACAGAGGGCTCAGGTGGCACTGACAAGAGGTTATCCCCCTGGGATTCACTGCATAGTGTGGGCTCAGACATAGGGAATTACTGAGGGAGTGATTCAGCCTCAGGATTTCCTGCATCCTCCTCTGCCCCATTTCAGAAGCGTAGAGAGGCTGCCCATCTGAACAGTTACTGCTCCTGCTGTGGCTCGGGGAATTCTGCACCTACACACCTTTCACCAGCATGAAGTGAAACACCAGGGTTGCACTGCATATCTGGGGAGCCTCGTGCCAGGCAGCTCCAGGTCTAGAGAACACGCTGATGCTCTCCAGAGGTTGGGAAGCACAGGAAGAATGAGGTACTAGTTAACCCAGTGCTCAGGATAAGGGGGCTGCAGTCCCCGGGGTGACAGGTCAGAGGAGTGGGCAAAAACATCCCGCCAAGAACCCTGCAGAAAACAAAGCTACTTTTTTATCCTCTCTCCCCCGCAAGTACAGAGAACAGGAACATTTTGACAAAGATCAAGCCCAAAGGCGTTTTGCTGCTGATCTCAGTCCTAGCAGTGCCTGGCCACTGACACTGCAGAGGATGCAGTTACAAAAGAGCTTTTGGGATAACTTGCGTTTTGGTCTCATCATTAACACTGTGGTGCCACGACCGTTTGGGAACACACACTGTGCACACAGCTCTGGTGTTGATCCTCAGGAAAGGGCAACAGCACTGCAGGGATGGTTTAGCTTTGTTCTCTTTCCTCTGCCCATTCCTTTACTGCCAAAGGCTTGCAAAGCTCAGAATGTGAAGAAATAACTGGGCACAGCTCACCTGCAGCAAGACAGCAATTGCTGCCAGAGCTTGCATCTGCCTGTGCTCCAACACCACTGTCCACAGCCAACAACAGCCACATAATCTGTGTCATGTTATGGAGGAAATGAAAAGCCCCCTCCCATAGATCACAGAATGACTTAAGCTCTCTCCTACAGGACAGGGGGCTATTGTACTGTCCCTACACACAACGCAAAGGTATTTCTATTCGTTTTAGAGCACTACCAGAAAGTGGGAGGCAAGCCAGGGGTCCCAGCTCCATGTGCCCTGCAGACTCAGAACTGTGCCAGGAGCAGGCATTACCAGCCCATGTGGGGCTTGGGCTATTCCATGTGAGGGAAAAGAAAACAACTGTGGCTAGTAAATCTCTCCCACAGCTGGATTTAAGTGCCCCCAGCTGTATTGCTTTCCCAGCACATAATGTCCATTTGTTCATTCATTCTTACTATCTCATTGACTTACCTGCAGAATTTAAAATACAGACACCCTCAAGGTACGGAATTTGGCATCTTACAGAATGGCAGCAACATGAAGGGAACCAAAGAGTAGCACTGGCAGCCCCTCAAACCTGGGTCCCTCACAGCTCACCTCTTCCAGCAGGCACTGGATTTGCCCAGGGTGTAAACTCAGCGCAGACACATTTCATCCCACTTGACTGATGCTTTTCTCAGGCTCAATATGCTAGAATCATATAAAAAGAAACAAAACTTAGTCCAGCTGAGTCCTGTTCTACAGGCTGATACCTTATCCTCCCTCCAAAACCACTGACATCTTCCCCTTCCACTTGCCCCCCCTGCCGCTGCCACACCCCCTCAAGATGGTGATTTGGCATTCTCCTCTGAACAAAGGCTTTCTGAGAGCAGGAGGCCCTGGGGCTCCTGCTGGCACCGCCTCTCCCTGCAGCCCTGCTCCACTGAACCCTGCTGCTCTCATCGCATCCATGGGAAAGCTGTTCTCACCAGACTGACTCTGCTTGCTACTGGCTTTAACAGCAGGAATTCTACACCGCAATAATAACACCCAGGCTGAAATTTCATACCGTTGCGAACTTGTCCAGCACAGGTTTATCAAAACCATGAGTCTACCCCTGCCAGACATAGCTTGCAAATAAGCATCTTGGGTGTTTATTCCTCCTGCCTTCTCCTCTGCAAAGCAGCACCAGGAAGGGGACCCTTCCGATAAGCAACATGTCAGGCTAATTATCCACAGAGGTTTTAAGCTGCATATTTTCTCTCTGGACTAATACAACCCAGATGTGGGAAAGGCATGGTTTCAATCAACCCTCCTATACATCCCATGACACTTGGTCACATGCAGACACGTAGGTATGTGCATCACCCAGTAAAATAACCACGTCGTGCACAATTAATGAGCTGGTTTTGTTTGTGCTCCTTTTAGAGGCTTTTAGTGCTGCCTCCAAACAAACGAGTTCTGAAAAAACAAAGTCTTTGTGCTTGCAAGGGGAACAAGTAAATGCTCATAATAATCACAGAGCACTCTGGCCTAGCTACAAAGGTCTTCATAAAAGATGGAGCAAGACCCTCAAGTCATTTCACTGCAGGTAAAACGGGTAGATTAAAAGCCATATACTGTCTCTGTACTGTCAAAGAGGAGCTTGGGAGACAGAGGGAAACCAGCTTTTCCCTCAGCACGTGGATGGCCATTTAAAAGGGACACACTATCAAGGCCATGCCACTCTACAGCTACCTAAGGTAATGTTGTCCTCAAGCAAGTGATAGCCAGGCTGTGGGGGAAGAACAGAGCCCTGCAAGAACCACAAGGCAGTCCAAATCCCAGTAATTACACGTGATCAGCAGTGGGCTTCATGGGACATGCTGCTTCAGTGACAATGTTCATCTTGCCATACCTACTGTGACCACCACTGGCAGAGACCTGCTCGCTGCTGGCATGGCTGGAAAACACAGGGACCAAGTGACAGACCAGATGACAATGGAAGCACCAAACTACAATGTCGAAAATACACCAGAGCCATGTTTCCAAACTGGAATTGCTTTGTGGTTGCTGCTGTTTAAATTACTCTCCTAATTCGGCTTCCTCTTTGAAAGTCTTTCCACAGCTTCTTAGCCTGCCCATGCACTACCCTGAGGAAACAGAACTAGCTGGAGACCTGATATTCCACCACTCTTAGCCCTCAGAGCCAGCCTTTCACCTAAATGAACCCTTTATTTTTAATTTAAAAAACAAAAAAGATCCTGAGTGTTGCAGGAAACAGTTCTACATTTTAGCTTGCTTGGTACCTGCCCTAGAGTCTCTGGTTATTAACTGAAACCTTAAAATAGCATTATCCAATATGCCAAAATATTTGTGTGAAGTTATTATATTTTTAAAATACCTAACAACTGCTTTCTTAATGCAAGGCAGCCCTAATGCACTTAATACTGACAGCTGAGAGCATAACAGCCATTTGAATCTTAAGTAGAGTGGGTTCCACTCTGCAGCCTACATCAAAGAGGACTGTTCTTTGAGCCCATTTTGATTTATTTCTTTTGAGCATGAGAGAAAAGGAGAACAGAAGTATGCTGGCACTATCTGCAAAGGACTCTGTAAAAGCACAAAATTGAACTTTTTTTATGGTTTTACATATTTGAACAGTAATTTTAAAAATACCATGTTAGTTCACAACTTAGGGTAGGTCTGTGTTGACAACTACAATTTTTTTATTGGGCATATTTTACTAGAGCATCGAACACTTCTTGATGTAGGCAGGGATTTAAGAATAACACCACAAAATCAAAAGGATAAAGTGCAGACCTGTACTGAGAAGCAGGCCTGGTGAATCTGTCTACTCCTACAACTCTGCAGAGAAAAGGGAGAAAAGGGGAAAAAACTGCCATTACAAAAAAAAAAGTCTACTATAAATTACGTCCCGCGGCAACAGAGCTATACAACCATTCCTGCAAAGTCCAGAGGACTGGAAAACCCAGGTCCCCTGTGTACAAGCAGGAAGTCACAGGAAGTATTTTAATTAGACTTCGGCTTACACAAGTGGTTTATTTATGAGTAAGAAAACTTAACAAAGGTGTACTGATTAAAACAGTTCTCTGAAGATTGTTTCTTTATATATTTCAGAATAAAAAAAACCAACAACTAAACACTTCAGAACCCATCAACAGCCTCCCCCCAACATGCTGAGTTCCAGCAAACAGTGACCAGAAAAGTGAGAGGAGGAAGCCAGTGAGAGTCATGACTGTAAGCAACAGTCTTCGCCAGATCTCATTCCTGCCTGCACCAGAATTTTTTCCCTAAGAAGATTCAGAAGACAAAAGGGTAAATTCAGCATGTCCTTATCTTTCCCCACCTCGTCAGGGCAGTTTTCTACAATTCTCAGTAAAAGAAAAAAAAAAAGGTATTTCCAGAGTTTGCACACATCCAAAAAAAAAAAAAGGCAGAAAACAAGAGGGAGAATAAAAACTAATATAAGCTAAAACATTATTTTGTAGTAAACAATAGAATATAACGTGCAATAGTGCAATTTCTCCTCTGCTGCTTCAACAAGGAAGTCTTGGTAGATAGTCCACTGCATGTCAACCTAGGGCATCCCACATCTAACTCCGTGCTTGTCGGGCACTGCTGGCTCTGCCGGGCTTCGGAGCCAGGTCGCTGTGTCCGGGCTCCCCCTTCCCCTTCCCAAGGTGTCGGAGCTTCTGATCCCAGCGCTGCGGATCCAAAGGCAAAGGAATGACAAGAGAGATGACAGAAGAAGTCATCAATCAGACGTAAAGCAACTCAATGTGTTTACAAACAGCAGCAACAAACAAACAAACAGGCCGTGGTTGTTTCCAGCACATGGGAGCTCCAGTGGTGGAATGTGAGGTTATCACTAAAAGTCATTTAAAACAGGAAAAAAACACTTCCAGGCTTTCTTGTAGCCTCTGTGAAGGAAGGCAATGAGACAAGGCACAACAGCTGCAGCAGAAAAGCATCTCACCTTCTCAGGAATAACTTGAAAATGAAATTATTCCTAATGAAAATAGGCATTAAGGTGTGTCCAGCAGGTCTAGGGAGGTTCTCCTCCCCCTCTGCTCTACCCTGGTGAGAGCACACGTGGAATATTATAACCAGTTTTGGTTATATTCAAGAGACAAGGATCTAGTGGAGAGTCCAACAGAGAGCTACGAGGATGATTAAGGGACCTGAGTGTCTCTCTTGTGAAGAAAGGCTGAGAGACCTGGGGTTGTTTAGTGTAGAGAAGAGAAGGCTGAGAGGGGATCTTATTAATGTCTACAAATATCTGAGGGGTGGGTGTCAAGGTGAAGGGGCCAGTCTCTTTTCAGTGGTGCCCGGTAACAGGACAAGGAGCTATGGGTATAAGCTAAAACATAGGAAGTTCCACCTCAACATGAGGAGAAACTTCTTCACTGTGAGGGGTGACAGAGGCCTGGAACAGGCTGCCTACAGGAGTTGTGGAGTGTCTTTCTCTGGAGACATTCAAAACCCACCTGAATCCAGTCCTGTGTGACTTGCCCTAGATGATCCTGCTTTGGCAGAGGGGGTTAGACTACATGACCTCTAGAGGTCCCTTCCAACCCCTGTAATTCTATGATTCTACCTGTGCAATCTCTTGGGTAAGCACGATGAACAGTCAAGTTATTTTTATTAATTTTTTAAATTATTTACTTTGCCAGGTAATAGCAACTGCAGTACAAAGAGACAGAACTATAGCTGGTACAACTGATGATGCTTTTGGAAAAGGAGATGGTGATGAGAAATGGTTGGTGACATGACATGACATTTGTAAAGCTCTTTTTTTTTTAAATTAGTATCCCAATGAAGGATCCTAATTGCAGGATACAGTTTGCCTATAGACTTCAAACACTCCTGCTGTTGGCTTTTTTGGGACAGGGCTTTGATTGCTGCTACACTGGTGTACATTCGGGTAATCCTTTAGTTTATTCAGGATGCATTTCCAAGTACTATAGCAAATAATATACCAAGTTCATTTTTGATACTTGATAATTATTAACGGGGTCAGCACACATTTTTTAAAAGATGAGGTAGATGTTTCATGGTATCTCCAATCTTTGACTTCTGATGAGAGATTCTCTTACCTTTACTTTTTTACCAAGACGATCCTTCCACTTCTCAGCTATGGAGCCTTCCACCAAGAGTAACCTACACAGTGGAGACAACCAGTTACTCCACCAACAAGTGTGCATGAGCTACACAACCCAAAGCATGCAAGACTCAACTCAGAGCCTGCAGAGAGGTTTGTCCCTCCCAGACGCCGTTAAGGAGATGTACAGAGAGTCACACCAAGTTTTCATTTCCTGGTGGCTCTCAAGTTCAGCTTTACAGGAAGGGGAACAAACCACAACCAATATGATCCAAGGCCAATGCAGCAAGAGCTACCTGGAGCGCTCCTCATCTTCATAGCCCATAATGATGTACTCCTCGTTGGCGCTGAGCGGGGGGCACAGGCAGCCAGAGTTCGTGTGAAGGTTGACAGTATCCTTTGGGATGTTCACCAGAGAAGATTTTAGGATCTCCTTTACTTCCACAACTGCAGTGACATCATGGCATTTGGTCTTCACCTCCTTGACTTTAGCCCGAATGACTGGGTAAACGTCACAAAGAGCTAGTTAGCAGCAGCAGACAATGCAGGTCACCCCCAACCCATTCTTGGTGACCTCTGGGATTAGCATTTTGCACAGTCCATTATCAAAAGCTTAGCTGAACTCCAGCAATGTCCCTGCCCCCAGCTCTTCACTTCATTACTTCATTCTCCCCTCAGGTAGCTTAGTATGCCTCAAAAGAGTATGGTGACCACCAGGAATTTATGTACCAGTTCTGTTTAAGTTGGGCTTTAAGATGCCTTCCCCTTTGCCCTTTCCGGTAGAGATAGATTTCATTCAGTCACTGCATGCTTTCTTTCTCCCTCAAGCTGTCACTTCTCCCTCTTTGGCTACTTTGCAGTACAGATGACCAAACTTAATTTGCCACTCTCAACCCTTCACAAAATGTGAATGTGGATTAGAACTTCTTGTATCACTTCTTCTGCCAGATCACAGGCTCTTAACTTTTTTGTTCTCTGTCCAGTGACCCAGCACCAATCTGCTCTACTCTTTCTGAACTCCAAACACTCCTGATCTTGACCTGATGACCCAGCTAATTGTTTCCTGCCTTACCCTTTCTTTTTGCCTTATGTTGCTTAGGACCAGTAGTTGCCTTTAAAGGGCTCTTCACTTGTCTCATGGTCACCAGTGAACTGAGACCACATGCAAATGCAAAGCCAGTCCAGAGGTCATGCTCCCCAGAATGCCACATCTTTCACAGCTTGCAAACAAGAGTCCCTGCCCATTAAAAATAGCAGGTTCCCCTCATTCCCATTTTCTGCCAGCCTATGTGAAAGAGGTAATACAGAAGAAAGAAAACCAGACTTTAATATCTCCTCTCTTCACAGACATGGCCCATAATGACCATCAACCAGCCTGTATTGCAGCCACATGAAATACAGCTGCCAACAATTCACAATTCATATGTAATTTACCCCAAGTGATCCACTCTCTTAAAACTTTTAGAACAAAATCCTGCTTTACTTGGAAGTAAATTCAAATGCATTTTATGACCTCTTTAGTTTCAAAAGCTTGTAAAGATGGACAGCAGCATGCTCAACAGCTCTGTACCATGTACCTACTAGATTCTTTCTTTCCAAACAAATCCACCCAGAACAAAATAAAACTGACTAGTTGCCTAAAAAAGGCCCATGGTGTTTCAATGAATACAACTACAGTTTTTCACCCCTTAATAGGATCTATTTTTAAATGAAGCTTCTCTGATATTTGTATAAATACATTATCTTAATAAATATTAAGCAATCCCTACCATTTAAATGAAGTCTTGAAGTTCACTGAGCCTCAGGCTATTTGCATGATTAAGAAGAAAAAGGACAGGTCCAGTTGTTCAATTTCTGTGATATTTATTTCCTGGCTTCATCAGTATAATTTGCTTAAAACAAACAGTACAAAGAAAAGTAACAGCCTGGACTTGTGACACCCCTGAAGACCAGGACAATGTCAGCAAGAGAAGACATGATATGGACTCCAGCACCTGGGTCAGGGCAATCCTAAGCACCAATACAGGCTGGGCAGAGAACAGATAGAGGACAGCACTGAGGAAAAGAACCTGGGGGTGTTGGTTGATGAGAAGCTCAACACGAGCTGGCAACGTGTGCTTGCAGCACAGGTGGCCAACTGTGTCCTGGGCTGCATCAAGGCAGCAGGGCCAGGGAGGGGATTCTCTCCCACTACTCTGCTCTTGTGTGACCCCACCTCGAGTACTGTGTCCAGTTCTGGAGCCCCCAAGACAATAAGGACATGGAACTGTTTAGGCAAGTCCAAAGGAGGGCCACAAAGATGATTAGAGGGCTGGAGCACCTCTGCTATGAAGACAGGCTGAGAGAGTTGGGGTTGTTCAGCCTGGAGAAGAGAAGCCTCTAGGGAGACTTTAGAACAACTTCTAGAACCTGAAGGGGCTACAGGAAAGCTGGGGAGGGACTTTTTACAAGGGCATGAAGTGACAGGACAAGGGGTAATGAATATAAACTCGAACAGGTTAAATTTAGATTAGGTATTATGAAGAAATTCTTCACTATGAGGCTGATGAGACACTGGCCCAGGGAAGCTGTAGCTGCCCTATCCCTGGAAGCGTTCAAGGCCAGGTTGGATGGGACTTCGAGCAACGTGGTCTAGTGGAAGGTGTCCCTGCCCATGCAAAGAGGTTGAAACTAAATTATTTTTGAGGTTCCTTTCAACCCAAACCAGTCTATGATTCTGTGGACACTGTGCACTTTTACAGATGTCACTGACAGCATAAACACCAACAAGATGCTCCTTGCTGGCTTCAATATGCAAGAAGGAAAGAACCTAGTGTGCCAGATCCTGTGGTAAGTTTGTAGGCATGGAAATGAGTAAAAACATCCTTTCCTGCAAAAGCAGAGTGTATCACTCCTGGAAATCAAGGAGGCAGCTCAAGCACAGCAGCCCACTACTTGATTTTTGTCCTGTCACTTCTCACACTGAAAAAGTGCCCAAACCCCAGATGCCTGCGCTGACACTGACAACACCCTCAACATCAACCAAGACCCTCTTCCTAATCCCCTCCATCCTTCCCATTTGGAAACGTTTCAGGCCACATGTTCCTTTTCTACTATGTACCATTGGATTACCCAAAAGTACTTGGGATCATAGGCTTGTTGAATGACTGTTTTCCCCTTAGAAATGCTGGGAGCTGGCCATGCAGCTGCTCTTACCGTAGTTATAGTTGTTGCGCAGATAGGTCTTCTGGGTGGCTTTGACAGGCTTGCATTTGCAGCGCTCTGCGAAGACAGAAGGTTTTGCTTAGCAAGAAAAGAGCGTCTGTTCAGTGACAACTTGCCCCAAACCCCAAGCTCACACCTAATGAAAATTTAACTGAACTGACTTGTTGATTACAGGAAGGGAAATATTAAAAACCCCTTGTTTTGTTTAGTCTTATATGGGGGGAGAGAAGATGGACCATTCCCCACACACCTGGGCGTTCCTGGTCTGTTCTGTTGGAAGACGATGTGGAACTGTCCATGAGACCTCAAAGATTTCAAGAGGAAAGCCTGGCACATGGAAATTCAAAGAACTAAACCAAACCACTACAACCAACTAGCCCCACAACAACAAAGACACAAGGACCTGGGGTCTCAAGTGATAAAATCTTCCACTTTAAGCCAGTTCAAGGTTCAGTCTTGGTGCCTTTCATGCTCAGAGGGGCTGCAATCCTGAACCTTCTCTCCTGTACTACACTTCCTGAATGTCCTCCTTTCCGCACTTTGTAATTAGAGACTTAATATAGATACAGAAAGAAATATTATGACAGGGTACTATTCAACATAGACTACATGTCTCCGCTCAGTTTATCAAACTGGGATGTTCTGGCTAAGAGGCATCTGCCATAAGGAATGTGATTTTTGTGGCTAATTCTCAACATGCAGTTCACCTTTGGAGCTTAGATTTCTTACAGTGGCATAGCCCCTTTACACCTGAAGATGTCTAAGAGCTACAGTCAACAGAGAAAGCACGCTGAAGGGTGGTGGGTCCAAGGGACACGTGGGTCCCTGCTCTGAACACTTCTGGGACTGTCCCAACAAAGTGAAACCTCAACCATGTCTTCTCAGTGCTGCCTGGCAAGAGGTGTAAGAGAGCCTGAGTTTAAGAGTCTGAAGGGCTGTATTTGACTACTGCTGGTGTTACCTTGGATCCTGCTGTGTACTGTCCCTCAATTTCTGTCTAAATTTCAGACTATTTTATTTCAGGCTTAATTAAAAGAGGGAAATTTTGAGCCCTTATGGAGGTCAGGATGGCCTTCAAGAGACAGTACAAATGAGCCCTGTCAGAGCAGCTTTTCCAGTGCTGCATCTTCCAGACAGCTGGGCACAATAATGGAGGTAAAAACATTTTCATTAGTGTCCAGGGAGCGCTAATGCTGAAGCTCCAGATCCATGCATTCATTAACACCAGCAATATGTCATAGCTAGTTGTTCCAATGCAAATATTTACTTCTTTCAAGCTAGTGTCTAAGTGGAGTTTGGTGGAATCATTTCAAACAGCAGGTCCCAGTGTTACGTACACATGGTCATCTATTTTGACATTTGACTTAGCATTTAAGTGGAAGCCTATTTCTATATACTACAATTCTGTAATACCAATACCTATCATCTAGTGACTTAGTTCAATCCAATATGAAGAGTCTGAAAACTTTTATTTGCTATGTAAGATTTCTGCGTATTAAAAAAACAAAGAATTACATGGTTATGAACTTTTCAAACTATTATTTATTTTCTATTGAAATTTTTTTTTTTAGTTGAAAATACCAAAAAAATACAGGAAAGAGGAGAATATTTCAGAAGAAGAGTATGTTGCTTCCTTGAATTTCAAACACATCCTCAGGAATCTATATATAGAGACCTACAGACTTCAGCTTTTGTATGAGACTGTGTTAAAATAATAAAGACAGGGAAGGGAAGTGATTTTTGGCTTCCCCTCTGCCTGTGGGAGATCATGCATATTTTAGGCCCTATTATGGCCCATTTTATAAGCTGCCTTGAAACAGGTCATAAAAGATGTGCTCCTATGACCCACACTCACACAAGGCATCTCAGTGCTCAAGTCGAGCAAGCCAAACACTTAAAAAGTTCTCCTGCTCTACAGTACTTTGCTCTGTGGCACAAGTAGAATAAAATGGTCTAAATTACAAGAAAGAACAAAGAGCCTCATTTTCCTCAATTTTAAGATGGTATTGGATTATTTTACTTTATTAATTGGAGGAATATAAGTTTAATTCTTTTGTTCTAGAAAGAAAATATAGACCTCCCCACATTCTTAATGAAGGATACCTCCTAGTTGCCTTACTGCTTTTCAAATTTACATTCCAAAAACTTTACAAAACACTGTTATTCCCAAATACTATTTAGAGATATAGAAAAAAACAGTCACTTGTCAAGGTCAGGTATAAAAGTCAGTCCTAGAGCTAGAATAAACCAAAACTTTTGAAGCAAAATACATATTCCATAGATGCAGGTTTTTGGCAAAGTTGAGCCTTCCCCAGGGAGTGGGGAAGACCCACAAAAGGTGGCTATAAAAATGTACTGCATCTCTTGATGCTGAGGTTAGGTCCCATCTTACATCGTAGTCTCCTCCAAAGCTGCCAGAATTCCCAGAGGTGCACTGGGACCACAAGGTTATACCCCAAGAACCAGGACTGGCAGCAGAGGCTCACACCACTGTACACTGAGATCTCACCTCACTTTGCCATTAAACATTCTTTTTGAATACAAGTCAATACAGGACTAACAAGAGCTCAAACCTGGCTAATGCTTCCTTGATAAATTAAGGATAAAAAAACCTCTGGAAAAATATCTAAGTGACTTGAAAAGCATCTGATGAAGCCGACAACAAAATAGCTTACAGCCAAGAGAGGTAAAAAATCTCCCATCCAAAAAAAAAGCCCCATGTAGACTCAGAAGGAATGTTTTGCCAGTGGACACTGCCAGGCATAAAAGGTGCCTTGAGCAGGGATAACCTGTCCAACCACCCAGAGGAGCACATGCAATGTGCTTCAGAAACCACAGAGCCAAGTTCAGGATTTTTTAAAACAAATCAGGTTTCTACTTGCAAAAAAAAAAAAAAAAAAAAAAGAAAAAAAGAAATTCTATTTACAATGGCAAAATTACAAATGTACTTTCCTGAACATATAAATAAAGCAATTATGAAGCACAGCCTTTTAGGTGATTAAAACTGTGTTTTATGAAACCAGTGCAGTGCACTGAACCAGGAATTGTGTTTGCACAGTGAAAGGTGGTGATAAAAATATTACCCTTCCTCTTCACCAGCCATTTTTCTGTGCACCTTCACCCCATTTATTGAATGAAATATTTTTCTAGGTCTGGTTTCACTTTCACTAGTCAAAAAGCATCCCAACAGCAACAGTATAACTAAATCTTACTCTTTTCCACTGCAGGGTCACGTATGGTATTACCTGCCATCTGCATCCCCAGGGACAGGCAGTGCTAAAGCTGTGTTTAATAGTTTTGATAGAAGATGACACTGAAGGTATCCAGCTTTACTTCCATACTCAAAGTGAAGCTCTTTATACAGAAACTGCAGAACATGGAATCCACACATTCTCAATGCCCCCAAAGTGGAAATGGTTTGAAACTTACAAGATACTAACATTAGTAACACAAATCTTTAGGACATCTTTCAGACAAGGTCCCATGCTCAAGGTAATTTCAAGTGAAGCTTGTTAGAGGAGCTTACTTTTATCATATTTTTCTAATGGTAGCTGGCTTGCTGAAGGATGCACACTGCCATTTAAATGACATTTTGCACCTACATAGCTACTTTCACATTGGGACTTAATATCACATGTTAAAACTGTTATTATAAGCTGGGCATTTTTAATATCTTCTTACAATATGGTCACAGAGGTCAACGCAGAAGTTATCCAGTGTTGTGTAGGTATCTAATTTTATGTTCCACAGCAACACTTAGGTCTTTATATTACTGAGCATCAGTGCACATTATGGCTTATTAACACCTCTGGAGAAGGAAAGGCACAATAGCCAATGCTAGGTTTCCAAGTGTCATCTTCTTGTCAAAGGAAAATTCAAGGAAACATACAGACATTGGCTTGCTTGAGCAACAAATTCACATTTCTATTATCTACTAGCTACCAAGCTTGACTTTGCTTCTTTGCATTGTCTATGAATAGTGGTAACACTCAAGAGTTTTAGTCAGTTTCAGCAAAAACAAAAATAAAAAGCAACAGGGGACCTGCTGGAATAAAACCAGTCTCAGAAGGTCTCAGCCTCAGTCTCCTCAGGTGCATGGGATTTTTGCCATTATATACAAAGTGCTGAATTTATTTTCCAAGCTTTAAAACCAGAACAAACCATTACCTTCACCCGGGGCAAATCCATTTAGTGAACACTCTCACTGCTCAAGACAAAACTTTTAATGAAATAAGCACAACCCTATGGATTGGACAGAAATTTTGCCCTGGCAAAAGCAAAAGAGACCAGCACTGAAAGATGTGCTAACTGAGTTGTGTGCTGAGAGGTCACAGGCTGAACAACCTGCCCATGGGATACAAAAGCACAATTTACAGCATTCCCAGACAGAATATTTATGCATCACTTGGTACTCCTCTTACTTTATTCAGTACTAAAATAATTTGAAAGACTATAGGTTATTAGACAGTTTTACAAAAGTGTACTCACCGATGCCAGCACCTCTACAGTTGCCATTATTAGAATCCATAGGGAAATCTGGCAAAGATTCATAAAATAAATGTTAGAATTTTTAAGATTGGAGTATTACAATATACCCACATTAAAATACTCTTTTAATCTAATATTTAGCACATCAAAACTTAATAACTTAATTAATAAACACATGGTAATGTTCTATGGGCCAGCCTATTAAAGTTGACTCAATTTCTTATCTGAACTTCACTCAAACCCAGCACATCATGTTAAATGCTGAGGCAGATGAAATATTCCATTCCTGTTGGTGCACAGACTGGGAATTTCAGGATGAGGACAGAAATTTATGGCATGAACTTACAAGCATCTACAAAAAATACACATACTGTTTGCATTTAATTAGATGATGAAGGAGAAATTACTTTTGGTTTGTTTTTTTGGTTACTGAGGAAATCAAACCAACCAACCACAATCATATCATTGAAGCAAATGCCAAAACAAACGTTTCAGACATTCCCTTTCCCCTCAGTTTAAAAAAACACTGATTAGTTTGAAGGTCAGATAAGGAACAGAAGGAAAAAAAAAAGGCACTATGCCCAAAGAACTGCTTTCAGACACTTAGGTGCCATGTGTCCCAAATTGCTAAAAAGCATGATTTCAAACGTACTGTTTATTAAATCAGACAATATAATGAATTTATACATATGCTTTATAATGAAAAAAAAAAAGTATGTTAACACATCTAATGTTGTTCAAGTTAAGGAAAAAATAACTGCAAGAGAGACAAGAGCTGGGAGAGAAGCAATATTATTAGATTGACACACAAAATGCAAAACCAAAAAAGCTTTCAAATCAAAAGCCCTTCTAAAAGTTCACATGCCCAAAAGTCTATGCAGCTTTTTCAACTCTGGATGCTGTTATCATACAAAGATGCTCTTTCTTACATCCTCGTTTTATCACGGGTACAATACAACTGCTTTCACAACATATAACAAATGAATACAAGACTACGTTACAAAAGCTCCCCTCCTGCAGCTGAAGCTGTTAAGGATGTGGCTGTAAAACAATCCAGGACACCAATAATACTGTAGGTGAACAGTTTAAATGTGTGGACTAAATTTTAAGGGCTAGGGCCATTACTTAATCACAATATGTATTTAAAATATCTGTTTACAAAAGATTTAATATTACTTAACTTTCTAATTTGGCCACGCTTTTTTTTTTAATTAAAAAAAAAAACACACCACCTTCCTCTTAATGTATGTTTACATTTCTCACAGCAACATGAAGTTTCCTTTACATAAATGAGGATATGGCTAAGTAACAGTCAAGGTAAAGAGTAAATCTGAAAAACAACTAATTCCTTGACATAAGAATTAACTTCAAAACATGGAAACTTCAGGAGTAATTATTCCTACCTATATACAGAGCAATGGGCATAGATAATAGCATTGAACTGAATAGATTGAATACACGCCTTTTTACATCCAAGATCCTATTTCTAATAAAAATCACACCCATTTTCTTCCCAAGACATTTCCGAGCTACGGCAGGGTCTTAGTTTATAGAACAAACACAGTATTTTCATGGAGCCAGATTGATCTTTGATTATCAGGTACTTCCACAGCAGCTGCAAGCCTTCTCCATGCTGCCTTCTAACAAAGTCAAATTACCCAGGCTAACTCTCACTTACATAGCTTATTTTTATTATTCAGCTGAGTGATCCTCAGATTTTTAAAAAGCTGTTGTTATCAGGTGGAAATTAAAGATCACATGTCCTACCAATAGTATATAGTTAAAAAAAAAAATAGAGAGATCTTCATCAAATTTAAATACATTTCACATTGTATCAAGTGCTTTCTTGTCTTCCAGGACAGAATGAAAGAGATTAATGTGGTCTAGGTCTTGTAAATAGCTAAGTAAAAGGATGACCACATTTCTTCTCCATCTTCCTTGCCTGGACCCACCCTCTGTTGTCTTGTTCCTTTAGCCAGTGCTCTGCTTTAAACCTGCAATTCCTTCTGATCTAGTAATAGCACAGAGAGCACTTGTGTCTGTAGCCTGATAATCCTGCTCCCACCTGCAAAACCTTCCAGCCACCAACCATGGAGAAGTGGCCCTCCTTCTGCCTGTGCCTAAGGCTGGCCCAAGATGTTTCACCCCTCTCTTCTTTCACCCCTTTTATGCTGGGGCATTAAAGACCCCAGCAAAGCAAGCTCTCCAGATGCACTCCCCCTCTCCTTCAGTTGGCTTGGCCAGCTCCTCGGGTTGCCTTCAAGGCTGGATGGCTTTGCACGTGGCCAAGGGAACTTTTGGGTGCTTCACATGTCCCAAGCAAACTACAATTCCTGCTAAAACAGGTATGACTGCTATGAATGGATGGTTTGTTCATAGCTCCAAAGCACATTCCCTATGCCACCAAAATTGATACTGAGGGAAGAAAAAGTTTTCAAGAGCAGAGGAGGCAAGGGAAGTACTAGGTTAAATGTTTATTGTGTTCACATCCATGGAGGAAAGAGGGAAGGAAAAACAAGCCCTGAAGTGCACTCTCCCTTCCAAAAGCAAGAGATGATCTGAACAGTCTCAGCTTCATGGTGTCTGAGCAAACCAAGTCCAGTTCACTCTGGAACTACAACTCAACAGAAGGCAGTGGCCAGTGAGGGGGCTGCAGCCTTCCCTGACCCCACTCAGGGGCACAATGTCCCTGTGTCGGCTGAGGAGCCCAGCTTCTGACTCACACTGTTTCAAGGAGAGCTGGTAAACACTCAATATGCCCAATATAAACCTGGTCCTGTGAACAAACATACAACTAAAATGCTTTCCACCCCATGTTCCCTTCTACTCCTAGGTACACAACTTAACTTTTAACAAATGACAGTGCATGACAACCTCAGCTCATCTCCTAATTCTGCATTTATATGCCAGGTCACTTGTCCTACCCCAAACCAGAGGCCGTGGGTATGTGACCAAGGAACTGACCATGCAACAGGAGTAATTTAGAGGTTCTGTGCAGCACAGCTATTCCTGGAAAGGGCTCCCATCCCTGTGCCCACATGAAGGCTGCTGCCTGCAGCACGTTGTGCTCTGCAGTTGTGCTCAGAGCAGGGCATCTGTCCATGAGCAAAGGAAAACCACACAGTTACAGCCATGTCACTTCATGACTTATTCCCCTGCTTGTGAGGGCTCAGGCAAGTATTGACCTTGCCTTGATGCTCATCTTTGCTGGTGCACCAATGCTTATTTAGGGATGAGCAGTTTCTACTGATGTAGTGGAGCATGGGTTTGTGGAGGGGACCAGAGACCTCACCACTGTATGACACATCTTGGGAAAGGCTTCACATTCCCCTAATCCTTCCACCAGACAAGATCCTACCACCTTCTCATCTACCAGGGAAGCAACAGGGAAAAGGGTCTGGGCCAGCCTTGCCACCACCAGGAAGATGGGCATAAGCAACCATGAAATCCCATCCCCTGACCCCAGCAATGTAACAGGAAGTCTAACATTTCTCCATCAGGCCTGTCAACACACTCCTCTCCAGTTGTAATCCAGACAATAAAATAACCAACCCCTAAACAGTATTTTTAAAAATAAGCAAAACTGCTTCCTATTGTTCCACTTTTCTTTCGAGGTGACCTCTCTGCCAAGTTGTCTCTATGCAAAACAGTCTTCTTGAAAGGAATATCTGTCAGTGATGATTAGCAGAACTGCCAAAGAGGAAATATTATCCAGAACTCCAATCCAAAGGCTGCCCATTAAATATAGTTTAATAGCAGGGTCAAAAATCGTAACTGTTTTTTTCCAATAAGCCATTTTAATTTATCACATTTCAGAAAGATGCTATATAAAAAACCCACACCACTGACAAGGAGAGGAAAATAATAAAAGCCACTTGCCTAGTAAGTGTACAAAATAACAATACCTGGATCATAGATTTGGATGAGAGGTTTGGGAAAATGAAGCGACTTGGCAAAACTTAGTTTTGAGCATGTGTCTTTCTTATATCACTGAACACAATAAAAAAATAAAAATAAAAAAAAAAAGTGAGAAAGAGCCAGAAGTAACATGATCCTGACTGTCTCTGCAGTTAAAGGATATGGCCCAGCTATTACTGAAGCCATTCCCAGCACTCTGCTCCAAAGAACACAACCATAGCAAGCCACTGCTCCTTGGGCACTTTCTTCTGATGGAGACATCTGTGAGCCCCACTGACAAACCCTTCCAAAAAGCATAGATTCAGACCTTGTAATCTACTTCAGCTCTTCTTCCAGAAATGGTCTTCCTAATATGATTGCAAAACAAGCCAAGTCAGAGAAAAATGGATCCTAGTTAAAATTTAATACAGACCACTTGGACTCCCAAGTCACAAAGCAGCTGGCAACGTGGCAACACAGCAGCTCCACACAACAAATTAATCCATATAACAAATCCTGACAGGTTTGGCTGACCTTTAATGGCCTGGGTCTTGACTTGAGGCTTAAGACTGTAAAAGCCACTCTAGGAGACTCAGGCTGGTATCATCACTGTTAAGGTTTCAATACCCTTATTTTTCCTGTCTTCTTTCAGGAGGCTTGAATCCTGCCGTAACTTGATTTTTTAACTGAGAATCAAAGCTGCTTCAGAGTTTTGAGCAAACACCTAAATCTCAACCTAAGAAATGACAACCTGGGCACAACTGCTTGTCCTCAGCACAGTCTGAAACACTCCTCTAGCACCACTGTGCATTTTGACTCGTCTGAGCAGAGCTATGCAACGTCTGGGTCAGAGCAAACTTCATCTGGAGTTCAGAAACCACTGTTTTGGAAATGAAGTTAATAACATATGAAAAACAAGCATGGGAAACAGCTCTTTTCCTTTTCTTTAAGCATCCAATGCCAAATTAACATACCAGGTTACCAAGATCTCATGCAGGCAGGTACCAAGAACTTGGACTACACAGAGAAATCCAGGCTTCATGGAAGAGTTAAGAAAACAGGTCTCCATGGACTGAAAAATCTTTAATTTTATTTATGTTTAAGAGGTGGTGTTTTTTTTCTTAAGAAATTAAGAGTTCTCCTCAGCCATCTTACAACAGTCACCCAAAATGGTTTGAACAGTCAATACACATGGTTGGTGACTTGGGGTGCTGCTTCCCTCTCCTCCAACATCTCATTAAGAACACAACATGCCTTCAGGCTATTTTTTAATCTAAACAAGGTATGGCAAGACAGAAACCAACAGATCTGCTGTCTGACACAGAAAGTACCCAAACTGGATCTCATTGCCAGTTCCCTCTTCAAAACAGGAATAAACATGTCACCAGAGACATAAACAGTCTGCTAGACAGTAGCAGCCAAGCTCACACATCGAAGTGCTTTTCTGAGTCAGCATCCCACCACCAGCAATGACTGTGGTCAGGTTTGTCATTTATTATGAGTAAAATTAAAGAAAGGTCCTGCTGTTGAGATTTTATATCCAGGACAGCTTTTGTCTGTCTGCACCTCCTCGCAGCTGCTGCTTCACAGAATAAAGATTTGACAGGAGTGTTAAAGAAGGAAGCAGACAACCTGAGAGACGTGAGGAAGAGTCAGCATTTGCACACAGAGACTGAAATATTTCCAACACATGAATGGGACCTCCTGCATACACAAGACAGTGTGTATCCATGTCTGCCAGCAGAACAGCTTTCATCCTCAAAAAGCACAAGACTGGGATGCAGAATAAAGGCCACAGCATCCAGCAGACATGAGCATGCACTAACGACATACCTGGGATGTCAACATTGCCAAGAGGTTTCTTCATCCTCCATCCTGAACTGTGATTTGTTGGATCCTCCAGAAAAAGCCCAAATAATGGGTGTCACACCTGCCTCCAAGCACACCCAGAACATGCCCAGGGTATGGGCACCCACACTGCTGCCTGTGAGTAGAGGAACCCAAGTGTTTCCCAAAGAGCATGAAAAGTTAAGAAAGATAGGTTTCCCACAGGATGCCTGCCTGAACGTGGTCTCTGTAAATTGAGGAACCTCAGACCTCTAAATCAGCTGCATGGTACAGCAGCTCACACTCAGTGTTTGGAGACCAGCACAAGCCCAGAGAGTGAGGAGAGCTTTTCCTCTGAGCCCTGAACAAGGCACTTCTGCTGTTCTTACCAGCTTTCTCCATCACAGACAAAGCAGCAGCTACTTCATCTATTCACTGTGTCAGCAGCCCTGAAGAACACTAGGAAAGAGAGATAAATACCCCCCTCATTCCTGCAAAGAGGAAGTCTCTAGATCTTCATTACCACCTGCACCGCACATGGGAGAGGCAAGAAAACACCAGAATCCTGTTAGTTTGCAGACAGCACACAAAAAAAAAAGAAAAATAGAAATTTCACTTCTGAAGAATTAAACAAAAATCATCTTCCATAACAGCAGCCATGAAAAAATGGATTTATATTTCTACCTGCCCTATTAGGTGTAGTTTGCAGGCAGCACAAGAGGCAGAAGCGCCTAGGGGATAAACTCACAGCAGGTATTTTGCATGGTGTCCATTAGGCAGTTGGTTATTTGTGTCTTCTACTTGGCTGCAATCCTTTATTTGGAAAATTGAATTTGGAAGTGTTCACCTTACCTCTTCCTAGAACAGGAATCCTTCACACTGCTTTCTAAAGGAGCAGTTTTATTCCTTCAAGAAGGATTCTTTCAGTCCGGTGCATAATACATTAGTTCAAAAATTTCAGCCCAGAAATGTCATCAGGTTCTCATTCACTGAAAGAAAGTTTTCATGGATCTAGCCCTGGAATCCCTCAAAGAGGTTATTGTACTGCTCAAGTCCTCAGAAATAGGTTAACTTGGGGGCAATTTTAGTCAAAACTTTCTCTCTCCAGATTTGAATGCTGCTAATTTCAAATCGCTGCAGACCTGCCAAGCATCACTCAGTTTGGAGCCATTTTTAAGGTGGTTTAGAAAGCACCTCAATGCTGTGGAGAAAGGCACTTGGTGTTCAAACCTGCAGTGCCCCAAACCACCCCAACACATCTGCAGCCTCCAGCGAGGAACAGCAGCACTGAGGGAGCTGCAGGCAAGAACAGATGGTTGCATTCATGGGCTGTAGGCAAGTGCAGAGAAGAGAAAGGATTGAAAAGTGAAAGGGGAGCAATCAGAAGGGTAAAAATACTAGTGATGACTGGAGATACCAGGGTATGGTTACTGAGCTGAAATTTCAAGAAGTGAAGAAGGTAACTTGATGGAATTAGAGAAGGGACGGGGTTATTCTGGCCTACAAACAAATGGGGTAAGTGGAGAGAGCAGCTCACCTGGAAAGGCAAAATGGGAGTTAAAGGGTTTGGCATTGTTGGCAGAGGGATACACATTTGTATTTGGTAAGGGGACAGAAGCACAGCCAAATACTGTGCTGAGCATAGCATGAAAAAAACCCAACACCTTTCATTCCCAAGCCACTGCTGAGGAAGAACGAAGAGGTGGGATCTGCTGCCCATCAGAGATGCCACAGCCTGGTGGTGCAGCTGCAGGCACCACTGGACGGCAGCACAAGGATCCTGAGGAGTGTGTGGGTGCAGCCCTGCCTCAGCCTCCCACTCCCCTCAGCTGCTCCCCTGCCTGGCTCTGCTCCCCCTTTCCTGTCACGGTGAGGCCTGACAGACCCACCGGCACTGCAACTTCGCAGCAAGGAAACACAGTTTGTTCCACCACCACCTAATGCTTTCTTCAAGTGAGAGAGGAACTGCCGTTTCACAAAGTTCAGACCTCACTCCTGATAACCACCCACCGGCTTCCTTTCGTGTCCTATCCCATAGCTCCTTCAACTCAGTATTCCTGTGGGGGCTGCCTCGCCATGCCGGAGCTGTGCCCTGCTAACTCTTCCAGCCCAGAGGCCGCCATCACAGGAGCGCACAGCCCCAGCAGAGCCGGGGCCTTGAGCAACAGCAGATTTGCAGCTTCATGGAAGCCAAAGCAGTCAGAAGTTTTCATTTGGCCATGCCAAGGTGGTCCTGCCGCCCTGGTACCACCAGAAGGCAGCCAGACACCCAGCACCAGCTGTCCTGACGGCAGAACGGGCAGCCAACGCAGCAGGACACAGAGGAAAAGCAGAGGAGCTCCAGTGGCTGCTCCGGGGCCAGGGGGTCAGGTACCATTACAGCCACGCTGGAGCTGCCTCCGTGCTGCAGGCAGCCTCTGGCTGGCTTGAGGACGCCAAGAACAAAACACAGCAGAAGGCTGCAACTTTGCTGTGCTCCTCTCCTGACTGCAACCCGTAAACACAGAGAGCTGACAGAGGACCTGTGGAGCAACCACGACCTCCGTGTCAGCCACAGAGGTGAATTTGTTTTGTCCACATCAGTTGGGCTCGTCCCTGCCCGGGTACGGGAGGAAAGTAGGGAGATCACTGCCCCTCAAATCGAGCTCAGGGCTCCTCTGGACACTGCTCTTGCCCCAAAACCTGCCGGCTGTGCCCAGGGGTGCAGAGGAGGGGAGCAGCCCTGTGGGGACGTGCCAAGAGAGGAAACCCAGCATTTATTTCTCTCACCGCGGCTCTGCCTTCCGCACGGGCAGCTGCGGCCAAGGCAAGACGCGTGGACAAAACACCAAAGCCGGGAGGCGAAACGTGTCCCGTTTAGGGGAAAGGAGGATTGCTGCTCCCGCACTTGCAGGCGCTCCCCGGCACAAGAGCGGGGCTGTCACTTGTCACGCACCCTCCTTCCCCACAGCGAAACTTCTCCAGCAGCCACGCGGCTGGCAACAGGCGGAGAAACGAGGAAGAAAAAAAACAAACCGAACAGTTGAGAGAAAGAAGAGAGGCTGAGCGAGCAGCCTGCCGGAGCGGCGCGGCGGGAGGGCTCCCAGGGCTCCCCTCCCGCGCCCATTGTGCGGGCGGGCAGCGCCGAACGGCCCCGTGTGCCCCGCAGCGTCCCGGTCCCCCGCACTCACCGGAGCCCTCGGCGGTGACGATGGCCTCGGGGGAGATGCAGACGCCCCGGTCGTAGAGCGGCAGCTCGTCGCAGGCCAGGCTCTCGGGCCAGGCGTGGCGGTAGCGGATCAGGACGGGCTCGCAGCCGGCGCGGGCCCGCTCGCAGACCGACTTGCAGGGCTTGATGGGCTCATGCTGGAAGTCGATGGTGCAGATGGGCGCGTACATGGCACAGAGGAAGAAGAGGAGGTCGGGGCTGCAGTTGGTGCCCAGCAGCCCCTCGAACTGCTCCATCGCCAGCACGGCGTTGGCCTGCGTGCTGTGGTGCAGGTGGTTGGGCATCTTGGTCATGTTCCAGGGCAGCGGCTTGCACAGCGGGATGCGCACCGGCTCGCAGGCCGCCGACCGCCCCGCCGGCGCCCGCCCCAGCACCAGCAGCCCGGCCAGGGCCAGCACCGCCAGCCCCCGCCACATCCCGCCGGACACCGCCCGCCCCGACCAGCCCAGGCGGGGGCGGAAAAACCGAGCGGCGAGAGCCGGGCGCGGGGGGCGGCGGCGGCGGCGGCCGCGCTGCCGAGGGGGACCCGCCCCGCCGGCCGGCCCCTCCGCGCCTCCCGCCGGGACGAGGGACGCTTCTCCTCCCCTCCCGCCTCCCCTCCGGCCCGCCTCTCCTTCCCCTCCCGCCTCTCCTCCCCTCAGGCGAACGCCCGCGCCCCGGCGTGAGGGGAAAGGCGGGCTGCGGGCTGAGGAGGAAGGGCGCGCCCCTGGGTGAGGGGAGAGGGACGGTTTCTCTTGTTTTCCGTGTTAAAAAACACACTATGAAAACTAAGGAAAAGTCTTCCCGTCCCTCTGGGGGAGGCGAACGTTGGCCAGGGGGAAGGGGATTGCAAGAGTTGCTGCGAGCCCAGGCAGAAAGGCAGAGGATGGATTCATGTGCTGCGTGTGCCCGGTTTGAGGCAACGCTGACTCTTGGGAACAGGGAGGGAAAGAAAGGGTTAGAAGTTACCTTGAAATGGTGATGGGTGAGCTTGTAACAACATCGAGAGGCTTAAAAAGAGGCAGATCCAGAGGGGCTACTTCCTTCTCTGAAGCTTCTTTCCCTTAAGCAGTCTGCAGAGTAACAGGAAAACAAAGGGTATCCCAACTTGCTCTGAAAAAAAGAGCAAACTGATTAAATTGAATTATTCCGAGTTAGAAGCTATGCAGCTATCCACAAGTTGATGTGCTTGGCTTTAGTTTTACTGTGATACGAGCAAGTTTATTATTTCAGTTCCCAACCTTAAATCAAACCTGCAAGTAGAAGGAAACCCACCTGAAGTCAATGCTCAAAAACTGGACCAAAAAAGGTAGATCAGTTGGCACAAAGCATTCACAGACACAGAAACTGGAGGTGCTTATCCTGGAAAGGGTTTTACATTTTTTAGCTTTATCACTGTGATGAAACCTGGCTACTTTTAACTCGGCTTCAGAAGTCCCATTAGCACAGAAGAAGCAAACAGGGGGCTATAATAAGGCCAGTGGAGTGGAGGTACCATGTCTGTTTTTCAGCATCTCTGCACAAGAATTCAGCCTTTTACTTGCCCACCTCCACAAGCAGGTGCTAATTGCAAGGACTGAATTGTCCCCTGCAGTCCCAGAAGGCAGATGAGAGAGTTGGGATTGTTCAGCCTGGAGAAGGCTCCAGGGAGACCTTACTGCAGCTTTCACTACTTAAAGAAGGGTGGTAAGAAAGACAGAGACACGCTTTAGCGGGGCATGTTGTAACAGGACAAAGGGCAATGGTTTTAATCTATAAGAGGATAGATTTAGACTAGGCATAGTGAATAAATTTCTTACAGTGAGGGTGGTGAAACACTGGAACAGGTCACTCAGATGTGGGAGATGCCCCGTCGCAGGAATCATTCAATGCCAGGTTGGATGGAGCTCTGAGCAACCTGATCTAGTTCAAGATGTCCAAACACACTTGGGGGACGGGGACACACAGACAGACTACTAGATGGCCTTTCCATGTCCCTTCCAACCTATTCTACAATTCCAAGAAACTTTGGGCGTTAGAGAGGAGTAGAAACATCCATACCTATTGACAGGTCTGGAGCAGTCAGGCTGCCCATGCCCCTGAGCCTGCATCCAGACTTGCAAATCAGCCATGAGGGTGGAGCTCATTCATCTACAGAGGTAACTAAAAAATTACTACCCTCTCAGCTCCTCAAATTCAGTCATAGCAAAGTGTGAGGCTCTAATTTGCTCTTGTAGTATAAAATACATACTTAAAAGGCATGTGGTGTAATGAAAACCTCACCCAGCTGTTTGGGAACTGAGTACATTGGCTTTCTCTTACCTGGCAGCGATGATGGATGTGGGAGAGGCATATTCCAGGCATCCAGGTCAAGGAAGCTGGGCCAGAGCAATGCGAAGGAAACAGTGACATGAAGGAACTCTAGTCCATATTTCTCCCCTTCAACATGAAGTTTTCTAATCTCTGTATTTTAATTTGACGAACACTTTTTCTGATCACTTCTAATCTGTTTTAGAATTGAGCATTACACAGCTTTAAAAACATTTCCTTGCAGGAAAAAGCATCAATACATTGAACATTCCCATGTGTGCTATAGGACTATCAATCAACTGTTCAATTTGTTTTTTACTGAAATTCATGACCTACACAAAATGACCTTGCACTTTTTTAAAACAGTAAAAATACTGCAACTAACTTTCTCATTACAGCAAATGCTGTCATTCCCACCCACTCACAAACACTAACAGGCAGTCCCATGAGACCTGTCTTGAAATCCTCCACGGTCTGTGTGAAGGTACCTTCTCTGCTCAGCTGGCAGAGCATCACCCACTGTCCTGCTCCATTGTTGTACTGGGGGAGGCAGCCAGTGGGATGGGGGGGCTGGTGGCCTTTATTACCCCTTCATGTTTACAACATGAATCAGCTTATATCTGGTGGCAAACATTCACCCCTGGCTGAAACTTAAAGGCAACCTGGCTTCTGACTCAGAGCATGGTTATTTTTACCAAGTACCTACGCCCCAATGTCTGCTGACCTATTTTCTGTTATACAGAAGGACTACAGTCAGTCTTGACACCTTCTTAAATAGGTAAGGAGATTGGTAAGGGAGCAGAAGAGACAGCAAAGAGGAGGGCTGTGGTTTCATGCTGTAAGTGTGGTCACAGAGCTTTGCACCGCACCGGGAAGGATAATGCTAGAGGGAAAATAAAATGGCTGGAGGAAAAGAGCCAAGTAACAACCTGCTCTCTGTCTTCACGTGCAGTTGCTGCAAAGCTCCAAAGCTGCTAATTGAAACTAAAATACGTGTACTTTTGTAAAATGAGGAATATGGAGTTCATGTGTTAGCTGAGCAAAGTGCTGCAGTATCTAGAATTTGCCACCAGTCTCACAATACTGTACCAGAGAGGTCACATTATCAAAGTTTCATTCTGGTTGGAAAAAACCTTCAAGATCAAGTCCAACCACTAAGGCTACCACTAAGCCCTGTCCCCTGGCACCACATCTGTCTTAGATGTCTCCAGGAATGGTGGCTCAACCACCTCCTTGATAGTCTGGATCACCCAGTCCAACTCCCACCCCAGAACAGGACAACCCCACAGTACACACCATGAAACCAGCACCCCTGTTTTGCAGAGGGAGCCTGTGCTGGGAGAGGAGCAGAGATGTGCCCAGGATCAGCCACCCCAGGCTGTCTGTGCTTGCACCACACAGCCCCGAGGGCCAACACTTTCCAGGTGACTGCACAAGTGACACACAGATTTTCACCCAGAGCTCATGTACAGTCAAAAAGGTTTAGCAGGAAAGTAGCTTTTACTTTGTGTGCCACCACACCACCCTTGGGAATGTCATCCCCTTCTCTCCCAGCACCTTCTTAAGATATAGAAAGAAAACAGGATTTCTTTCTACAGCTTGCATCAAGGGCAACATGAAACCCCTGGGGCTGGGTGGTGACAGTCACTGGATTCCTGATCTTGTACAGCTCCAAAAGGGTTTAATCAGCACGTTAGTCAAATTATCATTATACCAGCTCAATGTCTTATATGACTAGCAGGAATTTCTTAATAAAAGCACGCCCAGGCAATAGTCTGGGATCAGCTCTGCCTGTCTACACGTTTCCTGGAGGGCTTTGAGGGGTCAGTAGAGATCTAGAAATTTAAAGGATAATACTACAGCCCATAAGTAACCCACAAAGTCATTTCCTAGAGTAAACAAGTCTTGGGTAGGGCTGAAGCCTCAGGCAAAGATTTTACTCCTGGAGTAGCTCATACAAAAAATTACAGAAAACCTTTATTATTGTTACTACACCCAACAAGAATCCCAGTAACCCACAACAGTGCAACTGGCAGTCCAGGGCCAAACTGCCCTTGGTTGCTCAGCTATAACCCCATTAAAAAATAAATCTGTGACCCCACACTGCTGTGAGGATGGATTTCAGGGGGAGGTGGCTGGGTAACCCCCTCCGCTCTGGGAGTGGCTGAGGGACTTCATTTGGGTGCAGAAATGTGGCAGCACAAGGAGGGCTACATGAAAGGGGATTGAGGGCTTTGTTCTTGAACCCTTCCCCAAAAGGAAGCCGAGTGAGGAACTGCTTCCAGATGGCTGGCATTGATTTATTCCTTTGTTGGCTTTTCCCTTGCAGTGTCTCTTCCCCACGCTCCCCCATTGTTTTGCTCTCGTGGCATTCAGATAAATAGTAACAGGCTTAAGAAGCAAGAGCTGGCTTTCTGAGATGCTGTGGGGTCCAGCTCAGCTGTTAGAACTGTACACTACCAAGACTTCATCACTTACAAAATAGAAATGTATATAATTTAAGTTTAGGCTGGAAAAATACATGACTGAAGAGAAATATCACCTTATTAAAAAATAAACTTGACATTCAAAGCCTTCTTAGCCACAGTAAGAAAGGCATTTGGGTTTGGCCAGATGAACAGCTTGTAGCCAAAACACTCCTGAGCCCACTTGTTAGCATCTGTTCTGTCCTCAAGGCTTTAGTTGCCTTTTAGTTGTATAAAACACCCCCACATATACATCCCAGCAGCTTACCTCTGAGGCAGCAGGTGGTTATAGGCCAGCAGAGGGAGGACGAAAGGAAGCATTGACTCTTGCTTGGAGCAGAGTTCAGCAGATCAACAAATCTCTATTTATACTCCTGAGATTAATTAAGTAGATATTTTGCATGCATATAACTCCATAGTTCATTATGACCTGCTGAGGTAGTATACGTGTCTACAGCAAATGAGGAAGTGAAATTCAGAAAGGGAAAACTAGAGCAAAAATCAGGAAAAAGTGCAGAACAAACGTGTCATTTTTACCAGTCTAACAACTACCCCGCTGATGAAGGGCCCACATTGCATGGCACATGTGTATTTTAAATACCATAAACCCCACTGGCACTGTAGGGAATAGCTTGTGTAAGGCTGTAGGCTCTGGGTGACAGGATTACAAGTTGCCTCTTCCCTTTCAGTTTGCATCTGCTGCCAGACCCTTCAGACCAGCCACCCATGACTGTTCAGAGAGGACACGAGCTCATCCTGTGCTTGGTGGGCTTCCCATCACAGTCTCACTGGTTCAGGCTGCTCATGTGTTCTGTGGGCTGCTGTTTATAAACCAGCTACTATGTTTTCTGGTCTGCTCCTGCCCATTCCAACCAAAAGAAGTGCAAGTATGATCACAGCTATTCAGGCTGTTCTCAAGAAGAAAACTAGCTGAGATAAAAATTCTTCTTCAGGACAGGTTTCCACTTTCCTGAACCTTTCTATAGCAATCTCAGATTACATGCAGTTTCATTTGCTTCTATACACTGCCTTAAAAAACAACTAACACAAAACCACAAACTAAAAACAAACAAGATACTCAAACCCCAAACCCTAAAATACTTCTTACACAGCTGTTACTAAAACCATAAAATCATTGACTTAGAGAGTCATAAAAATGGGATTTATTGTACATTTCCTGTTCCAGCCAGGGTCTTGTTTCAGCTCCCTCAGGTAGACAAAACACAGGGGACTATGAACTTATTTTAATAATTTTTCAGGCCTCCTCATGGATGACTTGGAAGTAGCAAAGAACAAGAAAAGGTTCTTTTAATGCCATCTCTTTCAGACTTGTAATTTTTGGAGCTGTTTTTATTTGACAGCTCATTATTAACCATCCTATACTCTCGGGGTCTGCATGCCTCCTAGAGTATTTCTTTTTCCTATTAGTATTTGATCACATCACCTCCCTTCTTGAAGTTTCAGGAAAAAAAAAAAACAGCCACCAAAAACCCCAACTATTTGCCCCATGGTTAGCATGCTATGAACCTTGCTGGTGAAATTAACAGTATGGCTAGAAAAGGGTTTTTTTTAAAAGACACCTTTTGTTGAAAGATGCTTTTATCTTTCTTCACCGAGAAGCCCAACAAACACCCATTTTGAAGACGAAATGAGGCCAACAGAAGTTGTGTTCAATATTGCCTTTTGTAGGCTTTCAATATATTGACTTAGACACTTGCATCCACCTCCCACAGAAGTCTCATTTCGCAGGGTGAATTTGCTTGATTTAAGCACAACAGTGGATGGGTTGCGCAAATCTGTGCACAAGAGATCCCAGTGGAAAGAGAAACGCTCCTGTTTCTTGTTTAGCTGGAATTATGATGCCCACAACTTTCCTCATCCCGTGGTTTAGCACGCATTCAGCTCACATTTGAGTCAAGCAATGGATGAAACACCCATCTTTTCATTTGGGAAAGCACATCTGAAATTCAGAGCCAACAAATGCTTTCTCTCCATAATATATAGCGGCTCAAATTTGTGACCGTTGCACAAAATTCAAAATTAATGCCAGAGAACTTTTTGTTCTTCCAGATATTAAAAATAATCTAAACAACACATCCGCTGCAATTCTCTCTCTTTTTCAGTAGATTGCCTAAAGCCTGTGATCCTGTTCAGAATAATGTTTTCACATTTCACAACAGAGAAAAGCAGAAATATTTCTTCTTATGCATCACTACACACAGAGTTCCCCATTTCCACTGGAGAATTCAACTTAAGGTACTTGGGTGTTTTCAGCCATGCCAGCTGATCACCAAAACTCTAGGAAAATAAGGCAAAAGCATCAGGCAGGTACCTACAGCTAAGGCATGTGAGAACCTATTTTTCAGAGGCACTGAGAATAGAAACTTTGTTGCCAGTTCCACAAAGGTCCCCCTTCAGATCACAGTCCTGTGAGCACTGTAAGACTACCATGTTTGTTTAAACCTTTGCAGAATCCATTTACACACTGGGAAATATTAAGCAAACAGCAAAAAGAAGCTGAGTGGATCACACCCCTGAAGCACAGTTGGTTGGTCACTACTTGGGCTCCTGGACTTCAGACTGGGGAAGCTTTCTTCTGCATTTCAGAGCAAAGTGGGTCTATTTTAATTTCATTTCAGTGTTCCTCACTGGTCTGTTAATACAGAAATTGTCTAGTACAAAGATAAAGCACAACCATCTACAGTCACTGAACTGCACTGACTGAAATGTAATCAGTGTCCCAGAGGCCGTTTTTGCACTGGTGAGGGGGGACCTGCTGCTGCTGCTGCACTGGAGGAGACACTGGGGAGGATGCCTGGCTGCCTCACTTCCCAGCACACTATTTTAGTTGTTTATAAACACTTGCTCAAGTTCTTACGAATGTAGAAAAGCTTCCACGGTAGTAGTATGTACAGATCTTCCATTTAAATATGCGTTCAGGTCATTACTCTTATGTGTAATTGCTCTATGCCATGACCATGCAGATAATTAACAGCACATCCTTCCCTCCCTGGGGGCCACAACAGGAGACCCGACAGAATCCCCTGAACCCTCTCCCACTTATAATCTCCTCCAGATGGAGCATTTAAGGCAGAAAACCCTGCACAGCTCTATAATACCATATACATTACGCAGCATTTCTAGTCTGGCCCCTGCAGAAATAATCTGAGATGCCTTTCAAGGCCATAACCACTCAGAATTTAATTTTGTTCCACCATGAATTTACTATTTCAGATTTACAGCCTCTCAGGCTGCACGGCCCGAGTCTGCCCCTGCTCCCGCTTCCCCAGATTTATTAGCAGTGCCCAGCAGTATGAAGTACCACATCACACCCCTGCCCAAAAATAGGCCCTGCACAAACAGCTGAGTTTTACAGCAATGGCCTAAAATCACCAGGTGCTGAAACTCAGACTCACCACTGATTTCAGTGGGGGCTGATCGGGTTTGACATGCCTGAGGATCAAGTATTACCTATAAATAGAAGCCAACACAGTTCATCTGTATTTTACTCAGGTTTTTAGCAATTCCCAGTGGGATCACAAAGGGCCCTGTATGGGAACCTCAACAAGGTCAGGAAAAGAAACCGGGCCTTTTACTAACACACCTGTGAGCCACACATACAGCAGATGCTCTAGAAAAATGAGAACTATGAAATCCAATCCTGTAAAAACAATTGCAGTTTCAGAGCTCAACCCACACGCACGGAAGGTTTTAACTCTTCCAGGTTAGGATTCCCAGCTGCCTCAGAGGTAACGCCTCGCTCCACCAGACCTTACAGCAGGGAACAGGCACAGCCCATGCTGCTTTCCAGAGCAGTAGCTCTTCAAAGCTTATTTTTAACTTCACAAACTCCACTTCTTGTCCTGTTTCTCATTTACTGGAAATGGGGCAGAGCTGCCAAGGCTGCAGCCAGTGCTGGGACTTGGTGAGGGTGTTCACTTTTTGCCACTTAGTTTTTGCTTCTGTGAGAGAGAGTAAAACAGAGCAGAAAATAGGTATAGAAAGCATCACAAAGCTAAGGAAGAGCTCATGGTCTATAAGCACAAATACCACAATGCTAGGTATTTATGTGTGAAGCCATTGCAAAGTAACATACTCCCAGGTCTCACCTACAGGAAGTACCCAGTTTCTTTAAAAAAATAATAAAATCTTATTTTTTTCTGCAGAACCTTTTCTTTGCTCCCCAGATCTTTCAGCCCTTGGCAGCAGTTCACTGTATTAACCATGTCCAGTGATTTACATCACTTCAAAGTACACACCAGGCCATGGTAAAGCTCTTTCCCCCAGAACTAAGATATGTTGGGGGATCTTTGGGGAACTTTGGGACTTTCAGATCATAGTCCTTAATCCCACACACACTTTAGTTGTGGCAGAATAAAAATCATGCCCAGGAAATTACTAACATTTTTATAGTCCTTCAGTGCCCTGATGACACCAAGAATGCTTTTTCTAACTTAAAAAAAAAATTTAAAAAAGGTTTAAATAATGGGGTGACAGTGTTGACAACTGGATGTTTTAAAGCTACTTCTCCACTCAACAAACTTATATAGTTCAACTACTATCAAGGGGAAAAGCTAGTGGCATTTTTCCAGGAAATATTTAGAGGTTTGCAGTGTGGCCATTTTGCTGTCCCTCCCCTAGTATTTTTCACCAGATCCATAAAACTAACCTCCCAACAAGCTTTTCTCAGGCTAGGGTTTGTTTCCCCCCCCACATATATAGACTGTTCATACAACAATGCTGCTTTTTTCCTCTCTCGAAGCCACAGGCTTGCTTCCCAAAATTGGCAACACAAATCCTTTTTTAGCAGCATAGCTCACAAGGTTACACACAAGTACTTGACAGTTTAACTGGACAGGAAGAAACCTGATGGAGGTTTTGTGACTTGGAAAAGCTGCATATTTTCCCGGCTCGCTAAGGACCAATTCAATACCCAATGTGCCTGTCCTCTGCAGGGCTGTCAGTCACCATGCTGGAATCATCAGAACACAAGTTTAGAAAAAGACATTTTCCAACACGTCAGGAATTTTTACTGGTAGCTTTCCTTAGGGAGAAGGCAGCAGGGGTTCAGCCTGCTTTGCATCTCAGCTTTTGCAAACTACCCCCCCACTCACACAGCCCTGTCCCTCTTGGTTCAAACAGGCATACGGTGGGTTACAGATGGTCCTTGGCGGTCATCACTGCCTTGGATTTCTTGCTCCCCCCCTTCACACTGGGATCACTGAGCACTTCACAGCACACAGACCCAGAAGCTCAGGTTTAGGCACCTCAACATCAGGGCAGAGTCTGTGTTATTATTACTCACCCTTCTCCATCCTCCGTGACCAACCTGCAAAAGAACATGACTGATGGGCTACTTCTCTGTCTTGCTGCTTGGATCTTCTATCACTAACTGGGATTTTGTGATGCTCAAATGTGATGTTGGGCTTGAACTGTTCCAGGATCCTTCCTGAAAAGCATCCGATACCTACTGCAACTATGCTAAATGTCAGCTCTGCCAATGAAATCCCCAGGACAGTGTCCATTTCCACCAGCTGAAGAAACACATTTAAACCCAAATGAACTCTTGATTCCACACACCCCTTAGCAGATAACTATGACCACTTGAAACTGGTGCCTGTGCCACCATGGATTAGCCAGCAAATGAGTATCAGACAATGAAATTCAAATGCATTATTACCATCTCTTCACTACGGTTTCCCTCTGAGCTTTTCCTACATCAAAGTTCACATTTTCTTGGCAACAAAAATAGGTTTGAAAGTAGCAATGCAATTATTTCTCTAATAAACTTATCTCTAAAGCAAGAGCCACAGGCTCAGCCCATTTTCTCAGCTGCTTTTTGCCCCTTTGAAGTGCTTTCTTATCCAAAATAATAAACTGCTGAGATGAACTCTTTCACTTACCTGATCTCAATGTAACATTAAACAACATGCCTGGCATCTTCCCACTTTGAAGACATAAAAGGAACTACATCCAAACAGCACAGACCATTTTGAGTGTTTCACTGTAACAGGCATGAGAGATGTTGCGATGTAGTCCTGCTGACTCTGTCTTGACAAACATGCTCATATGAAGATGCCTCCACCTTGTACACTTTCAAGCATCCTTTATTTACCAAGGATCCTAAAGCTGGACAAATTGGCCTCATGTACAGAGTGGGAAACAGATGACACCTCAGTTGAAATTCGTAACTGCCATTCTTAAAGTCTGTGAGATACAACCAAGATTTAATCTATATACTGTCAGTCACAACATAGATTCAGTCACTCAGCAACATCTTTCTCAACTGATCACTACTTTGAACTCCCCTCTTACCTGCCTTTCTTTTCACATGTATCATCATAATTAACATATGATGAGGTCACAGTGCATTCTTAGTTTTTTTACACTCTCTTTCCTTCATGTGCCTGTGCAAGGAATGGTTTCATTGTTGTTGCTGTTTTTTCTTGGCTATTATAAAAATGGTAATAATTTATATTTCAAAATAATACCACTCTTGCCAAACTTGAGTCTTCTGCTCCTTGTGCTGGCTGCTCAGTGAGCTTACCTCAAATTTAGCCAAACTCAAAGGTGAATGACAAGGGCAGAAGAGTTTGCAGGTAACCTGCCATGGTAGCACCTTCCCCATTTTCCAGTCACAGCCTGAAACGAGTACTGACAACATACAGTATTATGTTGTTAATAGACAATGAACTGGATTGACCATCACCAGGTTTTTAAACATTATCAGCTCTAACAGCTTTGCTGCTCACATCTGTAGTCACACAGGTATCAGTGTTGTTTTTTCAATTACCTTCATTAATTTTAAGAAGGTACTTTTAAAGATTATCATAATGAACAAGCCAATAGCTTTAAAGTCCACACAAAAACCAATTCAGATCCCCTGGCTTTACACTAAGCTCAACACAGGCTTTTCATTTGGATTTTGATAACAGTTTCTGTTGCTGAATGGTGCAAGACACACTGACACTACATCCAGTGAGCAGGTCATTTTGACCTAGCAGTACTAAAAACAGCATGACTAATAGCAAGTTAGATATGGTTTTGGACACAGGTCAAGGGGCCATTCTGATTCTTTTGTGTTAGTATAAGTATTTACAGACTTTATAACATGACTAATAGCAAAAGCCTACAAGGAGTGGGCAAATCTGGCAAAAAACTTCTGTAATTGAAGGGGAAAATTTAGCTTTATCATAGAAGTGATTAAAAAAATCTACTTTAAAAAGCAGGCAGAACTGTAGTATTTTTGAAAACTGGTTATTTAGCAACACTGAAGACAGTGGTCTCCACCCACGAAACCAAATCAAATGTAATTTAAATGCTGTAATTTGAATTACCTTGCCTTGCCCAGCCAGCCACGTCAGTGTTTAAGGGCCTGCCCCAAGGACTGAGATGAAGTTTGGTCAGTGTATTAATTCAGTCCTTCATTTGTCAGCCAAATAAATACAAGACTAACTTCTACAGTATCTAAAAGTTCAGGGATGCTTGAATTTGACTATGAAAACAATTTGAAGCTTATGTCTTAAAAAGTCTTTAAATTGATTCAACAGGATAATTGGCTACAAAACCTACCTTGGAGTTTGGTTCAGCTTGACAAAGCAATTCACCAAAAAACACGACAGCATTAGTTTAGACATACCTGAACTTGCAGAATGTTTAAGAGTTACTTAAGTAAGTAACTTAAAATTCACTCTTTAGTATGAACCACAAAGTTGAATCCCAGGACCAGAGCAACTTCTAGCAAAAACAGAGTTTAGAGGCAAGGCATATTTACTTGTAGACAAGAATTCTTGAATTTGGAATGAATAAGCTCTGAAGTCATACAAGCCCATGATGACCTGCTGAACAAGGCTCCTATCTTGCCTCAAATCATCAGCCTCATTTCAACATGTTCTGGGGAGAAGACCATTCTCCAGTGCACCAAAACCAGCAGACTGGAAGTATCAGCTTGGCTACCAATTCCTTTTTGTATCTAGAAAAACTGCTAGAGCAAAAAAGGTTTAGCAGGAGGCCTTGAATTCAATGGTCATTCTCTGTCCTGATGGGCATGTCTTTTTAAATTATAGTTTTCTGGGCAGCAACAGAACACTCTTCTTCCATGCTCTCTCACACAAGCAGAGCCCTGCCTCCTGAATTAGACATTTGATCCAAACTGGCTCCATATGGGACCAGCTCAGCCATCTGTGCTTCGTGCTCCAGGAATTACAAACACTTCTGGAAATGCACAAAAGGCCACCTGAGATGCCTCAGTGTACAATGACAACAGTTGAACTTACTAAGTTGTGGGCTCCAGAGGAACAATTCCTTCTCTTTCTTCCTCAACAAACTCTGCTTGACAAGTTTATTGCAGTTGGTGTAGTGCATGGACACAGGTCACCTTGAGGACTATGCCTGACATCCTCTGCCTTCCACAAGCAGTCTGAACCCTAAAATGCTTTGTGGTAGTTATGCTGAAACCAGACACAATAAAAATATGGTAAGCAAGGACAAAGCCACACCTTCCCCCCTCCACACAGAACTGAGTCTAAAAGGTTCACAACTACATCTAATCTGTGTCAGAAGTAGTTTCTTGAACAGGTACTGCACTCCTCAGCTGTTTGTCAGACATCACCTGTCTTCTAGGCCTCATTCAGTAACACCTCAGAGAGAGGAGAGCTGGTAGGGATCAGAGGCAACTGACCAAACAAAATTGCTGGGAATTTAAAAAGATTAAAGACATAAAATAAGTTATTGCTTAAAACTTGACATTTTCAAGAGTCAGTCTTGAAAACAGGCATTGCTTTCCACAAAAGGCTAAATTACAATCAAACAAGTAATTAGAAATCAAGACATTTAAATGTATTAAATGATAAACATTACAGAATAGAAGTCAAGTCTCGCAGTCAGCCTTTTTACTGAACAAACTTACCCATTATAGTACTAAATTATCAGTTTAAAAACAGTTCCATGGTTATAACACAAAACGCATAATTAGGAAAAATATAGATGTACTGTCTTACTTCCTTAGGACAATTTTATTCCAGTACTTTTTTCCCTCTGGACAGAGAAAGCTATTGTAACCGAGCACACAAGAGCTCTTTCATAACAGAAGAAGTCACCAGCATGCAAGTAAGTTGCATCAGGAACTGGGGCTCTGTACAATGTCCAGAGCCTGCTGAGGAACACATGGCTTTCCTATGCTGTGGCTTACAGAGCCCAAGCACCTGGTCAGTTTTAGGGCTGAAGAGCCAACGTTGCCCTGAGGACTGATCTGCAGGACTGATGAAAAAAGGCTCTTCCCATCTGTCCAGGTCATGTCTCAGGCATTTAACAACACTCTCCTCTTTTAGGAATATTTGAAGTTGTATACTTCAACAATACACTTATTTCTATGGGTGTAATAGGCACTGCTACATTCTATATACATGCTTTTCCTGCTTTGTTATGTAAAATTAACATGTAAAGGATAGTGGCACTAAAGTGAATCTTTTTACATTGTTTTTAATTCCTTCTTCCAGCTTTTTACAAGATTCACTGTCGCAGAAGCCAAAAAGTGAAGGATTAAAAGAAGTCTTCACATATAAGCTCTAAGGATTGATATTTAATGAACTGTGAGATGTTAAATCAATGTGCAACAGTACAGTTTAAGCTTAAAATACTATGATAACATTTATATTAAAAATAATTCACCTACAGATAAATACAGTCTAGTGTTTATTGGATGTTATGGAAGGTACACTTGAATTTCAAAAATTTAAAACATATAAAAAGTGGTTAAGGGCTAACATTTTATCAACATGTGATAAGTGTGTAAGAATGTTTATTATACAGCAGGGTACAATGGTAGTGTTAATGCCAACCAGGCACCACAGAAGTTAAGTTTTAAAAAATTTCCACTATGCTTTATACAAACAACACCACTTGCTGTTGTTTAAGAGTATCAGGAGAGGATCGCTGTCTGAGGGAGAAGCAGACCTATAACATTGTAAATGTTAGATAGTGTCAGAGCACGTAGATTGGTGAGTGTTTCAAAATAAAACTAGAAATGCTGTCATTACTTCACAGAAATGCACATCCAATATTTGTTTTCAATAAGAACAATAGGTACAAGATTATAACTCTCCCTATATGAAATAATTTACACACAGATGAAAGCTACGCTATCTAAAATAATCACTAAATACATTTTTCTTCTGGAAATAAACAAGCCATTTTTCTTTTGCATGATCAATATCAAAAACATGTAGCAGAAGTAGTATTTTTTTTAAACATAACTGATGCTCTAAAATAAAATAAAGGAAGAAATGAGAAAAAAGGTTTTCCATGAATGTGCAACCTAAAATCAACCAAGCTTATATTGTAGTACAACCATATTAGGAAACCACTGATCAGAAATACAACTTGATGGAAAAAGTTTATAATCCACAAAACTGTTCATCAGGCCATAAAGTAAAATAGCTCCACAGTTTACAGATAAAACTGAGGCCACATAGATGCGTGCTATGTCTTAGCTCCAGTGAGTAGATACTTAGGCAGAGGATGTGACACTTTGTTTGTAGACAGCATGGTATGCATTCCTCAGCAAGACGTAAGGGAAACAAGACTCCAAGAGATCCATTGTCAGGAAAGGAGACTCCTGCACAATCTGAAAAATGCCAGAATGACAAGGTTTTGCACAACACTTTCTATTGCCTGCTGATGCAAATCTGCTTCATGGAGATACTGCTGGTCTGCACCACAACAACACTCACATATGTCAGAGCTGAAATGCTGGGGAGAAACGTTGCTATAAACTCACCACTTCTCAAAGCTAGTCATTTAGCTCTCCTATATATATAGTCACATTGGACTCCTGCCACTTCCAAAATGTACATAATACTGGAAGGAAAACCTCTGAGCAGGGAGGATTTTCCCACACACACTCTGAACAGTGCTTCTTTAACGTGACGTTTCATTTTGATATGCTATGTGCTAAACGACCAAAGAAAGTGATGTGAAAAAATGTTCTAGCAACAGAGGATGATGACAAAATAGTGTCTGTGTTTGGGGAATGAAAAAAAAAATTGAGCAACACAAGGTGACAACCCAGACCAGACCCCTTGCTGAATTATGCAATGTGGAGCCTATTCCTTACGTTAGTACCACATCAACACAACAGAAGCTTACCATGTCTAGGAGGAGGTAAACTGATTCTCTGTTCCTTGTAGTAGTTTTGTCTGTCTCCTGGCCAATCTTCAGTAGACTAGATGATGCAAGCTACATAAAAACAAGCATTTCAAAGCAATGAGTAAGACAACACATTGTTTGACTTCTGCTATTTTGCTATCTATACACGCACTTACCAACAGGCCCTGAGGTGCACTAACAGCTACAAAGGAAAGTAAGTGATCCTGGACATGACCCAGCATTGGGCATCAGTCTCAGTGAGCCACTTGGTCTATTTCTAGCAGCGTTTCATAAGCACTATTTGCTATTTTAATACAATATATGAATTTATTGCACAAAACTTTTGGTTGACCGTTATGAAGTCTACTGTAACTCATGACAGGACTTCCAGAATCTTGTCAAGATTTAAAGTGATGGGAGTGTTTAATGTTTGAAGTTATAACATTTAGCAACAGCAAGACAAAATGAGTTTTATTTCCTACACTATTTTTAAGTGAAGATATGTCATCCTTGTTGCAACTTAGTATTTTATCAGACCATGAGAACCATAAGATCCTAGAAACTTGTAACTCATCCTTAGCTATTTACAAACTCAGGATGACAGAAAACAGTAACACAAATTGCAGACGCACTGATAACTCACACTTACATGCCTTCAAGAAATTTGAAAAAGCAACTCTTTTCAACTTTCAGATGTACAATCATCATTTATGCCCTCACACCAAGCAATGGCAATGTGCCTAACCATATATTTACCAGAAATGGATTTTACCTTGAAATGTTACCTTTAATATGTAAATCAAGATTCCTCTTGAACAAATTCTGTCATTAATCAATTTGTAATATAAAGTGAAGGTGCATACTTCAAAATAATCTCAGTACATGCTCATCAGTATTAAATAACCTGTTATTTTTTTTCCATAAGTAATTAACTTTGACAGGAAAGTAGATAATTCCCAGCAGCACATTTTCTTCTTAAGAGCAATGTTTTTCTTTCAGGCTCACAGTGATGTGTAAAAGGTGTTATAAAAGAACGATTATCAAAATATCTGAACCATCAAGTCATGGTCAGTAAAAGCAGTGGTGTGAAACCAGTTTGTAACCACTGAAAAATTCAAACCTCATACCAAAAGTGTTTTTATCACATGAAACTCTACTGGTTTCCTTCACTTGTCAAATGTCTGCAACCTGACACAACCATTTCTCTTTCATCTTTTACAGCCAGCAGTTGCATTAGAGAAGGCCCATGGCCCAAGTTTTTTTTTTCCTGTTACACAAAATGCCAGGAGCTTCCAGAAATTAAAGATCCTTTTAAGAAGAAAAAAAAATTGTTTCTCTAGACTTCTAGCTGCAGAAAGTCACCATTATCTCAGACCCATGAGAGTGCAAGGCACTGAATGGGGAAAAAGATGGTTTTCCTATTTCAAGGCCAAACAGCAAAAAAATCAACCACCACTCAAAATCAGTAGTAGTTCTTAAAAATTAAAGCATAGTTGCCATTTTAGCCTCTAGTTTCTCTTCAATTCTCAGCTACCTAGGAACCACTTGAAAAAAACCATTTCTACTTGAGCAGCACACCAAAATGTATTTAAAATGCATCACCACCACCTAAGGGCTTTCCATTTTTTTCTAAGCATCACTAAACATCTCAGAAGCTCTGATTTTCAACCTACTCTGAAAAATAAAAATTCCTCTCCCCAAATATCCCTGTAAAATACTGCTGTCAGTCACTGTTTAAGAAGGGCAGACGTGTCAAAAGGTACACCTCAGAAGCCTCTCTGGAATGACCTTCTTTGAGAAAGTCAAATAAACCTAAGTCAAACACATCATGGGAATAAAGCCTGCTAGATAGAACCTTGATTTTTATATGCATTGCATGTTTCTTTTTCCAGTCATGGGCTGCACATACCATCATATGGTATGATCTAAAAAACTGAAGATTCAAGAAAAAATTATGACACTTGTATTCATTTGCTACTGTTACTTTGCAACATGACACACAACTCTTGCTAAAGGACTACTCGTAAATTTAACCTACATACAGACTTGTATTAACAACATGCTTTTCTCTCTTGTGCACCCAAATCAGATTTCCATGGAATCAACTGCATTGCACCCCAAAATAATATTACATTTTTCACCTGAATTTGAAAATACTACTTCAAGTCAATAAATATTTTTCTTGTCAAGATATGAACTGTACGGTTGGTCTTCAAAAAGTAATTTCGCCACACCTGATTTTCTTCTAAGAAAAACCAGCACTGTATTATACCATAACTTCAGTTTCTCTGCAGTCTTTTAACTGCAGGAAAATAAGTAATATGACACATTATGAAGCAGTATGACTATTGGCATGAAGGGTGGTTAATCAATGGTCACCCATACTAATCTAAATCTTTACAGTACACCCTTGTGATTGAGATTGCTCATGGCTGAATGTTGCTCAACTCCTGCAGTGAGAAAAACATTCATAACTGCACGACAGCCCTGCACAAGATAGACCCTGTATATAAAGCAATTGAGGGGCATCAGGGGGGAGTGAGTTCCCCTCTCTTTAGAGGAGCTAGCTCTAGAAATGTAGCTATACATACAGCCAGAAATTCCTTAAGACGGTCTTCGATGCTTCCCTTGTGGATGGTGAACAAAGCTGCAGCGATTTGGTTGATGGCTTTTGCCAAGCAATGGATGTTGTTGCAGTGCCCTGAACAAAAACATACAAATGACCTCAGCATCATGTTAGAAAGGACAGTACTCTTTGGAAAACATCACTCAAGAGTAAACAGACTCGTCACAATAGAAGGTCAACTTGTAGCATCTTAGACAACAGGACCCAAGCACAGGTTCTTAGGAAGTGGCATCAGGAAAGGGACCAGAAGTACAGATCTCCCTTCTGGATGCTGCAACGGTCACCACAACCTGACCAACATCCCTGTGGCTTTTACAAATAAGGAAACATAACACATTAGAAGTTTATTTGGCTTCTACAAAATTTTAGACTATTGCCACCTGACCAGGCTAAAAAGACACTTGGAAGCAGTTTTTTTTCCAAGCGAATTGGCTGTTCCTCTCTGTGTATATGAGCAAATCATCATGGCCAGACAGCATTCACCCCAGAGATCTACAGGAACTCAAGAACAAAACCTCACATTGCTAATTGCTGTACCTATCTTGCCTAAAAGTCACCCAGGCTTCAGAGGCCTGAAAGGCAGTTAAATGATACTAGTTTTCAAAGAGAGCAGAAGAACAGGTCCTCAGTAAGCCTGATAATTCTTCTAGACAGATTAAGTAAAATTTACAATTTTTTAACTAAACCAGTAAGACACCTGGGCAAGTACCTTGGCAGAGTGCTGGCACATAACAAGCAGGGGGTCTTTGCAGAAGTTAAGAAGCATACAAGCACACAAACACCGCTGATTCTTACAAATTCCTTTTGACTGTTGCTGAGCGCTGAGCTCAGTTTTTTCAGTCATTTATCACAGCTCCAGACCACGTGTGAAGAGTGAGGTCAACCAGACCCCATCACTCACATGAGAAAAACTCAATTTCTTCCCCATGCATATTCACTGTTCTGACTTAAACTGCAATTTATGTCATTTTATTGCACAATTGAATCAGTGTCATTAAAATCTATCTGCAGCTCTTTACTCTTCTATTATCGTCACATGGCAGGAACGTTTTCTCTCCTCAGCCTTCACCCTCCTTCTGGGTGGTCTGTAAATACACTGACTAGTAGGTCCCAGTACAGATCCCTGTGGACCTCCACCAGCAAGCCTGCCAGAACTGATACTCTTACCGTGTCTCCTATTTCTTAAATATTGCTGCATGAAGATGCTAGTCCAAAAACCACATCATCACTTGCCTTGGATATCAGCCAAGAGTATCTGCTTAATTCTGCTGATTTAAGTTTATATTTCATTTTGACAGGGCTTGATTTTATTTAAGTGCTTTCATTTTTATGTCCCAAAAGATTGCAGGAAAAGCATCAGCCAGGGAATGAGCTAACAAATTACTGTTTTCCAACTTGCTCAGAACAGGCTGTGTCTCTTGCAGACTGGTGCTTTATTCTGGCCTCTAGACAACAAACCTCTAGCCTGATATTTGATTAGCAAGCAGTTAAGATTTCTTATTGGGACCAAAGTCTTAAGAGCCTGAGCCTTTATCTGGGGCTAGTGGAAGAAACAGGCTTGATCTTAAAGTAGGCAGAGAGAACACAGACATTGCTAAAGCTCTCCAAGAGCTGTCTGTATCTGGGAGGCATGTCTTGCTAGATTGGAAAAATGAAACTCCTTCAAGTCTGTGACTTGTTAATGGATAAATACAGAGTTTATTCAGGAAACTTACTCTGTAAAAAAGCAGCATTTATTAAGTTGTCATTCTGGCAACAACATGTCTATTATGTTTCTAAAGCCAGATGTTCTACAATAAGGGCAGAACACAGCAAAAAGTAGTATTATGCAATGAAGGCAGGACTGACAACTTTTGACTGAACTGTTTGTTCAGTTATTTCTGTAGAGCGAACATATTTTATGTACTCCTTTTGCCAGACTCTCTTCCTCTCAAAAAAACAGCCCACTCAGTCAAGAATTACATAATACAGAGGCCACACCTCATAAAAAAACCCCAAAACAGTAGCAACTCCTAATACAGGCTTATTTGAGTTCTAGATTTAACTTCTCTCCAGTCACAATTTTATGAGATCTTACTACTGTACTCACTTGGAGAAGCCACATTGAAACAGGCATTGTTTGACTTCTTGATAAAAGTTATTGAATGTAATCACAGAAACTGGAATATTTGAGCTACATGATCTAAAATAGGCAGAAGGTATCACTAGCTGTTGCTGCAGCCTGCTGAGACCGTGAGGACAAAGAGGGTCCTTGGAAGAGAGGAGAGCTTGAGGAAGGCAAACCTGCATAAGCTCTAACCTGCTGGAGAATCTCTAGCTAATGGGACTCACACACTTAGAAATTCATTTGCAGAAGGGTGAATGTGAAAATACCTCCACCATTAAAAACTTTTAGTACTGTCCTCCTGGTGACTAGTCTAAGTTTTGAGACTCCATGGCACATAAGATGCTTTTGAAAGACAAACAGGTAGCTGGAAGTGCTTCCAGAGGGTTTCTTTTACAAAACTATGAACCAATCACGTTTAAGAGATGTGGTCTCAAACACGCATAAGCAAGTTGGTTTGAGCAGAGTTAGGAGAAGCAACCTGACTATCCTTGAACAAGCACGTTCCTACCCACACCCCTCAGACATTACATGCATCCTGATCTTGGCTGTATTCTGAGATGTTCATTCAGCCATCGTGACTCTGAGGCTCACAAAAAGCTGCAGCAATGCCAGGGAGTGAAGATAAAATGAAGCAACTCTGCATGTTCCAGATTTTTCTCCATATTCATCAGAAGAAGCTGTAGAATGTTGAATATTTCTAACTTGACATATCAGTGTTCAAGTTCTACTCATGGCAACAGAGATTTATCCAACTTTTTCACAACTGTCAAAAGGCTACACTACCTGTTTAACACGTTAATGAGTTAACAAATCCTTAGCCTCTCCAAACTGAAATTTTTCATTAATCCAATTTAGAACAACACTCTCAGGTCTCTCAAAAACAGTGGTTTGCATACTATGCCCAGTGACACAGAAGGCTGTCAGAGTTTTTTGTCTTTTCCTAGTACTTTACATTTTCAGAAGTCAATTTACACATTCTTTGCAAATTAAATTTTGACCAGATTGGAAGTAATGCAACTTGGAAAATAAAATACTGTAAAACTACTAGTATACCCAGGAAATGGATGCAGAATAAACACTGTGTTTTATGTGAGTCATGCTTTGCATTGGAGAGGAAATATCTTGAACAGCTGAAAGCTAACTTTTGGGTGTGTTGGAACAGTTCTGTTAAGCCTTTTTTTACTTTTTCAACTTCATTTTGCCTGAAGAATAACTTTTTTTGTGGATTACATGGGAAGAACCTCCTCGAGGCAATGTTGGCTTTTTAAATAAGTTCAACTGCTGCCTAGGATATGATTCTATTCACAGTTTACACCTTTCAGACCTTGCTTTCAAAATTTTATGCTTACTAATATGAACAGCACATGAAATATAGAAAAGACACCTTGTGCAAGTGGCCTAAACCAGATGTAAAGATTCCTAAACCACTGTATACTATGCTACAGTAAGGCCCGCAGTGATTAATGTAGAAGGAAGGCCCTAGCAACATCACATACTAGCACGAGACTGCCCCCTGCAGTACCTGAACTGTTCTTAAAAATCTCAGACTCATTTTTCATAGAAAGACATCTCAAACAGGAGTTAATTAAGTCAATTAAGTCAAGAGTTAATTAGGTAAGTTCTTTTTTAAGTAACTCAGAAAAACTTTCCTGGATTAGGGCTGATTTTCAACTTTTGCTCACTACAAAAATTAAGTAAATATTTAAAGTAACAAAAAGCTACCAGGACTACTGTAAAGAAAGCATTCCCAGAATATACATTTAGCTGACTCTTCATTACCTTCAATGGCAGGGCTGTACTGAGACATCACATTACTGGCCAAAGTCGGCAAGGAGACTGCCACGAAGACCATGAGAAGGCAAGCAATTTTATATTCTTCTTCTGGACTAATGTTTTCTGCAAACAAAAGCAAAATTCTTTCATTCAAGAAGCGATCTTCAAGTATTTCCTTTCAACAGCAGTTTAGAACACAAAGCACCTGAACAAACTGTTATTTAAACCCATCAACAACAAACTCAGTTGCTGTATTGTGAAAAGAGGAAGATGATGGCAGTCCTGCCAAAGGACAGTGTGAAGCTTCAAAAGGTTCAGTTGGTTATCTACCAGAGTGAAGGCAAGCTGCTGCCACCCTAACCACTTAGTTTATCAGTATTCATTGTGCTGAACAGAACAGGTTTTTTGCATGATGGTGTAAAGCCTGTTACTGCTCTGAAGTTAGGAGATCTTCTCCTGCACTGTCCGTTTGGTAAACGGGCAGAAGGTGATGTGCACTCACCTCCATTCACTCTAAACCCGTGTTTTCAAAAACAGCAGCATCACCACACACAAGCATGTTGGCTTCTTTAAAAAGCCAACAGTTGGTGCTTGCATGTGTACAAACTGAATTGCTAAAAGCAAAACACACTGCAAAGGCAAGAAACAAAACAGAAGATCCCAACCCATCAGGAAAACAAAAATTCCCCGTCTTGTTCATCCAGTTTAAATATTTCACAGATGCACCAAATTAAAAGAATCTATTTAAAATGCTGTATCAACACTAGCTATGTCCCAGATAAATCCCTACATATAAAACAAATACTTTTTTTTTAAGCTTCACAAAGACATTGTGCTTGACACTTGTCTGAATATTAAAATGTCCCCCTGGAATTGGCTGTATTTTCCCCTCCCAAAATAATTACTAATAAAGCAAGAGAAAACCTGGTTTGCACTTAAAATACCCACTTCTGATTGTAAGCTTGACTATTCATTACACAAGGGAAAAAAGCAATCAAGTGCTCAGTCAAGAAGGGAGGTAGAGAAGCTGAACACTGTCAAAAAGCTTTGAATCTGCCACAGCACACAAAACTGAAAAGCTTGGACAGTGGTGCCTTAAAGCAAGTAAGTGGAAGCACTGAACATGTTAGAACATTAACATGTGTATTTTACCACGTTAACACCTGCATAACACACCAGTAACACATTGTTGTGGAATTCATGGAGTGCATTCAACCTGTCATTTCAGCTTCTAATGCCTACTTATGGGACATAGCTTTGTCCAACACAACTGATCATGTCTGCAGGGTCCTTATATTCTAGGAATTTTCACCATGAGCTATTAAACTCCTTCAACGTCCAGCTGTTTTTCTTTTCTAGGTCAAGTTAATTAATTTGTGGTTGAAAAGATTCTCAAGCTAACACATCAGTAGGCACAAATAATTCATCTTCTTATGCCATTTATGGGGTTCATGGAAGGAATACAAACAATCCAAGTTATAAAAGCCTTCTCTCAGGACTTGAAACATTTGCATTCTTTTTTTTTTTTTGCTCTCCCTATATTTTTTTTCCACACATTTTTTAACTTGCAGTTTTTACCTGATTTTTGGGAAGACAGTGCTACAACCAAAGCAGGATCAATCTCACAAGGCAGTCCAGCAGCTGATGACAGTTCATATACATTCATTGCCACCTGAGGACCAGAAGAAAGATAGAGAAAAGACACCACTAAATGCTTTGTGTGTAAACATGATGAAGCAGTTTTGCTTTCATGCTTAAGATGTTCATATGAGAGTTAAGGGCACTAAGGCATTCCAGAGACTTGGCTAGAACAAGTTAAAGAAACACTAGACTTTAGTTTGTTTCTAACTTATACTGAACAGCTGGATAAGTACTTTGTGTGCTAGATAATTTCTTTTTGTCAAGCCAAACAAAGCTTGTATACTTCTCCAGATGACCTCCAAAGCAAACATCCTCACTTCCAATTAGCTGTTTCTACATTCTTCTTGACTGTGCAAAAGAAACTAACACATTTCCTCTACCCAATCTGAAGTATCAGCTAACATCTGCACATACTGCAGTTTTAGACAACAGCCAAAAGTCACAACCCAGGGAAGTATTAGAGTAAGGCAGAAATCTTCCTACATCCAAATTTGATACAGATTCAGTGTCCAGTGATTCCAAGCGCCAAGAATCAGACTCCACGTGGCCATAACACTCGGAGGAATGAAAAGCATCTTGAAACATTCCATTTTCCAGCTTGTATCTTTTGTTGCCATTAACAAACATTCAACACAGTTATTCCCTCTTCCCCCAGCTTACACTCTGGACAAAGTATCTGTAGCTGCAGCTCAGACAAATGGCTGCAATAGCACATTTGTATTTGGTATACATGGCTATGGAAAACACTACCCATGGGTTTTACTGCCATTCATGTTTGAGAAGTTTTACTGTTTGCCCATGAATTCTCACATAGCCTTGGTCAGCTGCACACAGAGAATACTGTGCAGACTCTCCTTACTCCTCTGCTCTCGCCTGGCTACCCGAGGGCAAGCTCTGCTAGGAAAAGCACACAATGTAGTTTGGGCAGTGCTGGGCTGTCAGAAGGATTGTATGGAACTGGCTTGAGTACAGAGCATCAGGACAGGAGCTGGTTCACAACAAACTAGCTAAGGAGCAACAGTGGAACAAATGCAAGCCTGTTTTTAAAAGCCTCTATAGACAGCCCAACAATTTAATATGAGAAATAACCAAATAAAAGGAGAACAGATCCCCACTTGGCCTGTCACCTCAAATCATAAGTTTCAAGGATAGAAAAATAAAAGTAACATTCCATCACAAGCATTTATTTCAACAAAAGCTTGAAAAATATTTATGCTTCGCTTGGTAAATTCAGTGTATAGGAAGTTACTATGTTGGTATGTCCTAAAATACACCCAGTTGGGCAACTGTCCCAATCCATTGTACAAAGCCTTGTAAAGATCTGTTTGTTGACACGTCTTCATTTCAGAAAAAGAAGTCTGCCTTACTGTCCCAAAAGCAGCCTCTGTTGCCTACAATTGCACTGCTGGATGTGGCAAGGCCAAGAGAAAGCTCAAACAATGAGCTGCTGATTGTCCATGGGCCTAATTGTCAGCAGGCTCACAGCATAGCTCAGGCCCTTCCAAGAAGCTGTTTTGAAGACAAAGCTCTGGCAGAGCTGTGGGGTAGCAGATGTCAAAGTTACTAGTAATAGCACTAGGCACTATGGGCCAGACTGCCCAGGTCTGGCTCCTTCCTTCCCCATGCACAGTTCTCTGAATGTTATCCAGGCAAGCTCTGTACTCAAACAAGCTGCTGTGGCATCATGCCACACCAAAAGACAGGAACACCACAGTTTTGCTGTCGTGTGAACACCAGCAGGGTGGACTTCAAACTTCTTCCAGACACTTTGAACCCAAAAAAAGACACGCACAAAGAGGTATATTTAAGAATCACAGCGCAACTACAGCAGACCCAGAGAAGGCCAAGTATGACATGAAGCAGAGGCAGCTGGCTGGTGCTATGTGCCAGGAGCCAGAGAACGGCCCTCAGCACGACTTTATCTAGCAGTGAATAGTGCTTTTTTGCCATCCAGTTATTCCAGTGACCACAAGTTATTCCAGTGACTTCTACACAACAACCATCAAGCACTATGCTTTCTCCTATCCACTGACACACGTGAATTCACTCATGTCTAGAGATCCACTGAGATGTTTAGAATCATCCATTATCATCAGGTTAAAAGTATCAACAAAAAAAACCTGTCTTCACTTATTTCTGTTGCAGCCTTTATCCCACGCTGTTTTTCAGCACCCCTTTGATACCATAGGGTTTAAGATGCTTTCTGAAAAGATCAAGAAAAGGAAGCAGCAAACTTCCCTTCTCATCTCTTCTGCATGCTGATACCTCAGGTTCACAATACAACATGATGCTTTGGTGAGGAATTATTTTCTCTATAACTATAGGGCAGAATTTTAGAAAGGTTTTTCTTGAGAAGTGCAAAGGGAACTTGCATTATTTTGATGTGGTTACTATCAAGAGCCAGTATCCTTGAAGCTAATTTTCCATAGCTTTTCCCCAGAATTCATCTATTGTGGCAAGAAATTCAGTGTTTTCTGGGACATGAAACATTCATGATTGGTTTATTAGAACCGCAAGTTTGAAAGAACAAGTGATTATATTTTGGAGTGAAACCACATATGTGTGAAATTTAAGTAACTTCTTCTTCATGCAACCCCTGACATTTGCAGACAGATGGCTAAACAGTGCCTTCTGAAATCATGAGGTTCACCACAGTGGACTCTGAACTGTTCTTGTAACATGCATTTAAAAGAAGGATCATTTCTTTTTATTTAGTGAATCTTCATACACAACACAACTCGAGTTTCTTCCCCCAGGAGTAAAAAGCAAAGCATAAACTTCAAGTTCAGGAATAACAACATGTTCCAGCCCTTAACACTTTTCTCAAGAGCAGATTGGTAAAAGATGTTTCTGTGAAAGCGAATCAAGAGTTGCACAAGGTCTATCCCACTACACATATTCTGCAATTATAGTTGCCACACCACCACTAAGAAGCTTGCAAACCTTGATAGGCTCCAAACTGAATAAACAGTTGGCTGCACCTACCTGATGTCCTGACAAGGGTTTTTGGACAGACACACTACCACTCAGAAGCAAGGCACCCTATTTAAGCTACTGTTTTTTTCAAGCCTCTCAGACAGTGGGTTCACAAGAATTGTCAATTTCAGGCCAAAATCAGAATGGCAGCTATTACACACACACAGCTTCAACCATATAAACAGTCTACTAAACATTTAGTTTTACCAGTTATATTGCTCACACTCTGAAGCTGCTCAGTATCACTTAGTCAGGTTTTAACATTTGATAGAACTTGTTCTTCATTCTTTCCATGAAAGTTCTCAAAGGTGATTAAAGGCAGATGTAAACTTGTGTTTACCTCAATTTTTTTTATTTTTTTTTTCCCCAAAAACATTAAGAGGATGCAGATGCACAATTGCTTCGCTCTTTGGAAAAGTGTTTTTTTTTTCTGGATTTTACACACTAAGCATTCAAGTCTTGCACCTTACATATTTTCAGTAAGCTCCTAAAGTGACTCTAGTACCCTTTGGGCCAAACATTACCTTCATGTCAGTCTCTCTTGGAATGTGATCTTTGAAGTCCTCGATGGAACTTACAAGGAAAGGAATGTGGTAGGATAATACCTAAGAGACAGAAACACATTTAAAATGAGAAAAAATACTCCCCACGTTAATGATCAATTAGACACTACCATTTTTTTACTGATCTAATTTTTTGGAGGCTTTATTTTATGCCTATGAATTTGTAGATTTAAGACATTAAAACCTAATAAATGCAAAGATCAAGCTGTTTGCAAAGTAAAACCTTTTAAAACATCCTCAACACATAGAACACTGAGAGGTGAGCTAAAACTAAAGCCTGTATAATTTAACATATTTTCCTGCACAGTGCTCAAGAAGTTCTTTCCCTTACCCCCAACCTGCAATTCTAAGTTGAGTTATGACTGAATACTGCCATTTCCCCCACATGCCAGCCTTTTAAAAGGTAGCATTCCGAAATACTGAAGCTTCCAACACCCCATAATTCCATTAAATTTATTACAAAGAAAATTATTTGGAACATATTCAGTTATTTTCTTACATCTCTAAGTGCTTCCTGTGCCAACGACCGAAAGGACAAGATAACACCAATAATGGTCATTCTCTTCAAAACACTGTCAACAGCTGAAAAGAAACCAGCACAACAGTGAACAAGAACACATTGAGGTTTACAAGCTCAATTCTTCTAAAAAAGAGCAAGAAAAACATTTAGTATACTGAAAAAACATGGGGTACTGAAACTAAGGCATTCCTCAAAAGAGCCAGAATAAGCAGCGCTCAAGCAGGTTTTTGTAGCGGAGTTGACAAGAGGATTTTCAGTAGAAGACTTTCCTGTTAAACACTTCATGGAATGACCCCTGCACATACACCTAACAACACTGGATGTTAATACCAGGTCTGTGTTTACTGGAGGCCAAGAATGTCTCCTTATAATAACTATTCTTGTTCAAAATAATTATGTTAGTTACACGTAAAAGCCCTCCCAAGTCATGCAATAATTTGCACTGTGATGGAATCAAATCAGAAAGGTGTGTTGAAAGTGCCTGTGGTTTGTACTCTCCAGCTACACCTGGTGTGTGGATTTCTGCCCTGAGAGCCACAAGCTGCCAGCCCTGACGAGATGCTCAAGGCTCAACACTGCTACAGTGCCCATGCACTAATGAACACTGGAATGTCACGTATGTACATGCTGCTTCTGGATACTTAAAACAGAGAAATGAATCCTTCTCTTCTTCTTCACTAAGGAAAAAAAACAATTCTACATCTTCAATAGGACCTTGCTCGTTACTTACATGATAATCTTTTAAAGAGTGCTGCCATCTGGTCTGGCTTGTCAAAGCTGGTCCTCATTTGTGTTAGAACTTCAACGTTCTCCACTACAAGTTTCTAAAAAGAAGCAAGGATTCAGGTCAGCTACTGATTTCAGTACGTTAAAAGGATAAAAGCATGGTTCAGAGTATTTCTGTTTGGCAGAGAGGTTAACTAAACTCATGAAACACAGATGTACCCACTGTGTTCTTAATAGCACTGCAATATAATTATCACCATCAGGCACTAGTCTACACAAAAGCAAGCTCTGAATCAAAAAGCAGAGGCCTGGATCCCCCATGGAACATGGTTCAGCCATGTGCACAACTTGTTAAAACAAGGAAATGAAACTCTGTAAAACCAGACAATAGCTCCTCATGCTTTTCAGCTTTTTATAAGAAAAAGTCTATCAACATCAATAAAAATGCAGATTCACAATGTAAGCCATTCTTCTGGCATGCTTCTTTCTGGTAAAATTGAAAAATTGAAGAGTATTAAGAGGCAGATTGTTAAATCTTGGTGAACTTTACCTGAAATTTTCTTTTACTATAATGTAAAACAAACATAAAGACATTCCTTCAAGTCCCAAAACCTCAGCCTGGAACAGTTACACTCAAGTGCAGTATTTTTCATGTCAGTCTGACCAAAAGAAAATGTGTGCCTGTTCCTAATTTATAATAACAACTTGTACCACTGGGATAAATGTCAGAACTTTCCTGAAATTATTCTCCAAATATGTATCAGATTTAAATGTGAATTACAGAGATTGCATAATCACATTTATAAAATGTCAGATCCAAAAAGGGTTTCTTGCTAAAGAACTTATGTAGTGCCAAGTAGTATTTTTAAACTCTCTTCAAGCAAGAAATAGGTACTTGTGTTGGGTTTTTTTTTCCCCATTTGAATTCAAAGTACCCTATTTCAGAAATGGAGAATAAGACTCTCTCTTTTTAGTTAGAGGACAACCAACAGCAAAGAAGTGTAGGTATCTTGTGTTTTGGAACCTGAAAGGAAGAAATAGATTTCTTTATTTTAAAAACAACGTAATTTAGTGTTCTGTGTAACACACAGGATCAAGATAGCAAAGAACTGAAAGATGGAGGAAGTAAACAAGATATTCTGCATTGGGGGTGGTCTTCCAAAGTGATTATTAATAGTTTTAATTTTCAAAAGTGGATGCATACCAACCCATCAATCACCAAGCAGCAAGAACAACAGGAGTAATGAGGAGGGAGGAGGTAAAAAACTACTATTCATCAAGCACCCAGGCCACTGTAAGCCTGGAATGTGATTTAAGAGAGATCATAGGAAATCTAAGAAGATATACCTGCAGGAATCTACTGCAGAAGGATCCAAGAACATTTGACCTTTGATAGTTCTGATTTAAGAGTTTCATTTTAATTAGCTTCAACCCACACTGAAAACAGGGCAAAACAAAGCAACTGGCAAGGAGGGAAATCAAATGACAGAGGAGGAGAAAACCAACACCCCTTAAACTATAACGCTGCTAATAAATAAATGGGGGTCTGTGTTTACTCCCACCTAATCAAGAACCCTCTGCAAAGCACATCTGCCCAAAAGCTGAGAACTCTCAGCATCAATTACATTGTGTCATGGTCATGCTGCTTCCATGAGCTCAAGTCCAGAGTCCAATCAGTCTTCCCACTTAATTTTTCTTATATTTAGAGAGAAGTAAGGAAAGAAATAAGCTACGTAAGATGTAGGAAATTGCAAGAACGTGTGCACGCACACAGACACACAAGATGTACCTCTATGCTAGAAGGCAAAGCAAAACGGGTTTGCATTGAAGTAGAGATGGGTAATTTTAAACCAACTGATGTACCAAAACTTGGCAGATGTGTGACACAGTCATTTCAATCCCTCAAAGCTCTGCAGAACACAAGATTGAAGGCAACAGCCCACGCACACTGTTACTGAGTCAAGCTTTCAGCTTCACAGAAAATAACCAGCATATTAGTTTAAGATTTAAAAAGGACAGGCTGGAATACAGTTCAAATCGTTACTTAAATGAGGCAAACTTCCCCTCCTCACCCCAGTCTTAAACTTCAGATATAAAACCAACACCTGGTCCCACTGCAGGAAGCAAAGCCAACATGTTGAACCCTACTCTTAACAAATTCCCCATTCTATCCTCTTGTTGCTTCCTTCCCCCAAACACAGATGTTGCTCAAGGCTCTCTTGCTAAGCCAACTGCATCTCAGCCAAAGAGATGAACCTTTTATTGCTTTATATTTTGTCTCCAACTATGTGGTCATACGCATATGGATCCACATTTTGTTCTGCTTATCCTTAGCAGCATCAGAAAACAAATCCTAGAGACAACCTGAAGTTGCTTTTTTTAAAAAAAGACACAAAGCTACAATACCAACTGTGCTGATTTTGATAAGTGTGACAACTTCATAAGAAGTGGATAAACAGAGCAACAACCCAACATCCACCTGAAGGCTGTTTTACTTAAAGCATGACAGGTATTACTTTGTGCATAGCCAGGTGTTTTTAACTTTAAAACAATTTAACTTTAAAAAAACCACAGCGTTCTCACCTGGAAAGTCTCATCTTACAACTCAAAAACTGGACTGGGCATAAGGGATCCATTACCCTGGCTGGTTGGTTGCTCAGGTCAGGGCTGCTGAATGCTTTTGTGGCAGCTTGGAACACAGGAGCAGCCCCTCACCTTCAGGCTTGGAACACATGAGCAGCCCCTCACCTGAAGCTGTGACCCTGAATAAAAGGCTTCAAATCTTTTAAGGCATCACAGGTTAGCAACTCTGCAGCACTGAAGCTCACAACATTTGCAGATAGAGCAAGATCTTGGGAACTCTAGCATGCAATATATTAAAAACACACTCTTTTCAAGGCCTGGCATGTTAATAGGAATAAACTGCTGTTCAAGAGAAAAATTCAAGTTTTACATCTTCTAGGTATTCATATGCATTTTTAAAAACATGCCATGAGTGAATAGTTACTAAAAACTCCTTACTGTAACTACTGGTTAAATAAATTGAAGTTTGTGAGATGTAACAGCTTGGAATTAAATTTGGAAATGACACTCAAAGAGTAAGTAATGAAAAGCAAATATATGACAATTAGTGAAACTGTAACAGTATGACTACTCCTGGGAAAGAAGTACATACTACTAGTTTCATTAAAATCTATTTCCAGAAACAGTTAATTACATAGGCACCAAGTGCTTCCTCTGTGATTGTTGGCTGTTTTGAATATACATGCAGCTAGCTTTCTTGATGTGCCCATATTTCCCATTTTTTTTCATGGCACCATCTTTATTGTTTGTGTTGCTGTATCATGTTTATGAGAATACAGATGTTTATACTGTCCGGCCAGAGAGAAAGATGTGTCTAAAAATGAGGACAAGTAACAAAGACCTGAAGCCTCCCATCCATGTGAACTCAACTACAGATGCTAGCATACATGGTAAATTAAGTCCTTATAGATGACCAAGATACATTTGAGATTACCATGTTAAGTTTTGAGACTCAACAGAATGAAGTGCTTTGCAAGCACCTGAAGATCTTATAAAGCATTTCTCATCCCACTGCTGACAAAACAGAGACCTGACTCCTCACTTAGGGTATCTAACATCAAAATCAACAGAGCCTGCATGAAGTCCAGCCTATTATAGTGCATGTGTATCCCACATTCTTCACCTGCAAAGGCACTATAAAAGAGTAGAATTCATAGCTTTATCAGTATGTTTGATGCAGCCATTTCCAAAAGAGGGCATGCAGAAGCACAGCTATTAAATGTCCCAAAGGAAGCTTAAACAAAACGACCCGCCTTCCCACCCATCAGTTTCCCAAGGTTACCTTCAGCTCAGCAACCTGTGAGGAAATGTGCCACATCAGACTTTCACTGAGGAACTTCATGCCATACGGTCCCAGGAGTTCAGAGAGGGCTCTCATTTCTGAGAAATAAAACAAACTCTACTTCAGACATTCCTTCAGCAGTTATTTGATGCCCATCATGTTTTTAGCAATGTTTCAATTGCAAAAATATTTTGCCACAAAGTATAATTTTATATAGGAGAACTTGTACTGTAATAGAAGTGAAGCAGCACTCACCAACACATCATACTTCTATCTCCATAGCTTAAATGCAACAACCCTACTTTGACCAAAACCAGAAAGAAAGGTCTCTCAAAGACACAGAGGCAGCATGAATATCAAGTACTTAAAATATAGTGCAGGTTCACAAATGCTGTCTGTAACAGCCTGCTCTAAGAGTTGCAATTATTCATTCCAGTTACTCAAGCATGCAACAACTGTCCCTCACAAATATTCAGTAGAAACATCAAAGTTTACCTGATATGTCAGAGTATTCCTCAGCATTAAATGTCAATTCATTTTCTGTAGGCAAATTCACAAATGCTTTCATGGCTGGAAAATAGGCTATGTGACCATTGCTGACTTGTCGTAGCAAGGTTTCCAAGTACCTTATCAGAATGGGAAAAAGTTTCAGGTGAAAAGACTAGATAAAATGAAAAAGTATGAAAAGTTCATAGATACTCTACACATATTAAGTGTACTTGTGTGACAAGGACACAAGTTTTGGTTTCAAATTTTAACTAGTATCTCCATCTTAATCTACAACTGCCCCCTTTAACAAGTGCATTTCACAACAGTCCACCCTGAAAGTGCTTCTAACAGGTGTTGGGAGATGTAAACTTGTCAAGCCAAAGTGCAAAAAATTTCACTTCTCTAATTCCAGATATTTAGTTAAATCAAAATAATATAAAAAAAACTTGTCACAAGCATCCATGCAATTACTTACCAGTTTGTGTACAGACTGGTAATGGTTGGCTCCCCATGACTATCTAAATGCTGGGTTTGCTGAAGCAGAACATTGTTAAACACTCGTGTAATGTCAATCTGTACATAATTTTCTATTGATTGCAGGACTGTCATGTAGGCTCTTACACTGGTTAACAGCTCTGAAGGCTTTGCAATCTCCTGTGTTGCTTGATTATACATGGTCATTCCAACAATTGACCTTTCAGAAACAAAATATTTGGAAACAAATGGCATTTTTCCAGTAAAATTAGACAAACATGCAGTTATAGAAATTACATGGAAAAGTTTCTACCTGATGACTTCTCCAGTCTGCAAGTCTAAAGCTCTAATAAATGCATATACTGCACCTGTGCTTCAAAAAAACAGTTCTAGATGCCAAAGACAACTTTACTCATGGTTCCAAGACAAACTTCATGAAACTGTACAAATACTCACTGAGCATTTTTTAAATAAAACTTTTCTCCCACTCATATATAAGGGCAATCCACAACGTGGAAGATTTATATTACAAATACTTGGGTAAATAAATTAAAGCCTTAAAATGCAAAACTTCTGGGTAATATAAGAGCAGTGATGTACATAAGTGTTCAAAGCCTATCAACTAAGTCAAGAAGGCTTTGTTCAAAGTGGCTATCAGATTTTTAGTTTGAACTATCTGTAAAAAAAAATCAGAGCTATCATTAGGTATGAATTCAAAACATTCAAAACTTAAGTTGCTTTGCACCTGGTTATTTTGTGATATTAACTATGCCTACTGTATTGGAGGGTATAATTTTTTGCTAGACACATACCATTTTAGCTCTTCTTTCAGCCCCAGATTACAGTATTAAAAAACCACTAAGTTATCTAGGAAGATCTCATCTATTTTGCAATACAGACAGCTTTTTAAAGCATGCTTTTAAAAAAGTACATTTCAGCTGTTTTAAATAACTTTTCCAGAAGGTTATCATAAGCTCTGCTTTCAGCAGCTAATGCCTCTCTTGTAAGCAGGTAAAAAGTAGTATTTTCACTAGTAATCCTTGGCATGAAAAACAACTAGGACAGCTGACTGTTTTAATACGAAGACCTCTTCAGAAGTTGCCATTTGCCTATTTCTGAAAGCAACGACGGCAAGATAAAGTTAGGAACTGACAAGAATATCTATTGGCAACACTTTTTAAGAAGTTATTAAAATCTCCTCCCAGATGGCTTTGTCTGGTCTTCAGTTCTGATTTTCAGACCTCCCTTTCAGCAAGCCAGAACCTCAAACACTTGTAACAATCCAGTGCTGTGCAAAACAATGGTAGGAAGATTGTCTCTATAAATGCCTAAGAACAGGCTTCACCAGCTCCTACAAAATACACAGTACTAGGAAAGCAGAAACAGGCTATTGTCTAAGTCATGTTGATTTCTAATATATTGCATTTTTAAGTAGGAACTAACAATTGTGTATGTGTAACTTAACTGTCTTATCAGTCAGAATAGGTCTTGAGTTTCACAATCCCTCTTTTCAAAAACTACTTTTCCATAAGTACAAAATAATTCCTATGTCACAACAAAGACTTATCTTGCGTATGAATACCTCTATCCTCACAGTATTTCTTACTTGGTAAAACGGATTTCCAGGTGAGATGTTAAATATTCTCTCGGGGTAAACGTGTGTTCCCAAACCACCATGTTTGGTACGTAATTGATGGAGAAGCAGAGCTCAGAAAGTGCAGTGTGCAGTTTGTCCAGGCTTTAAGAACAGTCAACAAGAAATCAAGGAAAATATTAAATGTAATGTAATTACTTTTCATGGAAAGCACATACATTATGGATGACACCTAAAGAGCAGATACAGCTCTAACTCTTCCTTTCAATATTATGTTCTGCTTTGAGACTCTCTTCCAGCTCACCTAAAGACAGTATTTTGGCTAAGACGACTTTCTTCAACTGCATACTGATCTGCATCACACGCAGCGATGCAGGAGATATAAATCTTTTTATACCTACATGTAATTCTTCCTTCCCCTCAAAAAGAACAGCCTGTCAAAGCTCGTTCCTTACTAAGTTGAGCAACACAAGTTGTTTGCTATTAGCCAGTACTAAAAACCTAAAAACATCTGGGGAGGAAATCTTCACCTACAAGTAAGTTCTTACCCTGAGGATTAGAAAAATCTTTACACTTCACTGATGTTTGGTTGTTGCAACTGTAGCAAAACCACTTCCTTTCCAGTAGCCTGCTTAGCCACTTCCAGACACAACACTAAGCATTTAATTGTTTCCTTTTTTTAAGCTTCCCTTCCTCCTCTTACTATCTTACCATCTCGTCCTCTGATCTTCCCTTAGAATTATCTTCTACCTTTTCCTCCCCTATAATCTCTTATATCCAAAACTTAATTTATTCATCTCTCTTGCCATCTCTTTCATGTGCTGTTGTTTATCAACTGGTGCTTTTGATTTTCAACGGGAGCTCCAACTTCATCCCAGCAGCTGATGGCAGCAAACAGCCTCTTGGCAGCAAGAAATTCCAGCCCAGCCTTTGCTTTTCCTAGTTAAGAGCATTAAGGCAGGCAAAATTAAAGATGTCATGGACTCCTTGGGCTCCCACAACATTTAAGATACACAGGAAGCCTAACTACAGCACAGGAATCTGTTCTGCTAAGGGACAGAAACAAGCTGAGGAAATTAATTCCTACATCTCTACATAAGAGACCTCAGTCTCTATACAAAGCTACAGAAGCATCACATGCTCAGAAACAGTTGTCATATTTACAGTCAATTAAGCCTACTCAGATAAATTAAGCAAGCATTCAGTACGTAAAACATATTTTGACTCGGGATCCTAGGTTAAAGGAACAGAAGCAGCTTACTTGGTCACAACCAATCTGTTTTTCCTCATGCTTTCTACTCCCGGTTTCTCCCTTTCAGGTTCTCCTTTCTTTCCAGTCTGTTTTTTTGACTTTTTGTTCACTGCTTGACTGATGGTTTTGGCACAATGCTTTGGCAGCAACTAGGAGAAGAAAAAAAAAAAAGCCCTCCAAATTAAAACCCAACTTCTTAGCAGCCATGAGATACAAGTTAACCTTACTTTTGACGATCAACTATACCATTCTAATGTAAAGCTTTCCTCAAACCACCTTCCATTTTATAAAGAGAAAACACCCCCAAAAGAGGGGGGGAAAAAACTCATCAGGAAATAGACAATAATTGAGCAAGTTGAATAACCTAGCAACTCTCCAAGGAGAATGAAACTAGACACAGCCATGCTGACCTGATCACTCAGCGTACACTGCTCCGTGCAGATGTCGGTGATCAGATTGCGCGCCTGCTTGGCCATTTCATCCAGGAACATGTTACACAAGGACAGGCTACGATCTCCAATATGATGTCTCTGTTAAAGGGGAAAACAGTTCCCTGTTAGTCCTACAGGATTCAGAAAACAACTGCTGTACTGCAGTTAATGGTCCACTAAATCACATAAGAGGGATACGAGAAACAAAGAATTCTTTAGCCCTTAGTAGTCTCAGCTCCAGGATGATTTTTTGTTTCGGAAGCAACCTGAGGCAGAAAATGGCCAAAATCAAAATGGTGTATTATTATAATTTAAAATATTTTGCTTTCTAAATTTTGCAGAACATTTTCTGTAGAAGAAGCAAAATTATTTTAGAAATAGGTTTTTACTTTCAATTTTCGCATGAATCTACTTCAAAAATTGTCCAATACTCAAGGTTTCTGTGAATCTCCAATTCATTAGTTTGTGTCAGTATCAGATCTAAGTGGACAAAATCATGCAGGTCAAGCTGTAAAGCACAGTGTCTTCACACCACTGAAAGAGTCAATAGTGAAGCTCTGCTGCATTAGTTTTTTGATTCAGTTCCTTTGTCGCTGGATCTGCACAAGCACAGCCCTCTGTCTCAATGAAACCCTTCTTTCCCCACTGAAGTTTACTTTCCAAAAGCCACACTACCACACATTATACACAGTGCAACAAATTTGGTTTTTCCAAAATGATAACAGCTCCCAATTCATACAACTCAGATACTGAATTCCAACTTCTGCAGGCTGTGGCAAAATGTGCTTGCTGCAGCTGAATTCAGAGTAACTGGCGTCCAGTGGACTTCGGCTACCAATTCCTTACTGTTACTGTAATTGTTCTGAAAGACATCTCTTGTCCTGAAGGAAAGCTTCCCTGCTAAGTTTTTAGTGGTTATCTATATAAATAAGAGTTTGCAGCAATTTAAAGCAAAGTATACAGGGAAAATTATTGTAGAGACATAAACTGAGATGAAGCTTAGCGGAAGAAGATGTCACGTTTGTCATGTAATGTAAATAGAAATCCACATCATGCATATTTCAAAAGATCTTATTCAGCTAACTGTTCCAGATGAGCACTGCTAAGAATTAAAAGACACTTTTCATGAGCACTGCACAAAATTGGTTAACCCTCTAAGTAATTCCAAAGTCAATGGATATACAGGAAATGTACTAAAGGATGTTTCATTAAAACAAAAAAGCCATGTCCTTAGAACCAAGCTACTTTCTTTAACAAAGGGTCCATTTCTTTAAGCAACATTGTACATTTTTTATTTTCTAATTCTAATCAAAGAGGGTCTCCATTACTCACGTCTGACCAAAGCAAATGCTTGCATCATGCTGTCTATCATTTAAGACTTGATTTTTAAAATCTTACTAAAGAAACACTTTATATAAAAAGCCCTAGAACTCCCAACTCCCCATTTCCTTTTTCTAACTGCAAGATTATGAAGCACAGGAAAGACTGTTGCTTGTGAGTTTTAAAGGTACACAGGATTTATTAGCACCTCAGCCTGCATGACCCCAGAAAAGTCATCTACACTTTGTACCTCAGCTTAATCTCTCTCTAAAGCAAAGATAATACTTGAGAAAAGCATTTTGAGATCTATTGGTGGAGAATCACATAAGAAGGTATGTTTGTGTTTGACCTCCCTTTTTCTCTCTCTCTCCTCCCTCAAACCTTGTATTGCCATAACAAACATCTTTTCTACTTTAAACAGGAGATGAAAGTAACTATCAACTTACCTCTTCTGGGCATAGCTCATGGGTGCAGCTCATAAAATGAGTACAAAGCAGTGGGAATGCAATTGAGTATCTTGACTGAGAGGGAAGCTCCAAACACTGCTGAAACATCTTCTCAAAAGCACGACTATAAAAACTGATCAGAAAAAGGCACTTAAATGCAATACATATTTAATTCTGCTGCAAATAAAGTCTATTTCATCCAAATCAAACATGCTATTCATGTCAGATTTCTAGTTACAACTTAGTAACTAAAACTGCATCATACTCTCAAATAAGCTTGTTTTCAAATTACCTTCTTATGCATTTTACTTGCATCTCTATTAATAGTATTACCACCATATTTTTATTCTGATGTTTGCCACAAAGGCACTGCTAAAACTTGCACTTTTTCCACAAATGCAATCCTCCCCCTCTACTCTGCCTTGGTGAGGCCACATCTGCAATACTGTGTCCAGTTCTGGGTCCCTCAGTTCAAGCAAGACAGAGAACCACTTGAAAGAGTCCAGTGCAGAGCCACAAAGATGATGAAGGCTAAGGGAGCTGGGTCTCTTGAGCTTGGAGAAGACCCCACCCCATTAATATTTATAAATATGTAAAGGGCGAGTGCCAGGAGGACAGAGCCAGGCTCTTGGCAGTGATGTCCAGTGATAGGACAAGGCAATGGGTGCAAACTGGAACATAGGAGGTTCCATGTAAACATCAGAAAAAACTTCTTTACTGTGAGAGAGACAGAGCACTGGAACAGGCTGCCCAGAGAGGTTGCGGAATCTCCTTCTCTGGAGACTTTTCAGACCTGTCTGGACACGTTCCTGTGTGATGTGCTCTAGGTGCTCCTGCTGCAGCAGGGGGGTTGGACTAGATAGTCTTTTGAGGTCCCTCCCAACCCCTAAGATTCTGTGATTCTGTGACATGTATTAAGGAAGTATCTGCATGTTACATCAATTACGTGACTACTTGGAGGACCTCTCTGACAGATCTTCAGAAATAGCTTTATCCAACTAATTCTCATGGAAACCAGAAATTCTAATGGAATCTACTACTGGTATATCCTATAAAATTTGCTATTTAAAAATTACACTTGCCAGGACAAACCCAAGAAAAAAGAATAAAAAGCTTCTACAATCAAATTAGTAACATACCAAAATATAGAAAGATCCGAGGTTTCCACCAACATCTCTACCAAAGAATCTACCATTTTTGTGTGGAAAATGATTGTGTTCATCATTTTTCCTAGTTCTCTATGGTCTGCAAGACCAAGTGAAGCTTTAGAAACACTGGTGTAGGCCTGGAAAGACAAGAAAACTTGTGTTAAATCTACAGCTGCTTTTTTACAAAATCCATCATTATTGTCCAATATAGAGGTTAAATACTGGTTGTGGTACGCATAGGACACCTGCATACTTAAAGGCTGTGGAGATATTTTATCTTTCCACTGTAACTTAGGAAAAGCAAACTGCCTTTCAAATCAAGTCTCCAAAAGTTATTTGAACACGACACCATTTCACAGATAAACTGTAAAACAAATGTGTTGACTATATACAAATATATTTGAAAATATAAAAACAACCCATCTATCTCACCTTGAGAGAATTTATTTGCAGAGCAAAGGGTCCTCCCCTTTTCTTAAGTCAGTGGAAGATACTATTATTGCGAAGTATGGAATGGAGCTCATGGAACACACTTTTCCCTCTGAACAGTCTCTCCCTTCCTTTGGCTGGGCAGCCTGAATCACACCCCACACACTGCACAGTTGCCAACTAACTGCTCATCCTCAACACACCGTATTTTCCAACTAGTGTCATCACCCCAAAGAATGACTTGCAAACAGAAATCCATGCAGACAAATGATCTAAGTATTTGTTTTATTTTAAAAGCAGGTTATCCTTAGATAGCCTGTCATCCACTTACAGTATGAGAGTTACCCAAAAGAGCACTCATTCATTAAACACTGATTTGAAGTTAATAAAGTGTCACGTGTATTTACAATTTCTTACCTGCAATCTAAACCAATCTAATCTCATCCCCCTGAAGTCAAATACCTCTCCATCTTCAACTGCATCAGGAAAAAGCACACAACATAAAGCTTTTAAGAACACAGCTTGAAATTCTGATATACTATGTCAGATCTTATTAAAAAAAAACCCCAAAGTACTCAAGAATTCTATGGGCACTGCACCTCATGCTTTAACCTAAGAATTTCAATCCATTACAGCCACACTAATTGAAATATCTAGATGAAAACATGCATAATATGCATTCTCATTTAAAAGGTTGGATTACTTCCCAATAGCATTCTTGAACAGCTCTCTTTGCATAGTGCTGCCCTGGAAACGGGACATACAAGGAGAAGCAGATACCATAATGAAAGAGAAACAAGTGAGCAAGTTCAGTTGATGCAAGTTATCTGCTTCTACTGATAGCATGAAAGCAAGCGATGAAGCTGCCCAGAGAAATCCACCATTCTGTTACTATTTTCCCAAGTTCATTTAAACTTACCTTGTTTCACACTTAGTGAAGTCATTGTGTTTACAAAAGAGGACATGATGATGGACTCATCCTCTGGGCACACTGAAAGATTCTGAAACAAATGTTGTCATTGTTATTTCAAACATGGTTCATGAAACCATGTCGATTCCTATGCTCAATTTATCAACTGTACTCTGAAATGTACAATAATTTACACACAGTAACTTAATCGATGGACTATTCAAAATAGTGCTATTTAGCAGCTTTCCATTTTTAATTCATTGTTTGATGACAGATATCCATAAAAGCTTGCTTCCAAACCAACATCTGCTTAAAACTGAACAATCTGTCAGTCTATGTGCCCACAAATTTTAGGCTGTAGCCATTTACAAAATGGACACCAAACACTGTTCTGAACTGTACAGGTACCTGATCCATCTACAAAGAAAATCTGGCCATGGCAGGACACAACAGAGCCCATAACAGCATCACTTTGCTTTCCACAAAACCTCCTCTCAACAGTTTTTTACTAACATTGACTTCATTGATTGATACCACCTGAAAGATGGGCTATCAAGTTTCCAAACTTGACAACACGCAACAAAAGGCAGTTTCAGCACCTGATAAGATCATATTTCTGTTAAATACAGAAGTTTCTCTTAATTCCAGTTATGACTGACATATTAAGCTCCAAACTGAAAAAAAATCCAAATTATCCATCATTTGTCTATCAGGTGCTTGATACCTGCTACAAATGAATTAAAACCAAAATTCAAAGCTTTTTTTTCCCCATGTCAGTTTGATCCTAAGGAATATCCTATGTAAATGCAGGAAACTTGTGCCATTTGTAAAGCATTTTTAAGTTAAATCTCAGAAATAATTTCCCTGTAATTGATGACAAACCAAAAAAATACTCTATTCTGTCACAAAAAAACCCCAACTGTTAATTTGTAAGTTAAAAACAGAAAAGCCTCAAATGTTCAAAGTAAACCCAGGGATTCCACCACATGTAATAATGTAAACAGTGACAGCAACTGGTATTTAAACTGTTTAAATAGTTCCTTTAAATGAACGGAGTATCTAAGTGGGGAACTTACGGTAACTGGCAAATTTTTGAACACAACCAGGCAGCTTCTAGCACAAGCTTCTCAAGTCTGAGTACCTGACCTAGTCACGAAACTCGGGCTCCATCTAGTGGGCATCAGGGTGAAAACCGACAGCTCAGAGAGCCTGTCATTTCAAGATTATTTCCATCTCAAGCAAGTTGCTACAACGCTCCTTCCGTGGCAGTACTCGTTTCATTGTCTCTAAATATATCACTGATTAACATTTCAAGTACTCATTTAACAATCAAAAAGCACAACCCTGTATCCCAAAACTAAACAGTACCTGAATGTGATTTATTCCATAAAGTTCATGAATATCCACAAACATGGATGCATTTGCTAAGCACATTTTGGAGTAAAAACCCATTCCAAAGTTTTCATTTGAGAACCCAAAACCACAGCCCTGACATACCTGAACAAGCTCATTCAAGACCACTGCATCAAAGCCAGAGAGATACTGCACATAGTACCTCTGCATCACGGGCCCGTATTTCCGCACGTGAGCTCTGAGCTCCTCCATGTAGAATATCAGCTCAGCTATGTGTCTAGGCAGGAAGATGAGGAAAAGCTTACCAATAAGAAAACATCCAAAAAGATTAAAAACTATTTCTACCAGTGAAATGCTTCCCAAGATAATTTCCTCCTCTACCTCACTTTTCAAACTATTACTAACAGGCAATTTCTGTAAGAGAAGTTTTGTTCACATTGTACAAGCAGTTTACAGAGGTCATTTTTTCTGCAAGGTAAAATCCATTCAACAGTGGATACCAGGGTCCCCCCAAGGTTATTTCCAAGGTGTGTATAACTACTCACAGATTTTTTTAAGAAGGCTTCCTATAATGCTCGATATGAAAAAAAAGTAATTCTCATTAAGTGGTTAAATGTGAAAAAAAAATATTGTAGTAACTGCTTTTCTGGTTGGTTGGTTTTGGTGAGCTTGTTTTTTAAAACCATCCTTGCACAGGATGTTTCTGAGAGGCTGTGGGACGTCCATCCCTAACACCTAGTCCAGTAAAGAACCCTCAAGACTTTTTCCTATTCCAGCTGGAGAATAAACCTTGTCCTTGTCACTTACTTAAATGCCTGTGGTCAATACAGAGACTTCCCATCGATCCTGTGTTCCATAATCTTGAAAACACCTCAAAGATAACTAGTGCCCTTCTGCCTATCCATATCATAAAGCTCTTAAACCCATTTCTCATTTTTATCTTCTGTTCATGAGAACAGTAATGCTGTATTATAGAAATAAATCTTACCTGGTTTAAAAGACAGTGTTGCTACAATACAGGAGACATTCTACATATCAAGCTTTTCGACCGTTTCCGTCCCCTCACCACACTGATTTGTTCAATGCAAATCACTAACACCTAAGTCACATGATAAAGTTTCTTTTTCTTTTCTTTTTCAAAAGAAAAAAAGTACTAACTTCTGTAAAATACTTCTACTTTATCAAAACATTTTCTAGAGAAAACCAACTTTCACCCATGTACTTCAGTTTCTGGACTGCCCTAGTAAAGATTTGCTGAACAGTCCCAGCCTTTCCATATCACCCTCTTTTCCGTGCCTCCCAACGCATTTCATCTGTTAAGCTCCCACAAATATTTATATTTATAGGGTATCACACTAGAAATTGTTACATACTTATCTATGAAATCATCTGCACTCTTCTTTGGCATATTATCTGCATGACGAAGCAGCCAAATAATTTCATCACGAGCAAAGGACAAAGCCATAAACACAAAAAGTGCCTGAAAAAGAGAAGTGGTTTCAAGGTTATAGACCTGTGCAAAATTTGGACACCTCGTGCACACTAAGAGGCAACAACTCCCTGAAACCTTAAAACCCAAATAGGTTTGCTCTCAAAGTGTGGGGGTTTTATTTCCCCCAAAAAAGCAAAATTGGATAAATGCAAAGCAGAAGGACAGTCATTACCTTGGGACCCAGCAGGCCTGGCTGATCAGAGAGGACAGTCGCCAGCTCCTTGAGCGCCGAACGCAGAAACTTGCGTCTCTCTCTGTGCATTGAACCACTGCACCAAAGAACACACCAAAACATCACCCACTGTGCTCAACACACCATACTGGATTTTTCCAGACATTTAAGCCCCGCCACAGGCAGTTCACACCATACCAACTTCTGAAGTGCAGTATTTCAAAGGATATGGTTCAATTAAAATTGGCATCCCCGTCACCAATGCTATGTATTAATGAAGTATGACTAAATTTAGAAGAAAAAGGCTCTCTGCTCTGATCTGTGATTTGCATTTGACTGCACTAAAACATATTTAGTTTCTATTCCCATAGTCAAAAACTGGAGCATATATAAAACTAAATTCATCTGTCCTGAAAATCTGAAAAACAATCTAAATCATGGGAAGTCAAATCAGTAATGGCATACCATTGGGCAAATCCAGATTTAAAAGCACTATCAGTACATTATCTCATTTGAAAACACACAATTCATCCAAGATTCAACAAATTCTGTTCATATTCCAAGTTCACTAAGAAAAATAAAATGTGTGTAGAAAACACTGTCATGCACTCACGCATGTGAAACAGCAGCTTCTTTGCACTCTCTGATGTCATTAATACGCTTGTTGTAACTGCAAGTAGAAAAGCCAACACAGTAATAAGTACCAGTAGCACAATTTTGAAAGAGCTGTGATGCCACAGCAAGCAGGATACAGCAAAAAGGTCACACAAGACTCGTTTTCCTGCTCAGAGCTAAATTCTAGAACTGGACACCAAAACCTAAAACCCTCTCTGCTCAAGTGGTCCTGGTATTAACGGGTAGAGACCTCAACTTAATTATTGCTTGAGTTTTCATACAATATATTGCAGAAACTGTGGCAGAGTTGCAACTTTTCAAGCCAACTCAGCAGTCGTGACATATTTCTCTTCCCTAGATTAAGATTTGTGGGCAACTCGAACTTTTCATTTTTAAGTCTTATTCACCAGGCTTTCTCAGTACTAAAATTAGAAAAACGTTATGAAATCAGGCTCCTGAAAATTATGCACGATTGAAACAGTCCAGATGCTAAGCAAAAGTGTTTGGGTACCCACTATCCTCAAGCAGAACTTAAATAACGTTTTCAAAACAGCTCTTCATTAACTGATACTTTTAACAGAGATTCTGAAAGGAGATGAAGAGGACAAAAACTTACCCTCGTATATTGACAAACAAGTCCTCTGCAGCTTTGTGAATGTGGAATACTTCATCTCGAAAGAGGGCCAAGCAAGAGCTGCTTTGAAGTGCAAGTTTCCAAAGGTTCAAAGCTGTAGCATCACTATTCAGGATTCCATGGCACAAAATAAATCCAACTTCAAAAGTTCACATTGATGTATGTCACAAACCAGATGCACAGAGTAAGAGAACAGTGAGATTACTATGCATTTTCTCTTAAATAGTTCAAATAGTTCATTGATTAATTGTTTAATGGAAAACATGGGGTTTTTTATATACAAAATACCCCACACTGTTCTAGTGGAGGTATTTTTGTAACATCAGTTACTTAATGCTGATACTATTGAGCTATCATCATCAGAATGACTAAAACTCACTTTTAAGCCAAGTCTGGAATAAACTGATGATAAACTCCAGTGCATTATATGCTGAAATCAGACTTCACAGCATATAGGAGTATGATACACACAAATAACACTTCCTCAAGTTCTCCAGAATCTAATTTGAATGTACCAGCTTTTGTACTGAAAAGCCAGTAGACTTTTAAATGTGGAATTTTTTTTTTATACAACCATGAGCTATTTCAGAATTTTTTTTACTCACAAATGATCCATTTTTCCATTGCATCCAGAGAGAGGTATTCACATGGCATCTGTTGAAAAAAAACCAGTCATTTGTAGCAAACCAATTACATAAAAGACTATTTCATATGAAGCATTTATTTAGAAAAAAAAGGGACAACTAAAGCCTTGAACTGCTTGTGGTTACTAACAGGGCCTTGTTTTATCCCTGTAGAAACGGAGAGCGTGATCTTTAAATGAGCTTCCATATTGTCCAATAACACCTTGAAAAAAACAGTGAGCAAACTTTGACAAATAGTTAGCTTCAACAGACACTACATATAAATACACTCAGGAACTAAAGGCTTTTAAGGTACACTAATCACAAACTAACAGCTGTTAACACTTGATTCTTTCATAAAGGTGACCATACATATTATAACTGAGAGAACAAATGCAAATAGTAAAGATTTTATAAGACTTGTCAGTTCTGATTTTCAGTCTGTTGGCCCACAAACACCCAAGACAGTACAGAGGATTCCTTCCTTCTACACTGCAGTAGTTAACATTGCTTCCTTTCATCTTTTGATTATCAAATACCAAAAATTAAGGCATGAACTAACCTTGAAAGCGTAATTAAATAGAAAATAAAACCTCTCTACACTATTTTGCAGAACACCTGGTTTAATTCTATCATCCAATGCAAATGAAAAGGTCATACCGTGTCAGACTGTGCAGGATTAAGCATGGTGCTGGGGGCACTGATGAGGCTCAGTAGTTGTGCATTTCTCCACTGATCAGCTGAGAGATTTCTTCGAGGATAGACCATCTGGAGTGAAATCAGAGCATCTGAAAGGGACTAAAAAGGAGACCAATGGCTAGTTTGGAAATGTCCTCAAGGCTCAGACTTGAAGCAGTATCCTAGTTCTTTACTTCATGCTGTGAACTGTGTACTGACACTGCAATACTCCAAGCACAAGAGACACTAAATTTTATCAGTAGTGTCTTCTCACCAATTTTTCTACCACTAATCAAAACATTTTTACTGAACTGGTTCTGAAACTAAACTTAAGGTTAAAACCCACTGCATCTAGTTCATTTCACATATCAAAGACTATTCCAGGCTAGCAGGGATGAAGAGAAGCAGGAGGTTTTGACTTTATTTTTTAATTAAGAATTATAAAACTCAAAGTTCAGAATTGTTGGACATGAAAAACATCACAGAGACAAAAAATCTGCCATGTACAACTGGGAGTTAATTATTCAAGCACCCCAATTATCGTGTTATTCCTTTCTCTGCCACTTCATTTGGTATGTTAGCAAATTATAATTATTTTGAGCAGATGCTGTTTACAAGAGCATCTTTGCAGCTGATTAACTTATCCAAGTGCTGTCCCACACCTTGTCCCTGTCTTGCGCATCAATACCAGTGCATGTCTAAGTCCCCTGGGAAGCCAGGTCTAAGCCTTATGCCAGCAAAGAAGGTCATTCAGGCAAGAAAGAAAGTCATCTGCTGAAGCTAATGCCAAGGACTAAACAACTGACTGCAAAGAAGTGAAACGATGGAAGGACAACTGAGTGTGCAGTTCCTTGAGAGTGTAAACTCAAGATCTGTGTCTACAGCATGATGCCTGAAGGGATCCCTGACCCCAGTTTCTACCTCTAGCACAGAATAAGCAAAAGAGCAAACATCAGACTGAAAAATGGCTTCAAAAACATTTCAAGAGAAATGACTGCTCTACTATTACATATGAAAGCATAAAAAAAATACTAAGAAGTGAAGCATCTTCATGATAATGTATACAAGAAAAGATTAATTACAAATGCAATCCTTAGCAAAGTAACTCTTAACAAGATAGGAACTGTGCAGAAGGAAGCATAGCAAAAATAAGATTATGGATTGTTCAGATAAATGAGAAGCACTTAAATTCAGAATACGTCAAGTAGTAGCTGAAAAAAATCTGAATTTCTAGTGACTATCTTCAAAAGTTTAAGGAAATGAAGAAAAATATCAAGAGGGCTAGAGAAAGAAAACACAAACAAAACAAGGGAAAAATCCAAAACTTTAAAAACTTGAGGCAGTAGCTTATTAAACTTCAACTGCTGCCCAAGATTGTCAAAGTAAGTTGTCAGGCCATCAGTTTGCAAGCACCTAAAAACTAATGGCTCTATAAAGAAGTCAGTACCAATTAAACAAATCTAGTTGGCTTTAGCAGAGAAGCAAAACCAGTGGACAAACAAGAAGTGATAAACAGGATATACACTGACTCTGATGAGGTTTCTGTCAGCTCTTTATGGTACTGTCAGATGAAAACACAGCCTACATAAATGATCACAGAACTGCAGCTTGACCAACTGTGTAATAATAAAAGCTTAAGAACATAAGTACAGAAAAGGTTACTGTGTTCCTGTAAAAAGTAGTTACGTACTTTACTGTGAGGTACAAATTCCTCCATCATTTTCTTCAAAGGATTTTCATAATCCACAATCATCTGGCCAAGGCGTGGATATTCTCTGTCACTAAAAGCAACAACAAACAATTCACTCAGGTGTAGTTATTATTGCTCTCATTAAACACACTTCTTACACAAGAGATTCCCCTTACCTTGCTCCATGTGTCATTTCATGGGCATAATTATACAAGCCGATGATCGCCTTCCTTTCTTCAATTCGAGACAGTAGAATCATGAGGGTTGTGTAGGTTATAATCAAATCTAGGTAGTTCTTTGTTAAATCGAAGTTGACAGTCTAGAGGTAAAGAATGTAAGTAAACCATTCTAAAGCTTTCAGAAACAAGTATTGAACTTTTTCCTCACCTTTCGACCAATTTTAAGCATTTTTTAGATACAACAAACTGCCTTGAACAAAGGTTTTGTTCGGATTGCACAGAGATTTTGTATAACCCTCATTTATTCACTCAAATCCCCAGATCTGTTTGTATTCATGAAAGCAAGCAAGCAAACATCTCTCCGGGCTCAAGTGTCACAGGACAGCTGACAGATAGGCAAACTTTTCTGGGATGGTACCCATCAGTCAGAAACTGCCTTGTCCTGTGAATAATATTTTAAATAGACTCTCCTATGTAAAAAGAATAGCACATAATCCCCCTGACCTGCTAAGATAATTCCATCACACCTGCTCCCCTACAACAGCAAGAAACCAAGTCAGTAAAAACTTAGAGTAATGACTAAAACTAGCAAGGTGACACGATGAAAATTAGAAAAGAAAGCTTAAACCAAAAGAAAAAGGTGTTTGAGGTTTTTTTGGTGTTTGCTGGTTTTGAGCTTTTAAAAATTTAACACTTTAAGTCACCATTGTATTTGCTTTAGACAACACCAGAAGTGACCTCCTCACATATCTCTATGATGGACAGCAGCAAAGTTCCTGCTTCGAAAACCCACCTGGCTTAAGAAAGCAGATGACACTAAACCCTCTATGAACAAACCTGCAGGCACAATAAAGCAAAATTACAGAACGATTTGTATGTTTGGTAATGAGCAATGAATGCTGTTACTGCTGTCCACAAGTACACTGTTTAAAACGGCCTAGTTTCTGACTTCAAGCTGCTTGTAGAAGTTTGAAATCTGAAAATTTCAGTACTAGAGATGTAATGCTTCTTGGACTATTAAGTCCTACTAATTCTAATGACTGTGATAAGAAATTAAGTGGCATTTGAAAGTTAAAACACAGAAACTTACAATATCAAAGAAGACTTGACAAACATCAATAGTATTCAGCAGCTCACAAACATGGTCCTTGAAAAACAAAGAAATAACTTCAGTTTATAGAAGAACTAAGTAAAACATTTTACTCTGCTTAGTGATGGAGACTGGTCATTTCATAATCAAAAAGACAGAAACCTGATGCAATAGAACAACTGACATGTTTGCAATACCTTACCTTAAATTCCATAACATCAACAAAAGTGAAGTAGTACAGTGCCAGGTTCTTCAGAATCTCCGATTTCTCTTTCTGGAGCTGAGCAAGCTGTTGCTAAAAAAGAAACAAACATGCACACTGATCTTAGAAGATCTTGAGAAGACTGCTGAAAAATGCTACCTGTGAAGCACAGAGTAACCATCAGGCTACGCAAAGAAGCCTTAACGTGGTTTTCTGAGACTGAGGTTCTGTGTGTCTGAAACACACACAGAGTTCTCAGAACAGACCACTTCAACAGCTGCTAACTATTCTTTCAAGTCAGTCAAATTAGTACACGTTAGTACCAAAGTCATATTCTTTAGCTCTGCTAGAGGTGAAAATGGGTAGTTAGGAAAACAGTGTTATCATATGTATAATTAGGAAAAGCAGAACAGTACGTGAGCACAAAAAACCCAATTACATTACTTGAGGTGGCAGAAAAGGTGGCAGGTTACAAACTTAACTACAGGAAAACATTATGCTTTTAAATTCTGAACTTACCAAAAAGAATATCCAGGCAAAGCCACGTTAAGCATGCAAAATAAAATGTAGATACAAACATAAAATACAGTAACGGCTCTTTGACCAGTTCCATATAAACACAATAATACATTCAAACAAAAGCAACAAAATAAACAAACAAAAAAGAAGCAAAACACTAGCATTAGACACTGGTGGATAAAATGGAAGAGGCAAATGTGAATACAAAGGCATAAAACAGTTCACAAGGATTTTTTTTAACAGACAATGAAGAATAATTTGATTCTCATATTTTTCAAAATTTTCTGGAGGAACCAGATAAACAGTTGGAATTAAAAACAAAAAACAGCTGGTACTGAAAAGTAATTTTGTTTATCTATGTATTAGTCTTAGAGCACTGCAAGAATCCAATTATTTAACTTGCAATGTGTAGCTACTAATTAAGTCTCTTCCCTGATATGTGCAATGAAATTACTTATAGTCATAACACTCAACATGAAAAAGTGGCCTCCAGAAAGCTGCATGTTTTTAAATTAAAAACTGATCAAGTTACACAGAAATTTATTCTCAGAAGAGCAATCAATTACAAGAAAGAGAAATTGTTTCAAATTGGTTTGCTTATTTTCCTGTGAGAGGTTAAGACTGAATACACTTCATCTCTCTCTCTCTCTTGACAAAGCCATACTCAGTGTTCTCAGTTTTATGCTAAGCACTAAAATTCCTCTAAATTATACAATAAAAAAACTGCCTAGACCACTACTGGACCATTGTATCATACATAAAATAACTTCTGCTGCTTTCCTCACAATTTTTAGATGGAATTATGGTTTATAGAATCCTTGAGCCATAAAACCTCCATTATACCCAAGGAAAAAAAGGCACATTCACAGTTATGAGCAAATTGGAATGGCTACATTATAAATCACTCCTGCCTACTCTTAAACCAGAGCAACAGCTTTAACTTTGAAGGTTTGACTTTGAATGCCTGCCCTAAGTAGTATTTAATTTCCTTTCACATAGTCATCAGCTGGGACTAAGAAGAAAAACAGGTGCAAGTACACATGTTTATTCTGTAACTTCTAAACATCTCTTCAGAGGTCCCTTCCGACCCCTAATATTCTGTGATTCTGTGATCTCATGCAGCAGGAAATGGGTTGTTTCCCCTTAAACTGCTGTCCTAAGTTTATTTTCAAACATAAGTCTTATGAATTGTATTTCAAGCCTCCGTATGAATTAGCTCCCACCCTTCCCAACATGTACACTGAACTTGAACTGCTTTCTGCTCAGAGCATGAAGCATCCAGCATCATCATCCTCCAAAGCACCTGGAGCTTCTGCAGGTCTGCACAGCTCCAGCAAATCTTGGGTCAACTTGCCTCTGTGCTCAGGACCTCCCTAGATGACAGAGCACCTTGTAGTTTCAGAGCTGCCTCCTCAGTCAACAGTTGTCACGTCAAAAATATTCACCACCTAAGATGCTTGGTCTTCATCTTCATCCGAACCCTTTTGTTTTCACTATTTATTGCAAGGGATTCGGTGTTAAAATGCCAAGCATAAAAAGGGTTTGTTTCTGTGAAGCTCACCCAAGTGTTGGATGAATTTTAAGACTTGCTTCATGAGCTTTCAGAACAGACCATATCTTCTCATTGAGAAATAAGAATAATTCTAATAATTCTAGTGCAGAAAGACAATGACATTAAAACTCACATTGCAACTGCACGTGTGCTCTAACAACTTTCTCCCACTGCAGTCCCAACTCAGACTAACAAAGGTGCAATACTAAGGCAGACTATCAAGACCACAGGTAAACAACACCTTTGATATAAAAAACAGCAATTTAGTGTCCACTTCTGGACACTTTCAAAGCCACAGGTTAGTTGGGCCACAAAAAATGAAGTGGGGACACGTGGCTAAAAAAGGAGACAGTGCCTGCCTGCAAAATCATCTTTTTTTTTTCAGACAGTCAGTGAAGCTGTACATTAACTAAGAATATAGGGAGGTATTTATTACACCGAACCAAAAACTAAGGAATCACTGCTGTGCCATCTCAACTAGCTACCTGCATTCCCAGAAATATTTCCACCTAAATGATGCTAAAACTTCCCTACATAGTTAAGGTGATCATTCTTCAAGCTCTTGACTGTTAAGCATGTAGGGTCTTGGTGGTTTATTTGCATTTTTATCTCTCCGAAATGTGGGTGTTGCTCTTTCCACACCCACTGCAACAAAACTTTCCATTACTCATTTCTGAACAGCTGTTAAGAAATAGTTGGTGCCGTATCACTTTTATTTGGTTTGAGGCTTTTTCCTTAGCCTGCAATTTCATTTATCAGTAAACATTTTTTTCAAACATTCAACAGAAGTTTGAAAAAAGGATGAGGTGAAGAAATAACTCTTTAAAAAAGCAACTAGTATTAGAAGACTATTTTCACTATAGTTAACCATACCTTGTTGATTGGTTAGACAGAAGTGTTTTATTTATTCTTAAAGAATATGAAGCACGAGTTAAACGGATAAGGTAAACAGCATATCTGTTGAACGAGGTGAATTAGATTTAATTTGTAGAAATTTTAGCATAATACAGCAAGATAAAATGAAATAATGAATTTTGTATATTAGCAAGAAAACACCTCTTCAATAACATTTGAAGCTTTTTATTAATAGAGATTTAAATACCAGAGAGCGAAGCTGACACTTCGTGAAATAGGTTGTCTACAAAACAGGTACTATTACCAAGCTGTCTTCTGCCTTTCCTTCCTCACATTAAACCCCCAAAATCTTTGCATAGCTTACTATGTACACAGAGAAGTGACATTAGAAAAAACACAAAGAAGTGAAAAACAAATAAGCAAGTTCAACACAGCCTCACTTAAAACTCTTGTGAACTAAGTGTCTCAGAGACAAGAAAGTAATGACAGATGCTGGCATGTTAACAAGGTGAATAAATACAAAATTAATACGAAGGCACAGGGAAAACACTGGACAACTAGAAAAGATTGGTTAGAGAGTTTAATGCATGGAAAACCAGAGAGTAACTGTAGTTCTTTAACTACTTGACCATTTATTTGGTAGCAGTACTATGCGAATAAATGCCTTATAGCACAATCCATGATGAGAGAGTTGGCAGGGCAATGTTCTCCTTGTATCAAGTGCTGTTTTTCCTGCAAGTACCATTACTAAACACTTGTGTTTGTTTGCTACAAACCAGTATCATAGATATTCTGCTGCCTTCAGAGAAAACACCAACAGCTTCATCTTACTAGCTGGAAATTAAGTCCCAAAAAGCAGTATTACAAATTCTGACTGTTAAAATTCTGGAGATAGAAGCAAATAATCTCTGTTAATATCCTTAGCATTGTTTACTACACTCACTACACTTGCCAGCAGGACAATCTTTAGATGACTTTTAAAACTGAACTCACACAAACAAAGTTCTCAGTCGACAAAATCCATAGCAGAACGGTGGGAGAGAAAGAAGGTTCTAATAAAATTAAGAAAACAAGGTATAAATTTTGTAAACTAAGCGTAGAATGATGGATGTGTCCTTGGCCTTATTATTTACAATTAAAAGCAGCCTCTGAAGTAACATGCTGCATATAAAAAAAAGTAAAAGACCATTTCACATGTTTACTAATGTTTCTGCTGCCAGTTTTATTTTTGGTTTTCAAGTTCCTAGCACTAATTTAACTCTTTTGAAAAGTAAAGAGCCACCCATGACCCTCTACAAGTGCTGCTGTCCCCAGGGTTGACCGTACTCATATTTGCAGACAACTGGAGCAACGAGGCTCCTCTTTAAAAACTCATCTGCTTGTCAGTCATAAAGCACAGTTTCCCAATTCTCTGAATTGCTTTTACATCAACTCATACAATTCCTACTTTAGGCTCATTACACATTATTCTATCATACAAGCTTTAGCCACAGCTCTTGACATGGCCAACGCCGCTACTTACAGAATAAAAGCCTTGTCTGCTCTTCTATACATCAAAATGTTTTGGACTTATGTCTCTAGCTGCCTGCATACTTACACTTCTGTCATGGAATCATCAAAGAACAATCATTTAAAATGCATGAAAATTAATTCTGAAAAGCAGATTAGCAACACGGCTTAACTGAAACACTGTTTAGGTATTAATGAGTTGGTTTTTTTAGGTATTAATGAGGTTTTTTGGTTTCTTTGGCTTTTAACAGCCAAGCTCTAAAGTCATCAATCATCATACGCAGAGAGGGCTTCAGTTGGAATGGATGAAGAAAACAAGTTAAGCATTACAAACACACACTCCTTTGCAGGTATTGCACACAGTATTAAGCAACAACAAGCATGTGACTGGTGTGGTTTACCTTGGCAAGTGACACTTATGGACTGATTTGACTTAAAGCCGTGTACTATAATGTTTTATAACCAATAATGACAAATTAAATTGGGTTTGGATGCTTCTCCGAACTCATGCACAAACAAGGGTTAAGCCACAAATATAAACCCTACTGCTGATAGTGCTTACCATTCTGAAAAAAAAGATTGAGTTACATTTTGACAGTTCTGTTCGGTGGAACATTTTCAAGAACTTTCAAGATTTGACATTACCTTTTGGAATCACTATGAAAAAAACAACAGGCTGAAAAATTGTATGTAGTATTCTCTGTGTTTTTTTAAAGCCTAAGTAATTTTAGGCTGCAAAGTCAGACTTAAAGTGTCAGGCAAAAACCGAAGGCACCAGACATGCTACTGCACACAAATCTGAACAGTAGGTATCGTTCTATCAGAGCAAGGCATTGGCAAAGCAATTCCAATTCTGAATGATTTTTAGTTCAAGTGTAGATAAATTTGTGGGTTTTGCAGATACATCCTATTGCCAAGCATAAGATAACTCAACTGCTTGTACAAAGCTGCATAGAGAATGGTTATCCATTGGCTGGCATTACTCATGCAGGAAGATCTCCTGTTTGCTCAACTACTGCCCTTGCAAGTTCTGAAAAATCACTCTCATTTTCAGTCCCTTTAACACTGGAAGTTCCCTGAGCAGTACTGAGCAGAGCTGAACAGGAAGCAGTGCAAGGAAAGCATGGCATCCTCTTACCTGGAAAAGATTTCAGTCCTCATGGTCAGAAACCCAGTTAGTTTTGCAGTGGAATGTAGGGAGTTGGGTTTTTACTGCTTAAGCAAGCAGCAAGGTGTCTGAAAAATTGGGTCTCCCAAACAAGAGTTCCAAAACTCCAGAAAGGCGGACGAGAAGTAATTAAGTTGACTGAATTTGGAGATTTAAGTTACTTTGCTCAAGTTAACTCTTAGGAAATCAGCTGCCAGAGGTATTGTTTCCTCAAAAGTTTCTTTATAGAAAAAGAATTAGCAAGGCAGCCTGGCTGAGACTCCCATTTTTCCACTGAAGAGAATTTCTAAACTATCTGCGCTAGCACAGGGCTAGTGAGTGCTAGCACCTTCTGGCACTGCACCTCTTGCAGGGGATGGAAGGACTACTTGAAAAAGCAAATTATTAGTTGTATTTAGTTGTTTTGAAAAAGAAGTAGCTAACAGATTAAACATCAAGACTGGTTATACAGTGCTTATTTCAATGATTTAACTATAAAAGCAAGAACTTAATCAAAGCATGCATTATGTCTTTTAAAAAGCTTTGGCCAAGGAGGTCCAGCCACACTGTGCCCACACCAGCTCTTCCCACATCCAACTAACTTGCTATGCAACCAGCTCACTAAGAGATGAAACTGCAAAAACTGCAAAAGGCCCTGTAAGCAAACCAAACATACATACTGAGATCTAAAAGGAGAAACCCAACACACCTGTGAAGAAAAAGTAAATATAATGTAAAGTGAACTAATCCCTATCTACAGATCCTAAGACAGGCAGGCTGGAAGTATCACACTCATACAATGTTATTTCCAGTCCCTGCTGACACAATAGAGCTGAAAATTATTACAAATAAATCAGGGAAATAACCCTCCCAATACTATCTCCTAATAGACTGAATGTGGAGGTAACACCAAACACAAGGGAACTGGCACAAACACAGCTTTTAAAAAGATCATGTGGATAACATGGCCATTTCTCCTACTAACTCCACACATACAAAACTTGTGAGTAATGCTCCACTGCTCTGCTCACTGCTAAGCAGTGACTAAGCTTCAGCTTCTGCAGCAGACATGGAAAATATAGGAAGCTTTTCTACAGGGAAATTGCTGAGGAGCAATACGAGTAAAAGGAAAACATATGTTCAAGAAAGAAAGCAGATATTCTCACTACTTCCCATATGAGGTGTTTTGGGAAGCAGAAAGGAGGCCAGCTCTATCACACAAAGGCACAGAGCTTCACGGGGGCAGCCAGCAGGTTTTTCAGACCTCACTTGCCATTCACAGAATATCTGTATCTGTTCTCTTTGCATTTCCAGTTCCCCATGGTGCATTATTTCATTTTGGTTTTATGGTGCCAGTTCACATGGATTGAGAAAAACAGTAATTTTTAGGTGCTACTACATTTTTTGAAGTTTAGAATATTCTTTAGATTTCTCTGTGGCAAGTACCTTGTCTGTATGCCTTACAAGGGGATGACATCTAAAAATCCTCCACAACAATCAGGCTGCTTCTGCATCCCTTTGAAACTTTCCTTCTGAAGCTAGTCAAGGAAATTCAGTAAAAATAAATCTTATCTTGAGGCAACACTAACACAATCAGATCACTCATCTGACCAAAAACAATGACTAAGGCATTTTATTTTCATTTGAACTGCTCATAAGGTTTCTCTCTTGTTACAATATTGAAATACCTGCGACTGCCACATGTAACTCTAGACTGACTCAACATGTCAAACACTGAAGGAGGACCAGAAGCTGTGTTTTTTGTAAATAGTGATGTAAAAGCTATCAATAACAAAATCACTTGTTTCAAAAGACCAAAAATGCAGATTTTTTCCAAGATTAGGCACCTATCTGAACCGCAGCAGAGGCTGCTCACACTCTTCAATAAAATGTTCAGTTCACCTCCAAGACACAAAAAAACCAAATGATGGCACGGGAGAAAAACTAGCAGCTAAGAAAAGACCAAATAATTCAAAAAGGCAGGCACCAGTGTTTCTGTCACTGAGTGCAAGCTTGTTTAGCAACATCACCACTGACACATCAATCGGTGTCACTACCTGTATAAATGCACGGTGCTGAACTACAGTGACCACTCAAGTTGAGCATAAAAACCCCAAAATGCTTCCCTGGAAGGCTGTCCTGGAATTGTCACTGCAAGGAGAAAGCACAGGTTATGATTTCTCAGCTATTTCTCCTGCAAGAAGCCTTTGCAGTATAGGATTTATCAGTGTGTCCTTGTTACAATAAGCTTCTTGACCTTTTAAATCTCTGATCACCCATTTCCCTACTACAGGAACTCCCTACGGTGGCCTCCTAAGATAGGGCAAGCTGGATTTTGGCCAGCAGGAGAAGGGAGACAAAGGAAGAACAAGGGCAACATCTTCCTGACCAGAAGCTAGATGCTGATGCCTTTTTGAGCCTGAGGATTACAAACAAAAATTTATCTTAGATCAAACTAGAACTTTCTCTGCACACGACACGACTTCTGTCTCATCAGGTATCTGTTATGGACAAAGGTTTCTTCTGGCAGATACTCCACTCTACAGGAAAACATCTGTAAATAACTGAGACAAGCCAACTGCCATCAGCTCTGACTGCAGGGAAGGAAACCCCAGCTGCCTGGTGCCAGAAGTCAAAATTCCAACTTTAAACTGTGCTCACACATAAAAAGGGTAGGTTTTTGATAACTGCTGAATAAACACAGGCCTGGCTGGCTCATGGTAAATCAACACAAGGAAATGACAAAACATTACGAGCGTGTCCTATTTTAGAAACTGTGATTGTCAAAATACATCAGGCTAGCTTTGATCTCTTTCCATAAACTTCACAGTAGCACATCATTAAATACCTATCATCAGTTGAGCTCCAAATTCTTAGTCAACAATCAGAGCATACATGTAACTGCAATAAACAAATTCAACGTCCATTGTCTTTTACTTTTAATAGTAGTGCTGCCACCAAAGTTTAAAGAACACAGAAGGATTGACCAAACCTGGTTTAAAGAGTTTACTATCTTTACATAACATTGGTTAAGAATATGCCATATTTGTTACTAACAACTTGAATACAAAGATGAGTAATGTTCAGCAGTACAACACGTACAAATTTTCAAGAGAGAAAGTGTTGTTACTGAAATAGTTTCCTCCATAAGGGTAAGTTTACCTGATTATTTTTTTCTTTACTATTACTGGAGATGATTATATAGAAATTCTAGCATTGTACAAGAAACGAATTACTCCCACTGCTATTACCACCACCATTCAGCAGGAAACTTAAAGCAAGCCTTAACCTCTCAAGCACACATGCAGGTAGCTGCATGCAAGGAACATGCAAACCCAACACCTTACCTCCACTTCCCACTTTAGGAAAGAAGTATAAGCTGGTAAAACAAACACCTTTCCCTTGACTTTCAGATGGGAACAGAGAAACAAGTGTGTAACACCTGCCAAAAAGCCTACCTGTAATCTAATAATCCTAATGATCTCTGAACAGCTACAAAGTCAAATTCAGAAGGGTGAAAAATAATTTCCCACTGCAAAATAACTCAATACACGTGAAGAGGAAACAATTACATCTCCGTATTTTGTACTTGACCAGGTTTCTCCTTACATACTAAAGCATTCTTTATTCCCCAGGGACTGACCCCATAGGCAACAGCACCTGTTAAGTACAAACACATTTTCCCACTTTGCAGTCAGGTGCCTTCTATTGATCGGCTGGCCAGGACTCATCCCAAAGAGTTATGCAAATTCCATCTTCTGCCACCAGTCTGGTCACCAAGAATTTCTACCGTCAAAGTAAGGCATGACTTTTTCAAGAATTACTTCCCATTGACAATTCTTTGAAATGGAACAGAAAGGAGTAGGCAAAAAGAAAACCAGAAAGTGTCCTTCTCTAACAAAACCAATCCAGAACTACAGTATAATATTCTCTCATTGTACACCGTTCTTACTGAAGTACTCTGTCTGACATATGAAGTGACAACCATATTCCAGCTGCAACTGTCAGCATCAGATGTTTTTTAAGAACACACAAAACCTCACAGATCTGAACAAGCGCTCAAGTGCATTGATAAAAATACTTATGTAGCCATTTAGTTACTTACATTGTTGTTGCGTGTTTCTACTGCTGGGAATTTCCTGACTATGAATTTGACAGCAGATTCCAGGTTTTTGTCAATAAGATAGGATGGTTTGGCTTTGGGGTCCCCGCATGCCTATAAAGAAATACAACAAAAATGAAGTAAAATCACAATCATCCATCTAAAGCTAAGTGAGAGTTGCAAATCTGAAGACAAACTAGGAAGATTCTTTTGTTTGTTTGTTTTTAGTGAGCAGGTGATAAAATGATAGGCAAAGTGCAGGGACTGTCACAGCTGAAATATGCAATGGAAAACAGTACAGAGATGCTCTTCTACTGAAAAAGATGCATGAAAGTATCAAAGCAGTTAGTGCAGAACAGCAGTGAGGGAAAAAACTCAATCCTAAAAGAAGGAGAAAAAAAATTTTTCCTTTTAATGCTATTCCTGGTTTGAGGTAGTGTTGTATTCATCTGGAGTTAATACACTGTTAGAAAACTCAATCATATCATCAGTGCAGAGCACAGTCAATGATTAAACTACACTTTGTGAAACAAAACTAAAAGCCCCACCAATCTGCATTTAATTTTCCTTTAAACTGTTAATTGCAAGACAAATTTTCCATCCCACAATAAAACCACCAATACTTGCCTAAAGTCTCATATTTCCTGAGAGTTTTGCTCATTTTCTTTACTCCTACAGTAGCATAGGCTGTGCTTTAAAAGCAGCAAGCAAGATATTTTATTAATTCAGTCTCTTTAGTAACTTACAGAGGTATCAGAACAGTTTCTGTGGACAAAACGACTGAGAAGCATCTACTTTTGCCAGCTACAGTGCATGCTGTCAGACACATTGCTCAACTACTCTGACTAGCGAGCCATGCTACACCCTTGAGTTTGGAGCAACACACTAAAAGCAGAATTACTTACATGACAAAATTTGTGCTCAAATGGCATTTTCTCTCAAATATTCATTTACTTTTATAGTTCTCACAGGGATTTGCAAAGGAGTTTCGTGTCTCATGCAAAATTATATTACATGCTAGGCGTTCCTACGCAACACAGTGAACTCAAATGACAGCTCGTTTTAGAACTTTTCCACACTGATTTCTATGACCAAGTTGCAGACTGTAGAGACAGAAGTCATGGAGTATGAGACCGATTCTGAAAGCGGGCAAGCGGGCAAAGGGAAGGTGAAAAGCTTTGCAAACCTTCCAAACTTGTCCTTGCTGGGAAAGCAGTGTAATAAAAAGAGAGAAAAATTACATATAAACAAATCACTCTTAAACTCCAAAATATGTTACATTTAAGAAGCTAACACACTATTACCTATATCCACGAGAACATTACCACCACCGGTTACTCTAGGCAGCATACTTTCTACTGGATGGTGGTTATTCTAATACTCACAAGCAACTTTTTACATGTACTTTTTAGCAATTTACTACTGTGCAAAGTTCTGCTTATATGCTGAAACACAGAACTTCAAATAGTACTTCCAAACTAAGTTCCAGTAGGGAAAGAAAAAAAAGCAGTTAAGAAACATCACATGCAACTACAGAGGGAAAAAGGAGAGAAACTCAGTGAAGTTTTACATACCTGAAAAAGAAACGGTAGCCAAGAAAAAAAAAAAAAGAATAATTATTGTAAGTTTCTAAAACCTACCAGCAGCACATGACCATCACGATGTATGCTAACATACTACTCCAATACCAAACTCCCACATTCACTAATTTCCCCAGAAAAATACTCAATTTAATTACAATGTCACTTCTATAATACTCCAAGAGGAATCTGTAATTCAAATAAATTCAGCAACATCCATATTACCAATTAGATATTAAATAGCTGCTTCAACATTCTTACTGCAGCAAACAACACATGCCACAGAAGATCTATTCCATACACACTCTCAAGTCTTGACACAATTTCAAAAATACAAATTAAACTGTAAATAGGCATCAACAACGTAAACAAGGCACGTGTCACAGTTACAAAGTCTTAATCAACTAGATGCCACATCTTTCCCATAATCTGTGTCAGATTATTGCCATTTTTTGTCCTTGCCACACATGATATAACTAAAGGAAACATCACAAACCAAGGAAACAGCTCAATGGACAACACATATTTGAGGCCTGTTAAAACCAACATGGTTGCCCTTACACAGGAGATGAGAGATCTGCCATCATGGACTTCCTAATGTTAGCAGCCTGAATTGAAACTTCACTTCCACACACACTCCTTATTTTTCCTAGCAACAGAGGATTTTCCTCATATAAATCACCTCTCCCACATGTTTACCAAAAATTATCTTCTGTCCAGGCCCTTACACACAGGTCACTCACACAGAAAAAATATGTCTGAAAAAACTCAGGTGCACATCCATCCTGGTGTGCCTTCAGGAACTCAGTTGCCAGAGATGATAAACATAATCCTAAGTCTAACTACCAATCCCTTTGATATTTCTGAACACGCAACAGAGCTTTGCTCCTTTCCACTGATTGTCTGCTGAAATCCAACCTTAAGCAACTCCAATTCTTCCCCCTCATAAACTACACAAGATTGATCCATAGATAGCAAAGAAAACTGCTGCAAGATATACATGGTTAAAGGTATCTGTCATATGCTTCAAAATTTCAGCTACCTACATGGACCGAATAGAGAGGACAACAGACACCACTGAACAAGTGAGTCGATGCCTCTTCCTTCCCCCTTCCACACTTCACAACAGCTCAGCTCCTTTCTAAGTGCAGGTATTATTTCGTTACTAGCTCTTATTGCATCAACAGTTTTCATCCATATTGTTACCTGCATTCTGCATCACAAGTAAAACAGTCTGCATAAGCTAAACCTCTCATAAGACAGCAAACAGAGCTACAAAGCTCAAGCTCACTCTACTTTATTCTAGAAAGCATAAAATCATGAAAATACAAACCCCAAGTGTCACAGTGTGATAAGGTACATAATCACAATTATGCACTGCAGAAAGAACAAAGACATTGAGGGCAATGGTCTTAGAATATAGAGGAGAAAGGCAGTTTTTGCTGTTAATCATTATATTAGTCAACACAAAATCCCTTGTCAGAAATGTAGTAGGCAGAAACATCATAGTACAACATTCAAAAATCGCTTTGCCATATACAACTCTCCTGCATTCAAACAGAACTTTGAACATTAACCAAATGCAGTAGCCCTTTCTCATTCAGCCTAAAGTACAACTTATTCCCCCTACTTAGACTGCAACAACCTCTTTTTCATTTCTTACCTTTAAAACATAAAACAGAACGGCTACATTTTTCACCCATGAAAAAAGAAACTCAGGGATTAAAAATGTTCTTAGTAGTGCAGCATTAATGGCATACAGCTCTGAAGCTACGGGATTCCAGCTGCTTCAGCCCCACAGTACTATGCTGAAAGAATCTCCCAGCAGTCATCTCTAAATTCCTTTGTACAGTCCTAAACAGCTGTCAAGCAGTTACCCTGAAAAAGATGATGCAAAGCTACCATGAGAGACTTATGTAAGTAATTAAAACAATAAAAAGGATTCTGACACTGGGTTTCTATCAAGTGACCCAGCATTTCCTTTCACAGCACTTCAGAATGGTACCCTGCTATGGTAAGCTCTCAACTAAGAGAACATGTTTTGCTGATCTGATTGTGTGCATCCAACTCTAACAAGAACAACGGGATTTGTTATTCCAAATACATCTTTGCTATCGTACACACAGGCCATCACACTTCAGGTAAGACAGATCAGACCACGTGTACTATGTAGAGATCCTTCACTATGCTGTACATTTTGAATGTAATTAAATTGTTTCCTACCCACCCTAATATCCTGGATAACTATATTATTACCAAACAAAATTCAGACTCAGTTCTTCACTTCATGCCAATAGGTTCTTCCATAGTATTTCCACTTGGAAAACGAAGAACACTACAGAGCTTCACTTTCTAGGCTGTACTTATTCAGAAGCAGTCAAGAAGAAAATATCCAACAACAAAAACCTGAAGGTCTGCATTTCAGATAAGCAGCCTCTAAAGAGCACAGAACCCAAACTGCCTTTGGCCCAGAGTACAACAACGTGAAGAGATACAGCAGAGACCTTTTATTCCAGTACTGCAAAAATCAAAGCCTAACATTTTACTTCCTACTTGAGGACAGAGAATGGTGGATAAGAACAAAAAAACATCCACCAACAAAATTACTACATTTATGCAGCTGATGTGACATGAACAAACGAAGTCTGTGTTCAGACACAACTAGTTGTTCAAAAACTAGAGCACGACACAGTTTACAGAGTGCAAACTCTCATTCGGAACACCTAAACCTCACTCCTTTTACATAAACCTGCCACATGTACTTAAGTAAGAACCCTGGGAAGTTACATTGCGTAGGATGATTAAAAAAGCCTAAATATGTTACTGTACTATGAAAATACCTTTTATAATATTTTTTGTTGCTAAACACAACCTATTGCAAATTATTAGCAGGGTTGATTCCCAAGAAAGGAGGAACAGAGTGATTTCAATCAGTAATTTCCTATTTTCATCCCCAAACCTCCTACATCAGCAGATGATCATAAAACAAGTCATATTTTGCAGCAATTTCACAATTTTTTATTACTTCAAGAGATCTTGACTTACAGTTACTGCAGACTCGAGATAAAACACTGCTGAGCACATTTCCACTAAACTGTGACAACATAAACTGAAAGAATCTTGGTCAACAAATCACCTCACCTTCAAGTCTCATTGACAAAGGAATCCGCACTAAAAGAACTCGAATTTAACCAGCAAATTGATGAAATAGCAACATCAGCACAAAACATACAGTCCCCTCAGTAACTTTCATTTGTAAATTGAAATACACTAAGATTTCACATATTTTAAAAAAGGGACATACACAGTTTAATACAGCACATAACCTAGACACAGAGGAAAGGCATGCACAGTACGTGGCTCTTCCTCCCTTGCAACAGCTGCTGGCTTTAAAGACTTCACCCTAAAATGCATCCTTAAGTTTCAATGCCTGCTTTGTGGCTATGTGTCCTATAAATTATAGTAAATAATACAAGGCAAAGAAACATTCAGAGACCAATTCATCACTAGCTCCCCATTTCTGCAAGATCAAACACATGAGCTATTTTTGCTTTCTGTCATGTATTTAAAATAATTAGATGACCAACTGACAACCTCTAATTCTGAGAAAGCAAAACTCCTGACAAGAGTGGTGAATCATCAGTGAAGAGCTGCTTTGAATGGTGAATACACAAGGAAACAGTTCACACTGTACTTGCCTTAACATCTCTGATGAAGCATACCACAACTGCTTTGCTGCATTTTAGGTTTTGTGGATGCTTAAGTTGATGATTAACCAGGCTGGTACCAGGTAAGTTTTGTAAATTAAGCCTTGTCCCTCTTAACAGCCATGCAAGCAAATGCAAGAATTGCTCACACACGGACTAATTTTAGTACAGTTTAATGCTTCTGACAGCTAAAACTTACCTGTCCTACACCAGTATCTCTCAGGTGATCTTACACCACTAAGTAAATTACATCACTGATGTTTGCAGTTACATGCATGATACTCATACAAAAGGTAAACGTGTATTTTCATATATAAGCAGTGTTAATAGATTCAACCCGAAGTGTAGTGCTTCTGTGATCCAACCAGAATGGGGAATCAGAGGAAAGTGTCGAGTTAATTAATTTTGGACAGTCTCTACAGGAATTGCACATATTAAAAATATGGTACAAAATTATAATAAATGTAACAACTATTTCACTTTCCATACACAAAGGTTGCTAAGTTTGGCAGATGTGTCGCTTTTGTATCAATTCAAAATTAAAGGTGATAAGTCAGTCCCAAGTTTCCTAGAGCCAAGCAAGACATCTTCCTTCTGCATTATTCATTATTCTGTATGTCTTGAATCCCAAAACACATATTTTACTTTATATTCTTGTGTACCTCTACTCAGAGGTTCAACCAATTAAAATGCAAATTCTTGTGAAAACTGAAGAACGGACCTCAAGAAATTACTTACTCTGCTCTGCTGTTCCAAACCAGGACCAACTGTACCTATGCTGCTTCTGGGAGATGTCAGCCAATTCTTTACTTACAGGTCTCTAATGAGCTACCTTCAAAAACACTCTCAGCCTTTTCCAGTACTTCATCTTTTTCACTAGAAAGTTCCAAGATATAAACTGAACTTCTCTTGCTACAATGTAGTACATCACATCTTGTTCTCTGTGGCAAGACTGAATTGCACAAACTATTCCCCTTCTCTCTACAACACTCCTTAACACTTAAAACATTGAATCACATAATACTTGACAATTTTTTTTGTCCTGCTTTCTTAATGGTTCACATTTGTGGCACCATTAGTTGGTTTAAGTATTCTGCTCTGAGCTTTCACCGTTTTGTCCACATCCTTCTTGAAAAGTATGTAAAATCTAATATATTTTGAGTGAGTCTCGATGCGTGCTATGTAGGACAAAAGGATTACTTTGTGTTCAGACTGTCCTGCACACACATTTATAAAACCTCATGATATAGCTACATTTTTGTAGCAAAACTTAGTTAGTTTCAGTTTACCCTGACATATCCCTAACCTTTCCTGGCTATTTTCTGCAGACTTGCTATCTCATAACTTTTCATTTTGTATTTTAAATTTCACTAAGCACAAAAGAGCTTACAATCATACTTGCTCAACCCCCTTCAAGTTAGCCCATACCTACAATTCGTTAAGCTGAAATTGAATTCCAGTTAGGTTACTTGTTAGTTCTGTAGCTTCTCCATTACTTCCGTAGCTTCTCCCAGTTTCCTACATACACATATATTAAGCACACTGGCCATCACCTAGGTTGTTACTACAAAGACTGACTGGAACTAGATGTAAGACACATCCAACAAGACTCTCCTGAGCCCCCATCCTTCATTAAGATCTTCGTAACCATTCCCTAATATGGTTATCCATCTGCATTCATCATTACAACTTCATCCAGACTGTATTTCCTTAGATTGTTAGTTACAACAATCAGATGAGGTCATGTCAACGGTCTTGCTAAGGGCAACGTGTAAAACTTCTACTACATTGTCCACACTAGAGTGACCTGTCACATTGCTGACAAAAGACATAGCCTTGCTTTGACACTATCTGCACCACGATGAATTCATGCTGTCCTCTTGTGTTGGTAGCACCTGTTGCAGAAAGCACTTGCTTCTGTAAGCAAATATGGGGCAGGTGACATGCAAATTTAAGAAAAAAAAAAAACAGATTACACAGCCAGAAAAACCTTCCTTAAATGCCATTTATAAAGTAATCTCTGAACACAAGAAATCAAGGCAGTGGGAATGCCCTGTCTACTCCTGAATCAAAAATGGGAAGTTTTAGGACTTTTTAGCTGTACATTCTCTGCATGCCATCTTAAACTCTACCAACTAACACTGGATTTGTTTTTGAATCAACACACAGCAGGGCAAATCAACAGTAACTGGGGGTCAGAGGGAACACAAAAAACAGCACAAGATAATTCTGGGCATCTACGCTTTACATAAAGGGTAAATCCACCTGGCTTTCTGTATACTTTAGAAGATACCATGGGATATTTTTATATTGCATTAGAAAGTCTTATTGTTTCTTTATGAAATTAGTTGCTTTTTTGCGTTAAAAAAAATAGCGTGACATGGTATCACCAGCTTGTTTGCTTCCCATGCAAAGGCATCTTTTAATTTTTTTTATTAGTAGTGCTGACTCCGAGTTTGTTTAGGGCTTTCTCCTCCTGTTATCAGCAGAACATGATTTTAAGCCATTCCTCCAAGATCACAGACAGAAACAGACAAACTTATACTGTCATCTTAAGCCTATGAAGAACTGCTAACATCTATCAAGCTGTACTACACCACCTTAAGTCACTTCCTGATGACATGAAAACATGATCTGTTCTTTCCAATACAAACCTTACAATTCAAAACTGGATTGTATGTGAGCTTTTCCTCTCAGCTCAAAGCTCTGCACTGAGCAAATAGCTCAGTGTCAAAAGAGTGATCTAATCCTACACCCTTCCAAACTTCAGAGCTCTGCAGACTGAAAACTTCTCCATGCTCTGACAGTCACCTAAAATCTCTCCTACTTTTTCCTGAAGAACTGCTCTAGTGCCTCAGCAAAACAGTATGCTTTCTTGAGTGGTTCTATTAATCAAACAATCGACTAGCTTTTACAGATGTCCCCTCCAATGTTTAGACCTTGTAAAGTCCTCTCCAGTACAGTTTTGAAGTTGTTTTAATCTTGTTCTTCACCCCAGTCTCTCGAGCAGCATAAAAGGCTAGTGAAGTAAGATCTGACCTCTATTCAGCCTTGGCTGATCTGGTCAACTTGTCATCATTTTACCAGAGAGACCTGAAGCAGCCATCTTTCCCTCATACCATATGCCTTCTCTTGCTTTCTTGAGGAAAGAAAATAAATAGCATCCTTGATACAAGGAAAAATCCAGTATTTTCACTAAAGCATCTTTAAAGAACTACGTCGAAATTCATCACCTGCTCAATGATTTTAAATCTGCCTTCATTCTAAGCTATGTAGTGCTCACAATATGATTGGGACCACATTTTTATTTCTGAACAGTAAAAAATTAAGTCACCTAAATGCCCTGGAAATATTTATTCTATTCCTTATCTATGACTTCAGTTTCGTTATGCAGTTCATATCTAAGAATTCGTTTAAGATAGTAGTTTTTCAGATGCTATGTAATCAGAGCTGTGAAATTCAAAAGAATTGATGACATAAAGAAAAAATCTGCCCACAGACATAAAACCTGTACCACAAGGAACAGCATAACATGGCTAGCAAAGCAATTAAAGCTAAATAACACTCATCACATCTGAATGACATATACTGTAAACAATTCAAATCACTAACTTTTATCCCTAGCAGTTCTGTTGATAGTAGCACTGCTTTGACATTCATCAAAATTACACTCTTGATTTGCTCTGGCTAAATCTTTACTTGGGTTATTTTAAGATGAAATCTGACTGTAAATACTTCCCAGTATCCAAGGGCTTTATAAACAAACAAAAGACAAGCCTGCAGAAAATAACATTATTTCTCTGTCACCACTCCTGAACAATACACGTCTTTGACAGTACTGGCAGCATCACACAAAGCTTACCAACACAGACACCACCTGCTCAGAAAGGTAACCACAAAAATCAAACCTTGACCTGAGCCAGGATGGCTTACTGATTTAGAGAGATTTAGTTGTAGGCAACTAATGACAAGAGAGTTACACAGAAGACAATATAGCCTGGGTATTGAGGAAAAATTCTTAATAAGAAGAAAGAACTAGGAGAGAAATCACTATGGTAAGATTTTAAAGTCCAGGACTAATACTGCTCCCAGTACAAAAGACAGCAGAGAGCAGCAAGCAAAGGGTCATCCTCCAAAAGAACAGCAGTAACAAAAAAAACGCCTCCATACAAATCTGTTACTAGTTTTGCCTCATTATCTGTGACTACTGTAGTAACCTCACTTTTCTGTATTTTCCATGTCACTCCCAGGGGCAAAACCCGCCACATTCAGATACTCTTCCTTAAAAACAAGAAACTTTGAACTATTTCAAAAGGCAACATCAGCACAGGTGGTTAGTAAACATTAACCTATAAACAATTAACAGCTACAAGCACCATGACATAAAACCTGAAATTTTATAGAAAATGAAGTAGAAATATAAAAGAGCCACAAATAGGATTAAGGCAGTGGAACATCTCCCTGATGAGGCAAGGCTGAGGGAGCTGGGTCTCTTGAGCTTGCAGGAGACTGAGGGGCGACCTCACGTTTATAAATACGTTAAGGGCGAGGAGGATGGAGCCAGGCTTTTTTCAGTGATGTCCAGTGATAGGACAAGGGGCAATGGGTGCAAACTGGAACACAGGAGGTTCCACATAAACATCAGAAAAAACTTATTTGCTGTGAGACTGACAGAGCCCTGGGACAGGCTGCCCAGAGAGGCTGTGGAGTCTCCTTTGCTGGAGACATTCAAAACCCCCCTGGACATGTTCCTGTGTCATGTTCTCTAGGTGATCCTGCTCTGGCAAGGTGGTTGGACTAGATGATCTTCAGAGGTCACTTCCAACCACTAAGATTCTGTGATGCTTTCTGTGACATATAAATAAATATAAATAGCAGGTTTTTAAATGCTTTTGACAACTTCTCTGGGAAGTAAAATTTTCCTGCTTTACTTTTAACAGTCAAGAAAATGCTTAGTCTTTTAAAATCTCTGCTCCCTAGACAGCATCCCAAATAGTCTGTAAGGAGGCAGCTACAAATACTTCACCTCTCACTTCCTCTTATTAAGGGCAGTCTTAACCATTTCCGTTAACCGCAATACCACATATTGTGTGGTTATCTCTAGTAACTTCTGTTTTGAGATCATCTTCAATGGAGGAAGCTGTGAAAACCTTAAACAGCAGTTTTAAAACTGACTGATTTCAGAGAAGGAAGAAAAGGGAAAAAAACAAAAAGAAAGTGTTCCAAGCAGCCAGCTATGCCTGAACAGAGACTCATAATAAAAATCAGTAACCAATCCTGAGCCTTCTGGGGCTCACTGTCAGAGCTAGCTAGTTACCACTGTCAAGCAGTACTCGCTGCAGCTTAAGAAAACAGTTATTTGAATCACAAATCACAGTATGAAGACCTAGAGTTACGTCTGGGACATCTCCAGACTTGCAAAACAATACAACACACGCTGATCAAGCCACCTGGTCATACCTCCTCCCTCCCTGTGTGCAAAACCCACGTAATTCTGGACTCTGTTCATGGCATTGGGAGGAAGAGCTGGAGTCACCCCTAGTGTTGATGATGCTCCCCCATTGAGAACCTATCCATTTGCATCACTTCACTACCCTGAGTAACAGCAGAAGCTACCACCATATGGGCAAATGTGCTCAGGACTCTGCCATCCAAGCATGCCAGAAAAAACGTGTTTGTAGGTGCTGGACTGCTTCACAGGAGTAAGTGTCCCCACAGCAGAACCCTGGTGATGAACACAGAGCCTGCACTCCCCATAGCCATGGCACAGCTCCATGTCAAGACAAGATGTACTTTTTCCTGTCTTGTTTCCTGCCTTGCCTTGCTTGTTTCTTGCCTCCACCCAAGGCACAGCTGTTCTTAGGCAAAATTCCCCCCAGCCTGTTTCTCACCTGGTTTCTCTCAGAGCTTAACAAGCCCACATACAAATGGCCTCCTCACAAATAGGGAATTTCTGTTGCCCATTTAAAGCATGGTTATCTTATTACAAGTATTAAGTTGAAGCAAATTTCCAACATACAACACTGCAAATTAAAAGGAACCTCACTTCTATTTCAGAAAGATAGCAATTTGCAACTATTTAGTTAGAAGGCTTTACTTGTGCCAGTGAAGACTGCAGAAACACTTAAGTGCACACCAGCTACTGGCATTGCCCTGGATAAAAGCTGACTTTGGAATACTGCGGCCTGCTGTTTTTTTGCCTGGAAACACCACCTGAAGCAAAATCAACATTGCACTTGGTATAGCCAAGTAGCTCTAAGTACTTCTAGAGTGGGGCAACTCCCATATGAGCAAAACAACCTGACAAAACACCTCCCTGAGCTCAGGCCCTTAAAGCAGGATCACTCCTGCAAGGGACTTGGGTTCAGGAGTCAGAGTGATCAAACGGGCACCTACAACTCTCCAACTCCCCCTGCCATAGTCACAGCACAGGCCAGCTGAACCCAGCACACAGAATGGCAACAAGACCCCTGGCACGCTAAACCTGCCGAGGTGTGCTCGTTCCTTGAGCACAGTAAGTTGCACTTGCTTTGAAGTAAGAAAAACCTCTCAGGAATGGCTGCGTTTGAGGCAAAGCTGCAAGATCCTAACCAACACTCATTACTGCAAGTGGACTGGGCAGCCAGACACATTCAGACGATGTAAGTAAGGCACGTGAGGAAAACGAAGCAGGTACGGATACACGAAGCACCCGGAGCAGGGAATGGCCAGGAACCACTTTCTTCCGTGCAGGAAAGCACAAGGATTTACTCCAGAAGATAAATTACCCGAGCTGGGAGGCGCAACCCATCCTCCGCGTCCACACCGAGCCCTGCAGCTTCCCGCACCGCCGAACCCCCCCCCCGGTGCGAACCCCGATGCGTTTCACTGCGGGAGGGCGGGGACCAGCCGGAGCCCCCCCCCGGCACCTTCCCACATCTGCTCCCTCTCACGCCGGGAGCTGCTAAGCAACCGGCGCGCCTCGAACTTATGGAAATAAAACTTACTAATTTTACCGGCAGCCGTTCCCTTCCGCCCCGCCGGGCTCCGCAGCCGGCGCGGGCCCCTCCCGGCTCCGTGACTCACGCTCGGCGGGGCGGGAGCGGCTCCGGGCCTAGGCCCCGCGGCGGGGGCGCCGGGCCTGCGGGCGCCGCGCAGCCCCCTCCCGCCCTCCCTGCCGCCCGGGAGCCCGGCGGGGGCCGCCCCGGGAAGCCCCAGCCCCGCCCGGTAGAGGCGGCTCGGCGACAGGCCCGGCCGGAGAGCCCGGCCACGGCCGCGGGGCTCCCGCCGCCTCCCCGCGCTGCCCCGCGGCTCTAGGCCTCGGCCCGGCCGGGGGAGCGGAACACCGGGCGGGGGGGAGCGGCCGAGGCCCGTTCGGGCCGAAGCGGCGATGGCAGCGGAACGGTTCCCCCCCCTCCCTCCTTCCTTCCCTCCCACCCCGGCTCCCGGCCCGGGGCCCCCGCACCTTCTTGATGTTGTAGAGCCGGGTGAGCATGCCGACGCCCCGGTCGTTCAGGATGGTGAGCTTCTCCGCCAGCTTCTGCTGGCTGGGCTGCAGCACGGACCGCGACATCCTGGCCCCCCGCAGCCCCGGCCCGGCTCCCGCAGCCCCGCCCGGCGCGGCCGCCGCTCCCGGTGCTGCCGCCGCCCCCCCCCCGGCCTCGCGAGCTGCTGCCTCCGCGGGGCGGGGCGCGGCGCCCGGGTCACGTGGCGCGGCTCCCGGGCGCCCCCTGCGGGCGGGACGGGGCAAGCGCAGCGCCCCGCTCGGCGGGAGCCCCGCGGGGCCCGGGGCTGCGCGGGGTGCGGGAGCCGGTGCGGGGTCCGGCCCCGCCCGCTCCCGGCAGCCTCGCCGTGCGCCTCATGTCGGGTGGAGGGCCTTTCTCGGCTGGTTTCTTCCTGTTGCTGTCGCTGCCGGCAGAGCCGTTGGGGTAGAACCCCACGGTGTGCTTCACAGCCACGGAGGAGATGGGAGTTTCTCCACGGTCTGTGACAAAACTCCGTTTTAAATGGTCGCTATTTGCTTTATTATTATTGTTGTTGTTATTCTTCTTCTTCTTTTTCTTCTTCTTCTTCTTCTTTCCTCGGCTGAGAGCAGGCAGGGAAGCTCAGCAAAGCGCTGCTCGGTGTGCAGGGACACAAGCCTGGAGGCTGGTGACCCCCGTTCCCACCACATTCCCCATTCCCAGCTGAGATGGGATCGAGCAGCAGGAAGATCCCAGGAAGGTCCCAGAGACCTGCAGGGCAGGGGGCAAGAGATGCAGCACCCCCCCATCCCATCCCATCCCAGGGCAGGCTCTGGCCATTCCCTCAGCTGCTGCTCCAGGGAAAAGATCATTTCCCCAATCAGATGAGTCACATCCCTTTTTATTATTTTTTTTTTTAATTTTATTTTTTCTCTTGAAGCCACAGAAATGAAAAGCTCATCTTTTTAAGGAAAAGTGAGATTTCCACGTCTGAAATGTCAACAGGAAGGTTCCAGGAGAGCTGCAGGCTGTTCCTGAGGCGGCCGCAGGGCAGGCCTGCCGGGATGTGGGAATCCCCAGCCCGACTAGTGGGAAGCAGGTTTGAGAATTAACCTTCTTTTTTTTTTAACAATGGCACCACCATCTGTGCCTTTATGGCCTATTAATACTTCTATTTAATTTCCAGTTGGCATTTCTGCATTAGAAATCCGTATCGGATGATCTCAGCCTTTGAGGGGTTTAAAGCTTTTACATCTTCCACAGCACAGGAAGGAACGTGAGAGGCCTAAAAGTAATTAAATTGTTACTGACCTCCTTCTTCACTTTAGTACTCACAAGTTAATTTATGATTCAGAATGGAACCAGGAAGCAAGAACTTCGAGTTCCCATCTGAAGTGTGCTGTTGACTCATTCTTTGGCCTTTATCAGATGATTTTGTGCCTCAGCTTTGTGTCCAAGAGTCAGGAATCCCTAGCAACCATGTTGTAATGATTAATTAGGTTAGACCTGAGACCTTTTGCTACTGGAGCCCACCGAAAACATCAGAAACATTCAAATTGGTATTTAAATTCATAAAGCATAAAATGCCATGTATTTAATGAATAATATCTAGAGTAATCTTTTACATTAACCATCTTCTAATATTAATGTTTTTAAAAGACCAAATACGATATTTCTAGGTACAAGATGTTTCCCGTGTAGTTGCACAGCAAAATAAAAACAGATGCTATTGCTAAGAACAATTTTTTTGTTTCTCACCTACAGCAAAAACAGCAGCAGCCAATTTTTAATTCCATACTCCAGTATTTTTCAGCCATATTGAGTCTCCTGGAAGTTTCAAACATTAACAATCACAAAATTTGTAATTTATATACAGCCAAGCAAGAAAAATGGTATCGATATCCTGACAGTTCATTGAGGGGTTTTGTGTGTCATGCTGAATCATCTAACATCCCAATATTTCTAAGTAGGAAAACGATGGATTACAGAGGAGACACATTCACTCGGTTTTGATAAAGTTTGTGCTCTTAGAGCTCACTGGAGATCTTTCAAGCTCTCTGTAACTACAGATGTAGTTTTCAGTGTGAAAGCAGTCACAGCCACTCTCCAGACTGCACAGATCACAGGTTGAGGCACAGAAGGGAAAAACGAGTGCCTGTCTCCTTTGTAGTAACGGCAGAGCATCCTGTTTGCAAACTCCCACACAATTCCTCAGGCTGTTTACACGATCCTATCACACAGGCCACCTCTGGTTGCTTTTATTTTTTTAGGGTTTTTTTAATGCAAATGGTCCTGAGTTAGCTGGGTCTATTGAAAACATACTGAATATCCAAATACAGAAAGGATCAATATCAGTAAACAAGAAATACTGATACAAACATTTTTACTACCATGCAGCCATACAGACCTAATTCTAAATAGATTATCTGAATGCTCACTGCAACATGGTTAGTCACAGACTGTTAACAATGTTCTTCTGTCATGCAAGCAGATACATTATAATGAAAAATAATCTCCTCTCTAAGTATAGCCTAACAAAGTAGACCAGATGTTCTCTAGTACAGAGTGTCCCTTACCAAAAAATGAGGGTTTTTTAGCAAAGGTATCAGCAAGGTGCCAAGACCTGGTTGGGAAAAGGAGGTGTACCATATCTCAACTCAGAGAAGGAGTCAAGAGTTCAAAATTCAGTGACAGAAGATGTTACTGCCCACGCAGACACAAGATGCTGCTGATCACATAATTGGCAGCATCTTGCTAATCTGAGTGTCAGGACTGGTGTCGAGTTTGGAACGATAAAGCATGCCTTTTTTTCCTCTGGCTTTTCAATGCTTCCTGCTTATTAGAAGGAGAAAATATGCACATCTAGAGAAGAAATTGTATAGATGGACTTAGGCTCCATAGGAAGTAAAACCAAAAAAACAACCTGAAAACCTTTGCTAACTGCGAACGGAAAATGTAGATGTCATCAAGATGCAACTTGGTTAATGTGAACACGTCTTTATGCAGAGTCAAGAGTTCTGTCATTACTTTCAATGGTGGCAGGGTAAAGCCCATGTCATCACACTACTTTTGCTGCCATTTTAGGTAAAGACTGCAGGAATAACATACAGGTTTTGAGCAGGAAGATTTGTTGCGTATTTCGATGATAAAAATGTCTGCACTGTCCAATCTGGGCTCGCCAGTCTAGCAGCAAACCTAACAATAAAGTGGAAATACAAGCTTTGTCAGTAACAGCATGGCTCTTACAGGTGTGGCAACATGAAATGAAGGGAAGAGTAAGGCTAACAATTATTTTTAAAACACACACCTACTATTTACTCAATGATTTATAAATTATTAACATTTAAACAGCTTTCTATATTTATTCCAAAAGAACAAGTTTAGGGCAAGTTTCAAACAGCACTTTAGGTTTTGCTTGAGCTCAGCTCTGGTCCTTTGAAAGTCAGTTTTCAGTGCATGTTTTAATTGTGCTACTGACTTTCAGGGCTTTCAGACAGTAATGAAAATGTTGTTTAAGAAGCTTTGACAGAATAATCACCAAGTAGCTCCATTTGTACCAACTCCACCTGGAGTTCAGTGAAGCACATCAACAGGATGTATACTTTTCTAGCACTGCTACTTTGAAACGTGTAGTGGACGTTTCATTACTGCAGAGTAGACTGTATTGTCAACTAGGTCTTTGCTACACTTCTTGCTTACATCTCTGTAGAAGTATTTATTTATATTTCCTTTCCTGCCTGCCTTTTTTTCCTTGGTTTCATTTCTTCTGATCTGGGGACTATTCAAAACTTCATGACCAGGAGTTTCAGTGAAATGGCAGCCATCAGGAGCTGCACTCTCCACAGGTCCACTGCATGACTTCTGCCCACTTGGCCAACAGAAACAAGGAAGCAATTGTTACAGACTCATTTTGCTCAATATTTCCTTTTCAGGTAGAAACAAGTCAAAACACAAAGTCAAACTTGTTTGGACAGACGAGAATTTTTAAATGGTCACCATCATTCCAATTATTGTGGTCATGCCACAGTATTTGTTAATAACACATAAATGCCCCCTCCTGGGAAGTGTTGAAGGCCAAAATGGATGGAGCTTTGAGCAACCTGGTCTAGTGGCAGGTGTCCCTACCCATGCAGGGGGTTTGGAACTAGGTGATCTTTCAGGCCCTTTCCAATCCAAAACAATCTATGAGTCTAGGGAATATTTATTACATTGTTAAACTTGCATATAAAGACACACAAGCTGAAAACTTTACCATACAAAGGCTAGACAATTGTTTAGATCACCTATAAAAATAATAAATGGCAATTAACAAACAGTTGCCTTTATCAGACAGACTTTTATGAGAAGGAGCAACAGGTTCGAAAGTCCTGTCATCCTCACTAAACCAGGCTGACAGATTAATTATATTTGCATCTACAATTTTATTGATGAATCCAAGCTTTTTTCATTAGTTCATCTGTCATGAAGCCAACATGCCTGCAATATCCCATATTCCCCTTTTCCCCTCCCTTTAAAGGTGTTTGGACATTATTTTAACCTCTCCTGTCTTGCACACACAAGCTCAGGTGTGCCAGCTCCCTGTTCCTTTTTGTGCCTGTCTCTTAAGTCCTCCCAGCAGAGGCTGTGTCATAGAGCAGCTGCTCCGAGACACGAGGCCTTTGAACTTCCATGAAAACAACTTAACAGTGGATGGGCAGAACAGAGAAGGGGTGTGCAAAGCCAGTTAGAAGCAGATGGTGAACACTACAGCAGCTGTTGTCTCTTGTGCTGTGGAAACCTGCCCATCTAGGAACGCATGAGCGCTTCTGCTCATACCGGAGGGACAAGAATGATGAACCTGCCCCAGAACTTCTGGTCTGACCTTATGCGAATGAGCCTTACCCAGTAGAGAAGCAGGTTGTTATCAACACTGGAGAGCTAGCTTTCTCACGGTGTCCCAGATCCATGACTAAACAGTCATGCTCAAGTGGCAAATCAAATGTCAGCCTGGTGGCTATGGACGTTGGTGAGAGCAGGAAGAAAATAGGTTCTGTGTGAGCTATCAGCACAGCTAAACAGGAGGAGTTTAGGAAGGTGGGCTAAGATTTGCCTTGGATCAGCCTGAATCACTGATTACTTTTACAACAGAGGTGGAATGAGGGTGGTAGGTTAGCTCCAATCGTATAGTTTCTGATTTAGGACTACAGTCCACTCTGTCAGAAACCCTGGAGCAAATGGATTAAAGAGGTTTTTTGCTGGCTATCAAACAAAGCTTAGAAGGGCTGTCAGGATGAGTCACCCACCTAAATTAACGTCTTGAACTGATATGGGTGTAGACCTTAAGTGTGGTTTCTAGGCAGGGGTTACATCACCAGCTTTAAAAACATCCTGATAAATACTGATCTCAGAAAGGGCAATGGATTAGACAGGGCATTTTATTTTCATTTCATTTCCTTACAGGCTGAAGAGTCAAGAAGAAAAAACAGTGACCTCCCAGATGCCTGTGAGCCCACTAAATAGAGACATAATGCCTAATGGGCTTGCAAATCTTTATTATCCAGGTGAGTCAGCCTATGCTGTCTGCCCACTGACCAGAATACACAAGTCATCCCTTTGCAAAGAATGATCTCTGTCCTCTTTGAAACTGGGATGTGGTTGGAAAGTTAGAATCTAGATAGCAGCTAGTCAAGTAGGACCCTTCAAAGTGGTCCTGCACACAGAATAACTGTGGGGCTTCTGTTGACCATGTGTTTTTCAGTATCTTCATCTACCTGCAAAGCCTTCTCTGGCAGGCACGTACAAGCTCGTGTGCTCTGACCTACTTTTAGTGTCTCTGACACTTCTTTTGTCCTAGGTAAGTGAGTTAGCAGCAGGGACTTCTGCGTGGCTACATATATAAATATACTAAAATAACCTATTAGAAGTTGCTTTGTCTCCTCCCTTCCCCTCCCTTTCTCTCATGAGAATCCAGGGGAATGGCACATACCTCTTTAAAGTTTTTATGCTCCATCCAGAAAAAAAAAAAAAGGCCCTCTGCTTTAAACTTACCTACTTGTAAAGGAGGAAAATTTTAACCAAGGAACACCCAAAGAATGAAGGGTTTTTCCCCATTGTTTCTAGCAACCACATTTACCAGTCAGTAAGGATCTTCCCTACTGACTGTAGTAAAAATGAGGCTAAAATTTTCCCTTTAGAAGTCTAAGGTTTACGTATGATGGAACAGTCCAGCTGTAGATTTCCACAGATAAAATGTGCATGGAGAAAAGCATGCTACTGGAGAAGGATGACACATGCATCACCCAAATTGTCACACTCATGAGCTATGATCAAACTGGGAAAAAACAATATTGAAAAACTACTACAGTTATAGTCCACATTTCCATCTGTAACGTTTTCTCCATTTGACAAAGAAATATGAGTCACCTCAGGGTATAAAAAACAACGTAACAGTTGTTTCCCACAGCACAGAAACACACAACTTAAAGCAGCAATGGAAACAATACTGTGCTAGCTGCGACTGAAGCCTATCTCTGGTATGCAGTGTGAAGCCCCATGTGTGGAGAAGGCAGGACAGGATAACACTGTGAACACTGAGGGGGGCTCATACTTCAAATAATTGTAGCTCAGAACTAAAGCTCAGTGCTGATTAAGATTACTACAATGAAAATTCTATGCGTGGCCATCACTTCAAATCTGTAACACTTGAAAAAAACATGGGATGACTCTGCATCTTAACATTTACTTTTCAAATAGCCTAGTTTGTTAAGCTTGTCTTTGAGTTGCAGAAAATTTTGCTTATGGGAAACAAGGTATGGTAATTTTACTACAGAGAGCATAAGCATTTAGAAAGTACTTATTTCCTAATGATTTATTCTCTAGGGAGCCACTTCATGATTACCTTCACTTTAGTAGAGGACTGGATATCAGAGAATTTGCTTGCATAGGTAAGTTAGACAACTAATGTTTTTTGTACTTTTTCTTTTTAATTTAAGTAGAAATTGTCAGTATTATAAAGCAGAATGTGAAATAATACAAATACAATTTTAAGGATGTCTAAGAGGTGATAAAATAATTGATTTAAAGATCTATACCAGTTATTCCGAGTGGATCTCTTTGGATAGATTTGTTCTACTGCATTTGGAGATTTGCACATACATTTGGTGATAAAAGGTTGAGGTTTCTTGTTATTGTAGTGTTCGTGTTTTTAAAAAAGGATATTCCCCTAAATAACTTTTAGCATGTTTGAAAACAAAGTTTGGCTTATAGAAATAACTCATATATATCTTCCAAGGCTTTGTTTCAGTTTTGTTTTCTCTACAATAATTTGTGATGTTGATAATGAAATTGTTAATGATCTAGCACGTGCTACTCACAAAAAATAATCATCACTAATCTTTTCCTTCTATTGACTGCTCATATCAGAAAAAGTCTTGTGTTCTACAAAGTAGCAGCAGAGATTTCACCTGCTTGAATTAATGAAGCTCCATGTGTAGGGTTGGACAGAAACCTGGAATTCCATCATATGAAAAGAAGGTGCATTTGAAAATTAAGGTAAAGCCAAGAAGTGCTCACAAAAAGTCATTGACAGGTACTCTAAACAGCCTTTTTGACAGGACATGTGTCCTGACAATCAAACTTGAATGGAAATCTTTCACATTCAAGGACAGTGCTATTCTGTAAGCTTTTGGTAATGTTCTAAGTGTGGTTAAAACATGTTGGGAAAAAATTAAGGAAAGGAAAGACCAGTCATGGCATGTTTTGATGAGATAGACCCAAAGGTTAGAAATTTTCCTAATTATTATTATTATTATCAAACCAGTAAACTAATTTTACCAAATGTATTCACATTGACATCCAAATTTGTAATTTTCTACCATTCGTCTAAGTCTAAATTAATTACCTGTTTTTTCTAAAGTAAATTGAAAGCATTGCTACACCTTCTTGAACTTCATTTATGGTCTACATGTAAAAATTAATTCCTTAATCAAAATAATCAAATAATTAATCAAGTATTTTAATAAGCAAACAGAATGGACGTTTTTGGCTACTTTAAAAGTAATGATTAAATAAGATACAATTAGGAGTAGCTTGCTGTGAAGCAAAAGTATTCTGTATTTTCTCTTTACTGAAATAGTCAGAGGAGACATAGTTAAAAACCCCTGACCTTTCTGTCTGTCTGCTTCTTGAAGAACATAAGAAAAATACTAAACACTAAGAAACAGGGTAGGTCAATCTTGTTCATTCTTTGACTCTGCAGTATACAAAACACAATTAGTTTTTTCTGAGAGTATGTGTGTGCATATGCATGTATTCCAGGTTGTCACCTCTTTTTCTAGAAATTTATTTCCTTTAAGTTATCGGTTTTCTTCTCATTTTTGAAGCCCTGGCTTTCAAATACTTTCAGCTATCCCCCCCAACTATTGATTGATGCATCTATCTCAGTCTTCACAGGGAAAATAAATCCCAGCAGTACCAGTTTCTCTGCTGACACAGGCAATATCACATTGCAATCTCAGTTATGATGGTAGTTTTTATCCCATCAACACGATTGACTAGTAGGGCTTCACTCTGTCACCTGCAATGTGTATTCTCTTAGGGATCACAGATACAGCCCCTGGGGCAAGGGATTTTATGCAATTAAAATATGAAGTGATTTTATGAAACTTGTAAACTTCACAAAGCTAAGCTTACTCATTGTTATTATTCACTTGACCAGAAAGAAAAGAAAAACATAAGAACCTGGTCAGACCAAAAGCTCATCCAGCTGCATATCCTGTCTCTATCCCATGGCCAAAGATTGAAGGCCTAAGGAAGAGAAGTACCTACCAGTGCTTCTGCAGAAAATGCTCTCCAACAGTTTGTGGCTCAGGGACTTTGTGAGCAGAGACACTGTCTTGCATTTAATAGTTGTTGATCTATTAATGTGTCCATCACCTTCTAAACCCATGCAACCTTTTAGGATTCTGTAGCAAAGGTTCACTTAGCTTCACTGTGTCTTGTACTTAGGAGTTGGAAGAAGTAATGAAGGCCAGCTCCTGCCTGAATGTATTTGTAGCTTGAGAGGGAAAGGAAAACTAGATCCCTCCTTGTTAGTGGGACAGAAGTTAATAGAAGCTCTGGAGTGGCTGAATCAACCTATAGATGTAGAATGAGATAGGGAATAGAGAGCCTCATCTTCCTTCCCTGCCTGCAGGGAGCTTCTTCCCACACACAAGCATGCAGGCACAATACAGCATTAGCAATATGCTACAGCAAGCAAAGGGCATGCACAGGAACTGTATTCTCCAGTATCTTTTTTTTGGAGATGCCATGCTTATCAATGTTCCACTTGACCTTCACCCCTACCTACAGAAGGCATCTCTTCATGGTAAACCGTAGGAATAGGTCCTACTTCCATGACTGACTAAGCTAATCCACACAATTCTCCTACTGCACACAGTTTATGATCCTTAGTAGAAGCTGTAATGGTTTCCTTCTTGAACTCTGTAAAGCTAGAAAGACATGCTCACATTCTGGTACCAGTTGTAACAGCAGTATTTGATTATGCCTGTGAAAGTTACACATCATCAAAAGCTACACATAAGGTGCTACAAGAACTCTGAAACCAACTTTGATTTTACCATCTTTAATTTTAACTTTTCAGGCTGTAGTGTTGGTCTTTTCTTCAAGAGAAACTTTTGGGGACTTGAATTCTAAAGCAGCTCTCATGTCTTTGAATGACCACTGAAATAAGCCTGTAGAGAAACAAGAAAGTTGTGGGACAGATTAATTGCATTTATACACAAGCAGGTGGCTAGAAGCTGCAGTGCAGAATGAAAACTGCTCTTTTGAGGGTTCTGATAAAAAAACAAATAATGAGGATTTTTTTTTTTTTGTATGACTCATCATCGTCAGCCATTGAAAAATCCTTGTTTTACCTTTTACTTCACTCCTGGTCCCTAAAACTGAGAAAGAAAAATCATACTTCAGGTTTCAAAGGGCTTGAAAACATTACAGAAGCTCACCTATGTTAACAGTGCTCCTCTTTAAAAGCTCTGATTTTTCTCCTCTCTTTTTGAAGGTCCTGACCCTTACAGGTTCTTTTCATGCCTTACTGCAAAGTCAACTTCTCTTAAGGAACTTTTTTTCTGAAGGTATTCTTAAAATGAAATAACACAGAAATGGTGGAGAGCTGCCTTGGTGACTGATGGTCTCTGCTAACTGTAGTTAACCATCACTCCTTTGCAGAGCAGCTGGCCTGAACAGAATGTTATTTGTATGTGTACACTTCTGTTAAAATGGCTCAGGTTTTTGTAGTCTCTCAAGAGATTGTTCCTTTCCCTGAATAACTTTGTCTTTATTAATGAGTTGGCATAACCCTTTATACACCAAAGTTCATGAACACATCAGCATTGTTTTAGATGCAGATGTATCTTCACTCACACGACTGCACTGACGTAAGTCAAAGTGCTTCTGGATCAGACAAACCAGAGCACAAATGGGAGTGGAATCCAGATCCTACTTATGTAGTACACACATGGGTTGTGCCAGATCTTCCTCACACCAACAGGTCCCCAGGGATACTCTCGATGGCTATTAAGCATTTCAGCTTGGCATTGTACCCTGTTGCTCAGTGCTCATTATTCACCATGATCTGTGACACACTATAAAAATACACATCTTCAGATGAGTGAATCAGCCTGCTCATTTGCATGGATTGCTGACTGAGTGTGGTGAGAACAGAGAGGAGTGCCCTGTGTTTGTAGGGCCAGGCCTTTGCTTCTGGGGAAAATTCCCTGCAGCAATATGAGATAGCCCAGTGCAAACACCACTGGTTCAGGTTAACTTTATAACAATCAGCAAACCATGCAGCTTGAAATAAATAACATACAGAGAAGCTTCCTACCCTTCAGGCCAGGGATTTGGCAGTGTTTGGAGGAACTCCACAGACTTATTATTATTATTAGAAGCAACCACTGGGCCTTTGGTTGTTTACAGTCTCTCGTAGCTTGGGCTGGACTTTCATATGCATATTGTCAGAGCCAAATCTCCCAACTCAGTCTCCCAGGATACAGACTCAAAGACTTGAGGAACTGACTCAGGCTTGGCTGGAAAACACTGCATACGGTCAAGACTGATGTCATAGCCTTTAGAAGCACTGCTTGAATGGATGTTTTGATTTGTGCATTAAAGGGGTATAAGAAAAGAAGATATGTAAATGTATTTCACATATATGCTAGCTTTTACAATGGAAAACCCTCTGCAGCCATAAATGAGCACCACAATTCTGTAGAACCAAAGGACAAGAAAAATGTTAAGATCACTTCCACCACCTCTGGCCTCACCCCATTTACACTCATAAGTAGCTGCCCTTTGTTTAGCCAACAGGGCCTAGTCCTTTGGATGGGTTACAAAGCGGAAGAGCCAGAATTCCAAAAAGAAACTAACACCTTACACTGAAGCTTGGATGTCTAGCACCCAGCTCACAGTATGTCTAACAGCAGCACTATGTCCTGTCAAGTTTTTGTTTTGGTAACTTTGTGTACACAGCTGTCAGCATGGTCCTTCTTCCCTTAACTATCCTCATTTGGACCAAGTATTGTGGCAATACTTTTAAAATGCCATATTGTTAAAAACCTGCCTCTGCCTTCACCCCTTCTTCCTGCCATCCTACAACAACAACAAAAAAAACCAAACCCAAAACAACTGGCAAATTCACAGCTTCTTAGGCCTGTATGTGATGTAGTGATCTCAGGATGCCAAACAGAATCCTTGCAGACTTTTCACTATAATCAATTCCATAAGAGGTCTTACTACAGATTTAATCTTACCCCATAATGTGACATTTAAGGATTTTGTCTACAAATCAGTTGCTTTTTGAGCTTGCATGCTTTACTTCCCAGACAGGATCCCACTTAAGATAATTTGCCAGGAGTATTACTGGATACCAGGGCAAAAGAGGTAGTATATGCATGCTCCTTCAGGGTATGAGACAAAAGCACACAACCTGGAGGACAAGCCATTCTCCATCCACCTCACACTTGGCTGTGACTTTAGATTTCCTCCAGAATATTCTTTCCATGCCTACCCGACGCAGACAAGCCCAAAGGATGAAAAACAGATGAGGACAAACGAGTGGTTGTCCCTCAGCCAAATCCTCTCTACGCGAGGGAAAGGTATCCATAGAGCCATCCTCCCATCACAGAATCACAGAATCTTAGTGGTTGGAAGGGACCTGGAAACATCACCTAGTCCAACCCCCCTGCCAGAGCAGGATCACCCAGAGCACATCACACAGGAACGTGTCCAGGCAGGTTTTGAATGTCTCCAGAGAAGGAGACTCCACAGCCTCTCTGGGCAGCCTGTCCCAGGGCTCTGTCACTCTCACAGCAAAGAAGTTTTTTCTGATGTTTACGTGGAACCTCCTGTGTTCCCGTTTGCACCCATTGCCCCTTGTCCTATCCCTGGACATCACTGAAAAAAGCCTGGCTCCATCCTCCAGACACTCCCCCTTAACATATTTGCAAACTTTGATGAGGTCACCCCTCAGTCTCCTCTTCTCCAACCTAAAGAGGCCCAGCTCCCTCAGCCTTTCCTCATAAGGGAGATGTTCCACTCCCTTTTTAACTTCTACATTGCCCAACGAAATTTCTCAGAAACATTCTCATTACACTGACTTCCAGCAATAAAAGCCACTCCACATTTCATCTAGTGCCTTCTATAATTAATAGAGGAGGACCATTGGAGCCCTGGTTTGTGGGAAGACTACAATTACCATTTATAGTACTAACATACTTTTTATTTCCGTAGCATTTTTTCTGTGTGTCATGCAAAAGCATGGGTCATATCCCATGTGCCATCTTGTCCTGTTGCTTAAGGTATGAACGATCCTGAGCTTGTGCTTCCAAACTGCTCACTTCTTCAGAAATAGGAAAGTCAGCAAGAACAAGTATCACATCTTGACAACTTGGCAAAACTGAAACTGAGACTCTCCCTCAGGTCCCTCAGGTCTCCCTCTAGAGTGCAGGAGGCAGACAAGCCATTGCTAGAAGCACTCAGATGTGGGATGGCACAAATGGTGGTGAAATAGTTACTATGTTAGGGGTCCACTCCTGCTTAGGTCAGTATGGACAGGAGCTGCCTCTCTCAAGGGATCCAAGTACCACTGAGTGCTTTGCTGAGAATTTAAGATCTATGGTGCAATTTAAGCTTCAAGATATTCTTTGCACTTGTATGAGGTCATCTTTATCCAACACAGTTATCCCCAAATAGCACAATGCACTTCTGAAAAGGCTTACTAGAAGATCATACAATGGCATTATTATTATTTCCCTCTATTTAAAATACCTCCTGATGCATGCTCTGGTCATGCTGGCCTTTCTCATCACCTCCCCACATTCCTGATTCACAGCCATCCTGTGACCAACCTGTGCACACAAGTATTTTCAACTTCTTAAGTTACTTTCAACAAAGGAACACAGTCTGCAGCAGAGCCTTGTGTTGTTAGTCAGATATTAGCTGACAATATTTTGATTTTTGCACCATTTCTCTTACTACTCAAAGTCATCTGGTTATTCCAGTTTGAAATGTGATGTTATTAGTGTACTAATTAGGGTTTGAGTCTCCACTTCAGTTGAATTACTGGCATAAGAAATTAACTCTAACATTTTGGTGTGTTTTACAAGTTCAACCTTTTAACATATGCATTCTTCAGAGCACAAGTCTTGTTTCTCAAAGTCAGCTATCTGGAATCTCTGGTTATTCTATTCTCTGATAGCAACTACCTCTTTTGCATTGATAAGTACAGGTAGTACCTCGACCAAAACGAATAGTGGAAGGGAAAAATAAACACAACAGAGAGATGATGTATCATCATATGAGCTTTCTGAATACATACAAGGTGCTTTCTGTAATAATTAGTGTCTATGTTACACATTCCTTCATTTATACCCATTAAGACAGGTTCTGCTGAATTTCCTGACAGACAAAACAGAACAACTATGAACTTAGTACTTACTTAAAACTCGACTGCATTTGCATTGGTAGGTAGCTCATTCAAAACCTGAATATCCAGCAACACAACAAATGCATGAATGCAGTGAGGTGGAGGCAGCACCCAGCTCCTGCCATATGTTTAGAGAAGGCTTCTCCCCTCAGCAGAGCACACAAAGGGGAAATGTTCATCTGTGAAGTGACATGCCAGTTTTCAACTCTCGTCTCACAGTGATTACCTCTTCTATCTTGGAATGGAAGGTATTAACAGCTTGACAGCAGGATGTTCTAAGTGCCTGCATCAACAAAAAACGCTGTCTACGAATAGTCAGGCTAGATCTACTGCTTATGATATGGACACACTAATTAAATAAGAAAATACTAATTCTGCATGTAGACCTCTGCAGAACGTAAGGATCTCGGAGCGCTAACACCACAGATTTCGTGTCCAGTAGTGACCTCTGGTGTTTAAGGTAGTTATAACAATGATAAACATTCCTAGCAGAAGCGATTAGCTTGGAATCAGCTGCCTTTTTGCATCCACATCTGTTGCAAGCTCTTCCTCAGAGGTAAAGGAACAACATGTAGATGTATTATGAAATTTAACTGTGAGTATCTCACAGATGGGTCACAGCTTAGTCTTGCAAATGCAGAGCTTGGTCACAAAGCAAATCCTACAGCCTTGCTATTCTAATGGCAGGTGGGGAAATTCTGCTCTGGCCTTACCTCTCTCCTGACACGAGGCTCTCCACATTCTTGTGGGATACCCTGTCCTTGGTCTCTCACAGGGGCAGCTGGAGCAAGCCAAGGCAGCTTGAAAAACAGCCATGAGACACTAAGCAGTTGGTGGCTCAACCCACAGACAAAGCTCTCCATTGCTGTCTTCTGATCAATTGGATCAAAACTATTGAGTAAACCTTAATAAAACTTAATCACTTTCTACATCATTATTGGTTTAAATTAACTGCTATGAAGTCCAGTCGACTTTCAGAGGGGCTACTGAATACCCATCTACCATGCAGAAAGTTACAAAACCTCCTACTGGAAATTATCTTTTGTCCTGGAGCCTTTTGTTTGGTTACCTTGACTTCTGATCCTGCCCAGATCTCTGCTCTCTTCTGCATCCTATCCTTTTCCTTGTTTTTTTTCCCTTGGTTTAGACTTTTGATTTTCCAGTATTTTCCAGACAGTATGTAGGGGATTCTGCCTGATTCAGAAGAACTAGATTTTATGTCTAGTTCCCACCAGAAAATTGCCTCTGGAATTTCTAGAGATACCTTAGGCTCTTGCAGTTCCAAACACTCCGCTTCTTGAACTGAGGAGGCATTTGTAGATCTCTTCCCATGGAACCAACTTGCTTCTGTTCTGTTCTGCACTCTAGGGAACTATCAGGAAGATCCTTTCAGAGTCATCACTGCCTGCCAGCACGGGTTTGAGGAAGACTGTAACACTGGAGAGAGCAAGGACTGCAATAACACATCCTTATTCTACACACCAGCAGGGAACATGGTTAAAGACAGAAATGGATTTCTGGCAGATTTGAAGTTGACAGTATTAGCACTTGACTTCACAAAGAAATACTTCCCATACTTATGTACCAGCTGTGTAACATTTCGAATAGTGCTCTGTAAAAATCAGGTTGAAACACAGGCATGAAGTGGCCTGGGAGCAAGGAAAAGCCAGCCTCATCTTGCCTCCCTTTTCCTCCTGCTTTGTCTCATTGGAAAATAACTTCGGTTAAGCTGGTTTTCTGTAGCCTTCAGTCACTAGTCCAATGACTCTGGGAAAAAAAAAAAGTATTTAATTATAATACTTTCTATTTAACTTCTACAATGTTTTCCCGTTATGCAAGTCCCTTCTGCAATCAGACAGGCATTGCTGCATCACTTTTTTTGTATCTATAAGCAGCACGTATTTTGCAAACGGGCATTTTCAATCACAACGCCGTTCCGGTTCCCCTCGCTGCTTCCCTCACCGGCAGGCCAAACCCCGCCCAGAACAACCATCAGCGAATTAAAACCCCAAAGCACTGGGGGAAAGCACAGCTTCTAAAGGAAGAAGAAAAGCACTCCAGGCATAGCTGTGGCAAAGCCTCTGCGTCTGACCGCACCGGGCACCGCACCGGGCGTACGGAGCCATTTCCCACACCTGTCACGCCGAGGGCGGGAGGCAGAGGGAGATGCCGCGGTGCCCAGCCCCGCAAGCAGCCGCCCCGAGCCCACGGACCCGCACATGGGACCAGCCAGGACCGACCGGCCCCGCAGCCGGGACGGACGCGCCGCTATTGCCTCCCGCTCCCCGCGGCGGGGGGATAGCCCCGCGCGGCCCCGCCCCTCCAGCCGCCAGCCAATGGCGTGAGGCGGGGCGCGGGGCGGCAGCCAATGGCGTGAGGCGGGGCGCGGGGCGGCAGCCAATGGCGTGAGGCGGGGCGCGGGGCGGTGCGGGGCCGGGCCGGGCCGGGCGGCAGCGGCGGGGCGGTGGCGGGGCGGTCGCGGGGCGGTGGCGGGGCAGCGTCGGGCCCCGGCGGGCCCCGGCCATGCAGTCCCTCGCCCAGGAGATCCGCAGCTTCTCCAGGGCCAACCTGCGGAAGCAGCGCACCCGCGTCACCACGCTGACCGGCAGAAGGATCATCGAGACGTGGCGCGGCGCCTGCCTGCAGGTGGAGGAGGAGGCGGCGGCGGCGCCCGGTTACGTGCAGGACCTCAGCGCTGACCTGCAGGTCGGCGTCGTGAAGCCCTGGTTGCTGCTGGGTGAGTGGGGCCCGGCGGGGCCTTGGCTGCCCGTGGGGCCGGGGCTGCCGCGGCGCTGGGTCGGGGCGGGGTCCGGAGCCTCCCGGGGCTGCGGTGCTGCCTGCCGGGACGGGGTGCGGGCTTCAACCGGCTGTCTTGGTCTTCAGGGTCGCAGGACGCTGCTCACGACCTGGAGACGATGAAAAAGCATAAGGTAACTTCGCACGTGAGTACAGACGCACCTGACGCCGTGCTGCTAGTGCGTGTCCTGACCTTAACTAGTCTGAGAGACTCGGTGCCTCAGGGGGCCCTACGGGAAAGCCGAGCCGGACTGTTCACAAGGGCATGTAGTGGTAGGACGAGGGTTCATGGCTTTAAACTGGAAGGGGAGAGATTTAGATGAGACGTGAGGAAGAAACTCTTCACTACGAGGGTGCTGAGACACTGGCACAGGCTGCCCAGAGGAGCTGTGGCTGCCCCATCCCTGGAAAGGTTCAACGCCAGGTTTGATCGGGCTTGGAGCAACCTGATCCAGTGGGAGGTGTTCCTGCCCATGCAGGGAGGCCTGGAAATATCTTTGAGGTACCTTCTGGCCCGAACCGTTCTATGATTCTCAAATGACTAAAAGAAAAATGTATATTGTATTGGCATTTTTATAAGGCTGCTCCATTTGCAGAGGGATGGGTATCTGCAAGAAGCTGAAATACTTCTCTTGCAAGACTAGTTCTTGTTCAAATTGTTGAACGGAACAGATTCCTGCATGTGCTTCAGTGTCAGACACTTGGCAGCCTCAGGCCTCCTTGCCTTGCGTGGACTGATGACACAAGAACAACAAAGCAGCAGCTCCAAGTCTGTCCCAAGCTTTGGTCTTTTTGCTCTTCTGTTACAGTAATGGGGTGAGAAAGCACCACCTCGGGACAGTGGTGCTTCTGCAGGACAGGGAGTGCACCAGGCTGGCAGCTGATGCCATCTTAAATGTCTCTTCACTGTAAGTTAAAAGAACCCACAACCTGGCCATAGCCTGGGCAGAGCAAAGGTGGCAGGAGACCAGAACTGATCTCACCTGCCAAGTGCACAGGTATAGTTTACTCTGAAATCCTTCTGCTCCAGTAAATGGGACTGGTAACTCAGCAGGAGGAACCTTAAGCTGATGGGTTATGGCAGGCTTGAAATTTGGGGGATTGATGGGTGGTCTGTGCTCTTATTCCTATTGCTTTCTCTTTTATTTTCCCTTTGTGCACTGACAACTCCCTTTTCTGTTGAAAGGTCCTTACTCTAGTCTGTGTCTGGCTGAGCACAGATCTTTTCATTTCCTCTTAAAAAACAGAAGAAAACATTTTAACATGCAGCAAAATTTTGCAGACAGAACATGTATGTAAAACTGAGCAGTGCAGTCGTAAAATCTGTGTACAACTAATGAACAATTCACCTTTTTTTGTTTTCCCCTCTCCCCTTTTTTTTTGGACTTAGGTGACTCATGTTCTAAATGTGGCATATGGAGTCCAAAATGCCTTCCTCGATGACTTTATATACAAGTCTATTTCTATTCTGGACCTCCCAGAAACTGACATTACCTCCTATTTCCCTGAATGTTTTGACTTCATTGAGAAAGCCAAGATTCAGGTACAGTGTATCAATAATAATGCTACTAATTATCCTGTTTAGGTGGTTTATTACCCTGTGCTTTAGAGAAATGGTTCTTTAATACAGTTGGACCAGTGGCTGACTTTAGATCAAGAGATCCCATCATAAGTCTAAATCACTATATCTGACAGAAGGAAACTTTTGTATTTTCTTTAATGTACCCATCAGGGATGTTGTTTTGGATTAGAAACAAGCCTGACAGAGCTTTTACAGATCTGTGTGGTTTGTTGGCAGCCATCTACCCTCCTGGTGCTTTTCCTTGATCATCCATTGAGGATGTAGCACGTTGAGCCACGAATCCACATACAATTGTGTCCCAAGACTGTCAGAGAGTTGAACCAGTGATTGAACTGCTAACAAAATTCTTTGGAAGACACTGCATAGGAAATGGGTGAGGGGACTCCTGGGGTTGCTTGGCTGACTTGTTTGTATCCAAGACCATCCCTGACTCCTGCTTGCTGTGTAATTGAGGACAACTATAACTTTGGGATCAAAACTGACCTGACAAGCAGGCCGCCTCACCATAGCCACCTGATTCATTATTTATGTAGATTGGGATAAAAGAAGATAGTCTTGCCCTGGCTTTCTTTGTGTGACACACTGTTCTTTCCTTCTCTCATTTATCATTGATGAGCTATGTGATACACATGGTCACTTAAGGACCTTTTCAGGGTTTCTAGTTACAGTTTCCACTTAGTTTCTAAATGAGACTTGCCATTCATAACTGCACAGGATTTCTTTCTGCCACTGGTGTTTATGTTCCAGTTAGTATTTTATGAGCTAAGGGCTTTTCCTGAAAACTGTTACAGCAATATGAATAGTTTCCTAATGGGACAGTTGGGTGACAGAGCAGGTAACTGGTGGAATAGATGTTCTCCAGGATCAGTTCATGAGGTACGTTATAGTAGTATGAGGAAAGATCTGTGGATGGATTGAATAATTTTATTTGCCTGGTCAAAATAGTGTTAAAAGAGCTTATGATAAATTGTGTCATGGAGTGCTCTTCTATTTAAATAATCACAAAGCCATACTACTCTCATTTCCTAACATGGGGGAGAGGTGTTCACTGGTGCAAGAGCATGATATATCAGAAATTACTACTAGAATGTGGTTAACTTAATGGAAGAGTATGAGAGGAGTTGAATTTGAGAATGCAAGTAAAGCTTGCACTGTTTAATAAGGCACTGCCAGCTTGTACTTGTGACAGGAGTGGCTTTCCTAGAACTGTAACTGCTCAGGTCTGTAGACACCATGGTACAAATTCTGATACGGATCAGAGCTCACCTTTTCTTCTAGGCTCCAAACTGGCAGGCAGATTTTCCATTACATGTTAGGTGACCCATGTCAGATCATAGTGCTGCGAATGAGGGAATTTTAAAAATCTTTCTGTTTAATATCTAATTATAAAACCTCTAAAATCTTGTCTTTTCAGGGAGGACATTTTAGCTTATTGGTGAACATCTCTCCCTGTGCCTCCTAAAGAGAAAGCCCTGGTACCACTGCCCAGTAGAGTGGATCCCTCAGGAGCTTTATGCTTCTTCTAAATTTATTTCCCTGGTGAGGCTTTTTGCCCACTGTGTGTAGCCAGTTTAATGACCTTTTTTCTTGATAGAAAGTGATTTTGCTTCCCTCTGTGAAAAAATGTAAAAAAACCTAACTTCATCTTGAATCTTAAGAGGTTCTTGCAAGGCCATGGAGCATTTCTGGGTCAGCAAAGGTTAGGCTGTTAAGGTCAGAGCAAGGAGTTCTTGGTAAACAGATGCATTTCATGTCTGCAATCTGTTTCTCACTTTTATTCTTTATTCACATCTAATACAAAATTAGTTAGGATTTACATGGCAAATTCATCTTTTTATAAAGAAGCAACAGACATTAGCAAGGAAAGATAAATATTTTCAGTATTAAATTTGATTTTATGTTACTGCCCATGTTCATTCATGTGCAGTAATTTTCATGTCTGTTCCATGGGTATCACTACATAATTTTTGGCACTGTACAACAGAAGAGTCATTTAAAAAAACAAAATGTAAAAGAAATGTGAAAGAGAAAAATAAAGGATGAAATGTATATGGGGAAAAAAAAAAAATCACTTTCCATGCTTATTTTTTACCCTCAATGCCACTGCTAGATATTGATGTAAATTATGTTATGTCTGAAAGAACTCCCATTAAATCAATAAGAACTACTCCAGATCTACAGTGGGTAAGCTTCAGCAGTGGCTTCATTAGCAGTGGCATAAGTATAATTTTTGATACCATAATTTTAATGGCATTATTATAAAGGAGATAGTGGATTTACAGGTCACCCACTGATACTTCCTCAGGTAGTTAAAACACATGTACAAGTCTGCTTTCACTCTGCTGTAGTCTGTGATTTCTGGTGATGAGGAAGCATGTCCCTGCCAATGGGAGAAAGGGAATGAAGATACCAATTTCCAGCAGGCAGTGCAAAGGGAATGTGAGTTCAGTTGCAAAAAAGGGGGGTGTTGTGGTTCTCTGTGCTGGGATGCAGGGACCTAGATTAAGTTCCTAGCTCTGCCATCATCTTGTTAACTTGAGCAAGTCATTCTTCTAGTTTCAGCTTGCCATTTCTTCAACAAGGGTAATAACACTCAATTTCATACTTCTTGGTCTTTTTATTTAAGCTGGAATATTTTTGGAGCAGGAACCATTTTCTGCTCTGTGTCTTTATTAATATACCAGATAATTCCAGCTCCCAGGTCTGTAACAAAAGCCATTACATTCCTGGAAGGGAACCCTGCTGCTTTTAAGGTCTTTTTTTTCCTCTGGGTAAAAAACCCATTGACTAATTTGTGCCTGTTAAGGGCAGACAGAGCATGCTGTTTATATCTAGAATCTATTTGTAAAGCCTTAAATATCTGAGCACATGGTGACATGTTTCAGTGTCTTTATTCAGAATATGGAGATGCCAGGGTCTTTTTTTGGGAAAGTGGCATTTGGCAGTTTGAATGGAGCCTTTTTCAGGTCGTAGTCTGGTGTACAAATATGCTACCAAGAAGCCTGGACCTTGCAAACGTTTCCTAAGCCCCAGTAGATTGTCTAGTTGTCTTTGTGTTAACGCACACCTGTTCCTTCTTAATGAAACTTGTAGTGTCTTTCAGTTGTCTCAGAGATTGTGTGGGAAATGTTTAAGTAGGATAAAAGCATTAATTTTATGGGTAATTCAGGGTAAGCCTGAATAACCCAAGGAGACACGTGTGAGTTTATGGGAGGTTCTGTAGTGCTGGGTTTTGCATCTTAGTCCCCATTTAAGGGACCTTTGCCAGCCCCTACAGTCGTACCAGCGGCGTGACGGGGAGGTAGAGATTTGTTGCAAATCACACGATATCTTTTCTGATTTTTCTGTTCCTATGCACGATCCTGCTTACCCAGAATCTCCACTGAAGAACGCCAGAGTACGCAAGAAGCGTACGGCTGAAACTACGAGATGTTCTAAAATCTGCCTGTGTGCCTAGCTGTTTGCTGCCTGGCTGTGTTTTTAACCTGGTAACAAGATACAGTCAAGTTCCTTTCCATATTGCAGATAAAATCTATCTTAAAATTGGCACCCAATTAGATAGGGATCTTACTGTCCCAGATGTCTATGATTTGGTTTTCACATGAGGGGGCTGCTGCAGGGTCTTGGGGAAAGGGATGGGAATGGTTTTGAGTTCTAAACTATGATTAGGTTTGAATTAATTATTAAGTGGCTTCGGTTAGAAAAATAACTTCAATTTTGGGTTTACATGTCTGTGTTTGGAGTTGCTTATATGTGTAAATATTCGCTGTGGGGCAAGGAGTTGTTAGTAAGTCTTAATAGATTTTCATATAAAGTTTCTGGTACTTGTTGCTATCTGTCTGCTAACTGTAAGATGTTTCATTTGATTCTTGAAGGATGGTGTCGTTCTGGTGCACTGTAATGCAGGAGTCTCCCGTGCAGCTGCAATAGTCATCGGTTTTTTAATGAATTCAGAAAGACTGAGTTTTGCTAGAGCCTATTCCTTGGTGAAAAATGCAAGGCCCGCAGCTTGTCCGAATCCTGGCTTCGTGGAGCAGCTTCACAAGTACCAAGAACAGAATATAAAGGCAAACGGAAGCATAAATGATCACGACTGATCAAAAGCGAGAAGTGAAACAGTCCATTTTGGCTAGACAATAAGAGATGTTGGATGTACTTTCATCTCTCATTTTGCAGTCCCCTCTCACATGTGCATTTTTAAGTCTTTCTCTACACATTTCCTTTTCTGACTCCCCTTCGACCCTCTTTTTTGCATGTAGTCTAAAGGCCAAATGCTATTCTGTTCACTTCAGAACTGATTTTTCCCAAGAATAAGCTCTTCCTAGAGCACTAATAAAAGAAAGTTAAATTTTCCTTGCAATATTAGGAAAGAAATAGAAATTTATTTTTAATATAATTTTCAGAGAATGCAGGCAATAAAGGAAATAAAATAACTGAGTTAAAATGACCTGTTTAATACTAAATCAAATCTTTATGCATTCTAGTTGGTTGTAAAATCAAGGTAATAAAATGATAATGTAATAAAGTACCTTGATACTGGATTTTAAATTTATGTTGCAACGAAAGAGGATTTTATTGCATTTTGTGGGCTAGCCAGCCATCGTGTATTTTTGGAAACTAAAGTAGATGGTCTTTTGATGGAAGTAAAAAGGTATAGGATGCTGTAATGCTTCATTTCCTTCTACCATTTCTTATCTAGTAGTGATTTGAAGTGCTTTAATGCTCTTTTGAAAGTGCTGGAACCAGGCTGTCAGGATTTTTTGGTAGGTCATTTTGGTGCAAAAAATGTTTATGACAACCTGTCTCTGACTCACTCTTACTGCCTTCTCTTTGCTTTCGGTCCTTATTTGCTGTCCTCTCACTCCACGTCGTGTATAAAGAACAGACTTTATAGGATAGGCCACCTTGACAGATGGAGTAACCGTACTGAGATGCACGTTAAGAAATCAAGCAGAACGCTGTAAAGGATTTTATTAGTGTATTTTTTGTGGCCTTCACACCAGTTCTAAATTGTTTGATACACTAAGATGCAACGAAATAAAAAGAGCACTGTGTTTGGATAAATGTTGTGCTAAAGTGATGCGAAAAGTTGGGTTTCTGATACAATATTCTCTCCTCGCACCACTGGTGTGAACTGTAACATGTCCTTGCGTGTGACAACACTGTCTTCTTCTCAGTGTCCTTGCTGGTGCAAGCTTTGGGTTACACCCACACCCCCCCGACAGCTGTTTTGTTGTCATAATGTCTCCCTTTCCACGGGAGAGCTGGTGATGGTGTCCCCACTTCAGATGTGGGGGGCCCGGGGACGCCTTGCAAACGGCTCATGGCCCTTTTCCCGGGCGGCTCAGCTCTCACAGCTCACCTCAAGGGCAGCCCAGTTCTTAGACGTAATCCAGGACACGCGCTTGTAACGGGAACCGCAGCTCTTCACAAGTCGTGCGTGTCACGACGATCATCACCCCTCACGCAGGGACGAGCCCCGGGCTGGCGGGGGCAGCAAGACCCCGGCCCCTCCCGAGGAGCCGGCCGCGGCTGCCCAGGGAAGCTGCGGCTGCCGCCTCCCTCCGGGTGTTGAAGGCAGGTGGGATGGGGCTCGGAGCAACCCGATTTGCGGGAGGGGGCCCTGCCCGTGCAGGGGGGGGGGTGGGAACCGGCTGCGCTTGAAAGGCCTAGACCGACCGCAGCGCGCGGCCCCGCCCGGCAAGATGGCGGGCGGCTCGGAAGTGACGGCGGCGGGAGGAAGTCCCGTCCGGTTTGAAAGCGCCCGGGGGAGCGGCTGCCGCTCCTTGCCCGCTGCCCGCGCCGCCATGGCCGCCTTCGCCACGGACCCGCCGGCCGCAGGTGAGCGGGGCTGCCGGGCCTCCCGCCTCGGGCTGGGCCCGGCCCGGCCCGGCCGCGGCGGGGCCGTTGGGCGCGCGCGGGGCCGTTGGGCGCGCGAGGCGGCGGGGCCCGGCCGTGCCCGCCCGGCGGGCTGAGGGGAGCGGGGCCGGGCCCTGCCGCGGGAGCCCGGGCACCGCCGGGCGGAGGTGTGGGTGGCGGGGAGGGCCCGGCCGCAGGGGCTCCTTCCTCGGCGGGAAAGGGCAATGGGCCGGGGGGGCGGCAGCCGCGCCTCTGGAGCCCCCCGAAGCCCCGGGGCAGCTGCGGGCTGCGGCGGCAGGGCCGCGGGGAGGGTGGCGATGGGCCTGGCCTGCTGTGGGCAAGCCCGTTCCCCAGGCCGGGGCGGGCAGCCGGCTGGCCCGGGGAGGAGAAGCCAGCCTCGGCGTGGTTCCTTTTGCGGGGCGAACGCCTTTAAAACCACCCCGACCTCAACGCTGCTCACAAAATCAGCAATCGAGCTGTAACCAAAGGGTTAAGCGTGAGGTCTCTGCGTGGTGGTATTTCTAGTTACAGAAATGTAAGGCTGGGATCAACTGGTTGCTTGGAAAATACAATAGAACCGGCTTAGTCACTTACTAGTACTTCACGCTTCTTTAATCGAACCACTAATTAAGTCACGGGGAAGAGGCTCGGTCATGTGGCATCGTCCGTGTTTTTAAATGTTCTTTTCATTACCACAGGAGCCGAGCCAATGACTCTTGGCTCCCCCACATCCCCAAAACCAGGCGCTAGCGCTCAGTTTCTTCCTGGGTTCCTGATGGGCGATTTACCTGCGCCGGTGACGCCGCAGCCACGGGCTTTAAGTGGCCCTTCGGTTGGTGTCGTGGAAATGAGGTCTCCACTACTTGCAGGTCAGAATTTGTTACTGCTGAAAAATTGTCCTGAGAGTAAAAATTTGGTTTGCCTTACTGATCCGCATGACTACTGCAGACTTGAGTTCCTGTAATTTTATAACTTGCTATAAATGAGCTCAAGGTTGCTTTTACAGGGAAGTTAACATGAACCTCTTCTGATACCAAGTCAATTTCAACAGCTCTTTACAAGGCGATTGCATATACAGGCATGAGTGTTTTCACTGAATTTGAAATCGACTTGAAACAGACATCTGCTGGCAAGCTAAATAAAACTTTTGCAAGCTGCTGATTTCTTTTCAGTGATGTCTGAAAAGCCACAGGTAGCCAGACTTCTCAATTAGTATGTAGTGGTCGGTTTTATAGCTTTGATGCCTGATATAATTAGGCTGGAGCAGTGAATTTTCCTAACTGTAGATGCTCATCTCTTTTCATCCACTGGTTTGATCCAGATAGAAAAAATCCTTACCCTTGTTTTCAAGGTGGTGATAGAGTATGTCTGTTTTCTGCTCTGAGAGGGTTGAGTTATTTACAACTTCATTGATTAATTGCATGTAATAGGTGATCTTTGCTGTTGTATTAAATCAGTTGGTGTAATTGGAATAAGTAATGGTGTTAGTGTGCTAGTCATTTGAGGGTTAAAGTACTGCAAGATAATTTTAGATTTTCTTTTCTTTCACTTACCAGTAGAATGATGTTTAAGGGTCCCTTCCAATGTGATATATTCTGTGATTGGTCTGTTAGTCTCCTGCTTCTTGCTCTTTTCCCTTATCCCTCTGATCACCTCCACGTACAAACCCCTGAGGAAAATATTTATGAAATGGAAAACAGTCATGTGAATTTCACCTAGTGGTTTTTAAAAGGGGTTATTGTAGCTGCAAAGCATTGATAATAGACAGGGGGGACGCAGTGAGATCTCCCATTGTTCTTTTTAATTGCAGGAGGATCTCCCCCACAACCAGTAGTCCCTACACATAAAGATAAAAGTGGGGCTCCACCGGTTAGAAGCATATATGATGAATTATCTAGTCCTGGCCTCGGATCAACACCTCTAACCTCAAGAAGACCAGTAAGTGGCTTAGATACTGGCTTATTCTTCACAAAAGATCACAGAATTGTTTTAGTTGGAAAAGACCTTTAAGATCATCAAGACCAACTGTTAACACAGTGCTGCCAAGTCCACCACTGAACCATCTCCCTCAGCACCACATCTATTCATCTTTTAACTACCTCCAGGGATAGTGACTTCACCACTGCCCTGGGCAGTGTGTTCCACTGCCTGACAACCCTTTCAGTGAATAATTTTTTCTTAATATCCAATATAAACATCCCCTGCTGCAGTTTGAGGCCATTTCCTGTAGTTCACCTTCTTGTAAATTTGTTGGGCTGCTGATTGCCAGAAAGGTCCAAATATGTGTTTTCTTTTAGCGGGCAATAGAGGCACTTCGTGAAAAAGGAGGAATTTTATGCTGAGTAGAACATCTAATCGAAATTCAGGCAGGGACATGGGGTCTATTTTGAAAGAATAATAGTAAACTTTCTAGAAGGTCTTTCTAATAATAAGCACAACTGTTTACCTCAGCTGAGCAGTCAAGCGTTAGTGGGTTATTTTTCAGTGAGCATCATTCTTTTGATGGAAGGAGGCAGCCTTTCCCTATGCGAGTAGGGTTTTTTCGAGTGTTGCCTTCTGAAATGTTTAGTTTGCAAGTTCAAATTCTCTGTGAAGGACAGAATCCAAAACTGTCTTAAAAGACAGGATATTTGCTAAAAAAACCCAGCGTGTCTGTTGGAATGCATGTTGCTAGGTCTGCAGGTGCTCTAATTTGTTTGGTCTTGTATCTACTGAATGCCACAATTCAGGGTAAAAATACACTACAGTTGTTTTGGATATTGAAATCCTTCTGTCTTAAAAAGAAAATAACTACTAGCAGCTAAAAATCTTAAGTATACTTTCCTTCAGTTTGGTCGCACTAAGTAGTTGAGAGGGACAGTAAGTCTGGTGAAAAGGAATACAAGTGAGGGATGTGCTCCCTTCATTTCTAAGCCCTTCAGACACTGAAAATCAGATGCTAGTAGCTTAGGATACTGACATCCTTTCCATCAGGATTCACCTGACTGTGTGAATTACTATACTACAGCAATAGTGCAATGCCTATTTTGATAAAAGTTAGACTAGAAGGTTTGTGAGTCTTGATACCTAAAGCTACTTGGTTTCACAAAGCATGTGTGATTGGTGTTAGGTAGCAGATGTTTCAGTTCCTATGACAAAAACCTCGACTTAAGCCTGAATAAACTGTCTTTTTGTTTACCAGTAGCTCTGTCTTGCTAGATGATAAAATGCTGTAGGCAGACCCTCAATCCTGTGTTTGTGGTGCTTCTTTTCTGGGGTTTGCTTTACACTCAGATACCGTCTCTGATACTTGCATTTAAGCCTCTGAGCAGGAAAGTTAACTGCATTATTTTTTTTGGCTTAATAATCCAAAATATAGTAGCTGAGCACTACTGGATGTCTGAGCTATTGTCTGCTAGGCTGTGAAAACATTGTCCAATAACTTTTAATAACTTTGTATTAAATATACATGTAAATATCTGTCCTTACTCTTAAAAGTTAGGAGTAACTTAAGGCAGTTGATTGTCTTACTGGATGGTTAAGTTAGCTGAAAATGATCTCTTCTAATCTGAGAAATGTACCTGTAAAAATGACGTGTTACTTTATGTTGATGCAGGCCAGCTTTTCTTTAACACAGAGCCCACTGGTTGGAACTATGCCATCAACTCCTGGAACAGGTAAATATCCTGTCAAAACGTTAACTTTCTTTCTTACAGCTTTCCTTAATACACAAACAGCACTATGCAAGCTGCATTATCTCCTTGCTCATTTGTCAAGGAATGTACATGTTTGTTTACTAGCTTTTCAAAAGGTATGTGGATGTGAATCGGAATGCTTTTCCACTCTGTGACTGAATTTCAATCAACTTTACTCCTTATTCAGAGTTTGTTGTTGAACTGAGCACAGAGGTGACTGGAGTTGGGTAAAGCAGCTGAGATGAATGGGTCGCCTTCCATCTTCATAAGGCTTCCCATCTTATGTATGGCTTCTTGCAAAGCTTAATTGCACTGTCACGTTCCTGTTTGGCTTCTGTATTAAGCTGCTGGTGTTGAGCGGTTGAGCAGAAAACTAGGTTGCTAATCATAAAACTTACTAGCATGCTGGCAGTTGTGAAGTTGGAATTGATTTACTCTTTGTGTCTGCAAGTAGATCTCCATCAGACTCTTCCATATACAAGAGAAATGCTTGATACTGAATTTATTCTTTTAGTGTAGGCTCTTAAGCTGATCTCTGTTGTGAAAGTAAGTTGTTAAACAATGTAATTTGAATTTTACAGCTTCAGCTATGTTCAGTCCTGCAAGTATTGGGCAGCCTAGGAAGACTACTCTATCTCCTGCTCAGCTAGATCCTTTTTATACTCAGGGTGAGTCCCTGACTTCAGAAGATCAACTTGATGACACATGGGTAACTGTGTTTGGGTGAGTTGATTTTCAAAGTATTACAAAAAACAAGGGTGAAGTCTTCAGCATATGGGAAGAACTACTTGGGCATTGCTGATGTCTGGCATTGCTAGGTTCTACAGGAAATACAATCGTGCTCAAAGCCAGAAAATACTTATGTTTTAGTGGAGCACCTTAACTTAAGCTACATGTTAATTTTCTCAAGTTAGAATGAGATAGCTGTTCCACCAGTGAGGTATGTGGTGAGATAAAAGTGCCTAGAACATAATATTTCTCAAGTCACTGATTCTAAAATGACAATGACACATTGTTGTTTTTTGGATTTCTAAATCCCCTTCAAAACATGGTATTTTAACACCAGAATTATTCAACTACTTGTTATTTTTTGAGTCTTTTTTGTCTTTCAGATTTCCTCAAGCATCAGCTTCGTATATTCTTCTACAGTTTGCTCAGTATGGAAACATATTAAAGCATGTGGTATGTCTTAGTTTGAGACTTAGTTCTGAAAACATTCTGGTTTGTTCTTTAAAAGCCTAAATTTGACAGTTTTCCTTTAATCCCATTCAGATGTCCAACACAGGAAACTGGATGCATATTCGGTATCAGTCGAAGCTTCAAGCCCGGAAAGCCTTAAGCAAAGATGGAAGAATTTTTGGTGAATCTATCATGATTGGTGTCAAGCCATGTATTGATAAAGTAAGTGGCTTTTATTTAAATATAATGCACTCTGGAATCCCCTTTATTTTCCCTGACGTCTATTTTTTAATTACACAGCATAGGTAGTTCAGTTATATAGGTAGTGTCTGTTAGACCATAGGTGAGTTTTTCTTCGGTATTTGACAAAATTTCCTGCTGAGAAGGATCATTATAGGAAGTCTCTTCACTCCTTGGAAGCTGCAACGCACAGAATTATATTGCTGTACAAGATGAAGTGAAACCATAACAGGAGTCAATTGAGATACAAGTTTCCCCGACTGAAATATGTGGCATCTAGGTGCTGTGATAGATACCTGCTGGCAGATGGAGGCTGTTACTACTCCTAGTTATCCCTCTTTTTAATGTGACTGTATCTGATTCTGGCATTGCTGTTTATTTTAGTACATCAGTCTGAAAATTTGTTAGCAAGGTAGTCCTGGTTCTGTGCTCCCAGCTGCATCCACCAAAACCTGTCCTTGTCTTGTCAGTATTGGTTGGGGTAGGCGTGGTTGTATTTCATACTAGTTTTATCCTCAGCTATTAGTTTCTAGGCATTGATGGTGCCCTCACCATTAATTCTTGCAGCACTCGGCATTGGCTACTTACTGTACATTAGCTTAAGCAAATGTCAGTCATTCTTTACTAGTTCACAGGTTATTTTTTTGGTGTCCTCTAAGGGTAAGTCTTGTTGCTAAAGAGTAATGCAGGCTTTCAAATGTAAACCATTGTGAGAAGGGAGCCACAGAAATTGGGCTTGCAACTCCTTCAGTTTTTATTAGTTGGAAACATTTCTTACACTGATTGAAGGTCAGGAACAAATGTACTTCAGTACCCTTTTCGTCTATGGGTGTCTGGTGGTAGGCCTTCCAGTCTCTTCTAACCTTATTGAATGTTTTGGTGTCCAGTTTCTATCAATTGCCTCTTAAGATGGAACACTAGAAGTGATGATCTAAGACATGTGTCAGACATCTGATCTTGGTTGCTTTTGAGTTTTCATTGTGCCTTTTGTGGATAGTGTCCACTTTCAAATAGCAGTAAAGAAATCATTAACCTGTATTTTTGGAGGTAAGAGATTTCTAGAGACTAACCCATTGAGGGTTTGGCATTAGCCTGTACAACTCTTCCTTGCAATAGCAAACTGGATGTGAGGGAATTGATATCAGTGCTTAGGTTTCTGATTTAAAAGTAGCGGTTAGTTCTCCAGATTGCCTTTGTGCTGAGCAGAGTCAGCTGCCACCCACACTGGACACCAGTGCTATCCTGTGTTTTGAATAGCTGTCTTCTGCCAGATTTACTGCTGAATTTCTGTTGTCTTCAGGCTAGTTGACTGCTTTGCTCCACTGAGTCTAAATGTAGCAAATAGGGTCTCCAGAGGTTGGTTGTCATTTCCCGTCTTGTTTTCTGGGGTCTTGTGGAACTTGTGGTTCCCATCAAATGACTTGCTGCCTCTTCCAGTCTACCTGCATTCCTTTATAAACCTAAGCCTAAAAAAATGGAGCCTTTAGACTCCTTTTGTACCATTTGCTAAGGGGACTGAGCAAAACTCCTTGGTAAGCTGAATTTTAGCAGAAAGCTGCAAGTTGGTAAAGGCCTGGAGACTGTCCTACATGGATCAGGTCAGATATTTTGCAAGTATTTAAGAAGGGCATTATGCTACTTAGGTTCCATAGGGCCTGAAAAAAAAACTTTAAGGCTGCTGCAGTGTTTCTAACTTGGCTGAAATATAGTACATACAGCAAAGAGACTAGAAGCTTACACTTCTTTTTCAATAGCCTAATCTGACAAACAAGTAATTGCAGTGAGGAAAATGGTTGCTGGTGTGAACTCGTGGGATCTGAACTCACAGGCACAGTTAACCTGTGTTCTTTGCTTCCTTTGAAATATGAATATATTTTATCAAACCATCCTAGATACTAGATGATTCTAAATAATAATGATTGAAATACTGTTTTTCACTATTTGTTTACGTGATATTAACCCTCTTTTTTTAAGAGTGTCATGGAAAACTTTGAAAGAAGCTCTACATCCTCAATGTCTTCAGTTTTCACTCCACCTACAAAGTCTGTCAGCACACCAGTACAACCTGCAAATAATACCACAAGGATTTCTACAATGAGACCACTTGCAACAGCGTATAAAGCTTCCAGTAGTGACTATCAGGTATTTTGTCGGAAATGGAAGCATGTGTTTCTTTGTGTTAAGTCCCCTTAGGTGTATGAGGCTCTATACACATTGACTTCAATGTGACCTTAGCCTTTATCATCTCCTGTTGTGTCTTTAAAGGTGTGGTTTGCATGCAGCCTCAGTCTATTCAGTCTCTAAAATAAAAAAATAAAACCTAATGGATCGATGACTTGTCACCTGAGGTTAAGGTCTTGTTTTGAATATCTTCTAACTATATTTTGTCAAAATATAGTAGCACTTAAGAAATGAAAGAAACTATTTAAAGAAGTGTGTTGGCTGATTCTCTTTATTTTCTTTCTTCCTCCCCCTCCCCCTCTGTCTTCTAGGTTGTTTCTGACAGACAGACTCCTAGGAAAGATGAAAGTATTGTATCTAAAGCAATGGAATATGTGTTTGGCTGGTAATATACAAGAGGAAGTAACACACTAAGTTGGTCAGGGTCTGAAATATGCTACTGGCATCTGTGGTTAGTTGTATAACTGCTGGTGACAGCGTTTTAACTTCCATCTCACCTGTTATGCCTTCAGTCAATTCAGCAGACATGTAGCTTGCACTTTAAATGATGACAATGTACACACGGTTTTAAAAACTGAGTAAGTGTAAATATAAGTGCTTTTTTCCCCCATTTGTGCTCTGATTGCATGTTTGTATAAAAAATACCAGTACTGACTTGTCCTCTGTAATTACTTTCTGTGAATTACTTCCCTGTAAGTTGGAGGTGTTTTAAATGGCAGCTTTATTTGCTGATGTTTTAATTTTGTTTGTTGTTGTTGTTTTCTGGGAAGATGATAGGCTACTTGCAGGAAGAACACTATGCACAGCTGGCTCCCAGGGACAGGGACTATACTTAGAATATGGGATTCTAATGTTTTTATTAGGATTCATTGCTGTTCTGTAATTAACCTCTGGTATCATGTTCTGAAGGTCGTAGCAATCTCTTAACTCTTGGTTTTATAAATAAAGCTAAGTAAAGTTTTTCTTAGGTTGTTCTTTAAACATGTATGACTTCTGTTAAGAAAAACTACTTGCAGTACTCTTAACTGGTAAGTATAATGCTGCCTAATGCTTAAGCGTTACCAGTAAGAGCAGATGGAGTTGATTTTTTTCCTGAAGTTGCACCAACCAGCATTCCAAATAGCTAATGTTTAAATGTTGTCTCCGTGGGTATTTTATAGCAGTGTGCACTTAACAGGTAAGAAACATAGCTTTCTAAGCTATAAAATTTTGAGTTGAAACAGCTGAGTAGAAAAAAAGAAAAGCTACCAGAGCTGCTTTCATTTTGAGACTCCTCCAAGAAATGTTCTCTGAAGTTACTGGCTGAGTGGTGGTTTTTTTAAATTCCCCTCTTGAAGCGTTCTTTTACAAGTAAGCCTCTTATGTCATCTTTTGTGTCATGTAAGATCATAGTCTTCAAGATAAAGGTCTCTTTCATCTGGGAAGAGAGCAATTTTGTCTGTAATACTTAGGAAACTACAAGAAGCATTATTTATTTGATTTTGTGGCTGTGCTAGTGGGGGTCAACATGAGCATTTTAGCTTGGGTCAGTGCTGTGTTGTTCAGGTGAATATCCAAGCACACCCATTTCTGTGTTTTGCTTCACAGTGTGCTGTGGTCTCAAAGGTCATCTGCACTTCTTTGATTAAAATATTAGTCCAGGAGCTGCCTACCGTTACTCATGTGCTAATGAGCATCTAGTGTACAGCACTGAGCTAGGGATAATCCTCAGTAAAATCCCCAAAGCACTTAGTGAGTAGTTGTGTTTCTACCTCAGGGTACTTTGTGCTTCCTTGTATGCTTGACAAGTAACTTGCCTGCAGGCAGATGCAGAGGATCTTGAGGTGTTTTATTGTATTTGCTGCTTGATTCTTTGAAATATCAGTTTCTACTCGTTCATTTGCTTTTCATTGAGGGGAGCTGCTCAAACCTAGTTAATATCTGAGTGTGTTTTTCTCAGAATCTGTCTTGGTGAAAAACGTCATGCAGAAGACTTCAGAAGTATAAGTGTTCAGCTGCATTATTGTTTTGCTAATTGCTTTGCAAAATACACTTCTGGACCACTTCAACTTGAGATGATGTGTACAGGATTTACTTGAACTAAGTGATGAAGAAAAAGATGGAACTCGGGTCACACCTAGGTCTGAAGCTCAGTACCTAAGGAAGGAGTTGGAGCCCAGGTCAGTAGTTTGGCTGACCTATTTTACCAATAAGTGCCAGGTGGAAAACTGCCAAGTTGTTTATTTTTTCCCAGCTGCTCGTGTTAATCTTTTGTTTCTTGTAGCTCTGGGAATGATTTTGCTAATAGGTCATTGCAGCTTTCTGTGGAGTAAAACCAATTGGGAGTTGCATGATGTTGTTTACTTAGCTCTGGAGGTAATAAATAGTAGAAGAAAGTTTGGAACATAGAAATGTGTGTACTTCTGGATAGGATCAGTAGGAAACTATCTCCATATGGCTTCTGTGGGCAAGACTTAGTGTGTTGTGCTAGTGTCAGGCACTACTTAAACCCTGGTATCGGTGCTGTGTGCTTACAGAGTATGAGAACATCACAGACCCACGCTGCACAGCTTTGTTGCCATGTGTTCCTGACAATACTCTTAGTAATCAGATGGGTGTACAGGGGCCCTGTGTAAAAGAGCAGAGGATGTTAAGGGGTACATGTGCAAAGGATCTCTGGAACGCTTGCCAAGTCTTAAACATGCTCAATGCTAGCTGCTGTTGCTAGGTAGCCTTGCATTTAAAAATTGTGTTCTTTCTGTTTCTTAACTATGTACCTGCTGCTTTGCAATAAGGAAGATTTCTCTTCAAGCTGGAGCTAGATATGATTTACATTAAAACCATAGTTACAGACTTCAGCTAGTGATGCAGAGCATACTAAAACTCAGCTCAGGTTTCTTTTAAGATTGTGGACTACATTTTTTCACAGGATTATGGCTTTAGTTTAAAATAAAACCATCATAAATAGTTTCTATTGTCTGCCTCAATCACAAGTGGGGATCTAGTAACTCAGTAGTCTAATTTGCTTAATATATATTTCTGCACAATTTTAAATTCCAGAAGAATTTGTGTTGCTGTTTCAATGGTAATTTCACTGCCATTTTAACTTTCTTTTGGTAAAGACTTAGAACTTGGAGATAGTGGGATTTTTTTTTTGTCCTCTGTCCTCCTTTGCCCCTTCCATCCCTCCTCAATTTAACTTTCTCATAACTTCAAAAGTGACACTTGGGTAATGCATGTACACTTAAAATGAAACATTAAGAGTACCTCATGTCTCTCAGTTCGAGTTGTAGGCATCTACCGCCACCGTGTGGCAGCTTTTCTGAACTTTAATGATAAGTTTTAACTAATATTACATGGAAAATCTCAATTATGCTTTGGTTAGCAAGTACATAAACAGTATTGTAAGAAAATACCAGTGCTCAAGTGTCTCTTAGTTTAAGTCTTTTTGTAATAAAATAAGAAACGACAAAGGTGAGTTTGCTACAGGAGTAATTCAGACTGCTAAATATTGTTTCAATGGAATAGTTCTTAAACTTAATTTAAAATCTTATCAGTACTCCCTCATCTCCATTTTGGTTTACTGAATTTCAGACTGCAGGTGAGAAGGGGCTGGTGTAAATGTTATAGATCTCTAGTAAAAGCATCAGTCCTCAAGCAACTTTCTGGCTTTGTGGTTGTGCCTTTTTAAAATTGGACTAGAGTAAAAGCTGTTGTCTTGATGTAGTATGTCTCTCTAAGTATCCAAGTGCAAACAGTACTGATTGTCAGATTTTTGTTAGTGTTTATAAAAGTTGGGTTGGTGTTACCTTTAAAAATGAACGCATAATTCATAGCATGGTAACATATTTTGGCCTTCAAGTACCTTATTATATAATGCATATGAATATGCTTCTATCAACAAAGTAAGGTTTCCACTCTTCTGCAAGTAACACTCATGTTAACATCAAGAGCATGTCTGAGAAGCTGTGAGTACTTATGTCCTATATAATGTAATCAAATATCATATTTCTTTTCCAAGTTCTTCAGTTTGGGAGTGAATTTTCGGCTTAAATAAAGAGTTTCTTGCTGATGTAAGCATATGAAGTTAGGATGACCCCAGAATTCTGGTCTTTATACATGAAGTGCTGTTTTTTGGTTCATTACAGTCCATCTGTGTGTGAAATTGGAGACTATTCTGGCTGGAAACAATATGAAATTAAGGAATTACTCTGAACAGTCATTGCTTTATTTTGCCCTGTTGTTGATCACATCAGATTTTGGTGTAGGTTACTACAGAAGTCAGTTTATGAATGTATCTTTATTGTACACATTAAGTCGTAAGTATGAAAAATAGAAAACTTCAGTGATTTTGGTTTTTTTTCTGTTGTTTGTCAGCCACCTAATTATCATCCTGTTTAGTTGGCTTTGGAGCCCTGAGTGTTCTGTAAGAATTGGTCTCTTGTTGTGGAATTAAGTTCCAAAAAAATGCTGTTTCCTCCTCAAGGATATTTTCAGCCCCCTGGTGTTGGGAAGGTAACCTTGAATGCATGCTGCAAGGATGACCTGGCAAAGGGATGTCTGTGGAGTTCTTGGAGATTATAGTTCTGTGCTGTGGATTAATGAGTTTTTATTAATAGGCTATTTCTTTTGAAACCTGAAGATAATCCATAAACGGCAAGCCAGACTGAGGGAGTTGTTTTGAGTGGTTTTCTGTTTTCTCATGGCAACTCAACATACACCCGGCTTGAAAGAGTCATGGTTGCAACACTGTTATGACATAAAGGACTGTAAAACAAATTTATTAAGCTGTTTAGATCCTTTAATCTATGGATAGCAAATTTTATTAATTCAGCTTGTGACAATTTCCATTCTTCTGCTCAAAAATGCTCAGCAATCCAGACTGCAGCATAAGTCAGACCTTGCTTCCATGAAGTCATAAAAATAGGAAACTTTCTCTTTGTTTAAAAACAAACAAAAAAAGGTCTTTGCTGCAAAGTAACCAGCTTACCTTGCACAAAATTATTTCTTAGCTGGCAGGTACTTGGACTTACTTGGTTTTCTCGTTGGGTGCTCTTAACTCTCTTTTTGAAGTTTGCAAATTCGATTTGTTTACTGTGTAGGATTGCACCAGTGGATAAGATCATCAGACTTCAGTGAAGTTGAGCAAAGGCCTGCAATATTTTCCAAGTGTTCAAAATGATAGCATGTAGTATCATATTTCAATACATGAAACAGTTAAAATTGTTCATCATGGGATACCATAATGAGCTATTGATTTGCAGGTGTCGCATTTTATCTTCCTTGGTAACTGAAATGGAGCTTGCATATATATTGAATATCATAGGTTTGGTTATTGCTAACAGAAAATAGTAAAAAAAAAACCCACATAAATTGTTATTCCCATGCACATGTTAAGATTTGCCAGCTTTCTGGTTCCTAGCAAATGTGGTGGTTCTTCAGAATAAGTATCAAATATGTTTCTCTGCAGGTAAATTGGAGGAATGGGATAGGATGAATATGCATCCTGACTTAAATGCTTAAAGCACCTTCCTAAAAATGAATCTAACATTGCTCAGACACTGGCATACTTAAGAATTTAAAATATACTTTTAATTGTATTGTTGCAGAGATAACTAGCCTAATAGGTATACAATGTTTAACTGCAATATTAGTATTTTAGTGGAGTAGGTGATGGTAGTAACTACTTTTTCAGCTTTAACTATTTAGTCCTTTCTGAGCATCTTAATAGTTGAGTCTTAAAATGTGGGATTTTTGTCGTCTCTGTATAAAGTTGTCACTGGAAGTGGTCCTGGAAGATATCATAGAACCATAGAATATCTTAAGTTGGAAGGGACCCATAAGGATTATAGAGCCTAACTCCTGGCACTACAACTATTGCACTAGTACATGTAGTAACATATTATTGGTCACAGTACAGTGGTGGCAGCTAGCATTCTGTGTCCCAGGAGATGAAAACAAGTTCATTGGGATGAATTAAAGCTGTACTAGCATGTAAAAATGTGATGCAGGAGCAGCTGCTTAGCTGCTTTATTTCTGGAAGACTTTTGTGGCATCTGACTCTAGATAGGCTTATATTGAACCTTTAGAAGTGTTACGTGTGTATACCAGATATTCAGGCTATCATTGATGGAATACATACTATGACAAAAGACCAGGTCAAGTATAATGATTTTATTCAAAAATTAATAACAAAATTTGTAAAGCATGAACAATAGTTAAAGAAAAGACAGGGAAATGTTTCTACTGTACATTTATCAACAAACTACTGTAAAAAACAAGTTTTGGAAGCTTATCTTCTGCCATTTCAGATGGGTTTGAAATGTTTACAACTGCAATTTAACTTAAATACACAACTATAACAATGGTGCATTTATCTCTGAACCTTAACACCTTGCATGAAAGCAAGTTACATAAATTTGTCAATTTTTTTAAGACCTATCACAGCATAAAAAGAGTAAGAAATGGTTTAGTAGTCTTCCTCTGACATTTTTTGTGCAGTTAAAGTAGCATGATAAAAACTGCTACCTGCACTTCAGAAACGAACTGCCATCTCTGCACAGAGCTAAGTGGGAAGCTTGTAAAATATGTTCAACATAGCAATGAAAGACAGCACGGTTTTCCCTGGTGAGCCTGGTTATGATTGGCATCTTGTGCCTGGTCTTGCTCTGCTGGGTGAAGGATTTCTTTTTGACAACTAAGAGTGGTTTTGTTGGTATTATACTCAGACCATCTGGAATTGCTGACATTAGAGTCCCTGTAGGATGAACTGGGAACAACTATGCACATAGTTTGTATGAACTCTTTGGGCTGGAAAAAATAATCTGTGGAGGGATTTGGTTCCACAATCTCTGTTAGGTTTTTGTCTCCTCTCAAAAAGTCTGCGTTTTGAATTGGAAGAGGTTGTTTCCACTGAAAGATGTGCCAGCTTTGTTATAGAACTGAAAGAAATGAGATGATGGGGTTGCTCAGACGTGAAAACACTATCTCTCCTAATGAAAGAGATAGCAAACCTCTCCAAGCCTCCTTGCAGCACTATTACTGCATGAGTATTTTAGCATACTGACATTTGGACTGCCTGGGCTACCAGTGTTAATCACACCTGGTATTCACTTGGTTAGCTTCATGGCAATTTTGTTGCTGAGCATAAATGATGCTCTCCTTTGTTTTTTTTTCCTCTACCTATAAGTAAATGCTATACTGTGCTTCTTGTACAATAATTTACAGATGTAACTTTATTTTTTTCATAATGCATGCAAGGCAAAAAACTGAAGATGTGGTGTGATGGCAGGAAGGAGTTCTCAAGACAGTATTAAAAACTTGAGGAACGCTACCACAAAAGTTAGTCAGCAGGGGTAAAAAATGACTATTCTTTTTTTAAAAAAAGAAAGAAAAAAAGAAAAAAAACCCAAACCCAACACTTATTCAATGCAAGTAGTGTAGATTTTGACTTTTTTCGTTTGGATTGATCATTGACAAGATCATTTACTGTTAATTGTATTTGAAATTCCAGTTATAGAGTGTATTGTAGTTCTCTGAAGCTGCTAAGAGCCAAAAAAATAATTTTACTTCAGCTGTAAATCTAATTATTCTTTTCTCAAGTGTTACAATGATGTATTTATTATTATATGTTCTTAGTAATAAGAATGTTATCTCAAACCTATATCCTATAGCCTGAGAACCTTAAAACTGAAATCTCCAGTAATGTGTATTGAGAGGACTTAGGGTTGGTGAGTTTGACTGTGTTAAGTGATTTGTAGGTAGAGTTTATTTTAATATCATCATACTAACAAACGGCATCAAAGAAAATTCAGTAGAATTAGGGTAAACTTTTATGCAGCTTGAAAGCTATTTCAAGTTTTCAGCAGCACCTCTTATATTGTCTTAGCATTCACAGGATGTTTTTTGTGGGTTTTTCTGGTTATTGTCTTTTTAGCTTCTGCATCAGTAGCCCAGCCCTGTTACAGCTAACAGTGTAGGCTTTCTTTATGGTTAGTACTTGAAGGAGAGTATGAAACTAGCCATTTTAAAAGAAAAAGAAATTAATATGGCTTATTGCAGAAAATTAGAGCAGCAACCTGATCTGGTATATTAGAGTGCTTGCCTAGTCAGGACCTCAAGTTTCACAGGTTTGGATTAAATATATACATATGTGCCTATAGATATCTGCAAAATAGATAATCTGGTATTAACCTGCATGCTATTATCATGAATAGTTGATCATTATTCCCTCTTGATCACTGTTTCCTATTGAGTCCATTATCTTTATCCAGCAGTTTTCTTCCCAATTTGTTGCATGCTCAAGGTCAAAAGAAGTAGTTTTGCTTTCTATGCAATACAAATAAATGTTGGACAGTGGAAAACGTAGCCCAGCATTGTGCTGCTTTTATCCCTTTCTTAATTAAGGGTGCTTCAATGGGCATTAGAAGCCTTTTCCTTCTGTGTTGCATTCACTGATCACATCTGTTCTCATAGTTAATATTGACCTTGGCACAGCAGGAGAAGCCTTCTTCAATGTAAGGAGGCACCAATACCTGGTAATGCATATGAAAAACCAGTGTATTCTTCCTGTACATTTGAACTGCCAAGATTCTAGGCAAGAAAAAAATTGCATGATCTTTACTATATGGGGAGAAAAATTAGGGGAGTAGAAAATCTCATGAAACTTGATGGTCTAGAAGCTTTAGGTTACCATAAATGCAAAGGTTTCTGGAGTTGGGCTGTTGCATGGGAAGGATCTGGCACTTGAAGGAAAATCTGTCTGGAACTTTGCGATTTCCTCTTTTATTTCTCAGCAGAAATACCTGGAATCTTCTGTTAACTTAATTGTCTCAAATCCTGCATGGATGTCTGGGACCTTCTGGAACACAAAACTATTTGTTCTGTTGTCTGTGCTCTTGGACTGGTTTTGGACACCCAGTCTTGTCATAATGCCCTCTCTAAGCACTACATAGACACTTGGGAAGAAGTAGGTGCTGCTCTAGGGAACTGAAAATGTGAGATGGATGGAAATTGGGGTCTTAGCTTGATAGAGGAGGAAACGATGAATTGATGGATTAAGTGACTGATTCCAGGGCCATGTCTGCAGCAGAAGACACACAGACCCAAGTCTGGTTTAGCACTGTAATAGAATTCCTCACTTCCTGTTACTGCTAGTATTATTATGGAATTAGCAAATAATTTTTTAAGAGACCTTAGGGTTGGGTATTTGTGCTAGAAAAGTGTGATTAAGTGTTTAATTAGGGCACCTTCTGTTTTGATTGCATAAACCTGCAGAGTGGAAGTGACTGCACCACTCTTTCCCCCTGCTTTTGTGGTTGCTCTGTGTTTGCAAACAGTGCCAAGCTGGTCGACAGGCTTAGAAATAATGCCTTCATTCTACATTTTATCTTGTAATCTTGAAAAGCTATAGTGTCTCTTACCTGTGAGAAATCAAGACCTGTGGACAAGTGTTGTCACTGCAATGCAGCTGTTTTTGTGGAACCAATAGCAGGCAAGAGAATAGAAATAGCAAAGGGCGTTGGTGAGTTACGGAGCAGTACCGAGTAGTATGTCCGTGAGGCTTATGTCCTACTCTCATGTAGAAATAATAGAAATAACTCAATAAGAGAGAAAAGAGAAATCCTGTGTTGCAGAGGAGAGAGGACAAAATACTCCCATATCTGAGGTACTGACTGCGTAATACAGCTCCTTTCAGTGAAGGGAAAGAAAGTTGGATTTTTATCTCCCAACAGAGGACCTGTTAGTTTGAGATTTAAATGCCCAAGCTCCGATACAAAATTATATATAGCCCAGCATTTGCATAAAAAGGTTAATTTTTTGAAAGCATGAATTTGGTAGGAGTGTTTTGATGGCTTGTGATTTTAGACAAACAGTAGTTATACATCAAAGTTTTCATTGTTCCGTCCCCCCCCTCCAGTTGTTACTAATCTAAATGGTTTACTATATGTATTTTCTTCCCAAGGATGAGAAGTACAAGCTTAATATCAGCATCTTGGCAATAGGAGAGAAGTTATCTTCTGCATAGCCTGTGCAAAAGAAAAATGTGTATCACAGGCTTTGCAGGATACACTTCTGGAGAGGCCATAAGGATTTGAACCTTGGCAGAGATGACTGCAGAAAGGGCTGATGAGCTCAATACCTGGAGTTTTGAAGCAGTGCAAGAGACTCTCTCAGGTATTGATCTAAATGTGTCTAATTGGGATCTCAAAAGTGACTGTAGCTAAATGTGTCTACTTGGGATGTCAAAAGTGTCAGCAGCTAAGATGTTGGCTAGGTTTTGCACTGTCTCTCTACTGGCAGCTTGGTTTTGAGCAAAGATTTCAGCAAACAATTCCCAGGATAAAAAAGACCTTTGTGAAATGTTAAAAGGACACTAGGCTTGGGGACACCAGTGCTGTTTGGGATAGTGTTGCCAGCTGAGCACCTACACTTGCACTTTTTTCCCTTAGCATTTTCTGGACAGACGCTTGAGTCTTGCTTCTATCTTCTGGAAATATGAGGGAGAAAAGGGTGTCACTTTGTGTCTGATAGTAACTTTAAAAAGTCCAATTCACTGTACTCTAACATAACTGCATTGACTTCAAGATCTGGGTGCTGTTAACAGCTGTGATATTGGATAGATTTATGTTTTAGAATAGACAAATAATAGAACCAAATAACTGAAACTCATATTTAAAAAAATATATTAAAAATGAAAATAGATTGTCAAGGGAAGAATAATTGGGATACCTGCTGTTTTGTTGAAACAAGCTACGTTTTTACAGAATAGAGCTAAGTAACCTAAAGTGTGTATCTACCCCTTCATAGAGTGACCAGTTTAGTGATGTCGTTTAGGTTTATATTTGGTTTCATCAGATGTTGTCAGTGGAAGCTCTTGTTGTGCTTCTGCATCACCACGAGGGGGCACAGAACCTCGTTCTTGAGTGGACTGAGTCATTTCACGGGGTCACTCCTTAGATAAGGGTGTTAGAGTGAACCAACCCAAAAAATCCTCAAGCAGGGCAACAGACAGATTATCTGATGTTGGTTTACAGAATCTGTATCAAGCTGACTGAGAAGAAAGGACAAGTCAATTTGTTTTGGTTGTCTTATTTGCTGATGATAGTCCAAATCTGGTTTTATATTAGCAATATCAGCGAAGTGTTTGCTGTTTTATTGGTGTTAGAAATACCAAATTGGTTATGTTGCTTAAAAAAGAGAGATGCACTTCTGGCCCAAATCAAAGTCAGGTGCTTGATTAATTCATAACTGATGGAATCCTTCCCTACCAGATGCAGTCTTGCTGGAGAAGAGTAAAGTGGCACTCAGCTAACTAACAGATTGTCCCATGTCACATATTCTTTAACTGGCCATCTTTCTTTTAGAGTTGGAAAGAGAATTCTTCTGTTCCTAGAAATACTAGGTAAGTTTATAAAAATAAGTAGTAATGTATTGGATTTTAGAATATTTTTGTATAAGAAAATGGAAAAACGTATGATTCAAAAGATTAGTGTTCAGCTAACTCATGTCTAACTTAACCTGTTTGCAAATACTGTATCAGGCTGGTTCCGTGGAGGTACAACTGTCCACTTGGGATTTACTAGTTCCAGTGTTACCTTGTGTTAATACAGTTCAGGAAGGCAGCTGGCTTCCCGTGTACATGCTGTGCTGAAGTTGTACTGGCACTGGGCTTCCAGGGGAGCAAGGCACAGAGGCACCTGGTCCTCTATGAGCAGTGGAGTACCTAGGATTGATTTATCCCACTTGCCTGCTACACCACATAATGGAAAGCTAGTCATACAGGTAAGGCAGATGATCTTATTTTATAATATATAAAAATATATTTTGTTGTATCTGTATATACATACAGATAGAAAATTGTCACTCAACAACACATAGGTGCTTTATGTCCTAAGAAAACAGAGCAAAATAACCAAAGCACACAAGAGAGGAAAAAAGTTACAAAAGCGGAGGAAGAAGGTGGGACTGGGACCATTGTGATTCACAGGGAAGGCTGTCATGGTGAGACAGCAAACTCATCACCCAGTGCTGTTTCAGTTATTTCTACTGAGTGTTTTCAGTTACTAAATTGCAGTCTTCTGTTTAGCTGCATAAAATTCAGGTAAGGTTTTACTTTAATACGTTCCTGTATTAATAAATACATATTTGGGCTATTTTATACCTTAATACTATTGAAATGAACTGCTGAGTACTGCTCAGCTGTTTGTTTGTTCCTATTTCAACATACATATAGTGTAGAACCTGCCTGACAACTGTCCTGGATCATAGTGTATCTTGGCAGTGATCATGTTGAGCCCGTCTAAGGATAAGGATCCCAATTCAAGGAATGTAAGTTCTTAAGATACCTCCATGGAGCCAAGTATATGGGGATATGTTCCATCCATAAGACGTGCTTAAATGATGTTGGTTAAGTATAGGCTTCACAGGAAGCCTGGAGCTTAGCTTGGGTATTAATGCCTTGCTGAACAGGCAAGGAAAATCAGAAATTTGTTAAATATATTTTTAATAGCAAGAAAATATATTGAAATATTTTTTCTTTTAGTTGTTTACTGTACTAGGAAGACAATGCAAAACATGCATATGCTTACCAATGCTTATGTGCAAAATATACCTTCTGTAGTTTTCAGATATGAAAGTGCTTGCAAAATAATGTACACAAAGCAGAGACTTGATTGCAGTCTTTAGTGAAAACTAACAAAAAGACAGTTTGAACAAAAATGTTGAAAGTCAAGTTAATTTTTTTCTTTTTGCGATCTGAATGTGAGGTGACAAAAACAAAAACCTGTTTTTATTCTCTTAGTTAAGCAGTGTTGTGGTAATACCTGAACTGTAGTGCAAGGTACATTCTCAAGGCAATACTTGGAAAAATGCATCCAGCAACAGTTGAGGCTAAGCAAGGTTAGATTGTAAAAGTAGACTCTATTCTCTCATTATCTCTTTATGGTTCATTAGTTTTAACATTTGGAGTTGAACACCACCTGGCTAAGAATGCATTGGATTATTTTCTGCAGTGCTGTCGATCTTGATACAGTGCTGACTCTGTTTTTCTTGCCTCTAATGTATTTAAGTTGGCATGAATGTGAAAGACACAATTCTCATTACGTGAGCTAAGCCAGGCAGCGAGGGAAACAAACTTGACTAAAGGCTTGGATTTCAACCAATGGTGCAGCAAACTAATGTTGGTTCTGCAAATGAAAGCTGTTCCTGTATATTCATCACCTGTGAGCTTGTATTCACTGTGAGCTCTAAGAGTCAACATTTTAAAGAAGAGATTGAGGACACCGTTTGGCAAGTTAAACCTCTTCAGTTTAAAAGCATTAGAATGAAAATTCCTGTGAGTAATAAAGGTACTTGTTACTAATAACAGTTGCTGATTTGATGCTGAAGGACATACTGTGTGGCCCTATTACTTTCAGTTGATGCACTCCTTGGCAGCAGGAGACAAACAAATGGATAGAAGTTTTCAGTACCAGTGGCTGCTTCAAGAACTCTTGGAGGTCAGTGTTTCAGAATATGCTTTTAAGCTAAGAAAGTTGCATCAGCAGAGTTCTGGTTGTCCTTGTGTACTTGGTACCAACTTTTTGTGCTTTGAACCAACTTTGAACTCCTCACTTTCACTGCAGTATGTAATTGTCCTGCTGTGTTAGTGGGCTCTTGGAAACAAGCTATTCTAACTTAGGCAGCTCAGTTTCTTCTGTAGCTTAAAAGCATTTTCATCTGTTTTTTCTTTTCCACGTGCCTACAGAGTGCATGACTATTTCTTAGCATGTGTGACAGCTTAAATGGCTCTTGTCAACAATTACCCATTAGGAAAATGGCAGTCTCCATTTGTGATGGTCTAATGAAAATGATCTCTAAAGAGAATGCTCATATGTTTCTTATGTTTTATAGATGAGGTCCCTTCCAACTCAAACCGTTCTATGATTTTATGACATTTTACTCTGTGAGGTTGAGAAAATTCAAAGAATAATTTGTGCTGTCTAACAGAACAATGTGGAATATAATGTTAACATTTTTTCAACTTAGCCTTGGAAGACCAACTTGTTCTTGTGCTTACCAGTAAAGTTATGGCCCCACAAAAATCCTAGTGGTTATAGCAATACTATTTGACAGAAAAGAAGTCGTTATATAGAGGAAAGGCAATAGCATTATTAAGGAAAAAAAAAGGCAAATGTAAAATGAAGGACAAGAGGGGCAGAGAAGGGTTTTCATTTCCAGCAACTTTTATTTCCTGGAATACTGGCTTTTTTGAAGCTCTTGCAGTGTTTTTGAAATAGAACAAGAAATTTGGCCACCACTGAAACTGGTCATTGGTAAAATACTGGCTCCTGTGTGATCACAGGTTTGACCCCAAGAGCCCTTGTGCACTGCTGTGTGCTCTGTGTGAAGATCAGATCTGCAAGTTCTAAAAATAGAGGTTGGCTCTAGTTGTTGCTAAATAGCTTTATGACTAACTACCAAAATCCAGAATGGGTTCAAGATCACAGAGTGTTCAGTAAAATGGGGTGGGAGGAAGCAAATGGATCTTTTTCCAGAATGTTTCATATGAAGTTTCAGTTGGGAAACAGAGAAAATCTTGCTGATTGACAGCTGTTCTCCCATAGTCTGAAAGCACATGAAACAAGTTGCTGTGACCCAAAGTAGGTTACAGGTGGGCTTTTCATGACCCACGTATTGTGGATGTGTGATTGCTTCCCTTGGCAATAGCAGCCACCTGTTGGTTACATGTGTCTAGCTATGAGGAGCTCAGCAGTATTTCTGAGGCATAAGTAGTTTTTTTGATAAAAGTTTAAGTATCAAAAAGGGTCACTTGAACAAACTTTTATCCGTATACTTTAATGTAAACCTGTTTGCTGTGTACTATCAAGCCCCAAACCAATTCTAATTCCTCACACCTACCACTCTCTCACTTGACAGTACAACTTCAAGCTGTTTATAGCTAATTCAGGAGCAGAGAAATACCTTGCTTACATGGAGGGAGAGCATGCATACTTAATAGAGTATCTGTCTTTTTGAAGCTGATAGAGCAACTAAAATTACTTAATCATTATAATTTATGTGCATAATTATGTGCTTAATATGTGTATAATTATGTGCAGACAAGGGAGGGAAAATCCCTTTACTGGGAAAAGAGGACTTAGAAAATTGAGGTGAACTATCAAGATGTGAGAGATGACTGCAAATTTTCACTTCATGCTTTCCCTTTTCATATCAAGTGTTGCTATAATCGGAGTTTAGTGTTAGCAGTTTACCAACCAAATACATCAATCCATGAGTTTTTACTGTGGCTGTGTAAGGGTATCCCTATCCTGGAAGTTTCTAGACACCACTAGAAACAGTACTGATCAAAAGCTTTCATGCAAGTCCATAAATTATCCTGTAAGCCTTTATTAAGCTGGAGGAAAAGGTGACCTACTTCATGAATAAAGAATGGGCAGTGAGCAGCCTGGAAACAGGTCAAAAGAAACTACAGCTGTTGTTTTTAACCAAATTGAGTTACTGCCCTTCAGCACTTCTTTATACTAGTCTGTAGCCCAGAATTAGAGCAGTGTAATTTTATCTCATCTCATGTTTTCTTTTTGTTGCTTAGGTTTGATATATTTTTCTGAAACAACTATTCCAGTTTTCAGGGTCTTTCAAGCAACCAAAAGTATATTGTAGGTAAACTGAGAATCCATGCATTTTGAACAATGCCTCTGATTTAGGAAAACATATAAAAGGCATAAGTCTTTAATTTCAAAAATGACTTGTCTTTAGTGAATATGTGGTATATGAAGACCCAAGTTAGTTTTTTGTGCGACTGGATTTTTTTGCTTTAATGAAACATCAGTTTACTTGGTGTTTTCATTAACAGCCACTGGTTTTATTTCTAATTGAGCAAAAACTTACAGGGCTGTACTTTATCTTTTTCTTTTTGGGGCATCATAGTGGTTTTGAAAAACAATTTATTTCACATTTCACTTCTGCCAGCTTGACTACAAATGGCCTGGTTACGTAAAAAAATAGAAAAAATGCACAAGTGAAAGGAAAAAAATGTTAAAGAACAAGCAGATTACAGGAGACAGGAATACAAGTGAGTGAGCAGAGGTTGATGTCAGACCTATAACAGCAGCTGTATTGGGAAGTTTATAATTGCTGTTTTGGTACTTTTAGTCTGTCTTGGGGGAAGAAGTGAATTCTAAGATGAATCAATACATAATTCTTTCTCTTAGTTCTGTCAGGATATTTTAGTTTGCTTTTGAGATGTGTTTGGGGATGACCTTGCAGAACAACACTGTCAGGTTGGAGTTGGTGTCACTGTTCTGTATGGCACTAACAGTGGCAAGTTGGTTATGTAGCTCCTAAGTTTCTTGCTGTTACAGGTGAAAGAAACAAACTTATATGCACTGTAGGCATGAAAAACATCAATGCAGTTCCTTAGAGGAGTTAATTATCTGCTTTGGTAGAAATACATCAAAGAAGCTGTATGAAAGACAACCTATATATAATGCTTTTACACAGGGTGTGCTAGAAATAATACAATAGAAAAGCAGAGGACAGAACGGGAGACTCCATCTGTGCTGCTCGAGGCACCTCCATTGCATTGGATGGAATTAAAAAACTTGAAATAAATAAGGCTTACTTTCTGAGGTGCTTCATGAAAATGTGACAAGCTTGTCAGAAAAGCTGTTGGGAGAATAGTGAAAACTAGAAATAGGAAGTAAACACGGCTGGTTACAGCATCACTGCAAAGGCCCAGTGAACAGTGTGGATTTGTTTACAGTGGAGGAAGGAAGTCCCTTAGCTTTTGCCCTAGGGCTTAGCTTTAGCATCTGAGTCTGAAAATTTCAAAGTAACTTCTGCAAGTGCTAACAAAACTTGTCTCCTGCTTGAGGTCTGTCTGAATCACCATCTGAGAATTTCCAGAAATAGTCTTAACAGCTTTTGCTATGAATCCTAAAATAATCAGCATCCTTCCTCTTGTTTGAGAAGGAATTGAAGGTTCAGTTGTGTTCTTATGAATGTTACTGATTTCTGTGCTGTTCTGTGATTGCTGTTTAGCTACTCCATTTCCCAATGGAGTAGGACAGCTGAACTTCAGAAAGGCAGTGCTGATGACCTTCAGGATGCTTTTCCTTGACTCTGTAGTGAAATTGGTCCACCACACAGGAAAACACGTAAGACACAGGAGGGTTGTCACAAACGAGGCTGTGCTGCAGAACTTGCCTGTTCTTGATGTATAACGTGTTTGCCTGTTCTTATGAACACTATCCAGAAAAGCTGTGAACACAAAACCAAATTACAACAGAGTATTGGAGCTCAACAGCTCTAAGTGCTCCTGTTTGAGAAGACCAAAACCTTGCAGTGACGGATGCCAGGAACGGAGGTACAAAACTGATGGAAGTCAACAGTCATACTTGTGACTGTCTTAGAGAGTAGAAGTCTCATTTTGTTGCAGTATGAGCAAGAAAACAGCCTCTCAGTGTGTGATGGTGAAGTGCTTTTAGTCTTGCATCCCTACTAAAGAGCAGATGATAGGGTCCAGTTCAGTCAGTGTTGTGTTAGAAAATATCAAGGGTTGAGAAGACCAGTGAAGCTGTGTAGATGTTTTTTACAGCAAAGATGCAACTCTAACTGGACAGACCTACGCAGTGTTTCTGGAGGATAACAGACTTACTGCAAACTTGCAATTTATTTGCAGTGAGTGTAGGTGCAATCCCATAACCTTTTTTTTGAAGCTCATTTTCCTATCTTATGCATGCAAATGAACATCCAAATGCTTGTTCTGCAGAAGCATGCGTGCAGAAAACAAGCAGGTTTTAGTTAAACTTTATTAAATTTTTAGATGAGTACTATCATGTGTTCTTTTCCAAGTTTGACATCAAATTATATATTCCAGGTTAGGAGTAACCAGTTTATAATAAGGGCAGGAAAAACAATCAGCTTTACAACTGAGGGTATCTACTCTTTTTGGTTGCTGTGCTATCTACTGTTTGATGATTAATAATTCACCCCATGTTTTGTGCTACTAATAGAGAGGCTATGAAAGCCTCTTCATCTAAGTCTAAAATACTCTTGCTATTACTGAAATAGAATTTGCTGTGACCTGTCACCACATACATGCACTGGGCTCATTCTTTTTCACTTGATAACATCTGTAGTTTTCCCATTAGCTGAACTGGCCAAATGGTCTGTGGTGTTTATTTGCTTAGTAAGGACTCAGTAGTATGCAGAGTTTCATACTTTTCCACCAGTGTCTACAGGAACTTGAGGTTGGGAGGGAGTTGTGTAGGGGTAGCAGTTTCAGAAAGATATTAAAGCACTGGTGAGTGGGTGTCTTTACTTCAGAATTTTTCACTGTAGTAAAACAGTGAAACATAAAGCAAAACCTGGTGTTTGGATTTTAAGTCTTTGAATTTTTTTGGCATAAACCACCCTAGAGAAGGTGGAACCATGCATAGATTTAAGCTTTGAGGTGGCTGAGCTTCTTCACAGCGTAACTTAATCCGTAAATTCTTAAGAACCATAAATTCGAAATCCAGCAGTTAAAGCTTACTTTTTTCTCCAGGCCAAGTACATAAGTAAGAACTTGGGTGTTGCTTGTTTCTTGGGCAAACTGAAGGTTTTTCAGGTTGGTTTTTTTTTGTGTATGTATATATCAGGTATCTATATACTATGTACCAACTTTGTGTACAAAGAGTACTCTTTTTGTGACATGATGCAATGTGTTTCATACTTGCTCTTTTATGAAAATGCTATTCATCACTGGAACTATAGGTTGCTGTTGTTCTGGGGATCTTTTGAACAGACTGGATAAAATCTGGGCTCTTGGACTCTCATTTTCCCAACAGCCTTCGAAAGAAGCACGGCCCTGCCTGCATCTGTGGTGTCACTGTAGAAACCAAGAGCTTGGAGCCCTGAAGCAGCCAGAGTGAGCACTTGTGCTACAGCCTCAGGCCTTGGTCAAACAAAGCCCTGAAGCAGCACAGCAGGCTGGTAAGAGCAGTTTTTTCAACAGCAGTGATGGAGTCTTTAAAATAAAAAAGCTTAAAAAAAAAAAGCTTTGTAAACTTATGGCTAGCTGGTTAAAATTAGGGGTGGCAGGCATGGTAGGGGAGGCAAAAAGGCATTTTGCTGTTTAGTTTCATTTTAGTTAGAAGTAGTTATCGGTGAAGGAGAGCCTTGCCACCAGGGTGTTGTTTTTTTGGTCAGCCTTTTTGAGGTAGAGACATGGGCTACAGAAAGGCCTGAAGAGAGGGCTGTTGAACAGTGATCCCCTTTTTGGTATATATCTAAGGTTTCAGGCCCATCACTCTGCAGCTGAAAGAGCTCATGCTTCCCTCTTCCCAAAGAGACTGTAAGCAGTAGTAGCCCATTGAGCTAATTGCTTGTTTGTTTTGAAACAGCAAAATGAGAAGAGAAATAGGAAGAGGCAGGCTGCCTTCTTAACCAAATCCCTGAAGTAAGAGCAATTTTCTGTGTGATGGAAAAACCTGCAGTCCAAGTCGCTTTGTTTTGAAAGTGACAAATTAGGTTTGGAGAGTTCCTTAGAAAAGAGGGCAAGTACTGGCCAGTGGGGCCATTAGGTTTTGTTTCTGTGTGTTTAAGGGAAAAGAAACACAGGGGATATTGCCTGGATCAAAATGAGTAGCTTATTATAGATTATTTTCCCCCCTTTTGCTTCCGATTCAGATAACAAGTACTCACAGTTATATTTTAAGGATGTTATTGTGAATTTTGTTGCCCTTCCAGTTAAAAAAATAGAAGCTTTTATAACTCCTAAGGAATTGGGCATATATAACTCCATGAAATAACAGATGAATGGTTGCATTTCTCTCTTAGCTCTTTCTGTATTACACTCAGGGCCTCAGCAGCATACCAAAGAGCAGAAATTCATACATAGGTTATTTTGTGATCAAATTTCCTCTGTTCTAGAAAGAAACCTGCAAGTAAAAGAAATAGAGTTCCTGTTGGGTAACAGAAAAATGACTAAGATGGCATTTGACTCTGAATATTTAGTAACTCTTGGAACAGTGTTTAAAAATAAATAAAAGGTTGGCTGAGAAGCCTGGTCCTGCCCTCAGGAAGCTTTTTGTGGTGCAAATCCACGGATGCCAGGAGGTAACCTAAACACAGGATCCGTGAGGAGAACTTAATGACTACTAGATTGCGAATGTGTACTTCTTGATTTTTGGTTGTGATTATGACTCCTTTCATTTCTAAGCAGTTCTTTTCTACTTAGGAGCACCCAAACCCAACTAAACAAACATGCATATTGGGATAATCATTCCTTTGGTTGCCTGCATATTTGCTTTTGTAAGATCTATCATAAAGAAGATTTTTGTTATCGTAGGGACTATAGGCTAAAACAGACCAAGGGATCTGCTATCCCTCCACCAATGGCAAAAAAAGAAATGCATTAGAGGAACACAAGGGATGAGGAAAAAAGAAAAGGTGAATTAACCTGTCTCAAACAATACAGTGGTAGAGCCCGACTAATCCTGGAGGTAGAGAGTAAAGATGTAGGGCTTGTGCTCACTGAATGAACAGCTTGTAGCTGTTAAGTGGTGTTACTACCCTGTGACAGAATGTGTCCATCTCCAGAGCAGAGATCATCTATCTCACAGTCCTGTATTTTGATGTGAACTCCTAGGTCAGAGATCAGCAAAATCTGCCCTGTGAAAGGGACTGCACATCCTCTTGGCCCTAATGGCACTGCACCCTGCAGGGTGGGCAGCCTGGGATGGACCACCTTGACACACAAAAGTGCTCACCACAGCTTATCTTGCTAAAGTCCAGCATGTGACCACATATTTATTCCTCTCTTGTGTGTATATTCTCCTAATGAGAACATGATGGTGATACATGCTGTGGTTACAGTAAACTGAAGGGATACATAGTGATAAATGAAAAAAGTGAAAGGTACCTACATGTATTTTACCTGCAGTATGCAGAGGTTTATCTGTTAAGCTCAGCTTCAGATAGTAATTTTATGTGGTCATTTGGGTCAGGCTTTGTCAACAGCAGTTTCCTTAAAGAAGTGGCTATTTGGAAGCTTGTGCTTGTGCTGTTTTTTTGACTTCTATTGATGATTTAAGCAAGTAGGGTAAAAGACCAGAGGTGGATGGAAGTGTCAGTATGTGCCAGCTGTGAACACATCCTGACGGCTCATCTTTCCTACTTTTATTGTGTATTATCTAAGTGTATTAAAAATATCTGAGATTTAGATAGCTGTTTATGTATCTCCACAAACAAATCAGTGCAAATGATGAGTGGGCAGAGCACTGTGCATATACAGAAACCTGCCATCTGTCACTGCCTCTTCTGCCTTGGGAGCACTGCCACTGCCAGCCATGTGCCCTTAGATGTGGGACATAGCAAGGTGCCCAGTAAGGAGTCGGGAGTGTGATCAGCACAGACTTGTTTTGCAGAGGAGCTGGTTTCCCAACATCCTGCTACATGGTCAGGAGACTGGTTGTGTTTGAAGACAAAGGAGAAAAAAGCCCAGCTACTTAAGGTAGACCTGTGCTTGGCTGTATTCCCCCATCAGGCTTTCCCTGGGGGTTTTACATAGAGCTCCCCGTAACACTGAGACTCCTCTACCCATGCAGGAATGTACTGTAGACATGGTCAGATGCTGCTGTGATCATGGTATAATCTAAGGTGACCAGTGGGAGTGATAGCATCTTGTACTCTCCCTGCTGGAGATGAAGAGCACCATATGCCTTTCCTCTAGCTCCTAGTGCACAGGAGGGTAAGGCAAGCTCCTGCTGGTGAAAAATGAGAGTGAAAACCAGATACTGCCTTTGTACTCTGATCTACATTATTGGATCTGTAGCAGCAAAAACCAGTTTATTTGATTACTAGACACCTTAAACTTGAGTACAAAAGGGGTCTGTTTCCACCTGTTGTCTCTCTTGGGTTTCCTATTCTGTTTTCTTCCTTTCTGTGATGCTAGAGGAAGGGCAGTCTCCTGGAAATCAAATCAGATATTTGTGACTGCTGATGGAGTCACAATTGGTACCATTTCTTGACACAGTGGTTCCAGTAGTAAAGAGACTTTCAACAAGTGATTGACACTATGGTTTCTGTGTCCCTAAGGGTGATATAAAATAATAGGGAAAAATCCAACCCCCCCCCACCTCATGATGGATGCTTAAAATGTATTATGTGCTCGATATTCTAGAAGAAGTCAATGGCAAGCTGCCACAGAAAGGGTTTCTGGGGAGGGATTGCTTTGGGCCATTTTTTAGTGTGTTTGTTTCCTATTCTAAATACAAAGAATTCAAACCATGCTAATCATTTTCTGAAATGATTGATAATTCCTTCCCATGCTTCAGCAGAACTATAGAAAATTACACTTAAATCTGTAGGTTAATTTAAAATCCTCCTGGAGTTTCTCTTAAAGAAAACAAAGCCTCTTTGTTGACAAGACCTGGCTTTTTGGGAGGATGGAAGTTTATACTATGTAGAGTGCAGGGAACTGAGAGCAAGATTCTGTCCTTGTCCTTGTTCGTCAGTCTCAGGAGAATGACACATGCCATTCCTGTGCTATTTTTATTCCTTCCTTCTGATAATCTCTTGGTACTTCCAGCCTAAATTGGGTCACCTTGAGGAATAAAAGCAGTATGGCAATGCATTTCTGGAAGGAAGTAAATAAGTTTGATTTTTCTTCTGTTTGTTTGGGTGCATAAGAAAAGGAAGTTTTTGTCCTTTGCAGAGGATTCTTGAGTAGCTTTTTGTCTTTGGTGTTCTTATTCTGTGATGTAAAGGTCTGGGACAGTTTTTCATACTAACAGAATCATCTTAATTGCATTGATAGTTTTACCATACTTTAAGGGAGTAAGTGCTTATAAATGACTTGATGTCACAAGACAGAATAAGGTGTCTTACTCAAATGTCTGTGAATTACTTTTTGGTGTGTGGAAAATGGCATTGCATCAGCTACATTGCTGTGGTGATATGACCTCCTGTCTGCATCCTTCTTCAGCCTATTTGTGTGTAGAGATTACCTCATGGAAGCAGTAGATGATTCATGGCAGTAGCATGTTGATGGCTCCACTTCCCCAGCTTTGGAGACAAGGCATGACTGAAAAGGTTCAAAGAGAGGCTCTGGTTGTTGGCCATCTGTTGAGAGTTTGACAATGCACACATGCCCTGTCAATGAAACAGGGTCCAAACCTGCCCTTCCCTCATGGAGACTAAGCACTTGGTACATCTCCTTCTGGAACCACTTAGAGATTTTTCATTATTTCAATTGTCTTTGGATGCCTTTGAGTATATTTTATTTCTAGGAAGCATTCAGCTGACAAGCAGTTTTTCTTCTGAGAATACCAGTTCTGTGTTCTAAACCACACAATTTCTGTATGTATCATACATATAGGTGTATATTATGTATCTGTTGAAGTCCAATAGAGAATTACAGCTACATGCAGCTCTATCTCAGGTAGATGGACTTAGTCTTTAAACACCGTGGTCTCCTTTGCATTCCTCTGGAAGCTGGCTTCCCTCCGGATCTGGGCTGATCGCACTTCCAACACCTTAATGAGTACACTTCCTTGCAAACTCTTGGCAAGCAGCCAAGCAAATGTGAGAGAAAATGAATGCCTTTATTTTCAAATAGCTGGGGCAGTGTTTGGTACTGGAGTCTCTCCTGGGCAGTTAGGGATGTACTTACATGTGGCAGAGCTGTAATTCTGTGTGTTTTCCCATTGTACTTAGCTCTAAGTTGGTCTTCCAGCAACAGTGCTGCCTGCTGAGAGCCAAGTGGGGCTTTTTTATCCCCATACAGCAGAAGGGCATGGTGGCAGTTAGCACAGGCAGGGTGAGGAGGCAGGTGAGCTCTGCTGGAAGTCCTCGCTCTCCTAGAAAAAAAATCCAACTATGGTTTCCACTCAGTATAAAGCCATGGTCAAAAGAAGTGAGGCAACCCAGACTGACCTATCTCAGAAACAAGCAGCTGTCCAGGTGTCTGGCTGAGCGGAGTGTCTGAGCCTGTCGCTCATGCAAGAGGACAGCAAAGACAAGATGTGCACTGTGACCAGGTGAGTGATTTGCTCAGTCCAGTGGTGGAGCTGAAGGAAGAAGTAGAGAGATCTAAGATTATCTAGGAATGTGAAAGGGAAATAGACTGGTGGAGCCACACCCTACCTTCCTTTGGAAAAAGGCAGCAGGTGGAGACTCTATGTGAAGTAGAGGATCACCTGCCCTCTTGTCAGCAGGCAGAGGAGGGGCTCTAGGAGATGACAGGGGAGAATGGAAGCAGGTCCTTACTTGGGGCAGCAAGCAACTCCCCTCCAGACCTTCCCGCCTTTCCAGGTGCTCTTACAGAAGACATGTGGGGCTCTGGAAATAGAGGACCAGGAAAATGAGGATGTTGACAAAGCAGGAAATGGGTACAAGTTGCTCCTGGGGAGATTCCAATTGGACACGAGGTAAATTGTTCACCATGAGATCATTCAAATATTGGAATGGTCTCCCAAGGGAAGTGGTGGATTTCCCCACATTGGACAGTTCTGAGTCTCAGCTTGATGGGTACTGAACCACCTCATATAAATACAGGAGTACCTAGAAAGGTTGGACCAGATGATACTTGAGGTCCCTTCCAACCTGGCATTCCACAGTATTCATGATAATGTCTATTCTAATGAAATCCATTGTGTACTTGGGACTTTAGTTTTAGGGCATGAAGTCAGAGGCAGGAATGGGGAGCACAGCTCTCCAGCCTCCATACTTAATAAGCCCAAACAGATGCTTTGTCAACTCAGAGCAGCCAAAACTACTTCAAATTTTATTCTGTCTTATTTCTTCCTGGATCATATTAGTGCCCAAGCTGTACCCATGTGTTCTGATATACACATAAGGGATGTCAGGATAAAGATGCTAGAAATGATAATCACTCTTATTTCTATCCAGTTGATTTCCTAGAGGTCCTGCACTTACTGACTGCTGATTCATTGCTGTACAGTTTTGGTTGGATGTCTAAATCTCTTCTGAGTACCCTCAATCTTGTAAACCTTGAAAGCTGTTTTATACTTGCAACAGCAGTAGAGTCTTTCAGCCTTTGGAGATCTCTCCATATATTCAGCCACTGTCAGGACTAAATTATGGAGAAGCCAATTAGGACCCAGACCCAACGAATTCTCCACTGAGATAAAGCAGTCAGCAGAGAGGTCTCGTTTCTGCTTACAGAGGTGTTTTTTAATAAGCTACAGCAGATCTAGGAACTGTTTGATTACTAGGGAGTTTCTCAAGGGGGCACTTGGGAAATTATGGAGACTTGAATTTCCAGGAAGATTTTCATGCCTGCCTTGTCTTCATGAGACAGAGCAAGCTAGGATTTCAGATTTTGCTGGATGCTTCTTGCTTCAATTTCTCTTCCTCTGCCTGTGACCTTGGTGCAAATGGAGGAGAGGGCAAAGACCCTCAGCAGAATTGGTCAACTATATTAAGAATATAGAAATGTTTTAATGCTGGTTTTACTGCTGAGACTGGAAGGAGGAAAGGATGTGAAAGTGTCATTAGGGCGTAAGAGCTATTGCAGAGTCCAGTCGTCTCTAGGTTTTGATTTCCCAAACAGATGTCTGAAATAGTATTGTATTTCATGTTTGACTTCAGCCATTTTCATCTCTAACAAGGAGGAAGAATCCAGGGTAGTGGTGTCAGCAGGTGAACAAAATTACAAGCTGGGGCTGGAAAAGATGATTTTGAGTGACATCTAGAATAGCCTGAGATTACCATGTAGGATGCTCTTCTGCCTCTTCAGAGCCCCTCTCTCAAAGAGGAAATGTAGCTTTTGGGTCATACTGTCACTGGAAAACAGCATAAGGTATTACTTAGCACTGTTAAATCATTAATTTGGCCAGTAGTCTACAGAGGTATTGAGTTTTGTGCCTGTGGTTTTGATTAAAGCATGATGTCCCCATAGTCTAGAAGAAGAACAACATGGTGCTTGAGCAGAAACTGACTTTGAGTCCCTGACCACTGGGTTAGGGACAAGAAAGACAAATACAAGCAAGAAATGTTGCACGAAATTCCAAACGTGCCAACCATCGTTGCTTTCTCTGTAGCATCAATTGCTGTGATGCCTGAGTTGTTTTATGGAGAAATTCAATCTTTATGGTGTGGTCTTAAGCAGGGAGCTCTTAAGCAGGTTTTTCTCGTCCTCACCCTCATTAATTATGTTAACTTTCAATACCTGCTTCTCAAAGGTTCAAATTCAAGTGTAAAACCTGTGAATATAGTAATAACTTGCTTTGTGTCTGCTCAAACTTGCTGAGGCAGCATTCAGGGGCAGAAAAGGTGTAAAATGAACAAGGAGGTAATAGGCTCCTTTTTATGGAAGTCGAAGTGTGATCATTGCTTTTGTCAGATGAAGACTTGTCTGAAATTAACTGCTAACCAAAATGTAACAGACAGGTAGATTTCTATGTAAAATTATAATGCTCCTCTTCCCCTTACTCCCTGCTGTCCTGATTAAAAGATGATGTTTGGGCATTTTGGTTAAATGTATCACTGTGTCAGGGCTGAGAGTTTTGAGCCATGTATGGTGTTTGTGGTTATAATCAGCATCACAATATGCACTAGAAATCAGCTGAATCTTTATCTGACAAAGCCAAAAACTGTGACAGTACAAGTTTGACTGCTGGAGTCAGGCTGTGCATCCATATAGACCACTTAGGATTCACACTGAGGATCCTGTGGGGGTTCAAGTTCTTGGCAGGGTTCGAAGATGAGCTTAACTCTTCCTTTTTCATCTATGATTTCTTTTCTGTGATGCAATCGTACTAAAAGTTTCTATAAATTCTCCTAGACCTGCCAGTGAACTTGTAAAATGAATTTCCTAAACACTTAGATGTGAACAATTTCAGACTTTAAAACCCATGCAAAATTGTTGGTATCTGGCATGTACTATATAGACTGCCAGTGGATAACAGCTGTGTGTACAAACCTCTCAGAGATGGGGAAATGTTTGCAGCAGTGGGAAATATGGTAATTGCTTTTTTTTTTTTCTTTCTTAAAAAAAAAGCCTTCTGTGAGGCCATCTTCTTTGGAGATGCATGGCTGAATGTGGCTCGGGGAGCTTGCACATCCTTGCTGTTTCTGGGCTGTCATCAAACCAGTTCTCACAGGAGTTACCGTTGGTGTAAAATACAGCTTCTCTTTTACCTCTTGGCAGTCCTGGAGCTCAGAATGGTTTTAGAGGCTTCCAGTTATTGCATTTTGACACAGTGCTTCTGCCTGAGCTCAGGGTATGAAATAAGCAGCCTTAACTTGTGGAGAGTCTTGTCTTTTTCAGATCTTCGTTTAAAAAGTGTCCAGCAGATGGGGCCATGGGCTGCTTTTTAGTTACAGAAATACTTCCCTCGGTTTCCTTTGCGTTGAAATGGAATTCATTTTATATTCTCTGATCTGAAGCTAACATCTGAAAAAACCGAATTTTAGAAATATAGAGGTTCTGTTTATTCTCCTGAAGAAATCAGTTGATTTTTATACACATTTCTGCAACACCTCCCCTATCCTTAAACACTTCTGAAAACAGAACCAAATTTTTAGAGAAGCTATAACTTGGTTTCATCCCTGTCAATGGAGAAGTGCAGTCTTGGTCACCCATGATGATTGCAGCATCTGACGAAGTGGACTTGAGCACCTCTGCCTCCTGTGACAAACAAGTTCCTTACAGCTGTGTCTCCAGGAGATGAGTCTGTTCCTCGCATAGTATGTTTGCAGTTGAAAATCAGTAGTTAATTTAAAATCAGTTGCTTTCTACTCCCCGAACGTTAATTTTGTGATAGTCATCAGTGCTAGGCAAGACATCACTGTATTTCCACTTGATAATGATTAATCACAATCTATTACAAGGCTGCTTTTTGCACAGGTAAAGGGTCTGCCTATTTTTTCTTGATGCTGCCCTTCTGCAAAATCAAAGGATTAATTTGGTGCTGGAAATTGCAGACCAAGATGATGTTGGCAAACTTAGTACAGAATAGCCTGAGATAGCACTTCTGGTTAAGAGCAGAGTTGATTACATCTTCTTTACAGTTCTTACTCCAAAAGCCCTAAACTAACAAACAAAAAGTCCCTGCAAATATGTAGATGTATGTTGGGGTCACAGTGAGCAGAAATTGCAGTAACAGAAAAAAGTAACAGTGCCAAGACAGAATGACTTGCATTTTCTTCTCTGAGTCTCTCAAAATTTGCCCATTAATTTGTCAAAATTTGAGAGGCTGCAGTGTTGTTAAAGGCACGCTGAGGAATTGAGAGAAGTTGTCAAGCTCTACAGAGGCTTGATTCCCTGGCAGCAGATGCTTCCTCTATGTTCATTTTTACTCCATTTCGGAGTAAGCGACAGAAATTTAGCTGGAGGGCCAGAAGTGGTGAGTAAGGAGAAAATCATATTTTCTTTGGAGATAAGAGTAAAACTAGTATCTAGAAGACCATGCACAAATTCCTGCCAGGGTTATATAGGTTCGCTTCAACAACTTGCTCATTGTGTTTTAAATAACCATTAAATTACTTGCCAATCTCCTGTTAATAATGGAAAAGTCCTTGTAGAGCAGAAGACCTGAACAATGGAGATGCCCCAAGAGTGCAACAGGGTTTATTGTCATCATGAAAATGCAGTCTATAAATAGTTTAAGTATCTTAAAATTGTGTTTCTACCTGTCCCTTTTGTGGGCTCCTGAATTCAGCATTATTGTGAGTGAAATGCTTCTGGGAAACCCAAGGAAATGCAATCAGGTTCCATTTAATACCGGCCTACCTGCTTTCTTGTGCCTGCTGGAGGTTGGTGGGGAATCAGCCATAGGCCACTTAGGATTTATTTTAACAAATGTGAGTACTGGGATCCCAGTTCACATCCAGAGTTGAAGCTCAAGCTTTTTTAGGCTGCTGTGGGGTGGAAGCATGGAATAAGCAGTGAGCTTAGTTCTTGTAGGAGGAAATCTAGCTCGTATAGTCATTTTATGGGTATCTTGTGGTTTAGCAAGCACTGATGCAACTCCTCTGGTTGAGTGACAAGTCACGGAGTATGACTTTCTTATCTGGAAAGTCTCACTGTGGCACAGACATGGTGAGGGAGCAGAGTAGTGCATCTGCCACATCCTGTGGGCTGGTATGGAAATATGTGATGTTACTGAGTTTTGAACCTTTATTCAGCCTTTAATTCTGTGACTGTTTTTGAGCTCATTTGTAATACTGGAGGTTAGTTTGCAACGTAACATCAGCTGGCCTCTCACTGACAGGCCATGTCAGGTTTGCTGACTGATGTGCTTTCTGAAAGTGCTTCTCTGCTAATCTGGTCCTGATAAAGAAAATATATGAAGGCCAAAGAAAAATTAGCACACTTGCCCCCCCACAGCTTTTTTGTGCTTAGGACTAATTTACTAATTTACATCTTTAAGACCTCTATGGTCTTTTTTTTTTTTTTCCTCAGCTACACTTAGATTATTCTTCTTGCATTTTAAGCCATTCTGATACAGACCTTGTCTAAATTGAAAGCTCTGTAGTTGCATTAGCACAAGGCTTTGTCTAAGCTAATAATCCGTGGTGAGAAGCAGAGTGCTACAGCAATACCATCTAATGACTTTTTGATTGGGAGATGTTGAGGATCTGATCGATTTGGAGGATAAGCTCTTTCACAGCTGGAGCCCAGAGGCAGTAGTCCATAATGCTGGAATTTTTATGAAAAGTATGAAAATACTTAAAAAACCCAACCAATGCACTCCTCCATGTGTAATTGTTAGCATTGAATTTAGAAGTCTGTTAACTGTGTCTTGTCTGCTTAAAGATAAAACCAATATATGATGCCCTTAGTCAACAAAATCTGAGATGTCTTGTCAGTCTTTTTTTTAATAAAAGGCAAGTCACTCTTTTCTTTCCTTCTATTTTGTATTCGAGGCTAGAAGCAACACTTGGACTTCTGTCAAAGGGAACAACCTGTGGCTGATCTGTGCAGTCTTCATGATGTGTTTCCCTTACTCCAGGGAATCCAGCTGGATTCTTGTTCCTTGGAAGACTTACAAATAGGTATTTGGTATAGCTGGGGCTTTGGCAATATTTGAACAGGTGAGCCTGTTCCTCTCACACAGCATAATGGGGTAAAGTTAATAAGAAATACTAAGATGATGGTCAGCATGAAGCATGCATGGCTGTGAAATGCAGTTGCTGCATTTGCAGCAGGTGTTCCTGCTTTTCAAGCCCACTGGATGTTTATGGGCTCCTCTGCCACACAGGCTCTTTTCCTCTTCCTGTGCTTTGCAGCCAGGCAAAAGGCACTTGCTGTTTTACACACAGGGCAAGGAACATGGATCAGTGGTTGCAGCAATTGATTAAAGCTGGTCAGGAAGACTGAAACCAGGTCAGAGGCTTGCAGAGTTCTGCTATTTATTAGATACCCTTCTAGTACTCAGAAATCAAGTCACTTAACCTCACATATTAAAGCCTCAGGCATTATTAAATTAAACAGATTATTGTTTGATTTTTAAGGTTTAGGAACAACACTGCTGAATTAGTTGTTCAGCAAAGGAGAAAGAGTTGTGTACAGCCCATTGTTTCCTGATATAATTTAGGCACTGTTTGTTTATAAAGCATCTTATGTTTATAACTTTAAGCCTGTCATTGTCACTCAATCCCAACTTTCCACTGCACTGCAGTTATGGTGAGGAAAACATATCCAAGATTTCACCGTGCACAAGAGATAACTTAAGAGACAATAAAGTGACAGAGGTTTAAGTACATTTTTTCTTCTATAGACCAAAGCTGGAAACAGTCAACAAAACTAATTTCTGTGTGTTATTATCTTTTTGCACTCAACAGTTTGATTTGAATTTGGAATGCTTTGGCTAAGCAGAAATGCTGCAAGACTGGGACTCCTTCTGTCTCTTTTTAAGGAGTTGATTCAGGGTGCTAATTTTAAAAAACTTTTCTGATGGCAGCTGAGTTAGCCTGGTAATTATTTAAATAAATTTAAGCTAACTTTTTAAAAGGAAATATTTTAAGATTTCCCCTTCTGAAACTAATTTTTATGTATCTCATTTCTTCCAACTGAAATATTTATTCATAAAATCTCGCTCCTTTCTTTTTCCTTCCTAAGCAGCAGGAAACTGGCATTTTCCATACAGCTTAGAGCAGTAAGTTATTAATGACTTGTGTAGGTTTTTAAAAGATGGTTGTTGCTCCCTTGGGTCAGGGCCTTTTCCTTTACATCATTTGTATGGGCCTTCACTGTGAGTGATGAGGTGGCCCTTGGACTCCAGCAGAAGTGGAGCAGGGATGGGATAGGCAAGTGATCTCACAGGATGGCTTTCGCTTGATAGTGTCCTCTCCTACATGTCCTGTTGCTGTTACAGGCCCGGCACAAACCAACTCAAAAGAGATGTATTGGAGAGGCTTCCAGTTAGGGCTGTGCAGATGATAGCAATCATAATGAATTTGGGATAATATGCAATTCAGAGAAAAGGGCAAGTATCTAATCAAAATAGCATTGAGTCCCAAAGGAAAGATAAAACTGGTGAGACAGGAGGCCTAGCTTGATTTTTAAATATTTATCACCCAATTTATTCACTTAAATTCAGATAGATTAAAGCATAAAACCCAGCTATCACCATGCACATATCAACAGGATGAAATAATATTATCTTTGGAGACAAGTATTTAAGTCAAGTAACTTAGCTACTCAGTTCAGCTTTTCCTTCCCAAACATGTCTTTCATCTCCTTCATCTGCAATGCAGATAGATGACTTCCCTTCAGTTTGGTCTGCATGAATCATGTCCAGTAGGAGTTCAGGATGTGGAACAAGGCGAGAATGCCTGTAAAGCTCCACAGGGGGCTGGGGGAATTGGACATCTGCATGTTGAAAAAGGGCTCTTGAAGTGATTCCACATGTACATCCTATATGTAAGAATGAAACCGCTGTGTTTGTGGTGTGGGTTCTGCTGAGGAGTTGATCTCGCCTGTTTCTGGCAGATGTTGCATTGAAGGATGGTCAGCCACTTCTTCCCTAGTTCAGGCTTCTGGCTGTTTCAGCCTGAGGAAATAACTACCAGAAACATACTGCCACCTGTGGCACATGGATGTTTTTGTCCCCACAGGTCCCTTTGGCAACCTTACTGCCAGTGAGGCAGCTCCAGGGCTGGGACAAGGTGGTGGTCTCTGTAGGTGCCACCTCTTACCAGAGCTGGGTATTGTAATGTGTATGGGGAGCTACAGGATTGGTATGTGCACCTGCTTTGCCCTGAATGAAAGTTTGCTTTGGTGTTTGGTTTCAAAGAAGTCAAACCAGCTGCATTTTCTCAGCCCTGAGCTGTGTTGGCAGGCAGCTCTTCCAGCTCCAGCCTTTCTACTTCCTTCTCTCTGTCTTCATCTCTGAATGACCAACTTCCACTTTTCTGCAGAAACTAGCTTCTTTTCATTGTCTCCCAAGTGTTGCAGCTTTTATTTTCTCCCGTGTTGTTATTCATATTGCTGCTGCTTGGGTTGGCTTTGTTATTCAGCTGTTAATATTGCATGATAAAATGAATTGTTAATTGCCAAACCTCTGAAGAGCAGACAACAGGCTGCTTACTACCTACAGTGGACGTGGGAGGCTGTCAAGGACTGTTGGGACCGAGTGTCAGATCAGCCATGCACTGGAGGTTTGCATCAAGGTAGTTGTGGAAGTGTGGAAGCAGTTCCAGCATTAAGAATATTCCTCAAACTGATCAGCTCCACCCTGTTGCTGAAAGATGCTCCTTGAAGTGTCTGTCCAGCATAGCCATAAGTGACTTGCTGGGGATACACGGTACTGGCTCATGTGAGAACTGCCTGAAGCTGCTGCAAATTGTATTTTTCTCCATGTTGAAAAATTTGGAAATATGTTTCTATTGCAGGTTTGTCTCAAGCTGTGTCCCATGTTGTAGGAGCTATTTAAAGACACTTATGATTTATAAACTGAACTATATCAGTATTCAAGGATGTTGATTTTTGTTTTCTCCTCTTTCCCCTCCTTATTTCAGTGAGGACCAGCTGTCTCTGAGTTCTGCTGCCTGCCACTGTGTGGATGTTGTTATTTAAGGAAAGCTGATGCAGATTTGTTATTTTAACTTATTTTTATGAACATGTGAGGGTATTTTGCCTGCTATGCAACACATTTTTGTCTCCTATACCCCTTTCCCCTTGATAATTTTTAGCTTTTCTGTCAGCGTCAGGGAATAGTCTTCAGAAACACAGAAGGGGAAAACCAGAAACCAACTTGCTGAGTGAATCCTTTCGTTTGAGACTAGACAGATAATCCCATATGAATTTATGATGTGATAGGACAGCATAAAGAGCAACGTAATGTCATGTTGCAATATTATTTATTGGCTCTCTAACAACACTGCAATTATAGAGAGCCTTGCTCACTCAGATGTGCTGAGACATGATCAGCATGCACATCAGTTGCAAGCTCATCCTACTGCAACATAGTGGCTGCTAGCACAAAAATGCTTTCATTAGAGATAGTAGTGAAGTTTAACTTAAAAGTAATGTATCTGTAACTTAAAAATGCATGCATTAAATGCCAAAAATCACTTGTGGTGGCAGTGGCCCCAGAAGAGCAGAGGTGGCAACTGACCTTCTGTGCAGTGACGTTCCTCTCAGTCTCTTCAAGTCAATTCTGTGTATTAAGGAAACTGTCTTAAAGATGGATGTCCTATCTACTGTACCAGCTCCTGCTAAGAAACAGAGTTGGTGCAATTTCAGAGCCTTTCTGCCTGTGCCAAAAAAAAAAAAAGCTCTTCAATATATCAATATCTGTCCTGGCATCCCAGTTAGCAGACATAAAATAGTAGTAGCAGACCAGTACAAGGGTGACACAAGTGAGTTTTTCTTCCCTGATTCTCTGAAAATATGTCCACCAGTTTTTCAAGAATTTAGAGATCACGATGTTGGAAAAAGCACAGGCAAAAAAAACCCAAACAAAACTAAAAATCCCAGAACACAACCCCCCCTATTTATATAAATAGAAAAACCCCACTGCCTTCCGTTTTCCCTTGAGCTTTATGTCTTGGTCAATAGGTAACAACAGAGGAAGGGTGGAGAGAATGATGGCAAAGCATTCTACAAAACATGTCAGGCAGCCTGCCTGCATTTTGCTCTGTTTTTGTTCTATTTCTATTAGAATTATTTCATCTAGAGAAATTAAAATCGCACTGATCAAATATAACAGTGCTATTTGGCAATTGACATTTGGAAAGACAGTCACTCACATGAACAGTAGTGCCCTGGCTGTAAAGAAAGAGAAATCCTTGCTAGTCCACTTGTTTTACTTGGAAAGGGCTGTAAGAGAAAGTGATGACATGCTCTGGAGTTTGGGGTGGGTTTGTTTGGTGTTTTTAGAAATTGCACTTGGAGTATTTTCACTTGGAAATGAAGATAGTAAGAAACTAGAAGGATCTCAAAGAAGGATAACAAAAAGCTTTCAACACTCAGGGCATCTGACTCCCTGTTTTCTCGCAGCATACAGTGGTGTTGGATATTGAGGACATGGACAAATGCAGCAGAGAGCAGATGTGTGGGGCCATTCCCATTTGACAGCCAGAGATGCAGTGCTACTGGGTGGACCTTGGCAGGCCACTGCAGGCATCATCTGCAAGCCATGGATGCCTGCTCCTAGACTGCAGTGGATTTGCATCCAGTCAGCTCAGAGCATGACTCAAAACCAGACCAGACAATACTCCCTGGGCTTACTTTCTCAGTCCTTCTGTTCTCACTAAAAAGTCAGCCCTGAGTACGTGATGGAAGAGAAGAACATCAGCATGAAGGAAGAGTGGCACTGAGAAGCTCTGCTGGCACTGGTCCATGTTTTGTAAGCATGAGTTGATGACCACGTGATTGCAGGGAAACTCATTTTCTTGAAAGCATAGATTTAAAAAGAGATAGTAACACTGTAGTGCAGTAATCAGACATTGCAACCTCTATGGTAAAATGCCAGTGTTCCTGAGATCTGACAAGCCCAGCATTGGTGATTTGCCTATCCAAAATGCTGGGCTTTGGAAAAGCAGTGCTGAGTGCCAGCAGAAGGGTGGTCATTACAAATGCAATGCGCTGTGCAGTCAGCTTCAGCACAGAGCTAACTGTAGGGGGTTTCTTTGGCTCCACTTGTAAGGTAGAAAGGATATTAATTTGCCCATAGTTCCAGATGAAATAAGGAAAGGATAAGGATAAGAGGAGCTGTCAAGGGAAGCAGTTAGATTTGCTGGTGATTTTGGGGTCAGGAGTTGAGAGAAAGGAGTACTTGCCCTTGAGAACAAAATAATTAGTCATTATTTGTATGAGTTATTTTGATTGTTATTATTATTTGTACTGAAGTAGCACTCAGAGAAAAAAGTTATGCTAAAAACCCTAGTCCACTGACTTCTGCAAAAACACAAAATAAAAAGACAATCTTTCCTCTGAAGAGCTTTTAATCTTAATGCCTTTCTTGACACTGGTTTTAATTCTCATTTTCATAATTTAATTTGGTATTTCCATCCTCTCTTTTATTCCGGTACATGGCACCTGAACCTCTTCCTCACAGCTGTATTGGTGTTTGGCAAATAAGAAATTTCTATATCTGCACTGTTTTATGTCTCTGACTATTTCTTAGTTTTCCTCTCCTTGGCATTAGCTTCCTTTTCTCACAGTTAATTTTCCCCGTCTTTTATTTTCTTGTCTCCTTTTCTGCTATTTCTTATGTTGTCTTTATCTTCATTTTTTAACCTTTCTCAGAGTTCTCTCATCTTTTTCCATGTACTCGTTTTGTCTGACATTTTCCCTTGTGGCTATCTTTCCTATTTTGGGGGGAGATCTGGGAAGAAGCAACTCTTCTCTTCATTCAGTACAAGACCACTACACAGAATTTGTTGGGGATATAGCCTGGTTATTACAGTGTCATCAATTATAAGCTACTTTGTGAGCTCCCTGGCAAAGTTCCAGGACTGGTGTCTACTTGTATCAGAATGAAGGAACAGAAACTAGGCAAAAAGGACAGAAGTTGGCAGCTTGTCCTTCTGCTCTGCTTTTAATTATGGTGGCCTGCCATAGTTTATGCTTGCAATAATTACAGCTGTGTTACCAAAGTAGCCTTTAAACAGGATTGTTGTTGTTGTTGTCATAACTGTTATTGTTCAAGGACTGCATTTTTCAATTAGGGGAAATACATGAGATACATTATCTATAACAATCTCTTTTAATGATAACGATGGATGTGGAAATTAGTCCAGCGTATAAAATTAAAGATATTTGAATAATGGCAGTGCAATCAAGTCAAAATTACTGATGCCTTAATTTGAGGCTAGATTTTGTGGAAAACAGCACAAGATAATACGTGCTTTGAAATCTGAAAGGCACCAGTATTTGATAGCACATTTGCATACATTGCACTAAATAACTTTGGTTTATGTTTGTTGAAGATTTAAAACATAAATAACAGTCACTAGGCTGGTTTGCAGAGCTGGGGCAGGTGGACAGAAACTAATTTCTGGTTCAGTAGTTGTGTCTCAGATGCTTGGGTATGGAGGATTTGCAGTATAAAGGTAAATTTAACGGTGCTCAACAAGGTGGCTCAGAAATGTCTGCATTGTAAATGCCTGCTTATTGGATTATCAGTTTTTCTCAGTGCCCTTCTCCCCTTTCTAATCTGATGCTACACTTGCTCTTCAAATAAAGACAGATAAAAAGGCCAGGGGAGCCCAAGGGAGGTCAGAAACTTGGGTTCAAGGAACAAATACTCATTTCCTTACTGTGTTTAAAACAAACAAAACCCAAAAAAACACACACAAAAAAAACCCCAAACCCAACCAAACAAAACCCCACAGCCCTTTTTGCTTCTTTTCAGACTTTGAAGAAAATAGCTTCTTTTGTTACTTACCTTTAATAGCAAGTGCTGACTCACAGAGCCAGAAAAAGGAACAGTTCAGAGCTCTGGCAGACTTCCAGCTGGGAAGTCTCAGGCACTGCCTGTGTCAAAGGAGAACTGGAAACAGAGCTGTGAACTATTTATTTGTAAAAAGGATGGCAAGAGAACTGTTTCTATCATCTGACTTCACTGCAGAAGGTGATAGAGGCTATATTATATTTTTTTTTCTCAGGGATTTAATTCCCAAATGTAATGTGAAAAGTTACTGGCAAAGCCTTCATAAGAATTTTAAATCCTTAAACCAACTGGCAGGTAAATGTGAATTCTTTATTAGTGGTGAGAAAGGCATTAGAGTTCAGCCACTTCTTAAGATTTAGAATAACAGCAGCAGCAAGAAATCTTCAGGAAAGTTGCTGTTGAAGTTTAAGTGAGCCCTGAGTTTTTTCATGCCATAAGCAAAGTTGTCTCAACAAATGAGAAGGTAAATATTTTAAATGAGAGCTGGAAAACATTTCCAGTATTGTTTCTCCATGTCCTCTTTGGATTTCTCCCCTCTTCATCCATTGTTTTTTCAGAAGGTAAACAGGTATCACTAGAGAAGAAACCTCAGTAAATTCTGTATGATCAGAAAGAGTATGAAGGATGTGAAAAAGAGATTTACAGTGAGGTTTTTGAGGAAAAGGAAGCAGACATTTATTCTGTCAACAAGTGTAGATACAGGGTTCTCCCATTGTGTCCATTTTCCATGGTAGATGAAATAAACCAAAAACATCTCACCCATAAAACATTGCTGGCAATAACCCTGTAGTTGTAGCTGACGTCAGGCTTATAAAATTGGACACAAATTACAACTGCAAAAGGTAGGAAGAAATATGGAAGCTGGTAGTTAGGAGGCATTTTACTGCCTCATGTTAAGATCTTGCTGCATTCAAACAGAGCTTTGAAACAAATAACAATTTGGACTGAAACACCTAGTAAAAAGTAAGATTACTGGTTTTAATTCTTACTCAGTAAGGAAAGGCAGAGAATAAGGAAGAGTTGGGACTTGAATTCTTGATGCATTGCTCAGGTCCAGAAAGTGTAAGAACAATTTATTTGGGGATGGCCAAGCAGAAATTCTGGGCAGTCTTGAGTAATAAAGGAAAGATATTCCTGTAGTGTAGTCTGTGGACATTTTCACCAGCTCTGCATGGTCATCTTGCCTGGTCTCGTGCTGCATGGAGGGATCCACCATGGTGTGGACTTGTAGGTCCCTCACCTGCCATTCCCTAGAGTACTGAATTGAAAATGAGCAGGCAGTATTTTGTGTTTACCAATTACATGACCCTTTTTTTTTTTGCAGCAGCAGTTAGAACAGTTGTCAGAAGACTAAGTGGCAAGTTTGGGAATGGCTAAGAAACTTAATAAAGGCAAGTGGTTGATGGGTCTGGCTGAGGCAGCTCATGTTGTGGATGTCTTGTGGAGCTGAAGTTGATCCAAATGAGGCCCTTGGCATGTGCAGCTAATGGCAGGAAGAAGTAAGTGGCACTTCCAAGTTTAAGAACTTGGAGTTCTTATGATATTATATATATTGAATCTGCCTGTGACTAATTTTAGGAATTGTTTAAGATTTTGTTTGGTGCCAGTTAAAATAATTCACTAATGAACTCAGCAGTGAGTGACATTGAGTTTGATTGTCTTAAATCATGTTACTGTTTTAGAGTATCTGAACTGGTGGATATTTAGATAATGCCTTTGAAGAGCACGAAGAAAATAAAACTGATGGAATCATGGCATGGTTCAGGTTGGAAAGAGCCTTTAAAGGTGATCTAGCCCAAGCCCCCTGCAGTGAGCAGGAACATCTTCAGCCAGATCAGGTTGTTCAGAGCCCCATCCAACCTGACCTTGAATGTTTCCAGGGATGGGACATCTGCCACCTCTCTGGGCAACCTGGGTCAGTGCTTCACAACCTTCACTGTAAGGGACTAGTAATGGGAGAAGTATTAGGTCCCAGGATCAAGATCTAATTAGGATTGCCACCCTCTTTACTGCTTTCAGCAAAGGGCCATCTATTGCCTGCTAATTGGAGATAGAATAATTGCAGTGGTCCGGGCCAGGAGGTTAGCAGAAGGACAGCACACAGAGCAGCAACTGGGTGATTTCCCCTACACAATACTTGGACAAGATTTTTGTAGCATTGGTGACCCTCTTCTACCCTCAACCATTAATACAGCTGAGGTTCATTCACCCCACAAAGCTGAAGGCTGCAGGTTGTAATTCCTTGGATGTAAAAAGAGGAGTTGATACATAAGGCAAAGAAGTTCCCACCCTGCTCCTACTTGTGAGATCTTGGTCTTCCTAGAAAATATTTGATCTTTTTTATTTAGCTTTTAGTCATTTCTATGAGAAAAGAGCTGGAAGGCTCCATTCAGATCAAGTGTATCAGGTATTACCATGCAGTAGAACAAAGCCTTCTCTTGGGATGCAAGGAGATGATTGTAGTGAGTCAAACGACTGGAGACTGGGACCAGTGGGCACAGGATCTTGTAACAAACCTTGAATTCCATTTTTATGTTCAGGGTTGTTATAATCAGAGTTTCTCAAGTTGGAAAGCAGTATCTGGTGTGCTGGGTTTAAGCTGGTACCTGGGGGACTGTCCAATTGGAAACTGAATGCACAAATAGCATTTGCTTAAGTATAATGTGCTGAAGAGTGATTTTCTTCTAAAGGAAAGTTGCTATCAAGTCTTTTTTGTCTTCTAGTATCTACATGTGGTTAGAGATAGCTGAAAAATATTGCCAAGTTGTTTCTGCTTTGGAGTGTTAAAAGTGATAAATTTCATTTATTTGTTTATTTTAATTGCAACCAACCCAAATCTCTTAGAAAAAGCTGGAAAAAGGTGTCATGTTTCAAGTGAAGTTGATTGCTTTTGTTGAACCTTACTGTCAGTGGAGGAAAATATTGCTCTATATAATGCTTCAATAAGCTCGTTTTCTTTTTTTTTTTTTGAGTTTTGTTCTTCCTGAAATCAAAACTCATTATTCATTTGAAATGCATGGATTGTTTTTATGAAATGTTTAAATTGTCGGGTTATCCTGAGAGCTCGATGACACTGCCATAGTTGGAGAGTTCTGTGGAGAACATGCAGTGCTCTGCCAAATAGTCCTTGAAACCTCCTCCTTCCTCATCTTGTAGTAACCACTAGTCAGTGTTGATGAAGTAAACTAAATCAGAATATGTATTTTCCTATTAAAAATGTGGTTTTCTTTCTTATACTGAATTATGCAAATCGGACATAATTGCTCCTTCCCAGGAAGAAAACAAAACAGAAAAGTAATGAAATGGACTGTGCTCCTAGCAATGTGCATGTGATTGCCAGAGCCAGAAAGATAATTGACAGAGCAATTATACTTTCATTTCCTTGAAGCATTCTTCCATGCCATTTCAAATCTAACTTTGGCAGGTCCAAGAAAATAACTGTGTGAGCCTGTGTCCTGCAATCAGGACCAAGAAGTCTCTTTCGGGGGGGCTTTCTTTTCCATGACTTTTGACAATAATGGGAATGAGAGCTTTGACTTCCTCTTGGCTTACAGTGGTGAGCCACTTAGATTTTCAGGCAGTCTCTTGTCAGCTAAAGATAGAAAAAAACAAACAAAACAAAACAAAAAAACAACAAAGCAAACCCAAACCCTACAAATAGCATATAATTTATGTAAAAATAATTTGCTTCTTCCAGTGGCTACTTGTGTGTCAAACATGAGATGCTTTTTAAGCCCTGCCTAAATAATAAATTAATCTTTTTAAGCTTAAAGCTAGGTAATGTTATTAATTTTAAGTCAATTTCTACTGCTACAAAATGCTTACTTTGTATTGACAGCTGTGAGATAACCAAATGTTGGGTTTGAATCTCCCAAGCTTGTTTTACATACATGTTCATCTGCCCACATGTGCTGACTGAAGGCAGCAGGTCACGCACACACACAAATCGGGCTCAGACTATTAAAATCCTGAAATCCAAATTCCACTCTCCACTGGAGCTGAACATGTCTCAGACATCTGAAGCATACAAAATCAAGTCAGTACAGGTAGTGCTTCATATTCCCATCTGTAACGGAAACGGTGGAATTCTTCCCTCTTTGGGAATTCTTTCTCCCTTGGAGAGGGTCAGTCTTTAGTGTCCCCCTCCAAGCCCAGCAGACCATTGCTAGTACAACTAACTTGTAAGCAAGGCTGTGGGCTGTTTTCAAAGGCTGCAAAGATGCACTGATACCATTATAAGAACAATACAGACCCACACTATGCTGAAATGACTTGGAGACACAGAAGAAGCTTTCTCTTACCATAGCTTGGATGACTTCAGTAGTGCTACCATCACAGCAAAAAGATAGTGGCCTGCAGTAAATAAATTCATGTTTTCCATTTAGACTGAACCAAATGCTGTTGAGCTTTATACAATATCAGATGTTTGTGTTGCTCATCAAAAATGTTGTTGTCTAAGTTCACAAATTAAATTCGCTTTGCTTTTTGGTCTCATGACAAATTATACTTACAGAAAATACATCCGTCTTTTACATAAAATTAAATGAAGCAGCAACAACAAATGACCTTTTTACTCTATCATTTGATCGCATATTATCTTTATAGATGTGATTTTAGTGTATCTTGAAAGCTCCTTTCTGAGTTTGCTTACAATATTATATATGCATACTGATGTTGTAGTTAGACTTATTTTAAAACTAATGCAGTATTGTGTTTTTCCTCATTAAAATTGTCAAAATAATAAGGCAAAGTACTGTAGTCGTATCCTGAAGCCATAGAAGTTTTAGTAACAATGAGCCAGAGTCACCACACAGCCAAAGACAGATACAAAATTCACTCCTGTCAATAGGTTTTGATTTATGCCCTATGTAAAATAGTTGCTGTGCTTCACTTCCTTGTCCCTTAGGTGCTGGTGCTTGTTTATAACAGGTCCCAAGTTTTGAAGGTACTTTCTTCAAACTCCCATCTATTAAATCACTTGCCATATGGGGTTACATCTGCTGCACACAGAAAACAGAAGCAGTGGTGGAATAAATTATTTACCTCCAGGCTTAGTAGAAAGTGTGTTAAAATGTGTGTTATCTGCCTGGTCTGAGAAAGGAACAAGCAAGTGAACAGACTAACCTGTCCCTCTGTGGCTGTGCCCTCCTTGAGCATTGCCCTGAGGCACCTAAGCTCTTTCATCCTTCTCAACTAGCCAGGCTCTAGAACTTCCTAAATTCAGGATAGTAAAACTGTTAGTGAGGCTGGGAAAGATTCCCACCAATGTGTCCAGAATTTGAGGCTAAAACTTTCCTGTCTCCCAGATCCCTTCTTCCAGGACTGAGCATTCCCAAACTCAGGCCCCTCCTGGGCAGGTGCTTGCTAAGCTATTTTGTCTCTTTGGTTGTCTGAAGCATATTTTTAAGCCTGGTCACTGCTCTTCTTCAGCTCAGAAGAATGGCAGTGTGAAGAAAGGCATTTAACATATATATGTGTCTGAAAATTCAAGCAGAACTTGGAATAATATTTGTAAGTAAGTGTGTGGTTTCTAGGTACAGATGGCATATTTTATACTTGGGGGGGTCCTGTGGCATCAGAAGGGCAACTCTGTTCTGTAAAGTGTGTTCAGAGTCTTGGTGTGCCTGCTGGATTTGCATTCCCCAGAATCTTTCTGTAAGAACAGCAGGAGAATTTTATTATGAAAGGAAGAACTAGGTGGCTCATTACCTTTGTAGTGCATCATTCCCCATAGGATCATCTCATTGTTTGTGGAATTATGCCAGTAGTTTTGCTCCAACACCATTGCCTGGGAAGAGGAAATCTCTCCAGATGGATGATTCATTGCATGAATAGGTTGACTTTTAAAGTAGTACTTTCATCCTTGTTGACATTTTTTTATAAAGTAGATTTTTGCAGACTACACTCGTGTAAGTGACATGTAGTGAAGTTAACTCCTCTTACTGTTAACTGTTCTTATGCCTCCTAGGCTTTCTGCTCCCCTTGGCAGCTGATTGTTTTTTAAAATCAGTGTAATTCCATTGCCCACAGTGCTCTCATGCCAGACAATGAGAAGTAACCTTTTGAAAACAAAGGATTCTGAGATGACATCATGCTGACAAAATCAGTCTTTTAGATGTAAAGGTTTTCTAGTTGGAATCTTTTCAGATGAGGAATGTCATGACATAATTATACACTGTCCATGAAAGGTTGAGTGGGACAGCAATGGTAGAAGGTTATCTCTAGTCCAAGGACTAAGCTGTGCAAAATTACCTGCAATCAGATGGTTTTTATCAGTGGGTAACCAGGGTAACTCATGAGTTTCTTAGCTCACACAAACACGTACAAAGATGTCTGTAACCAAGCCTAATATGAACAGGATCTTATGATAACAGTGTATGTGTGATAAGAGGGAAAACCCAAGTTTTGATTGCCTCACTGCCTGGACACCTGTTGTGGCAAAATAGCAGGCAACAGTAAGGTTGGCAAGGTGAAGGGCATGGCCACCAGGTCCTTAGGGCACTGAATGTGGTGAGAAATCCTTGAAGCTCTTGGTTAATTGTGTGGGAGTGGTTTTGAGCTTGCCAGGCCTTTCAAACAAGCCTGCCTTGAGAAGGATAGCTTGGAAAAGCTGCTTCCTCTGCTCCCCATTGATGTCCTTCTACTCTGTATTGCTTACAGGGGTAGAATTTTGGCCATAAGCCCTAAAAGTAATGGTTTGAATCCAAAAGAATCTCTACCAGAAAATGAAAGAACTGTAGAAAATGCAAGTTTTGGACAGGTAGATCTCTCCTATCCTTGTCAAATGTTTTTTAGGTCAGTTTGATATATGGTTATGAGCAATGACTAGGAACAGGCAAGTAGAATCACAGAACTGTCATGGTTGGAGAAGACCTCTAGGATCACTGTGTCCAACTGGCATGTCATGAAGTGCCTCATCCACGTGGTTTTTACATGCCTCCAGGAATGGTGAGCCCACCCTGGGCAGCCTGTTCCAGCCCCTGACTACTCTTTCAGTCAATAAATTCTTCCTAATATCTAGTCTAAAACTCCCCTGTTATAACTCCAGGCCATTTCTTCTAGTCTTCTCATTATTTACTTGAGAGAAGAGGCCAGCACCCACATCTCCACAGCCTCCTTTCAGGTTGTTATAGAGGGTGATGAGGTCTCCCCCATCCATTTTTCTATTGCTGTGACAGACTGAATATATTTTAGACACTTATAATTAAAATAATGCTGCTCAGTAGTTTCAAGCCTGTATCTGTCTAGCCATGGATTTCCTTCTCACTTAGTCTATAGGCTGTAGTGGCACAATCAGAGACCGAGTCCTAGAACTGCTGTGTCTCTTACCTGCAACAAGAAACTCAGCTTCAACTGTGGAAATAGTCATCTGTTCACTTAATTGTATGCACTCAAATGGTTCCATTGACTTCCCTGAGAACACTTGTGTTTTTTAAGTTGAGCATGTGCCTAAGTACCTTCCTAAATCAAGGTCTACATGCCTGAAGTGTGTGTGTAATTGCCTGCGTGTTCAGGCGGAAACCATGGTAAAATAGAGTTTCTTTTTACATTCACTAACTGAGCAAAAATCTCCTTGAAGTCATCAGTCATTTTGCTGAGTAAGGCCAAGAGGCATCTGGCCCTTACAGCTCACATCCCAGCTGTGACTCCTGTACAGCACTGAGCAGCCAGGCTGTAACTAGGAAAGAGAGGTGTAACCAGCCTGCCACAAATACCCCACAGCAATTTGCCATGTCTGCAAAGAAGTCCTAAACCAAGGCTTCAGAATGGAACAAAATACTACATTTTTCCAGCAGAATAAAAGAAAGCAATTCAGTTACTGGGTTAAAATGAACTTTTAACACACAGGAATAGAGCCTGGTGATGTTTTCTTGTAAGCAGTGAGTGTCTTGCTGAGGGATAGCACAGCTAACAAAATTACTTTAACTTAAATTAAAAACAACCCCACACCCAAACATATAAATGAATATGAGACTATATAAAATCATACCTAGAAAACTCAGTCATAATCTAAATTCAGTTCACTAACAGACACTTAAGGAATGCTTATGGAGGGAAAAACTGCAGATGTAATTTAAAATATATACATGAAGTATATGTTTTTCTAATATATATATATATATATCCAGGTTCCCCTTAATAGGGGAAGATCAGTAAATATGCCTGTATCAGTTCCCCAAAGCTCAGTCTTCTACATGTACTGAAAGGCACAGAGCTTGTCTGTCTTTTGAATGTTGCTGGTGGGAGTGGAAAGGCAAAAGCCTGATCTTGGAACTGGGGCTGGATTCAGAAATACTCAAGTTTATTTCCTACCAAGAAAAGCTCAGATATCTTGGATCAGCAGGTGGTTACCTGGTGGTTAACCCATACTCCCAAAGTGTGAGATACTGCCTAAAGGGAGGATCAGATGTCCCTCTGATTTAGGGCTCACAGTTAGCTGGACATGATGTAGATGGATTTGAAATACTCAGAAGTAGATGTGACCTTTTTTTTTTTTTTCTTCTCCTGTTAAAGCTGTGGTGTGAGCAGTCTGCCTTGGCCTAGTGGTCCTTCTCCAGGACAGAGTTTGCCCGCTGGAAATCCTGAAGAGATGGTGGTGTACCCTGCCAGGTGAGCAACAGGATCTGAACCCTTCTGATTGTGAGGTTGTTAAGGGAAGGTGGTGTCTTAGTGCTTTCCTCATCATTTCCTAGTATCTCATTGAAAGGAGCTTGCCTTCAGTCTACTGATTTTTGAGACCTGATCCTTAGGTTTTGGTTTCTCTCCAAGTTTTGTCATGTGATCTTAGATCTATAACTCAGGGGTGTAGTTTACAACAGCCAGCAGGAAGCCAAGGAGCTGGGTGGGTGTTGCAACGGTGAAGCTAAGTTGCCCTTCTGGACTTGGCTCTGCTTTGCAAAGACACAAGAGTAGATTTTCCTTGAGAAAAGGAGTGTGTGTCTGTCCCAGGGTGGGAGGACTTGGCCATGTCGTACAGAGGGGCACTGGGTACCATGTACAATGACCTTCTTCTAGATGGTCTACAGAAAGAGCTGCTGTGGCATGGTTTGGGCTGGGCAACTGCCAATCTGGAAAAACAGAGTATCCTTAATCTAGACTCTCTATTTTATTGACTAATTCTTGATTTTTTTTTTTTTCCTAAATGGTCACTTGTTATTTGCAGAGCAACTGACCACTAAGCATAGGCTGCCCAGAGCAGGGTGGCATCTCCACCTATTCAGGATAAACACAAACTCTAAAGTCTAATCAGGTTTATCTAAGGATCCTTGATGTGAGAGTAGCAGCTTGGAACTCTGTCTTTGCTAGAAATGGGGTGTGCAGGAACAACCTGCCTGCAGTGGTAGCTATGACTGCACAGAAATTGCTGTTGCCAATTCACAAACAAGATTTTTCTGGTAAAACAGAAATTAGACTTTTGAAACAGATCAAAAGCCAGAAAAACACTTGTTCAGATGGTCTGAGAAATACTACTATATCAAATGGCCACAAAAGACCAGTGAGACTATTAAAACTATATTCAAGTGCAAAGAGATGTTCAAAAAAGGAAAAGGACAGAACAATGCTGCTTGAATCTTTGTTGTATTATGGTGTTACCCTTTGTGCCAAGTCATAAAAGAGAGAAAAGAATGTGATGATTGTGTATGTGGAATTAGCAGAGCAAAATTGTTTGTGATTTAAAGTAAAAGAATGATGCTGTGAGTCATACCAAAAGAGCAACAGTAGGAGACTGGGGAGACAGATGAGTCAGAGAAGCTGTTTGTATCAGAAGTCTGAAGAAAATTAGCTGCAGAATGTGGAAAAGAATGTCTCAAATGTTAGTTTAATTCACACAGTAATGGTTTATGTAATGTTACAGTGTTCATAAGGTTTTAAAATATCCCTTAGTTCTAATAATCATAAAAGCATAGTTGTTTTTTTTTTTAAAAAAAACCTATTTTCCACAATGCAAAGGAAACTGGTGAAACATCAATTCTAAGAAACTTGAAAGCAAATACTTATTAAATTGACTGTGGACTATGGTAGTTGAAAGATACCATGTATTTTTTTTATACTCTGTAGTTAACTTAGTAAAAGATAGTAACACCCAATTTTTGAACTAAAGTTTCTATAAATTGTGGCCTAGGCTGATTTATGGTTTTTTTTAGGATGAACGAATTATTCTTATGTTTTCTAATCCCAGTATCAAAGCTGTCATCTAGTTAAGGCAGAACAGGAATAACTGAAGGGCAAATGAATTATTCCCCCTCCCCACTGTCTCTCAGATGTGTAACATGGACCACTGTCATAAATTCTACTTCCAGCCAGAAAAATAAAGGTTATAGTCTAGCCTATAGAAGAAATCCAGCATTTGTGACTCTTAACTAAATAAATTACTTTGTACTCTGGTCTGAGAAACAGGTTTCTCAAACTGACCTGAGGCTGAAAAGGTTGTTGTCTTTGCTGGGAGAAGAACCTTCACAGTATCTGTGTTTTCCCTTCCACAGCCTACAGGGAGGAGAGGTAGGAATGATCCATCAGGTAATTTATGCAAGTATAAAATTGATGTGGTCAGAGGTGGTGGAGTAAGAAATAAAGCAGGAATAGGCATAAGGTGAAGTGGAATATAAAGGAAGGGAGATGATTGCTGGGAGTTAGGTCACCAAAAGATGGAGACACAGCAAAGAGGCAATAGGAAAAAAACAGAATCCTCCAGGGCACTAGCAAGAAGGCTATACCATAAAATTGGAAATTCACTAAGAAGTAATGATAGACATTTTAGTATTGGTTGTTTGTTGGATTTGGGTTTTTGTGTGCGTTTTGTTGTTTGTTTGGGGGTTTGGGTTTGGTTTTTTGTTGGTTGTTTTTTTGTTTGTTTTCCCCCCACTGAAATAGTATTTCTTTTTCTGCATGCTTTAAATTTTTGTGGTTGGTAGCAGTAAAAATACCAAAACTTGCAGTCTTGGCTTCTTTGCTGCTGATGTGGCTACTTAATGTGCAACGATTTCTACAGTTTTTACTAAAAATAATTGCAAGATGGAACAAATACTGGGTTTATGTAACCACAATAAAAATAAATAGGAACATAGTTTAAGGAAATGAGATAAGGTTTCAAAGCAGGGTTTTTCTGTATTGAGGTAGTTTGACTTGTTTTATGAGGATCTTATTTCTGAGAAGACCCCTACCCCACCTCCAGGTTTTTGAAAGCAAGATGAATAAGGAGTTTTTTCACAAAGAGACTTGCTGCAACTTTGCTTAGATGCAAGTATACTCCTAGAAAGCTTTGAATTACTGAAAGGTAAATTAATGACATCTTAAATGCCCCTTTCTGCAGGGTAGAAAATGGATCTCCTGGTTTAGGTGTGGTAGGAAACAGTAGGAAACCTGACTTCTTAATGACTTTTTTTCAGTTCAGCTGAATAATTTCTACTCAGGATTTATTTACTTCTACAGTGTCTTGCTTAATTTGTTTTGTGAATCTTCCTATTACTTTTTTGTTTTAAAGTAATGGTTTTTAATTGCAGTTTTTTAAATGCCTCAGCAGCAACTGCTCTTATCCTTGACATTTCTGTGTCACCATAATAGAACTGCTGCAGTGGGAAACATAATCCTCTAATCTGGCTCACTCAGATGCATTGTTCATATAGAGAAATTTTCTAATTCTCTGTACTTATTACCAGCTCTGGGCACTCTGCTCACTCTGGCACCTGCACTGGGAACAGTTGTATTAGTGGAAGCTGTAGTCAAACACTGGCTTTATGCCTTACATATTCCACTAACTGGAATAACAGTGCTGGTTCATATGGTTATAGGATGCATCACTCTACCTTTTGATTCAAGAAGCTGAAAGATGTACATACACATGTATGTGTACATGGTATATATACACGTGTATGTTATATGTGTATATGTACATGTATACTGATGTCTATATACTCTGATTACCAGCAAAACATCTCTTATAGTGAGAGGTCAGATCTAAATTTAATCCAAACATTCCCAAGTTTTCTGGGGGGGCCTAAAAATAATCAGTGATACCCTTTGAAAAGAGCAAACAATTGTGGCTGTTCCAGGTTTTTAGATGAGTGTTCAGTTTTCTATAGAAACAGATCATCCTGTGATGTTTTTTTCAGAACATCAGTTTTAGCAAATGAGGAACATTTTTTACCATGGTTATTATTGAATTACTGTATTTCTCAGCTATTCCCCCCCAAAGCTTATGCTGAGTTGCTGTCCCTGGGGATCCTCACTGGGAGCCTAACACGACAGTTGATTGTATTTGGGTCTGGCATACACAGACATTGGGACAGTGAGATTTGTCACTATTTTGGTTGGCTTTGTGTTTCAGTAGCTTCTTCTTTTCAAAAGCATAATAATTTTGTGCTTCTTCTGTCACTTCAGTGATGTTACATAAAACTGCCTGCAGGAGGTACTAAAAGTAAGGAAGGCTGCCTGAGTTATTGGGCCATTAATGATTATTTTGTTGATGGCCACCATTGGAGTCAGAAAACTGATCTGGATGAGTTTGCAGGACATGTGATCTTCCATTAGGCTTTCATTTGAATGCTAAAAAGGACAGACAGCAAAGAGTAGCTATATAATACATAGAAACACTCTTATAAACTTAAATAATATCTGGATGTGCAGATACTTCCAATAAAGTCAAAGCAAATTGCTTCTCAAATATGTATAAAATCCCAGGATGGGGTAGGAGACGATTAGTGATCTGATTTTAGACAGTCGTGGAGTTGAACTAGAGGTTTATGACAAATACCATTCTGATCTTTAGACAGGAGACTGAATTGTATATATGGGAAATAATGTATCCCCATGAAACTAAGATTGAACCTACTCTGACTGTTCTACACTGGAAGTGGTATAGAAAAGTGCGTTTGTTGCTGTAGGAGCAAAACTTCTTCTCTCTCCTTCCTTTCAAAAAAGCCAAAGGAAAAAAGGTTTTATGCACAGTTTCCCAGAATGAAATAGAGGATAAAACCATCCCTCAATCTGCAAAGCAAGAAGAAAGGTCCTCAGCACTAAAGATGTTTTCTATTACCAAATGCTCAGAAATATAAAAATTAAAAAGAAGAAAAAATAGTTCTTTATCTGCATGTGCTTCTTATAAACACATGGTCAAAGGTTTAATGTGGGTTTTCTTTGTAAAAATATTCATTAATTACTGTGCTTAATTGTAAAAATCCTAAAAGCCAATTGGGAAAAAAGACAAGTTTATAACAAGTAATTGTTTTGAAGAATGGAAACTTATTTTTTTCTAAAAAGTTGGCACATTGATTAGGGAGCTCTTAGATGTTGTAAAACCAAGCTCTTGGAGAAACAAATCTGTGCTAGTTGGTTTCATTCTCTCTTGACAATGGCATTTTGAGTTTGGCAGGGAATGGAGAACTGGTCTCAGCTGCTGTTGTTGGCGTAGGCACTGAACGATGCTATTGTTGTCAAGAGAAAATAATGTCCTTGGAAGCCTTCTGAGGGTTGCACTGAAAACACACAAGAAATATCTCCACATGTTGCAGCATTACGTCCTAAAAAATACCCCAAGGCAATGACTGCAAGAAGGTCTGTTTTGACTATCTCAGACATGAAGGGAGTCTTCACTAACAGCGTTTCTGCTTCTCTGTTACCAGGGGCTCTTGTGCTACACTAACTTCATGACATCCACCTTGTATCCTTGCATCTGTATCAGTTTCCAATTATTTTTTGTTCCTACCACTCCTCTTGAACCTTTTCTCTTCAGCCTATGGTTCCCCCTTATTTTTTTTCCAGTTCACCCACCTGTATTTATTGCTGTACCTCTGTGCTCTTCCTTCCATATAGTGAAGATTGGCAATGCCAACCTTGCATGTATCTGTGACCATCTCCATTATCTTCCCTTCTTAAGTTTTCTTGGAAAGTTGTTCATCAATGTTCTTAATAAAAATAATGGTTTGAGAGTCCTAACATGTGTAAGAACTATAAGTACATAACTATACATATATATATCTTCAATTTACTAATATATTGTTAAGGGTACTTAGTACAAAATGAAGCCAAACCCAAAATATAAATAAGATAATGAAACAGACATAGGACATATATATTAGCATTCAGAGATGCCCTTTTGCAGCAAATTAACACTTAATATTGCTATGGTGTGAAATTCTCTGGGCCTGAGTACTCAGCACTTGTCCATTGTATTTATCATTTTAGTTCTCACTGACCCTTCCCAGTGATTCATCAAGCTCAGTGCAATAATTTGCTGCAAATAGCCCTTATTCAAATGACTAATTGTCCATGAGAATTGTTATTTCATATAGTGATAGCTCGTTCAGGATCAGAGCTAATATAAGTTCACCTGATACAATTGCTTACGTAAATGAGTTTTCCAGGCTACTTCCCTCTCTCTAGTTGCACTGTTACCTATGCTGCCACAATATTCCAAATAAATTAATTATTCTTCCATTTCTTTACTTTAAATGAAATGTCTGTTGAGCCTAATTGATACAGCAATGTCTGTTTTTGCAGGGCAAGGAGGGTTGTGCAAGAGTAATTCAGCCTATCGAGTTATTCACAGCCGTTGTCTTTGACTGTGCCCTACTGACATTGTATTTTTTTTCTGAAAAGTATTGGAAATCTTTTTCACTGATGGGGAAACAAAGAGTCAACAGTGGATTCAGGAAGCTCCTTGCAAATTATTGTCAAAAGTTTTTAAAGTCTTTGTGCATAAATGTTGGGTTTTTTCCCTCCTCAAGGTTACTTTGAAAGCAGAGATCAGGAGGCTGCCACACACTCGTGAATATTCTGACAGCCAGTGAAGAAAGAAAACAAAAATATCTACAGTGAAAGCCAAGCGAGGAATGGGAATGACTGGAAAAGATGGAGAGAGGTGCAGTTGGTTTTTGGGGATTTCAGGTAAGCTGGTGTAGGGCTTTTAAGACTGCTCCCATAAAATAGGAACTTTGGCCCTTAGAGACCCTGAGGAACTTTTAGATAAAAGGGGAAACACAAGTGTTGCCAGTTGCTTGCTCTTCCACTGTGGCAGTCCACAACAGCAAATGTTTCATGCCAGTCAGCAGCAACTCCGGTCATGCAATTAAAATGCAGATGCCTAAGTAAGCCCACTGGCTCCAACCATCCTATGGAGGCTTGAATTTTGGCCAGTGCTAATGTGTGCACTGCTAGAAGGTGGTCCCATCAGTGTCTTACTGAGCTCTGCTTGTTACAGTGTCAATGTCCTTAGGCTGTGCCCACCTTTCCATCTGAAATCCCTCTTCTGTATGAAGAAATTTTGACTAAAATTTTCTGGTGTGGTCTCAGTCCACAAGAAACTCACATTCCCTGGCTCTACAGCAGCTTGGGTCATTCAGGGCATAAAAGCTGAATAAATTTCTATTATGTTACCTTGGGTTAGAATGGCATAAATTGCTTAAAAATATACTGGTTCTTAATTTTGAATGTTAATTGTACGTTGGTGTTAATTTTATTACTGATTCATAAAGTTAATGGACTGCATGCCTCTCTTGATTTGACAGCGTATGTAGACAGAGCCTTAAATGTAAAATATGGTTTTAGAGTCAGATTCTTTGAGAGCAGAACAGTTTTGATTTTAGTGAAGAGGCTATCCCTAAGGCAGAAGATAAGGGAGGAAATTGTTAGATGTGAGAGAAATACTGTTGTTGTTTTTCCCCCTGCTGTCTGCCAGAGCAATTTTGGTGGTCGTGACCGCTGTAAAACATTCATGTGCAAGGTGTTTTGTGGTGTGGAATCTTTATTTCCTCCTGATGATAACTTCTTTTCCCATTGTAGCCTTGAAAAAAAACAACCTAAAACTGAGTAGAATCGAACTATAGAATATGGAAAAAGTATGTAAAAAGTAGGCCATTTAACTCGCCCTTCCGACTTGAGGCCTGCTGCCATCCCTTGACAGTAGGAGGCTGTGTAAGGATAAATGAAATTAGCCTGCCTTTAAGCAGTTTTTCACAGCTCATGTTTAAAAATGACACTAGTCTTAACAGGCAGGTGTGAAGCATGGGTATGGCTGTAGGTCTGTAATAACACACTTGTGTTGCATGCCCATAGACTTGGCTGTGTTTGGAGGTCCTTTCTTGTCCTCTTGCTTAACAAAGACTGTGAGCGTAACAGGAGAAACTTTTGAAGCTCGTTGGCAATCTGGTCTGTATGCACCACCTGATCTTGCTCTTTGGGTTCTTCTGAAGTTGGGGATGTTGGGTACGTGGCTGTTGCCGGCCTTTTGGAAGTAAACCCCACCTTAGTGACAAAGCAATCATGATTTTCCCAGTTAAATGCTGGAATAGAGTCACATGGTGAGCAAGAGTCAGCTGAACTAACCCTTGGGCTACTAGTGCCTACAACTTACTGTTTTATTGAAGGGATATTTTCCTAAGAATCACTAAAAAAGCAGTTCTAACACTTTCTGGCTTAATGAAATGTAGGAAGGCAGATTCTGTTCTCAAAGAAATTTCCTGAACAGATTCAAACCCCACGCTGAGGTTCAAATTAAGGCCAGGGGAGTTTCCAGTGTTTTAGGTATTTAAATTCTGAAATTGTAGCTCCATTAAAGACAATTATGGAATCACCCTCACAGGAACCAAAAATCTTTTCATCTGTCAAAGCATCTTTGGCCTCAGCTTGATTTTTATTTTTTTTTTTTTTTCCCCCTAAAGCTTTTCCTGTCTGCTGCACAGGAAGAAAAGCTGTAAAAAGAAAATACAGGAGGAGAGAGTACAATAGATAAAGGGCAGTTACACAGTGATTGAGTCTGAAAGATATGCTCAGTCCTTTAATCTGTCTGCTTTCAGCATGGGGAAAGACTGTCCTCCACAATCATCTCAAGTGCTTTATCTGATGCTGGCACTCCGTGTTTGTTGGGACAAGCAGTGCTAACGTCTTGGCTTGCTAGTTGGCAAGTTCGGTTAGGCAGGTGAGTTCTCTATTCTATATGGAGCAGTGGGGAGGGCTTGTCCCTGCTTCAGGAATGCTCATTCACACAAGAAATACTGAACCAGTCCAAAAAGTGCCTCTTCTCAAATGAAAAAATACAGAAGTTTGGAATGAAACCCAAGAGGCATGTGGGAGTTCTGCTGGATGTAAGTCCTGCATATACCTCATGTCCCAAGCAGTGCACAGATTATCTTTAGAGAATTGTGTACAACCTTCTGGCTTTGCAGAATGGATTGTAAGCATATGATCAGAAGGTTCTTATGAAGACTTAAATATGGCCAAGAGGAATTTTACAATGGAGACCTTTTTTTTCCTTCCCTAATACTGCATATTGGGTTGTGCTGTCTTAAATAAAGATAATTGTGAAAGGAGTACAACCAACTGGAGTGGTTATAAGAAGCTAGACCTTTTTTCAGAACAAAACAACTCTGGAATTACAATATATAGGATGTGTTTATTCATGGTAAATGCCTCTTTGTGATGATGTTTGACGGAATTCTCTGTTTTTATTAGGGCATGAAGGTTTCTTGAGAGCTTTGGCCCATCATGGATTGTAAAAAAAACTTAATGAAGCATCTAAATTGATATATATATTTTACAACAGAGATTTTATTAGGCTGGCAAGGGTTTTGAAAACTGTACAAACAGATTATGTTCCCCAGGGTCTAGCCTATTACTTCTTCTTGATGATATTGTCTCAGTAGTACTTGTTGTTCTTTGAAAAGAAAACATGGGTTTTGATAAGTCATCTGAAGTTCTGTTCTGAACAGAAAAATCAAGGACACCCCACTGAATAATCAAGAAAGTCTTCTCCTATAGTCAGATTTCAGTGTGGCTAGTTGCAGTGCATGGTTCTGTAGTACAGGGAAACTGGAGGTAAAGGAGACTTTCAGAAACTAGGTCCCCTGTTTAGCAGAACTCAGGTTTGGGGCTTATACAACCAGCAGTGACTTGGACTTTAGTTGACACCTGCGGCGTGTCTGGAGAACTGGGAATTTTGTTCCATCTTGACTTGGTTGTATCTTACAGCTATGTACCTTGAAGGTACCTCCATGGCTTTAAAATTGTCCTCACTCAATGACTGTAGTAATGGAGACATGGAACTCTATGAAACAGAACAGGGAGATCAGGTAGCTCAGTTAGAGGGCCTTGTGTTTTTGGAGCACTTCCTCCTTTTTATAACATGGGATGCTTTCCTTTCCTTGGTAGCTGACACTCAGGTGTCAGATCTGCTTTAGTGTGCCATACATCTTCCAAGGCATGGTGCTCCACAGGACTCCTCTGATCAAAGCCAGCACCTATCAACAGGCTAATGAAAACACCTTCAAACCAGTTTAGTACATAAGTACATTTCAGCCAGAGGAAAATGTTGCTCAGTACTTCTGTGGTGAGTATTGAACAGCCCTTTCAGGTAGTTGGCATTTACAGTTCTCCTTAGAATATTAGATGTAGGAAATGTTCCTGTTGCCCAGTTACACTTAACATGGCAAATTAGTTCAGGCCAAATAAAGCTGCCCCCTTCAATTTGAAAGTTAACTTTTCATCATGTCAAGGTGGTGCTGCTAGTGAATCCAGACTACTAATGCATAATTAAATCCAGACTAATCTAATGCATAATTCAGAGCTCCAATGCTATGAATAGAGGCATTGCTCAAATGCATACTGTAACAAAGGTATAGCTCATTAGTGCTTGCCTAATTTTGTTTATATTCTTAAGATGAGCAGCAATCTAAGCGACATTGCAAATGCCACAAAATCCTAAATGTTTTAGAATCAGGATTGAGAAAATACTACATATTAAGTACATCCAGGGTACTCTTTGTAGGTAAAAAATTATTTTCAAGTGGAAAATGCAGCTTCTTTCAATTTTTTCATCTCCTCCCTGGTGTCTCCATCCTCTTCCCTGGGTCTCTGTGTGTTGAGCTGGGCTGCATGGTTCCATGCAGAAGGAAAGCAAAGGACAGTGCATGGCAGGAGAGAACATCACATGGTCTCTGTTACGTGGCTATGTAATTATTGTATGTCTATCAAACACAGAGAAATAAAATCTCCTAATAGCTCTTCCTGAATCATCATATGGCACTAGTTGGGATTGACTCTAGATAAAGTGCTTCTCATTATACATAAGGAAGTGTGATCATCCCATCAACACATGAAAGAACATAATAAATATGTATTGAAAAGACTATTGAAATGGAGTACAAGGTCCTGCTAGCTGTGGTTTAAAATTCTACCTTCTTTCATTTGAAGTAGAGAGCAGGAAACACCGCAATCAGCACAGGACATGGAAGTGAGGGAGAAGGAAGTGATTTAAAAGTGTTTTCCTTTCTCAGATCTGAAGGACCTGAGGGATGAGCTCAATTCTTGATTTAAACAAGAGCAGCCACCCGACATGCTGTTACTCTCCAGAAAATAGGAGTCAAAAAAAGTCTGGGCTGTGGGAATAAAAAGCAAGTTGTTATGATTTTCATTTTGATCTTTAAGTTCTATGGGCACATCCAAGGTCTGACCCTGCAGCTGTGAGTCTGCACGTTCAGAAGCAGCAGTTTATGCACAGTTTGGTCACAGCACTGCGTGGTTGTTACCGTCTTCCATGGCATGAAACCAGCTGAGAGATTTTTGTTATTCTGGAGCTTAACTGTGCTTTGCAATCAAATAAAAATGGCTTTCAGGAATGGCAGGCAGGTTGGATTGTTGATACACGACTCTTTCCTACACAAAAAGTCATAACACGACTCTCGAGTGGACTATGTTATGCATTTTAAAGTGCATTGAACAAATTTTCCACAGGGAAAGGGCACATGTTATTGCAGTCCTGGGACAACACTGGAGTTACAAATTTGATTTTGTTTGGTATTTATTCAGCTATTCTAGATTACACATATCATTGCTCTGCAACACTGCATTATGCAAAGCCCTGATATCCCATATAGTCTTTGTCAAAATACACCTCAGTGTGTATATATGCTCAATGTCAAGATGTAATAATACCACAGGCCAACTCAGCCTATGAAAATGTGCACCAAAAATGTGCTTTAGGATTCCTGAACAGAGTTTTGTGAGACAGTTGGTTAAGTTTCAAGTTTTGTTGTTTAAGAATGGCTTTTTTTCTACCATAGTCCTATAGCTTTTCTCCTAACAGACTGATACCTGCTGAGGTGCATACAAATGCCTGGTTAGTACAAGTCAGGAGCTCCCCAGGTTTGGTCTGGACCACTTATGTGAGAGAGCATTTTACAAACCAGGCCACTGAGGCTGACAGCTGCCCATGGTTCACCTGTGTGAAGTAGTTACGGAGGAAGGGACCTGGCACTTTAGAAATGATGGGTCCTTCTCTTGAACTTGTGTAACCACAGTTAATTAATAGGGCTGTATAATTTTGTGACAAAATCCCAGGTAGAATAGGAGGGAGGAAAACCTGGAGGTGATCATGCAGATGTACTCAATAGTATTTGCACCTATCAAATTGTTGCTAAAGCACATGAAAAAAAACATTGATGTTCTAATATCCTTTTACAGGACATCCCAGTAGTTGTGACTGTATAAAGATGTTTCAAGTTCAGTTAGAAATGCTTTTATACAAAGAGCCCATTGGTTAAATTGTTCGTAAGAGAAGCAAATACCTTTGTCTCTCATTGAAAAATAAATAAATCACAGGTGAGTGTTCCCCTCTCCTAGGAAATGGAGCTCAGGACTATCAATATTTATTGTTCCAACAGAACACCAAATAATGAGTTTTGATAGTTTTTTGTGGTTTGTTTTTTTTTTCCTGTGTAATCCATGACAGTTTTTACAGATCAAATGACTGAAACGTAGGGGAGAAGACAATGGTGAGCATTTAAAAAGCAAATGTGTTCCACTGAAATGTGCAAACAGAAGGAAGGAGCTGATCAGACAAGCTGGCCATGTTGCCTGAGCATGAACTTGATGAACTCAAGCAATGTGGGGAGATGTGATGCTACTGACATTACACATGGCAATGTGGGAACTCAGAAATTACAACTGGACACACAGCTTGTTTTCAGGTTTGGTATCTCTCCTTTAACTAGACTAGTCTCAGTAACAACAGCAGCGATCCCCATTACGCCCAAAACACCCAGTCAACCACTCCTACATCTGCATAAACCTAAAGATGTTTATTTTGAGCAAAATATTTTCCCCTGATGAATAACTAGCACCATCAGCTGTCTTTAATCTTAGTATTTTTTAATTCCACTTGAATCTGAGCTTTTGATGTAGGTTATTTAGCTCAAGAAGTAAACGTGTTTCTAATGGATTACTTGTGGAACAGAGGATGCAGTAAAAATGAATAATGGACAGGAATTTTAAAAAATTGCAAACTGACCTTTGAAATGTCAGAATTTGGATGTTTCCTGTAATCAACATTCTGTGATAAATGAGAGCAGTAAAAGTAAAGATCCTTGGTTCCAAGTGTGTGTAATCGAAATCCAATGAGAGATCGATGGCCTTTTGGTGACCTTTTCTGAAAAGGTCAAGTAACATTTATGAGAAACTTTTCTTGTGCTGGGAGGATGATTATAAATGGATTTATTGCATTCTAGTTTTCTAGTCGTGGAGGAAAACTATGTCTATACATCTGAGTTCTATATATGTGTGTGTTATGCATGTACTTTTCAGTTCCTCTTAAAGGTGTGTGTATTTTACACACAAATAGGTACGCACGTATCTTTGTGCATATATGTGATTTGAAATTTGAAGTTCACGTTGTTACTAACGTTCCTAAATCAGTGAAATATTACTTGTTAAACATAAAATGTTATCTACTTATTTTTAAGCTCTTAGGAAGATAATAGGAGGATCTAATATGAATTCAGCTGGGAATCGTTTTCATTTTGCCAACAGTGACCATGTATTGGGAATGAAATAACCAGCAAAAGCTCTGTCACATCACCAGAATCCACCCGACACTCTGTGCCAGGCAAGAGTCTCACTGTCAGAGGTAGGTTTTAGGATTAAGTCCATTGAGGTATTTTTTCCGACTGACTGTTGGAGCACGTTTCTGTGCTGATATTATGCAAAGAATCACCCAAAAGTCTTCAGTAATTCAAAGCTGTAAATGAGTGAGACATACAGCCACCACCAGGACAGGAGCTTTTTGATGTCTGTCTTGCAGTTTTGTAGTTGAATTGATGAAAATATGCTATTCTAATGTAGGATTTTCAGAATGATTAATATGACTTATTCTGTGTGGTGAAAATGCATACATGTGTTCAGCTTTCAGCAAGGACTTGCACTACCTGTTTTTTTATTTCCTTAAAAATATTTTCTTGAAGAAGAGCCATTTTCCATGTTTCTGTGGGAAAGAATTGAGTTCTTATACTTCATACCAACAGCTCCTTATGCTTGTAGCTTACAAGTCACTGCTTAAAAAAATCAGTGATTACCTCAGTCTTGTTGTGAACTCCTGAGAAATCATGCAGGTAATGTTAGCTTTGGCTGGACTGTGTTTTACAGTGTGTGAGGATTAAAACCAGGTACACTAGTTGCAGGAATTTAACACTTCTTGCATTATATAAAGAAATGGTCTAACTGGTTTGTTCAGCATTTGACTGTGTAGGGTGTCTGTTGTAATTTGTAATTTTGTGCTGTTACACTTTCTTCAATTCAAAAGGTCTACTCCAAATTCCCAGCACCTGACTTGTCTTACATTAGAGAGTTTATTGGCAGTTCAGCTCTTGTTAGACAGCAGAGACTCCACACAGAAACCCTCTCTTTATTTTGTCTCACTGAGGAAACTCAATGAAAATTTGCACTTTTGGACACGCGATAGTCGAACCACAGGGCACAAATCCCACTTCCAGTGTTTTTACTCTTCACAGAACTGTTTACTCCCTTCATGGAAATTCAAAGGGAGATCTGAGAGCCCAAGTCAGTTGTTCTTTTCTTTTGCATCATTCATCATCAGTGAACTGACGTGGACAATACTACAATTATTCTGATTGTAGTAAACAGGTTTGATGGCTCTGCTGACAAGTAGCCTTCTCACACACTCCTTGCTCTATTGATTCTTTGCTTGTTGCAAGAGTAAAGATGGAGTGAGGAGGTTTAACAGTGTCAAATACCAGCTCTAACTGGCCATAGAAATACACCTGCAGAAAGGCAAGCAGTTTTTACCACGAGCCCCTCAAGAGCTGGACTGCAATTGAGGTGAAATGAAAAAGACTGCTGCTGCATGAGAACATAGAGAAATGTCTTAGGTGACATGTTTCATTGATAGGCAAGTATATATAGTGCCAGATCATGGTGATAAAAAGCACAGGTGCTCTGATCTATTAATATTTCTTTGCTGTGTGCAGTATAAAGTATTTTTGGAACTATCCTAGACCTAACTGTGCCAGTTATTATTTCACACTGTTATTCTGCAATCCAAAGCTCAAGCTACAAGTTGTGATGTGCTTTTATTTGCATTACCAGATGATTTGATGCTGCAGACAAATGGGAGTTGGACTCTAATTTTTCTGACATGGCTGAGTGATGTGTTTTATATTAAATACAGTCAGTAGAAACAGGCCAGGAATACCCTAGCTCATGATTAATATGACTTGTGATTTAAAGATGGGTTGTGTTAGGTTAGATTTGACACAATCTTCATTTGAAAGACAAACTAAGTATCTTTAAATTCAGGCAGCATGCACAGCATGTCAAGGTCTTGTCTTTCAAAGTAGCAGAAGCAGTTGCTTCCTTTCTTAATAGTTTTGGTCTTCACTATAAAATGAGCTTTCAGTAGATGACTCCTCTAGCAATAGCATGGATGGGAATAGTAAATTAGAAGTGTAAAAGTCAGTGAGTAGGTTAAGAATGCAACCCTTTATTCACTCATTTTTATACTTAGGGCACATTTTCAGTGCTGTGTATATGCGCCTTCATTATACAAAGGAGATTTGCATTTTAATTCCCTGTACATAGCTAGCCTTTGCCAAAAATAACAAATGTCATAGCCTTTGCATGCTACCATCTATTAACCAAAAAGACCTTGAATCTATGACAATGTTTCTTTCTTTAAAAGTAACACGTGACTTAATGTTAACAATTATATGTCAGATGGCACATTTTTGGGGCATTAAATCCTTAGACTTAGTTCTCAGGTAGGAGGTAAATATTGATAATATTGACTTTCTTTATGTGACTTCATGTTTTGTCCATAGTTTTGCACTTGTGTTTACAAATCTTAAGTTTGTTTCTAAATATCTGAGATGAATCATGCATGTGGAGATGCAGTTACTGAATTTTGCTTTCACAATTGAGTTTGAAAATGTGTACTACATTTCCAGATACTGAAGCCAGGCCTAGATTTGTTTGAAAAATACCTGTAATGATAAAATATTTTTCCTTCCAACATGAAACAAATTGTTCAGCTGCCAGTGGAATAGATTAATTCAAATACTCTTTTTGGCTGGTACATTTTATTGATAAAATCAATATGATGTTTTCCTGAGGAGATGGTCTATCAGGGATATACCTTGAAGTGAAAACAAACAATCCTAAGACTGCTTATCAAGTGCTAATGATATGAGATGGATTTGAAAATCCTCAGGAAGTTGCCTTCATAGATACATGAGAAAACTTTCTCGAGTTTATGTAAATATTTATGTTTATTTCTTGTTTTCTCTTCAACCCCGATGAACTCATAAAGTTAAACTTTCCATGATGTCCCATGTGAAAACTTCTGTTTGTACTAGAATAAGCATCACCTGCTTCGTTAGCTGTCCTGGATTTTATGAACACATCAGTCCTGGGTCCATAAGATTACTGTTAGACTATTAGAAACTGCCAAAAAGCATGGCAATAATATTCAAAAGTCTTTTAAAGTTGTGTTTGTTTGGTTGGTTTTTTTAAGGAAGTGTACATTCCTTAAGATTTCTGTCACAGTTTTATTGGCTCCAGACTTAGTACTAGGAAGTGTCTGTTTTGTGAAAGTTTATCTGAAGAAACAAACCCCACCCAGCTGGCTGTCAAAGCGAGCATTTCTGAAATCAAATGCCCCTGTTTTGTCCCCTGGCATGTGTGTGTCCTTTCAGTGAGTTTGGCCAAAGATCATCATTATTGTAGGCTAAGAGTTAGGGGTTTTTTTGGGAAGATGGAAAAGATCTGCAAACTAGTATAACCCTGGTATTTCTGCAGCTTTACCAAATACAGGTGTTCCAGTAGAGAAAAAAATGCTGTGGTAATTTGTGAAGGAAACTTTCCACTACCATTGCATTTTCAGTTGCTGAAAAGATGTATGGCATTTAGACATGCCACTTTCAAAAGAGGAGGGTAGCTGCAGATTTTTTTTTCTTTTCAGTGATTCTTTAGATATTTCCATAAAAAGAGTTTGTCATTATCATTTTTCCTTTCATGAGCAGAATTAAAAATGCTGACGCTACCAGCTTTCAGCTTTGTAGAAATAAAAAATTTATGTTCATACAACACAGCCCCTGATGCAGAAATTGTTACGACATCTACAGACACGTGGTGGCTTTGCTGCTTGAAAAGATATTTTTAAACCATCTTCACAAGATGTGCTGAATTCTCTCAGTACCATTTCATACATTGGACCCATAGAAACATTTCACAAAAGGAAATAGATACTTCCTGGCCATTTCATGTTTTTACCTCTGAAAGCACTAGACTCAGTTCAGCTTATGTGGGCAACATCAGCCTGATGTAGTGCAAATTTTCCCTTAGCACAGAACAGCTGAAGAAACTTCTCACAGGTAGGGTAGCACACAGCAGAGCCATGGCTGATGCAAAGGGAAAATGTTCAAGCACACCAAGGCCCCCAAAGCCATCTATTTCCAGTTTGAGTTAGTGAATATGTATGTCTTTGCACAGGTTTTTGCATGAGCACTAGTCCTAGAGGGTAAAAGAAGGCTTGGATTTTACTCAGGTGAAAGGCAAAACTAACTTCTCTGAAAATTATTAAAACCATGAGGTTTGTGCTTGGGTAAGAGAAGGCAGCAACTTCAGCCTTAACAAAGCCAATACAAATAGCACACCCTCCTATAACCACAATTGAACACAGACAATATACTTCTGTGAGCAAGGAGGTGCAGCTGTTTTTCTAAGTTGTAATCTCCATCCTTGAGCTACTGTTGTCCAAAAAGGCAATAAAAGTGACCTTCCCTACCTTGTGCTTCTCCTTACTGAAGGCAAAAAGTCACAAACCAAACCAAAGGAGGGGACATAATTCATACTGCTTCAGAGAAGAAACAAACATAACAGAGTTAGGAAATACAATATTGTGTTAGGAAGGAAGCAGCAGGCTCCTGAACCTTCTTATGTTTTCTTGGAAGGCTGTAAGTAATGTTGATTGCAGTTGCATGTTGCTGAGACAGGAGCTGATGATGCAGGTTGGGCTGCTGAGGGGCAGCCAGTAGAAATGGCAAGGATTTTAAGGCTTGAAGGATTGTGGACTGCTGCAATATGATCCGTGACTAGTGATAGGATGCTGCAAGTTACAGTGTGTGAGATATATAAATGGTTTCCTTCAAGTACTCCAAGTTCAGAGCTAGCAGGCGAGTGCATGAAGCAGGTGTTCCACTGCTCCTGTGATTTGAGACCAGTGTGGTGATAAACAGTCTAACACAAACAGAGCAGCAGGGGATTCAAGGAGGGCTCATGGCAGACATAAGACACAGTAGCTTATTATATGTGGGATGAGCAATTTGCTGAAGATTCAGAGCTCGAGTTCTGACACCAGGACGTCAGTCACATGAGATGTATATTGAGAGGTGTTTGCTTGCTACCTACAGAGAAAAATCTCCTGTGATTGACTTGATAGATTTGCATGTCAACCTGCTCCACAGCCTAAATGTGAGTCACAGGCTTTTCTCTTCTGCTTTGTCATCAAAAGTGTATTTGAAATACATTTGTATATGCTTCATAAAAAGTATATTTGTATATACTTGATATAAATATATATGCTTATGCTTAAAAGTATATTTATATCTCATAGTGGGTACATGGAGCATAGGAGGTTTAAGGTGAATATCAGAAAAATTTTTTTTACTGTGAGAGTGACAGAGCCCTGGAACAGGCTGCCCAGAGAGGTTGTGGAGTCTCCTTCACTGGAGACATTCAAAACCCGCCTGGACACGTTCCTGTGTGATGTACTCTAGGTGACCCTGCTCTGGCAGGGGGGTTGGACTAGATGATCTTTTGAGGTCCCTTCCAACCCCTAGGATTCTATGATTCTATGGGTAACTACAGTGGTATTTGTAGTACAAAGCATAATGAGATTTTTTTTTTGTTTTGTTATAGCTGCTGCTTCTCTAAATGTTTCCTCTCCAAGATGTACTGTTTCAAACCTCAGTTATTCTTTGAGACTAGAATGTATTCAGATAGTAAAATGCATCATGCTGGGTGGACACTGAATCTGAATGTAAATGGAAGTTCAGATGCTTGGTCCCTACGTCCATGTAAAACTGTGGTATAAATATGCTGAACATTTGGCAGGATGAGATTTAAGTTGACCTTTTGTTTAGGACTATTTCTGCTCAGAACTGATGAGAAAGTATTTTCCTGTTCTATATTATTGCATTTCTTAAATTTTCTCTTGAAATAATTGAATTTGTATCTTACATTTTAGATTTTATCTGTGTAGACATGAAAGTATTGGAAGCACAATGCATTCTCTTAACACAATCAGCTGTGGAAAACAAGCTCTTCCATTACAAGATTAGCTGTAAAGAATACCAACATCCATATTGGAGCAAAGACAATAAAAATAAGCCATTCTAAATTGCAAAAGTTATACATTTCATTGACACAGAACATAGTAACTGGCATTGTTCTATAATGTCAATTAAAAAGCACTACAAAGAATAAGGTCTGATTCAAAGACTACCAACAAGGCTAACTGTACAAGAGAAACAAATGTCCCATGAAGGAAAGATACCATGTTAATGGAAAGAAGACAATACTCCATTATTTGAAACACAATCCTGGAGAAACACACAGCACAAGCAGAGCTTTCTGAAAGCTACAGCAACTTGAAACTGCTCCATGGAGAAATCCAGGTGAGTGAGCAAATCTAGATACAGCTCTGCAACGCTAGATTGAAAAGTGTATTTACCTTCTGCTCCCCAACCTAGTTCAACACGATGGATTATGAAAGGCAGAAGCACAGAAGACTTATGTGGCTTATTTGATATAAAGATTTTTATACCTCTTCTTGATCTTTCTCTTAGTACGTGTTTTTCTCTCTGTCCCAATTCCCCTGTGCTCTCACACACGTGATTAATGAATATGTACCTTTCTTTGAGCTCTTCAGGTCTTCTGCCATCTTCTGAGGTCTTGGGCTGAACCCTTCTAGCCATTCTCAGAGGACTTAGGCAGTCTGAAGTCTTTTTCATATCTTTATGTGAATATTCTTTATCTCCCTTTTGTTGCTGTTTTAATCTGGTCCTCTTCCGTAATTCACTCAGAACCTTTATCTGCTCTTGTGCCCAAGGGGTGGCAGATGAATGTAATGTTTCTGCAGCCCCCACTACCATTCACCTCTGTTATCTCTTGAAGACCCTAAGGTTTTTTTACTTAATTATCTTTTCATGCATTGTGATCACTATCTTGACTTCATTCCATTAATTAAGGCCATGCATCTTTATTCAACTTTATGGTCTGAAAATGAAACAGAAGAACATTGTGGGCTTGATCACAAACATACTCAGTTGAATGTAACCTTTGTGTTGAGTTTCAGTGGATTTAGAATTAGATGATCATTGTCCTTTGAAATACCTTTTCAACTAAAACAAGTAGGCTTCCAAAAAAAGTCATGATGTTTTTTTTTCTGGATCAGTCCTTAAGTTTTTTGTTCCAGCAAATCCCTGGAGCCTGGATCACTAAAGGAGCTTTGGACTAGCTGTCTGAAACTAATGGCATTAAATCAATTGCTACAAGAATATATTTAGACTGAGCATTAATAAGATGGGAGTCTGGATGGCATAATGATGGAGCACTGGCCTGGGCTTGGGGAGGTCTGGACTGTGTTCTTGGCTCAGCCAATAACTTGCTGGGCGACCTCAGGAAAGTCACTTTACTTACTTTTGCCTTATTAAAAAGTTCAATGTGGAAAGTGCTTTGAACTCTTCTGATGTCAAGTGCTATATCACCACCACATATATTGTAACCATGTAGGTGAAATCTATTAAATGTCAAGCAGAATGAAAGTAGTGAGTGCCTGTGGTTAAAGAACCTTTTATGGAAACTGCTTGAGACTCCTGTCAAATCTATGTTTCTGTAAGAATCTCATACATGAAGTGGGAGGAATATGAAGATGCCCAAAGGTTATGTTGTTTTGTTTTTGTTTTTGTTTTCCTTACAAGTAGCCCTTTATGCTGATAAGACTGGTTTAATCACGATATATTGTACAAGGTAAAATAAATGTAGAAGTGTGATTCTGCAGGATTTTCTCCTGGTTATTGCAGTAGTCAGCCTTTTCATTAGGGCACAAAGTCACACCAGGAAGGAATACAGAGTATCAATGATGATGGAGAGAGCTGGTCTACTGGTTTAGACAGCAATTTTATTGATAGGTACCACTGAGAAAGCTAACATACTTCATACCTGTTTTTCTTTTATGGATCAGAGTGCAACTGTCAGGAGGAGGAGGAGCTGCACATTTTTTAAATTGTCTGGACTTGGTCTCTTTCCACTGGGAAGCTAGGAACGAGGTGAGTCAAATGGAGCCATTAAAGGTTAATTTTGAGAAAGTGAAGGATTTATGAAGTGCTAGACCCTGGGAAAGGGCAAATTAAATCCTTATATTTAAAAAGGGAAAAAAGGAGGATCAGAGAAATTAAAGACCACTCAGAAAAAAAACAAAACAGAACTGAAGAAACAATCAAATTCTTCGTAAGGAGAAAACAAACGCAAACAAAAACAACCCAAGAAAGTATGAAACAACAGCCATCTGTCAAAAGCAGACAGTCTGAGCTTCTAACCAACTTTTTTTTTTCTATGAATGACTAGAGTGGCTATAGGAGAACTAGACAGTGTTGTGTACTGTGACCTTTGTAAGCTTAACATGGCAGCTTCAAAAGTAAGCTGGGAAAAGTGTGTCTGTCATGAAGCTGCCCTAAGGTTGGTCCAAGCCTGCCTGGAAAGCCAGGTTCACAGAGAGGTTAGTAATGGTTGACTGCTCAACCAGCCAGCAGGATCCCAGGTCCTCTGGGTGCAGCAGTACTCAACGTCTTCATTAGTAACTGGGATGATCAAATGAAGGCTCTGCTTATTAAATATGCAGACAATACCACCATAGGGATTCAGGCATGCTGCAGAAGTAGAAAAAATGTTGAAGGACTTGATAATTTTGAGAAATGGTCTGAAAAATAGCCTGGAGTTGAGGAAGGACCAAGATGAGGTGCTGAAGTTGTGTGCTGACCACCAGCTGTGCCAGTGCAGATCTGCAGGGGAAGATCTGGGGTCTCACTGAGCATCACTACCAGAAACTCTCAAACACTCAAGCTCTTGCGTAAAATACAAGCACCCACCAGGTGCACCAGGAGAAATGTGTCCTGCAGGGAAAGGGAAGGCACTGTGCTGAAATTGTCTGTCTTCAGCCCTGCCTTCCATGGAGGAGATGACAGAAGAACAGCAAGTGTCAGGCAATGAGAACAACTGTCCTAGTGAAAATTAAATGACCTGGTGTTATTTCAGCTGAAGAGAAGACCAATGTGCTACCTGATAATTGCCTTCAAATTCAGAAGATACTGCTGAGAAGGTAGGGGATAATTTTTCTCCATGTCCAAGTGAATAAGACATGAACTGATGAGCTAAACCTGAAGCAACTGATTTAGACCAGATATTAAGAAAAGTTTCTAGCAGCGCAGGTAGTTGTGAGTGTCAGAACAGATTCTGTGCTCTCCCCAGAACATTTCCATAATTGGAAACTTTTAAGGACAGGGTAGATGAACATCTCAGTGATGGCTGTAGAGTCGACTCAGTCCTAAAGCAGCCATACTGTCCACAATCCTGCCTGTCCTTGGGGAGGGTAAGCTAGGAGTTGGAACAGCTACCTGAGGTGTAGGATCTGGGGCTTTCACTGCCTTGTTTTTTTCTGGTGCACGTTCTGTTTGCTGTTGCTACCTCAGTGTAATTTATATATGGCCAGTCTGTGATAGTTTCATTAGAAGGGCCGTGTAAGAAAAAGTGGTGAGAAAAATAGATTCATGTTTGTTAAGTACTTTATGAACCTCAGATGAAAGGCAGTATATAAGCACAAACATTATTATGGGAAATCAATGAATAAAGTAATAAACCAAATTGAATAAAAATGAAACAAAACCCAAAAAAGTGCTATAGTCTGCACATAACCCCCATAAAATATAAATTAACCTTAAATAATAACCATGCATTTCCTGTTGTTTTTTAAAAAAAATAATTAAGTTTTTTTCATTTGCCAAAGTTCAAACAATTAATCACAGACCTATGTAATCAGAAGTAAAGTTTATTTCTTATTACCTATTCATGTTGCAATCCTAGCATTTGGGATGATTACATACTATATATAACACATACCTACTATGTAATAATCCCAAGTGCTGCCAACAGCTCATAGGCAGCTCAGAACAAGCACCGTGTGTGCAGCTCACACCCCTGATGGCATCCCAGAGTATGTCACATCACTGATCTGTCCCTGAAATCAATTTGACTTACTCATTAGTGAGATGAGGAAAACTGATTAAACTATTTATTTTTTTACATCAAATAAGGGATAATCTTGCCCTGAAGATATTTTTTTTTCCTTGAAGAAAACAACATGTTTTGAAGATGATGATGTTTTTAAAGCAGCTGCAACTGGTTTAAAATAACTCCTAAATCCTATGGCACTATTTTTGTTGGTTTCACCTAATCAGTTAATTTTAATATGAATAAGAATTTCCTATTTCTAAAATGGAAGCTGTTTCTCTGGTACATGTCCAGCGCTCTTTGGATAGTTTAAGAAGCAATAAAGATGCAGAAGAATTAACTCAAGTATTTTTTTGGTTGGAAAATGAATGAATAGTTCAGGCAACTTGAAGGAAAAAGTCAAGGATCATAGCCTAAAATGAACCAAGTCATCCATCAGGAAGAGGGTAGGCTGACAGTCAAGTTTTGTGTGTTCATTAATGTTTACAGGATGTATGAAAATACACAACCACACCAATAAAAACCCCTGTGAACAGCCAGTTCCTTTCCTTTCATGGCCAGGTTATTCACATTTGCACTTTGTCTGACACTAATCCCAGCTGTAACTGGAGACAGTTCCAGATGCAGCAGCAACTTTAAAGGACATCAGGAGGGGGTCACAGAGGTACTTGATGAAATGAATTAATGAGAGTAAATAATGCATTCTACATTTACAAGTCCTTTCATCTAAGGCTGTTGGAGGAATTGATAAACATTGCTGCACTGCTGCAACAGAAGGAACAGTCACTGCAGTAATTCTCAGGAGAATGCACTGATGTGGTAGAGTAACCAGGCATCTAATGGCCAAGTCACCTTAGAAAAGAAGACTTCAACACCTGAATTTTGAGGAATGTATAAGCATTTAGATGCTTTAAATGCCTCCCATTTTATTTTTTTTACTTTATTAAAGAAGGAACAGGGTGCTTGGTTCTGTTCTCTCAGCTGGGAGCTGTTGGCACCAACAAAGCTTAAATCTGTGGTGTGCTGAATGTCTTTATAAAATAAACAGTAGGAAATGAAGACATCTTGTACCTGCACCATCTTACAGGATTTAGAAGGTCAGAATCAGGCCCAGAAATATGACATACAGGAGGTCATGTCATTGTGACAGAGAACCACACTATAACCATGCCTAAAACTATCTTCCTGCAGTCACAGATTAATACAATCCAAGGTAGAGCCTGGAGAAAAACAAGAAACCCTTTACCTTTTAAGGATAAATGAAGAAACCAAAATACCAAATTTGGGCCATCTGGGCTATTTCATGCAGAGAAACATCATGACTTGGAAAATTTGACTATGTAAAGAACCAAAAAGATAGAAGCAAATGTAACAGGTATTGTCAAGAAATAATATTGTTTACAGCAGCATTGTAAAAGGAAGTGAAAGAAAGGGAAAACATTCAGATTATTTACTTTGGTTCCTAACCTTAATTCTGCTATAAATAATATAAAACATAAGAGAAAGCTTATTATTTTGGTGGAGAGAGAAACAGACAAACCATTTGACTTTTTCTTGTTTTCTTGTTCCTTAGATACTTCCTGGAGGACTTGGAGAACCGTCAGAACTGTCATGAGATGGTCTTTTGCCCCCATGCATGGGAAGAACCAGGTGAGTTGTATGTGTTCACTGAAGAAGGTTTCAAGTTTTTCTTTTAAATGAAGATTCATCTGTAAGCCCAGTGGCTGCTGGGGCACAAAGGCAGTGTCTCCAGTGAATGCCAGGGAAGGGAAATCTGGAGGAGAGGTCTGTTGATGTTTTACTGGTGAACTCTCCAAGTTCAAGCCTGGATCTTGTTGACTTTTGTGCCTCAGCAGTGAGGCTCCATAGGTTTTTTTTTAGGATGATGGCACAAATACATAGGTTGCACATGAAATGAAGGATGGGCAGTTATTTCTGACCTTTTATGAGTGGTCATTTCACCACAAGTCCTAAACCAACTGCTGTGACAACTACCATCTAAAAGGTGGGGAAATAAATGGACAAGTGTCTCCTGAGTGAAGCAGAATGATGATTCAAGGGGCTGTTTTTTCACACTGTACAGAACCATGGACACGATCACCACGTTTGGGGTAAAATTTCTTCAGAGTTTCATAATCTCTCCCAGAGTGAATGCAATGAATTGTAGGAGCACAGCTGGGTTCTCAGCTGATAGAAGGAGGCAGAGGGAGCCCATCCTGTCTGGGGAATCTTTCCAAAGGTCTGAGTTACTTAAAGTGAAATATATTAAGACTTCTTGGCAGTAATGGGTGTTGGGCACAGATTTAGAGAACAGCATCTCAGAACTGAAGGTTTTATGGTTTCAAATAGTTCACTGGGCTGCAATTTGGCCCATTCAACTGATCTTAGCTCAGGACTTTACTGCATCACATCATGTTTGTTTGTACCAGTTCTTGCTTTTGGCATTTAGCTGTTGTTTCTGTCCTCTATCTGGTACAGGATACTAGGAAATTGTGAAGAGATACGTGGTGATGAAACACACAATCACAGAATCTTAGGGGCTGGAAGGGACCTGGAAACATCACCTAGTCCAACCCCCCTGCCAGAGCAGGATCACCCAGAGCACATCACACAGGAACAAGTCCAGGTGGGTTTTGAATGTCTCCAGAGAAGGAGACTCCACAGCCTCTCTGGGCAGCCTGTCCCAGTGCTCTGTCACTCTCACAATAAGGAAGGTTATTCTGATGTTTACGTGGAACCTCCTGTGTTCCAGTTTGCACCCATTGCCCCTTGTCCTATCACTGGACATCACTGAACAAAGCCTGGCTCTGTCCTCCTGACACTCGCCCTTAACATATTTATAAATATGAATGAGGTCGCCCCTCAGTCTCCTCCAAGCTCAAGAGACCCAGCTCCCCCAGCATTGCCCCATCAGGGAGATGTTCCACTCCATCATCTCTGTGGCTCTGTGCTGGACTCTTTCAAGCAGTTCCCTGTCCTTCTTGAACTGAGGGGCCCAGAACTGGACACAATATTCCAGATGCGGCCTCACCAAGGCAGAACAGAGGGGGAGGAGAACCTCCCTTGACCTACTAACCACCCCCTTTCTAATGCACCCCAGGATGCCATTGGCCTTCTTGGCCACAAGGGCACATTGCTGGCTCATGGTCATCCTCTTTTCCACCAGGACCCCCAGGTCCCTTTCTCCTACCCTGCTCTCCAGTAGCTGAGCCCCCAGCCTGTACTGGTACATGGGGTTGTTCTTCCCCAGATGCAAGACTCTACACTTGCCCTTGTTGAATCAGCATCATTGTCTGGAAGCTTGAAAGTTGCTGACTACTGCCTCAAACAGGATAGTCTTCTCAAGGGAGTGACTGCTTTTCAGACATCTTCCCCTCTAGGCAGACCAGATTCAGGCTGTCACTTGTCCTATAGGCCAGCATGGAGACGACCCATGCACTGTCCAGGAAGAGATGTGGGGCAAGGGCTCTGGGACTCCAGCATTTCCTGGTTTGTCTGGTTGTGAGTCTGATTACTTCTCCTGATTCTGACATAGGCAGTGGTGAATTTCTTTATGATCCCCTGTGACAATCTATAAATGAGCCTAAAATAATTTTGATCTCGCTCTGTTTATACTGTCGGGTGAAAGGAGGGGAGTTAAATGTCTTAGCTACAGCCTCTTCTGGACTTGATTTATGCAGAGAACCCAACCAAAACTAATTAAATATAACACTGTTTATCTCTTCTTCTGATGTCAGAGCCTAATCCAAGATTCACACTTATCTTTCAATCAGGATCAATGAAAAATGGAAATGATCAAGGAAAAAATTTTAAACTAAGATGCTATTTATCTGCAGGATCTTTCTGACTCCAAGTCCAAGCTCAGAAAAAACCAGGAGGCTGCACTCAAGTCTAGGTCAACTGCATCACATCCCTCTGAGGAAAGACAGTTTTACAGTTAGATCAGGAAAGTTTCCATCAAGAATCAAACTTCCCTGTCAATACACTTTGCCTAGTGCTTGCTTTAATTCCCAGCAGAGTAAAATGAAGTGTTCCTATGTGATGAGATCTGGATCAGACTTACAGTGACTCACGGTACTACAGTACAGGCTTTTTTTTGGTTTTAATTCTTCTGGAATGTGGACATAGATCCATCTATCCTGAATTCCTCTCAGACAGGCAAGTCCTCTGTCAGGACTTTCTATTTCCAGCACTTGGCTGTGACTCCCTTTCTGTCCTCCCATTGCACCACATCCTAGTGCATTTTTCCCTGCAGAGAGCAGAACAGCCGGCGGGAAGCATCATCCGTGGGCTGCAGGGAACAAACGGGCTGTACCTTGTAGTTCCTCCCGGGCTCCTTCCCTCCCAGTGCAGCGGGAGAACTGTCATTCGTGTGGCACTGATACATGCACATCTAAAAGATAATCATAGACTGTTTATTTTCCTTTTAATCCCCCTCTATTTTTTCACTTCAAGGCCTTTACCAGCAGGCGGTGCCAGCAACTGCTCCCTTCCCCGCGGTGCCGGTGGCACCGACGGCTGGAAAAAGTGATGTTTTATGACAGCAGCAAGAATTGCTTCTCTTTGTGAATCTCTGCGTTGCCAAACAACTTCGGCTTGGCCTTGCTGGAGTGCTGTCATTTTCATTTAAGCTAAAGGTCCTCTGCAGCAGGCGGCTCCTCCAAGGGTCTCACCTCGTCAACAACAATTTCACGCAAGTGTGAGATGAGAGGAGAAGCTGCTGAAGAAAAGATACTTGTTAAACCCAGCAAGGGTCAACTGCAGAAGGTTGATGCTGGATGCTTCAAAAACAAGGAGAGCCTGCAAACTCTTACTAGGAGTGACTGCTGCCCATGCTACCTCCCACGTTCTGCAAACCAGGAGCTGGCAACGGTGCTCGGCAGCTCCAACCATGTTCCTGAGCACAGATGAGGGAGACAGACTTAAATCCAAGTCATAGGGCAGGAGCCTACTGATCATCGAGCTTCCTATTAATAGGCAGTACATCTGAGGAGGTGAGTTTCAAAGCCTAAAATCTCTCCCATAAACCAATAAGCTCAAAACTGGGTGAGGCAACGGAGTCCCAAAAGGGGGTTTGTCTATGCAGTGTGCAAGCCAGGAACACACAGAATCCAGGTATGAGGGATTTATTAGCAGTTCTGTACAGAAAGGGGTGCTGGGGGGTGTTCCTGCACAGCCAGCACACACAGTCTTGCAAGGGTCGTACATTGAAACATTGTAAATTAACTATGTTTTGCATGTTCATTTCTCACTGCTTTTACTGCTGCTTACAATCCCTCAGCTTAAAGCTGATCATTGGCTGAGGGTCTTCAAGTGGAGGTGGATATCTAGCTTCTGGAGGTCTGGTTTTCATATTATAATTAGTTAAGTTCACCTCAAGGACACATTTTTAGCTCATTTGTGCTGTACAGCCAAGTTTCTTGGGCAATCAGCTTCTAGTGCCTGGTTATAGGTCTGATTGTTCCTTTTAACCCATTGCCTTGTCCAGAGGTGATTTACATCAGTTACTGGTTTTTGTTTATTCAGTTAGTTAAGAATTACATCCATAATGATTTTGCCATAAACAGGACCTGTTCTGTGATGCACCAGGAGGGTGCTCAGCCAGGTCCTAAGGTTAAATTTTCCACCATTTTAAGGTCCTAAAACAAGCAAAGGAACCAAAGCCCACAGCCACCTGTTCACCAACATCACAGAGCCACACTATTTCACTTACAGTTTGTGTAGGTGGAAGAAGGACATAGAGCAAACTGCTTGGGGAAAACCTACAGGTCCATTTCCCAGGGCTAAGCACCAAACAAAGCCAAACTGCAGGGAGGGGGAGAGGGAGAGCCAAGGAGATAAGGAACTAAGATGGATTTTTCTTCCAATAATCAGGTCTGATTTCAAGAAGCAGGCCTTCAGCACCAGTCTGTTTTCTCTAGCCTGGTGTTATGTTTTTCTGGTGTACACTGAAGCAGTATCTGGGCATACCCATTTCACAAACATTGTAAGGGAACTGGGTTTTGAAGACCCTCTGGCCTTAGCAGAAATGGTGGGAGAAAATGTTATTACCATTTTACAGCTAAAGTTTCAAAACTCAGATTGAGAGTTATGTGGGAAGCAAGTTGTCCTAGACCTCAATTTTAGCATCTAAGTTATCCATTTTCCTTTTCCTCCTGTAAGATAACCACAGCTCTGCTCTCCAACTAACCAGAGAGTTTTCAGCAACGATATCCTCATGAAGACTTGAAAATGTCGTACCTGCCATCTTCTGGCTTGCTTTGTCAAACAGCACAGCACTCAGCACTTCTCTGGCATTGCTGGGACTACATCAAGCTTCTTCTTTATGTTTCTGAACTGTGAGGTTAGGCTCCTAGTTTTAGACAAAAATTTTCACTTGGAAAATTGTGGCCAGCAGTTGTATAGACTTGAAAAAAGTATATTATCCTGAGAAGGGATTTCTCTTCCTCAGTTTTAACCCTGGCAAGCTTTCAATTTCTTTCCTCTCTCCCAGGAAAAGGATTCACTGAAGATACAAAGCACTACAAAACTGTCAGATCAGATGCATGAGATGTGTAATTAATGGTCTAGAAGAAAGTGATAAACCCTACCCTGGAAACCCTAAATTTTATTTGCATTTCTTTTTCCCCAAGTGTCCTGTGCTTTCACCCTTACAATTCCTGTAGGAATGTGTAATGAGGTTTAGATGAGATCAGTTGCTTTAGGGTAAGAAAGCAATGCCAGCATTTCAGTTTTCATGTGAACAGGAACATTTTGGACCCAGAAAAGAATCCCTGCTCCTTCATGGCTTTCCTTTGGCACACATGTTCACTGCCCAGTTTTCAGAAGCCACTTGTTGGAGATGTGTTGAGCTGGTTGCTGCTCTGCCCCGTGGTATCAGAGAGGTCACCTTGCACCGCAGCCCTGAAGCACAACCTGATGAAGGCCACCAAAAGTGAGGAGCTTTTTTACAGCACATTTGACAGGTGCAACAGCAAATGTGGGCATTGTGTTTTCTGGAAGGATTGCTGAGAAGGCAGATGCTGTTTCCCAAGCCTGTCTGAAAGCCATATTATGGGCCTGTCATCTTGAATTAGTGGGTGTTCATATAGAGAACCAGGATATAGACTTCACATAGTTGATGATTATATAAATTTAGAGGATTTTTTTTTTTTTGAATAACATTGTAATTATTCTGGAAACCCTTGTCCACCAAGCCATATTGGTAGGCAAAAGGGAGGGTTTTTTGCTTCTTTTAGAGAGCAAGTAAAAAATCCCACGTAGGGGTCAGATGGCCCATCATCAGCTCCTGTCATTGTAGGCGTGGGTACCACTGGACCTTTATCCTTGTTTGGCTTCTTGCTTTTTGAAACCTGAAGAATAATATCCCTCAGAGTAACTACTTCAAAATTACCACTCAACAAGTCAAGGTATCAAGCTCCCTATGGGGAATCTTAAATGTTACATCTGCTGAATAGTTTGGTACACACAACCCACATGGGCCTTGCAGACAGCTCAGGTGCCATCATGAAGGTCTAAATGGAGAAGACAGACACAGGTTAAGGCCTGATAAATGAAGAAACCTGCAACCTATAGGGGAACCATCCAGTAGAAAGTACTTCATGTTGCCTACTAAAGCCTACTAAGCCTTTAATTATTATACATTGGGCTTTTACAGGATCACAGAATGGTTGAGGCTGCAAGGGACCTCTGGAGGTCATCTTGTCCAAGCTCAAGCAGGGCCACCTAGAGGTGGCTGCCCAGAACCATGCTCAGATGGCCTTTGAGTATCTCCACAGAGGGAGACTCCACAACGGTTACACTATGGTGGAACTTTTTGAAGAGATATTAATCATACACTGAAGAAATAGTCCCTTTTTGCTGGCATAGGAACTGCCACAAAAGTCCAGTTGATAGTGTGCAAGGGCCTGAGCAGAGCTCTCTGGCATGGTAATACAGCTGTGCCTTTGGGTATTCAGGTTTTGTTTGAAATTACTTTTAAAACCTGTCAGATGGTAATTGTTTAGAGGAATAAAATGAAGAAATCACAATGATGCTCTTGATCTCCTTCAGGCAACAAAACATTTTGGCTCCCATCTCTGAGGGAAAATTGGAAAGTTTGAAAACTTCATTTTCAAATGAATAGTTTGAATTTTTCTGTTGGCATTGATGCTAACATATGCACTGTGTGGATGCCAAGTATTCTGCATGTCAGGGTATCAGCACTAATTTTGGGAAACAGGACTCTTCCAAAGGAGGACCCTAGGGAGTTAGTTGTAATTTAAAACTTCTCTTTATTTCAGCGGTGTTGGGTATGACATGGAAGGCCAACGATGACAGAGGCAATGCTGCAGGATGGAATGAATTGTCTGGCCCACAGGACTATTGGAGGAAGCACCATGCTCCAGCCTGTGAAGGTATGACTGACAAAAATTCTTGACCTTGGGAAATACCTGAAGTGAGTTCCGTGAATGAGATGCCATTGGCAGCGCTTCGTTCCTTCCATGACCTCATTGCATGGAAAAGGCTGACCTAGGGTAGGTAAAACTGGAAAACAGTTGTTGATGGTGTTGGATCTGTGTTGGAGTATTTGCTGAATTTGTTGTTCAGTTTTTTTGCTGGGCAGTAGAGGTACAAAGTAGGTTATGTGAGCCTAAGGGAACAGTTCCTGATGCTTGATGCAGGGACAGCGAAGAAGTCAGGGAAAACTGACTCTTAAAATCTCCTATTTTGAAATCCAAGCAGGTTTTGCTAACCTGCTGTATTTGATCTCAGTATCTGCTCTGTCATTCAAGTTCTGATTTCTTCTTCTATAGTGAAAAATACACTGTTTTCATGGAAACTTATATTGCTTCTGAAGAAGACCATAGCTAGTCTTCTAAACCTTTGTAAGTGGGTATTAATGGCATTACAGGACTCAAATGGAAAATAAATAGAGACATGCCACAGTTTGGCACAGGAAATGAACTGAAGCTTACAATTATTTAGTTCCCAAAATTTGCTCAGGAAATTGAACTTTGTTATGACGTCTGTTTTTTTCGAAGCCCATTTTGCGAAACAAGCATAGCACACAGAGAAGACTAGTGACTATTTTGGTCAGGAATGCTTGAAAAAAACATCTGTTTTCACAGGCTTTTATTAGAGCTGGTATACCAAGAGCCTGGATTTGTGTGGCTGAGGAGACATCTTTCAGCTATATTTTCTGAGGCAAGCATGGGATATAGTTCTGTTTTTGCCAGAGTGGGTGTTATGAATTCATGGAACTTAAAGGTAGAGCGAGATCTGGAAAAGCATTTTTATAATGGCTGTCATTCAGGCACCTAAAAATAAGATATCCAGGTTCAGTCTACAGCCTATTGTTTGTGTGTTTTCTTTTTACTTCTTTCTTGAATGAACTAGGAATGTCTTTGTTTGGTAAGGCTATTATTTCACTGTAACTCTGTACACAAAGAAGTACTTAGAAATATCTGCTCTGAATTAGCTTTTTATTTAACAATTAAATGCCTATTTTTTTAATGATGAACATAGCAACTTCAGTTAACCTTACGATTTCTATAGCAGAGTTGAAGTACTTGAATTACATCACTGCCTTCCTCCTTAGATCATTTCAAGTTGACGTTTCCATTTGTATAGTCTCTCCTCGTATTTATTTTTTATCTGAGCTTCCAGTTTATTAACATCTGTACCACTTCACAGTGCCACAGGGTGCTATTAGACAACCAGGTTACAAGGATGGAATCTAGCAGACAGATTTCAAATTCCTCACCCTTAGAAACAGAGCTCCAGGTACCAGGGAGACACATTCCTCCTCATTCTTCCAGACTCCTAAGTCTTTTATACTTGGTACCTCATCTTTATTCCAGACACCAGCACAGCAGACAAGCAAAGGAATTGTGAACTCTTTTCATACACGGCTTATCTTCCCTCACCGGTGTCTGCTGTTTATATCATACATAAATTTGTTGTTATAGCCTCATGGAATGGTTTGGGTTGGATGGGACCATTAAGATCACTGAGCACCAACCCCCCTGCATGGCAGGGACACCTCCCACTAGACCAGGTTGCTTCAAGCCCTATCCAACGTGGCCTTGAAGGCTTCCAGGGATGGGGCAGCCACAGCTTCCCAACCTGTGCTGGTGCCTTGCCACCCTCACTGAAAATGATTTCTTCCTAAGGACATAATGGTGCAGTGTTGTAATCCTGCAATGTACAAACCAACAGTTTTCCTCTGAAAGAAAATACAATCCTGGCTTGGCTCAGAGCAGGGCTCGAGCACATCTCCTAGGGTGATCAGCACCAGGCAGCCTGTGTCTGACAGGATGTTGTTTTGCCCTTCCTGCATTTAGAGTGGGGTGTGATGTACCAGAAGGGGATTCAGGTTGTCACCACCTCACAGTGACACTGTGACACTTGTGCACAGAGGGTGACAGCTGTCAAGCACAGGAACTGCTTCACTCCCCTGGCAGCTGAGCCCAGCCAGCACCTGCCCTGCTTGTCCTGGCGAATGCACTGAGCTGTTCACAGCAAGTTCCTCAGTTACTCCAGAGGAGCTGAAGAGCCCTTGTTCCACCTACTTGCTTCCTCATCCTCAAGTGCCTTGAGCTACAATGCCTGGAAATCTAGACAGGGAGCTTCACGTCTTGTAGGAGATGAGATTGAAGATTTATAGTGTGAGCTATCAAATGATGAAAGAGGTGGTAGAGTGGTTCCTCCTCCTGCTATTTTGTAAAATCTCGTCTTACACTTCAGACTGTGAGAGCAGTCTGTTTTGTTCCAGATCAGCCACAACATTTCGTGTGCAAATGACCTTTTTGCTTAAGTGAGGTAAATGGATCATATATATCTGTTTAAGATTCAACTGATTTAATTTTTGGTTTAGTTTTTGAACTGACCTTGTAGTCCTGAGGACATGAAATTTTATTAAACTTAAAATATGAAGCAGTGCAGCAAAGAAGGTTACACTGTAGTTATCATTAATGCCTGGTACACATTAATTGGCATCAAATACTGGTACGACGAATCACAAACATGTCATGGTTGGAAAGGACCTCTGAGATCACCGAGTCCAAACACTAACAACAACAAAAGAACAAAAAAACCCCAACCCTCCCAGAAAAAAACCTTCAACCACCCACAAAAAACTCCCATAACCTCAGTCATTAGAGCTTGCCGTGAAGTGCCACACGTGCAACGTTTCTTGAACACCTCCAGGGATGGTGACTCCACCACCGCCCTGGGCAGCTGTTTCAGTGCCTGACCACTCTTTCAGAATAGAAATTCTTCCTAATATCCAGTCTAAATCTCTCCTGGCACAACTTGAGACTATTTCCTCTGGTCCTGTCATTATTTACTTGGGACAAGAGGCCAACACCCTCGTCCCTACACCCTCCTTTCAGGTAGTTGTAGGGGGCAATGAGGTCGCCCCTCAGCTTCTTTTTCTTCAGATTAAACATTTCCAGTTTCCTCAGCCTGTCCTCATATAACTTGCTCTCCAGACCCTTCTCCAGCCTCATTGCTCTGCTCTGGACATGCTCCAGCACCTCAATGTCCCTCTTACAGTGAGGGGCCCAGAACTGAACACAGCACTCGAGGTGCTGCCTCACCAGTGCAGAGCAGAGGGGCACAACCACTTCCGTGCTCCTGCTGGCCACGCTGTTCCTGATGCAGGCCAGGATGATGTTGGCCTTCTTGGCCACCTGGGCTACTGATGGCTTATGTTATGCCAGGTGTCAACCCGCACCTTCAGGTCCTTTCTGCTGAAGTGTTAGGGACTGGACACATTTCTCATGACTTTCTGAGTCATTAATTCCATGTGCTGTGGGCATCTCTGGGTCTCCCAATGTGTGAGGAGCTGGCTTCGTTCCTTGTCCCATACTTTTTAGGTGCATCATGAAATTGAATTTCTAACAAAAGAGCTTGGGAATGTATTTTTGAGTATCAGAAAATACAGCCTCAGTAGCAAGCTCTTCTGGGAGTATTTCTTGATGTATCATTAAGGTCTGCACCCTGTGTGTGTTATGTGGTGATTGCTTGTAGGGAAAAAAAGATGTTCATAAATAATGTTGTGCACAGTTCATACGAGTAGATAATGCTGGAAATTAAACCATGATATAATTTCTTTATATGATTCTCAGTGGTGCACTGGGAATATATGGTTTCCTAAATCATACCTGAGCATCTCCAAAGGGTACATTATTCAATGTTTCATATTTCTCTGGCTGTGCAAAAACCCAGGACATGTCCTTACAAATGCAGCCTCAGTGAATTATTTTTATTTTTTTTAATATCCATAGTTTTATGCTGCATTATTTTCAATTTGTTTTCAGTATAAATAATAATAAAGAAAACACTGTTTTCTTTATTATCACTTTCCTTTTGTTAGCTTCCTTGTTCAGACAAACAACTGAGCCAGCATCATGGGAACAGTAGTAAACAAATAATAATATTAATAATAATAAAGCCTCTGTTCTTGTCAGCACACTAGTTAGCTCTGTACAATACCTTCAGCAGGCTTGGCTAGAAGGAAAGTTGATTATACATTTGCTAGCAGAATTTTCTTCTTTTTCAGGCTGAATGTTATTTTTCATTTAAGACAAGTGAGTTTCAAAAAAGGTTTTATTTCCACTCGTTTGCCCAGTATTGATTTAGGAAAAGAAAGCCCTGTTACGAAAGAAATGCAAATGGCTGAAGAAAGTCTCTCAGTATTTTGCCAAAGAATTACAAGTGTGCCAGACTGACACCTTGGAGACCAGATGTGACACACTGCATGAGCCAAAGCAGTGTGAGATACCTGCCTGTTCAGCTGCTTCAAGTAGGACCAGCAGTGATGGCTTCGAACGTGTCATCTCAAATCATCCATCAGACCCACCTGGCCCACCCATGACCTCCCACCAAGACATCTTTCCCTGCTGCCATCAAAGGAGATGTTGTGATGTGAATACATTTTTACTTACAACTGAGAGGAGGTAAACTTGGGTGGTTTTTTTGGTGTTTTTTTTTTTTCCCCTCTAAATTTAAATTTAATTTCTGTTCCTGCTTTTGCTTTTCCTTTTTAACACAGAATTATGACATAATAATTAGTAAAATGCTCAGGGCTGTCTCTAGCTCTCTAGCTTCCTCTCAGAACACCACCACAGGACATCAGAGGGATAAAATGAAATCATTTTAGCTGCAGTATTCCTGTATCTGACCAGAATATAAAGAAAAGATTATTTCTGATGAAGATGAATAGAATCATAGGATTGTGGGTTGGGTTGGAAATGACCTTAGAGATCTGACCCCGTCAGTGTCCCACAGGTACAGACCACTAAAGGAACAGGATGTGCAGTGGATGGCAAGTTTTCCAATCATCTTTCTCTTTGCTTCTTTTTGCTTGCACCAGTGGTCTCTCTCCTGTCAGGTGCGTGCTGGTAGGCACTGAAATGTGCTGTTTCAGTGGGATTGTGGTGAGAGTGACAATGTGTGGTCCTGATTCTAAGGGAGGACAGCCAGCCTTAATGCCATCTGAGGTCTAGGGGTGCTGCTGACACCTGTGCAAGCTCAGAAGAGAAGGCAAATCACTCTCTACTTGTACCTTTCACTTTTTTTGAGTAGTTGCATGGATTCTATGACTCAAGTCACAGAATCACAGAATTATGGAGGCTGGAAAAGACCTCCGAGATCATCAAGTCCAGCCTATGACCTAACCCCACCACATCAGCTAGACCATGGCACTAAGTGCCACATCCAGTCAATGCCAAGTTTCCAACCATCTTTTTTTCCTTCTATGAATAAACAGCCTTTTAAGAACAGTGTTTTTTTTTCCTTGGAAAATAACTGTCTTTGTTCCAGGTATGTGTTTGCACAGCCATCACTGCTGCACTCGCTGGACTAAATAGGAAATTTTTCATAGTTCAGTGGAAAGCAATTTCAAATGCAGTCCTGCTTCCATAGATGCTCTAAACATCCATTTTGATCAGTTAAAAAACATGGTTGCTTTTACTAAAAGCAGTGTCTGGGATGATTTTGTTTGGATTGTTCAACACGGTTGGTGTTGAAAACAGGAATGTCAGCATTCGAAAGATGGGCCTTAGGCACTAAGATTTTTTTAATAGCAAGCACAATTCTCATTAACAGGCAATTTTAAAAAGCAGTAACATTCATTTTTTGGACTATTAAGCATATAGAGTGTTTATATTTCCAGCAAAGAATGAACTAATGGAAAATAAAATTCTGTCATGCACTAGTGCCACAGCATTGCAACATAATGTATGTGAGGCTGATTACAATTCAGCCTTTCGACAGGATTATACATGATCAAAGCCTCTGGAGTAAGAACTATGTAGCTTAAATGACTGAAAACAATTTTAATGTTTAAGTTAGTCTTCTCTCTTGTTGTTTCAAAGCAAAGCTTGTTTCTTGTTCATGATGTGTTAAACTAAAAAAGCCTGTTTATCCCTTCCTAATTCCAGGCAGATGTGTTGACTGTCACATCCATTCCGTACGCAGCCAACTTAGGTGTGAGTTGCCAGTAGGATTAACCAGAGCAGCCTAAAATTATCATCCCTTTTTGATGTCTCAGTAGCAGATCAGTGCCAGGGCACAGAAAGGCAAAATGCTGTTCCTTGAAGCCAAGTCCCAGACAGGACCATCTCCCACAGGCAGCTGGAGCTTCCCTAAGGAGGAGGGATGAACACGTCCATGCAGACTTGGCTTTCCATGCTCACCTTCCCCTGACCATGAGAGAGTGACAATCACTCCAGAAGGCCTGGTGTGTGGTTATCCACCAAGGTCAGCACATCTCAAACAGTCAAACACCTCCTGTAGGACTCTTTCAGATGTTATCTTGATGATTTTAAGTCAGTAAAATGTCTTCTGAATTTTTATGACCGTGGGCACAATGCCAAACAAAAGTCTGTCCTCTTGAAAAAACTATTAATGAGGTAATGAGGTAACACTGAACCTTTGATTTAATTGTTTATCAGTATCCAAGGAAGACCTAGGAAATCACGAGCAGTCTTTTGGTTTTGGTACAGAACTCATGAAAGCAATCTCGCTCTCTTGCTTTTCCTAGGACCTAATATAAATTAGATATTGCTGTAGCCATGTTCAATATCTAAGAACTTTCTGGAGGGCCTGGTACAGAATGTTGCTTAATGCTCTGAACTCAAATGAGGGGCTTCACGAGGGTCAGAACATGTTCCTTTCTGCAACTACTTTCACCATTACATTGATTAATTTTTTTTCAAGAAACCATGTTCTGTTTTTTTTGGCAAACTAAACATGTTACTTGCTGCTGCTTCTTTGACTCCTACCAAAGGCAGCAGAGCAGAGCCCCAGTTTTCTCTTAGCTTTCTATTGCAGACACAGATGTGCAGGAGTTCTGACTTGACAGGTGCAGCACTGAGCTCTGGCCTCCATCCTGCCCTCCCTTCAAAGAGACATGGAAAGGAGCAGGGTCACTGCTCCACTGTACCTCGTGCTTACAGCTCGGCCATGGAGAGAATTACTGCAGTGCCAGGTCACTGCCTGCCCTCAGTGCCCCTCATCCTGCACATCTGCTTTTGCACCATCAGCAGATGTGGCCGAGGAAAGACACAGAACCCAACCCAGCAGGAAACCTGTTTGGAAGTGATAGTAGTAGAAAAAAACAACACACAGAGGGACTGGTGAATAACTTGACTTCCTTGAAGAGCTAATACTGCCTTCAGGAAAAATTTCAAAAGCAAAATGAATAGTATCACTAGACATACCAAAAAATGGTGTGTCCTCTCCTTTTGTCCCCTTCCTTTTTTTTCCCCTCCCAATTTCTTCCAACACTGGATGGGGGCAAATACAAAGTATTCTGGCCATAATATCCATTAATTGTCTTGTCAACGCTTTTAGAAATAGACAACTTTTGTTTGTTTGTTTGTTTTCCTTGTTAGGAAATTATTTGTTGTCAGAGGCCCCCAAGTCTTCCTAAAAATAAATTTGTTCTATATATAGTTACCCAAAAATAGAATAGAAAAGGACTGTTCTGTTTTAGAACTGTTATAAAATACCTGATCTCAAAAATCTACCACCATCAGAGTACTTTAGCTGCCTTTTAGCAAGAAATTATGCTTAAACTTAGGGAGTAGAGAGACCAGCTCTCTAAATTAACACTTCAAAGGTGTTAGCTGATGTAAAAAGGCACAGAATTTGCACAACACTTAACCCGCGTGTTTTCCTGCCTTCTTTCTTTGGAAAGCATTAGAGGAAAGTGTTGAACAAGCAACTTTTGACACTGAGTGTTGCAAAATATCTCTGCAGAACATTCAACTCCGAAAAGCTTCCAGCCCATTGATATGCATCACTTGGAAACTGTGGACTGCCCTGGAGGCAACTGCACAACATCTGCTGTGAACACATGAAATCCTGCTCCCACTGAAAAGTCAGCTCGACACTTGGTTTAATGGAGCCCAGATCTCAATTTGGTCAGTGGGGTCAGGTACAGCCTGGACAATCAACAGCATAAAAATCAGCAAGTCAGCAAACTTCTGGTATGAGAAACATGAAAGATTCAGGCACAGAAATGAATGCTACAATTAAAAAAAAAGTAAATTAAAAAACCTGGCCCTCAGTGTTGTCACAGCAACAGAGTATTTACAGCTAATCAGGCCATACACCCCAAAATAACTTTAATGAGCCTGCCAATGCTTGCAACATGCACTAAGTTTAAAAAAATGCATTTAAAATTGTCTAATTTCTTTTTCTGAAGACCCCCAAGATCCTGAATAAAAAACCAATTTAGTGAATGCCTGAATAAAACAGTTAAATTTTCTAGCTGAAGACAGGCAACACTACTGAGCAGCCTTTCTTCAGCTTCTTGTACAATAGCAATGAACCTTCAGATGGGAGTGCTAGTGTGCCTTCTTTTTACCTCCCTTAAACAATTTCTTATGTCAGTGCACTGATAAAACCCTCGTTTGGTTCATTTCTACTTAAAATTAGTAACAGTTCTAGACTGATGATTGTTTGCTAGTGTAGGAACTAGTAATGTGGAAGAACATCCCAGTTCTCTCTGTGCTTTTGTTTACCAGTTCTGTTCTTTTCCAGGTGTGGGTGCAGTTTGACAGGCTGCCTGAGAAGTTCAGTAGGACCAGTGCAGTTACCTTGTGCTAATGACCCTCTGGAGCTCACCACAGGGAAGCACAATTTAGGGCCAGGCTTACAGCTGACCCATAATGGAAATTTGGTCCTACTACTGCTAATGGCAAATTACACTCTGGAACCAGGCAATGACCTTAATTGCATCAGAAGCTACTTCTGGTTTTAAGCTAATTTGAAAAACAAAACCCACCACCTCCAACCCTCAGGATCTGTAAGCTAACCGTATGGGTTTTTTAAGTAATTATGGATGTATTTATTTATTTTTTACTGATTACTATAAGCTACCATATGAACATGGTGGAACTAATCTGAATGTGGGAGCAAAAGGAGTGTTTAAAGGGAGGCCAGCTCATAGCAGCTCAGCCGCATCTGAACTCCAGAAACATCTCTGTTTTAATCAAGCTAATTTTCTTCTCCAAACTAATCATTGTCTCCCCATGACAAAAGACAGGCTGTGCCAGTCTGCCCTCTGTGTGCCGGTCCCTCCTCTTGGTTACTTGTCTGGGTGCCCTTGTGCCACAGCACCTTCTCCCTTTTCTCTGGACATACTGGTCAACAGCATTCCCAGCCATAAAATCAAGGACAGAGAAAATCACTCGGTACTTCTTAGGTCCAAGGCACCCATCAGCAAGGAAATGTCAAGAGGATTGAGGAGGTTTTTTGCCGTGCTGTGATACAGCCTTTCCTTCTGGTGTCTCCTGGAGCTGCTCGTCAGAGCTGCCGTTAACAAGCCATTCTTCAGCATACTGGGATTTTTACGTGGCTTTTTATTTTCCAGAGTTTATCAGGAGGCTGGTGGATGGAACAGTTATAGGTCTTCATGGCAAGAAAGGGTGTTAGAAGAGTCACACTGCAAGCAACGCCCCACGGGGAAAAAAGCAGTACAGGAAACCTGTTTCGTTCTGGATGTTCCAGTGGAGACATAGTCACAATTACTTAAGGAGGGTTAACATCACGCACTAAGTAAGATTAATTATTTGGATCATCTTCTGCTTTAGACAGATTGTGACAATCTTTCATAAACACTGGCACCAAGTGTTAGGGCAGTCTGATTCTTGACCCAGATCTGATGATTTTGCAGCACACACAACTGTGCTTCCAGGGGAAGATTCCCCCATGTCAGGTTTCTAAACGTGGTAAATAAAGCCATCTGCTGTGGAAGCTGGATTTTTAAATTATATGCCCTGTTAACCATGGCTTTGCACACTGAGCTGTTCATGTCTAAAGAAACAACTGTACACCTTTCTAAAGGCGTTTTGCTCTTCTGACTGTACACATTTCTGGGCCAGATACCAGATTATTAAAATAACCTTTATTCTTCTTACATTTTCTTGTATCAGGCTGATTTCAGTCTTTCCCTTTCCATTGACCTCTCATGTTTCTTTCTACTTCCTACTTTCCCTTGATCTCTAATGTAAATACAAATGCAATAAAAGTTTTATGAAAAGCTTAGTTAATGAAACAGGTTAATATTTGAAAATGTTAAACGTTATCTACAGTAATCAAAATATCTCATGAAAGAGACCTCATCAGTCTCATGTAGAGATGTCCCATGTAGCATCTTCTCTGTTGAGATGAGTGAGAGGCATTTAAAGGAAGTAAAGAGGGGACTTCCACACTACAAATATACACTATTTTTTTCCAGACCTTCCAGTGTGTCGTAGAAAAAGAAGAGTATGTTTTTTTCCATTGATAACTGAAGACCCCATTTGTTTAGCTGAATTGGTTTTTGAGTCAGCAAGTGGTTAAATTACTATTTCCAGGACTATTCTGCTCCATTCACTCTCATCAGTCATAAACATGACTAGTTTTGGTAAGAAAAGTGAGGACTGAACAGAAATTTATGCTGTCAATTAGCATATGGAAGGAACACTCTGCTGCTTCATCAACCACTTTATCATTTATGGGGTCCATATGGGTTCCTTGATCAGGGTTTAATATTCATCCTCTTCTTATTCTTAGGAGAACAGAGACAACAGACTAGACACTGATGTCTCCTAAAGGAAACTGGGACACCATCTGGATTCACACCAGTTCAGATTCTGCTCAGTTGGCTCACTTTTTATCTAAGCCCTAGAGAAGTTAAAAAGAAAAAAATACATGTGGTTTAAGTTTTAATTTCTTTAGCATGGCTTATTGCTTGTGAAGCAATGGTGCAGTATTTCCTGTGCTGGTGCCTTGCCCTGTCAGTCCACTGCAAGGCCTCCTGGAGCTTGGTGATTTGGGGATGATGATCTCTGCCAGTGCTCGAGGTCAAATCTACAGACCAGCAGCGTGGGTAACACTTAGAAGTTTATGTCCATTTGAATAATATCTGTATTTTGCTAATGTAGAAGGCAATGCTGCCTTGCACACTCCTCTTCAGCAGGTTGGTGTGACTGAAGCATTTGCCTTGATGATTTTAAAATGTCATGTGTCTGTGCAGATGGACAAGAGGCAGAGACCATCCTGTTCTACCTTCCAGTGAAGCACAGGCTTCCAGCTCTGGGTTAGAATTGAGCCTAATTGAGGCTGGACAGCCTGGTTTATGTTTTTTTTCATAGTTATTATTCTCATAATGCACATCTTTCAGCATTGCTTTGAAGATAAAGATATGAACACTCCACAGTTTATTTGAGCTTGTTTGAATGGTCAATTACCCCTGTTATTAAAAATCTGTGCTTGCTATCTACACTTACTTTATTTAAACTTTCACTTTATGTCACAGCTATTAACGAAAATAGAGTTTTATGTAGAAAATGAGAAACTGGAAAAGCTACAAGAAATAATGAAGAAATGGACTGGAAGAGAGACCTGGGGCAAGGCTGAGATATTTCTGAATCTCAGAAATGGCAAGAAACAAACCTGCACTCCTCCTTTGAGCCAAGGAAGTTCAAGCGTGCTTACATTTTTCAAGCAGATGAATTAAAAGGCCACAAGTCGGTATCTTTAAAGTGGATTGGTTTATGTTGCAGCTACCCTCACTGACTTCTGTCTTAACTTGAAGATCATTTCAAGATGAAATACATATTTTTTTGGTCCAGTCAAAAAAAATTGTTTGAAATTGGTCATTTCAGAGAGGGCAGCTAAAAAAAATCAGTGCCTCGAGATAAAATAGAGATGTCCTGATTTAATCAAATACAAAGAATTGGTTGAAATGCAATTAGAAAAGTGGCTTAATTATTTGTCAGCTTCATTTTTTATTCCTTCTTATATTTTTTTCTTTTTTTTTTCTTTTTTTTTTTTTGGCTAAAGGCTTAATCCTACTACTTTAAATATAGTACATTACCCCCAAGATCAAATGAGACCCTGAGGGAAGCATTTAAAAAGAAGAAAAATAGGAATGTTTATAGCTCTTGCCATTTGGCAACTAACTGCTATTTCTCAATTAGAAGAACAGTTTCCCTCAGTTTTACCATATGACTAACAGAGGATGTTCCAGCAGACAATCCAAAAAGCCAAAAAAGGATAATTATTATAATTATAAAAAAATAATGCTTTAAATTTTGGTGATATTAACAGCCCTGAAAAGTACTGGTAGGCTCCTGAACACATCAATACCATCTGATAGCAAACAGAACACCATTACAACATGTGAACAGTTAATCTAGGACTACTGAGGATCTCTTATGCTGGGTCTTGATAAATAAACTCATCAGAAGTGGATGTGATTCAACACAACCATTTGTAGGAATGTAACACTTGGAAAAAAAAAAAAAAAGGGCACTGAAAGGGTAATGAACATTTGCCAATCAATTACCACAGTCTCAATTCTGGGGTTTTTTTCTGCATATTCTTTTTTTTTATTGACATACAATTTGTCCTCTGCAGGTGAGATTGGAAGCATCCCAAAAAAAGGTCTCACTTCCATAGAGCTGAGATGGTCTAAATTTAATGAGATTTTCTGTTTGTTTTCCTTTCTTTTCCCCTCCTCTTTCCTCTTTCTTTTCTTTCTTTCTTTCTTTCTTTCTTTCTTTCTTTCTTTCTTTCTTTCTTTCTTTCTTTCTTTCTTTCTTTCTTTCTTTCTTTCTCTTTCTTTCTTTCTTTCTTTCTTTCTTTCTTTCTTTCTTTCTTTCTTTCTTTTTTCTTTCTTTCTTTCTTTCTTTCTTTCTTTCTTTCTTTCTTTCTTTCTTTCTTTCTTTCTTTCTTTTCTTTCTCTTTTCCTTTTCTTTTCTTTCTTGTTTTTTTCTTTTTTCTTTCTCCCTTCCCTTCCCTTCCCTTCCCTTCCCTTCCCTTCCCTTCCCTTCCCTTCCCTTCCCTTCCCTTCCCTTCCCTTCCCTTCCCTTCCCTTCCCTTCCCTTCCCTTCCCTTCCCTTCCCTTCCCTTCCCTTCTTTTTCTTCCCTTCCCTTCCCTTCCCTTCCCTTCCCTTCCCTTCCCTTCCCTTCCCTTCCCTTCCCTTCCCTTCCCTTCCCTTCTTTCTCTTTTCTTTTCTTTTCTTTCTTTTCTTTCTTTTCTTTCTTTTCTTTCTTTTCTTTTCTCTTTTCTTTTCTTTTCTTTTCTTTTCTCCTTTTCTTTTCTTTCTTTTCCTCTTTTATTTTCTTTTCCTTTTTCTTTCTTTTTGCCTTCTCTCTGTTTCTAAGTCACCACTAAGTTGAGACTATTCCTGAGCTTTAGGATGAAATACTGAATCTTGTCCTTAGGGTTCTTTTCAGCTGTTTCTTGCCCATCAGAGGCCATGGTTTTACTGTGGCCCTGAAAGCTGCCCAGTGACCATTCTAGGGCAGATCTTCCTTTTCATGCCATGAGCAGCAAAGCGGCCACAGCGGGAGCCAGAGCAGCAGCTCCCAGCTCTGCACAAGCTGTCACACTCAAGGTTTTCCTTTGCACACTTGTATCAGGAAACTCATGGTTTAGAGCCTTTAGGCCTTCAACTTTGTATCTATACTTAAAAGTATTGATTTGCCTTGTTCCCAGTCTTTTCATTTTTATTTTTGATAGGACTCTGCTGAATTTCTGCTTCATGACCCATGTGCTGCAAACCCAGCAAAGTGACTCAGACAATAGAACAAAGACATCAGGCTTCCAGCTCTACAATGGTGGGCTCACAGGAGACCAGATGTTACTCCCCATTGAAGCAGTTTTCTAAATACTAGGGAGAGAGGTGTAATGCCAGATAACATTAACTGTTTATTTTTCCCTGCAGGGCAGTAATGAACTTCCTGTTGTTTCTTCATATACTCTTGACCACAATGATCACAGGCCTAAAGCTCCTCGGTGAAACTGCATCAAGTAATAGTTTTCAGGTGGATATTTCACACTGATTCCTGCTCTCTATACTCAAATCTTGGAAATCATGTACAACAGCATGCAGGCCCAAGAGGAGATTTTTCGGGAGCAACTCTAAGAGGTTTTTAACCTCTCCCTTCATTCCCTATTTTCTTGTCATGGTGCTGAAACCTTCCACAATACTTTGAAAGCTCCATCACTTCTCTTCCAGTTACATGTGGTACTGGAGCAGGAATAAAACTGGTGTACAACACAACAGGCAGGGGAATGGGTGCATCTCTCTGCTAGAATCTACCTGTACCATCTTGGGGGGGCAAGAGGGGAAATTATCTCCTCCAGTATTATGGAAGACATTCATCCTTTTCCTGTAAGGCTGTGTCCATTTTGAAGGAACAGTCTGAGCTCATGCATTTTTCATCACTGAAAGCACTTTTCTATGGCAGCAGCAAATCCATTTTGAGAACATCTTTTGCACTAGGCTAGAGAGAGAAACCAAAGCAGGGGCTGAATTACAGTTTCTGCTTTGGAAAGACAGATGAAAATCTTGGTTAAAGTATTCATGAAGCCGGTGGCATATTAAATATTCAAGCAGTCATGGCTGACACTCGTTTGCCAAACTCCTGGACACTCAGACCAGCAAATGAATAATCTCAGTAAATGTTTCCTTCAGACTTGTGGAGCTGTGTTATTTTCAGTTTAACTAGGCTTTCCTCTTAGTAATTTCCTACCATTTTCAAAACTGCACAAGAACGAGGTCTGTTTCTCACTTAACTTACAAGGTTTCTTGTCTCTCACCCTTCAGGCAAGACCTAGTTTTGCATAATTTACCCATTTTTCCAAGTCAGAAACTTTCTGAATGGTGTTCCACCCTGATGTTCAGCTCTCTTGTTGTAAAGAGAGCTTGTTACTATTTGACACAAACACCAACAGAATCCCATAAGCATGAAGGACTGTCACTTTTGTGTTCCACAAATCCAGTTGTGACTGTAAAAAATAAAACATACTATGGGTGTCAAGAGTGAGAATACAGACAGGGCAAGAATGATGAATTAGAAAAATAAGTTTCATGGTGCCCTACTTCTTATTAGAAATATTTCAGCTCATATTAGGTATATTTAAAGGAATCCAAGTTCAAACAGAAAAACAGTCAAGCTAACATTAGCTATAAAGCTAATATAGCAGAATGTGTTGATATAAAGACTAGCTGATGATATAACTCCTGATTCTCCTTATCATATCACTATGTCATATCATCTTATCTGATTTTAAGTGTGATTTTTATGAAAAATGCAAGATATGTCATACAGGAGACACAGACGTATATCCACGTCCTACATGAAACATTTAACTTTGCTTTGTGGTCACATACAATACAGCAAGATGTATATTGTTCCTGTCCTCCCACTAGATGAATCTGTTCTGTTCCTTCTCCCATATGTATTCACATCTGCCACAGTGGGAGATAACCAATTTAGAAATGGGGAACAGAACCTTGGACTCAATTCTGATCTCATTTGCATCACACGGTAATGGAGTTACCAGCCCTCCATGCTGAAAATCCATTATAATTGCTATTTCTAACCTGCCCTCCCTCAATCAGGATTTATTCTAGTTGGAGGATCCACATTATAATATAGCATCTATATGTAAGCACAGAGACAGTCAGTTAATCTCCTGTAGCATTATGAGATGCATGGAAATATTTGAAATATTTTTGTTTTCAAAATACTGCCTTCTGTGTCTCCTGTAGAATGTAAAGAAATCCCACCTTTTACATTTCAAATGACAGCCTTTTCTGTCTTTATCACTTTTTGTGGCCTAACTTTTCTGATACTGATCAATATTGAGAACCTGTTGAGATCAATATTGCTGCAACTAAATGCATTATAAATCCTACCAACATTAGTCTCCTTCTTTATACATCTTAGTATCTTGCTCCCCTTTTTGCTTTCATTGAGCAGAGAACTTGACTGAACATGACAATTTTGTCCAATTTCAGAGTTGCTGCAGTTAAACGAGAATCCTTTTAGATCTGAAGAACCCTGAGAATGGTAGGAAATAAGAGTGCAGGGACTGGGCAGGCTGGTCCTAAGTACTGGCTTGTTTGGTCCCCATTGGATAGTTTTAACAGCATTGCTCTTTATTCCAGCCTTAATTGTAACTGGAATATTTGCAGGGGAAAAAAAAAAAAAAAGTAAAATTGGAGTAATCATATAAAAGGAAAAATTGCTTCACCAGAAAATGTACAAAAGATCTGTGTGAAGATCCCTTATTATTAAAGAGAGAAGGAAGGGGAACTTGATGTGCAAGTCACCTTGTACAGAACCTGGATATTGACAGCAGCAGAACACTGGAAGCCAGAAATAGGGAGCCTACCAAAAAAAAAAATTAATTTTCAGTGGAAAGGTGATTTTCTCCAAAGAACAACCTTTATACTTGCTGTGAAGTTAAAGAAGAGCACACAGCAGAAAATGACACCTGATAGCGACCACATCTTTGCTGCTCATAAAACTGTTAACTAAGCACACACAGTATTTGCAGCTTAGAAATGTGCAACTGTCCATAAAAATTTCAATCTGTGGGAAACTATGTATATTGAAATTCATAGAAATGCTTACTCACTGCAAAAGTGTTCCATGTCCAAATTAGATGCCTTTCAAGAGGCAGTAAAATATTACAAATTCAGTATTTTTACACGCCCACGTGCAAGTTGACTTTACCCCGCACTTGCCATAGGATCATAGAATCATTTTGGTTGGAAAAGGCCTTTAAGATCATCCAGTCCTAGCCCTGGCAAGTCCACCATGAAGCCACGTCCCTCAGCACCACATCTACTCATCTTTTGAATATCTCCAGGGATGGTGACTCCACCACTCCCTTGGGCAGCCTGGTCCAGGGCCTGACAAGCCTTTCAGTAAAAAAACTGTTCCTAGTATCCAGTCTAAACCTCTCTTGGCACAACTTGAGGCCATTTCCTTTTGTTCCATCACACGTTACTTGGGAGAAAAGACCGACCCATCCCTCACTCCAACCACCTTTCAGGGAGTTGCAGAGCGAGGTTGTCTCCCCTCAGCCTCCTTTCTCCATGCTAAACCACCCCAGTTCCCTCAGCCATTCTTCATGTGGCTTGTGCTCTAGACCCTTCACCAGCTTCACTGCCCTTCCCTGGACTTGCTCCACCACCTCAACGTCCCTCTTGTTGTGAAGGGTCTGACACTTGGCCTCGCTGACTCGCATACATTTGGCTGACCTCTACCACTAAAATAGTATACAAATACTGAAGCCCATTTTTAAGTTCATGGAGTCAGTCACAGATGAGTTTTGAAGAACATCTTTTTGTTGACTGTTCTTCCTCAACGAGGCTTTATCTTTAGGGAACACACGACAGAGGAGTGGGGTTTTTTTTTCCACATCCCACGCAGGGAGCTGGTGAAGATCCGGCTCTGGGGAGAATCCCAGAGGCTTTGTAAGATCCCTACTGCTCCCACAAAGCATATTGCTTCTGAAAAGGGTAAGAAAGGCAGGAAAAAATGGGTGATTTTTCCTTCGGACCACCCTCATCCAGAACTAGGCTTTAATCCCTAACACCTGATGTGGTGGGATCGTTAGGCGAGCACTAATTGCACGGCTGGGAACACCTGAGCTTGAGATGTCCTTCTAGCACCTTCCGCAAGGTTCTCCCACCACATCCCCTCCTCTGCCCGCACCTGGGGCTGGCTCGCTCCCCTCCAGCTGCCCCCAATTAATTAACCACGCTAACGACCAGGGGCTGCTGCGGCACACGGGAGCGGGCTCCCAGCCTACAAAAGCTGGGCTGGGGAAAGGGTCTCTTCTCCTCCTCAGTCAGGACTGGCCCCCGCGGAGGAGAAGAGGGGTTTTTCCTCTCGGCAAGAAGGCCGGCAGCTCACCCAGGAGCCAGGTAGGGCCGTGGCTGCGGCTCAGGCTGCCGCTGACGGCAGCGGGAAGGCGAAGGGGGCAGGTTCAGAGCCTCCGGGGCTGCCCGGGAGCTGGGGGAGGCCTGAGCGGGCCCTGCCAGCCCGGACCGGGCGCAGGAGCAACATCCCCGGCCCTGTCCCGCCGCTCCCGCCCGCCCTGCCGCGCCCGACGAGACGCGGGGCCGCGCTGTGCGGATGCGCGGGCGACGCCTCCCGCGCTGCCATTGGCTGCCGGGCCCGGGTTGCTGGGCAGATTAGCGCAGCCGGGCAACGGGGCGCGCGGGGCGGGGGCTCCAGGGGCCGCCTTGGGGATTGTTAAAAACGCAGAAAACAACCCCCAAAAAAACCCGTTGCAAACCGCCAAGCCCCGCTTGTGCGTGCCTCGGGGCCGGGGAGCTGCGGCACAGGGGCTTGTCTCGCCGTGAGGGGCCCTGCTCAGCGTGGGGTGGGAGCGGGGCCTGCCGGCCCGGCCCGGGGGCGTTATTTTTCTGAGTAACGGTGTAAAATGCCGGGTTTTGTCTCCATCGGGGCCTTCAGCTGCTGGCGGGCAAGTTTTTGGGGCTTGAAATTTTGATGGAATAATGAAACCGAGGCTTAAAAGTGTAGCTGTAACTGCGTTTCCTCCCGAAGGAGTTCAGGAGAGCGCCCGAGTCTTTGCTCCTAAAAATCTCCCCTTCGGGAAGAGGCTTTTGTGGTTCATAAAATAACTGGCTGCTCCAGCTCGGAGCGCCAGAACCTTTTATTTCTCTGCCCATGACTAAGCAAAGTTTAAAAGTTGCTTCTTCTCCTTTTGCCAGCATAAAAATTGAATAAAAGGATGCATTTGGGCTCCAGAGCGGGGTTACTGCGTGTTTGTTTTGCCATGTGCGAGGGGTTGCAAGTGCAGGTCTCTCTAGGAGCTCACTCAGTGTGTGTTTCTCAGGAGGGGCGATACTGGGGGGCCTGGGGTGACCAGTGGCAGGGCTGAAGCTCCAGCCTGGCTGGTGACCTGTATTTTCCTAAATGTTGCATGCAAATGTGTTTAATTGCTGTGCTGTGATGTACAGAGCTGGCTCAGATGACCTTTTATCATGGCACTTGGTGTTATCAGACTGGGAGCTAGTTCTGGCTGGATTCAAGAAGCCTGTACGTTGTGCTGCAGGATAATTTAGGTTGGGAGAGTTTTTAGAGCCTTGTCTACTCCAGGTTTGGGCTCAAAGCAGGACCATTTTCAGGGTTGAACCATGCTGTGTTGACCCAGGTGGCCAGTGAATCCCCACTCAGCTGCTGCTGTGCTTCCACTTGCCCCCAGTGGGATGGGGGAAGGAGAAAGGAAAGGGGGGGAAAAAAGGAGAAAATGAAGGATTTTGAATTAAAAAAAAAAGTGGGAGACTAGAAGAAAAAAAAAAAGCTATGTGGGGACAATCAGTTGCCACCTCCTGTGGGTAGACTGAAGCCAACCAGTTTCTGCACAGGAGACAGCTAACCATCCTGAAACCCCCTCTTCTCTTGTATTCCTGAGCGTGCATTTGCATGTTATGGAGTATCTGTTTAGTTAGTTGGGGTCACAGGTCTGGTTGTCCCTTCCCAGCTTATTGTCTGCTCCTCAGTCTAGTCCCTGGTGAGACAGTGAGAAGCAGAGTGCTGTGATGCTGGGAAATGCTGTTCAGCCAAAGCTACTCTTTCACTGTTGTTAGTACAGCTTTGGTAAAAAATCTAAGCGCAGCACACTGTGAGTTGCTATGAGGAAAGCTAACTATCCTAGCTGGGCCCAGTATTTCAGGGCTTTGCTCATTTGAGTTTTGGTGGCAGTTCCTCTCTGGGTGATGCCAGTGCCTGCCCACTCCTGCTTTGAAATCCCCCTTTTCTTTCATGTAATTGGAGTTTCCTTAGCTGCAAGCTGGGATTGTTGATGCCTGTCCTTTCACTGGCTGTCTTGGGAAAGAGTATGAGTTGAGTCATGTCTTCCCTATAACTATGCATTAGGCTCTTGAGGTCAGAAGGAAGATCCACCTCTTAAAAATCTGCCTATCTTCCAGGGTGAATAAAACCTGTTTCTTCTATCTCTTTCTACACTTCATGAGCTCTAGCCTCTATTTCTGTGAGGAGTTAGGGGGCCAGTCCATTTTGGCCTCCACTGGGGACCATTTTAGTGGCATACTCACTACTGCTTGTGTGTGGAGGCTCGAAACTAGGCTGTGTGTTCCAGGTACGGCCTCACAGCTGTCAGGTGGGGGGATGCAGTCACTCTGCTTTGACCTTGCTGTGCTCTTGCTGATCTACACATGGACTTCGGTGAAAATCCCTGCCTAGATGGGACCCCAATATGGTTTTTAGCAAAGCTGCTACATAGTCTTGTCTCCAGCCTGTACTGCTTCATGGGGAAATTCTGCCCGTGGCACAGGGCTTGGCAGCTGTCTGCTTATTTTATCACGGTCTATCTTTTTACTACTTCAAAGTAATAAAGTAGAGCAGCAGTGCAGAACAAGAGCCTCCTATCTTGATATTGGATATTATGACTTCCTTACTCTCCAGTGAGAGATGCATCCAGACCATGTGAGGTAGCTTGGAAGTTTTTTTGCCTCTTAAAAAGGAGAGATGTCCCTCTCTCAAGTGTCTTTCAGATTACTTTGCAAACTACAAGAAACTACAATGCAAGATCTGAAATACCTGGTTGTACAAGTTGGGGATAATGTGCTAGTCACTGTTAGCTGCTGTGATGAGTGAAACTGGAGGCACAGCAGCCTGGCACAGGCAATGATTCCCTTGCATCTGTTTTGCTGAGGTACTTGGAACATCCACCCTAGTTTCAAAAGACTGTAAAATCTTAAAATTTGCAGGTTTACGTTCTGAATTTTTATCTCTTCCCAGGGCATGCCAGCTATATTGAAATGATATTGTATTATGTATGGGGAAATAGAAAGCTATCATCTCAAAATAGACCATAATATTGCACCTTATTAAAAAATACAAGTGGATTTTCTGCCAGCAACTATGACTTATGGTAATGACTGTTATCAATATGCAATTACTTCTGTTACCCTAGAACATATTGACATTCATTTATTTAAAGATAATGTATCACATTTGTATTCATTGAGGTAATCTATGGATATGATTAAATGTGAATGCCCATCTTACACGAAATAGTGAAATGAAAAAAATTGTAATCAGAGCCTCTGCTCTGCTAAAAATAGGCTGTGTTAAGTTCTGAAAATTGCATCTGGGCTTATTTGAAAGGCAGTGGCAAACAACCATGAAGAAGCAAAAGCATAACTTGGGGGATGACTAACTCAAACGTTAATTCTTCCTCATGATATTGGGTGAAACTGGTAATAAAAAAGAAAACAGAACTGTAATCCTGTGTCGGTGGAATGGGCTCTGGGGTTAATGATTGATGTGGAGCGGAAGTTCATTTCAATGGTGCATCTTAATGGAGACAGAAGTCTGTCTTAATAAGCTGTGTAGATCTGTTCTGAAGAGGCAGAGGTTTGATGTAGCAGTACACAGGTGTTTAAACATTCTATTTTGGTTTTGAATTATTTTATTGCACAAATGCTTCTGTTACGTACAGAATCCAGGGGTTTCATGCTTCTGAAACACGTGTTCAGATACAGCATGTGCTGTGTGTGGGAGTGGTTCTCCAGTGACATGTTGGTATCAACTGAGGTTGACTTCAAGGATCCTAAGCAAAGCAGTCTCTACGTTCTGAGCTTGCAGGCACTTCTCTTGGTGATGTTTGAGACAGTGAAGCTTGGCATGTTTGGTTGTCCTGTTGTGTGGTACAAAATGCTGCATGTGTTTCTGCAACTAACTACTTATTGTCTGCTATTTGTCCAAAATATCTTGGGTTTATTGAACTTCGGAAGAAAAACAACTAACCCACCATTTTCTGTGATACTGGCTTCTTGCTTGAAAAGGAGGGGTAACCAAGAGAACTGCTGGCTGCTTCATAGAATCGTAGGTTGGTTTGGGTTGGAAGGGACCTTTAAAGATACCTAGTCCAGTGCCCTTGCCATGGGCAGGAATGTCTTTGACTTGACTGGATTGTTCCAAATCCCATTAAGCTTGACCTTCAACGCTTTGAGTGATGGAACATCTGTAACCTCTATGGGTAACCTGTCCTGGTGTTTCATCACCCTCACTTCTGTAAACCCAAACCCACAAAAAACCCAAACCCACAAAAAACCCAAACCCACAAAAAACCCAAACCCACAAAAAACCCAAACCCACAAAAAACCCAAACCCACAAAAAACCCAAACCCACAAAAAACCCAAACCCACAAAAAACCCAAACCCACAAAAAACCCAAACCCACAAAAAACCCAAACCCACAAAAAACCCAAACCCACAAAAAACCCAAACCCACAAAAAACCCAAACCCACAAAAAACCCAAACCCACAAAAAACCCAAACCCACAAAAAACCCAAACCCACAAAAAACCCAAACCCACAAAAAACCCAAACCCACAAAAAACCCAAACCCACAAAAAACCCAAACCCACAAAAAACCCAAACCCACAAAAAACCCAAACCCACAAAAAACCCAAACCCACAAAAAACCCAAACCCACAAAAAACCCAAACCCACAAAAAACCCAAACCCACAAAAAACCCAAACCCACAAAAAACCCAAACCCACAAAAAACCCAAACCCACAAAAAACCCAAACCCACAAAAAACCCAAACCCACAAAAAACCCAAACCCACAAAAAACCCAAACCCACAAAAAACCCAAACCCACAAAAAACCCAAACCCACAAAAAACCCAAACCCACAAAAAACCCAAACCCACAAAAAACCCAAACCCACAAAAAACCCAAACCCACAAAAAACCCAAACCCACAAAAAACCCAAACCCACAAAAAACCCAAACCCACAAAAAACCCAAACCCACAAAAAACCCAAACCCACAAAAAACCCAAACCCACAAAAAACCCAAACCCACAAAAAACCCAAACCCACAAAAAACCCAAACCCTGGACTTTTTTCAGTGTGAGTTGGATATATTACAATCTGAAGCTGTTGCCTCTTGTCCTGTCTCCAGACCTTGGTCATAAGTCCCTCTCAGTCTTTCTTAAAAGCCTGACCCTATTTGCTGAATGGCTGCAATCAGGTCTCCCTGGAGTTCTTTATCCAGGCTGAACATCCCCCAACTCTGTCTTCATTCACAGGAGGGGTGTTCCAGCCCTATTAATAAGTTCTTCCCTCCTCCGAACCTGCTCCAACAGGTCCGTGTTGGTCTTGTACTGGTGACCCCAGAGCTGGATGCATTACTCCACGTGGGGTGTCGTGAGGGTGGAGCAGAGTGGGACACCCACCTCCCCCCACCTGCTGTCCATGCTTATCTTGACGCAGCCCAGGAGAACATTGGTTTTCTGGGCTGCAAGTGCAGGTGGCTGGCTCGTGTCCTCCTTGCTTTGTCCACCCTTTGCAAGGCTGCTCTCAATCAGTCTGCAGTGATACTGGGGGTGGCCCTGTGCCAAATGACAGAGCAAATGCAGTTTTCCTTCCCAGTGCCAAAGCAGCCCTCGTGTCAGGTGTTGCCCGAAGCTGCAGTGCATTGCTTGGCTTTCTCTTGAAGGTGTGTGATGCAGGTGTGCAGCTGTGCACTCTGGTTTGCAGAAGGACCCGCTGCTTCCATTTGCATTGTGTAGCTTGGTATGGTTACAGAGGCATGTCTTAATTCCTTCGTGGATTCTGGGAGTTGCTGCAAAACAAACCAGCCATTTCTGCAGCCTGTGTCCCGAAGGGGATTCTCTGAAGTGAAGAAAAAATGAAGTGATGTTTCTCAGAATCACATTTCTTATAACCCAGACTTACTGGAAGGCAGCAATGAATTCTCATGGGTGCACTATTTCCAAACACTTATCAATCAAACTAGGCTTTTTAAGTGAAGTTAAGTATCTGTTGCTTTGACTGGGGCCTCATTGCAGTATTACTAATACTGTCAATTGTTTCTCTTGCAATTAATCTAAATAACAGTTGATCTCTAGCCTTGTGCTGCAGTTTGTGTAGTCACTGCGAACTCTTCTCAGCTGGGAGGGAGCTAGCAACCAGTGTATCCAACTTAGAAGGCTTCCGTGTTATTAGGGGTCATGGTTTGTTCATCTGTTCCTGCAGGAATGCTTGCTCCTCTTGTGCATATTTCCCTTGGAACTTGCATTCCTTTATCTGTGCTGAGATCTCCTGCTGGAGCTTGCAAATGCTTTTGAAATTGTTTCATCTGTCACGTTTTGTATGTAGTTTTGTGTAGGTTGGGATGTGCTCTGCTCTGTGACCTGACTGTAATCTGAAGAGAACGTGCTCTCTATTGGGGAGAGCTGATGCAGAGGCTTTAATCCTCTGGAGCAGCCTTCACAGTTTCTTAACACCAGGCTTGTGGTGTTCCCCCACATGGCCTTCTGGAGTTCTGCTTTTCTAACCTACATCCCTGTGTGCTATGGAACTGTGGTGTTTCCAACAGAGAGTAGTTCTGATCTGTTGGATAGTGTTGACTTTCATCTGCTGCTTAGGCCCTCACTCAGTTTAAAAAAAAAAAATTAAAAAATTTAGTTGTATTACCTGGGTGTAGAGGTAGTAAACTGAAGTGACGAGACTACACCAGATAAACCTTTAGCATTTCTGAGCCTTAATCCTTCAAATAAATCAAGTTCTACAAGGTTTGTTTTCTGTGGAGCTTTGCTGACTGCTGCCTCACAAGAGCTTGCTCTGGCCCCTTGGGGCATTTTCAACATGCAGACATCTAGGGGGCAACACAAGAGTGTGTAAGCAATTCAGGGCTTTCTAGACTTGTCTTAGTCAAAACATCAAAACCAAGGTTGAGAATTGATCTCAAGACTTGACTATGGCTCTGATTTTGGTGTTAGCCCTGAGCTGACTTCCTGCAGCTTCTTATGAACCTTTTTCATAATGGATCTTGTGGTTCCTTCCTCTCTAGAGCCTTTTAAGTCTAACCCTTGTTAGTGCTGCTAAAATGGTCTAATGTAAAGTTAATTAACCTCTGCCATGAGGGAAGTGGGGTAGCAGGTTAGGCTTCCTCAGGAGTGAATGACACATGCCCCGTACACTTCCCAGGTGGTATGTGATTTCTGGGCAATTATGTTGTTCACTCTTCAGAAGCTCTTGCAGTAATGGTAGGAAATGATCGAGTTTAAATTAATGCCTGTCTTGTGTAATTTAGTAATTAGGTAATTAAATATTGTAGGTGGTCCAAATCATGCTCTGGGGTGGGAGGTTGTGGGGGGGGGGCAGGGGAGGGGGGTGGGGGGTGGTAAAGGGTTACATTAAACTTCCACATGGCAGAAATGGAGGCTTTTAAAGCAAACCTAGTAACAGTGTCTTGTGCCAGAAACTCTTAAGAAAGGCTGGAGTGCTGTTATTTGTTTTAAAGTGGCCAGATTTTGATGTATAATTTTTCATCAATTATTGTATAAAACATGTCAGATTTTGAAAAATGGTAGTAGGTTTGACAAGCACTTGACTGACCTGTTGATTAAATATCATTTCCTTGGACAATCCCATGGGACTTCGTACAGTAAATGCAGGACCTAATTGATGCCTTTTTTAAAAAGCTGTTCTTCCATTTCAAGCTATGGAAGTGACACCAGACTCCTCCCACAGCTCAAATATATACCTTTCTGCTGGATCCTTTTGGTGTGCCACTTGGGTCAAGTCAGTGCTTTTATAAATGCATTGGGATCTTTCTACTGGCTTCTGAATAAGAAATAGGGTAACAGAGGTTTGAGTTTGGTTTTTGGGTGGGGAAATGTTGGGTTCAAGCACAACACCATTAATTTACTGTTTTGTGGGTGATAGAAAAGCTCATTCAGTATTCTTGCAGGCACCTTCTCGAAATCTCTTAAGTACCTGATACCAGATGCTACTAAGTGTTGCTTCTGATGCCTAAATATCTTTTATCCCATATGGATGTAGCTAGAGTAAAACCAAATGTTTTCCTGTGGGCTATATTGACACAGTCTGGTTCCGTTAAGACTATAGATGCTATAATTCATTCTGATAACTATATATTGTTTCCCACTGAGTTATATATCAGCCATTCCACTCTATTTCCCTGGGTCCTGTCATCCTGTTCTCCTGGTTTTAATGTGGAATGTGGTACAGGGACTGCCTGGTAGGCAGCCCTGTAAAGCCTTGCAGGTCAGTTCTGATGATTGGGTCAGTTATCGACCAACTCTCTGCAAATTGTCAAATGGAAGTTCTCAAGTTATTGATGTTTTGAAGGTGTTCGGTGGCTTCTAAACAGCCTCCTTGGCTAATTTTGGAACTAAGACTAGTACTGAGTCTGGTCATGTAAAAGAGCTCTGCATGTTGCAGAAAAAGGGGGATAAAGGGATTTTGATGGTTCCTTCCTCTTATTATAAAGCTCAAGCATAACCATGTAATAGTGTCAATATTTTGGAAATTTGTGGCAGAGCATTTCTTTTTATTTCCTTCAGTTTTGCTATTTGTGGACTTCTCTCAGTATGCTTTGAGAAATGTGTTTTACCCTCTTCAATGTCTCTTTATCATATGTAGCTTGAGACTTCCATTTGATATTAATAGCTATGATCTTGTCTTTCATTTGTTCTATATACAGATAGTTTCCTTTGGAAACTGAGATCAAGTTCTCTACTTTGCATTATCCCCTTCCCCATGTGCCTTACACGGCAAATCAGCAGATGTGGCTTCCATGTTTTGCTTGTTTGACTTGACAGTTTGAACTACCTCTTTTAGCTTTTCCATAGCATCATGAATGAGATGTTGAGATCAAAAACATACTGGATTAGTTTGCTATAAAGTATGACTTGAAATGTTTCAATAGATATGGTCTGTGGTTCAGATGTCATTGTGTGTCTTAGACAATATGGTATTAAAACTATTCATTAAAAGCATGACAAAGAAATTTGAGTAAATGTAATGAAGATGTGTATCATTTATAGTCCTGTCTGAGGTGTTCACTTGTTGTCTTTGAAGGGAAACATTTGTTAAAGCAGGATGCATTTGTCATGTAGGTGTGCTACATAAGTTCTCATAATAAGAAACCCCAACAAGCCTCAGACATCCAACTTCCTGCTTCCTCTCCCCAAACTAATGGATTTTGGAGAAGAAGATTTTTGTGTAGCAACTTCATTTGCTGCTACTTCCAGAAGGATAATTCCAGCTGTACCAACTTGGAAAACAGGCCAGAATATCAGGCAAGCACCAATTAAAAAAACCCCAAACAAGAACAAAAACCACAGAAAAGAAACAAACAAAACCAAACCAAAAAAAAAACCCAACCAAAAAAACCCAAACCAAAATGACAAAAAAATGACAGTGAACTGCTGAATCTGGCCAGCTAAGGTGGATGTTATGTATAAATTCCCTGGATATGTTAAATTTGGTATTAATCTGGTGGACAAGAAGTTATTGTGCTGTGTCTTGTGTGTTCTGAAAGGGAGCACGTGTCTGAATGGAATGGGAGGGCATTGAAAGTCCAGTGTTTGGGAGACCTGGCTGGTGGTGCTTTTGGTAATCAAGATGGTATTAATTGTTAATACAAATGCTGTTGATTCAAGCAAGTTTTGCATCTGTAGTTACAAAGCTTTCCATGTCTTCTGGTGACTTACATGTGTTGGTGCTTGAGGACATGATGAAAACCAGCAAGGTTGTTGAAAATGCAGCAGGAGGGATGCTGCTGGGCATGGGTGCTGCATGGGGTTCAGGGTGGGTGAGCTGTCCTGGGGGTCTCTTGAGGGCCTTTTTTAAGGGCACCCCTCTATTAAAGAAGATAATGGGGTTTAAGAGCCTTGGGTTTAGGTTGTTAGGCTGCCAAGCAGCTCTGAAGTAATGGAACCACTGCAATGCCTTCCACTATAGAAGATGCACCCGAGGAGGAGAAGTGGTGCATGTGCTGTGTAAGACCACAGGACCTGCTCTGGATTTGTGCTTCCTACAGAAATAGCTCTGTCATCACTTTAATACATTACAGCATATTAAATAGAATGTTTAAGAAAGGTACATCTTTCTGTTCCAGCTGTGATGATTATAAATTAATTTGATTTCCAGCCACACTTACGAGTTTATTAACTGAATGTTAATTGTTCTCTGGGGAATAACTAATTGTTGGAAGAGAGGAGGGTGATTTTCCTCCATTGGCATGGGTGTGACACTGAAAGAATTATTTTACTCTTTATATGTTCTGACATAAAACTGTTTGGCAAGTAACAGTAAATAAATAAAAAATATATTATCTGTGAGTCTGCCAATTTCCAGTTTGCTCCCCCAGGAGAAACTGGCATAAACTGCTTTACCAACCTTCCAAGGAAAAAATCCAACCGTGTCCTTCACTGTGAGAAGATTCACACATTGAGATGTGTTGTTTAGAGCCTGAATGAGTAATTCATAATAGCAGATTATTTGTAATGTGTAAGGAATGGAGTCATGGGCATACCCTTTTATTCACAGAATCTGTAAGCAGGGTTCAGGGAGTGCAGAGTGAGTGATGAGCAGCTTTCAGTTGGTGTTGGGAGTGCACATGGTCTGCATCTTCTGAAATCCTTTCTGAGCCTTGATGTGTTGTGTCAAGAGAAGTTTGTCTTTTGTAACGTGGCAAGAGATGTCCAAGTTGTGAGGCAACCAAAATAAGCCCCACCAAGGCTCAATGCCTTCTGAAGATGACTTATGTCTACTGCCATCAAGTCTGTGCTTCCTGCTCTTTGAAGGAGGACCTTAAGGATCTTCTTAGAAGGGTTCAGCCAACTGGATCATTGCTGCACTAAACCCACTATGTAAAGTAGTTCTAACCTCGACCTAACCTTTACAAATGGCTGGTCAAAACATTGGAATACCTCAGAAGTTTCTAAAAATGGATTTTTCTAGCATTTATAAATTCAGGTGTTTTTTTCCCCCTTAATATTATTCCACTCTTCCTTAAAGTTGCTGATGTGTCTGTATTAATCTGCTAATATTCAGAAAGCACTGGCACTTTTTTCCTGAGGTTATGCTTAGCTCCAGAGTTCAACATTTTTTAGAGCAGACTGTTTCTGGAAATAGCTTTCTACTAAGAGACAATGGGGATAGAAACTATTTACAAGCAAGGTTAAATCTGATTTTTTTATGTGTTAGTCTTTTTTTTCTTCACTTTTTTTGAGCATTTGGCTGCAAAAGCTGGCTCACCTCTGAGTTTTCCCCTCTGCTTGCAAGTAAAATCCAGAATAATCATTAAGTGTCTCCAGTTGAAAGTTGTATTTTAGACTCTACTGTGAATTTCAAAATCCCTTCCAATTGGAAATGAAGTCCATGCACATAAAAACGCAGAGGTAGTAATCACAATGAGAGATGAAATGTAACCATTTCACGATAAGAAAAATACAGTTGTAAAAATCATCCTTCTCTGATGTTGTTTCATGGCTTCTCTGGATTTCAGCAGATCCTTGATGGAGCTGGTCAGTGTGTGAGCTGTCTTGATACAGCAGTTATGAAGAACAGGGAGGACAAGGATGTTATGTGGCAATATTGGGGTGGAGCAGAGAAAGTGGCATGTGCTAAGACCAGCTCTGCAGGAGAACAAGATTGTACCAGGCTGGTTGGGATCCCCAGTCAAATTCTAGGGAGGTGATGAACGGCAGTGCACTTGTGTACACAGAAGCAGTTGCAGACCATTTCAAATCTTAGTCTCCTGGTTTCTCTCGGAGGAGTTGAAGAAACACATTGGTCTTCACTGGAAGCAAGAGCAAAAGTGAAAACTACATTTGTCCTGAGCATATAAGGGACTTCCTGGGAGCAAGCTGTCTCAGAAAAATGCCAGATGGAACAGATGGGTGACCTCTTGCTTTCTGTGTTAAAATATGTTGCTTGATGTCCTGTAGGACTCAGTAATTTCTGATGGGTATTTCCAGCAAATTAGCAGAAGCCTCTCTAGCTCTTTTCTTCATGTTACAAACAAAGGCTTGCAGTATGCTCAAGAACAGCTCAAGATGGTTACCCATAAAGGGTGTTTGATATGGGGGTTATGGGAACATGAAAAACTAGCCTTGAAATAGCCAAATAGTCTTGCTTAGTACAAAAACTGATGTGCAGGCAACTGCCTTGTGCTCACCAGAAAGCCCTGGCCTGTCAAGCTGGTGGCCTTACAGAGCAGATGGGGATTAAGTAGTGGCCATGGCATGTGTCTGGACTCTGTTTGTCAAGACACAAGTGTCATCTTACCAACTCTTTGGCCCAAAAAAAGGGTTCAGTTGGAAAACTTCTGAAGGCTTGTTTCAGTCCTTTTCAGAAAACAGAAATGCAAATTCTGAGCTCATGTCAGGTTTGCAAAGGTGATTTATAAGTAAACTAATGGTTTGAATGCTGGAAGGAGGAGAATGTATCCATCTGTTTGAGGGAGGGTGTTGGGGCTGGGGAGGTGTGGGTGGGGTAAACCAGTCCTTCTTGAGGCAAATCTCCTCACTTCCAGCCCAAGCTGTATCCATATCCTGATCATGCAAATATTTGTAGACGTGCGTAGTTAGGTAGATCTGGGATCAAATAAAACTGATTTAGTCCATGAAAGAGCCTACAGAACTCAATCTACAGGCTCACTTCTGGAGAAGTACTCAGCATCTGTACCAAAGTAATTTCTTCCTTACAGAAAAGCCAAAATACACCTGTACTTTTAAAGACTAGAACCAAGATTCTGAGGTCACTAGCTAGAAAAATCTGATACTTTGCTATCGAGAAAATGGAGGCAAATTGTTCACTGTTGCACTCAGTATAATGTTTTATTATGCCAAGCTGACCTGAAATTTGCTGTCCCAAACCACTCCAATGAAACCATCTCCTTTGTGTCCTGACAGCTCAGCTGGCATCTTTCTCCTGTAGGTGAGCACTGCAGGAATATGCCTTCGGTCCCCACGTGCTGGAGCTTTAAATGTGCCTAAATTCTACCTGATAAATCTGTTGGTCATCTCTGTACCAAGGCATAAAATTTGAATGGCTCTAAGAGATAGAGGTATGAAATGGAAAAGCTTCACTGTACCATTTTCTGTGGACTTGGAAGCAAGTTTTCAGATCAGTGCACTGAAACACTTAATTTTTTGGAATTTTACATGGTTTATTTTTGAGATAGTTTGATGTTTTCAGATAGATATTTCTGATTGTACTGTGAGCAAGCTTTCTTCAGAAGGGACATGCAGTGTTTTGTTGCAAAAGATTTTGGGGTATTTTCAGAGGAGAAAGCTATCAGGAAATCCTAAAAGATGTTGAACAAGGCTTGAAAAAAATGTGTACATGTAGCAGATGTAGTTCTAAATGAGAGAATTGTCTCTGTCAGTTTTTTAGTTGTATTCAACTTATTTTTTAACATGAGTGACTCTTACCTATGGATCATGTCTTCTATGTTTAGGGAATTTGTATTGTAATTGAAGTGAAGCTTTATGAACATGGCTTCAAAGTTTTAGTTGGGTAGTCATAGAGTTTTTGTCCTTAGGCTTTGTGGAAAGGAGAGACTGGTTGAGTAAATGAATTTTAATTAAGGCAGTAATGACTGTCATTGCTAGTATAATTACTGTGTATTTCTATTCTATCTATATTGAAGAAATAATAGAGTTGAAAGGCTAAATGTAGAAGGCATAAGTTATCTAGAAATTCCCCAAACTTGCAATGAGAAGAGATAAAATCAGTGTTCTAGTCTGCTTCGGCTTCCCTCAGCGTAGGTCCTCCTATTTATTTTTCACCTTTTAACTTATTTATTCTTCCTGTCTGTCCTTTCCTTCAAACAAAAATCTGATTCATTGATGAAAATTACTCAAAAGATTGCTACGGGTTTTGAACAGCTCAGAGTTACTGTTTTGTCTCTGTGGACCTTATCCCTGAGTGGAACCTCCTGCTGGACCTTTACACTTAGTACATCTTGTGGGGTTTTGGTTTTTTTTTTAAACTTTGTTTGCTGTTGGTTTTGGCTCCCATCACTGGAACATAGGGGCTTGCCTTCAAGTCATGTACCTGAGGGATTGAATGAAAGTAGAGGTTTCTTGGAAGCACGGAACCTGTCTTGACTTCATGCTGCCAGGATGATGTGTTTCACCTCACCATCATAGGAAACACTTGCTTTTGTAGTCTGCCTGCTTGCATTGTTACCTGCACTCTTCTGCTTCAGAGTAGCAGTGTCCTTGCCCTCCACCCCAACCTTTCCTTATCACTTATCTGGTCTAGCATGTGATCCATGAGTATTGCCTGGCTGTTTTAGTTTTTGGTGCTTTATCTTCTAATGCAGTAACTGCTGTTGGTTATTTTGTGTGGCAGTGGTGGTGTAGCAGTTGGATCAACCATGACTGGGACCACTGCAGATGGCCATGCCATGACTAGAACCTCTGGGTTTGCACTGTGCACTCTTGAATTGAAAAAATAACTTCCTTGTCTAAAGAGATGGCAAGTTAAGACAGTGATGAATAAGGGAAGCAGGGGAGAGTGGTCAGTGAACTGGCTTGCAACAGGGCACTTGCTGCTAATATGAATAACAATAACTGGGGAAAAAGGGACTGAGTGGAAATATTAACAAGGGAGTGGGTGAAGGTGTTTGCTCCATGGGGTTATATAAGCAAGGTCATAGTGTGGGCTTGGAATGACCAGTAATAAGTGCTGTGTGTTGGGGCTTGTGTGTAGCACCTGGTTCTAAATGAGAGGTAGTGAAGGCTTGTGGAAGGTAACACGTGGATCACTATCCAAAGAATAAATCAGGAATGTGGTCTTTACAGAAGCGTTTTAAGTGGAAGTGAAGCCAAGACAGTGTTTTTCTAGACCAGTTTGAGTGTATTACAGGAGTGAGTGGTAATCGTGGCTGTGAAAATTTGTCGTGTGGCTGGATATTGTTGCTAACAGTTGCTAACAATAGGAAAGCCCAACTGGAAAGATGGAATAATAATGGAGTTTTAACCAGGTGTAGGGTGGGAGGGAAAGAACTGAAGGTGGCATGTGAGTGACAGGGAGCAGAGTACTGCCTTGCATGACTAGGAAAAGAGTTAACTTGAGTGGGAAGCTCAGGATTTCCATTTCTGCCATGTTGAGCTGTAGCTGGAATAGCAACAGCCATAAGGATGTGTCAGAATAGAAAGGTGAGAGATGAATCATTCTCTTGGAAATAATGGTTGTATTTGTTTTTCTTGAGAAGAACAGCCAGAGGCACTGTACTGAGGGAGAAGATAATAAGAACAGGTGGAAAGTCCTGTAGCGTTCCTGGGATCCTGACTCTCCCTTTGGGTAAATCTGGAAGGGAGTTTGATACTGAATAGCGAAGATGAAAAACCCAAACAATGAAATTTCATTAGACTGATTTATGTTGATCCTTTACACTGCTTGCTTCCTCAATTTGTACCTTTCTGGTTTCTGCAAGCATGTTTGTGTTGAGGTCTTTTGAAGATTTAAATGTGTCCTGTCAGCATGCATCCATTCTGCTTTTAAAGCCTTGAGACAATATTCTGTTCCAGCTATCACCATTATCAAGAATTCAAACTGAATGTGTTGATGGTGCTGGAATTATTAGAGGAAATTGCTGTAAAGGATTCAGGAGTTCTGCTCTTGTGGTTGTACAAGCAGCCACATTGACATAGAACAGAGCTGTAGATAACGTGCTGACTGATGGTTTTCCATTTATGTCTGAATGAGAGAAGGGGATTTCTATGAAATACACAGTTAGGAACTTTATGGAAGGTACTCAGTACTTAAATACAGTGGGGTTTTTTTTTCCTCTACTGCTTTGAAGCAGAAATTGCCAAGTGAAAGGAGGCTACAACTGCTTCCCCATTCTCCCACAGGGGGAAACATTGAGTTCAGCCCTACAGGCTGCTTCTGGTTTCATGTCAGTCTGCAGTAATTAACTGGGATGACAAATAGGCTTCTCTTCCTTGGCAAATTGTTTGCCTTAGTTAGATAAAAGATGAAGCTTTCCACTTGTGTAGCTTTGTCTTAGTTGATAGCAGCGGTATTAGCATAGTCCTGAAATATTTGAAGGAGGAAGCTTTAATACAGAATGGGCATTGAGTGTCTTGCTCCTGATAAATGATTTAGTGTTAAATACACATCCTGAGTTGTACTAGTTTCTTCACTATTCTATAGCTTGTCTTACCTCTCAGCCACTCCCAGAAAGACTCTTGAAAGCCTCTGTATCCCAAGAAACATGTATTTCATGTGCAGATATGGAATCTCTCCACAGATCTTATAGCCATTTTCTGTTGACAGCTCAGCTCCCAAGTCTAACCCTGGCAGAAGGGAAGACACCAGGGGGTTCCTTTAACACCCAGGTCACAAATAAATAGGGTATTTGTGCTATTTGCTCGTCCTGCATTCACACTTTTTCACATTGAGAGGGACTGACAGGTGGACCTTTCTGTGCTTAAAAATGGGGTTTGCAAAAGCAAGTTCCAAGTAGGAAACCAAGATACTAGATTTTTTTAGCTGTCTTAGCTTAATAAAATAGTTTCTGATGGTTTAACTGGGTTGAGGCTTTCTGTGTTAGTTTTGGGGACAGGAAGGCTTTTAAACTCCACTTTCTCTATGCAGTTTTTAATATTTAGCAAGTTTCTCTGAAAAAGGCAGAGTTCTTGCTTTATTTAGACATATGTTCAATCACAGCAACTGGTCTCAGTGCATGTGGGCACAGTATTGTCCAAGTCTGACTCCTAATTCCAGCACTGTGCCTGGTGTTTGGATGCTTTGTCTGTGGGACAACAGGGCAACCTTGAAATCACTTTTCACCTGCAGCTGTGCTGTGCTACAGACAAATTGTTGCTGTTTTTGTCAGTAGCTAAAACAGCTCTCAGCTCTGTGAGCAGCGTGTCATGTAGGACTGGAAATCCTGCCCACTGAGGGCTCTTGGAAGGTGAATAAGTGGAGATGTAAATAAATTCCTGGTGCACTGCTTCAGGTCATGGCCTGTGTTGGTGTAGCAGTGTTTGTCATCCTATGCAGTGACACAGAGGGGAAGTGGGCTCTCTTAAAGACTGATGTGCTGATCCACTGGAGACATAGTTATGTGAGCTTTTGATTACTGTTAAAGTGAATTTAAATGAATTTGATAGTGTCATTTATCATGTCTGTCTAAAAATCTACATTGTTAGCATGCTTGCAAGGAGCAAAATTACTTAATCTGAGCTGTAAGCAGACTAGCTTGCAACAGTGTTTAGTGTAGTAAGTTTGTCCTTTTGACACTCTTGTGAAATTAAATATCTTCAAAGACATTGATATACTGTAAATAACTTGAGCTTTGAAGAGCAGAAGTGCCTGTTTAGGGAAAGTGACTCATTTTTTTATTAATTTCCTCAGTCCAGATGTATTCATCAGCAGCCTCTTCAGTGTGTAAAATATTTATGTACTGCAGAGAACTCCAGTCAGGCTCACTTGTTTTCTCCAGGGAAACAATATTAAAACAGTCTGTTTAATGATAGAAGTCTTTTGATAGTGTTGGTTGGAAATAGCTCAATGGATGACTTGTTGCCATTAGGCAATATGCCAAAATATTAGCTCAAAACTACTTTGCTAATAGTACCTCAAAGTGATAATCTTTACTAGGGGATGGGTATTTGAAAATAGAAAAGGATGGACTGCTGGTATCTTTGTGAGAAAATCTATATACCTTTTTAGACTCCTAAAATCATAAACTAATGAAGAAACAAGAAGTCTGTACAGCATGAGAGCAGCCAGGACCACCTCATTACTCTTGAAGAGGTAAATGGGACAATTATATAAATGATCAATGAGTATAAATATTTAAGCAAGTTGAGTTCAATAGATAATGGAAGACTAGATGCTACTGTTATCTATCATTGGAGTGAATCACATGAGGAATTGTAAATGAAAGCAAACAAGGAAAAGTGTTTTTTTAAAAAAATACATGCTGCCACCCCCAGTTGGGTTCCTGTTTTGTTGACCAGCACTGATTAATTGTAAATGCCTGACTTCTTTGGATTACTGAGCAATGACTTGAAGTAAAATGCAAGAAGGATTTAGCAAGCACACCAGCATGCCAGAGGCAGGTGGACATCTACATGTTTGTTCTCAGGACACTTAGAAGTCTAGCACAGGACAGTAGGGTGTCTCAACACCTTGCTTAACTGAGAAGTGTGCATTGTTGCTTTGCAGTAAAGATCACTGCTGGAAAGAGCTGTGACATCCTTTTCCTGTGTGTGCATATATATACACACATTTAAAGAGAGCGGTGAGAGAGGAGTCATGCATTGGTTTAATGACACACATGCCATCTATTGACAAAAACAGGAGAATTGATCTTTTCGGTGCAAAGCTTCTTGCCTGTCTATTCCTGTCTGTCTGGCACCTACAGGCACAAAGGGTCAGAACCAAACTGTAACTGTGCAGCTGACACAGTGCAGGTTGTTCTTGGGTAGCAGGGAGATACCTTCATCATGTTGGATTACAGAGAAAGAAGCATTAGAAACCTAGTGTTTGCAGCAGGAGCTGAGCCAAGCACTGGAACTGTGTAGACAGTTTGGGTGTTAAGTGAAGCAGTAGCTGCAGAAGGGCTCACAAGGACTGGTGGCCTCTGGGCAAAGCTCTTGGGTTTGTTTTTCAGTATCCTGAGATGCCAGTAGTGGCCAAGTTGGTCAATGCCTGCAGATTTGGTTTGGGAGATCTGATTTAGATGGTGTAATTTGTCTTCAGCTAAGGATTGGCTTCAAGGAGCCAAAATAAAAGTGGAAATAGCATTTCTACTGGCTACACTAAATGGAACTGGTCAGCACATACTGCTGCTAGTCAGGTACTATTGAGTGTGCTTAAATGCTAAGAAAAACACTGAAGCACTGAAATAGCATTAACTTGTGGCTCATGAGTGTTCTGGTGGAACATCTGCAAGTAGTTGGGATGGGTACTGAGTTACTTAACCTCATTTTTCTGTGTTTTACTTGCTGCTCATGCCTGTGCATCATAGATCACAACAAAAAAGAAATACAGTGAATTTTGGTCAAGACAGACTTTATATTACTTGTATCTTAAAAAAAGTCATGTACACAGGTGTTTTCCTTATGCAGCAGAACATCATGCCTACTTCTTGCCTTGGGTTGTGTGCATACCTTCCTGATCTTAGCTTCCCCATGTGGCTTCAGAGGTCAACTATAGAAATGATACTTCAACACTTCTTTTGTAGGAATGGATGTTTAAATCTCACAGTTGAATGCATGGCTCAGATGTGTGATGTCTGTTACAGCAGACCACTAGCAAAGCTACAGCTGGAAAAGAAGTGCATCTAATTAGCTGAAAACGCCATTGAACAAGAAAATTAAAGAGTGTCCAAAAAAATCCCCACCACCAAACAACTACCCAGGAAAATTACTTGAGTACTATGTCTACATTTGCAGAGGTATCTGTTTTTAATAAGGCTTCCAAAAAGCATTTGAATTGGGTAACTGTGGTCATGGAGAAGTGTTTAGTAGCTGATGTGTTTAAAGTTCTTAGGACCTTCAGTTGAGCTAAGAAATCCCTCCTGAAGGGGCTGCTGAAGATGGGGAACTTCAGATGAGAAAAGGAAGGCTCTAGTTAATAATTTAAAGCAAAACCAAAACATATATCCCCCCTTGAAAAAAAGACACCCTCCCCCCCCCCCCCCCCGCCCCCCATCCTTCTATAACAACATCAAACAAAAAAAACGCCCAACAATACCCCAAACTGAAACTCAATCAAAAGGAACCCACAAATGTGAAGCTAAGCATGTGTATGTAAGATTTGGGATAAAAATAATGACTTAGGCAGTATTGTACTGCTAAATAAAATACCTGTGGAAAAGAGTCCTACAAAGTTGGAGGCACCAAGGTACATAAGAAGTGAGTCTATGTATTAGAGAATGCTGTACCCACTTAATTCTTTGGTTAGGTGTCATGGTTTTGCTCAGGATGGACAAATGAACCAGTGACAACAATGCTCTCAATCCCTTCTCCCTCCCAGCTGGGTAGGGAAGGAGAGATAGAATGGAGAGAGAGACTTTCTGGCTGGAAAACTAAACTAGGTAGCTTCAAATAAATACTAATGATAAAAGAAAATCAGTATAAATGTCTACAAGTGTGTGAGGGAATGTGCAAAACCCCATCACCTCCAGCAGCTCCCCCAGCATCTGTGAGCTGTGAGCAGTTCTGAAATGTCCTGGAGCTGCTGGAGGGAAGGGCAGAGCAGACAGGAGCTGAGGGTAGAGTTAGGAGGGTCAGGAACACAGGCCTAGGGATCAATAGTGATGGATAGATGGGAGTCCTCCCTGGATTCCACCCATTGATTGAAGAGAAGGTAAAGGAGGAAGGTGCTTGATTTCTGTGATCTCTGACTTTATGAATGGGATGTTAATACTCTCTTTGGTCACTTTTGCCATCTGTCTAGTCCGCTCCTCCCTATGGGCAGGTTGTAGATATGACTCTTCTGCTCCTTTAGTATCCAAAGCAGCAGATTCAACAAGCAGAACAAAGTGTCCTTGTCCCTGGGCACTAACTATAAATGTTCAGGTGTTATTAGTCCACTAGCTGGAAAGCTTGCATGATGATTAAAAAGAAAGTTCACTGAAGAAAAAAACACCATCAAAACAGTAAAAGGAAGATTGCTTTCATTCTGGCTCAAACCTGGACATTAGTCCAACAAGTTAGCTTCTTAGTACTAATGACCTGGGCAGTAAACAGCTCTGTCCTGGCAGGAGAGCTGTGTGGAGCTTATTAGCATGCTGGAAGTGTGGTGGTTCCCTGGTGCTGCAGTGCTGGTGCTCAGAAATTGCTGGTTGGTGCATGATGATGGGGCGATGCTGCCCATCAGTCTCTGCTGCCTTGGCATTCCTTCTCCTTCAGGTGCTCTTCTGTATCCATGTGTAAGAAAAATGAAAAAAAAAGTCAGTAGCCTATGCAATTCACACAGACTCCTAAAATCCCTTTGTTTTCTCTCTAAATTTTCGGATTGACCAGATGTATCAGGATGGGTTAATAGTGATGAGTAATGGCCCATGGTTGAAACAGATGAGGGAAGCAGAGCTTTGGAAGGAGTTCATGGTCAGACAGGCAAGAGAAGAAAGAGAGCCTTGGGAGGCACCTGCATTTGCAGAAGCTCTCCAAGCTGGGGATTGTTCAGTTGCCACGCTCAGAGCAGGGACAGCGGCTGCACAGCAAGGGCAGCCCAAGGACAGGGCAGGGAGCGGAAGACACAGGAGGTGAGACCTGAGGGGGTGTCACGGGCCCCGGAGCCAGGTGTGTGGGCAGGTGTGTTTGCCTCGTGTGGTGCAGCCCGGGCGGGACGCCTTGCGGCACAGGCTGGCCCCCTGTGCCGGAACTCCGTCCCCCTGCTCCCGGTAGAAGCCGGGGTTTTCCTGAGGGCACTGGGCTGGTGCCCCGCTGAGGTCACCGTTGCCTCCGTGGGGACGCCCACGTCAAGCGCCGCACCTGCCGACTGCCTCTTGCACCACACGATGCTGCACTCGGGCTGTGGGGCTGCCTCTCTGTAGGGTCAGGATGTGTGAGCTGTGCTGTGTGATGCTGCCTGCAGCTGGGAATGAGGAGCTTCAGGAATTGCACGTGCTCTGCTCGTTTTTGGGTGCCTGTGTCTCCCCGTTTGAGCTGTGCAAGGAATCCCTGACCCCACTCTAAACCACCAGGCACCGTAATTTACAGGGAACTTCACTATAACCTTAATCCCATTTGGCACTTTCTTGCAGGCAACCCCCAAACCGTTTAGTGATGATGCAATCAAAGATGCTTTCAAAATACATGAGAAACACACAGCAATGGGAAATGTAATGAGCAGCAACAGATAGGTTTTTCTTTGGAGCTGCTACGGAGCAGTCATTATAGACAGAAATAGAACCTTCCAGCACAGGAGAGTTGTATCGGGAAGTTTTCAGAAGTGGAGCAGGGGAGTAAAAGCAAAAAAAGACTTTAAACCACTGAAGAATTAAATGGATAAGAAGTAGTTATTTCAGGAGTGAGAAAATGGTATATGGAAGCACAGTATAGCTTTTGTGATGGCTGGTCATTCTGTGACCAAATAAGCTGTTTCTTGGCTGCTTTTCAGTGTAGGGTAATAATAAGTGATGCTTGAGAGGTAATAATGGCTGTGCAACTCCAAGGAAAATTAAAAAATCCCCAACCAAGAGACACCCAAAAGAACTTGTAAGCAAAATGTGGTTCTTTCTTTTTTATGCTTCTGAAGATGAGTAATGGATAGATAGGTTTCATCCCTGTTTCTTCTGTTCTTCATCTGTGGGTTTTAGTGTGGTATGAAATTTTAAATTCATCTTCTATTTTTCTCTCATTTCTGAAATCCCTATAACTACTGCAGAGTTTAATAAATGATCCATATTCTTTTACCCTTTGTTAAATTACTATAAATTTGTGTGAAAGTTAAGGGTACTATAAATAAGTACAGACTTGTACAGATTTCTCTACGCTTCTGCATTTGATCAGCTGATGCTGTTCCATGGTTTACTGATGCAGGAATGCTAAAGTACCATGCAAGGGCAAATGTGGATTTTGGGAAAATTAAGTGTAAAACTCTTCTACTGTGGCACATCTGAGAAACCTGGACCAACTTTGGAGTGTTCAGTATGAAAGCTAACAATCTGGTGTTTTTAGTATAGAAGTCATGAACAGGACAGCAGATAGTGATTTGATCCTGTAACACTACTTAAAGGTTTGTCTTGCAAGGCATATGAAATATTTCATTACTTCAAGTACTTAATGACCACATTAAACCTAGATGTGCAAGAATTAATGGATTTTATGGATTGAAATACCAATACTTAACTGGATGACAGCAGTCAGTCCTAATTGGATTCCTAGGAATGGAGGAGTTAAGAGCCTCCTGTTGGAATTCCTGGTTGCACCACTGGGCCGTTGTATCTCTTGTGTTATCCAGCATGAGAGCTTATGCTACTGGTATTTGTTCATTGATTAGTGTCACAGTGGATAGGTATTAGTTTTTTCCTCTTCTGGGTCAGATGCCAACAAAATGTTGTGCGAGAGGTTAAAGAACAAAGTCATTTAAACTTTCCACCTCTGAAGCCTGAATGCTTTGCCCATTCCACATGTGGATAACGATCTGCAAGTCCCTAGGTCTACTTAATTTCCATGCCACATTGCCATATAGTTTCCCAATGAGTGGAGGGACTTGCATGGTGCAAACCCCTTTGTGTTGCAGATGCAGTGAGGCACACAATTACATCTGATATGTAATCCTGACATCCTGAGTGTCACTCTGAAAAGAATTGCAAGTGAGATTATAGTTCAGTGTATCTTGCATAGACACGTACGAAATAAAATATATTGTAGTGAGCTGAAGCCATCTCTTGGGCAAGAGATGACTTTTTTCCGTATGTTACTTAAATAAATGTTTAAATGAGTAAAAGGTAGACAGAAGTTAGGGGTCTATGCTAGGAAGCACATTGTTTTATATTGCAGCTTAAGGAAATAGCCATTCAACAGTTGTGATGTTAACAATGATGGTACTTGAAGCCTAACATTTTAATGTTCCAATAAGAAGAAAGTTTAGATCAGGGGACTTTTAAAAGATGATAAAATCATATAATAGAATCATAGAATGGTTTGAGTTGGAAGCAACCTTAAAGATAATCTAGTTACAACCCCCCTGCATGGGAAGGAGCACATCACAGTAGATCAGGTTGCTTAGGGCCCCATCCAACCTGGCCTTGAACAGTTCCAGGGACGGGGCATCCACAGCTTCTCTGGGCAGTCTGTGCCAGTGTCTCACCAACCTCACACTAAAGAATTTTCCTCCTCATGTCTAGTCCAAATCTACCCTCTTCCAGTTCCAGTCTATTACCTCTTGTCTTCTCACTACAAGCCCTTGGAAAAAGTCCCCTGCCCCCAGCTTTCCTGTAGGCCCACTTCAGGCACTGGAAGGTGCTCTAAGGTCTCCCTGGAGCCTTGTCTTCTCCAGGCTGAACAGCCCTAATTCTCAGCTCACCTGGGCCAACTCTTGTGCTATGTGTAGGATTGTCTTTCACTAGACAAATTTGCTCCTAGCCCCATCCAGCCTGTCCTTGATCGTATCCAGAGATGGGGCAGCCACAACTCCTGTGTGCAGCCTGTGCCAGTGTCTCACCACCCCCAGTGTGTGTCTGTGTAAATTCCTTATAGTTAGTTTAAATCTACCTTCTTGCAGTCTGAAACTCCCCTCCACCTACCACCTTGGTGCCTGTGTCCCATCACCGTGCCCTCTTGTACTGTTATTATAGAAGCTAATCTAAGCTCTTCTGGTTTGCAAATAAAAATTCAGCTTTTAAAAGATAATAATGGTATCACTGTTTAGAGGCAGTGAAGCAAATAAAGCAACTGACTCATAGCAAATAACTTTGAGCTACAGAATCAAAATTATCAAAATGGAACTAGAGAAAGCAAAGGCTATAAGAAGTTGGAGCCTGGAACTGTTGAATTGGTTATTAAAACAAAAATGAAACATCTGTGCTCAAACATCTAATCCTGAGGTCACAGCTCTGTATCTGTACAAATGTTGGTGTTTGTTGCCTTGGTCCTTGTAACAGAGGTTGTCCTTGTAATAGAAACCCTAGAATTGAATATTCTGTTATAACTGGTTTTCCTAAAACAAAAAGAAACCTCTAAGGTGTTACACAAATAATATTTCATTACTCTTATTCTTAGACTTCTTATGTCATATTTGTTCGAAGACTTAAGGGTTTGTAAAGTGAAAAACAGTGTTGAGGGAAATGACTGTACAGGCTCATGGAAACTCATGGGTCCTTCCAGTAACATGGGCTTGGTTGTTTTCCCTGCAATTAGCTGTTGAGTAACTATTCATAGCAGACAACTTACATAACATTAGCAGTGTGCTTGCTTCTGTTAGGTATCCCTGTAGTGATCTGGTAAGTAGTAAAAACTGCATGCTTTGTGATCCATCACATGCAGTTTGGTGGATCTTGGCATCCACCTCAAGAACCCAGTTGAGGTAGTGCCATCAGAGCTGAACCACAACCCTTAACTGAACTTGATGAGTGACAGGACAAGAGGAAACGGCGTCCAGTTGTAATGGAGAGGCTTTGATTGGCTGTTGGGGAAAAAAATCTCGACGGAAAGGGTTGACAGGCCAGGGAAGTGGTGAGATCACCGTCTCAGGAGATACTTAAAAGACATCAAGATGTAGTGCTGAGGGTCATGGTGTAGTAGTGGACTTGGCAGTGCTGGGTTGACAGTTGGACTTAATGATCTTAAAGGTCTTTTCCAACTGAAACGGTTCTATGATTCTATAAATGAAGGAGGTATAAAGCAGAGATACCAGAAACAATCTGGATTTACTGTTCCCTCCAAGCTCTGTTTGCTGCTTGACTGCAGTCCTGTCTGAAGGGTATAAAAGTTGTTACTTCTCAGATGGGAACTTGATACCTGTACTCCAAGCAATCCATGTGCTTGTATTATAAGATCAGCAGTTGTTGCTGAAGGTGGCGGCACTTCATTTAGAGCTAGTTTAGCTTTTTCAGCAGAAGTGGTAGGAGAGTAATGGCTCTCTGATGCTTTGATGACTCAGCCAGCTCTTGGAGTGGTGTCTTGCATTATCTCAGCTTGCAGATCCAATACTGAACAGGTTGAAAAGGCTGGAAGCTGCTCTTCACAGAGCACCCGAGTGGAAATTGCCGCATTCCTGGTCATTACCACCTAAGTGGTGGTTTGATTTTTCTGAAAACATCTATTCATCAAGACCCAGTTTGAAAAAAGATGTTCCCAGTCAGACTTCTACTGAAAACTAACTCTTCATTTTGAATAGCCTGTGTTTTTTAACAGGGTCAAAACTTGATCGCATCACAGAAGAGAATAAAACTAGCAGGAACTGTAAAAAATACTATTGACTCTTCAGCACCCAAGTTTTGTTAAGAAAAATGTTAGTGGTAGATTACTCCATGTCACACTTGCTTATTGGATATCATTCCCCTTGCCATTTTTCTAGATGTACTTAGCAGTGAGTATTTTTATATTGCTTCTGGTTCTTTATGCAATAGATTTATGTCAGTAAGTTGTAATCAGCTCGGAGGCTTTAAAAAAGCTTTACTGGTTCTTGACCTCATTTTCTTCTCTTTATGTTTCAAGTTTATTCTTTTCTTGTTTTTCACTGTAACCAATATCTTAATTGGAAGAATAGTGCAAGATGAATAGTGAATTTACATCTGACTGTTTGAAACAGCAACAGAATATTCTGAGTAGTCACAGAGGTCGTCACAGTCTTAGTGTTCAAGCCTAACAGACTAATTTTTTGCTAAAACTATCTGATACCTTTTAGCTAGAAATGACCCTCAGCACTTAGCAAAGATTGTCAGAAAACCTAGTAGTGCAATAATTAGTTAAGGGTTAGATGACAAAGAGACCAAAAATAAGATGGAACGAAATAGCAGAGCAATAGATAGACCTAATTACTTCAAAAAGAGTTTACTTCACATGATTTTTCCTATCATACTTACAGGGGGGAAATTCTTAGAAAAAGAACCTGTAAGTTGTCTGTCTATGAATAGTTAATAGATGAAGTGTTAAATGATGTTTTACTTCCAGCTCAAACAGTAACATGTTAGTCTCTAAAGGACTGCTTATTTTTTTGCTTTAATATTTTTTCATTCAAATTGTTCTTTAATACCAGAGAATGTGTAATATGGCTTCTTATATTTGTTGCTCTCTTTACCTTTTCATCCCTGATAGTCAGTGGCCTGCTGTAAGACTGACTCTTAGATGATGAGGAGAAAAAAATTAACCACAGCAACTTGTCATTTAGCATGCAATGCAAAACCAGGTTTGCAGCATAGATGTCTGAGCTCTGTGTGAGGAAAAAATAGTGGATGGGCAGCAGTGCTGCAGAGGGGGATGGAGGGCTCTGGGGCTGAGAAACAGCAAGCAGGTGGCACGTGGGAATTACCAGGGAGCAAAAAGTGGGGAGAAAAGCAAGTCGGAACTGCTGAGTGAATAAAAGTCTTGTCAACTTAGGAGGCTTTTAAAATAATAATGCTTAACAAAAGGTAAAAAATTTCTGCTCCAGACTGTGTTTTCTCCGGAGCTTTCTTGGAGGGAAGGTATTCAGATAGTTTTCTCATAATTTTAATATTCAGTTAGGGATGTCTTCCATTTGGTGGATAGTCAATACAGGGAAATGTGATGCAAAACAGTTAAGGGATTTAGATCAAATTCAAACAGGAAACAAGGCCACCAATGTAGGATTATAAATGAACACTTGAATCTTAAGTAGGTCAAGTCTTAAAAGAATCATCCAGTATTTGAGTGAGCAATTGACTTTCTTTCACTGCCCTAGAACCTGAAGATGCTTTTAGGAGAATTTATTATGCCCACTCTTCTGTGGGTCATATTTTCTGAAGTCCTGTTTGTTAATTCTCAACTTTATGTGAATATTCATGCAGGGATAGAAACTAAATGGTAGGTAGTCTGGTTCCAGTGTCTCTTCCAGTTGTGATGAATGGATAGGGTTTTTTTGCTATCCTGAAGATAGGACGGGGGTTAGTTTGGGGGATTGTTTCTCGGCTTCCTTAGGTTTAGTGTGTTGAGAGTTATTCTAAGTATATCTGTTCCATGCCTTGAGTAGTATTTGTTAGTCTTTTATGGAGATGGAAATCCCATAAAGCTGGGGAGACAAGGAAGGAGAATTGACAGCCTCTTTCTTGGTGTAGACGATAAAACTGGTGTAGCCAGCTTTGTTCTTCAGGGCTCAGTGTTGGGACCGTTTCCATTTAACATCTTTATGGATTATCTCGATAAGGACAGAGTGTATGAGCAGTAAGTTTGCAGATGACACCAAGCTGGGCGGGAGTCTTGATCTGCATGAGGACAGGGAGGCTCTACAGAGAGACTTGGATAGATCAGATCCTTGGGCTCATGTCAATGGTCTGGGCTTCAACAAGGCCAAGTGTCGGGTCCCGCACTAGGGCCACAACAACCCCGGGCAGCGCTCCAGGCCTGGGGAAACGCGGCCGGAAAGTGTCTGGCAGGAAAGGACCTGGGGGTTCTCATTGACAAGCGGCTGAAGATGAGCCAGCAGTGTGCCCCGGTGGCCAAGAAAGCCAGTGGCACCCTGGCTTGTATCAGAAATAGCATGACCAGCAGAAGCAGAGAGGCGATTGTCCCCCTGTGCTCAGCACTGGTGAGGCCACACCTGGAGTGTTGGGTCCAGTTTTGGGCACTTCAATTGAAGAGACAGCTCGAGGTGCTGGAGCGAGGACAGAGGAGGGGAGGGCAAGGAAGCTGGTGAAGGGCCTAGAGAATCAATCTTGGGAAGAAGGCTTGAAGGAGCTGGGAATGTTTAGTTTGAGGAAGAGGGGCCGGAGGGGAGAGATCATCAGTCTCTACAACTACCTGAAAGGTCATTGTGGAGAGGCTGGTGCTGGTCTCTTCTCACAGGTCATTAGGGACAGAACAAGAGGGAAGGGCTTCAAGCTGCAACAGGGGAGGTTTAGTCTGGACATCAGGAAAAAGATTTTCACAGAAAGAGTGGTTAGACACTGGAACAGCTGCCCAGGGAGGTGGCAGAGTCGCCACCCCTGGATGTGTTGAAGGGTCGTTTGGATGCGGTGTTGGTTGATACGATTTAGGGGAGAACTTTGGAGAGCAGGGATGGTGGTTGGACTCGGTGATCCCAAGGGGCTTTTCCAACCTGAATGGTTCTCTTATTCTATGAGAAGGCCTTGGGACTTCTGAATTTCAACAAGTAGCCCCTTACATCTCTTGGCATACTTTAGGTTGTGTGCTAGTCAACAATTGCAGGTATTATGTAGTGGATATATCATATTTTATATTGATTGTTTTGGGCATGGGGTATTCTGCCATTTTGGGGGCTGTTTAAAATTCACTACTGATCATTTTTTTTCTGAGCTGTCTTCCTCTCTCTCCTAATTGAGCTGATCGTGGGAGAGAGGTTGGTCTTCATTTGTCACATCTTCCAAGTCATTAGCTATGCAAACACAAAGCAAATACTTGGAGAGCAGATAAATACCATACAGGAAAAAAAACAACAACTATTATGTTTGTGAAGACACTGTTGTCACCTGCCTTTACCGGAATTGGATGTACACATGGGTTAGGTTTTTAGGGGCCTTTTGAAACATGAAGGAAATCCTTTAACTTCCAGTTTGTCATGATTTGTTCACTAGCTTACATTTACACTATTAACTCCCACTGCCAAGGAAGCAAATGGGGAATAACGTGTTTATAATGGTAGAGAAGTACTTTTCAACAGCCAATTATTAGCTAGTTTGTAGCTTCATTTTTTTGTGTTGTATACTGTATCACAGAGTCATCTGCAAACTTGGTATGTTGATGTGTACTCAGTGAACTCTAGAAATGCACTTACGAGTGCAGTATATGCTGTTCTCTTTAAGTACAGTTGTAAGACCTATAAAAAGTTGAATTTTCTTGCCCTATTGATTGCACTGAAGAAGGGTCTCTAGGCTGGCTAATATAATTGTATTTACACACTTGCCTTAGGTTCTAGTTCACTGAAAAATAAGGTCAAACTGACTAATATTTGGGAAGCCAGACAGTTGGAAAGACAAACAAAGAACAGTTTGTGTAGACTGGTGCATTAAGGCTTTCTGTTCTCACCTCATGAGAAGATGAGGCTATGAATAATTAAAACTAGGTAGAAGGGCTGCAGAAATAGCTATTTATATTAAGAATATTTTGTGCCTTTTATACAAGAGACCAAGTAATATACAAAATAGGTTAAGGTTTTTTGAAAGTAAAATATGGTTTCCTCACATTTTATTAGGTATTCACTTCCAGTCAATATTCAGGTGGTCAAATTTTACTAATAGACTTCACTGGTAAAAGTCTCCACTCAAGAGTTGTAAACTTGAATTTCTGGCCTTCAGTGTAGGTCATGTTGGTCTTAAACTTAGAACTGAACCTTAATTCAGATGCTAGGCTGTTGATTCTGGGAGTGTGTGTTTACTTGAGGAGGGACTGGAGATTGGAGTTTTAGATGATGAAAATCAGATCTGTAAATGCACTGTCCTGAATCCTTCTATATTCAGCCTTGCACATAATTGGATGGTAGGAAAAGTCTGTATTTTTAATAAGTATCTTTGTTTACAAGGAATGTTTCTGTTTCTAGGGAAGTACACAGGGATATGAATTAGATCTTCAGTTCATTTATCATTATATGTATAATTTGTGGATAGAAACTATGATATCCTTCCTAATATTTATTCAACGTGCAACTTGACAGGGTGACATAGCGTCATCTTGGTGATTTTTCTGTGCTCAGGGTGATAGTCAAAGCTCTAAAGAATGTAATGGATGACTTTACAGAACCTGGTAAAGTCAAATGACATGGTCACAGTTGATCTAAGTCTCAAAGAAACTGAATTGCAGTAGTCAGGTGTTTTGTGACAGCTGAGATATTTGGGTGATTACCTCTTCTCCAGAAGGAAAAAAACCCTTCAACCTGATGGAGATGAGACTTGCATTGCTTTTATGTCAATCGGAGTTTTATCTCATCCTGGGCACCAATTTCCTGCTTAACCTTATCCAAACAGCCTTTGCTATTGGGGAGTATTTTTTTTTTCTGAAATAGGTGACCACTTGTCAGTATCTTCAGTGATACATCAGGAGATCCATTAGCAATTGGAAAAGACCAGTTAAAATCAGCTTTGTGCAGCTTTCAGCTACAGATGATAGTAGAAAATTGTTATGAGAGCAAATAACTTGTAAGCATGACTCTTAGCAGACATTTTCAGTCATTTCCCTCAACATGTTTGGAATCCAGTATGGTTTCACTGAAGTTTTGTGATTATACCAAAACAGTTGTGTGGTTTTTTTTAGATGCAAAGTAAATGTCCCTGTCTTGGGTCCTTGCTCCAACAGGGAAGAAAGGCAAATTTGAGGAATCTTCCCATATAAACGTGGTCAGCCCTAAGGAAAAAAATCAGGCAGATTTTCGAGAGCCTTAATTTAGTCCGTTGGCGAAATTCTGCCAGAAAGTTTATTTGTAGTGGGTGACCTAATAGAATATTCACATTTGCACATTGACTTACTGGCTCTTTTGCTAAAAATAAAAAAAAAAGTTGGAGAACCAGCAGTTCTGGCACTCCTGTTCTTCATGTGAAAATAGTGTAGCAAATAGAGGTCACTTCCTTGGGGTTTTTTATGGGGTAATAAAACAGTAATTAGCATGTGTTAAAAGTAGCTATTTCCATATTTTGGCTTGTTCTTAATTTCCTTGAAATTGCTTGAACATGTCTTAGAAAAACAATCTTTACCCTTAAATGCATGTTTGATTTTTACAGTAATGGTAGGACAAAATTTTGTTATGAAAAAAATTACTGAAAATCAATTTCACTTCCCTAAATCAGGAGTAAGTGGAAGAAGCAACATTAGGATCACTATTTCCAGTCAGAGAGACTTCAGGCACAAAAAATGCAGCACTGCTGGCTCTGCATACAGTTCTGCAAATGAAACAGGTCCTTCTGCCCCCTTTGAAAATCAAGTATTGTTTGAAAATGAATTGCTGTATAAAGCCTTTAAACTTAAGGATATTAAGACATGAATTGCATGGGTGGTTTATCGTGTAGGAATATTGTTAAGGACCTGTGTAGCTCTTGTTTAAACCAATGCAGCATCCAGTCTTTGTTGGAAGGCAGTAGTAGAGGGCTTTGTCTTTGCTCACTTACTACTAGTTTAATAAAGACAGACACAGATTAAGAGTAAGGTAGCATGGGAAATGGACCATTAGCTGCAATAAAGTGCCAGTAATGTATGGAGACATATTAATAGTGACAATGACAATGTCAACGATGATGAAAAATGCAACTTCTGCAATTCATGCAAGTTACCTTTTTTCAGGAATTGCTGTTAATTCCCTTTTCCCAGATCTCCGTTTATAGCTTGGTTTCTCCTTTTTCTGACTGGGTTACTTTGTTGGAGATTAACACAAAATAACTAAACCTAAAATGGAATAGAAACAGCAGCAACTATGATGAAGCATCTGGTGTGTACTGCAAGCATATAGGCCATAGGCAGTATTAAATCCATTAATGAAAAGCTTTCTGGGGTATAAGAACATAAATGGTTTAGAGACATAAACCTCAGAAATTGTGTATGAAGGAAATTAATGTTTAGATGAATTATAAATCCCTGCAGAAGTGTACCTTCTCAGCAGCCAGTTTAGTACATGAGTGCCTGAAAATCTATGACTCTGAGGATAGAGAGGGATGGCACAAAGCCTGTGCAGAAGATAAATCTGCAGTTAAAGGTGAATTCTGCCCCTGAAGAAGTGTTTTTTGAATTCAAACCTTACACCCTTGCTTTTTGCATTAAAATCCCCACCAATCACCTATTTATGGTCTATAATGCAAGGTTTAGCTTCAATACAGATGACAATTAGAAGTACACATGGAATGTCACTTATTATTGTGTTCATTGTTAATGTTCAGCTTGAGTAGGTATTCATTCCTACATCAGCATTTCATTAGTGAAAAATGGATCTCTAGTTATAGGAAACTGTTGCTAAAAACATTCTAGCTATGCTTTCTGAAACGCTTCTAGAACTGTCAAGTATTCCTTGCTGAGATGCAAGTGAAGGGGGCTGTGTGCTGTAGGGTAAGTACTGCCAGGATGTTGTGGAGCAATATCCTGGAGGGAGCAGTGCTAAATTGGGGTGAATATTTTAAAAGGAGACCTGGCTAGTTGAAAATAGATGACAAATTTAAAACCAGCTTAATCCTTATCTGGAAAAAGCAAGGGCTTCCCACAGCCTTGTTCCTTCACCAAATCTCATAACTTTCAAAAAAACATTGAAACACAGTGAGCATTAATGCAGCCTTAGGTAATCTTGTTGGGTCACTATGAAGAGACCTAAGGATAAAAACAGCTCTTTTTCAGGTAGATTATAAGCTACATGACTTGAGAGCAACACAGAAATCTTGCTTTCACCTGCACACCAGGGAAGGCTTCTGTTCCCACCAGGAGTCTGGGAAGAAGGCAAAGCCAACAGTTCTATGGTAATAACTCCTGATCTGTTCTAGACAATGCACAAGTGAAGCTTTCTTCATTTATCTTCTCAGAAGAGCTTTTTTGTACCTCAGTTATTGCCTTAGGCCTGGCCTTGCTGCAGGTAGCAACATGAATGGTAAGCACACTTGCCCTGCTACTGGTGTTCATCTAGACAGTTAACTTATTAACCACTAACCTCAGAGGTTGGTCATCCAACCATTTAACCTGCCTGACCATGTAGGATGTAACATCACAACTTGGATACAAGACTGAAAGTCTTGCTCGAGACCAAGAGAATGTTACCTGTTGCTCTCCCCATGTTCACAAATCTGGTCATTTTAGTATAGAAGGTGGCCAGGTTGGTCAAGTGTTGTTTCCCTGTAGTAAATCGTTGTTGACTGCTCCTAATTGCTTTTGTCTTTTTTGCATGTCCAGATAAGTGTTTCAAGACTTGCTCCTTGTTTTGTTTTAGTGAAGCTAAGTGTATAATCTAAAAGCATGTGACTTCAGAAAACAATGACAACATGGTAAATAGTTTGCCTGGTGTTGTATATCTGTAGACCTGCAGGGGTAGTTTCTCATGTGCTTAAAGATGACTATAAGCTTTTTACCTAAGTTTTCTCCTTTTTGAGTAATTTCACATTTTGACTCCTAGTGAATTGAGTGTGTTTACTAGCATGGCACCGAGCTGAGAGAATGAGGGTATGAGAACATCTTGGTTCAGTTCTTGCAAGGTTCCTTACAGACTTAGTACCTGTAAGAATATTAATTGACATAGTTTTTGGAATAATAGTGAAGTAATAGGACTGTTAGGCTCTTCACAAATAAGAAAAAACAGAATACAAATTGTTTCTCCAGGGTTACTTACAATGAAAGTCATGACATCAATTGTTTTAATCTCTTCCCTGTGTGCATTGGCCTTTTTCTGTAATGGGACTTAAGTTAAAACTGTCTGTCTTGGAAATGGAGGGTACCATATGTTTCCTTAAAATAATCAGGGTTGGATTTTTGACTTGCTAAATGCTGGCAGCCTCATACTAGCTAAAGGTGATAGATCCAAGATTGCCTGCCTTGCAGAGTTGTCTGAAAAGGGTGGAGAAGGGCATGAGGATGTAAACCAAGGAATAGCTTTTGTTCCTTCACTGATTCTGGGTTGAGACCATGTCTGAAGCTGCAGCACTAGCTGTAGGTGAAGAGCAGAGGGCAGTGGTCAGTTGGGTTCAGTAGCAGCATCCACAGATGCAGAGTTAAGTTTGAGTTGTGTATAACAGGCTGGTGATAACCCTGCCAAGCTGTTGCTTCAGAGTTGTGTGTTCTGCAGCTGGTGGTGGAAGAGGCTGCCCTTGAAAAGGGGCTCTTAAGATCGAAGTTATGGAACCAATCATACTTGTTAGGTGACAAGACTCTGACCACATTTGTGTTGATTTAAAGTAGTTGTTGAGACACAAAAAAGGCATGGGAACAGTCATATACATCTCATATAGAAAGAGAGGTGAGAGTGTCTTGAAAGTGATAATGCAAGAAAAAAAAGACAACCCAAAAAAACTGCCAAGAGCAAAACAACCTCAATGTGGGCAAATACCTGCAGAGTTCTTAATGAGGGTTTTCTGAAGAACAAAATGGAAGGGCATCACAAAGATCTAGAATTGCATTGTCTTTGTTTTGCCACTACAGTTAGTTTGCATGTTCTTACATGAATTTTTACTGGAAGAGGATACTTTAAGTAATTGCAGTAGCTTCCTAGTAAAATAAGTATTTGCCAAAAATATATTTGAATTTGTGGTGCTGCATTGTCCTCACATATCATATGTGTGGACATAAAACTTAGGCTGATATGGAGGAAGAGGAAGAAACACAAGACACTCTTCACTGGACCATTCTTTCTGCTTCATCACTTTTTAATGCCTCTACCTCAGTTGTTCTGTCTTTTCAGGCCAATTGCTTTTAGCTTCCATTAGGCTTTTACAAGCCCGTAAGTTCTTTTTAAGTGTTCTCTGACTTCATTTAACATCCAAAATATCTGAGGTGTAATGAAAATTTCTCCTACTTGTGCTTAGTGTGCCAGTTAAGAGCACTGCTCAGTTCAGTCCTCCTTAGCCACAAGAATTAGACTGAATGCTTTGAACAGTTTTAGGTAAAGAGTGAGCCTGTGACTACTAGAGGATTTTGTGCTGATCATGTTGGTCAGTCTGTCTATGTTGTTTGAGTCCTGATCTCTGCCTTGCCTCAAGTACCAACGCTTGCTCAGCTGTCCAAGTCCCATCTGGCTAGGATTACTTGAGAGCTAAATGAAAATAGACATGTATTTCCTTGAGTGTCTGCAGCAGTTAGAGCTCTGGCTCAAGTGCACTGCTGGGAAATGGGATGGTTCATGTCCTGTGGCCTCCAAGATGTTGAGCACTGGGTAGAGGGCTGCCAGGGAAGCTCCAGAGTAGTGCATGCAAGGAGCTGTATGTCCTAAAGCAGTAAAAGAGGATGCTAATGCTGTGTTCCTGTTGTTCTGATGTATAATTGACAAACTTTGAAAAAAGCATTTATGTTGTGGTTGTTTACTTGCAATATGAGAAGTACATGAATAATATATAAGCATATGACAATAATACATAGTGGTAACTGAATTAATGGTAATTATGTGCAGGATGCTTCCTTGGGTTTTAAGCAAGATTAAACTGCAGATGCCTAAAATGATTAAAGATAAATTATGGCATCACTTAATAATCTACGCTTCTCGAATAGGACAAATTCTTATCTGCATTAAACACTTATGTTTTACTGTTAAGGCAGGTTGTAAATTTATCCTTGAAATGGATGTTGCTGCTATACATTCCCTTACATTTCAAACTGAGTAACAGTCTTCTCCACAAAAGGGAAGTACTGTGTTTTGGTAAGGCAAGAGAATTGACATGAGATTCAGATTTTATGGGTTTTGAGGGGACTCTTCGGGTTGTCTGTCTGTGGAGGTAGTCACGGTGTTCAGTTCTGTGGGTTCAGTTCTGATTTCTCTGGAAGGAAAGGATGATTTAGCTGGTCTGCTGCCAGAGGAAATCTCGGAAAACTCTTGTGGCTCAGTAACACAACTCATGTCTTGATCTGTCTTGGGATTCTCAGAAGTTAGTTTCCGGTTCTCTGTCCCTAAGTTGAAGCCAGGTCTATGCACCCTGGTGTTACTAAAGTAGCTGGCAATGTGGAAGAGGACATAAAAACCTAGACTCTTAACTTCCTCAAATCCAGAAGCCCTAGTCTTACCTCACAGGAGTGGGAAGGTGATTCTAGCCCCCTGTGTACAAAGTACTGGGTTGCAGGCATGAATGTTGCTGATGTGTCTGATCAAGAACACACACCTAAACTCTACTGGTGTGAGCTTTCTTCTGAACTTGAAAACGGTCCTCTGTAAACGTCTGGTTGGTAGAAACATGGAGTTGGAGGTTTTATAAGCAGTTTAAGGGTTTATAAGCAGAAGGTGAAAGACTGTTGCTTAAAGTAGTTATGAAAAATGGAAGGCATTTTGTCACTTGCTTTAGCTGCAGGCAATTCTCTTAATCCCTGGTGATTTGGGACATTCTTCACTGAAAGCTCTTTAGTTCTGATCTTAGAATTCTATTTCTGTATTCCTATGTCCCTTCTCTAGAGACATGTTCTCATCTACTTCCAAAAGGAGTCCATAGGCAGTTTTCTGCATGTTGTCTTCACCCTTCAATGTGCCAAAGCCTCAGGAAGAGCAGACTGCTTTAGTATTGCCTGTTACAGGATCAGAGTATTTTGCTGTGAGCAGTTGGTGTGAAAGATCTGGGTTATGGCAGAAATCCTGGGGTTTACATGATGTAGTTTGTGCTAAGTGTGTATTTGGTGTTTTGCAGTACTTTGCAGATGTAAGTGAACAAAAAGGTGTGACTTCTTCCGTAAGCCATGGGAATATGTCTTAGCTTCACTTTTATTGATTTATAGATGAAATGTAAGGGAAACATATGAAAGAGGGATGGTGCCTAGTTTGGATTTCTTGAGAACATGATACTATCAAGCATGAGACATGATGCTACAGGAAATATTACAGATGACGCTACAACAACTTAATTTCCATCTGAGTCTCAGACTTGTGATGCAGATGTTTAATGAAGTGAGCTGGTTCCCCACTGACTTTGCGTTATCATTTTGAGTTGAAGTCTTTTGTACAAGATCTTAAAAGTAAGGATAACTGATGTGTTGTCTTGAGCTTTTCCTGTGTTGTATTATGGGGAAAGATTTTAGTTCATACCAACAAGTACATAAGAGTGAATTGGTGGGGGCTGAACTTGAAAACAGACATCAGGGCTATTAATGATGTGAGAACATCCTGCTTGAAAGATTTCAGTATGCAACAAACTGGAAAAGTTTTCTTAAACTATAGTTGATTTTTCTGTGGGATAATAGAAGTGTTTTTCAGAAGATACCGAGGGACTGGTTTTACTCTATGTATAATGACTCAAGATTTCACGTATAGAAGAAGTAAATTTCAGAAATCCCTAATCCCAATCCAGTATTTAAGTAGTTATTACTGTAGCTAATCCTGTTAGTATTTTGTGTAAGTGTTGTTAATATAATACACAAGCCATTTGTGGAGTTGATGCAAGAAGGGGAAAACAGTAATTCCAAGGAAATGGGATAGAAAGGACAAATGACATTCTGTTAAAGTAAAACAAGGACTTAGAGCAGGACTTACAAATACTGGGCTGAATTTCTGAGACAGTGCAGGCAGTTGCCGCTGTTTCTTGTTATGTGTAGGTGCAGAGCAGGTAGCAGGAGAGCTGCTCTTCTGGATGTGACCCATCAGCATCTGGAGAATGGTGCCTCTAGGGGTGGACCCTGTAGCTTGGGCTGTAATGGTATGTAGACCAGCCTGATGAAAATGATGCTCTGGGTCTGCTATTAGGAGCTTTATTAATTCAAAGGATTAAGAGCCATGCTATACAGAAGACACTGCTGAAGACTGAAGCTTGAATGTAGGGCTTTCCTAGTACTTTGTAGATACTTTTTCCAATTAATTTTTTGCATTGCTAAAAATAGCTTTCAGCATACTAATGCTGGAATATTCCACATTGCTTACATAAAGGTTTGATGTCAAGCATTTGCTGCAGTTTTCCTGTCAACCCTGTTTCATGTAAAAGTATCTTCAGTAAAACAAAAGCAGTAGCAAAATGTTCACTTAGTCACTCCCAGCTGTACTCGGGCAGCTCATGGCCTTGCTCCTAGAAAAATGTACTGCTTGCTGTGACTTGCATTATCCAGCTTCATTAAAGCTATTTCTTGCATATTGGATAACTACTTCATCCTTTGCAGCTTCAGTGAGTGGGAGGGAGTGCAAGCAGCATTGACCACAGCGGTAAAGATGCTTTTAGCAGATGAAAAAAAACCCCACCTCTGAGATTGTGCTAAAGGCTTGAAAATAAGAAAATAACTGGACTGAATAGCCTACATGAAGAAAAAAAATGGCTCTCGAAGAGATAGTTGAGAGAAGTTGCTGGAATTCCCATCTCCTGGGAGCTAGTTATTGCTGTGTCTTCTGTTTGATTTACGTAAGAATTTTGTGGTTGGTAGATAGTACAGACTTGAAGCCTTCAAGAAATACAAAGGTACACTGTTTATTTACCTGATGTTTGTCAGTCCTTCATTCTCTCAATACCATGACCCACACTTGGTAAAACTTCTAAGTTTGCAAAAGGTAGAATTTACTTTTTACCATTTGAACTGTTGAAGGAAAGTGGTATGATGACAAGTTGCAATGCTTTTAGTCCCACCTCCTCATTTTTTTCATTTCACTTAATACTAAAAATGATTGATTAAATCTTCATTTACTGAAATTAAGCTGGAATCTGATATTTGGCCTTTGCAAAAACAAACAAAACCACACCAAAACAAACAAACCCCCAAACTACTACAGAAGGTAGCCAAACTTTGTGGTTTTGTGGGTTTGGGTTTTTGTTTTAATACAAGTGCCTAGCTGAGTTTGAGTTCTGTCCTTTATTCTTTTGGCAAAACCCAAACCCTCTAAACTGTTGGTGCCTAGTTAACCATCAAGGGAACATTGGGCTAACTTGCTGCCATCATAAACATGTTTGCTAGGTTGTGTTTTCCTATGCGTAAGAAGAACCTGAAAATTCAACTTGTAAGCTGGTATTCTCTCCCCTGGAAAGATGAAAATCTTATAGGTCTTGAAAGTATATTCTGTAATATTTTTTCCACACGTTTTTGGCTTGGAGACTCCTTGGATGTGTCCAGTGGTGTGCTTGCTGACAAGCAGCTGTACACAGTCTGGTGTTTTGTTTTTCTGTGATTATGCTTTGTGTGAATCAGAGGTATCAGAGCAAAACTGAGATGTCCCAGCTTGCCTGCAAGGCCACAAAATTGTCTTCCTTATTTCAAGTTATATGATAAAAATGAGAGAACTTATACTGGTATAAATGTCTTCTGCTGGGGAAAGTCAAAGCTCATGTAACCTGTAGTTGGACTGCTATGTTGTTACCTGCAGGCAGACACCACAAATATGTTGTTCTCTGGGCAAACAAGTGTTGAAATTAGTTAAGCCAGGAGAAACCAATGATTCATGGAGAAACATTCTGTGCAAAGCAATTGACGAAATTGAAAAACTGTTTTGATTAAAATAAATCTATTCTGGGCTGAAAAATAGTCTTGATATGCAGAAGCATATATATAAAAAAACCTACTTGATTGCATTTCAAGTGCTTTGTAAGAGACCTGAGTTTCCCTGGAGTAGAGAAAGTCTTGAGCAGGATGTGATCAGCTAAAACTCAGCTTCTCTGAGCTCCAGGACTGGCAACCTGTCATCTGCAATCCTTTTCTGCCCACAAAATCAGATGGGGTCTGACACTAGGATGGGTAGTCTTGCTCCTCTAAGGAAAGTAGACTAATCTCTTTAGGTTGGAGGCTACACTTCAATGAATCTGCAAAATAATTTCTTGGTGTAATCATCTGCTACTGCCTCAAATGTAAGATGGTCTCAGACTTCTCTAAACAATATCAGTTCTCTATTGACTTACATACACAATATAATTTGTGTTTCTACTCTGTAGCTTTTATTTTGTGACCATTCCCTGCACTCACTTCTTCTCTTTGGAGTTAGAAATATGTTAAGGTAGAAGTGTTTTGGAACTCACCCTTTCACTCCATTCATCTGTTGGCTTGCTTGTTCTGTCTTTTTTTCCAGTAACAAAATAACTTGTCAACCATATTCAGATAAAAACTTGGTTCCAATTAAGTTAGATTTTTGGTATTTCATTGTATAGAAAACAGTGTTCCAGGGCCAAAAGGAAAATGATATGCTAGGTTGAAGACTTAGGGGAAGGCAGCTGGGTGCTGCTCTGGCAGGAAATCTGTGCTTTTTTTCAAGTAACTAGGTAGTTCATTAAGGTGCTTTTCAGTCTCTTAAATTACTTGTTCTCCAAAATGAAATAACACTTCTTGTAGTTTCACTAACACTGAGGATGTTTGATCATGATGGTCAAAAATGTGATTTCAAAGTAGACATTGCCAAGTTATAGCTCTGAACTTGCTTTTGCTGTTCACTTGTACTAGTCACATTGGGTTACTTTAAGGGGTGGTCATTGGTCTTGGTTTAAATGCAGCTTTATTGTAGAGCTCTGAAGAAATTTTTACTAGTCATTGTCTGGGAATCATCGTAAACACTCAATATTGGATGTAACATAGAAAAAAAGAGAAGGGAATGAACATAAATTCCAGTAGGTTGGTTCTAATTTTAATCAACAAAAAAAGTTCCACTGTGATCCAGGCTGTCTGAGGAGAGAGCTGAGCCACCATCCCTGGAGACATGTCAGAGACAGATGTGGTGCCAGGGGACAGGGTTTAGTGGTGGATGCTGCAGAGTTAGGGTAGTGTTTGGACCCGATGATCTTGAAGGTCTTTTCCAACCAGAATGATGGTGTGATGCTGTGAAATCAGTGATTTTGCTGTCACGTTGCAGACACAAAGGTATTTCCTGGTTCAACCTAATGCCCATTGGAAAATGCAGGCTCTGAGAGAGGCACAGGAGGGATGAGGATCAGATGTGAAGACAATGTGGCTGTCCCAAGCCATTTGCTCCATCGCTTTGATGGATATTTCTGTCCCTGAGGCAGAAATGTCTGCTCAGCTCATGAATCAGGCCCTGAAGAGCAGCAGTTCTCAGTCTGGTGTACTATGATAACTAACTTCTTCAGTTTGCCTTATTGCAGAGGGATAAATGCATAATACGAAGTGATGTGAGAGTGAATTTGCAAGCAGATTAGGTGTGGTGTCTCTGGGACAGCAACAGCCAGCACTGAGATGGACCATGGAGGGGGGGGCAAAGGCAGTCTTCATTCCAGACTGTTGCTGGAAATCCCTTAGAGTATTTAAATGATTGTAAAGCAACTGACGAGATTACAGTTAAATACTTAAAGATAAAAACAACTGCTAAAACTCTTGTGTGATTTATGAAGGGAAGAATTGGACAGTGAATCAGACAGCCTTTGTCTGCAAGAGGAATCAACTTACTCTTGTCTTCCTTTGGAAGACAGGCTAGCACCTGAAACTCATGCAGCCAGCAAGATTTTAAGCTTGCACAAGTATCCTGGAGTTCTTCACAGCTGTAACTATTGATAACAAAATAGGTTATGAAATGGTATATATTAAATGTCTCCTTGTACTCCTACAAATTAACCTGGTTAATTACTTGAAGTATCTAAAACAGACTTGAAATGGAGTTGCTTTGTTCAAGCACTTCTTATATATACCTTTTGCTTTCCATGTACAAATGTCTGTAAATGTAGTATGTAATTAGGAGTTCATATACCTTCCTGTAAAGGAGGACCAAGTGGAACATAAGGATACACCACAAATAGGACATAAGCTTCTGAAACTTACTACAAAGACATAGAACACATCCAGAACCTTTTTGAGGGTGTTAGATGGTGTCAGGGAGTAGAATAGTAATGGGGGAGAAGAGGACACTGGCAGCTGCTGATGTTCTTAGCCTTTTATGCTTTCTCAAGATTTAAAAGGTACCCCCCTGGAAGAAGCACAAGAAAGTGCAGTTGTCTGAGCTGCAACGCAGTGGGACAGGGTCAGAAGAACAGTGACACTGTGCTGAGCCCTTCTGCTCTGAATACAGTAGAAACTAGCTGTGAACTCCCTGGACTTCTTTAGAGCTTAGACCTGAAGCTGATTATTCAAAATAGAATGTGAATGGTGTGGTTTGTAACACACATGATGTCTTCCAAGTAGGATTTATTGCACTTACAAATGAGGCATGTCTTCAAGTAAAGCTTAGTGTTTCCCTCCTTATTTGCATGCTCTTTAGCTAGACAGCATTCAAATAATCCTAAATGCCTTTAATAGTTTTCTTAGGTCCTAAGACTCAATGGGAAAATAATGGTTAAGGTAAAAGCAGAATATTAATTTAGGTAGGTATTTTTCTTGTCTGGGAATGACTAATTAATTGGAAATAATTTCATTCACATTTGCTGCTTTTCTGTGTATGTAATTTTTCTCATTAGCTTTTCTTAAAAGCATGAGTAATTGTGCAAAATAATTCCAAATACAAATCAGACCTATCAGAGTAGTCTTATTCCTAATTGAAGATGATTTAATGAACACTTCTGCCCTTCTGTTCTTGCTCTTATGTAAGCAAACCTGAATTATACTTCTAGCATTCTACAAAGTTTTAAAGTTCTGAACATTTTCTACTTCACTTGATATGTACAAACCTGGAACTTAAGTTTGGTTTTGCATTGAACTGAAACCCATAATTTATTTTGAAATACTCCATTGCAATGCACTGGAATTACATGGAGGAGATCTGGTACAAATCTGGAGGCTGTGGTGCAGTCCCCAGATGTCACCCTATGAATGCAGTGGGATTAATATGGGCCCTGGCTGCTGCTGCTAACCTTTCTATAGGCCATTCAACACAAGGGTTCTATAGGTTTTGTACTGACCCAGTGGGTTCTTCTGCTGGTGATAAAAAGCACCTCCTGTCTTCAGCCAGCCCCCATTAGGAGGAATGTTCTCTTTCATGCTTCAGCACCCTTCTGCTGTGGGTGGCTTGCTGGTCCATGTTATCCCAGAAGTGGTGGAAGGATGCTGCTGCTGTGCTGTACTGCTGGAGGTGTCTCCGGAGCAGTCCTCTGTGGGTATCTGTGATAAGGAATGCTGTGGGCAGTTGACTTCTTGGGGTGGCAGGGTCAGGAGGGGGGTATCCCATGGGAAGGCCTGAAGATGCTGTGCAACTGGAGCAGTGCGAGGTTTAGTTGCTTCAGCAGGTGGATCTCAAATGATGAAATATAAGGATGGTCTAGATAGCACAAGGGCACTTCAGCTCTTGGAGTTAGAAGCGGGGTGGAAATTGGAAAGTGTTGAAACCCAGCATTTTTGAAAAGAGATCTGGAGAGCTCCTTGTTTCTTTTGTAACCTCTAGCAACTTGTGGCCTCAGGGTGTGTAAGGCACACAAAACTAAAATTGGGTTAAAGCTGAAAGCAAGCCATTGCTGAAAACCAAGTGATGAAGGAATTAATTTGTCTGCATTAGGTTAAATTTTGAGTCACTTCCTCAGACTTGAATTTTCCAGGCTGATGTTGAAGAGCCAGATCTTCCTAGTAGAAAAGGTTCCCAACAAACTAAGCAAGCTTAATGTGGAGGGTCTAGGTGACCTAAGTCAATGTTACCACCTTTTCCAGCTGCTGCAGTGTAGCACATGTGAAGACAAAAACTTGTGCTGATTTTGAAGGTCCTCAAATTCTAAATATTCTGTATCAGAGGCCAAAATACTGTACTGTGCATGAATATGTATTATATAGCAGTATGATGGGCTAAAATATGAGATTGTCTATAAAGCAAAGCTTACTGCTGGGCTGAAAGGTAGAATATGGGCGGTACTGAGCAGGTAACCTCTAGGTAGGTGTGTGGGTATGTTAGAGATGTCTTATCTTTTTGATGTTCAAACTGTGCTGCATTATAAACTCGTTAAAGGATTGAGTTGGGGAAACTATGTCAATTTAGGCTCTTGGTGTTCTCATTGATGCCAGAGTTCAGAACTCTGCAGTACTGGGGTAGCACTGGGTACTTCTACTGATCTCTAAAACTTTGTGGATCAGAAAGTAGGAGCAAGGTAGCAAAAGGCAGGAAAACTTGAATTGAAAAAATAAAAAAAAATGCTGTAGAAGATCCTTCAACAACCTGCTTAAGAAAGGATGAGTTTTAGCTAGGTTTTCTCATATCTCTGGGTTACACGTTTAGTATGCAGGAAAGTAGTGTTTAGTGTCTAATCACTTGATAATTTTGCAGATATGTTGTTATTGTTTTTTTTTTTCTCCATGGAGAAGAGCTTCAATTTTCTTAGCTACATCAGTAGTCTTTATTGACTCTGTTTCAATACTATCATATTGATTCTTCTGTCATACTAGTTCTTGTGTTGAAAATGAGAGTCCTGGTTTTGTTACTGAAATTAATTTTTAGATGCTGTTTGTGAAGGTGTGGAAGCTTCCTCTGTTTGTCTCACGTAGCGAAGGTACCTCATCTGAATTGTGTGCTTTATGTCTAGTATTTGAGAATACAGATGTATTGCCTGAAGAGTGGAGGTCTGTGTCACAGTGCTGGAAATGATCTGAGCATCACAGATAAATGAGACCCTCAACAGCTGCATGGCTCGTGTGCACTTGAGTGTGTTGGCATTCCCACCTTGCTGTTGGAATGCTAAAAAAATGCACTTGTAAAATGCACTGTACTCATCTTGCTGCATAATGAAGTCATGCTCTTTCATAAAGAGCTTTTCTCATAAGAAATACGTTTGGACTGAGCACTGGTCAGGCTTGCAGCAAACCAGGAGTAGCTTTGTGGGCAAAATAAAGCTGAAGCGTGAAGCTCAATTTTGGTTTGATAAGTCAAAGCAGTTTTTTTTCTCATACAGAGATATCTTCTGTTTTCGGGTTATCTTGTGTGCTAAATGGGAGGTGGGCTCTTTAACTAAAGCTCTAAAGAGCTGCCTCTTTAACTAAACGTGAGCACAAAAGTTACTTTCTGTGGTGTTTGACCCCCCAAGTGCTGTCGGTGGTGTGGAAAGCAGCTGCCTGGTTTCATGGGTGCCATGTTCGTGGTACAGGAAACAGCTTGAAGGCGTTGGCCGGGGAAAGCTGCAGGTGGTTTCCAGCCCTCCCTTGCTCTGGGCTCTCTGCGGAGGTGGAACCCGTGTCACGCAGCCGGGAGGAGGCGGCGTCACCAAGGCCCCTCAGGCTCCTGGGGCCCGGCTCCTGCTCAGCTCTTGGCTGGTTGGCCTTACCCACTTGGGCTGTAACAGCTTGTTTATTTATTTCAGCAAGTGCCTGTGGCAAAGTTGTTTTGGTTTTTGTAACCTGGAGAAGTGCAGGCCCGGTGTGGTGAGGGAGGCCTCGAGGAGCGGCAGGGCAGAGGGTGTGAAGGACTCGGCCATGATGATGCACGGGAACGCAGGCCCCTTGAGGGGGCAAAACTGGCTTTAAGAACAGAATAGTGGTGGCCAACATCCACAGAGGGTGTTCTGTGGTAAATCTGAATGCCATGCAGAGCTGCCAACTGATGCAAAAGGAACAAGATATAAAAATGGTGGCAAAGGCACACTTAAAAGAAGCTGTCCTGAGTCTGTCTTGGAGTGAGGAAGAAGAAACCATCATCAGCATTAACGTGTTATTCCTGTCAGCAAATGAGCAGGGATGGTGACAGCTCTCTCATCACACCAACAGCAGAATGGAAACCTTGGCTGACTCAGAGGAGTAGGTGAGGGTAAGCATGTGACCATTTTTATACACATGCTTAAATTCTCTTGTTCTTCTGTGATAGTTAATTTCAACTAATAGTGATGAGACTGAAATGCCAGACTAAGGATGTTTGATACTTATGTTACATATAAATTAAAGACATGCTCCCTATTTGCCTGTGAGCCAAGGTTTGAACGTGGTAAGGGTAAGGCCTTTTTTCCCAGGAGAGAAATTCCTCTAGATTTGAAAGCCTTTTGAAATCTGTCTGCTTGCCCGCTCAGAAGGGATGCCAGGATGTGCTCCACTAATGCCATCTTTAAAAAAAATGAGATGAATAAGCAATCAGCAATTGTGAATATGGTGCCAAAAACGCATTTTGAGTTTGAGCAGATTGTGATTATTCCATACTTACAGACAGAGGTATTTTGCAGGAAATCTGCATCACAATACACTGCTTCTTATTGGATTGGATTTAAGAAAACAAACCAGAGGTTCAGCATTTTTATAGATTCCATTTTCAGTGATGGCTAGATAAATTTCTCTCTAGAAATAATGTTATTCTGCAGCTGAGGAATAGAGAACATTCTTCCAGTTTTTGCAACATCAGCAGTAGTGCTTTACTCTCTATTTTTCTAGCATGTGGTTTAAATGGATTCCTTTTTATGCATCTGGCAGTGTTTCAGCAGCCTGGCTGGGAACAGCAGGGATGGATGTGAGCCATAAACTGAGAGCTAGACCATCCTTGACTTAATAGCACTACACCTGGCTGGGTCAAGATGGTAGCATAAGCTACTTCCTACTTTGATTCTTAGGTTTTGTTTTGAGTAACAAATGTGTCTATTATGGTGAGAAAAAAGAAAACCCAGAACATGAGTATAGTATACGTCACTCACAGCCTTGCCCTCCCATATGTGCTGAACAGAACCTGAAGAAACATTGAACTGCTACATTGCAGTTGAAGTTGTCAGCTGTTTTTTTTGAATACTGTATTTTCGTTATGTAGTAGCTTAACAGCTTTAGGTCTGAACCTACATGCAGAACCATACCTAGACTTGAAGGTGTGTTGGTGTTATTGGTTTATAACTAGAATCTGAATACCCAAAATACTGAGTCTGTTTTGAGTTCTGTAGCTGTGATATAGTCCCAAGCAAAATGCTGTATTACTTTGATAATAAGAATTTCTCAGACCTCTGTTAGCTCATGGCTCTGATGTTACACACAGAAAATATTAAAAGCACTAATACTGTACTCTGATCCAAGTCTTTGGTGTTTGCTGCATCCCTAGAGAGCTATCAAATGTGATCATGAATCAGTTGTTGAATGACTGCATTTTTTTTTAGCTACTTTTACCTAAATATACTTGTCTGAAATTATTATGGTCATAGAGCTGATGGAGGAGTAGGTCGAGTGTCCTTGCCACTGGGATGGAGTTCACTGTGGAGGTGAGCAGAGGGTGAGGGGTGGCAACTCTTTTACCATGTCGCTGTCAAAGCACTGAGTCCACTGGAGACTTACAGCTGTATATATCAACTGGAAGATAAGTTATTTCTTTCCTACTGTAGTGAAGCCACTGATCTGATGAAAGTTACTACTGATGGGCTCTGGTTGTGCCAAATCAGAATCCAGCACAGTCTGTTTTTTTTCTACTAGATTTATTGTATCTTTCAGTACTGTTTGGATGCCAGAAAGGATCTTCACTTAGTAACCTAGTTTGATGACCCAGGTATTATTGGTAGATAAGCCTGTTTCCTACTTGACTTCATTTTTATGAAGTCTGAAATCCCAATGAGCAGAAAAAGATGTTTTGACTTAACTTGGCAAAGGAAAATGTGAGAGGACAATCTGAGTTTTGACAAGTTGAGAGTTTGTTGTGGTGGGAGCTTTGTAGTACATACTAAAATAAAGTGCCTCTACATTGTACTTTCTAACAGCTTTTAAACCTGAAAGTCCCTGGGCTTTCTTTGTTGAGAGGAATGTCTACTACATATAGCAATATATCTCACGTACAGTTGATTGTTTTGATGTGTGTAATGAGCTGTAGGAAAACATACTAAAAAAGTGCATAAAAAGGAACTCTGTGTGTTAGATTTAAAACAGTTAATATTTCATCTGCACTTCATCTGACAAATTGAAGAAAAGGCCCTGGTTGTATGGAATTGTAAGAAATGAATAGGTTATTATGGCACGTGTATTCATCTTGCTGCTAATCAGGGAAACAGTAAGAACCTGATCCACAGCCTAGCCTGTCAACAACTTGTATAAAATATTGGTGACTGCCACTTGTATCATCTTAAATATTAGTCTATCAGGAATCATACCTATAAGCTAAAAGGCAAGGGGTTTTGAAATAGCATGCAGTAAGTTTTTAAACAAAGATAGGTTTTCTTATGATCTGTTGAAAATAATACATGTTCTGCATGTACCACATCTACAGCCTGTGCAGGAAAAGTATGGTGGGTACTGTGGTAGTTAAAACATGTCACTCTGCACATTTCAGAAAGAGAAGTAGATGGTTACTGTTAAAGAACAGTGTGTGCATTAAATCTTTATAGCAACACAGTCTGGATTACATTGCTGAAAGACAGCAGTAATCTCTGTTGCTTTTGCAGCTGCTGTATTGCAGAATGTAACATGAAAGCTTCATCATGTTTTCTACCTCTTAGGACCCCCTGAGGCTGCTGTGCTTGTACACCAGATCAGCAGGACTATAAATGGCCATGATGGAGAGTGTGCATGAAAGGGGGTAGTTTTAAGGGAAGAAATCCGAGTGCCTGCTAACATTGCTCAGAGCAGAAATGGTGTTGAGGCCACATATCAAGGTTTGCCTGATTTTGCAGCTCCAGGCCATTGTCCACACTTCGCTCCAGGTGAATTGGTCTTGTAAGCTGCTTGAATTGACATTTAAAGAAAATAGCTGACTTACTGGTCCAGTTAAAACAAGCTAACAAAAAACCCAGTAAGACCTCACACTCTGCATGCTTGGTCCTGTCCAAAAAGACTATACTAGCAACATGGAGTGTGAGATTGTAAATGCTATAGTTTGTCTCCCCCAGACACCAGTTTCTTCCTAGCTAGAGCTGTGAAATAGCTTGAAAGTAGTGTAGTGCCTAAGTACAAATGTCTAATTTGCTCTGTGAAAAGTTAGCCAGGAATGTAACTCAAGAGTCCTTTCCCAAACGGTTCCTCTGTTAGGTTGGCAGCAAGGTCCTCTGCTAGTACTTGTGAGAGCAGAGACATTGTGCTCCTGTCTCAGCGATGGTACCTGCTCTGGAGACAGTTGTGTTCCTGTATTTCTGCAAGAAGAGCTGGATAGGAAGTCTGTTACTTGAGCAGTGCCTTTTTAGAACTGAAGATTTTTCTGCTGTTGCAGAAGTAAAGCGTAGACAACATCATTCCATGCATGATGTTCTATTTGAGGTTTCCTCTTGCCTTGCATGATGACCCTTTACCTGACTGACGAGGGGCCTCTCAAGCTTAACAGGAAGCAGCAGGAAATCTCAGGAACTTGTATGGAGTTAATGTGATCCCAATAGGAGTAAGGGGAGTGGGCTGCAAAGAATATTAGAAATTATTTGTAAGGTTTCATTCTTTTTCTTAAATGAACCATCTATGTTAAGCCACAAAAGATAGCTAGTAGCAGAGTAAATTGTGTTATTAGCTTTGCTGGCTTTCTCCTCCTGAGGGTGAGTGTCCAACTGGGTTTTGTCATGTCAGGAAATTGGCTACTTTTGGTTTGGCTTGCATTGATTTGCTAGGAACTGAGCTGCTCCTTTGTCTGTAGCCAAATTAACACATCTACAGATGTTTCCTGTTGAGGTTTTTTGGGTGTCCTTTAAGATTGTGACCTCAAGGACACATGTAACCTTTTTGTGTATTTAGTTGCCTGATAGTTTAAAACAATGTAACATAATTATGTCTAAAAATAGGAAAAATTAAGAGCGAGATCTTGACTGAATTTTAAAACAGAAGCATCAAAACTTAGATGCTGCAAACCTGCAATATTTCACGAATATATGATCAGGTCTAATTCAGTTCTTAGAGCTATTTACTGTTACAAAACTTGGTTCTAGTATATTCTTGACATGAAGACAATCTGGGTAAGAATTGATTCTGTAATGAAAACTGCATTTAAATATATGCCTTAGACCAAACTCTGGTCTCTGTGTAGAACACTGTCTGACTTATGAAGAGTGATGTGGGTTGACACCAGTGGTAGATGGAAAGGCACAGGCCCCAGGACAATATTTTAAAATCCTGTTTAATGCTGCTTAAAATCTGCTTCATGTGGTCATGTATTAGTTGATTTGATTTCAGTGATAAATTTGGAAAAGCAACCAATAAAACTTGACGGGAGAGCAAAAAAACAATTAAATATCAGTTAATTTGCTAGACTGAGATATTTTTATTCTTAATATGCCACAATGTACTCAGAATAGCATGTGTAAAAAGGTGGAATTTGTGATTTGCATTTGGGAAGTACAAGCCCTATTCTAAGTGGGTTGCACTTCATTTTTTTTTGGGGGTTGTGCTTGATTTTTGGGGTAAATAGAATAGCCTATGGAATCAGCTAACAATCAGGCTGGTAATTAATTTACAGTAGCAGAGGCAGCAGTGTTCACATAAGGTGCTTTACAGAGTGAGCTGTGCAAACAAAAGCAGATGATGAGGTTGAAGTGCTAGGGCTTGGACGTTAGGCCCAAGCCAGAGTTGGCCTACGGAAGAACCCTGTATATTTTATAATTATTAACTGTTGTGGTATAATTATTAAACTAACACTCAAAAAACACTCAGGCTGAAGATAATGCCTGTATTTAAGGGTCTTGTGTGTTTAACCACCAGCCCAGGCATTTTAGATGAGTGCTGAGGAAGTGTCTAGAAACCCTGGTGTAAGTGTGTACGATAGACCAATAAAACAGAGCTTCTGCTGATAACATGTCTAGGCGAGATATTTTAGGGGACCCCACCAACCGTGGCCTGGGCTCTGGCCAAGCCCTGGTCTCAGTCGGTCGGGATGGGGTTACCACCAGATGTTTCCACACAAAAATTGTGCAGGTCATTCTGACTTGCTGATCTGGCATTATCAAGCTGGGACCCCCTTGCAGCAAACTTTGGAGACCTCCCCTAAGAGTGGACACACCGTGTAGCAGTTCCCAATTGCGAGAAGGGCTCCCCAGATCCTGGCTGCAACCGGGGCTCCCCAACGGCTGCGGACCTGGGCGATGGGAACGTGTTAAGGGCAATGGGTGATGTATCTTTCCTAATGATTATAGCTGCTTCCTGTGTAGTAATGACTAGATGCATTGTTGTTTTGCTCCAGCTTTCCTGGAAGTGTTTTAGTTTGATGCATTTGTTTTTAGCAAATACTGTGTGTTTGTTGAGGTTTTTGTATCATTTTTAACCTCAGGTAGTAAAAGTAACCTGACTTGCTTGTGTCATTTGTGCTGACCCTGTGGTAAAGCATAAGTTGGCAAAACATGAGGTGTAAATCCTGTCTGGTGGGAGCTCTCTAGATGAAATGATTCACTGCTCTGGCTGCAGAGTAAGACACTGTTGTTGTTGAGACTGGAGGTTGGATTAATATGATGGTAGTTTCTAGTGGCCAGTTAGTGAGGATGTGTAGGTGCCAAATGCTATAGAATTGTGCAGTATTTCCTTGGAAAGATTATGACCAAAAACCACTGGGTTAACAGCTGCAGAGGTGTGGAGAAAAAGGAGAAAGTGTGCACAGATAAACCTTGAAATGAGCATTCTTTATATGTTTAACTTTTGTGCTGTGGAAATATGTTGAGTAAGGTCTACAAGGGGTTGGGCTTGTTCTGGGCAAACTGCATGCATAGGACACTGATATATATTTCAAATAAAAAGAGTGTAAACTGAGCACCTTTTGGAAGTTGCATGAAAGATTGCTGTTGGATTTGGCACCTTTCCTAGTTTTCCTGGGTCCACAGCTACCAATGATCTTAGAGGTGCTAGGGGTAAGTTGGTAACAGTGTGAAGAACAAAAAACTGTCCTGAGAGAAAGCTGTCTATTTACAGCTGGCCTGCCTTCAGATATTAAAAGACCTGATAAAAGTTACTAATTTCTGGGTAATGTGATCTTTAGGCATGTGTTGTTGCTATTATGAGGTTAGCAATTAGTAGGAGATGGCTTTATGTATTTGTCATTATATTATGAACTATATAGACCACAGGTTCAGTGATCACTTATGGTTACTGATAAATTACCAGACGTGTATCTATGAAGTAATACTTTTGTCTGAAGTAAGTGCATAGTGGTTTTAGAAAACCATATATAAGGATGTTATTTATGTTGCTGAGTCAAACACCAAAATTTAGGAATTCACACATGTATCAAAATCATAAAATCATAGGATGGTCTGAGTTACAAGGGACCTTAGAGATGATCTAGTTCCAACCCCCCTGCATGGACTGGGACATGTCGCACTAGACCAGGTTGCTCAGGGCCCTGTGGGTTGACATGATGGTTTAAGGCACAGCTGCATCTCTTTTTTTAATCTAACCACACTAAATGGGGTGGTAATTCTGTGGCAAAGAAATAAATGTGGGCATGTAGTTAACAACTGTTTCATAATGCATGTTCATGGGGAGGAAGGAAGAGGATGTTTTAAAAAACAACTGCTTTGAGAGAAAACTCTCTGCATTGAAGAAAATGTGTCCATTAAGATGATTCTAGGTGAACTATCAAAGGGCTGCTCCAGAATATGGAGGTGTAAAATGGTTAATTCTCAGGAGAATGTATTCAAATGGGAATTGTCACCCCAGAATGAAAGGCAAGTGCCATGATATGTGTAATTATGGTGAAATGTACCCTTTAAATGGTGGTATCCATTCTAGTCGTGACTTCCTGCCACTTCTTTGCACCAAAAGAAGCTCAGTGTGTTTTTTGGGCGTGTTGTGACATCAAACATAAACGGATTATGGCAGGTTAGTCCTGTGGCTGGCAAGGAGCCACTGTGTCCATTTGAGAGTCCAGGCTGTCACTGCCCCAACCCTGTGAGTCAGTGCGAGTGGGTCTGCTGCCAAAAGAAGCACTCCTGTCCCCTGTGGTTGTCATCCTCTTCTGTGCAGATATCCATTCCTCTTGCATGAGCTGTGAACATGTTGGCTCTCTGGCAATGAACAGGCTTACTGGCTTTTTGTATTTGCTAATGAACTGATGGGATCCCCAGCATAGTTAACAACTGGGCACACAAGTGGCAGTGTAGTGAAGGAAGGATGGGAAGCACTTTTTCTATATTTTGCTAAACTAGGGTAACTACATTTGTCACAGTGGTTGAAAGTAAGTTTTGCTGTAGGTTAATGAACTTTGGCTTAACCTAATGGACAGACAGTAGCACGTCACCTAAAAGAGCAAAATAAATTTCAATAGATATGCCTAAACCTCACACAAGGTATTGTATTGGCTTGGTAGTAGAATTTAAGGGTGAGCAGCTTTGCTTGGTGTTAGCTGAGGAGATGTTAGGTGACCATAAAAGACACAATAGAGATCAAGAAATACACAGAGACCAAGTTTTGGAGCTCTTCTTGGCTCTGGGACCTGCAACATCATCAGGCTTCTCTGAGGTTGCTTTTTATCCTAAGGCAGAAAGTATATTGCATCACAAACTTATAGGATGGCTTCCTAAAAAACCCAACAGAAGACCATGCAACTAACCTCCCACCTCCCCCCTATTTAAATCAGTCCTTTTGGGGTTTATCACTGGATAGTACTGAGACACGGTGTTCTTGCCACTACCAGCAGTAGGGTTTCAGGAGGGTTAACAAAGGAAACCACTGGTCTGCTGGTTTCTGTTTAATGATCAGCACATGGATGTGATATTGTTAATTTGGCTCCTGCTTTGTGAGCACTGCTGACTTGTTAACTTCTGGTGCCTTTGTCCCACGCTGCTAGAGAGCTTGTAATGGTTTGCAGATGAATAATTACATTGAGTTTAGTATTAATATTGGAGTGTTGGGACAAAAATAGAATGGCATTCAAGTAAAACTTGGCTGCTAAAACATGCTATTGAAGAAGGACTGACCATTTTAAAAACATGTAGGTCAATCAACAGACAAATACTTGCAGGCTGCTATCAGTTATGAATGTCAAGATTGAAAGTGCAGTTCTAGTAGCTTTGAGTTCTAGAGGCTTCTTATGTGCATGCAAGTAAAGGGAATTTCAGTGTCTGGAATTTTAGAGTATTTTATGGCTGCACTGCTCTACACTATGTGATTTTGGTGCAAGTGTTGTGTGTGTTGGCATTTTCTTTCCAAATGGCAAGAAGTCTCTTAGATATTTGCAGTTTTGGCTAGATAGCCAGTTTTTCACTGCTGCTGCTGGAGAAGCAGTGCTAGTTGTGAAAAGCTACAGTTGATGTTTATTGTAGCAGTTTCATCTGGATCAAACAGTTGTGATCTAGTTTTAGCTGAAAAAAAACCCTAGGAAACTAGTACTAAAACTTAGATGCAGTGCCCTAGATTTTAGAAATTCTGGGAAAAGTTCCAGTTGATACTTGAAATATAAAATTTTACTTAAGCCACTATGCTTAATTACCCTTGTAAATATGTGTTAGAAATTAAAAGTACCATGGATGGAGTAAAAATGAAACGGGGATGTGTTTGCTTGTAGATAGAACACAAAATTTGTTCTTTGTGTACACAGTGCTAAATAGATTTCGAAATAATAGCAACAGCATTTGAATGACATGTTAGGATACTGCTTTCCCCCCTTCTGGTTCTGTATGTTCAGTTTCATGATCAGGATGACATGCTGAAAAGTCCTCTCACTTGTTACATTAGGGGCATGTTTGTTTTCAAAGAAGCAGGCTGAAGTCGGTGGATGTATTGAGCAGTTATTTAGCAGTGTTTCTTATTATTCCCTGGAAGTGTGGAAGGACAGGTTGCATGGCGCTCTGAGCAATGTGGTCTAGTGGACCAATCACCCCTGGAAGGGGGACTGGATCCAGGTGATCTTTAAGGTCCTTTTCAGCCCAAACCATTTTATGATTCTATGACTTTTCTACTGTGAGTGGAGTCGAAGAAGCAGGTGGATTTGAAAGTGTGTAGGTACTGAAAACTTAGAAACAAACACTGTTTACTTGGAGAAGCAGGTTTTGAATTGAATAAGTATGAGGTTTCCTGCAGACAGGGTTCATGGACACAGGGCTGTAGCCCAGGCTGGAGCCTGCCTTGCTCAGACCTTAAAAGCAGTGAAAAGCAGAGGCCACTCATGTGGGTGTTGTGGTGTTGAGAGGAAAGGAAAAGTGTAAATGTGGCTTGTCATCTAGAGTAACCAGGTCTCATTTGACAAGCATTGCATAAATTATCCAGGCTTTCTGACCCAACTTTGCTATACTCCTTGGTTCTCCATGTTGCTCTTCATATTTATACGGTGTTTTTGACTGGTAACTTAAGAGCATTTTTGCCCTGGGCTTCTAAGCATATGGATCTGAGTTTGTGCTGAGATAAAGACTATCAAGCCCACTATTCATGGAAACCTAAGTCGGGTTTGCCTGGAGCTCCAGGCTGCCATATGAATGTGGTGTGTGTGTTATGTGTGGGGTTTTTTTTCCTAGTGAAAGGTGACATAGATGGAGGGAAGAACCGGGTATGCTGTGCAGGAGAATTGCCACGTTAAAATAAGTTCCTTTGGAATAATTGCAACCTGTGTGTAAACAAGCAAAACTCTTCTTGGAGTCTTGTAGATACACTAGCATGTGCCACTATTCCTTTTTTTCAGTGGTTAGCATCTTTAGCATCTCTCCTGCGGTTTTTATGTTGTAGATGGCAGATAATCCATGCTAACTGGAATACTGCTTGTTGTAAACTGGGAGCAGTACCCACACTGCACTTAAAAAAGGATAAGCCTCTGTAGAGTAAACCATTTGGAATATACAGGGGCTTACATGATACTGACTTTCAAGCCTAAAGATTGCCCTCCAGTGCCAAGTTAAAATTGTCCAGCTTTGATAGGGTGACACTGGATGTCATCACTGTGACTGTCACCTGCCTGAGGCAAGGAGGAATGCTGGTTGGGTTTCCAAGAGGATTATCATCACAGCAGGGTGAACCTTAGCATCTCTCGGTTCACGTTCATCACCAAAAGGTCAAAAAAAGTCTTTGCTTGAAACAGTTTTTAAAGCATTTTAATAGGCCTTCTGTTACATAAGTGCTTCATGAAGAGGCTGAGCACAGGGACTTCTCTGGTGGGAGAAGGGCAGTGGAGCTGCTCTGTGACAGGGGATGTTGGTTAAATTGAAATACCTGGGGTTAAGTAACACTCAACTCGATATCTGATCCCTTCAGTACCAGTTACTTGTTGGGCAATAAATATTCATTGCAGAAAGATGAGGGCACAGATAAAAATTTGTTTGCAAAAAAAGCAAATTTACCTTCCCTACATTCTTAGTATGAGAAGCTTCAAGATTCAGAGTCTGTGTCTTCAATATTAAACATGTCATGGGAATATCTTAAGAACTGTGGCTGTGTGGACTTAAGTCTTCATAGACTATTACTGTGTGCCAGCCTGTAATTGAGTCTTTTCATGAAAGCCTTAACAAAAAGAAATGTTTTTTTTTTCCTCAAGACTATCTTGAAGTTCTCAGGGAGAAGGAAAAAACCCACAAGAAATGTTTAACTGAAATTCATAACCAGAGAAGACAGAGGGGATGGTGAGAGGCAGAAGATGAGCAAAGTATCCAATAACCTTTCAATCCTTTTCCTAAGTGAAAAAGTAAGTAGCAATGAAGATTTTGAAGTCTGATAACATAACTCCAGAGGACCTAATTTCTCTGCAATATTGTGGTTTTACTAAATGAAGGTCAGATGAGAACTAGATTAGCTACATGATAAATGTGTATATTGGACTTCAGGTAGCAAAGTCAGCCAGGATACTGAGGACACTTAGATTATAAAAATTGTGCAAATAATCAGTGATGTTGAACCAGGCATCAGATTTGACTGAAACAATGAAGTGATTTCTAAAAAATTACCCATGCAGTGACTTGAACAGAACTTGACACAAAACTGCAGCTTGAATGAAATGGAAGTCTTGAACAGTGCAGTGAATGAAAACCCTTTCAAAAGTGTACATTAGTGAATTAACATTTAATGGAACAAATGCCTGGTTTCAGGGTTTTATGCACTATGCAGCTTGCAGGAAGGAGCTGTAGCAGGCATGCAAAGCCACTCACTGGATGTGTGATTCAGCAGCCTGAGTTACCCATCAGCCACGTTAGGTTTTTCTGTGCACACCCAGCAGATGAGTTCTTTATGGCCACTGGGTCTTGGACATCTGGAGTGGTCATGTTCTTTGACCAGCAAAGCCTTGTAGACGAAGGAAAAGAGAACTTGTTTATAAAATGTATCTTAGGAAAAACAGCAGCAAGCTGTTACAAGTTTTTCAGATTTCATGATGTTTTTTCTTTTATATGAAAAAAATCCCCTGAAACAAAACCAGAAATAAGAGACAATGTCTGAAATTAGGCTGGTGTTTCTAGGTAACAATAACGTGGTGGAAGAGTATTTCTGTGGAAGCAAAGAAGAAAATGAAAGAGAAGAGAGGTTATAGTGAAAGGAACTCTACCTGAAAAGGTTTTTAACATGGAGAGCTTGTTGCCTCAGTGGGACTGGAGCATCTTTGAGAAGAAATTGTGTAGTCAGCTTCTTTTCTGCAAGGGGATGTAGTTCTATTAGTCCTTGCATCAACTTGGGTGATACATAAAAGTGTAAACTGTCAGTAAGATAAATTCTGTTGCTAATGATGTCATTGTTTACAAGCCAGATAGCTGTTTTACTGGGTACTGTGCAAACAATCCCTGGCGTGGATATTTCAGTAGATCATTATTATTAATGAAGAGCTGACTTTTGTGGGAGTTTTCAACCTGTAAGAGGGTAGATGTAGATGGCTGTAAGGAAGACAGTTTTTACTGTGAGGGTGCTGAGACACTGGAGCAAGTTGCCCAGAGAAGCTGTGGCTGCCCCCTCCCTGGAAGTGTCCAAGGCCAGGTTGGATGGGACTTGAAGCAGCCTGGTCTAGTGGGAGGTGTTCCTTCCCATGGCAAGGGGGGTTAGGACTAGATGACCTTTAAGGTCTCATCCAACCCAAAAAATTCTATGATCTTGAATACATAGTTAGTATTCTATGGTGGAAAACCAAAATAATCCTTTTAAATGTTTAAGAAGGAATCAGTATTTTACAGACAGCCCAATAGAACCCTGGACTTGCCAATTGAGGCCATCTGCGTTCTTTTACGTTGATACAGTTTCTAAGAGGAAAATCACAGAGATGGGGAGAGCTATTTTTAACTAGTAGCACTTGGAAAAAGACCGGTATTTGTAATGATGGTTACAGTTGATGGGTCTGTGCATAGCACAACACAGTGCATGACTAGTTGTATGTAGGGTGGACTGGGCTTTTTAGAAAGTCAATGTAAATTTTGCTGCCATTTAGATTTACGTCGGTTGACTTGACTTTGGCAGCCACTTACATTCAGCATAATTTTGTCTTTTCAAAATATACATACAAGTGAATGTAATTGCAATTGTAATCCCTTCCCTTTCCCCCTTGTCTCTATGCTTTTCAGACTAGGGGGAGGGAGGTCAGAATACTAATTGAGAACAAGGGAAAGGAGAGAAAATGGTCGATTTCTTCTCTAACAAGGACAGGAAATAAAAATAGAGCAGGGTATGGGAGAAGTATTTTCAGAACAGAGTTGCTTCTGATGACATGAATTCAGTTGAGACTTGAAGAAGCATTTGGAAATTATTGGAATGGTATAAATACAAGAAAGTAGATCTAGGGAGTGGACAAGCTCACTAGCAAATAAGGTGTTCTGTTAGGGTTTTTTTGGAGAAAAGGTGCCTAGGGATGGAAATACTGAAAATGTTTTATTAGTCTGTTAAACAAGTTCCAGGAAGTCAACCTGCTGTCCTCCTATTTCTGAAGCTTACTATGACTTGATTGACAAAGCAGGTAGAAAAAGGGAGGTTGCCGAGAGAAGAAGTCTGTGGTAACCTCTCTCTATTGAACATGAAGACAAGCTCCTGAAAAACTGAATTTGTGGTCGAGATGTTTACTTTTCCTTCCAGCACTGCTGAGAAATTCTCACCAGTGAAGAACTGGAAACAGATAGATAAAGACCCCAGGAGTGGCCAATCAGAGCACATATGTTTCTTCAGAAGGGGTGTTTTTAAGTTGTGCTGTTTCTTTTTAACATTGTTTTTACAGAAGACTAAATTTTTAGCAGTAACTACAAGGCATTAAAGCGTCTTCCAGTTCTGTTTTTTCTTGGGCAAGGTACCCATTAATACTACCTTTAGTATCTAGAAACCTGTCAAACAAGAGATACTTGTAATTTTTGTGGTGAAAGAGAAGAAGAAAATGAATATTATTGAAGTAAAGCTTGTTACTTGTATTTTAAACATCTATCCATTTCTACCTGTTTTGTATATCCTTAGGAAATTTTTACATATCTGTTTGAAGGAAAACAGGTAAAGAGGCTTTGCGTTGAAAGTGCTGGGCTGTGTTTACTTTAAATATGAGGTCTGTGTGAACATGACTGATTTTAAGTCACATGTATACAATTTGAGATTACTCAGTGTGTAGGTGTTGGGTCTTCATTTCTCGAGATAGCTTGTAAAGAAGAGTCAACCCCCCATTCCTTAAAATAGGAGAAAAATGTCCCTCTTGAGAAAGGATCAGCTATAGACGTGAAACTGCACAGAAAAGCTACAAATGTAATTTATCTAGTGTTTAGGTGAGATATTAGGAGTAAATTCTTCACGGTGCAGGTGTTGAGACACTGACACAGGTTGCCTGGAGAAGCTGTGGCTGCCACCACTCTGGACATGTTCGAGGCCAGGTTGGATGGGGCTCTGAGCAACCTGGTCTAGTGGGAGATGTCCCTGCCCATGGCAGGGGGTTTGGAACTAGGTGGTCTTTAAGGTCCCTTCCAGCCTAAAACGTTCTGTGATTCCATGATTTAAAACCAGAAGTTATAGTTACTTTGGATCTGTTTGGATCAGTCTTTACCTGTGAAGCTTATGATGATTGCCCATTTGGATCCTGGAAGAAATGGCTTGGAAATGAAAGCATGTTGTTTGCCCTGCTTTTCCTCAGATTGCCTCACCTGATTATGTAAGTAACTAAACAAAATATAATACTGGATTCAAATTCTAGTTCATCATCTTGAATCTGATGTCCATTAATCAAGTCTTAGTCACTGGAAAAGCTGTCTCTTTTTCTGTGGCTTTTTTGAACCTTGCTGATGGCTATAGCTAGTGTTACCAGTGGTGTTGACCATGCCAGGGAAGCTCTTACGAGCATGTCAAGCTCTCACTAGTGACTGTGGGAAGGTTACTCAGTGACTGAAGTATAGCTAGATAAAATTGAGATGAGGTTGAGAGTTGAAAATGCATCTGTTATTCACTGAGAAATAAGATCTTAAACTACCTTTCTTTTGAGAACTAATTATCCTCAACATATTCTACACACAATGCGTCCACTCACACAAGTAGTCATTCTAAGTAAGCAAGCTAGCAGATCTGGAAATGTTTGTGGGACTTCTGATGCTTTTTGAATAAGATGGATGTTCGTGTATTTAAAACCATTACTAGAAATAGAATATTGTAAGATCTCTCTGGAAAGAGTTCATCTCAAAGGTTAATGGTGAGCAGGAGGAATTTCTTTATATTTTGTTTTTCTGAGAATATGCAAATTGCATTTTTGTTGGTATTTGGGCTGTCAATACCAGCTCAGTATCCATGATAACAACAGGCTATGCAGAAAGATGTACTGCTGTTCTGAAATAATGCTGGCACAATCATTATCTCCCGCAATCAAACTGAGAGCAGGATACTCCAGAAACAGGAAGATGAGTCTGGAAAAACAGATCAATATTACTCAACTGAAATTCTTAAATACCCTGCTGGAAGGGATTTCCAAGACAGTAGTCTTTGTAAAACTCAGCTGTCTGGAGACAGCTTTTCCCTGGAGCAACTCCGGTGCAGCTCTGCTGCAGTAGGATGCACAGAAATGTTGACTCTGTCTTCACTCCAGGCTTACATATAGGTTTTCAATGAAGAACATCAACATGTTGTCATGAAGTCTTTCTGTTCTTTTCTTGCCATTAAAACTCAGTCTTTCTGAACAGTGCCTTAAGCATTTGTTTAAATTCTTGAAAACCACTGCGCTCAAGCACCCCCCTAATTGGTGCCTTGAAACAGTTTATGTCCAAAAATACAAGGATCTGAACAAAAGTCCAATCCACCACGGTGGTAAATATTTGGCAGTCAAAACCTGTTGATGCCTCTGGAAGCTGTCCCCTAACCTTAGCATGCAAAAGCTGTTCTTCTATTGGGCAGAACTATCCCAGCTTGGAAGAGATGGAGGAGCTGGGCTGGTGTCACTGTCAGCATTGGGGTGTCCTTCTGCCAGAATGCCTTCATCTCCTGCAGGCTCAGCATCCTACAGGGCATTCCAGGAAGGTGCAACTTCTCACAAAACATAGGTCAGTTTCCCTCTTGTGTGTGTGATCAGAGAAATGTCCAACATATTGTATGTAATGGCTAATAGATTGCAGCAATTGCCCATGTAGGGAGAAAAACTGATTTAAATGTTTATTCAGAGGGCTGGAGCACCTTTACCTATGAAGCCAGGCTGAGGGAGCTGGGGTTGTTCAGCCTGGGGAAGAGAAGACTCTACGGAGACATTATAGTGACCTTCCAATATCTGAAAGGGGCCTATAAGAAGGCTGGGGAAGACCTATTCAATAGGGCATGTAAAGACGGGACAAAGGGTAATGGTTTCAAGCTACAAAAACAATATATTTAGTTTGGATGGTAGGAAAAAGTTGTTGAAGATGAGGATGGTGGATCACTGTTACAGGCTGCCTAGAGGGGTGGTGGGGACCTCTTCCCTGGAGGCATTGAAGGTCAGGCTTGACAGGGCTCTAAACAATCTGTTTTAGTGTGAGTTGTCCCTGTTTATTGTAGGAGGGTTGGAGTAGAGGACCTTTAAATGCTCTATCATTCTCAGACTGATCAGAAAACTATTTCTTATATGGTATAATGTGCTGACTTGAACATGCCTCTGACTCACTCTTTAATTTTCTTGTGACATGTAATGCTCTTTATGCACATAGGAATGTATGTACATAGGAATTTATGGTCTCAGGTGTTGCTGTTGTAGACTGAAAACCTAGAACTTGGCATTGCAGACCATAAATAAAGCCCTGAGGATCTCCAGTGAGATGCTTCGGGTAGCAGATTATATGCTCCCATAAGGTCCCTTCTAACACAAGCAGATTTATGACATAAGGAAAAAATGCACACACTTAATCTGAAGGAGAAACAGGATTGTAATTTAATATCTACTTGATAGTTACCTCTGCATGTAGATCAGATTAGCTGACACAGGCTGACTCAAGACTTGGGTTAGTAAATTGCACTAGTCAGAACTGGGAAATTGAACACTTTGTCCTAGCTGTATTTTCTGCTCTTCAGGGATGAGGTGATAGCATACAGGACTAAGTTGCAGTTACCCAGTGAGACTGAGTTGCTTAGGTATGTAGCTAAAGAGATGATCCTCTATGCTTAGCCTGTCTGTGGTGGCAGTCGTGCTGCAAGTACCCCAAGAACCTCCCACGAAGGATGGGGTTTGTTTGCCCCATGGATCTCTGTGCTTCCTACCTGGGTCATCTCCCTCATCTGAAAGTCTCTACTGCTTGAAGGAATAAAAATTAGCTTGGGAATCTTCATAATAAACTGCAGTCTGTGTGTATTCTGAGGTATAACTTCTTCGTATGGTTTGGAAACAAACGAGAAAGAAATGCTGAAGACTTGAAATGAATTTTCAGCAGAGTTTTCCCTTCCCATAGGTTTCCATTAGAAGTGGATTATGTTGTGCCCCTGGTAATCGTGGAATAAATGTGTGAAAAAGTGCTTGATCGTTACAGCAAGTACCCTCCCTCCCCCGTGGCTTCTGCAGTGCCTTGCTTGAATTTTACAGGATGTTCAACATTTCCTATGCCTTATTGGTTTGACCTTTAAGTATTATTTGAGAAGTGAATGTGATATCATCTGCAACTTGCAGATAAAGGCTTACAAGTGGAAGGACAGTATTTTGTTGGAGGATTGCTATATTTAAGAATAGTGTGTCCTTTGAGAGTCTTACAAAATAGCAATAAAATGAATGTATTTTTTAATAGAACGGAGTAAAAGTCTATATTTTATAACCCCAACTTGCAAGGTTTTTCTACCTGTTCTGATTTTTAAAATTTATTTTCTATCTTATTCATTACATGCTGGACACTATAAAAGTTGGTTTATAGCTTTGATGCAAGAATAGAAAGTAAAATGTTTTGGTTCACCTTAGGTGTAGTCTCAGGGTGTATAATTATACAGTTGGAGAGTGTATGTGAAGGATTTGCACTTTGTTAGTGGAGTCTGCACAAGGATGACCACAGAGTAAAAGTGAGATTTTATTACCTGAAAAGTTATTGGGGAACACAATTATATACAAATATATCTTTAACTTGACAGTTACTTGGGGCTTTAGTGCACCTTTCAGGTTGTTTAATGTAATGACTGTAGAACAGCAGTTTGTGGGCTGTGAATGCCTGTAGGTGTTGGGGTTGTGCAGGAGGAGACCAGGAGTGTGGCTGTTCTGCATCTTCAAGGATGGGATGGCATCTCAGTTGCTTCTTTTGTTTTGCCCATGGAAGGCTTGTACTTGTGTTGTTGAAGCACTCACCTTCACTGAGAAATTGCATATTGATCTATTGAGGGGTTCAGGAAGCATTATTTGGTATTAACTGTTGCACGTCTCCCTCTGAGCAGACTTAAAATGATAAAGATGCAGTCTTGAGGCTGAGTTAAAGCTTGTATGAGTTGGTAGTAGCATTAGCTACATAAGCTGTGTGTGTTCTGCAGTAAGTATTACCTTTGTCACTTTCCACAGGACCTTCTTAAGCAACTTGAGGAAAGCTTATGATAAAAGATGGGTCAGTTCTGCTGCATATGTGTTTCACACAGACATGGCTTTTTCCAGAGCTAGCCTTTGTGTCTGTCAGCCTTGAGCTGTGCTTGGCAAAGGAATGATGTAAAAACCTTGTCCCAGCACAAGCAAAGCAGAATGAGCCCTTCCTGCCAGCTGGGACTGAAGATGCATCTACTCAGTGTGGCATTGCAGTCAGGCTTGACTGACTCTTAATTACTCCATTAGGGAGGCCACTGAGACTATAAAAAGAGCTCATGAACAATATTTGCCTCTGTGACCTTGACCTAGGAGCAGAATGACAGAAATAATATTGTGGAAAATGCAGATGCTTCTAAACCTGATTTGATTATTCGCCATCATGCTCCAGTATTTACAAGGAAGTGTGAGCAATAATAGAAAGCAATTAAAAGGATGCCACCTATAATTACCATATTTTAAAAAGTGGCTACTGTTTTGCCTCTGTAATGATGAAGAATTAAAAAGATGTGTTGAACACAGAATATTTAGAAACTAAGAACTTTATATGTACTCAAGGCAGTTTTCTATTTTTCAGTCCATTTTGTTCAGTTAGCTTAAAGGACAGCTGGTAGGAATTCTCTTTGGGTTTAACCCTAGGCTTAATCTCTTCCTCTGGGGTGGGAATTGAAATGCTTTTGTGCTGAAGTCAGTAAATGTTTGCTGGGTTGTAAATAGAATAACACTCCTTTCTGGCTGTGTGAACCTTTAATTTGAAGAAAAAAGGGTTTGGTAATGAGTGGCACAAAGAACAATGGCTGAAAATGCTATATTTGTGTCTCAGTTTGAGTAATAAAATGTCATTATGTTCCTTTACCTCTTTACTTTTCCTTTACATCTCTTTTTTTGCTATTATCACCAAAATATTGCCAGCAGGTCTAGGTATTACACAAACCTTTTGTCTAAATACCCTATTTAAAAGGACTTGCATTACTTAATTTTATAATCCTTCAAATTTGAAACAGTTTAGGGAAGTTTCATTTAATACTGCATTTCTTTCCTCATCTTTCTCAGAAAGGTGACTGCAGAGAACTTATACGGCTGAGAAAATAACAAATGAAAATGGAAATAATTTCGGACAGATAGCTACTGAAGCTGTGTAGCTTGAGATAATGGTGTAGTTTTTTTGCCACTTTGGATGTGCTGGAAACAAGCCTTGCTATGGCTACACATAAAATGATCTGAATGGGATTAATGAATCTTGAAGAGAGTCTCAGTGGGACTTGACCATCCGTACAGGAAGGAGCTTTGCAGGTGAGGCTCTGAGGAGTTTTTCCTTCTGCCTCAAGACTGTGCCACATCTGTGCAGCTCAGGGTTGTTTTACAGCTGTTCTGGACAGGAAAACTGCTGGCTCTGCTTCATGCTCATTTGAATGGGATTAGGGCACTGGTAACTTTGTCCTCCTTCCAAGAGGGCAATTCCTCAACTGCCTTCTCAAATATTTTACCAGCCATTTCTCTTGCTCACAGTGCAATAGGTGGAGGTGTTACCTTTACTCTTACAAGGAGCACAATATGATCTTTGTGAACTGTTAACCATGCTAAGTGCTTAAAATATCAATACTTTCACTTGGTTCTGGCTTGCTTTGCCTTTTTGCTCTTCCAAGAAAAAAGCAAAACTTAAGAGGGAAGTGCTAGCTCCTTGGAGGTGTTTACAGATTTTGATGAAAGTGTAAATGGTGCTTATTTTCAGTAGGAGCTACTAGTTTGTAGTTTTACCTGGAGCTGAGAAACATGGCAGCATTTCCTTTTATGCTTCTCACTACTTTGGTCAGAATGTCTGTCATATTAGCATGAAGGTGCTTGAATTCCAGCATCATTAAGGTAATTGATTACTACTTATGCATAATTTGATGTACATTTGTGTTTCTGATTTTGGATTAAATATACCCTCAGGTCATGGTGTGATGCGTGATCCAGGCTATTTCATCTTTGACACCTTTAACACTTGTGGCAATGAAATTAAGTACCCACCAGGAATATAGACCAATGAAGGATTCCAGGAAGAATAGGTTGTCCTACGTGATTCATATGGAGATATCTCTTATGAAAAGGAATAATTCTCTTACAACCACCAACTACAATCATGCTAAAAAAACACGTGTTTAAGATCAAAACTGCCTTATTATATCCTGGCTCTCTAAAATCTCGTCCTCGAGCTCTGAGTGTGTACCAGCTCCCTTTGGTTTGCTTTTCAGCTAGAACTTGCTATTTGTCTTTTCCTAAATCTTGGCATTAGTAAAAGCTACAAGTTAAACGACTTCTGTGTAAACCACATACCCGCTGTTTAGTTACTGTTTGAGTGTCATATCTGAGGACATCTCGATAAGTTTAAGTGTATTTTTCTGGAGGAGCTATGGTGATTAAGCTGTCTTCATGCTCTTCACTTTTTAAACCTTTTCTCTTCTTCTGTGTTGAAAGCTGTACAAAGTAACCTTGAAATTAAACTTTAGACTTGCTTTCCATGATTACAGTGGCAGAGGTGCTTTGAAAAAGTGACCCAAGACTTGCAAAAAATAGTTTGCAGTGAGATTAATTCACTACTTTGTTACAAAGCCCATTAAGGAGACATAATGATGATTGTTGTCATTCTGGGCCTCGTATGAATTGCTGGGGGAGTACGAAGTAAATCCCATAGATCTTAGTGTTACATGTGAGTGTGAGATTAGTGCAGAGATGGCAGAGAAACTGTTTCGGTGTCGTGATTGCTGGCAGGGCTGCAGATGCAGTTGAAATGTGTGCCTGAACAACCCACTAGTTCTAGTTCATTGATGCTGGTTATCATTTAATTATGTTTTCATAATGAATGGCATAATGGAGACTTCAGTGAGCTTGATGACTGAGGGTGTAAATGGGCACTGGTAGCTCTCCTCCTCTGTAGCTGCATCAGATCTGGTGCATTTATGTGCAATTTATGGGTGTCTAATGGAGCATTTGTTTGGGCATGGCAGTTACTTCAGTATTGGGTCTGTCCCTGGAGTATATTATCTCTAGGTATAGATACGACAGTGCTCAGTGAGCTTGGATTGCCTTGCAAACATTTTATAAAAGGGGTATCAGAATTGTAATTGTTCATTTATAACTTAATTCCCCATTTATGTAATATCACAAAATTTAAATGAGATGCTAGGAAACACTGATCGATGTTAAGCATGAGCAAGTACCCAAAAGTTTTTTTCTTTGGAAAATCACAATGGACTAAATTATAAGCAGTTCAGGTGATGTTAATTTATGGCCAAATTAGGCAGAGTATTACAGTTCAGAGCTTTGCCATCATCTGGTACATGATCTTAGCACTTGAGTTGTATATAACGCTTGAAGGTAGCGGAGCCTTGGTTAACACTACACAAGTTGTAGCAGAAACCTCCTCCTCAGGCTGCTTGGAGCACCTTTAATTTAAATTGTGAATACCTGCTTGGGCTTTCAGTAATGGCTTAGGAGGGATTGTCATCTTGCATTACTGCATTAACCTTTAGAACCAACAATATTGTGCCAGCTAGCAAAAATTGAGCAGAGGGCCACGAAAATTAGTTTCTTAGCTTCTGTTTGCACGTATGGTCAGATCATCCACTCACTGGAGTTATTGTGTCAATGACATTTCCTTCTCATGAAACATAGTTTCATTTTTTAATTACTGGTTTAGGTTGTTATCTTTTAAAAATAACTATTCTACAGCTAGAGGGGAAAGACGGGCAGGAACACCTCTGAAGCCTTTGAAATTTACGTTACAGCTTTTCCAGCACAGCTTTTATGGAATTTAATAGAGCATGGGTTTCAGGCAATTCCCATTCCTACGTTTTGAGAAAAGAAAAGTGTTGTCGATGTCATGCATTTTGAAATAGAAACTTCAGTTCTCAGTTTCGCAATTTGTCCCTGCTTGCCTGTGCTCCAACCTAAACACTTCTCACCTAACAAGCTATGCTTTCCCCCCACCTTTATTGTATGATATTCAGAAGTCATAAATTCTTAGCGGTTAATGGAAATTAAGCAAGTGCAATATCCACAATAATTGGGTATTGATGTTCCCTCAATAAACTTGTTTTTAATTAGAAGTAACATAGTATGTCTGATAGGAAAGCAGCAGAACTCTTTGGGATCGATTCAAATTGAGATGATGTAAATGTAGCTGCGAAGTTTGGTATTTATAAGTCAGTATGAGAGACTTGAAGGTCTGTGTGAAAGAAGCTTTAGAGAAATAATTTGCATATTGTGCATGTTTTGTATCTGAATCTCATGTTATTAGAGCCTGTTTCCAAACTGGATAGAAAGCCTTAGACCTGGATTCTTGGGGGCTGATCTATAATTTCCAGCTATATATTATAGGCCTTTCTTAATTTCTGATAAAATGCACAATCAGTAGATTTTGAAACTTCAATTTCTCTTGCTTTAGAACTTGCTAACTGGCAGTCACACCACACTCCACTTGCAAAGACCCTATGCAGAGTATTGATCCTAAAAGTGCACAAAATGTTACTGAGGCTAATTTGTTTAAAGGACTAATATCACTTCATACCACTTCCAGTCACCTAAAGAGCTGAATTGAACCCAAATGTTATTTCTTAAGCTGTATTTTGTATTATGTCACTTAAAATTGAGGGATTGTGTGGAGTAATTTTTTCTTAAAAACCACTGTTTATGGTGCTGATTGATATCCAAGACACTTCCAAGTGTATCAGGCAATTTCCAAAGTACTTACTAAGTGAACTGGAGACAAGATGTAGTTGTAGTAGGATGAGTTCTTTTCTATTCAACTAAATTGTCTTTCATGAGGTAAAGAGAATACAACTGGTTTCCAGCCTGTGTCCAAGATTCTTCCCTCATTCAAGTAGAGATATCAGTAATTTTTCTGTAGATGGAAATGCCCCAAAATAACTTTCTTGAAAAAAATTTGATTAATTGCTTGGATATAAATTTCCCACACAGTCATACTCCAGAAAAACAATGATGGTATTAGTTTACATTATTGAAAAAGTGTGTTATACTTGGAGTTTAAATTCAAAATAATTATCTATTTTAATTACCCAGTATGGACAAGCTGGAGGAGTTGAAGTACTCTTCTAGTTGATGCAGTGGTTTCATGGAAGGAGGCAGCAAGCACCTGTGAAATGATGAAGACGGATGGAGTATGTAACAAAGTATCTTAAATGCCACTTTATTATCCCAGTAATTCTGTGGTCTCATGTATAGCTAACTTAACTTGTAAAGATGGCTCTCCTACAAAGCTAACCAGCTTTTGTAAATTCAAAATAGAGGAAAAATGGGATGCAGTTAAAATTAATTGCTCCTATAGTTTAAAAATCTTTACTCTTATTCCTCCCCAACCATCCCATAACTGAATTTTCCTCTTAGAGGAGTTATGAAGTAGTGAAACACAATTGCTGGCTTGTTGCCTTTTTTGATGAGGTACTTGATTACAAATTTGCATAAGAAAAAAATCCTCAGTGTTATCCCTCAAAGTTTTGATGAGCATCTTTGTAAATGGTAAAATTGTACTTGCACTTCCAGTGAAACCAATTTATGGTGCTATTTTGAAAGGGGTGGAAATAATGTCCTTGGGCACAATTATCTGCAGGGTGACTTAATATTATATAATATTAAACAATTAAGACTTGTCTGGTTACTTTACAAAGCCTTATCTGGACGTGATCTGCAAAAATCACTTTGCAGATAAACTTTGTTTGTAGAGCAACTGAGGATATCCATTTTTCTGTTACTAATTTAGCTGCTGCTTTTAACACTTGAATACATTTCTTGCCTAATTTCCTTTGTATGTCTTTTATGAGCCCTCAGTCTCTCATATTTGTTTTGAGCACCAAATGCAGTTTTCTCAAGCTCGTCAACATTTTTCTCTCTTCAGCCAGTGCTTCAATTCTGTAAGTGCCTGTAAATGCAAATATTTGTAATTAAAGTTCAGGATCTCCCAGATGCTTATACTGAAGTGTGGTCATACTGCTTCTGATTAATCACTGAATTAGATAGCTGATGCAACCAATACTTGTGATGAATATGATGCTTTTTAGATCAATATTGCATTTTCCATTACCTTCTGGGATCAGGACTGCCTCGTTTGACAGAGCATGCATGATAGTGCTGAGGATGTTCTTATGTTTTGCTTACAAATTAGCTAGATTTTCTTTCAGTTGTGCTTCCATGTGTAAGGGATGAGTATTTGGTATTGTAAGTACTGCTGCAAACCCTCTAGTTTTCTTCTAAGCTGCAGATTGCAGAAGCATCTCAAACTAGTGAATTCTTAAGCAACTTGTTTCCTGCCTACTGCTTATGGCTGTATTGAAGGAAGAAATTCTTGAGTAAGTACCCACCTCACCAATAAACTCTTGGCTACAGGAATTATTTCAAAGCCTTAAAGCCAATGGGAACCAAAGGTTGCACATTAATGTCATCTGTACCCTAGTGCTAATATTTAATACTAATAATCTGAACTGTGAACTGCAGTGTTCACCATCTGTATGCCATGGATCTGGGAAGTGGTACTTGGATCAGGAGTTTGACATGCAGTGTTGGAATCAGCTTCAATAAGTATTCACTGATAGACTGGCCATGTGAAAGATGAATTATGTCATCAATTGAAACTGATTATTAAGAGTCTGAAATTCCTCAGTGGGACAGTTTTACTGTGGATTGTTTTCTTAGTTTGATAAGAATTTTATTAGATTAAACCTTTTCTGATACTGGTTCTGGAAGCGTAACCAAGAACAATGCCAGAAATGTAAGGTTCTAAAGTAGAGTTCATGAAAGGCTGTGGAACGTTTCCAGTTTTCACTGGTGTTTAAATTTTTAATCTAACTTATACTGAAGGCAGAGAATAGAAAGTATGATATTCTAATTTGAAATAGATTTTAAAATAGAAGCTCTTATTTGAGTCAGGAATTGTTAAGAGTTTAAATATATTTTATATTGATTTAAATGTGATTTGAAGGCTATAGGAATCTTGATGTTACACCAAAAGGTGTTCCGTGTCCTGGTACTAAAGTAGGTAGCTTGTAGAAATAAAAGAAACAAGAAATTCACCAAGGTCTCTATTGTTAAAGGATGGACAGGGAGACCTCCTTTAAGCAGTGTTTTTTGGCCTTTGAATACAAAGATGGGCTTTTGTTTAATAGCACTTGAATACATACTCTGATTCCAGGTGCTGTCAGTGGCTTCTAATTTTTTTTTCTCTCACCTGAAAGTGGTTTTGTGGTGGTTTTTAAAGCCTTATAATCAGATGTGAGAATAGTGTGGTTCTAGTCAGTTTAGTTCCTCTCCAGTAGGATGTCTGAGTTAGGGCACACCATATTTGTACCTCCTAGTCAGGAAAGGAACATACCTAGACAAGTTGCAAATGACATTATATACGTGTAAAAAGGAACTTTCCAGTTTGGCAGACCTATGTTAAAACAGGTTGCTATTTGCATGCCAGTTTAGTGGCTCTTAATGTGAAGCAATTAGATAACAGTGCCTATAATTACTAGGACCTCTGACTCTTGGCATAACATGCTAGATGCAGGTAATACAGCTTCTATGCTTTACTACAATTAGATCCGTTTGAAGATAAGCATGGTGTTTTTGTTTTGAGAGCAGTTGATGATTTTCCATCTTGAATACCTATTGATAATAGGCAAACTGGGAGTATTTTGAAAACAGCAATTTTGCCTGCTTTGTAATAGGGTGATGGCATGAGGATTTGTCATGATAACCCTCCCCACGCTATTCAGATGGAACTTTATATCCGGAAATGTCTTCAGTTGGAATTCAGTAACTATCACAGTTTATTACCAGACAGTGGTGCAGTTAATGCGTTCTCCTGTGCTGCTTGTCATCTTTTTAATTTTTTTTAGCAGTAAGCAAAGTTTATATTTTGTCTTAAACATAGGAAAAACTGCCTTGATTGTTTACTAATGACTGCATCACATAACTCCTTTCTCTATGGCGTTGGTTATCCAGAAATTGCCCACGCTCTAGGAGCAGTGAAACCTGGCTTTGAATAGCAATGCTGTGTGCTGCTCTCTCTTGCTATGGATTTCTGCAGAAAAAGGCAGAAAATCTATCCATCTTATCATTTAGCATAGTGACTTGTGAATTTTAGGAAAAGCGGAGTTAGTTATTCTTTAAAAGTCACACTGGTAGGATGACATTCATCTCAGTTACTTTGCGCTGTCTGAAAGTTCTATCATGAGTTTAAGATAGTTGCCTGGACTCCCTCTGTGTTTAAGACAGAAAACCAGGCATTTCAAGAGACAGATTCAGTCTACCTAATTAATTGATCTACCAGGCAAAATGTCATCTCCTGTCCATCAGCTTCCGCTGAGCCTCAGTAATTAGTTTCACTGTTCACCTGACGTGCTGTGACCAGTGTTGCTAGATATGTTCTGTTTTTCAGAGGGGGAAATTTACACCTTAAATGATAATTACAGAATAAATCCTGTAATTCTGTATCTTGAGTGAAGTCTTTTCTTTACACTAGCTTAACTGAGATGACAAAAATACAATCCTATGATTTTGAACTGGAATGCCACTTTGCCAAGCAACCTGACAAAAATTTCACGTTGGAATGTACCAAACAACAAGAATTAAAAAAAGTTACTTATATGCAAGTAAAACTTCCTGTACATATTTCGTGCTCAAGAAGTTGTTGTCAAGTGTTCACAAAAATTCAAACCTTCTGAGCCAGCTTTAAGCTTATTTGATTTGTGTGTATTTGGTCTTTTTTACGTGTTTAGTACTTGGTTGGGTTCAGTATGATGTTACAGGCATGTGCATATTTTGTGATGGAAAAATGATTGGGAAAACAGGTGAAAGAGCTTGAAAAGATAAATATGCTGAGAAAGAAAAAAATAACCTGAGGTGAATGCAGTAGGGGATGAAATGAAGCTTCAGTAGTAGATAATATGCAAACATACAGGTATCTCACTGAGAGGGGATTTTAACCATAATCCAGATGAAGTAACAAAACCTCTAAGGAATTCTCTAGGTTAGGTCAAGGAGGAAACATAGGTTGTGTACATGTATTTTGACCAAGCAAGAATTCAGTAAGAGAAAAAGATGTAGAAATAGTGTAGAGGAGAGTTAAAATGTATGTTCTGAAGTAGGATATCAGAAATAAATAGAAGTCATTGGTAAGTATGTGGTAGGATATATAATGTGTAAGTCAGTATATGTTGTTAATTGGAAACTGAAGGTAGAGGAAAACAAATGAGTGCATGATGTAATAATTGAAGCTGCCCAGTTAGTTCCATGTTGGCTTTGCAGAGAAGGCAGATCAGCTACCTAGTCCCCTGTCAATAAAAAAACTTGCTGCTGCTGGTTGAACTGTTACCATTCTTCACACATACTCATTTTTGTAGCTTCAAAACTATTTTCAAAAAATTGCCTTTTATTTTTATTGGAAGCATTAAAAAGCATATTCAGCCATGAACATCTTTTAAACTTTCACCTTTAAAGATGATCACAATTGGCAGTTTCATCTATATGTGTATTTATATCCTGATTAGAACTTAACTGAAGTAGAAGCCAAGGTGAATATCTTTGTTCCACTCATGCTCCGAATAAACAATAGTGGTCAACTGGGTCTGGAATATGTACCATGTAATCAAAATATCCAAAACAAGGTAGCCAGCTAAATATTGAAAGCAAGATATTGAGGAATGGGGAATTGTTGTAATTTTGAGATATTTCATGTTGATATATCACTTTCACATAATATAATCTTGGTGTTTTATTACCCATAGTGATGCCTGTGTATAGGTATCTAATTATGTGTGAGGATTAGATTGAGGAAGAGCATAAAATTTTAGTGCAAGTGTGGGACTTGAAGAGCTTTGAAATTAGAAAATGGATATGTAACTGGACTGGAGACCTGCAACCAAAATGTTGCAAATATGTCTTCAGATCAGATAAATAAATTCTGGTTCACTTAAAAAATTCAGCCGATTTCTGTGCACCTACTTGGCTTTTCTGAAAAAGGAAAACATGTGGTTGAACATCCTCATAATCAGACTAATGTAGTTTGGATTGCTCTTGACAGCATGCACAGGAAAAAAAGCCCTATCCACAAGAGCCATGCGGAATGATTATAAAAATATTAAAAAAATCTGAAAATGAAACTTAATCAGGAAGTAGACAATTTCTAAATACAGTTGGATGTAAAATATCAGTGCTTCTGAAGATAGAACTTCCTGGGTAATGTTCGGATGGAAGCAAGACATGCTAAAAGGAATTCTGGAGCGTCAGAAATGGCTCTTTTAAATAATTTTGTAGGAAACAGGTATAATTTTGTTTTTCTTGCACATGTTCTTTATATGAATTGAATCTTAACAAGAACTTCCTTGCTGGCAGCTGTTTCTTCTCTGTAACCTCATAAGTGGCCAGAAAGTTTTGGCTACTGTCTCCAATTAACTTCTATTTATTTGAAAATAGAATCCTTTGGTTTTATGCTGCCTATTTATGAACTACTTAAGTGGTTTATTGCTTGTCATAACTTCAATTAGGAAGTAAAGCTCCACGTATTTTGGTGAAGTATCTAAATATCAAACACTTGGGTTTTTTGGAAGGTTCTGTTGTGGTAGCTCATTACAATTATCCTGAGTGTTTCTAAAAATAGTACTGTTGTGTTGCACTGTGCAACTTATCACACGATACAAGTGTACTCTGTGACCTAGAATACCTTGGGTTGCTTTCTCAGTCCTTACTGAGAGGTTTTTCAATTCATTTGTTTTTAAATAGAGTGTGGTGTGGGTCAAAAGGGTTTGTATTGAAAATCTAAACTGTCGTAGTTGTGTGATGGAACCATCAGGCAAAATACAGAGCAATTTTATTCCAGTCAATATCTTTTCAGACCTCTCCTGTAGCAGTCGTTGCCTGGACAAGTGCGAGTGGTCTTGAAGGACTTGCCTCCTTTGTGAAACTACATGAAGAATCTCTAAAGCTGGACATCTCAATCAGGAGTGTTTGTTCTTTAGTAATTTAAACAAATGATGGGCTTGGTATTTTGATTACTCACTTATTTTAAATACTTGTTTTATCTGACAAAGCTGCTCAGATATTAATTTGGTGCCAATGGTGTTTTAGTCATGAATTGATTTTTGTGTCTGTGAAGCAGCAATCATGGGGACCTGTCTTTTAATATTTGCTAATTAATGTATGTTTAGTCTTTGCTTTCATCATAATCATTGTGCATCACTTGGCATAGGGGAAAATATAGTCTGGAATAAACTGTATTTCTTCAACTCAAAGGGAGTGGGGACTAGGAAATACCCAAGCAAAAGAAAAGGTCACAAGTAAAGTCTAATATCTAGATAGCTGACCTCATTTGCTGATTCCTCTACCATGTGTACCTAGGGTACATTTAACTTTGAAATCTGTCATCCAAGGAAAAGAAGTGAGGGAGAGACAGAGGAAGATAAGAGGAGGAGGAGTTTGGTCTTGACTTGGAAAAAGATTGGATGTTTCTAGGGGCTGACTATGAGACCTGTGTGAAAGCTTATTATGAAGCAGTAACTGGTGCTACTCTGGCATTGAATTTTGATGTAAACAATAATGCATTTGTTTCCAGTGATGTCTATAATGTAACAGATGTTTTAGCGACATGTAGAAGTCCACTCCATTCCTGATGCATGTGCTCAGAACTGGAGTTATTTCGGAGCTGTTATGTTCTGGGCTTTTTTCTCATGTGCAACATAGACATTGGACTTGTTCGCTATTGCAAGATGTGGTTCTGATATCAAACTGCTGGAGAGGTCTGCAGATGAGGAGAAACTAATAGATAAGGAGAAACCAAGAGTCAATCTCATTATTTACTGTATCTCACACTGTTGCATTGTTTTGTTGCCTTCAATCTTGAACTTCAAATACTACCTTACTTGCTAGTCCCCAGTGGCTATCTTGGAGTGGCCTTGATGGCCATAGTTAACATTTTGATGTCTTCCTACTTGAGTGTCTGGGAGAAAAAAAAAAAGCATTAGTTGTAAGTAACGTATGTTGTGGGCCAGGCAATTGCTTGGAGCCAAGCAGGCAGTGATGCTTAGCTTTTGTACTGGTACACAGATACTTCAGAGACGGAAATTATTCTGTTTGCTTCTCTCCTTCCTTTAATGGTCACAGAAAGACGGTCTAGCTTCTGGGCTTTTTTTATGAGACAAATCATCATGGTTGTGTACACCTGGTTCCCATCAGGAATATTTACAGTAAGTGGATCCTAAGGGAAAATAGTCCAGAAGATCCCCAGAGAGCAGTTTGTGTGAACCACTGATGTGATACTTAAAAAAAAAAAAAAAATCAGGCAACTAATATGGTATTTCCCTATAGAGGCTTTTCCATGAAGATGCTGCAGAATGTCTTGCCATCCTATAATAATCCATCCTTACTTGATGTGCTTCTCTCACTTTAACACTGAATGTGTGACAGTGGTCTTAAATCCCGTTGTGACACTGTTGGCAAATGCTTGCATTTTCTATAGCATGTGTTATCAGGCAGAAATTAACATGACAACAATTTACCAGACAATCTCAAAATGATTCCACACTATGCAATGTTTTCACCTTTGAGACAAAAAAATAATTTGCGTATATCCCTGGTGCATTATAAAGGATTAGTTAAAGCTATTTCTGTGCAATGTAATTTATTTAGCTCATTTTCATTTAGGGGCAAATCCAGGCTAAATGTTAGGAACAAATGCTTCCCTGCTCAAAACTTGCTCAGGTCTCATTATGAAGACAACTCTTAAAGAATGTTGAATAGAAAAGTAATTTTCTTAAAAGACCCAACATAATGTTTAAGGATTGCCTTTATTTACTCTTTTCTGCATATCTTTAATATCTCAAAGTTTGGTTATGCTAAAACAAGGTTCTTGTGCTCTTTTTGGAAATATGCCGGAAAAGCTGCGGAACCAGGTATTTAGAGAGAGAAAGGCAATTTAGATGTGATTGCTTGTCTTAGGGTTACTGCCTCAAACAGCTTCGCTTAAAAAGTATAGAAGTGAAAGTGTTACAAATACTGTATCTTTTTGGGAGCTTAGTACTCTCTTCCCCCACGCTCAGCTCAAGTCAGGAAGACTTGTATGTTCTTTACTGATTGCTGACACCAAGATTCGTCCACCTTACTCCGTGGTTTGAAGAACTGACAGCTACTGTTAAACAACTTCTCTGGGCTTTGTTTTGTTGACTAAGCATGAGCAGAAATTGTGATATATCTGTTGCCATCTCCTCGCAGATCTGTGTCTGGACTGGTGAACACTGAGTATGCATTCCTTGCATTGTGTGGGTAGAATAACTTAGTGCAGCCCACCAGGGTTCTTCCTTATTGGGACAGATTTGGTTTTGGCAATGTTGTGCAAGAGAGTGGCAGTGGATTGTGGTTTGGAATTCAGTGAGGAATTTTGCAGCCAGTTGCAGAGAGTGGGATGGAGGAGGGACCACCTGTGCTGGGGAGAAGGGTGCTCAAGCTCCTTTGGGTGCATTCAGGTAACTCGGGTATCTGATTCAGTACTTAGAGAGAGTGTTGCTTATTGACCAGTTATCTGCCTCTCATCAATTAATCAGCAGGTGGTAGGTTAGTAATGTTAATGGTTTCCTCGTACTTGATGCAGTATTATGTACAGAAGAGATAATTCTGTGCCATTTAAGTTTTGATTAATATTTGGGGTATAACATTATTATTGAATGTACAGAATTTATACAGCTTAAGGAAATTTAAGATAGGGAACACATTTCTCTGATGACTCTGACAGATACTTGGGCTTAATAAATGGAATAAGTATGTTTGACTAACTGAAAAGATGAGTTGTCAAAACAGAATGTCCCCACTTTTTTGGTGCCAGTATCTTATCTTTTCCTTTCATGTCAATCTCTCTTGGTCAGTTTTTCTGCATCTGTGATCTATACATTACAAGCCAGTAACTGCTGGGAATGAGGCAGTGCTGGGAAGGGGCTGCAGAGCCCTACCTCAGAATGACATCAGGGCTTGCTGCATCTTGGCACGGATGCAGACAGGAGCAGTGAGGTGGATGTGATGATGCACTCTGTCTTTCTGCAGAGACAGGTATCCATCAGGGTGTGCCTTGTTGCTGGCAGAGCTGGGTAAGTGGTGCAGTTTAGGTAACATCACAGGGAACATACAGGATGGCTGAGAGTGAAGGGGAAGAGTAGACAGGAGTCTGGGAAGAGAAAATGAAGTTATGAGAAAGTACTTGTATTATAGCTTTTAAGGAGTGTGAGGTGAACTGGAAATAAGAAAGGAGAGAGCTAGATGTGCATGCTCGTGCTTATGGACCTATGCCTCCAGTTAGGATAAAGAGCTAAAACAATCATGGAGAAACTCAGTTTTCAATATATGATAAGCACCTATTTCTGAAGGGAAAGCTTGGGAGGGGCAATGGGGTGGTGGTGGAGGGGGTGAAAGGAAAAAAAAGGCTGTGAAAACCAAAACACCACAACAAACCATACAAGCAAAGCTCTACAATCTGTTATTACTAAGGTGGAAAAAGCAACTAGAAAAAACATGGGGGATGACAGATTTGGAGAGGACAGCCATAAATATCCTAAAACTGCATCTAGGGAATTATACTGTTTTATCAAGGGCAGCCAAGCAAGAGGAAAGCATTTCAGGGGAGTTCAGCTTTCAGTGAAATGCCAGTTAATACCTAGTGTAAATTTAGGCTCTGCTTAATACAGACTCCTTCAATAACTTGCTTTCATTATACTTCTTAGTTCTCTAATTCTAAAGCATATGAAATATAAACAAAAAACGTTTATTACTTAATGCTTTAATATTTTAAACTTTATTTCTTAATAAGATTATATGCTTATGACAAAGCTTAAATATTATGACAAATATTGTGAAGGAGATAGTTGTGTACTTTAGTGGTGGCTGTGTTAATTTCACTTTGCAGTGATTTAATTGTCTTATTTTGGATTTGAATGTGTTGGTGTTTAAAAGTATTTTAATTTGTTTAATATGGAGATTAAATGTGCCATTTTAGAGCTGGCAGAATTCCCTTTTAATTCCCGTGTTTTCCCCCTGGGAAAAGTTGATCTAACTATACTTTTCCAAGTCAAGGGAATGGATTTAATCAAAAGTATCTTTGTATAGTTGCTGTGAAATTGCTTTTTTAGTCTGAGAAAGCAAAATTTGTACACTTGAGCTGTGAGGATTTCTTGATTTCCATCTCCAAACAATGATATGTGGCATCTGTAAAGGTAAATTTCAGAGTTGTGTCAGCATTCCCTAGTAATGGCAGCAGCTCAGCACTTGGGTCTGTCTCTTCCATAACTTGTACTGTCCATAATAGAAAGTCTCTGATAGTTGCAGCACTGCTGTGGTGCATCTGGGGTTTCCCAGTGACACCAATGCTCTGACTATACTGGTTCCAGCTTGTTGTATGACAATGAATAATGCTGGAAATATATTAGGAATGTCTGAGTGGCTATTAGTCAACAGAGCTGTAAAGGGAATTCTAGCTTTGGAGCAGTGGCTTTGGCTGGCAGATGTGAAATTTAACCTTCCCCAAAATGCAAGACGTTAGGAGGAAGGAGAAGGACAGAACAAGAGTACAGAGCATCAGAGTGTTTGGAGGCAAATAGTTTATTTCTGCAGATTCTCCTTTCCTGGGGCAGCTCTGCTACTCTCCAGGGAGAATTTTTTTTTAGTGCTGGCTGACATTTTGCTTGAATAAATGGAGAACCAGGCTCCATGAACTTGCACTCTGTGCAGCTTGGGAGGCTGCAAATACGTTGCACTAGACTGTATCTCAAAATACAAGGTTTCATCATCTGGTTGCTAAAAAGCAGCCACCTGTAGTTTATACAAGAAGGGGTTGCTTCTATTTGTACTTTGGTGCAGGCTTTTCTGAGCTCCTAGGTATGCCTCATCAAATCCCTGTGACATTCAAGTCAACACCATCATCACCTGCTCCGTTCCCAGTAAGCTGATGCTAATAAATGTCGCTGTGCCTCTACTATGCCTCAAACAATTCATTGCTTCACCAAACATTTTATCCTTGATAGTACTTAGGCAGTGATAGATACCATGTATTTCCTAATTTGCCTTTTTTATTTTTTACCATGTCCCAAAATATTGTAGCACTTGACTTTCATGAGGTGACTTCAGTTGCGGCTTTGATTTCATTATTCTGCTGTCACCCTCTCCCTCCTTTGCCTTCTGACAGACGTGGAACATCATCTCTGAGCCAGGTGATACTCATGCAATTACTTGGTAGCAATAACTAATTTTTCAAGAGTAGCTTTAACTTAGCTAGCTGCAGTGCCTTTCATCTCACTGCCAGAGTTACCTGCAGTGCTTTCGTAATTCCCTCAACTCAGCCTTGGAAAGGTGAGAAACTGTCCAAAATACGTGAATGCATGTCTGTTCAAGTAGGAGGTCTAGTTCCTTCTTTAACTAGATCTTGCATATACAGCAATTTTTTTCACTACTACGTATTGCACTTAACATGAAATAAAGAAAAATTATGAATTAATGTTAAATTGTATGAATTTACAGAAAACAACCCATTGTCAAATCTATAATTCTGAAATGGCTGGTCTTGCACCTGAGCAAATACAATATATTGAGCCAGGGCTGATGGAAATAAACGGATTTAAGGAGGAGTACTTGTTTAAGAGCCAGGAAAGGAAACCTCTAATGTGTAGTTTAAATGCCTATACTTGAGGATAATAGACTGAATTTGGGTTTGATTTTTAGCTGATATATATATATATGTATATATATATTTTCAAGGGTATTTTGTACAACCCCCCCCCCAAAACTTAGTATATAGTTGGATATGGCAAAAAAGTATGTAGAACAGAATAATTTCTGATTTCATTTGCTGCTTAAGAGCTTCACAATGGCAGTTTTTCAATGATGTGTATTTCTGATCTTACTCTTGCTTTGAACAGGCATAAGGTTGCATCTTTCTCTATTTCTAATGCAATAGGCATCCATTTGCCATACATCCTTCAGAAAAAGGAAGCGAAACCTAAAGCATAGCTAGAGTGATGAAGTCCAGGATTAATTTCTGCAGAAATCTGGTGATGTGATGCTTATGTGTCCAGACTTGAAGTCGATTGAAATTACAGATGAAATAATGAAAAGAAAATGGACTGTTGGGCTCTGGTTTATGGACTTAGTGTGGAGCATCTATGAAAATCGGCTCTAACTTATAGTTCTTTCTTACTCCCACTGTACTGGTATTTTTAGTAGTAACCTTTTTTCTCCTTTTTGGTTTGACACCATTTTAAGATGATTTAGACATTTTTTGCCTTTAACTGAGGAACTGAGTATTTTTAGCTGCATATCGACATTTTTCTGTGTTTGGAGAAAAATGTTCTTGAGTGGCTGCCAATAAAACTTTGCTCCTAGCTGCCATTCTTGTCATCAGTTATTGTTCCCTTGTCACCCTAGACAGAAAAAATAACTGTAGTTATCCCATCACCATTTGTGCTGGGGTTTTAATCTAATAACGGCATCTATTTACTTGAAAAAATTTTCTGGACATAGCCATTATATTACATCGTGAAATTTTGTAGGGAGTTTTCTCCTTCAGATTTTTTTGCCCAGATGGTGTATTAGGCCAGAGAGCTTGTGACTTGTCTTACTTTAGTGGAGCTTCTGTATCCTATTGATTAAGTTATTTCGACCCTTGGTTTACTTTCTCTCTTCTTAGAGGGTTGGGAAAGACTTGTTTTTTTCTTTATTTCTAACATATTACTAATATTAGCAACAAGATCAGTTGAAGCATATGTCATATGTCATGAAAGTGTCTTAGAACTCTTACATTTTACCAGTTTCACAAATGACCCTAGATGTCAACTAAATTATTTTTAAGGTTAATTTAAAGCTGGTGAGTTTTCTTATTCTTCACTCTTGGCTACAATTCACAGACTGCCTGGCTTTTTCATGTTGCTGTAACCGCATAAAAAGACAATTGGCAGAAAGGCATGTAGACGTTTCAATTAATTTTGCACAAGATTCCTGCTATACCTAATAATTCCAGCTCTTGGGTTGTGCTGGGTTTTTTTTGTTTGGGGTTTTTTGTTTGTTGTTTTTTTTTTTTTGTCTTGAAGGTTTTCTGGCCAGTTTGTCTTATCAGTAACTTCCAGTTAATTTGATAGAAACAAAAAGACTAAGCAAGACTTGGGGGGGGGGGCGGCTCAGAATTTAAAGCAGCTCTGATTACTGATAAGGGAAGAAAGCTTTTGACAGCAGAAGCTCTATCTGTATGTGCAAAAATGTCTTGACAGAAATTGCAAAACTGAATGACTAGTAGCAGTGTTAAACATGAATTCAGTAATATTAGAGCAAACAGAAATGTGAAACTTGGCCTATTTCTAAAGAACACTGTTTTAAAACGTTCTCCGTACATTTGGGTAAAGGGAGGGTAAAGTTTATATCAAATGCTCCATTCTTTTTGAACAAAACACCTGGGTATATTTCCTCCTTTTTCTGGGATCCTAAGTGTCAAAAAGCCATACTAAACACAATATTTGATAGAGACCCCAGCCTTCACAGTTAGAAACTTCTCTTGAAATGCAATTCATTGCTAAAGCTGGCAAGTGGTTATTTAACCCAAAGTTATTCCTTTTTTGTAGAGTAAAGTATTACTTTTATATGTGATTGGTAACCAAGGTAAGTAATTGGAATAACGCACCATCCCTCCAGTTGTTTGCTAAACATGTGGTAATATAGGCAGGCAAAGAAGAACAGACTAATTTGGGCAATGCTCTAGCTGATGAAGAGGACTTTGGCATAGCTGATTCTCTCCTTCCCCCCCAAATTTCCCATCTTGGTTTGCTATGGCTTAACACTACAGATGTGGTATCCTGGGCAGCATGACTGTCACATCATTCCTGCTGTATTTTTCCTTCTAGGGGAAGGAGACAAACGGAATTTACTGAACTTGACCCAGTATTTGGTCCTGGAAGTGAAACTTGGTGAAGAAATGCTGAGCTAATGCATATGCAACAACACAAGTTTACATTGCTGAGAGGGTAGATTCTGAATGAAGCAAGTTTGTGTGGTCACACAATATATTTTAAATACATGTGTGAATCAAAGCCTAAGTGCAAAAAGGCTGCAAGTCCTGTGCCTGTGCTCTTTTGTGACATCTCTTCGTATTTGGTGCAGATACTGCAGCAGCTGTGGATCACTGAAGCTTAGATGCATCACATGCAATATTTTTTTTTAATTATTTTTTTTTTCTGTGTGGACTTGTCTCCTTCCTGAATGACTGAATCTGTGACTCTCTTGCATCTTGGAGGCAGCTGAAATAGGGCCCTAGATCTGACTCAGCACATTAGCTGGGTAAAATGTTTCTTGATCTAGGAGTTTGGATTGTCTCAGAACTAGCTATGCAAGGTACAGTGTTTGTCTCTATGACTGGAGTAGCCTGTAGATGACCTTGGCTATGGAAAGACATGTTAAACCTTTGATTAAGGGCAGCCTTCCTAACTGCTTCAGTATTGCTAATTTAATTACAAGAATTAGATATTCCCTCTGGTCCTCTTCCACTCCTGAAGCCATTAAGGTGTGTTGGTGCTCTTGAGGATACCCAATGAAGCTTAGCCTTACTGGTATAGCAAGGGAAACCATGCTTGACTGTCCTGTATTGTTCAGTTCCTATAACTGTGCATAAGGACAGTAGCTCAGCATTGTGAGTTTCTAGGAATACTGGAGGTAGAAGGGGAGCCAGGTCATATCAAACTACTATCAAGCATATTTAGCATCATCTCATACTGCTACTTCTCATCTATTTAAGTGGAATCTCTGTATGAAAGATCTATTTCGTTTGCTAGTGTTTTCTGAATATTCTAGGTTATGACCACAGTATCCTGGACAAATACTGTCTTTCAGTGTATTTCTAGCTATTCTATTTTGCCTAAGACATTAGAAGAATTGGATCTTGAATTTCCACCTGAATCTTGGGTGCTTTAAAGAATTGTCTTTTCTTTAGTGTCTCTCAATGAAATATTGTCTGAAGCATCACAAATTTGGGTAACAAGAAACTGAATTCCAAAGCTGTTAAGTTTCTTATATGAAAAGAAGATTCAAAGCAGAAATGACTGTTGCACGTGTTGAAAGAGCCAGATTGTCTTGTGCAGTTCTTAAGATAGTGATGCAAGTGTCTAACATGTGAACACACTTCTCTTCTTGCCTCGTCTGCTGATGATACTAGTGTCTTTCTTAATGTGGATTGTGTGAAGTTTTATCCTTTTTTTTGACAAATTGCTGCTTATCTAAAAGTTTCAGCTCTCATTGTCAATCCTGTGAGCACGTAAGAGCAGGAGCCCAACTGACTCTACACATGCTCTGCAATACTTCATATTGCTCTATCTTGATTTCTTACAAACACAGTAAGCACACTGTTTTGGACTAGAGCTTATGGATTAGCTACTCTGCTTGTGTATAGTGAAGAGAGGTTTAACTTGTAAGACTATTTCCACTGTGGACTTGTAGTTATAGTCTTCTAAAAGAAGTATAAGGGGAAGCCTCCCTGAAATAAATGTTCAGTTTTAGTATTCTCATGTTGATCTTCACAACAACATATGAAGTGTGTATATATATATTTTACAAGGATACATGATTTGATACCTTGGTATCAAGAATCGGTAAAATAAAGGTTAGTGCTGCAAGGATTCATGCTGATGGACTCTGGTTTCCAAAGATCCAGCCTCAAACCAGTGGAGTTTAGTTACCAAGATGATGTGATTGTAGTGTCTTAGAAAGCATAAGCACTTGATTGTTTCTGTAAATTTAGACCTTTTAGTCTGTGGTTTTGCAGTTTATTTTTATTTAGCTCTCCTTGTTTTCCATTATTTTTCAAAATATTTTTTAAAAACTATTTGGTTTGTCTTGGGCTACTTATTTCCACTTTTTTGGTGTGTTTTTAGCAATGTATTTTCACTCCAAGAGCTTTATGTACCCTGGTAGCTTCCTGCCCACCTCTCATCTGATTTCTGAAGTAGATTTTTTTTCCTTTCAAAATGGCAAGTCTTCTAAAAAATACTTAGGTGAGGCGGAGGCATAGATTAAAATGAGCCAAACCTCTGAAGTAAAAATCAAAGACCTAGAGGATAAAAGTAAGATGTTATTTCATCATGAAAGATGGGTAAAATTGGTGGAGGGCTCTCAATCACCCAGCACAATATACTTAGGTCAGTATTTATGTATTTCTGGGCAAGCTATAAACAATGTGTACATGACTTGAGCTATCATTAATTTCATCAAGGTCCAACACAGGAATTCTGCTGTGGTGCTTGAGAAGCAACTCCCCCAAAGCCTGTTTCTCCAGCTAAGCTTTTACTTTTGAATAAAGCAGGTACTAATATTAGAGTGCTGGATGAAGCTTTACAGAAGCATGTGATGTTTCTACTGAGCTTAATAGTGGGCATAAGATAAACATGGTCAGAGCTGATAGACTGCTCTATGTGGTTTCAAATTCATGAGCACCAGAGTCAGTTAGAAATTATTTGAATTAAGAACAAAAAAGTGGTCCAGGAACTGACTAAGGAAACAGCTTGTGATTAAAAAGCCTAAGAAAATTTCTGGGAGTAATTCCATTAACTTCAGGTGTTCACAAAACTGTACTACTTTGATTCAGCAGTCAAATGTAAGAGCATCATAAATTTCATCAGGACCTCTCTCATCCTGCAGTGTCTAGCTGTGAACATCTTGCTATTGAAAGAAAAGCTTGTTTTAGCTTCCATCCCAGCTTTCTGCCTTCTAAAGAATTCTGAACTTCCAGTAGTGCAGGGAGTAAGAGAGATGGAAATGAAAACAAAGTGCAGTTTAAATGAAGGGTGAAGGTGGAAAGTAACTGTGGAGAATGGTGCACATGCAGAGACTTATGAGACAGCATGAAAGGGAACAGACATATTGCTGAATGCCAGGCTGTGTGCTGATACACAGACCAACAGCATTTAGTAGCAGGCATGGAGAGGTGTGTGTGGCTCTCCTTGTGTGCTGGGACCTAGATAGACATGGTACATAGCTAGCATAGGTATTTTAGTTACTAAATTAACAGATGTAATTGATCTTAAAGGCCTTTTCCAACTTAAATTATGCTGTCATTCTAGGATTTTTTTTGGATTCCTGGTATTAGATGTCGTAATTCCTTGCTATAATGTGCTGAGTAGTACCTCTGCACTTTTTGCTTCACCCTGTTTCGTTTATGCTGTGCAGCAGTAGTGTCAGCTGAATGTGGACGTGGCCAGCCTCTGTGGCTGGGTTGGTGCCTGCTGGAGGGTGGTGCACAGAGACCTACTTGGGTCAAGTAATGACATTTGTTCCATTTCTGAACTTATTTGTAGTTATTTGTTTATTGAATTTGAGGCTGTTGTATTTTAAGGTGTTCCATGTAGAGTTTCCAACTCATGACTTTTAATCCATACCTGTTTGAGAAACTTTAATATCTAAAATGTAGAAAAACATTATTTTTTTCTTGGATGTGGCTGGTTTTGCAGGAGGCTTCCCTTCTGCTTCTGGAGTACTTGAAGAAATTACAATAAATCCAGCAATGCTTAGTGTTTCTGAGGGGTAGTTTAAAATTGTGCTTTATCGGTTGCTTATCCAAATGTTGTTACTGTGTCAACAAATACAACCTCTAGAGACTCTTCTCACAGACCTTCTAATAAGTCTAACACTTTACACTGCCTTCCCTCTCACTCTTAATCTTTTGCCTCTTGGTTAGAAAAAATGTGCCCTAGAAACCAGACCAACAGGTTTTGCATACTACATATCTAAATATTGACTTGCATGTTGAATAACAGGTTTCCACTTATTTAGAGATAAAAATAACAGCATTGCTTTTATTAATATTTTTGCCTTTTTAATACAGCTATAGGAGAATTTTCTAGGCTTGGCAAAACTTTTAACCTGCATCTTTAACTACTAGAAGTTATAAGTGTTCCTCTGACCTTCATGAACCATGGGTTCTTGCCCAGTGCTGGCTCCAAGAAGCTGCCTGGTGGCTGGTGACCCCAGCTGACATGGGAACGGGCAGGGCTTGAAAGCTGCTTGGAGCTGCTGGGCATTGCTGCCAAAGAAAGAATGGATATTTACAGATCTGAAAAATTAATAGAAATCTGCCAACCTGTCAACACCTGTGAGTACTTAGCTTAGATGGATGCCCAAGAGGAGAAGGGAGAGCAGGTGGAGAGAAGCCTCTGAGACAAAGAAAATGTTAATTCAGGTTTTGTTTTCCTGCATTGTGTCAGCTTTGATTTCTTCATCTTTGTCTACATCCCGACATTATCAGCCATAATTGGGCAAGTGGCTTGAATGAACGAAGGCTTTGTCTAATTAAATTGTGAAAGACTGAAATACAGGTGGAATTGGATTATCCAAGCAAAATGACAAAGTAAAAGTACCATGCACTTGAGTGGCATGACCTATTGAACTTAAAGTTAGCTTGCTAGTTGTCCTACTGATACTGCTTGGACAAAAACTGACATCACCTTGTGTGCCTGTAAAAGACACAAATAGTTTAGTCTTATATGTTAAAAACTAGTATTTATAATACACACTGAGATGACTAATATGTGTGAGTAGTTAAACGTTAATAGCTAATACAGCAATTCTTGATTTCCTTGAAATCCTAAGGATAAAAAGATATCAGAACTTTTTTAGTGGTGTCTTGTCTTTTGCTGCCTCTGATCATGGGAAGACAATTCCAACAGGGGGCTAGAGGCCCTGGTTTTTCACTTGGATCAAATAAAACAGATAAATACAGTGATCATTTTTGACATCTGATAATGTAAGGGTATCAATAAAACTCAAACTAAAAATGCTTAATGGTATTTTTTTTATTCATCTCTCCTGTACTAAGATGAAATAATTCAGTGAGACAAAGCTAGGTGCTTTGTTTCTGTGGCAGAGTTTGTGGGAGTGGGTGCCAAGGAGGAAGGACCTAAGTATTCAGAGTGTTGTGAAAGGGCATATTTTGAATAATTTACTGCACATGTTGTCACAGTAACTCAAGTAAAATTATTCATTGAGTGACATTTTTTTAACAAATGTTGGTTTGCATTCATAAATATGGCAGAACCTTGGTAAAATTATTTCACTTTTATCACAATTGTGGTGTTTGGATCTAGCATGATGAAAGATATACTTGAGTTCTGATCAATATATGAATTAACTGTGTTCTTGCTAGTTTAAAGACAATCATTCCTTGGCTACATAATATAATGCAGATCAGAAATGTGGGGTTTTTTTCCATCCCAGGAATAGAAGGAAAGGTTAATTTCAGTGTCTGATGGTTGAAGGGAGAGTATTTCAATGAACTTAATATAAATGGTTCTTCCTAATTCTTGGATAGTAATTTACATGTAAATATGCAACTTAAAGTAGTCTTAGCCTGATCATGGTATCTATATGTATGAAATAATAAACAAATAATGGCTTTTGCTTTTTTTTATTCTTGGAGCTGAGTTGAGAGCTTTTGATGCTGTTGGATTACAACAGCTGCCTGTGATCAGAAGTAGTTGTTTTTGTATTAAGGGCTGGACAAAGGTGTGAGTGTGTTAGGAAGCAGATATTGAGCTCATTCCTGTTAAAGTAGGTTTTGCAAATTTGTGTAGTCCTGGTGTAACTACAGTTTCTGTGCAAAATGCACATGAAAGTATTGCTCCATCATGCCTAAATACTCCCTCTTTTTAATAGATGGCAAGTAACTCAGGTTATTTCAAAGCTATTCATGGAGTAAGATGGCTTGCTTCACTGTGCTCTGCATTTTATTGTACAGGATATCTACCCGGTATGGGAACCAACAAATCCATTTTCTGGGTGAAGATTTTCAAAGCAATTTTCTCAATATGATGAAAGCAGCTGCTGAGCTTCCTCCAAAAATCTCTGATAGCATTTTTTCTTATCTTCCTCTCTTCCCATATGCTACCTTGTTTCCATAAACTGCTAGGAGAGCCTGTTTTTTTTTTTTTTGTAAATCTGTGTTTTATTCCAACTGCCATCTGATGGCTGTTCTTGCGCTTGCAATACCCTTGGAACTAGATGAACTACATGGCTGCTGTTGTTGTGGGTGCTCTTACCTGTGCTGTGGGACTGTGCTGGGCTCCTCTGCTGCCGCTGGTGAGGGATGTAGCACTTTGAACTGTCTCACTCAATGATAACTGTCTCTAGTTTAGAAAGCTGATTAAAAGTGACTGCTTTTGCCAAGGCAACATAATTCACGTGAAAAGGTGTTGCAGCTCTTCTGATCCAATTTAACTCCCTGTAAACTTGTGGCTGCCTTTTTTTCAGCAAGCTTTGAGCCTAAGCATGTTAGCATGCTGAGGCAGCACAACTCAAAACCCAGCATATCTTTGCTTTAGACATGGAACTTAAATCTGGAAGTCAAGCTTCAGTCTCTTGTCACGTGTATCAGGATTGTACCTGCTGGGATGTTTTGCAGGGGGATTAGGTTTTCTGACCACAGAAACAACAGGGATAAAAGTTTGTTTGATTTAAAGGGTGGTATACTTCTGTCTGAAGAAGTAATTTACTTTTTATTCATGATTAAATAAGTTTACTTCTGGTGACAGAAATGTCTCTAGAATACACTTAATTAAAAATAATTAAATTACAAATGAAAGTTATATTGTTGACTTGTTTTCAGAATAGAGTGCAGTATTAATAATGTGCAGTATTAAATATGGCTGCATCAACTAGTTTTAGATGTTTGAGTTTTTAACTAGCACAGAGATGAAGATCCTTTTGATATCAAAAAAGAAATTACACAAAAAAAAAAAGCCCTTCATAGCGTTTGGAGACGCTTTTCATTTCCTGGGCTGAGAAACACAATGGGAAGCTTCTAAAGCCCTCTTCAGTATCACAGAGCAACTTCTGCTGAACTGGGTGAACCCGGAGGTTTGAGCACAGCAGTCCCATCCTGTTGGGAGTCCCGATAAGGATATTCAGATCAGATAGAACTTGAAAGAAAGGGTAATATTCTACTTCTGGTCTAGTCGGATGTTTTTCTTAAAAAATTTAGCTGAAGAAATCAGGTTGACAGCAGAGGCCCAGGCTCAGGCCTTGTGTTCAAGCCAAATGTTAGCTTTGTCTGTGCCAACACAATTAGAGTAAACGATGTAAAGAAAAGCTGTGGGGACCAAGTCATCAAGAGTAATTAGTTGCAGATCCTTGGACCTGAGAATGCATGCAACTCTGACTCAAGACAAGTGAAGCTTTTGGACTCTGCTAATTCATGGGTATTTTCATTTTACTTTAACACCTTAATCTTTTTTACATAATCTAAAGCCAATGACACTTTGACATAAACTGTCTCTTACTTCTCCCAATACTCAATTCAAATCAGAGTTAGGATCAGAATGAGAAAGATTCAAATTTATTCCATTATAAGTTCTGATAGATACTTGGCACACACAGTATTGATTGTAGGTATATTTGTATAGCTAATGAAAGACAAGTGTTGATTTTGTGTGGTATTTTTTAACTTTAGTTTTGTTTTTGTTGTTTTCTTGATGTAGGTCCCCTCTGTTTAATAGCTTTTACCACAAAGGTGTAGGGAAGGCAAAGGTGTTTCTTACTGTTGGTTATGTTGAATTGTATTGAATCTCTGGGAGATACATTAAACCTATAAAAATAGCCAAGTTTTTACCTTTCCTAGGTGGACTATGTTAGTTCAAAATAAAACCTAGACTTGAAAAGGGAAAGAAAATAATTTTACACTGCTGTGTGGCCTTTGTGCTTTTCCTCTAAGCAGCAGTCACTTCTGACCTTCCATTGCAACCAAACTACATACTTGGACTGTAGCTGTGCAAGTTACTATTTGGTGTAATTCAAAGGCACTGAACATGCACGAGGTATGATTCAAATGCCAACATCTGTAATGCTTGGGAACGTGGGGATTATATTTTCCATGGTTACTCTTTCTAAAAAATTATTTAACATGGACTTAGTTTTCTCAGCCCAATAGCACTAAAATAACTTCTTAGAAGGGTGGGTAAGAAAACAGCACCATTTTCATGCTTCTACCTTTTTTAGCTCATGATTTACATTTGGGAACTTCACCATTTATGTGACTGGTATTGCTGGTAGGTTTTTCTCAGCAATCCGTTTTCCACTGAGTTTTAAAATCCAGGTTTATATATATCTGTGTTCAGTAGCTCATACTGGGGTCCCTAATGATTTTTCATTTTCACAATTTAAGCTATGAGTGTTGCTGGGGTCATTTAAGATCATTGCTGCTACATTTTTTAGACAAACTCGTAGTGTTGAAAGAAGTCATGTGTATGAATAGTTAACTAATGAAAGTAACTTAATAATTTTTTTGCATTTAATTCCAGAAAGACTAAGATTACTTCAGATGCATTTCTTACTTGGCATCAGGCAGTGTGGTGAATTTTGGGGGTATAAAGGGTGTATAATAAATTTTCAAGACATGCCAGTTGAAATAGAAGCTGTCTTGTAGGATGAAGAATTGCACAGATATTTTGTTTCCTGTTTCAGTGTTTCTTAGAATTGTCAGAATGCTTACAGAAAGTAACTAATCTGAAATCTTATTTCTATAAACATTCTGTCAAACTGCTTGCTGGAATATTTATATAAAATAAAAAGAATAGGTGACTGAACACCTAATATAAATACACGTAGGGATGTGGAAATGTATTAACACACATGTTATTTCAGTACTCAGCTAGATGAAATTGTAAAACTGAACTTTGGATCCTCCCTGGATATAAGAATAAGTTCTTCATTTCATCCTTATCCTTTCAGATGAAAAAAAAAAAAAATCCTGATTTATTGATCTCACTTTGAGGCTTTATCACAAACAGTTGGAGGTTACTTGAGCTAATATGACATCTGTGCATAATTATGCATCTCATCATTCTTCCTTGTGCTACTCTGCTCTTCCTCTATTAAAAGTGTCAGGCCAATACTGCAAGCATAATGGTGCTGGGTTTTAATCATTGTACACACAGTAAACAAGTGTTCATTAGTAAAATTACAACAAAGAAGGGCTTAAAATTGTAACTTGTAAATAAAAAGCTGCTTTTCTTAGTTAAAAAAGACATTCTCAATACATTCCTTGCTTTAGATGTTTTTTCTGTCTCTCAGATGAAACTTCTGGCAGTATAAGGAATTCCTTGATCCCTCTGTCACCTCTCTTTAGCTACTAGACCTGCATTTTATGCACTTGAAAGATCTTCTTACCCACCTGTAGGTTTCTTCAGAACAATTTGCTACAGAGAAAAATCTCTATTTGTTTACAGAAAAGGATCAAGGAAGAAAAATGTCACATTTATGTTCAAATTAAAAAGAGGTATAGAATGAAAAATGTTAACATGGTATTAATACATACAGGTATATTATGATGTTATATCAAGTAAAAAACCACTAGCAGAAAGTGTTCAGAGGGACCTGTTGCTGAGGATATCACTCTGGTTATTCTGGTGTTCTCCTGAGACGTGAGTACTAAGGGCTTAAATTTGTTGGGGCAGTCTGAGGTAAGAATTTCTCTTACCTCATGCCCCAAACTGAATCAAAGCTTAATTTGTGGTTTTGGCCCAAACTTCTCTTTTCAAGATGGCAGAAACCTTTCTGGTGAAAAAATTACTTTAGAAAGGGTGGGGGGAACCCAGAACCAAACCATCTGAGAAAATTTAATCCAGGCTTTCTTTATTCATTTTTTTTTTTTAAACTGCTTTATCCAATAATCTAAAAATATACCTATTCAGTTACCTGAAATGGAGAAGTGTCCTTTCACAAAGAAGAGGAGACTCTGTTGAAGCTATTCACTGATACGGAATCATTCTACAGGTTTTTGCCTGTGTTTCTTTTATACCAAAAGTAGTATAATAACATTTCACCTAAGGGGTCCTCAATATCATCCTTTAGAAAGAGGATGTGGTTCAAACATGTCTCTCCCCTCTGTTAAGGTTGTACAAGCTGTAATTTGGTGTAGTATCTGTTCAGGGGACAAAATAACAGTTGAAAAGTAGCAGATAGTTGGAAGCTTTTCAATAGTCTCTTAATAATCAGACTCAAATTTTTGACTGATGTTGAAAGAGAAGATGAAAACATCTTGATGAAGATAAATAGAAAAAAGAAACAAAAGATTATTTCAAGTGAGTTAGTGCACTGACTTTCTTTATGATGTTTAGCTAAAGTAGGCAAGGGTCTGTTTTGGTTGTAAATTCTGAGCAAGTTGGATCCAGAATGTATTTGGGATTTCCATTAAGATGTATCACATGTGCATGTCGTGTTTGCAGTGCTAAAGAAGAAAAGAATATTTTCAGAAATAAGGATAGAAATTTGCATAGCCTTTCTGTCAAGAATAAGTATAAATGTGTCATGTCTTAAACGTGTAGAATTGTTTCCCCTGATGTTCACAGAAACAAGGATGATTTGCCTAACTTGAGAAACAAATAATTTTAGCAATCATTTAGGGCATGGGACAAAGACTGTGGAGAGAATCCTGTGATACAGAATAGGTATTGTGAGCTCTGCCATAAGAGGGAAGCTCTTTCATGTTTAGAAGAAAGGTCTGTTTGCCTAAGATGGCTCTCACCCAGTGGGATAAACTGAGTCCATAAATGGCTTATTCTGATACTTGCTTTTGCTATATTTGCATTTTCCGTTTGTTTCCTACCAGATTCAGAAACTGAAGAGGTAAACAGAAGGAATGTTATAAATCTGTGGTGGTGAACTTCCAAGTCAGCATTTGCTAGCAACTTGATTTTCACGTAGATGTCAGAACTGCTTTTTTTTACTGCAGTGCTCTAAGTAAACATCAAGTAAACACCCTGTGAGATGTATATAATCTCTGCAGTCGTCACTGAAACGATGCAGTTCAACCATAGGTTTTCAGAGGTACACCCACTTATCCCCTATAAACAAATACCTACTTTGTCACATGATGTATCTGATGATGCTGGAACTCGGTGGATGTATAATCAAAATGTTTTCCTCCGTGTGAATCTTAGTCCTAGCAATAAATACAGTTTATAAAGGACTTTCAGACAGTTTCTCCCCCTTTCTTAGCTATTTGGTAGCATAGATTTCAAATGCAAATGCCATGTTGTATGTCCTATTTACTTGGTTGCTTCAGCCAGCTGGTTGGATTTTACTGGATACAGGAATGCAGGGTGGAGGTGGTAGAGCCAGTAGTATGGTGTAAAAATTCTGCTTTCTGTTGCTCTTTTCCAGTACAACATCTTAACTAGTAGAATAAACAGTAGACCAATCGTTACGTGCACTGCTTGGCCTGTTGTTTCTTGGCTGTAAACTAAAATTGGCTAAACTGAACACTTGCAAGCAGTCCCATGATAGAATAATAAGCTTCTTAGTTATGAACATATATGCAGTTTACCTCGAAATGGACTCTAAGTTTAGCATCTGGAAAATTGGTTTTCCTTCTCCCTACCAAAAATTTCCATTTCATAATGTCAAATGAAGATAAGCACATTGCAGCCTGACCATTGAATGCTGCACTGACATTAAGAAACAGGTTTTTGAATGAGTTGGAGAGTTTCTGGAGCAGCAGATTTCCAACAGGGATGCTGCAAAGGAGAGAGGGGAAAGAGGTGTGTTGGAGCGTGTCAGGTTTTGAATTTATAAACGTTAAGACAGAATTCTATTTATGCTTGCTGCCAGTTCATCACAATCGTTTGTGTCTTCTTGTGCAAGAGTAAAGAATGGAGTGGTGTTTGGAACAGCTGTTTTTTTCTGTTTGGTGATGATTTAAATAAACTTATTGGTACAGGCCGCTTTGCTAAATGCATACAAATAATAAAATGTGATTTCAGAGAGCTTTTTTCCAAATTAAGTGGAAATAGTGGAGAAGCTATACTTCAGGGATATATCTCCTTATGTGCGTCTTTAAATGTAGCACTGATTTCAACATAGTGACTTACATTGGTTTTGCTTGAACTCAACAGAAAAAAAAAAGACATAAATAACTTCGGGGAAGTGGCAAAAAATAATTTAAACCAATTCTTATTAATTTCAGTAGGACACTGTTTATGATGAGGCTGAATGATACAGCTCCAGGTAAGGTTATTGATGTTTTGCCCACTTTCAGTTGTTTATGTTCACCAAGAGCATTCACTTCAAAGTGTAGCATATGATGTGTTGTGTTGTATGTCCCATTTACTTGACTGAAACTTTGGTTTCCAAACAAAAATTGCTATTTCATTTTCTGAGAGCATTTATGTACTGGATCAGGCTGCCTGTTTTTGGCCAGGCACAGGTTCTGTAGATGAGGTTGGTGCTGTGCAAAGCAGATCTCTACCCTGTGCAGATTGCCCTATTAGTTCTGCTCAGACCTTGCCTTTCAACAGTCAGTGCAGTGTTGTTTTCTCATCTCTGATGGAATATTCTTTATTAATCTGCTTGTCATACGGTACGGTTTGTGACATGACTGTAATGTATCTGACATAAACAATCAGATGAAACATGATTGTAAGGCAAGCAGGCCAGAGAAACAATTTAAAAATTAATAACAGGCTGAGATATGTGAACTTTATATATTTGTTTTTGTTTAAGCAGTTCACAAAGAAATGGTTGTTTATTTCAAGAAATCTCCTGCATGCTGTTTCTAATATAACTGCCCATGTGTGAACTGTCATTGCTCTAACAGGAGAAATGCTAAAGCTCTGGGTTTTAACTTCTTGGAGTGTTTTTACATGAAGAATGAATTGAGCAAGAGTGGATGATCCAATGCAGAAATACATCTGTTGATCCATATTCAGCATACTGATGGGTTTGCACTCCAGTATGCAGTTTAGCATTCTTCTTAACCAGGGATAAAATGATTTAATTATTTTTTTTTTTGGTTGTTACCTTGAGCATGTGATTTTTGGTTAGTGTTGGCCTTTTTTTGCTATTTGTCAACTTAAAGGTGAACCTCTTGATCTTGAAAAGAGAACTTTGTGCCATGTTTTGAAATTGTTTTTAGACGCAGTTATAGCTGTCCAGAATAAGAAAGGATAGATTCTACCTTGGGATACATCTGCAAATTTTTATTTTGCAGTTAGTTTCTAAATGAAGTATCATCATTTGAGAAAAGCAGATGTAAGGTATACAAGAAGTTTGGCTGTGACTCTAACAGTGACAAATTATGAAAAAAAATAAATCATGTTGAGTTCAGTGGTGTTAGACTGAATTATTTCAGCTGAGAATCAGTTGTATGTTCTGGCAAAAAAGGCCAAGAAGATCTATTACACGGTCTCTGACAAGTCTCTTCTCAATCTAGTCAGTATATTTTGTTTGCCTTCACTCCTACATATTACAAACAGTAAAATTTTACTTTCTAAGGAAGGAATCATCAAAACAGAAGCAGGTGAGAGGATATGATAAGCGACCAATATTTCTTGTGCTTTGAAACTGCCAGTCATGATGAAGGTATTTAGAGATGATTTGAAAACATGCTTTCCCAGGGGCTTCAGGGGAAAATATATATGACAAAATGCTTCTCCTCTGGGATGTTTGAACCATAATCTGAGTATTCTTGGTTTAAAGTTTGATACAGATAACTTGACTATTTATATGCCACCATAAATTATTGCTCACTCAGAAATGGAAATTATGACAGCAACATTGGAGTTCATTCAGAATAGAAGTTTGAGTTCAGACCAAGTTGATGATAATGTGTTCAGAAGTGAACACTGGAAAAAATGAAGTCTGTCAGATTTTACATGCAGCTACTTTTTGTGTGAAAACCTCTTAAATATGTATGAAGAAAGAGCTGCATTGTGTCTTCCTGAAAGTCATAAATGGATTCACAGGGAAAAGTAATACTAGGACAAAAACTCATATGATACTCTTGCTGCTGCACATTCTTCCAACTTTATTTTTAGGGTACTTCCTCAGCCTGATATGGTTATGCCAGGTTTGACATCTAGTATTATATCCAAGTCATTTATTGCTTACCAAGTACTTTAAAGGGAAAAAAATCCACAAGCCAAAGGAAGAAAGTTTGACAAAACCCACAAACAATAAAAACAAGCCAGAAGTGAGCATCTGGTTCTATAAGGCAGAATGGCTTGTTCTTGAAGAGATTCTTCATGGTGCACCTTTTGAGAAGCACTGTCATGGGATCCTGTTTTACTGATACTCTGCCTTTCACCTCCCCCAGTAATGCTAGACAAGTCTTCATCACCCCTTTCTCCAGACCCATTCATTTATCCACAACTCAGGGAAGATTAGCTAAAACACAAAGAAAGATAAACCAGCAGAAACTTTTAAGGGCGTGTTTGTGTCTGAAGTTTTTGAAGGACTTCTGTAATTTCTGCCCTTCTTTTCCTCTTCGGCTGAAGTTGATCTAGGTAATGTGTCCTGTAGATGGGGATGCATCTGGAAGTACTTCTCCAGCCAGTGTGTATTCTGAAAGATGCCTCCTTTTCTCTTCCCTCTGTGGAAAGTATGATTCAGTTTGCAGAGCAGCTGTGGCTGCAATCTACTTTTGCAAATCAGCAAAACAACACTAAACTACTGTCCTTCCTGCCAAGGAACTGGTGCCTTGCCAGGGCAGTTGTCTCATGTCTCAGTATTTTGTATGATCTTGATGCACACTGCTTTGAGGATTTGGAAATCATCATGCCGTTTGGGGGTCTTGATTGGTAAGTGAGATGGATGAAGTCTGACCAAAATGAAAGATTTTACTCTAAAAGTCAGTCATGCCATATATTCCTGAAGGAAAACATGGTGCTTAAACTGTCTGCCTGCTGAGATGTAGGCAAAGCTCTTGGAAGAGTATTCCTTTGGCTGTGAAATAAATGCTCAGTGGGATGTGCACTGGGGAGAGAGAGGTACATAAGCTTGTCTTCTTGCACATTGCTTAAGTTTCTGTGACAAATAAGATGTTTGGAAGTGGTGTGAATTCTGAAAGAAGCTTGTCTCAATGAATTCCAGCCCCTGGTCTCTGAACCTCACTGTCTGAGTTTAGCAACAAGGAGGTTTTTTGAGCCTTATCTTAATGTGCAGAACACTGATTTGAGAACTCAGCTTTGATTTAAATTAGAAAGAAGCCTGCTTTGTTTTTATGGTACTTTGAGGATGAAATACACAATTGCTCAGAACCGTTTCCCCCTTATCCCTATTACTCCAGCTGCTGCTCTCTAATGTGTAATACCTTGTAGCACATGCTTTACTTAAATATGAAGATTTTCCTCTTGGATGTTTTGCTTTTTCCTATGTAAGAGTAGACTTTCTATGCATCCAGAAACATAGAAGGAATTCTGTGTTTAGATCTGGTTAAAAAGATAATGCTTTGCAGAGAGAATTTTTTTCCAGTACTCTTTGAAAATACCTGTAACATTGGAGTTAAGTTTGTTGACTCTTAAGCTGAGGAAATGATGGAAGTAAACAAACAAATTGCTTTTCTGAAGTGTGGACTGATAAATGCAATAAAAGCTTTTTGGGACGTTGTGTTTGCCACGGCAGCAGGAGGGACTTGATGTGTCAAAGATGTTAGCCAGCTCAAGATTGTTTTGGTTTTTTTTCCCATGGAGGAAGAACCACCACTTTAGTTGTTTCAAGTGAGGACTTAATACCTAAAATCTCTCTAGACATTGTAGCAAGATAAATGGGTGAAAGAAGGAGCATATATGTCTGGATGGAGTTTAACCCTTTGTAGTTGCATACAGTTTTGTACAGGATGTCAAATAACAAGTGTCATTGTAGAACTCCATCACTAAATACTTGGGACTGAAAAGAACTTAATTTTTTATTTGTGGGCAGGTTGAATCTTGTTCTTGGTGCTACTTCTTGTCCTTCTCCAAATGTAAACTGTTGCATTACTGTGTTGGCAGAAAACATGTTGTTGCACAAGGGAGGAATTGGTAGTTCCTGTGTTGATAATCATGATGAAAAGGAGAGAATCCATTGCTAAGAGTTGGTGTGTGGGAGGTTAAGGCTACCTAAGACTGTTCACTTAGTTTTTATCTGGACAGCCAGTATTACCTTGTTAGATGCTTTGTACTTTTGTCTGTATCGTAACACAGAGCGAGGGGTTTCTTTGCATCTTTTTTAGTTGACTCTGCAATTGTATTTTTAGGAATAATTTTCTTTTGGGAGGCAAGAATAACAAGTATCGTTGCATTTCTCTGCAGAGACTTGTATATACCAGTTATTTATTGCCTGTTTAATGTACTTGAATATGAATAAGTCTTAGTACCTGACTGATAATTGTTTTTGCTGTATTTAGTGGTTTTCTTACAGTATTTAGCTGGGTTAATATTTCAGTGCATAGCAGTGAAAACAAGTACCAGTAAATGGAAAGCCGGCAAAGTGTGGGAAGATGTTTTGGTACATACCTGGACGTTTTACTAGGGTGAGTGCATCTTCATTTGTACTAAACTTGGGACATTTTTTCCATATTAACTACTGTTGAAGGCAGAAGGGAACAGTAGGAATCTTTTTGTGATGGATGTACACTTAACCCTTTGTAAAGGTGGATCCTGTGCGTTCAGTATCAGTGCAAAGGCCTATAATCTTATGATGTGAAATGGGTGTGTTCATTATATAAAAGAGGATGATAAATTACAATATCGCTCCCAATTCTTGCCAAGGAAATTCGGTTAACCTTGTTTTAGACAATTCATGTGGTTTTGTAATATGTATTTGTTTTATTTCTGTATTAGGAAGTCTGTGTTTGTCCTCCAATAAGGTGAACTGCTGTTTCAATTGCAATTGGTTTTTCTGCCAGAAGTCTAAATCTGCTTCATGACTTTCTTTGAGGCTGTTGACGAGAGGAAGTTTGATATATATTACCAGTGTTGAGCTCTTTATCTGACATTAACAGAAATGAACTGAAAAGCAATCCCTAGAGTTGAGGAAAAAACAAATGCAAAATGCTTTTCTCCTATGAAAGTATATGTTGTTTAAAAAGATAGTTTTTAAAATGGTTGGTTGTTTTATTGAGGTCTGATAGTTTTGAAATAAAACACATATTTTTAAAAGTGTGTGAAAGACATCTCAGTCTTAGTTTCTGCTCCCTACTTTTATGATGGGTGCACACATGCCATTAATTCTTCTGAATCAAGTATGGAATTATTCTGGCTAAGCACATAGATGTGTATTACATACAGTAGGGATGCTCTGATAAAAGTTGATTGCACACTACTATCGTAACATCAATGAATCATCCCTTTTTATAAAAGATAACATTGTTTACACAGTAGATTTCTGCCAAGAAACACTACTTGTGGGATTGTGCCCTTAAGGTGTTGGCTGTACTTCATTGCCCTCTGTGCTTCTTATCAGTTACCTTTTAGTTGTCCAGAGTTTCAAGGATACATATAGTTGGTCTGCTTTTCTTGGTTTGAGGTAGCTTATTTTTAAATGACAGTTGAGGCTTTTGTCTTGTAAAACATAATGTTAGGAATTAAAGCCATTAGGCATTGAGTAAAGTATCTAGGAGTTTCTGGAAGTACTAGAAGGTTAGGAGAGCATGTTGCAGGAGTGGGTTAAGTATATCATTGGAAACCAAATGGACGAGGGGATTTCACTGACCTCTTCTAGGCCTTTTGGCTATGATTCTGTTGACTATGAAGAATTATTGCAGTTACATTTGCGCTTAGTTATCTCATCAAAGAACATCTGAGGTGAAATTTTCCCATTAATTAGTATCCTCAATTTTTTAAAAGCTCAGAAATCCCGTTTCATTTCAGCCTACCATAGTGCTGATAAGCAATCTGGAGGGGGAGCAGCATCTATACTTTGGGCTTAGAGAGACAAGATCAGGCTGTGCTGCCAAGTTTTCATGTTGGAGTCCTTGCAACATATCACAGCTCTTTATACCTACCTGATTCCCTCTAGAACTGTTCATGGACTTCCAGAGAAATATTAATTAATTATCACTAGTTCAGTCATATACTACAGTGATAGCTGTGGGTATAGTCACATCACAAGAGAGTAGGTAACAAGTATGTAATGACATTGAAATAATTGTATCAAAATGCAGTCTTTATCTGCTCATTAAATGTAATACATTCTAAACTGAAAAAATTAGTCAGTTCACTAAGTACCACCTAATTGTTAATCCACTTATTTCATCCTTGGTATATTTTAAATTATTAGATTAACAACTTGCAAGTATGTCTGGTTTAATAAAAAATAGTAATATTATTTTCAAGCAGTATTTTAAAAAGTGTTCAAAATTATCTTACATCATATACAAGAGGGAAGTTCAGTGCTTCTTGGAGGAATTCTGAGTGTGACAGAAAAGCTGGAGAGGAAGGACTCGCATTTGACCTTGAATAGGCAAAACATAATCAGAAGTGACCTGTTAGGTGTGTCTGGATGGATTATAAATCACTCTAGTTTGTTCTGCAGGAGTGGGGCATCAGCTCTATTCACTTAGTGATGTGTACATTAATACAAATGACTTGTCTTAATATATAAGAATTGCACTTGCCCAGCATGGAGATGGCATCACGTATACCTAGAACAGGAATACCAGCTCTGCAGTGAATGGTCTCATTCTGCCTGTTTTAGTTTTACTTGTGGAACTGGGTGTCATTTTGCTGCAAACTGACATTCCCCCTTTGCATGCATGTAAACCTCAGTCATCCTGCTGAAGTATGGCAGGATTCTGTTTGTCTTGGATAAAGGAAGGAATAGGAGACAGCTCCTTTTTTCACAGAATAATGTTTTTGTAGGGCTGATGCCAGTGCAGAACTACAGCTGCTGAGGAACGTGTGTGATGTAATGTGGAGGTGGTGGCATGGAGACAACTGTAAATAAGCAGCTGATGCATGTCAGCCTTGATTCTTTTAGTTGGTACTTCCTCACTTTCTTACTACCCTCAAGCAAGTGTGTAGCAGTAGACCTGCAGGCATAAATCCATATGGAACAGCGTATCAAGGTCAAAATGCTTCAGTCACTTCCCTGAAATGCTCATTTTGTGTTAACAGTTGTGCTGCTTGAACAATTTGCAAGTTCAGGTTTAGGCAAAATCACGGTGTTTTTGTCCAAGGTGAGCTGGTGTGATTCTCTGGAAAGACAGGGTAACCTGGAGAAGTGATCTAATAATATCTGCAGCTTATTTTGGTAGTATTTGTGGCACACTGGTGGGAACTGTCACTTGTAGCAGGATGACGAGTTGTATTTTTTGTCTTGCCCAGAGTGTCTAGGAACAGTTACTGTGAAATACTTGCTTACTGTAGCAAATCAAGTCATGTCTCTTTTATAATCTCCAGTAAGGAGAGTGCTACTAGCCTGTGTGTCCCTTCCAGGGACTCGAGGCAGTCTTTTTCCCATCAGGTGCAAGTCCTTTCTGGTTCTTTTTTTCGTAGGCATGACAGTCTTGGGCAATTACTTAAAAACAGACAGTTAAAATGAATATTTCAAGCCTTTTGCAGTAAAACAGATTTTTGTTAATCTCAATGCTTTGTGTGACAAGGCAAAAATATAAATACCACATAGCTTAATCTGAAATAAATTGAAAAATGGATGGAGAAAAATTAAATTCTAGTATAAATATTCCAATAATTTCAGAGACATGCACTTATTTCACCTTCTATCTCTCTTAGCTGAATTTTTCCTACTACATAAAGCCTTATTTTCTGTACTGTTCGTAACAATAAATGATGTTTTGCTGAAGGCTGAGAAAAAGTCAGAAGGGAGGAGTTAAGGTAGTAAATATTTGTAAATTGCATGGGGTTTCTTGTGCCTTGCTAGTTAAAATGTGTGCTGTTTCAGATTAATATGTGGGCTCTGCATTGGGAAAAGCTATTTAAAGAAAGGTTTGTGGGTTTTTTTTTCCTCTGATATTGAGGGTGTAGAAGTAGGTGAAGAATGATCAAGAATAAATGGTTATGAATATTTTATCCATGAAGAAGTTTTCAGTATAAAAATAAGACAGAGGCAGAAATGGATGAAAATAGCATTTATGCATTAGGAAAAGAGGACAAAAAAAATCCCTTTGCACAGTAAAAATTGAAAGAAGTAGACACGATGCTATAGGTTAGGAAAATACGCCTTGTAGCATGTGCACAAAAGTCTGCACCTAATTCAGGTGCTGCATTTTCCCCTTGTCTAAATAATGGTTGTTTTATCTGTTGGTCACTGCCCAAGATAAAGACAAATATAGGAAGGCATCCAGCAGAGTGAACTTTTATTTAATTCTCTAGATATAATTTCATCTCCCTTTCTGAGATGGCTTTTTCTTCCTTTTCCTGCTGGCCCACTGGATGGCTCTCTGATCCCTTACCTGCTGTACCCAGGCATTTCTCTAGAGTGTGATCATTTGCTCAGTATCTTACCAATACCTTTGCTTCTTCATGTTGAAGGCAAATAGTAACTTCAGCAGCAGAAAGAACTAGTCAGATAGCATTTCTATACCAAAAGTAATAGCACAGAGAAGAGCATAACTAGGGTTGCTTTGAAAGGGCCGAGCCTCGATCTCTTCTGGGCAGCTGTTATTTGAGACCTTCTGGAAATTTCTATGAGGAGCAGTACAAATAAGTGAAGAAGAGTTTAGGGGGTTGATAAGGTGCATCGTTAATCAGAATGGGTCTAGTTTATGTAGGCATTTGGGTTTAAGGCTGAGAGTGATTGTGTTTGTCTCTTAAAGTAGAGTTTTCTACAAGGATCTGAACATCCCATGTCCCAGCAAACCAGAGCAGCAAATTGTGCTAGTCCAGGTACAAGTATCTTACACTGCTGGAGAGGATGTTTTACTGGTGTTGATGTCAGCATGAAAGGTTTCCTTGGTAAGAGCTGTTTGCAGGCTTGGACTCGTGCCTGGCCAGTGTTCATACACACTTAGTGTCAGATGTACTGTGGTGTCCACAGTGTGAAGATTCACAGTTTTGGCAGGAAATGTTAATAGGGCAGGAATGCTTTCCCAGGCAGGGCCAGGCCTGGCTGAGAACAGATAGGACATTGTCTGTTTTCTTGAGATTTTCTCTCCTAAGACAAATAGCAAAACAGATGCAGTCGAATTCGCACTCAGCAACATGCGTGTTGTATCTTAAAGTTATCTAGAGGGGAAGTTAATCTTAAAGGCAAATAATGCTGTAGTTGATTAAAACTGAAGAAAGCTGGAGCTTTTTATAGCTGTCTTTTCCTATAAGTCACACACTTCCTTGGGAGAGGGCCAGTGTAAAATCCAAGAATTTCTTGACGTTACTGAAATCAGAGGAGACCTAGTTTATATTCCCAGAACTGCACAGAAAAGAGCTGTAAAGTGTTTTATTTCTGCACCAAAGCAGAATAAAGGCCCTTGGGGAAAAAAAGTGTGTACATTAACTGTTGCACTATATAATGGCATCACAATAAATGGCATCACAGGGAACTAGTGCTTTAGACTTGGTGCATAAAAAATCCTTCATTTCTGTCTGGTTTTCTGGACTTCTGTCTGCACCACGTTAGCAAGGCCAGAGAGCACATCAACTGTACCCCAATCGTCCACATTGGTTAACTTGTACCATCAGGTTTCTGGCTTTGTTTTGTATCATCCCCTCTCACCTTTGCTTAGAACAAAGATGAGGAGCAGGCCAGGGAACACAATGCTCCAGGCACTGCTCCCTAAAAGCCATGTGGCTGGGATGCTGTAAGGTTTGCTTCCTTCCAGTGCTGCCTCAGCAGGTTTTGTGCCTCGAGCACTGCCACATCAATGGACTGATGTGAGGGGTTTTTGGCTTGCTTTGGGTTTAGTTCTACTCTGATTTTTTTTTCCTGCATAAAATCATTTACCTGTGAGATGCAACAGGAGCAAATTAGTGGAGTTCATCTACTGTGAAAGTGGGAGAAGCTGGAGTGATGGAATCACACAGCTGTCATGCAGTTCATGGATTATTTAATAATTTAATGCAGTCCAGTCATCTATTCATAACTTTTTGAGAAGCGTTAACTGGTTATCCCTAACTACTAAACAACCTCAAAATACTTCCAAGGGCTTAAATGATAGATTCTCTACTAATAATAGAGGTGACATTCTTTCCCTGTTTCAGCAAAACTCAGTTCAGGATTCCATTAGGATCTTAGTAACAAGGGGTGCTGCAAAAAAGTTCTAGAAGGTTTGTTTATTTATTTATTATTAGTTTTTTAAGAAAAGAGCAAGCCCAAGCAGGAATTCATGTTAGAGGTGTATGTGGTGACACTTCCGACTATCTGAATAGTTATTCTAATACTTTGGACCAAATGTCCTTTTGTTTTGTTAAAGGGTTTTAGCTCAAGTTCTTCAATAGCATAATTTATTATTTGGTAGCTATTGAAGCCAAGTTATTGCAATGTGAGTAAATAGTTTGTCATAATAATCAAGATGTAAGTTTTGTCTGATAGGGTGGAGACTTCATAGACTTACAGGTGCTGAAAAAGCTCTCCCAGCCGTATGCTTAGGGCATGTATCTGCTGCTCAGGAAGGCAACCCACTCTGGTACTGTGCAGCACCTCCCTGTCTTCTGGGTAGTCTCTAGAGGACTCATGCGAACACCAGGCAACGTGTTGTACTCGTTTTCACATGAAGATGGGTTAGCATTAGCTACAAGACTATTTTTGTCTCAGAAAAATACCTCAGTTACTTCCTTCAAGACAAAATCCAATGCCACTACCCAGGTTTATGACAAACATTCTGGGTGGACTGTGAACTTTGCCCCCACCCCCAGATATGAATCTCCAGTGTTTCTGACTGTTGCAAAAACTTGCAATTTGCTGAGCAAAAGATAAATGTGCTGCAGTTCTAAACCAAGCCCCAGAAACAGAAGTGATGCTTGAAAGATATATATCAGTATACTGACTAGAAACTCTAATTTTTTGATGCATTCAGTCACTGAAGAGATAAGATTCTTTTAGTTCCAGATGGAATGATAATCACAGTGATTTATGGCTCTGTCTTGAAGTATTTTGTCTAAGTGAAGGTCCATGAAGGAGATGAACAGTCAGAAGGGTAGGCTATAATGAGAAAGGAAGTAAAAGATTTTCTTATCTGGGACTAAAGTTACAATCGTAATAAAATCAGGAATACAAAATGGTAATTTTCTTCCTTAGTTTGATTTACTCATGCTTCACTTACATGTTAATAATTTACTATTTGTTAAGAATTACTTTGTAACAGGTACGTTTCCTCATAATACTCTGGCAGTAGTAACCTAAACAGGAAGAAATTTTCAACTAACTAATATGTTGCTAATTATTTAGGCAGCTGAACAAAAAGATGATTATAGACGGATTTTAAATTATATATATAACTATTCATGTGGAAGAAATGAGGACAATATTGTGCCTGTGTACCATAACTGACAATTAGCACAAATCCAGTTTTTCTTGGTAGCTAAGAAATGTTTTACAGAGGCCCATAGGAGGGGGAAATAATGAACTACTTCTATTGGTTCATTATAAGTGCAGATCCATACAGCTACACCCAGATTTTTAAAAATGTGCATAGGCCTGTGCTTATGCAGACACACAGCTGTGAATTGTAGATATAAGAAATACATGTAACTGTCATTCAGAATGATGTTTGTCTATGCTTGTTTATCTCTTTACTTGATTTGGCAGTACTCAGTCGGTTTCTACTCGTATCTCCTATTGCAGTTCTTATAAGGGAGCTATCTGATTTTGCCCTAGAGATGTCATTCACTTGCATATATTGCTGTTTTAAATGTTTTTCCTGCCACAAAACTTAGTTCTTTGATTGTCTTGTAACATAAGATGTTAAAGAAGAATTTTCATATGTGTACCTCCTCTTTTACCCTGTGAGAACTCAAGTGGTCAAGGTAAAAGACAGTGCAAACTGGGAGGAATAAATAATTTTGGAAGGTTTTAACCCAATAGAAGATGAAAAATAAACTAGAAAAAGTTACCTTGCTAAGATAGTTGTACTGGTTATATTTATGAAGATGGCTGATTTATAAAATATTATAGCAGTGTCAAAGTACTTCAAAACTTCAGTTGAGAAGATCTGAGTGCTTTATTTGCTTTAAATTAGCTCTAAGTATTGAAGGCTTTTGTTGTTGGGTTTTTTTTCTATTTTTTTTTTAAAGGATTGGAGGGGAGGGGGCTGGAGCAGGCTCCCCCAAAGTCTAGTGCTAGATTTTTAAGAAGAATATTAGTTGAAACATTCAATGCTACTACAGCTCTAAGGGGTACACAGTGAGGAAGAGAATCCTGAAGAGACGGAGGTTGGAGGTGTCTGCATCATACAGCTGAAGAAATGGTATTCATTTTTTTCTAGGTTTCTAGGGCAAGTCAGTCCTTGTAGTGGACAGACCAGGGGCAGGCAGGAGAGATGTAGAACCTTTTTCGAACTTAGTCATCAAGAAGTTAAGGGTTGACCTCTACTAAGATGTTGACTTTCATTTGAGGCTTGTGTAATATTTGTAAGACAACTCTGGTGTATTAATTTTCCTGGAGTAAGGAAGGGTAGAAGATGATGATATCTATTTGCAGATTAAAAATCTGTAACCTTAATAGCTTTAGTGAGTCTCTGTGCAGCTTTGTAAGGAAGGATTGCAGAGGGTGTTGGCATGGATTGCTATTCTGATGTAAGAAAAGATTCAATGACCAGTACTTGGAGATGCTTTTTTCTTCTCAATGGTGAATTTTCTTCACAATGTCTGTCTATTGGTTCTGGTTCATGCTGACATTTGAATCATACTGTTGAGGTCTGAGAGCTGTTAGCTCCTTGAACTAGCTACTCTGCAGAAGCTAATTGCTACTCAATTTAATGGTAAAGTTTGGAATTGTATTAACCTGACCAAATTTTCAAGTTGTCCTGATTGTTTTGCTATCTTCATGGCTGAACTGCAGAACTAGGCAATGAAGTGAGCTGGAGAAAAACAGGCTTTTTTATTTTGTCTGACCTGCATATTCTCACTGTTAAGAAAGATACTTCTTTTTACCTGCAGGGTCTAAACAGATTTAGATCAGGTCCAGAAATCAGGATGAACTCTATTCCCCTCTTAGGGCTGTTCTTACACCTGATCTTCACTGTTTCTTCCTGTTTCTTGGCTTTTCCACTCCTGTGGACAATGGTTTAATGTGATCCTATGTAACTGAGACACTTGTCACTGAAATGCCTGTGTTTCAAGAGGCTGGACACAGAACTATGGCACTTGTCCAGCACAGTTCAGGTGAGTCGTGGGGAATACGGAAGAGCAAAATTAAATCTGAAAATAAAGCAAGGATGTGGGACAGCTCTAGTCTGTCTTCTGAAGGAATACCAAAACTACATAAAAATAAGTGTGAGGGTGTTTCCAGGGCAAGGAAAAATCAGATCTTTTCCACCCCGTGGAAACCATGTCCATGCCTTGCAGCCTTGGCCATCAGCTTTGTAGGAGATGTGCTTAAGAGAAAAATAAGCTGGTAAAAGATACAGATTCATTTCAAGCCACTGTGAACTGTCAGCACATCCACGTCACTGGAATTCAAAGCATTGTACGTGGATGGTGAAGCAGCAGCAGATGAAAATGTGGTCCATTGGTAAGGCAGCAGCAACTGTTAATTAAATGGGGAAATGATAACTGGAGGGGGGGAGGAGGGCAGAATCTTTTAGGCACCTTGAACCTGAGCTAAAATAGTGCAGGAAGATAAAAATCAGTAATTGCCAGGGGTGTTAATTAGAACTGGGACCACACATATAAAGTGTGTCTCACAGAAGAGACTAAAGAAGTCATGTCTGAGTCAGGTTACAAAGAAAAATGGTTGTGCTTTATCCTGTCTTGTTGCATTAAATAATTTTTTCCTCTACATAGTGTACGTAGTCATCAGGGAACAGAGTTTATTAGAAGTTAAATTATAACTAATACATCTGCCTGCATCCTCTCATAATTAGTACTCCTGTATGTCAGCTGCAAACACAGCCTCAGTATTAAGGATCTTGGAGCCCTAGGGCAGGATCCAGTGCTAATGGAAATTACTGCATTTTCTTCAGGTTATTTGGAAATCTGACGAATCAAATGACACGGTAAAGCCTTGTAGCAGATTTAGCTGAGTTGCGTTCGTCTTCTGATGGAGCATAAATATTTAAAGGTGATTATTTAAAAGAAGGGTGTTAAAGGACAATACTTACCTGAGAGCTAAATTGCTAATGTATCCCTGCATATAATTTTTCTCTTGAAAATCTCTGCTATCAACTTTAAGAAGTAATTTGGTTCTCTTAAAAACTTGGAGGAAGATGCTGATATCAAACAAAATGTTTGTTACTTTTGCATGAATGTTTTTCTATGATACTGTCACATGGATTTAACTGCTAATAAATGTTTGTACAGAAAGTTACTTTGTGGTTAGCTTTCCCACAAAGTAGTATGGGATTATAAAACATGTTAGTTGTCATAAAACTTTCTTTTTTCTCTCAAATACTTTTTGAATTTGTGATTTTTATGCCATTCTTACAAGAAGTCTTCCCCTGCTAGCATCATTATACTTTTGATGTGTCTTCCTTTGGCATGGAAAGGTCCAAGAGCGATGATGATTATGGGCATGATGATGATGCAGACCTAGTCTTTTCTGGAACTGGTGGGGCTTGGAAAGGCCCTTGGGTTAAGGAAGGATTCATTTCAGGGAAATAAACTTCCACTGAATAGCCATTAGTCAAAAAAAAATTTTTTTCCTTTCTGCTATGGTTGGGCAAGCCTCTATTACATCAAAAAGTTGAATGTCTGTAAATAATGCACAGGAAAGTAAAATTGATGTATCAGTGCAACTTGTGTAGAGTAAGAGCAATGTACAGGGATGATAAGCCCAGGTGAAACACCCTGGGCTGTGTGGGCCAAGGGGAAGGCAGCCTGAAACTGCTCTTCCACCACCTTCAGCAGTTGCTCCATCCTCTTCGTGTGCTACCTGTCTTTGTCCCACGTAATTCCTCTGCTTACATGACTGCTGCTGCTGGATATCCTTATCCTTACCAGGATCAACACTGCTTTTGATCCTGACAGATTTAATTGAATGGCTCTCTACATTGCAAAGGTTAAAGCCTCTACTTTATATATTTATTTTTTTCCTTCATGCAAATAGCTGAACTGTCTCTTGGGTCCCTCCACATTAAACCAATCCAATATATGGCTGATGTACTGATCTCAATGGCTTTGTGAACCTTTGTGAATATATTTAATGGACCTTCCTATTTGTGCTGGGAGTTTAGTCCTTCTCCTCAAAGTTGGTCTAGTGCCAGGCATATGAAGCTAAAAGATCCTTGTACTAACTACAACAAAAAAGATTGCTAATAAGCATCAGTATTAAATCAAGTTCTTCTTCTTCCTGTTGGCAGCATGCAGTCAGACATAAGGCAGAACCATATGTGCTTCTCTTCAGTGCTGATTTGCTGAAGTGTTGTTAGCCAGATTTGTGTTCTCCTTTAACTGCTAATAATTGTGTTCTGGGACACTGAGTTATGGTCCAGAAAATCACCATTTTTTTCCCAAGAGCTGAAAATGTGTTTTGGTGCTAGAATGAGGGGGGGAAAAAAAGGAATTTTGTGCATGTGTATTTTGTGTTTGCTAACACAGAAGTATGTCAATATAGTAAATTGAATTAAAGTACATGAAAATAGGCAACTGGACGGGTATTTTGCATACAATATGAACTAGGTGTCATGCAGAAAAGAAGTACTAAACGAAATGCTTTTTATTTCTGTTGACTTGGGTAGGATCCAAACTATCCCTGGCACTGCACTATTCTCTTGCTAGGTCCAGATTCTGAGCACAAGCAATACTCAACCCATGTGAACTTCAGTGAGGTTCAAAGTCTGGATTCAGGTCTCAAACTTTCAGGGCTCTCTCTGGAGCCTAGCTGTATGTGTACTTCTTAGTATTTTTAGTCTACTGCCTTTTTTTTTTTGGCATCTTATCTAATATCTGCTTTGAATTATCTAAATGAACACATTTGGCCTTCACCATGTGGGAACTGGCCCTGGCCACCCTTTCCCTTGGCCCTGCTGAGCTCAGTCTCTGCCTGTGAGAGGGATCTTCTTCCTGGTAAAAGCCAGTGAGCCATGGTTTATGAAAGAGTCAATACCCATAAGACTTGCTCAGAAAATGAAGGTATTTTTTTACAAACCCTCCTGTGGGAAGAATTTTTTCTGACCCTCAAGAATCAAGTGAGCACAGGACAGAGGCTGGAAGAAGGGAGCAAATCAACACAGGTATGGGAGCAGCAGTGGCCAAATGTGTGGAAGGCAGATGCACAGGCAGAAGCAGCACTGCCACACAAAATCGGGGTCTACTTCTCCAGTCTTGTTTGCTTTCAAAAAGCAGGTAAAAAATTTGGAGAAGGGAACCATGAATTCCTTCTCAAAATGGAAGTACAATCTGTTCTCCACATCTGTGAATGCAGATGGTCACTGTTCTTAATAATTAACCATAAGAACTAACGCACTTGGTTTGACTGTGGTAAAAAAATTGTGTATGTACCTTCTGTTATTCCTTCAGCTGTCCTGGCTACACATTTAGCAGCACAGCAGCATCAGTATTTTAATACAAGGAAAATAGGTACATATATTAGATTTAAAGCATAACTTATTAATATAGCAAAAGGGCTGCTAAATCTGAATTCGGTTTGTTCTTAGTAAGAATGGCACCTTTTCCCCATGTTCTATTGCTAAGATTTTAACTCACTTGTGTGTGTTTTGGCTTGATGTAATTTATATTAGCACATACTTAGTGAATCTGGAAATAGAGCATAGCCTTTTATTGTGCTTCTTTGGTTTATTTTCTTACCCTGCTTTTCATCCTGAAAGTAACAAAGAAGAAATACCTGTCGGATGGGGAAAACCCCAGGACACCATGCTCCTGGTGCCTCCAGTTATCTGGGAGAACAAGCATGGGAAGATATTTATTTCTGTCCATCTTATTAAAAGTTAGAGTTAAAAGAAGTTTAGGAGGAGGAAATGGGCTGAATGAGAAATTAAACTTGGTGTTTGTACCTGGATAGTATTTATAACTTGAGTTATATACATTTTTTCCCAAAGTATGAAAGTTCAAAACCTGCAGGGTATTCCTGGGTTTGGAAGGAAGGTGGGCCCAGCCTCTTCAGTAGCACCAGCAAATTGCAGTATCATGTTCTCGGTGTTTACAGGCTTCTGTATCATGTGATAGGCTGTCTCTTTCAGTGTTAAGAAATACAGTAGTCAGTAGCAGAAGAAAGAGGTGTCTTGTATTCCTTAACAACTGGGTAGAGGAAATAAAAAAAAAGACGATGGTAGCATTAAGTCACTACAATTCGTTTTTTCGGATGAGTTTCTTTTTGCTGCTAATCTATCATTACTTCAGAATATGGTTACAGAAAATTCAAGACACACATGAGCTGGCATTGAATTAAATTTTCTGTAGCAGTGTCATCCTAGTATTGAAACTTGCTCCCTTTATTGTAGTGGTGGTAGTTAGTTTTCTTTGTATGCTGTCACTGTTTCATTGCAATTAACTGGAAATGGCACCAGAGAAGTCAAGCAGATGGTCCTGGTGTAAAGCTAATGCAACTAAAATGGAGATGGGGATCTGTCAGTGTGGTGTAAAGCTCTTTTCTCTTCAAATAATCCATTTCCTTACACCTTGTGATTTTTTGCTACTTATTGGCAATGTTTTTCTGTCTTTTTTCCTAAGTCTAAGGGCAGTTTTTATTATAGTTCAGATAAGTGTTCACATCAGTGCTCTCTCAAGAAGAAGCTGTACTTCTGACTTGTCAGGCACTCTATGATTAAAGCTATGGATAAATACTTATTTTGGCCTGAATTTTCAGCAAATCTATCACTTAACCTGCTTTCTTTGGAACTTTTGTACCATTTTAGAGCCCTGTGAAGCTATTGCTCTGTCAATAATGGGAACACAGCTTCTCTATGTAGATAAGGAGTGGTACATATCTTCACTGTGTATATAAGTACAGATACAACTTTCTTTACCTTGGAAAAGAAATCATGTGCTATATAAATTACTAGTGTAATTACTCATTATTTTTTTGTGAATAGGGTCCAAAATGCCTCTAAAGCAAGACTGTGCCACTGCAAGTCTTCAGTATTTTAATTTGAATTGCTAAAACTGATACTTAAAATGGGACTTTTTTGATTTCTCTGTACTGCTAGAGGAGGAAAAAAGGCAAGGAAAAAAAATTGCTATTAGAAATTACAATCTAAATAGCAAATACAGCTATTCTTCAGGGTGAGGAAGCTGAAGGCACTTTTTTTTGTTTCCTCCCCCCCAAAAAAAGGTCATTCTAAGTGCTGGAGAGGGGAGGCAGATAATTGGTTGTACATGTGGGTATGTATGTGTAAAATGGAACTGTTCTTAGTAGATGCAGCCAGTCCAGGTTGATAATGAACTTTGCTAGAGGCATGGGCTAAGCACAAGTGCAATGTCCCAAGTTCTGTGGTGTCTGAAGGGAAGTGAGACCAAACAAGAGCCAGAGGAGTATGAAGAACCTGGCTGAAGGAAAGATGCTGGAAGTAGAGGAGGGTCCTGAAGATCAGAAAGATGGGTGAGACAAATGCACGTGACTTCCAAGACACTGCTGTTCAGCAGCTTGGTGAGCACAAAGTGATGTGACTTGCTGCCCAACCTTTCTGGACCTCCCTTCTGGGAAGGGACCTATGTGCTGACGTGGTACAGGGACCAGGTATGAGTATCTGAAATGAGGAGGATAAAAGCTCTAATTTCAGTGTTTCTTAAGAAAAACCCAGCATCTATATGCATTACAGGGTTGTTATCTACTCTGTCACATCTCTGACAGTTAACTCCTCTCTGTATTGATAATAATTTGCTTTGGCAGGTTTAAAATGATGAAAATTGTTTTCCTGAAATAACTTTTTTTTCCCGTTTTGGCTTAATGGAAGTTAGTGATTTGTTTTCACTAAGACATTTTGCTTTCAGTAGAGTTGCTGCATGAAAGATGAAGATGTGTATATACACAGTGCACTTCAGGTAGCTTGTGTTGGTTGTCAACAGATGATATTGTCAAGTAATGACTGTATTAGAAGCAAAAGAATTTACGAGCTCCCAGGAAGTTTTTTGTACTCTTGAAGAGTATGAACATGGTAAGTAAAGGCTTCCCAAGAGCTTGTGTGAACATTGTGTTTTCTAGGCTCTTGGTTGCATTTCTAGCTGAGGTGTTACTTGAAGTTCATGGTTTAGTCCAGCCTCATGTTTGTTTTGTAGCCTCTGTCCCTTAACTCTTGATACAAATGGGGCTAGCTCTGGAAGTCAGCACTTATGTACTATGCAAGCCAAAACACTTGGCCATATAGTTTTTTATGTACACTGTTTCAATGCTGCATCAGGGACAAATACAATATCAAACAGTGACTTAAGGAAATAAATACACGAGCTTTATTTGACTTGCCATGAATGCAAAAGGATCGGCCTTCTTTCTTCTACTTGGCAAAACAAGAGGTTAAAATGTATACCACATTTTATGAAACATGGAACTCATTTTTTTACACCATTCCTCAACTCCTTTCCCCATCTGTCTTTTGTGTTCACTAATGACCTCATTCTGAGCTTCAGAAAGCTTTAATGCAGAGATTCAACAGTTTTCCTGTGCATGTTGAGCATTTGAATTTTGCACTCAGCTGAAATCTTTGGGTGAAGGAGGTAAATTTTTCCAAGCCTTACAATTTTGAAAAAGAAGAAATCAGATGTGTAGAAAATGCAATAGCAGAATGTAGGTGCTAGAGAGCAGTGCACAGGAGGATGATTTGACACTGTGTGTACTTGACCCACTCTGTCAAAAGGCTATTTAAGACAGTGTATCCTGATTAGCAGGTGCTGTGGCCCCGTAGCAGTCTGGGAGAGGGGAAGAGCTCATTTCAGGATATTTTATCTACTTGAAATGTGCTGGAGGGGAGACTACTCTGTAGCACTTGTGGCTGGGTCCTGTCAATGGAAACAAGTGCTTTAGCTTGGCTCCTGGCTGGTGTCTTTTTGCTTGGTTTCATCTCCAAATAATTCCCTTCATGTGCTTCAAAACTGTTCTATTAGGTAAACGAAAATGATCAGAAGTGCCTCTTGAATTTAAACAGCAAAAATGACAAGCCAGCATCGATTGTTGTTACAAAGACCTGGATTCTGTCCCATATCAATTTTTGTGCAATTTTCATTTTTCCAGAAGTCATTCGGTGAGGATTTTAGCTGCAGCAGTGCACCTGCATTTGGAAGGACAGTGCATATTTCATGGCTTGGTTCAATAAGCTGTCTCACTAATGGAGCAGAAGTATTTTTACTAGACTGTTGTTGCTGTTGTGCTTTGGGGAAATAGTCTCTGGTAGAACAAAAAGTCTTCTGAGATAAAATGAAGCCCTGGAAACTTGTAGGTAGCCTGCCAGACTTTGTGTGAACATACCTGGTGCTGGTGTGTAGGCTAGGAGGGGGCTTTGCTCCTTTCTTGGGTTGTGCTTGGCACAAACATGAGGTTGTTTTGGTGAGGAGAAATGGCTCAGGTGCAGTTCCTGGGATGTTTCTAGTCAGGATGGTGTGGATTGTAGGAGAATGTGGTGATTTTAACATCATTACTGCATGTAGCTAAAATTGAAACTTAAGAACAGCAGAAAGTTGCAGTTAGAATTTATTTTTGTATGTAAGGAGTCTTTGTTCAGTTATCTTGATTTTTCGGGTTTAAAAATTGTAGTCTTGGGTGCTTTTAGGTTCAGTTATTTACTTTTTAGCTTTCCTCTTCATTGCCTCTAGATTGTCCTTGTTTAAGTAATGAAGTCCACTCAAAATAGAAAGTCTTGAACATGTTTCAAGAAGAGTACCTCAAACTTTTAATTTTTCCATCTTTGTTAAGATACATAGCATGAGGGAAATAGCAGTGTTGCTGTTGGCTTTGAATAGCTATGCTTTTGTTGGCAAGAATGTGACCATTTGAAGTGCTGTTCTACTTGTTTTCACCTCATCAGCTAATGATAGCAGTGAATAATGCTTTTCTGTGTTTCCTGTGACAATATCTTGTTGAAAAGACATTAATGTAAGCGTAAGATTGGAGAAAGATAATAGTAATGTGTATCAGAGACATTCTGTCACCTGTTACAATGATTTTTCTGGATGCCAAGTTGTAATTATACAAATGAATGGAAGATGTCTATCTTGGTTTTTTAATTGATAGGGTGGTACGGGTTGTTAATCAAGACAGAGCATTAAAAGCCCTGTGTGGGAGTATTTCTCATACTGTTACTGTTTTTTTGTTTTGCTGACATCTGTTCTGTTTTTTAAAAATTTATATAAAGATGAAAGGATAAAAAGCCAGATCAGGAGAATCAGAATGTTCTTCTCACTTCCGCCGTTGCCCAACAAATCAAATAAAGACAAGAGAGATGTAAATGAGACTGAAAGTTTGTTAAATGTATGTATATGTAGGAATAATGACTTAATATTGTAAATGAGTATGTTGCTAGTAATAGAATGTGGAGAAGAATATTTTTTTTCTTTCTGAAGGAACATATTCATGCAGCAAAAAATGCAGGTTCAGGCTGGCTGAACGTGTTTGGAGGTCTGGTAAAAAAGCCCCCAACTACAAGGAACAATTATTTTGTAAGTGTATCCTAGTATTTATGTAAATAAAGAAATTTAACAAGATCAAGTCCATAGGTATGAAAGCCCACTCCTGAAGTTAAACACTTTTGAAATGGAACATCGAGCATTTGTCTTGACTTCAATGATAGGATTCATGTTTCTTCAAAGGCTGGAGAGATGGTTCCTCTACGCCAATGACCTGGGCTTTTTGCTGGGAAATGGAAGAGCAGTGTCGAGTTGCTTGTTCATATATATGTTTGGCTGTTTATGTAAGTGGAACAGAACCTAGGGGAGAGACTACTGAGAAATAACCAATAGTGAGCCAGTTGATGGTAAAAGAAAAAACAAAACCAATCAAAACCAAAAAACAAAGCAGAACAAAAACAACAAACAAAAAACCCAAAACAAAATCAAACCCCACACCAAACCAAAGACCTGTTACTAAGACAGTCTTTCCTGGCCCTTTTCCTCAGTTACACAATCAAGTGTTGTTCTACAGCCTCAAATTATTTTCAATTCCTCTTAGCTTAGAAAGAATCTCCCTGTTTGGGATCTTAGGATCAGTCCTTCAGAAAGCACATTAGTGGCTTCTCTAGTATGAAAATTCTCCTGTTGTAACACCATTCATCCCCATTTGGTCTGTTGGTTTCACAACAGACTAACTTCTAAATCTATTCCACTTGTCCTTTTCCTTAACCGTCTTTGACCTGTTCTGTGGGTGAGTGTTGTGGTCCAAACTAGAGTTGGTATGTTTAAGTGCTTTAGGGTCTTCTGTCAAGTACAGGAAATGTGAAAACCCACTGATGGGGGGACTGGAAGGCATATGAAACGTCATCTTCCTGCTACCAGAGCACCTCTAGATGAAGTGTTAATGTCTAAGTGCTTTTTTATTAGAAATAGGCCTCGTAGATTCTAATTCAGATGTCAGAGGTTGACAGCAATATCAATAAAAAGCCAGCAGTGTGGCCTTTATTCCCTGCTTCGGTGCTGACATGTGACAAAAATAAGCATGAAAATTTGATAGCTTTTTTTTTTGCCCAAAACATAGCTGCATTAATCTGAAAGACAGTTGATTTTTCAAGGTCAGAAGTGCCTAGCTACAAATTGATGAGCTATTATGGGTGTCTGTGGTTTCTTTGATGGTTCTGTATTAATAATATGCGTGTAGAACATGGCCATAAAAATTCCATTTGAAGGTATTAAAACATACTGGGGCATTTAATCAGGTTGGAATTCCTGTCAGTTGGCTGTAGGCACAGTGTTGTTCAGGCTGTCATTAACAAAGTGCAGAATATGAAGACAAATGCCTATTACATCAGGAAAGATTTCACTGCAATTACCTCTTTGTGTTCAGTGGAAATAGCTTGCACGACTGTACACAGCTGCCTAGAAGAGTAGTCTGCTCTTCCTACTACAAGCAAACTAGAAAGAAGAAGAGAAGATACATTCTGTGTCACCACCAAAGCTTTTGTAACAGGAATGTGTGCATCTTGCAGCAAAAAAAAAATTAAAACATTGTTTCATCAGCTTCTACCACTTAGTCTTCAACAAATAATTGGGCTAGGAGTGTAATGCACAATGGCTTTTGTTAAGAAACCTTACTGTTAACATCAACCTGCATTATAAAATATTGTACTCAAAAATAGATATTTTTGGGTACTGAGAATTGTTCTGGGCAATAAAGAAGTGGTATTTCTGCTGAGATCAGACCTTATGTAAGTCTGTAAGATAATGTTGTGCATAAAGTCCCATGACACAAACTCCAAGTTAAATGGTCCCATTTGTCAATGAATTGGAAGTAGCTGCAGAAGTAAATGAGTCTGGAAATGAAAAAAAAGCTAGACATTGGAATTGCACTTGTAATGTACATTACCTTTTTACATGAAGGAAATGCTTTTGTTAAGAAAAAAAGATTGTTATTTTTTTTTTTAATATATTGAGTTCAAATTTTGATGAGTTTAGCAGATGTGTTGGGTTTTTGCAGATACTTTGAAACAGGCAAGAAAACAAGTCAGACTTTATTCTGGAAGTCTGGATATAGTCCTTGCCTCGGTTTTTAAAGTAATGCCTTGATAAAAGCTGCTATTTTTGTCACTGTCTTATTTCTTACATAGATGAACTGCAAAATACTCCACTTGATGAACAAAATATATCTTAATGTTTAACCTATTTCCATCTTGTGAAAAGTTTAGTATTTTAGCATACTTGGTTTTGTGCTGTTGTGTTATGTGTTGAAAACCTCTTGAAATGTGCAATTTCTCATGCTTTCATTATTCTAATGAAAAGTTGATCCCTTTATTTTTTCTGCCTGCCATTCCAGTAATGCACAGAAGAAACATCTTGTAAACTGAGCATCAGTTTATAGTTTACCCTTTAATAGTTACTAGTTTTGTTGTGTTTTTTTCTGTCTCCAGAATGGAGGATGAGTAGCATGAGTAGTGGGGCATGTAGAGATAGGACAAGGGGTAATGGCTTTAAACTGTAAGAGGGTGCATTTAGGTTGACATAATGAAGAATTTATTCCTAATGAGGGTGGTGAGACCCTGGCCCAGGTTGCCCAGGGAAGCTGTGGCTGCCCCATCCCTGGAAGTGTTCAAGGCCTTATTGGATGGGGCTTGGAGCAACCTGGTCTGGTGGGGGGTGTCCCTGCCCATGCAGGGGGGTTGGAACTGGATGGTCTTTCAGGTCCCTTCTGACCCCAACCATTCTATGATTCTAGTTCCCTTAAGCTCCATGTCACCTTGACCTTGGGAACTTTGCCCATGTGTGCAGTTCTTGGTTGAGGTTTGTTCTTTTGGCAGAGACTGGCTGGCCAAAGGGTGAATAATGCTCCTGCCTGCCAAGAAGGGGACAACTTCTACCTCAGCTCATTGCAGTTCTCTTTGGAAGCTGCAGTTAGTTTGGCTCCCGGTGAGGACTTGGATGGGGCAGTGCTCAAATGCTGGCTTTTTGGATGATGAAAACCTATTATGTTAGCTGTTCCCTGGCTGAGCTGCAGTGAGGGAGGAGGCCCTCCAAGCTGGCTCACAAACATGGAAAGACTTCAGTGCTTTCAAGGTGAAACACATTTATTTGCTGCTTTCCTGAATAATTAAATAACCACCATAGTGCCAAAGAAGGAGAAAGACGAGCAAGTTTGTGAATTGAAAGGCTCCTTTGCTTCCAGTTTCAGTCCTGTTCAGCATAATTTTTTTTCAAGCATGAAATGGTGGGCAGAGTTGTTCATCAAAATGTTGGGAAAACGGGATGTTGTTGAAGGGGATATAGGGAGCAAATGCAGTGAATAAATGGCAGGTTACATGGCGGGACCTTGTAAAGATGGCTGTAGCCATTTGTCAGTTGCTTCCTGTAAGATAGGGGTAATATTGCCAGAAAAGAGCATTTTAGGAAAACATGATAAAAGGAAGGATGTATAGCTTTGGTTTCAGTATCTTTTTTATCATATCCCTGTGTGTTTTGGTTTTTTTAGCATATAACACGAGAGAAAAAAGAAACACAGAAGATGAAAAAAGGCTTTTTATTCAAGGGATATAGCTCCAAATATTTCTTTTTCATGAACACAATAAAAGCAAAAGCTATTAGACAAGTAAAATCCTGGCTAAGCAAGTACTTTAGGAAACCTCTTTTATTTCCAAGTACTGGATGTGCTAATTACATGATGTGTTGCCTTACAGAGGAACAAGTGTCTTGAGAGATGCCTTATTAAATATCAGGAGATGTTTTTGCATAGTTTTATAGAAAATCTGTCCAATAAATAGCCACTATAAATAGCCTGTGGGTCTCCAAAATGACAGCTGCCTTACAGGAGGCTGGCAGACCCACATTGGTGGGCGAGTAGTGTTCACTCATTGCAATTTATTGGGTTTTTTAACCCACTTTCTGTTACAAGCCAGCCACTGATTGCTACTAATATATCAGATGCTTATTTTCATTGTATTTTTAAGCAAGAACTGTTCATCCTTTAGCAGTTGTAGTATAAAATATAACCACAGAATGAAATGTTGATCTAGTTCCTCTCATGGTAAATGGACATTTTTGCACTATGTGGCAAGCACTGTTAGATTGTTACAACAAAGTACTCAGATTTTCGTGTACTCCTTAAGGCATGTTCATGCCATTGGTATTAATGAGTAGTAGTAGGACTGAGAAGAATAGTAGTCTCTCTGCTTTGCTCTTTAAGCTCTGAGATTTTCTTTACAACCTTGGTCTTATCTCTTTGCTGTTTCTATTAGCTTCATATCTTGAATAATATAGTATTAGAATGTTTGTGGGTTTTTTTAATTAAAACAAGGGCTTAATACTTGTGTTGCTTCTATGCTCCCTTGTCTATAAATTGTGCTCAAATGCAATGTTGATATGCTGTTCCTATTTGGCTCTGTATTTCAAACGTCTTTATTGTTTAAAATGCATGCAGAGCTGATGGGCTCCGACTGTTCCTTGTTGTAACAGCAGTTTTGTTTCTAGATGTAGGCTGTGAGGGTAATGCATGTCATGTCACTTGTAGCTGACAGTAATATGCTAGCAACACTTAGCTTAAAGCAGTGTGCTTGAGGAACTGAGTGATGAGAAGCTGGGCAGTGAGGATGAGGGAAATGTCTCCTTTCATTTCTGCACTTTTGCATTACAAATCAAGCTGCCAAGAGCAGTGAGCTCTCTTTCCCTTGGCTTAGTGTGTGAGCAACAAGGGATCTCAGGGTACCTCAGCTGCTCTCTACTGGCTGAGAAGCTCTTTTTGTCTCCTGAAGGACTATCTTTTCCATGTATTTTAGGTTGTTTCTTTTAGTGTCTCGTTTGGTTTGAGAGTGTTGTGATGGGGATTTTTTTGTTGTTGTTTTTGTTTGTGGGGTTTTGTTTGTTTTTCCTGTAGATCCTCAGCAGGAATTTTACTACTGCTTAATCCTGTATTGCTTCCTCTCCCAGAAGGAAAGTACAGAGTTGAATGATAGATATTGATAGGATTTTTCCCCCAGTTACAGTGTATCTCAATACCAGTTCTACCTACTTAGAAGTATGCTCGTCACAGGCAAGGAGATGATTGCAAAAATCATGTCATGCTAATAAAAATTAAATAATAGCAGCAGGCCTGGTGATGTCTCACATAGTTGACAGCATGCAAATTTGTAGTACTAATGAATAAATATCTTGATAGTTTTGAAATTTACAATTACAATTAGAAAAATATTTCGGAGTAAAAAAAAAGGAAAAAATGATAGTGGGTAACTGAAAATGCTCCAAAAGAACCCGTTGCCTGCTGAAAAGAGGTGGTGAAGTTAACTAAAAGTCTGCCTCTCAGAGAACATGACAGCTGTCATTTCATGTGACACTCTGTCTTCTGTAGAACCAATTAGAGCATGCAAATTTTTATTCACTTACACAGCCTGCACCCTCACTTCTGCTGATAGAAACATATGGATTTAAAAGGTATAGTTTCTATAAATCCACTAACTCATCACAACTTGGGTTGTTTAACTCTGAAATCCAAAATGTGTAACTTTAAATAATATTAATTTTTATCTACCAGAATATTTTAAGTTGCTTGGACTTTGGCTTAATTTTTTTTGTTTTCAAGTAAAATGCCTGAAGAACTAAATTTGGATGACTTGCTGACAGTTCATATTCCTTAAGCATACTTGTATGGCACAAGGCAGGGTTCTACTTAGCCTCTATGTATACAATCTTAAATACATTACCAGTTAGGTTGTTTTAACAATGTAATAAATCCACAGGCTACATTGTCGTGCTGCGTTATACTCTGAATTTGGGAGTTGAAATGGTGATTCAACTGCCATGTGTTTTCCACACGCTGCAGATGAAGAGGCTGTGCACCTCTCTGAAATTCTAGGCCACCCATGAGTCTTTCCTTGGGCTGGGAAGTGAACTGTGGATAGCTTTGTAGCCCCTGTAATATTTGCTATTCGATGCTGAGTGTCCTGATGCAGGAAAGATACGTGGAGAAGGATTAGGGGGGAAAAAAGCATGGCTGGAGGCAGGGATTTCACCTCCAAAGGTGGGTGCTTTGTTGTGCTCTGTGGGATTACTTGGAAGGAAAGAGCAGTCCTGGGGAGCCTGTGTTACATTTATATTGCATATGAAGCTGGGGGGCTTAAACACAGTTCTCTAGTTGTAGGAATTAATGAACAGGTGTTTCTGACATGGAAAAATCCTAAAAACCTCCAGATTACAGTACCCATCAAAAAATTAGGCTTACTTTGATTTCTAAAATATTTCCCATTTTCAACTTCACGAATTGCCAGGTATTAGGAAAAGATATTGTATTCTGGAATCTTACAAGTCATGGCAATCTGGTACTTGAAGTCATGGTATAAGCCAATGACATCTCTTTCTCAGAAAGATATTGCCACATGTTCTGATCCTAAGTATCTATGGGATGGGAGCTGACTGCAGGAAAGGAGCTCAGATGGTAAATAGCCAGTCAGCTGCAACTCAAACCTTGCACAGTGTTTGGAGTCTTTCTCCGTGAGTGTGTGGTTTTGTTTTATATTGTGGTTGCCTGTTTTTTTTTTAATTTGCTTTCTTTTTTTGTTGTTGTTTTTTTACTTTACAGTATCCTTGTTATCCTTGTCTGTCACCTGGATATAGTCAGGTTGAGTCAGAACTGTGCTTCAGATAAGCCCCCAAAATATAGCCTTCTCCTGGCTGTCTTCAGGAGGCTGCTCAAGCCTTGAGGACTTCCCTGGTGTCATGCTCATGCCCCTGACTGTGCAGAGATTGGAAACCTACTAGAACTGGGTTTTTCCAGCAAGCTCAGAATTTGGGTTTTTCAGCTGAGATGCTGATGCATAATCATAGAATGCCAGGTTGGAAGGGACCTCAAGGATCATCTGGCCCAACCTTTCTAGCTACTGTTGTAGTTTATATGAGGTGGCTCAGCACCCTGTCAAGCTGAGACTTAGAACTGTCCAATGTGGGGGAATCCACCACTTCCCTTGGGAGACTATTCCACTGTTTTAATGTCATTTTGGTGAAAAACTGACCTTCTGTGCCCAATCAGAGTGTCCCCATGAAGAGCTTGTACCCATTACCCCTTGTCTTTTCCATGTGACTCCTTGTAAATAGGGAGTCTCTATCTTCTTGGGAGCAACCCTTTAAGTACTGGAACGTGGTAATAAGTTTTCCCATAAGCCTTCTTAAGGCTGGAAAAACCCAGTTTTCTCAGCTTCTCCTCATATGGCAGATCCTCCAGTCCTCTGGTCATCCTTGTGGCCCTTCTCTGCACCCTCTCCAGGCTGTCTGCTTCCTTCTTTGTAAAAAACTGCCTTTTATTTTAGTGTGCCATTTCAGATTCATGGGTCTAGCACTGAAAACTGATGCAAGTGTTTTTAGGGTCCTGTAGGATATTAAATAGTACTTCAAGTTAAATGAAATGTTATGCAAATAGCTGAAAGGGAAGAAGGAGAATACAGATCAAAACTTATACGTATAAAATTTAGGTCTTTTTCTTTCAAATTGTTAGTGAACTCATCCCTTTTTCATTTACTCATTGTTTTGACTGAAGATTTATTTTAGCCAGTATATTTTTTTCAGGTTCCTTACTTGTGGAATTGCTTAAAATATTCAGTACTTGTAGTTTCACATGTGAACTATTTTTAATGTGCATAGAGATAATAAATTGCTCTCGAGTATCTTTTAAAATGCAGGAGAATACAGTGAAAATAGATTTGCTGAAGGACATGGATAAAAATGCAACAATTCTTGCTGTACTTGTGTATTTTGCATATTTTTTAGGGTATATTTTATGTATTTTGTATACTAAGGCCTAGAACACAGTTGCCTTGTATGTCTGACATCTGAAACTTGTTTTAAACTCTGACTTCCAGACAGTGTAGCTGGAGCAATTTCAAGGATGTTTCCTTATACTGTGGTTTCCTTACCATGGATGAAAGAATTAAAACTGGATGATGAAACAGGCCATCACAGGTTTAGCTTCTTGTCTGTTTTCTTAGAACCTTGAGAGCATCCTGAAATAACAGCCTGGAGTTGTTTCCATCAACAGAAATGTGGTTGCTGTCTGGAGTGTGTGGATAAGCATCTCTAGATGTGTGCGTGCAGCCTTACAGAAGTGCCTAGGCAATTCTAACCAGGTATTTTTGCTGTTTAATTCAATTGAGTTATAACTACATGCAGTCAAAATAATTCTATTTCTACTATTTTTAAAGAATTAAAATTTCTCTTAAGACGTTTCCAGGTTCTTATAATGATATGATTTTTGTATTATTGGTAATTTAGCATCATTAATTTTGTTAGGATATGTGAGTTTTCAAAAAATTGGCAGACTTAGGTACCTAAGGAAGATCCAGGAGGGTGTTGGATACAGCCTGATTTAATGATTGTGGTACAAAATGCAATCCCTGGTGTCAGGTGCACCTCAGGTTATGTAGTGACTGGAACCTGGAATAGCATTGCACAGAATGAACATGGTGTGTTGAACTGAATTCTGGGTGTTTTCCCAGACTTTTGTGGTTGGCAACTGTTAGAAAAGGAAGATGTGGCTGCATCAACTTGTGGTGTGGCTCAGTACAGCCATTTTGTGTTTGGGTTTCTTTGAACAAGCAGTTAAGGTGACTGGATTTTTAGAAAAATATTTGTTTTCTTAATTGCCTTGTGGCTTTTTATTATTATTTGTTAGCATCTCTTTGCTTCACAGGATAATTTTTAGCAGCTCATTAAATCTGAGATATGGAAGTACTTTTTAGCCATATTTACTTAGGTGAGCACTTGGGTTTTCAAACATTAAGTATCAAGAGTGCTTGAGAAGTAATCCACTGGGACACAATGTGTTAGCTGGCATCCCAAATCCTTAGGGAACCCCTGTCAGGGGGTGGCATCCTTGGCTGTAGCGGCATGAAAACCTGAACAAGGAGCACATGGTATTGGGAAAATGATTCTGAAGTGATAGCAGGCAGTGATTTGTTATAAACACTGTATAAACAACATCTTTTTTGTTAACAAATTGCAGCAACGTTAGGAATGAGCTGCATTGCCTTCTGCTTTGTTACCTGTTCATGTGCTTGAAGCTATAAAAAACCCATTTGATATCCTTTTCTGTGTAATATTATAACTAGCACGTAGAGGTTTTTACAAAGACCATGTATCTTGGTGGGTGTGACTCGTGCAGCACATTTTGGAAGTGGTATGTTCCTTCCTAATGGTATCTGGTTGAAAACATTGGAGGTTTTCATAGTCCCTCACATTTTGTGCATTAAGAGACTCTAATATCCTTTCTGGAGATGGACAGAAATAAAACCATAAATATGCATTGCCATAAAGACAGTGTGAATGCTTTCTATACATAAGGAATATATTTTTACAGTAATGTAGTGGAGACTTTAGAGCACTGTGTTTAAATTACTAATGAGTTTTCATTAGGGCTCTGGAGAACCTCATAGCAGCTCGTTCAGTTTTTTAAAATCTTAAGTTATGAAACATTGCTTTGAGCATTTAAAAGATGAACAGATATCTCTCAGCTCCTTATAATCACCTGTGAAGGGCATTTCCTATGTTCTCTGTTAATCCTTCTAGTCTTCTGGAAAGGTAAGGACCTGATATGCACAAATTTGCAGGATGCTAAGTGATATGGAAACTGTTACACAAGGATGATCTGTAAAAAGTGACTAAAACCCCACAGGGTGTCACCAAGAGAGAAATAAACAGATGATGCCCAAAAATGAAGCTGAATTAAGCACACGATGAGCTTTTATTGTTAGTATGGTGAGTGGCTACACGGTCACAATCATTGTTGCAGCCATGAGCTTGTAGCGTTTCCTTAAGCAAGGCAGGAAAATGGACCTTGAGTTCAGGGTCTGGTTTTGAAACAGATGGATTTTAAAGAAGATGGAAAATCACCACTTTCAGAAACAGACGTGTCTAAGCATCATCCTAAAAAAACCCATAGCATCTGAAATCTCCTTCTGAAGGTTGATTCCTCTTACCATTTTTTCTAGTGCTAAGAACAATGACTAAATATGCATCTGTGGAGGTCTCAAAATATCTTTTGTCCCCTCTGAAATTTGCTGTGACTTGTTACAAAGTTGATACATGTGGAATGGAAAACCTATTGATCATGTTGGGTTTGAATTCTGAGAGATGGTTACTCTATGTAGTACCACTAAGTAGGAAGTGATATTTTGGTGTATTTTTGTAGTTGAAAACTGTATCTTGAATTAGAATGATATCCAAAAGCCCTGTAAATCTTTACAAGAAAAAAAAAAAAAATTAAATTGCTTTTCTTAGTTACTTGGCTTTCTTTTTTCCAAATTCACTTTTAGTGAAACTTCCATTTGCAGTTATGACAATAAGCTGTTTGAAAACATCTGCACAGAAATCTGTCAGGGAAAATGGTACACTATATTTCACATAAATGTTTAGATTTTGACAGTGTCTTTATCTGTTGAAATAGAAATATTTTTTTTTACCCTAAAAATGGCAGAAAACGAATTTAAGGTATCAGCCTTTTAAGGTGATGTATTTGAAAGTCTTCACATCGTACTTCTCACAAAAGGGATGGGCAAATCTTTTGGGGAAGTAAGGGATGCTATCAGAAGACATGTCTGCCATGTCAGAGTAGTGTAGAATTTGCCTGTTTTAATCCTTGAATGCAAATAGTCACCCTTTCACTTGAAGTGTAAGTTGTTTTGAGGGGAGGGAAATGAGCATTATTAAAATGTGTTGATTTGAACTAGTGTTTGTAATATTGTTTGAATATAGGCACTTCTAAGTACTGTGATAGATTTAAGTGAGGTCTTTGCATTCTAAAACATCACGCTGCCTGAAGCTTGGGTTTTAGTGCCTTGCAGAAGTTCACACTCCAAACTCTGTCACTCTTGAACCAATGGATTTGCCACTATAGTGATGTATCATGTTATGTTAGAGATACAGGTATTACTCTGTTGTGCCTTACTAGTGCTGTTAAATACTATAATAATTCCTGGAAATATTTCTTCATCCAGCCTTGTATATTCGCCTGGATAGACTTAAAATGACTTGCCTTTGCAACATCCATGGTGCACTTGCAAAGATTTGAGACCAAAGCATCAGCATATAGAAAACAGAAAAGGAGAAAATAGGCTAGAAGATATGCTCTTTTTTTTCTACTACCATAAGTGTCGTTAAAAAAATTCATTTTCTCAATATGTCTAATTCAAATAATGCAGCAGATTTAATGCTTTTTAAAAATGAGATGACCTTCAGTTTTTTATGCTTTATTTCTTTCATGGTGGTTCTGAGAATAAAAAACAAGTTGCTTTTAACTCAGCACCAAAGATAAATGATCCCCACCGAAGAATGTAGAAGCATCCATTCTAACAAGAATTACATAAGAGATGTTATTAACTAACTTTTTTCCTACTTGGATTTTCCAGATTCTCCTGTGTTTTCTTTTTTACCCAAAATTATCTAAATGGGAAAAATTGAGGTTTTAGTTTTCAGTTCATCAAATATAATGTCTTGGCTTTTGTAAATGTCGTTATTGTTTAGATCTTTCAGAAGTTGATTGATAGAATTTCTTGAGTTTTGGAATGATGGAATTTTTCATCTTTTAGTATAAAACTTTGCTTATTACAGGCTAACGTTCAGGTAAACCCTGAATAGCAGATCTTGGATATCCTGTAAAATGGCTTGATATTTTGTTGTTGCATTTTTTACTTTCTTAACCTTTAGAGAGTATATACCAAATTTTATTTCAGCTGCTAGAGTTAATCCTTGTTTTTCTGTGGATATGGTAAAAAGGGGACAAGGAAGTTACCCTGCAAGAATTTATGGGCTGAGGCTTTTATGTGACTACAGTATGAACTTTCTAAGCCCAAATGCCAAAGTGTTCACAGATGCAGGACAAACCTTAAATTTACAGTATATCAACTGAAACAAATCTGAAACTGAAATATACATTAGGGTTAAAAAAATGAGGGGAAAAACTTAATAGAGCAGCACAAGTTTCAATCAACTTCAGTGCCTGGTATTTTTTAAAATATATGATCTAATGTAAATCAGTATTTCCTATTGCAAATTCTAGAATTATCCTTTTAGTGATAAAAATCAATTAGAAAGTAAAAAGCAGGAGCTTAGGTATGAAAAAATTTTCTATGAGAAGTATGTATTTCTGAGGTGGAGTGTATAATTGTCTTTAAGTATCTGAATACTTATCTAGTATTATTTAATAGCACTCACCTGAAGAGAAATAGAAGACATTCTTAAATAAGCTAATAGTTTTTTGGACTTCTTCTCATGAAAGTCATTCAATTAGGTTTGGGCTAGTGGAGAGTCATGGAAGTGGGCACAAGTGATGAAGCTGCAGGACAAATTTAGCCTTTAATACAGCAGAAACCTGGAACTTTGGTGTAGCTTCTCATTCATAAGCTATTTAGACGAGTTTGACACTTTTCCAAAGTGGGCTGTTAGTTCACAATCCAAAACTGGGGATGAGGAGGAATAGTCTACCCTTTTCTTCTGACCCAGACAGTAAATGTTAAACAGGTCTTTCTGTAATATGCAGACTGGAGAAAGCCTTAAGTTGTACATGTGCTTCAGACACCTTCTGAAACTTGGGACTGAGAATTAATTTTGTGATTGGAGAAAAGCTGCTTTATATAAACCTTTTCTTTTACCAAAAGGTGCAACTCCTGGCCAAGAAAAGATGCTATGATACCTTACCATGCTGCTGGAATATAACACCTACCTTACTTTGTGTTGCAGTGAAGGCTGAAGTTTATCTATATTGGATGTGAGGCAGAGGTTACAGAAATTGATTCTTTTGGGTGCAGGAAGGAGTGTGTAGCATTGCTGGGTGATTATGTGAACATACTAAAATAGGGAGAGTAATCTTAATGGTCATGAAGCAGCAACCAGCATATATTAGCAATTCCAGAATACTGTCCTCTGTGGAAACGTTCGTCCGAAATACAAATCTTTATTCCATGGTAGCTACTGTAACTTAAATAACTGTGTTCCTGAAATAGATATCTGTCATGGCAATACCTCTATTCAGGGGTGTCTTTTGGCTTTTTTTGTGGTTGGTTTTTCATGTCCAAGTGTACAGTTTATTTCTCCATTTGAAATATTTCACTCCCTTTCCTCGCAAGTTGAAATTATTTGCTTATTTTTAAATCTTGTGTTTTGCTTTTTTACATCTTCAAGTTCAAAACCCCAGGATCTGTATAGCATCTAGAAAGAACAGAGGAAGAAGGAAAGAGAAAACAGGGGAAGATGGAAAATGAGGGAACACCACTCCTGTCCTTTCAAAATCAGATGTAAATTTACATTCTAGGGTCTTAACCTCATCAGACTAAAATATTTATATTTAAATGGACATTTAGCAGAGCAGAAATGCTTTTCCTGTCCAATGTATTTGTAACCTTGAAGGACTTCTCTGTTTTTTCTTCTTTCTGTTGACCTTTTATTAGAACACACTTTTAAACTGTGAAGTGACGCATGTCATAGAGCTTTGCTGGAGGCACATGAAGCTCATTCAAAGCACAAATGTTACTGTGTAAAGTTCACAAGCTTTCATTTATTTTCCACTCAGAGAAGAAAGGTTAAATATTGTTGTGGTTTGTGTTATTTTTTTAGGCAGTACTTGAACAATGACAAGTTAAAAGCCTGCTAAATGTAAGTGGCTCTTGAAAACCATGGTTTGGTAGTGAATGAATATCAAAGTGGTTGAGAATGGAAAACATTAAATTTCCATGTCTCTAAAATGTGATTTATTAAATTATTCACTTTGACCTAATTTTGTAAAGAAAGTCTAAGATGTGTTGGGCTTCGTCTGTGTTGGAAAGGAGGCTTAGGTCAGTGTTTTCACCAGAATGAAGTGATCGAAGTACCTGATGAAACATGCTTTTTTTTCACTACTTTGAACTCTGTTTAGTCCAGTGCCATGGACTGAATGCTTGCTACCCGTGCTAGATGCACTTCTGGAGCATAGCTGGTTGGCTTCAGTTCCTCCAAGAGAAACCCAGGTCATGCTCTCAGAGTGGGACCTGTTGTGTGGAAGGATGGAGCAGATGATGGTAAGACTTTCCTGCCCTTGTCTGTAACACTCATGACATTCCTTGTGAGACTTAATTTTGAAATGCTCGAGTTGTGTTTCGCTGCTCAAAATTGGGATGTGTTTGAGTCTAAATTCTATTTTTATCTGAATCACAAAAAATAAGTGTTGAGATGATTGTTCTTTTTTCTCTGATCAGCCAAGTGAACAATTGAGCCTTTCTTAGGAGTGTGTCTGCTGCTACTTTGAGATGAAAAACAGTTTCAATTGGTACTGGCTACCTTTTTTATTCTTTTGCAGAGTCCTTACAATTCCTGATCTGAGGGCTGTGTAGGCCAAGTTCCCACCTCTGTCCCACACCGTGGAAGGGGTTGGGAAGGGCTCTGCCTGTGGTTAGGGCCTGCTGAGATGGCTTTGTAGAAGTGTAGAAATGCCTTCCCGTAGGGAAGCTGTAAGGCTTAAAAGCTGTAGCATTCACCCTTGCCAAAAGCACAGAAGACCTGCATCATCTTCTGTTGGACACCCTGAATTTCTCATTCCCATTTTGGTCTCAAGTTGTTTTGATAGACAGAATAGATAGCCCTCAGTCTCATAGGGGGATCCTGGGAGTATTTTTGTGCTGTTGTGTTTTTTTTCCATCTCTAGTGTCTCTTCAGTGTTTTTCCTCATGCAGATCCTGAGTGAGTATGTTATGTTATCTACAAGCTTTCATTTTGGGTAGCAGTTACCAATGACTGAGAGTATGGTTTATAGCTCAAGAAGAAGTTGTTTTAAAGGAGCAGTAGCTTGCAAAGCCTTCTAGTAATTTTCCTTCATGTGGTTGCTGTAGAAACAGCTGTGGTCTAGTCCTATTTCTCCTTCTGGCTAAGCCTGTAGGACAGTAAACAGTCTTGATGGCCATGTAACAGCTCTAGCTTGGGGGGAGTGCCAGTGTTCATAGAATCCTCAAGGTTGGAAGGGACCTTAAAGATTACCAAGCTCCTAGCACTAGATCAGGTTGCACAAAATCTTGTCCATCCTGCCCTTAAAAACTTCCAGGGTTGGGGCATCAACAGCTTACCTGGGCAACTCATTCCAGCTCCTCACCACCCTTATAATGAAAAATTTCTGGCTAATATCTAACCTAAATTTCCCCTATCTCAGTTACCTCCTGTCCTGTTCCTCCAACAGCATTAGTTTTCACTATATCAGCTGGTCATTTTATAGGAACAATTGAGATTTTTCAACTTTGTGATGCAGTAGTTGCTGTAATGAATGAATGAAATAAGCCTCTAGTGGACCAGAGAAAACTATCAAGACTCATGCATTTTGCATGGGGCTTGCTCACTTTTTTGTCTCCCTGCAGGTCTCCTCCCTCCTGCATCATTGGGATTACTGCCCAAGTCTTGTATTGTCAATAAATGCAGGGAAAGGGCTCTTCAGGAGCCTCATTGTTGAAAATCTTATTTACATATTGAAGTGCGGGTCTTAAGCCAGATTTATTTTAAAACTTTGAAGCTCCAAAACCATCAGAAGAAAGTTCTTTAAACTGGAATCAGGGTTGATGGCTATGTTGTACTGTTTGCTGTGATGGTTGAGTGCAGCTCAAACAGCAGTGGCAGCGTCCCAAGCAAGAGTCAGGAAGCAGAAAATGGAGCAGCTCATCTTTCATGCTTTACATAAAGCCCCAGGCTGCCCTCTGACCAGGGGGCCACACTGTTCAGCTGGTCCTCCCTTCTGTGTTGGCTGTCCTTCAGTTTCCTTTCCTAGGCTCTGAGGTTTTTCCTGCTCTTTTGTCCAACAGCGATAAGGAAAACATAGAGATCTCTCTTGGGCTCTGATGCCCCAAGGATGGGGTCACCTTCTCCCACTGCAGTACTCCATCCACCAAAGACCACAATTCAGATGTCAGACATGGGAAAAACTTGGAGATTTACAGAATTAGTAGAGTTCTGTGACATAAAGAGGAAGGTTATGGGTGCCACATGCACTTTATTTGTGCTATATATAGCATTTCTGGCTTTTTCTGGAGGAAGTGTCAGGGGGAGAGTAGTGAGAGTGCATTTGAGGAACAACTGAAATAGACAGAAGGCTTGGACACTGGAATGCTCATTTCCAGGCAGAGTGCAATGAAATGTCACATTATAGCTGAACTCGGAGACAGCTGGATTCTTCTCTTGTGCCCAAAAGCTTGCAGTGAGGAGAGCCTTTGTCCCAAGGATTTTTTTTTTTGCCCTGCAGTTGATATAAAAATGTCACTCAAACTGATTCTGTTAAGAATTACTGTGGTGACCACATACTGCAATAAGAGCAGCCAACAGAAAACCTTGAGAGATAAAATTGGATGGCTTGCTACTTTATTTCTTTTGTAAACAGTGGCTAATCTGTTTTGTGGGTGCTTCTAATTTGCTCCTCGTGCCAATAGGCTGGTGGTGTGGATTTAGGTAACTTTGTTTCAAGAAAATCCCAGCACTTCTTCCAGCAAAGCTAACTGTGTGGGTTTGGTTTCGGTTTTGTTTTCTTTCCCCTTTTCCCTTGTCTTGCTGTTAGCAGAATGCCAGAAAAAAAGTTGCAGTATTTTAAAGGACATGACTGGTGGAGTTTGGTTGAGGGGCTAACTATAGTATGTTTCAAAACATTTGAGATATTTGTTCAGATGAAATGTGGACTGGGAAATAAAAGCAGGTCGAAAAAGGAGATTAAACTGAGTTCAATTTTTACGCATTACTTTATCTTGGGAAGAGGCCATAACTTATCCCAAACTTATCTTAAATGAAAAAGTATTCTGCTTGCTTTATCTTTACAGTGATAAATGTCTGTTTCTTTGCTTCTTGTACACTTTAAAAAGACATTACTATTGCAGATGGGTAGTTTGAATACCATATGTATTTACACTGAGTAACGTTTGACACATGGAATCCAAGTGTTTTTATGAAAGTAGAAGTTTTTAAGAATAGTAGTGTTTCAAGCAAATTGTCCGAGTCCATAGAGTTCTGTAGTGTGGGCAGAACTGTTGCCTTCACTGGTTGATTTTGGCCTAGTTTTCAGAAATGTCCTAGTCCTGTGTGCTCAGCTGTAACATGTGCTGCTTTTCTGAACCATGTAAAAACCTCAAAAGTTTTCAAATGCACTTGCACCCACATTGATTGACACAACCAAGAAATATTTCCCTAAAGGAGAGAAGTGGCAGACCCTGCAGCATGCTGGTATGGTCTTTGGGATAAAGATGGGATTTTAATATCTCATACTTGCTGCAGATATGTAATAACCTCTTTGTTTATCTCTGTCATCATCTGTAAAGCAGGGATAAAAATACTTGTATTTAAACTGCCTAGCAAGGCTGGGAGGAGTTTGCTAGGATTGTTGTAGGCTATAATGCTGCCAAATGCTGCTTTCAAACTGCTGTACTGGTATTGAGGCTGCAAAGGAAGCTTTTGGCTATACTAGGCATTACTTAATGTAACACTGAGAAAAATCCTGCTTTTTGTTTTTCGTAACATCAATCAACAGAGAGACCCTTACCAACTTGGTCTTGTCTCTTCAGGGTGGACTCTATAGCAGATACTCTATAGCAGATATAGCCTTTTATCTCCCTACCCCATTTTCTAAACATTTTTGAAGTGTAGATGCTGGTGGGTTTCTGGCTCCTGTTAATCTATGGTAATTTCAAAAGCTGACTTGTTAAAAGCAAAAAGTTCCTCTTGTGCATTGAGTTTTAATATTTTTCTCAGGCACCTTCCCAAGACAACAGAGTTCAAGGGCACAGCAGGTGCTTAGTGTTTACAGGAATATATTTCACATTTTCAATCAGACATTGTTTTGTTAGGTTTATGTTGCTCACCAAATTGCTGTCTGTGAAATGCAAAATGGATTCTTTGATAATTAAATATTTCAAGTTTATGAGAGTTTGAAATCAATAAAATATTCTTATTTGAGTGGAATGGAGCTATATGTCTCTTAGCACAGAAGCTTGTAAGTTATAGAGGAATAGAAGTAAACTAATAGGTGCTTTCCATCTCTTTTGGGATTGTTCTCTACTGGATGCTATGTTTACTACCAGGATTTTTTAATAAATCTAATTGAAATATTTCAAGAGATGGGCCTTGTAATGTACCTATTATTTTTCATATGCAATTCTAAAAATTCTCTTTTTGGTGGAATTGCTTAGTATTACAGTTGTGTTTTGCAAAATAAGCCTTAGTGTCTGAAATGAAAAGCATTGTCATGCTTCTTAGTGCTGAGACTCATGGAAAGCCCAGCATCTCTGGCCAAAGGTCAATAATTAAGGGAGCTCAACAGCAAAGTTGAAGAAAAAGGGTGTAAAGATTTCTTAATGCCCCGAGATAAGCTATTCTGCAAGAAAAATGAAAGAGAAGTATATGAAAAGAAAGGATTGTTTTTTTCTGTTTTTGTTACCATAGTAATTCTTGTCATACATTTTATATAAATGTCACCTGCCAGAAATACAGAAACTTCTACTTGGGAGAGAAAAATAGTTTCAGGTGTATAATTTTGTCACCACTAATGTTAGAATTTGTAATGGTCTGATCTTTGCAACTGATAAATACGGTTGTGTTTCTAGTTTTTTATTTTCCTATACTGACATTTCAAAACCAATATCCTGTAAATGTCAGTACTGTTAATTTTACATCTTAGAAAGGTGAGGGGTTAAGTTGTTACATAATGGGACACAGAAACATAATAGAAATAAATGGAAATTTAATGAGTAGAGTGCTACATACACTACTTTTTTAGGTGCGAGGTACCTGTGTGCTCTTGTCCTGGTTTGAGCCAGGATAGAATGAATTTTCTTTCTAGTATTGTTTTTATTGTGCTGAAGCATTTATGGCAACAAAAACCCTTTCCATTCCATCATTTCCTGATTTTGATTATTTTAATAAGGAAACATATCTGTAAGACCAGCAAAACTTGACATCAATTGAAACAAAGTGGAAAAAATGCTTTGAGCTGATGGAAAAATGAGAAATAAGAAGTAAACTAATTTGAAAATGACTCTGGGGAAATAAGTCATGATGGTGCTGTAGCAGGTAAGCAGTGAGAAAAATAATAGTTCTATTGTACCTACTAGAAAAGTAGTCTCAAGGAAAACAAAACCACACACTTATCTATGGGGAAGAATTGGTTGGTCATTTGAGGGAGTGGTATTGATGAATAGAATTGACTACATTTGCATATCACTGACATACTATGACACCACTAAGTCAAGCAGAAGTTTTCTTTCCTTGGTCAAGATGAAAAGTTCTTCCTGTACCTCTAATGTCTTCTCGTGTCTAGTGTGACGTGACCCTGCCCATGGATTAAGGCTTGATATGAAAGCTGCACGGAGGCTGGGTGTGAGGGGTTCTGGATGGTGAAGGAGACAAACACTCTTAGTAAAAATCTGTTAAATTACAATTTGTGATGTGATTGTCATTTTGGAAATGCAGCTGAGATGAAAAATCCAACCCTGTTTTACTTCTTGAAGAAGCTCCTTTCATTGGAGTAATTTCTGTTGGTCTTAGATGCTGAAAATGGGCCAATAATCAATTGATTATCACAGTGTAAAAATGTGAACTAGTAAAAATGGTAAGATATAATGCAGCATAAAATTGGCAATATGGAGAATTTTTTTTAAAGTACTTTGCCCTAAATAAAGTTTTGTGGAGAGATTTAGACTTCGAGGTCCGTTACTAGATGTTGCAAATACTGAAGGGCAGGAATGATTAATGAACAAGAAGAATTAACAATGCAGAATTAGCATGATAGCTTGTCAGGTATGAATATGACAGTATTGATAGAACCAGTACAGGAGAAAGGCTGATGAAAATTTGTGTTCCTAGATCTGAAAAGAAAACTCAGGATAGTTGGTGTCAGTACCTCAATCAGAGAGCTGCCTTGATAAGGTACAAAGAAGGTTTAGCCAGAGGTTTAAAGCCCGTGTGAAATGTGCAACACCCACAACAGTCATCTGCTCCTGGTTTTTCTCCACACTTGAAACTGGTGCCAAGAAATGTAGCTCAAAGTATATTGTGTGTTTTATTAAAAATCTGAAAGAACAAACCAGGAGACTGCAAAATGTTGTTTTTCTTTGTAACATTGTGTGTGGGTTTTTTACTGTTTTTTTTCCCCTGCTTTATTTTGTGCTTACGAATTGTTCAGGATATATTGCTTTTGTGCTTTCACAGATGTAAAGCTTTGTTAGACTCACTTTTTCATGTTAGTACCATGTGTGAGGTTCAGGATGAAGAAATGCTGTCAAAGCAGGGGGTGGAGGATTTTTAACCTGAACGATCTTGGTGATCTAGTTTGTCACAGATCGAAGGCACCTTGAGAAGGGAGTGAATCAGTGAAATACTAAGAAATGGGTGGATGCTATGCAGGTGGTCTGCTCTTGGGATCTGAGGTTATACACCTACCTGTTTTCTGTTCCTTTGTGTTAATCCTCCAAATCACATAGGGACTTTTTTTGTGAGCTCACTGCACCTACCTGGAAAAGCAGAGTCTGTCCTCAATATTTGTGCCCTTGGAAGAATTCCTTCAGTCCAGCTGTCCTCGAAAATGCTACTGTAGCCTTTCAGCCCTGTGTTAATTATGTCCTTAACATAAGGCTGCTGGTACTTCAGCAGTGATGATGGGCCTTTCTAGGCTCCTGTCCCTCCACTTCTTCTCTTGACTAATGAGCCCATGGCAGAGCGACCTGGCACAGCTAAAATCTGATGCTTCCCATCAACTTGACTAGTCTGGTTCCTGATAAATAGTTATGAACAGTAGATGACTATAGCTATGTTCCTGAGTTTTTTGTTTTTTTCAATTTATAAAATAATAGGGACAGTAATGCTTTACAACATTATTCTAGCACTACAGACTGCAGTGAAGAATTGTAACGATTGAAATAATCCAGAACTGGGATTCTTCTTGTAGAACTTTCTAAGTATCCCATACCTATCCTCCTATTGAGTAGTCTGTTTTCACATGGGGAAGTAAAACTCATTTCATATCTAAAATAATAAAATCATGTTCTTCCTTCTTTTGTCTTCTGAACCCATGTAGCAGAAACATGACCTGGGACAAAAATGAATTGATTTTAATACTGCAATAATGCTAGTCTCCTTTCTTGTTCCTCTCCCTGTTTCAAACGTAATTCTCATGTTAGAAATGTTTCCAACAAAGGATGAGGGCATGTTCCTGGCTATTGGTGTGTGATGAGAAAATTTCTTTCTCATGTGATTTGATTAAAAAAAAGCCTGGAGAAAAGGTTTATTGCTGACTAAATATGGAGACTCTTTGGATGTTTCTGCCTAAAATGTTATTTCAAACAGAATCTATCTAGTAAAAACAGGGGTTTAGTTTATCAGGGTTTAAGGAATTCTACAGAATGCACTTGTTTCTTGACACAGATCTTTCTCAGCTTGTCTTCATTCACTGTTGTCAAACCATCTGCTCCTTTCCTGTCGTCATTGTTTTCCATATTAATTAGTCTGGAGTGTCTGCTGACTAAATAAGGATTTAAAGACTTAATTCCTATGTGCCTAGCTGAGGGGGGAAAAAAAAGAAAAAAAATATAGTGATGCTGTTGGGAATTTGCAATCATTAGTATAAAGCTGTGAGTGCACTTCTGGGTGTTTAGGCAGCTTGAATAATTTAGGGCCTTTATATATAGCTGACTTGTCTCACTCGATTTATCTTCTTCACATGGGATTTTGTACTATTTCTGGGTACTTTATTATCACTATTGTCTCACATTTGTAATGGGAGAGAAGCACAGAGCATGAGCAAAAGATGGTAGCATCTGCTTGCCATCAATTGACTTAGCAGCAAGTGGTATGTAAGCACATTTAGCCTTTCCCAACAAATATGAAAATCAAGCTCTGTGAGACACCTGGACCCTACTTTTTCCTTTCATATTTCAGCCTGCTATTTTTCCAAGTTTTTCCAGCATTCCTAAATTAACAGAATTGATGATCACTCAAGGTAGAGTTCTATCCTTATACTGATCCTTTCTGTTGGTTCTTGTGATCATGTTCCTTGAAGGTATTTTGCTCCACACAGCAGAAATTCTGTGTGGAAATGCAAGGCAGGGTTTGGGTCATGTAAAGACTTTTCACCTTCTCTGTCATGAAAATTATCAACCATTTCTATGCAGAAACCTGCCTGGCTTGAAGAGAAGCTGTTTTTTTGGTTCTAACAACAGTTAACATACTCATGGGCTGTGTTTCACTGGAAGGTGCTGATGCAGAAGGACTGTACTCTTGAAATAGGTACTGAAGGATGCAGAGCTGATGTAGAAGGGCCAAGAGAGTTGGCCCAGATTCAAACAAATTTGATTGTCTGTAGTTTTTTTTATCTTAGACCATTGGGTTCCTTAGTGATGCCAATGGTTGCTAGGACAGGAGGTGCTCTGAGCCATTTGCACCTTTTCCATGAGGTGCCTATGAAATATCCTAGAGGGTTCTGGCTTCGTGTCTCTTTGTAACTCCCACAACTGCATTTCTTGCTTGGAGAGTTATTTGTGTGAAAGAAATGCTCTCAGTGGTGGTGGGCTGGGGTTTGATTCTGTGACCCTTTGTCAGAAAGATCCCATCAGAGGGGTGAGGAGTTGCTCTGTAGAGTTATGCTCACTGGAAAGTGGTGCCATGCAGAACTCAGCTTTTCTTCTGCATGTTTCTGAGCATACCACTAAAAATCAAGTCAAAAAGTTGCTGTGGAGGCTACACTAAGTTTTATTTCATGAATTATATGAATAAGGAAGCACAAGTCAATTTTAGCACTTACATCTACTTTATCATTCTATCCTATGCTTTTGTAGATGATATTTGATTATATGTGCTGTTATGTTGTAACCAAATTGCAACTGAAGGCATATATAGTTAACTATTAAATGAAAGTTTCAGCGTACTTCTTTCAATACTTAATAGGTGTTGCAAATGCCTTATGTATCAATAAAAAGGCATATATTTGGCTCCCAAGAGCACTCAGTCTTGAAAAAGCTTCCTTTTGAAATACTATAATTAAAAAATGTGCCTGGATTTCTAGAGCACGTAGTTGCTAAATGTTACTCTTTAAAACTCAAGTTCTTCCATTTACTTACAATTGCTGGTTTTCAGTGACAAAGCTATCATCATTATTGTAGTTAAATATTTATCACACAGTTCTCTTTTGTCACTTGGATGTTACAAGGATGTTACAAAGATATACTTTAAAGGCTGAGTAGTAAGCTATATTATGATAGTATATCAGGCAAACGAGTGTTTGATGGGCTGTGCTAATGTGAACTAAAAATAAAATCCCATCTGTTCACCTTTCAAACTGCATCAAGATGCTGCATATGGGTTGCAGAATAATGAAACACAAATAAAAATGTTTATTTCTATCTTGCTGAAACCAGTGAAACAGGCAACTTGTTTGTAAAGATGTTTTAACAAGCAAGGAATCGTGTGCTTATGGTTTTTTTTGGAATAGAGTAGCGTTCATTCAAGAGCATAAATGAGTAGATAAAGAAACAAACATACTCAGTGAAGACACTGTCTCCAATAATCATGTGAAGCTCAAGGCCTGCTTACTGGTGCCAAGAATTTGATTCATTTGAACAGCTAAGGCTGTGCCCTCTCAGCATCAGCCGTGCAGAATGCGTTGTGTGTCATGGTCTTCAGAAACAGTTTTTCAATGCTCTTTCTTATGAGTTCTCTTAATGTAGTGGTGGACTATACAGGAATTTTGATGTCCCATGCTGATATATTCCTGCTAATGGTCTGTTCCAGGAAAATAAGCTGTTTGAAGATATGATGTATGCTCTATATCGTGGCTAGCTGCTGTACCATGAGTAGGAGGTAAATGAAGGCACCACTGCCTGTGACCTCTTGCTGAGGGTATAAGTTGAAGCCACTGCAGTGAGAGGAATTTTTGTGTGCTCAGGAACTTTCAATGCCTATTCTAATATTTCTGGCAGAATGATTTTTTTGTGTTTTCAAGTAATTGCCATTGTTGACATGGTTGTATTCATTTCACTGCTCTGTTGTGCTGCAGGCCCTTGAAAATTTTGTCTTTTATCAAGCATTTTATACTGCTTTTCCTTTATCTTCAACCAAAGCTCAACCATGTCTTGAGTTTAAGTCACAGATCTCCTCTTCTACTGGTTTTCAAAAACAAAATTTAAAGACACCAAGTAAACTGTTAACTGCGCTTGAAGCACATCAAATGACTTGGTTTCTTTTTGAAATAGCTCTGTGACCTATTCCTGAAATTAGGAGTTAATCTACCATGCCTAGGTGTCTTGCAGATAAAGAAACACTTAGCAAGACAGCCAGGTACAAAGAGTTCATCTAGTAACTGCAAAGAGAAAGGAAATATAATATATCAGGAGAAGCTTGGAGAAGAAAGCAGCTTCTCTTGGGTAAGATGTGCCTTATGGTTCAGGTGACAGGGGCACATCTGGCTACAAGTAGATATAGAAAAACATTCCTGTGTTTCTTCCTGGAAGAAAATCTGGCTATGAGTTTATAGTGTGCTTGGCCAGGCTCCCAGAACAGGACTTGGAAGTAACACGGCAGGGTGTGCGAGTCCCTGCGCTCGTTCTTGACTTCAACTGAGTGGTTGCTGTCAATAAGACTATTTGAAAAAAATAAATGAATTGCTGAACGTGCAAGTCAGAAGGGTGTGCGTGTGTATGTACATACATAGATAAATCATAGCATAGATTTGGTTAAACAGATGGGATTCTCAAATAGCTGAGATGTCCTACAACAGCTCTGAAAATCAAAGCCACTTGCAAAAGCCTCATGTTAGAGGGAAAACCTGACTTGTCATCCTTTCCAGGTCCCCAAAACCTCTGAGGCTGATTGGCAGGAAATGCTGAGCAATTGCTTTGTCTTCTTCAAGGGAAATGCTTCCCCCCATTCCCCAAAGACTTATCCAGGCATTGTATTTACACATGCACAAGTACATTAAAATATGATGGAAAGTACATAGGTTTTTAAGCACCCCCCCATCTTATTTAAAAGACATTTTTCAATGTAAAAGTATTTTTTGGGTACATTTTGAATAAAAGAAAAGTGTGAATTTATGTGAAAAATAGCAATGCTTCATTCTTTGACTTCTGCCCAATTGTAGCTTCATGAAAATTTAGTGATGAGACATCACTGCAGAAATAAACTTGTTTGTCAGTCAATCCTGTTTAATCATAGTAGCCCATTTAGCTTTTTACTTGCCATGCCTAAGATATACAATATGCATAAGTAGGTGGAGGAATTTAAATGCATATTTCTGTGTTTTGCTCGTCAAAACCTTAGAAAAATAATCAAAGTTCACTAGCTAATACCCTAAATTTGTAGCATGAATAGATACAAATGGAGAGTATTTATTTAGTGTGAAATGACAGACTACCTGTGTGAAATCACTTTTAACTTCATTTTTTATCATTTCAAGTTCAGTATCATATTTGGGCTTTCCTACTTAGAGCTGTAGTTTCCCATTATCTGTAGTTACTCAATGCTTAGAATACATCTTGTTTGTAGATGCCTTGATTTGCCTTAGGTGAAAACCAAGAAAGGCAATCCAGAGATTTTGATGTGGCCAAAAATGTCAGTGGTCATGTCCTCCTGTAATGATCGATGTTGTGCACAACTCAGTGTATAAGATATTTATCAGGTGCTTTGCATATGAATTTTTATTTCTTTTCTTTTTCCTGATAAGAAGCTGAAGCTCAACTTTATTTTTCATTTTTCTTTTTCACACCTAACCTGTTAAGAAAACTTAGGGAATTGCATTCTTTTTTCTTATTGCTCTAATGAGGTACGGTGTTACTTTAAATGTGCATCTTGTTCCAAGCACTTGAAAGGAATTTTGAAATGGGAAAGGTTTTAAATTTTTCACTTACAAGTTTAGGAAAAGGTATTAGCTTAAAGGTGGCTTTTGTTCTGAAGAGATACCCAAGAGGAATCTTTTTTTTTTCCTCCTTATACTATTTCATTCTTCTTTCCCCTCTTTTCACAACCCCAAGGTTATAAAGATAATGATTTTATTAAAAAAAAAATCTTTTTTTAGACCTAGGACAATTTCCTCTTAATTTTACTTCTTGATATTGCTCCCTCTCATCTGTTTTTCTTGACCCTTCAGGGCCATATGTTAAGCTTTCCTTGCCAGGATTGATGTTTGCTAATGTGGTGGACTGAATGGATGCAGAATAAACTAGGCATTAATAGGTATGTTAGTCCCAGAGGTCTTGCTGCTGTCAGGCTGCTCCTCCTCTCTTGTGCTGAAGGCACCCTGCCTGCACTGTAACTCATTTGGATTCCCTTGAAGGAGCCAGAATGCAAAATCATAAGAAAAATGCACAACTTAGCATAGTTCAACATTGCTTAAGTTCCTTCTTTAGCCATCATGCATGTTACTAAAAATAATTTGAAAATAAGGGAAAAGTTGTTCTTGAAACTTAACTCCACTTATTTTTTACATACTGTGATAGTTTGTTTCTCTTCAAATACTAAAGACAATGACAGGTATTTTTCTTTACTCAAAATTCACTGGGAGCTTCAGCTGATTAATAACCATGGGCATTCATTAATATCTGACTAGTGTGATACAAGTTGGCATGTTGTCTCCTTTCCTGCCATCACTTCTCACCACAGGAGTCAGGTTTTCAAGACACAGAATGAGTTGTCATTGCAGGTGATTGCTGCACTAGAGTTGCTATGAAAAATGTAGCTAAAAGTTTATGGGATCTATGCACAGGTTTTTGCTTGGCAGCTAGAGCTACAATGCTAAGCAATTGAAATGTAGCTCTGTTTTTGTGTGAAACTGTCAATAGAAGAATCTGCAGTCTATATACTATGGAACTGGATTAAAGAAATCAGTTGCTATTGAAGGAAATAGTGAAAGCCCTTGCAAAATTGCCAGCAGAGCTTGATGGTGTGTTATATCTTTAATTAGCAAATGGAAGCTCTAGAGAAGACTAATTCAGGGATATTCAGAGATGTGAAAATAAAATGTCTCCAGGAGGCTCCCAAGGCAAAATGAAAAAAAAAACAAACTTTTTTTATAATTTCTTGTTTCCAGACAATGGTTTGTGTCTGTTGATAGGTACAGGTGGGTATAGGCTGTCCTGGGATGTTCTCTCCTAGGAGCAAGGGTCACTTCAAAGTTTGGGTGAGGGTCATGACTGCAAGAGCAGCAATTGCTTCCACTGATGCTCTTTTTCAGACTTCAGGATTTCTAAACATTGGCCCCACCTTGGTAGGTAGATGAACAGTGTTACACTTGCATTGACAGTACAAGTGTAAGAAGTGGAATAATGCTTTAATTGTTGTCCCTCCATGACTTAGGGAAATCCTCTAATGTGTTACTAAGGCAGTGCAGATGGATGTCCTATGGGAATTTACATCTAGAAAACTAGCTGTTTTTTGAGTGGAAGCGTGATGACTAAGCACTGTTTGGTTTTTCTCTCAGTATCTGCCTTAGGAAGTGGAGAGTTTGGAGTAAGAGTCCTGAATAAAACATTTAGAAAACCTTGCTAGTCTGTGAATGGATACTTTCCCAATTTATTACTTTGCTTAAATGATCATGTGGTCAATAAGTTAGAGACTTTATAAAACATACACATTAACTTACTGGAAAACGTGCATGCGAGTGTTATTCCAGTTTGTCTTCTAGAAGGCAATTGCTGTCTCTCTTCTTCTTGTAGCAAGTGGACTACTAGGACGTGGGAATCATGAATACCTTGGAAGCATTATCTCATGGTTTTGTTCATGTAAGATCCAGCATTTCTAATAGAGGGGGGGAAAAAACCAAAAAACCAAATCAGGCTAAGATCTGTGTTCCTTAGAGATATGTCAAGTGCTTTAACAATCTGTTTGCATTTCTCCCTGAGGATATGTTGGTACTGCTACTGTGTGCACTGACAGGGACTTGAGATAGCAATATCAGCATGTCCCAGTTCATTGCACTAGTGCGGGTTCCCATGCTTCCTTCTCAATTCCTTGCAATGTTTCTTGGGCAGAGTGCTCTCAAAAGAGCTAGGCTTTTCTAAGTTAGTCTTATTAAGTAATCTTATTTTTCATTTTGTGTTCAAAAAGAGGGGTTTTGTGCCAATTTTAAGGCACAATAAACAGTAAATAGTCTAGGTAACAATATTCCACCCCTCTTGTTCTTCTGTATTAGTCTCTTGTTGCACTTAACTCCAGTCTGCTACTACCATCTGTGAAACAGTTGTAAATACTGTACTGGAAGGAAAAGTGTAATGCACCCCAGTTGTGTGGTATAGAGGGAAAAATGAGTTAATTCTCCTGGATTGTGTGGATTAAAAATAGAGGCGTAACATTTTTACTGGCAGGCTAGAAATACAAACATTCTGTTTGAGAATATTAATGTATATCTATCTGAAAGGTCATTTCTAGAGCTCTCTTCCATTGGATGTATCTTATGGATGTACCACAGAATTTCTGCCCTGGGAGGGCAGGTGTGCCATGTGGTTGGAAACACAAAGGAGTTTAGCTGCTGTGAACTTGCCCTGCTGAACAAAGAGGCTGCTGCAGCACCATGAGCAGTGAGGCCAGGCCATGTACAGCCAGCTGGCAGGTTGCAGTGTGCCTCACAAGTTGTCTCTAGACAAAGGCTCTTTATGTTTTAAAGGAGAAGAATAATGAGGGGCATATTTGGGGCACTTTAAGCACTGTTGTAAAACTAGCAAATTAGCTTTCTATCTGACTTATTACTCGTTGAATATCTGATCTATTCTGCCAACAGACCAACATCTTTGCTAATGCAAATGAAAACCAATTTTAGGTTAGCCAGCCAAACAGAATCCTTCTGCATCTCTTCCTCCTTCTGTCTCTTGTCCCATGTTCTAGGGCTAAATGTTGCAGGCTTAATAAAGGATGTAATTTGAGTGAATGTTACCATTGTAAAATAGGAACCTTTATCCATCCACAGCTTGAAAACATCTTGCAGCCTCTAAGCCATTAGTACAGATAAACCCAAATTGCACCTGAGTACATGAGGTTTTCCCCATGATCTGCAGTCCTTCCTGCAACTCCATTTGTGACTTCCATCTCAATTAGGTTCAAAAAGTGAAGGAGAAACCTTTCCTACAGAGCCATCTGCTAAAGCAGTGCTGAAGTTGCTCAGTCTAGCAAGTACAAATGCCTGAGAGCTTCTCTAGTGTGACAGGCAAGTCTTGCGTGGGCTGTTTTGCCAAGGGTTTGGTAACCTTTTCCTGGGGCAGTGCACATTCTAATGCTCTTGCTCCCCTTCTCTCAGAAAGCCTCTTTTTGCTCTTTCTCCAGACCTCCTTTTTCTTGCCAGGCATATTTCTACTTATTCCCTCTTGCAGATAGTCTTTCTCCACTCTAATGGTGTCTCTTCTCTGTCTCTTCTCAGCTGTTTGCTCATAGGTAGAACAGGCATAACCTCTAGACACTACCTTCTATAATATGAACTTGCACAAAAAGGGGTGAGGTGAATTCTACTATCATGTAAATGCAGTTATAATATAAAGTTAAACAGTTGAAAAGATTTATATAAGAAGAAAAGATTTTTACTGTTGTCACCGTTTGACTCAGGTCTGACAACAATGCTCTCGATCCCCTCCCCCCCCCACCCAGCTAGGGAAGGAGAGAGAGAAAAAGAGAGAGACTTGGCTGGATTGAAAACTAAACTACACAGCTTTAATTAAAACACTAATGAATCATACAAGAAAATATATACAATTATATACAAATATATTCAGATATGGGCAAAAGCCTCTCGCCTCCCCCCACCCCCAGCAACTCCCACAGCACTCCCCTGAACTGGAAAGAGTCCCGAGAAATCCCGGAGCCGCTGCTGGAGAGAGCAGAGAGTTCTGAGGGTCAGGAGAGCTCGAGTCTAAGGGTCAGCGGTGATGGATGAGCAGAGTCCTCCCCGGCCGCCGGCCATGGACGGGAGAGAGGGCGAGAAGAAGAAGGAAGCTGTCTTCTAAGATCTCTGTCCTTCCTTTGAGCTTACGTAGATATATGGAATGGAATATCTTTGGCCAATTTTGCTGTCTGTCTAACTCAGCCTCCCACGGGGGGGTCAGAGATCTCCCCATAGTGTCTGAGCCGGCGGAGTGAAGGTGTAACCTTGAAACCTCAGTAGTTAGAAAAACATTCCACTGTCTTATCAGCCTAGCAGAACACACAGTTGCTAGTTAAAAGAAGGCTTACTGAAGGAAAAAAAAAATTAGTGAAAAGAAAAATTGGCTTAATCCTGGCTCAAACCAGGACAACTGTGTAAATTTTACTGCAAATTTTTTTTGCAGTACTGTGGAACTTGGAATATGCATGGAGAGCAGCTTTGAAGGAACCCATTTGCTAATGACAAATCTAAGCTTTGGAAGTGTTTGCTATTTTGCGAACGAGCTCTTAGCTCAAAAAATCAAGTTGTTCTTTCAACTTAGTTTATAGGAATATTAAAAAAAAAAAACCACACAGATTCAAGTTTTCTTAAAATACAACTTTGTGCATGACATAGTTGCAGTATTGGGAAAAGCAGATAAAGCTATACAAACTGTTCTGAAAGAGAAACATCCTCCCCAGGTGATGTCCCAGAGCCTTTGTCCTCAGCTCATGGGGCCTGCAGGTCCTTTCTGTAGACATCCGGGATGTGAGGAGAGGCAAAGGAATTGAGGGGAGAAAATGTCCCTACTTCTTCTTGCAACCTAATTCAGGGGCTAGTACCTCGGAGGCGTGTTCAGTTTCCACATCTTAGACACAGTAGATATAGCTTCAAAATAATAGCTTTCATGGTACTGGTTTTATGTAAATATAGTACTGCTATTAACAGGGAAAAACAGGCTCAGCCCTTCCAAGAAATGAGATCCCCAAATAACACTTGAAACCATCATATTTAAATTGATGACCTTAATGGAAGGACTTTGTGTGCTTTCTTTCACCCTGTTAGGACTGGGGGAAAAAGTATGTAATTTTTTTCATCAGATGAAAATTACAGATCAAATAAAAATACTGGTTGCATCTTTTCAGACAGGTGCTTGGTCCAAGTTCCTTTCTATATCTACCCCTAAAATTATCTGTGTCCATCTTGTATAAAAGTAGAATTGCAAAATATCTGCTATGCCACTGTCTTATATTAAAAAGATAAAAAATAAAAATTGGCCTGATGTTTCTAGTAATGCAGTTTTCCCTGTGTGTTTTCTCAGAAGTTCAAGTCAGCTGTAAGTATTCCCAGTGTACTGCAATTCATTATGTTCTCAGAACTATTGCAGTGTTGGGGGGGAAAAAATTAAAAATATACTAATGAATGGTGGGACAAATAGAGTAATATTTAGTAGGAAGATGTGAGCTATTTACTAAGAATTAATACAGATAATGACTTAAGTCCCAGCTGTTTTCATATCCTCTTGTTTCAATCATGTAAACTTCTGGCAGAATCTGTGGTCCTGCAGGGCCCAGTGTAAAAGTTATCCTGAGCTCCAGGGCCTAAACATAGCAAAAATGAAGTTCACAATTAGGAATGTTTTTTTTTCTGAATCCACAAAGATGTCAGACATCGTTTCATGGGTAAGGAATGTTTAGCAGCAGAACAAAACAGTTTTGGAAAACTGGAAAAAAAAATGGTTGTGAGCATGCTCTATGAAATCAACAAAATCCAGTAGTGATATATATGTAAGAAGTTGTTATTGGTGGCACCCATTCTGAGTGATGCTTGTTATAACTCTAGAATTTCTTGCAGCATGCTCTGTAAATGATGTTAAGCCTATCCAAAAATACTGGACATGAGGAATTGCATGTGAAACTGTACCTAAAAATGCATAAACTCTCAGTGCCAAAGCAAAAGCTCTACCCTATATCTTACACATCTACATTTAGTCTGAAGAGTGTAGTATGTAACCTGCCAAATGGTGTCAAGAATTGTCTGCTGCACGCCCTGGAAAGAGAGCAGAATGGCTGGGCCGTAAGAGTAGCAATAGCCATGGGGGCAGAACATGACAAATACACAGGGCAGATTTCCCTTGAAACACATAGTTTCTGCTGAAACTGAGCACATCTCAGAATGCAGTGTGGTATCCTGGAACACATCTTGTTTTTTATTGCTTTTAGGTGATCCCTTCTTGTTTTCTATAACTGAATTTTGTGCACTGTGTATTGGAAGATTTTGTAATAAATTTAGGCTGAAGAAAATGGAGGACAAATCATAGGTGATTTTTTCCTTTGACAAATTTGTGACAGATTTTGTAAACAAGTGTGTAAAGAAACCAAAGCTAATCTGGGTTTGACAGGTAAACATCTAAAAAGACAAAGATATGCAGAAGAGAAAACAAGCAAAATTATCATATGGTGATTTAACTTTTCTTCTAAGCTTTTTAAGTTTTAGCCCTTAAGGAGTTTGTAAGAATGATTTTGGAAACTTCTGTCTTAACACTCATGCAACATATATTCACATGGAGAAATTAGTTTCAAGCTCAAACAAAACTATAGGTCCAAATGGTATGTTCAGGATGTGATTATTCTTCTGTGATGGGTGTAGCTGAAAGAGGAATGATGTGCACATTCAGCAGAAGGTGATACTGAGTTTTATTTGGAGTGAGAAACAGGAGGAAGGGATTGGATTCAGTCTTCTGAACAAAGCATCACATAAAGAATATTTTACTTTGTTGTGTGAGAGTAAAGTATTTGTATGTGCTGGAAGCCTTAATTCCAGGCAGCTGTTACATGGTGATCAAAAAGTAAGCTATTTGTTGACAGCATTGGTCTATCTTTAGTCTTTGAAATAACCTAATTGCCTAGAAGTATTAATCTCCAAATATTCTGAAGAAGCTTTTCCAGCTTTCTGACTGGCTAAGGCTCTTCTTGAGGACTGTTAGTAATTCAGGTCTGCCCTGAGCAGTACCCCACAGCAGGTACAGAGCAGTGCTCTGTGACCACCTTGGGACCTGCTGGGAATTACTCTCCCAATTCCATGTCTGTCTCTCTCCAAGCTGATGGTGACCAAGGCTTTTGCTTGACATGCTGAACCACGGCAGGCTGGACACTGCTGTTCTATACTTCTCCCATAGTGACGCTGACCTGTTCTAATGGCTTCCTCTTCAGAGTATGACTTGGAAATCCACCATAAGCCAAATGTGTAAGACCTAATGGAAAGTTTGGCAGCTGGAGTACTCGGCAAGAAATACTTTCTCTGAATTGTGCTCAGGGAATGGATTTTCAGGTGGCTGCTTTTTTGGTGGTATGTCTGCACAAAAATTCTGCTTCACGTATTCTGTATGTAGCAGAATTTAGGGCAATTGCAACAGAGCAGAGATGGACGGACCAAGAAAATCCTGAACTCTTAAGAATGAAAGGATCAAAAAAGTATTCACATTTTTTCTTATACAGGAGTTGTTCTGTAAACATCAACTTTATTCTGCTAGTGAAAAAAGATGGGAAAAATAGAACATTGGAATGTAGTTTGTTTGAGACACGAAGGAATCTTGCTGCCTTTGCTCTCGTTGCAGTTGTCTAGAATTCCTGTTCCCAAAACCTCCAACCCTATTCAGGACAACAGGCTTGTCCAGCCAAGCTGCCAGAACAATTCCCCATTCATCTCATGATCAGTCATATATTCAAATGGCTGAGTATTTAAGTCCTAGTTGAAGTAAGTAACTTGATTAAAGAAAAGCGTTCATGTTAACCTAGATGTTAACATTAAATTTAAGAGCAGTTGCAAATATATTAATTGAACATGAGACAGCAATTGTCGATCATTTGTTTGGCTCTAGATGTCGAACAATGAGTGCTGAGGTGTGCGTTGCTTGAGAGCTTATTGTCAAGTCCTGGTCCAACTCCCCTGCAAGAATAAATATTTTGTGTGGGACAGAGAGGAATATGTTTGCTCTAAATGTCATGCAACTCCCTCAGGCTTCTAACAGTTTCTGAAGTGATGCAAAGAATATTAATTAAGATTTCTATAAACCTAGACAAGGAGAGGGGGAGGAGGAGAGAAAAAAGGGGTAAGAAACCCAAATCCAAGACACATGACCCTTTCTGTCTCCTTTTGTCCTTCAGACAGCAGTTACACTGTCACCATCTCTAACTACAGAATTCGTTTGGTAAATATATAGATTGTGAGAACTTCCAACTATTGATTACAGTCTGTAGGAACTGGCTATTTTTTTCAGTTGGACTGAAATCTGTTAATATGCACCTCTATCAAACACCATGAGCCTGTTATATCCTAGCTTCACACACAGCTTAGCGGTGTTTTCCTCCAGAAAAATTCTTCTGTATCTTAATTTAAGCACCCAAATGCAGAATTTGGAATTAATAAAGATCAAACTCCACATTTTAAAAAACCTTAAGAGATTAAATATGAAATTACCGAATAATGGTATATTAAATATGCAAAAACCTTTGAATTTGGATCAAGATTGTTTTCAAAATAAGAAAAATTTTCTAAGAGTGGGTGCTTCAAATTGTTCAGTGTTAGATTTTTCTCTAGGGAAAATTGCCTTTAAGAAATTTGTTTCTACTGGTAATGAATAACCTGGAGCTGACATGCCAATTTTCTGAAGAGCAAAAAAATAGGTTATATTAACTAGGAGATGGGAAAAAAATAATTTACTTCCTGGGGAAAGAAGCAGATGATATTTCCTAATGACTTTGCATGTGTTCAAAGAATTTGGTGGTCCATTCAGAATGGATCTGAATTCTATCAACATTTATTATGATTAGTACTGATATCTGGACTGTAATACTTAGAGCTAGAAAAAACATCTCACAAGCAGTTCATACTAGGAGAGGATGGAGTATGTGCATATCCCTCCTCCCCCCAAACAATTAAGAGGGTATCCAAATGTTCTGGCCAAAATGAGCCAGATCCTCCTTAATTTCCTATTGTTGTTTTCTTCTAGACAAACCAAGCTGAAAAGAGACACTGATTTAATTTGTCAGGAATATGTTGTCTGTCTGATGCCTTGTTTTCTGCTTGCTCGTATCTTGCCAACAATTATCTTGTCAAAAGGTAATGTAGGCAACAGAGAAGCAGTTAGGAAACTTCTCATGCAGGTAAACTTTTTCTGCAATCAAACTTGATCTAAAAGCAATCAAATGTTATTATTTGAAGAGCTTATCTGTTTTCCTGTAGGACAAATACTGCCTTTACAACTGACATTTTCTGGACCTCAACCCCTGCACGTTAATGCAGATTATGGCACAAAACAGATTTAGAGCTGAAATTAGGATTCAGTAGAGAAAGATGGTAAAGAGCTGGGTCTGGCAGGTTTGCAGTGCTGTTTGTCAAAAATAAGGTAGCTGGAGTGCCTCTGCCTTTAAAGTGTCCTTGTAGCATCTGGGTTGTTGGGACGTTGTTGCTGGTAACACCCTGGGACGTGTCACACTTCTGGCTTCCGTGCCAGGGCAGCAATATCTGTAGGAAGGAGCAATCACTTTTTAGACTTTTATGGATATAACTAACTCTAAACTGAGCAATTGTTCTCCCTCTGTTTTCTTCAAGGGTTTCTGTTTCTTGCTCAGATCAAAGAAAGCTTTAGTGCCCCGAAGATGATGGTTCTTTCCAAAAAGAACAGTTGAAAAATATTGTCTTTTTCCAATCTCTGTTGGTTTTATATCCCTAAGTCATTGGGGTACTTCTATTTGCTACATGTTATTTTTGTGAGAAACTGGGTATTTGTTTCAAGTCTGGGTAAAAGATGCATATATATATATATACACACGTCATGTATAGAGGCTGTAAATGCTCATCTGGATCAATGTGAAACCTGAAAGCCTATTTAGACAAGGAATTTCATGATACATATCTGACTTGGCACTTCTTCACCTGTTGGATAAGCTTATGGGAGGAATGGGATCCTCTTTCTACAGGTGTGGCTAGAAATGTTGCAGAAGCATTTAAGTGGGAGTGAGGAAGGATGGACAGTCTGGTGGAAAATTTGGTCTGTTGGCTTTAGTGCTGCAGAATACCTTTTGATAACAACTCATGGCAAGCTTGAAAGATTTATAAAAAGACATCAGCTATCAGGCAATGAGCTGGCTTGTTGGGGATAGAATTTTAGCTTGAAGATGTCTTCTGTACTTGGATGCAGGAAATGTAAGGATTCAGGCTAAAAGGCAGAATGAGATTAAATTTACCACCTTTTCTGAAAGACTTGGAAGCTGAATATGCATTTTAATAATGCAGGAGCAGGCGATGGCTGAAACAAGCTTTTAGTTCTTTACTTTGGTAGTTCTTTTGTAAAGGTTACAATATCATCTTTTGGAACAAGTTCTGTCACTGTGGGGTTATTTTTACAATAACTTTAACAGCAAATATATAAAGTATGGTAATGTCAATTGCCTTAGATGTGGGGTGGGGAGAGGCAGCATCCTGATGGTCAGTAATAGAAGGAAAAACATGGATTAGAGAGTTTGTATCTGTTAATACTTATAATGTGTACAAATCAGAAAAGTTTGGCACCTTTTCTTAAAGGAGATGTTACCAGGGTTAAAAGAAAAATACTTTCCCTTTGCAAAGCCATGATTTTTGCTGTTTTTGCTGAGCTGTGATGCTTTAATAACTCATTTGGTGTTGTGCTGCTAGTTTCAAGATGGGCAAAATAATTTGTAACTATGCTTGTATACCTATTGTATTGGCTTTGGTAGTAATAGTAGGAAATTATTTTCCCTTTTGAATGGGAGTTTTAGACTAAAATTACAGAATAGTTAAACCAAATCTGTGCAGAAAATATGCCCCCATTTCGTCAGATGGGGAACTGAACTGTGGCCTCCAGTTCTGATTACACTGAATCACGTCTGAATGTGTGATCTCTGATAATTTCGATGAATAATCTGTGATACTTGACAATTTACTGGCACCATAACCATCTTTCTGTTCTTTGTTTTTTTGGTATCTAATGCAAGGTGACCTTGTCCCACAGTTCTGAACTTCCCATTGTGACTGTAATTAGTGATAATAATGAATGATAATAATATCAACTAGTTGTTTAAATTAATCCGAAAATAATGGTGACTAATGAATGACTCTAAGAAAATCGTGATGACACTTGGGGCTTGAAAAAGAAGCCCAATGTGGTTCTTAAGTGCTTTGTTTTGAACTCATCTTGCTAAAGTTTGGGAATGGTTTCTGGCACCCCATTGCCATGGTGATCAGCTCAGTGCATGATATAACAGCTCGAGTCAGTGCAAACCAGAAACCCAGCCATACTTGCAGCTGCTGTATTTGTTGACATTTATATAGGCTGTGATGGCAATGTTTTGCTTTTCCTATTAACCATGAATAACACGTAGCAGCGGAAGCTGCAGGAAGATGTAAGGGGGGTTAGACAGACACTGGAGGAAGAAAATATGGAGGTAAACATAATCTTTGGTTGTTATTCACAGATAATGGAAGTGCAGGGTGTGGCAATGACTGGGACTGTTCAACACCAGAAGGAAGGTGCTGAAGACTTAATTTTGGCTGGTATAGAAGTCTTGGTGTAGCATTAATGCCAAGGATGTTATTGCATTGCTTCAAGAGGTCTTGAGGCTCTGAATTAAGGATCAAACATTCAAGATAAGATTTTTATGCCATACCTTTCTTTAGTTTTCCTGGGGCTCTTGTTGTCTAAAATTTGGCTTCTCCCTGATTTTGGTTTTTTTTTTCACCTGTTAGTGTCCCAGTTTCAAAAATTTGCACGTAGAGACTCTGAAATGCATAGTGGAGGTTGTAGTATTTATAGCAAAACAGGGAAAGGTTAGTTTAACTGGGCAATGTTCCTATCTAGTCTGCGTCTGTCACCTTTCAGCCTCCCACATTTCTGAGAGTTCAGATTGTTAAATAAGGATCATGTTCTCCAGATGAATTTTGATTTTTGTTGCTTCACACACGCAAGTGTTGCAGAGAGTGGGCACTAGTTGAATCAAATGAAGGAGCCATGGAAAAAAAACCAAAACAGTATGTGGTTCGGTTGCCTACCAAACCTTAACGCTAAGGGGAAGAGTAGCTGTGAAACTGGAGTAAAACCACCTCAGGTACAACTGGTAGTGCCTACTGACCTTCAGACAGCTGTGGCACTCTCTGCTGTGCTACATTGTTTTCCTTCTTTCATAAATATTTAAACCTCTTATTTTTCAAGCAACCTTTCTGAGTCTATGTTGTTACATAATTCCATTTTACTGTGGTGGATTTATTGGTATTTTCATTTGTTTACATGAAGCCTCAGTATTAGCATTTGCTTAAAACAAAATCTTCACTACTTAAAATGTCCTTACATTGCAGTGACAACTTTGAGGCTGGGATATTTAGTTGGATGAGTATGAGCTTGCTTTATTTACTGCAAGGATGGGATAACTGGGGTCAGGGCAGACCAGCGGTGTGCTTTCAACATCCCTTTGGAGTCTGGTTATTCCCTGTGCAAAGAAACAAACCAGAAAAAGGTCTTGTCCTATCTCTGTCCATCCAACCCTGGCTCAGTGTCATCTGAAGTCTGTAAAAATAGATTTTTGCTGTGTCAACTTGTGTCCCTTTCAAATGAGGAAGTCAAACTCTATCTGCATCTTCTAATACCTAATTTCAATGTGTAAAACCCACCATCTTCTACTGGGACTTGATAGCTTTATACCCCTTGTTAAACAGATGCAGCCTTTTGGGCTGTGCTGGAATAAGGAAGCAGCCAGATGGTTGGCTGCCTGTACTAGTAATACTTGATCCTTTTGGGGTAACACTGTAAATAAAATCCAAACCAGGGGGTTATCCAGTGTCTTGTGTCACTGCCACCTCCCTTTCACATCAACTACTTGCTGCGAGGCCCAGCAGTTCTGTCTCTTGGATTTTTTATGTCTTGATTGGTGCCTTTAAGAGAATTAAATCAGACTAATTGCAATACATTTATTTTAGCTTTAGAAATTTTTTTATTTTTATTTTTCGGAGGGGGCTGTTATTCTGTTGTGGGGTTTTGTAAACTTGTGCTGTTCAGCATTAGATGAAATACCTTTGAGGAAGACACCACAGTAACATGTCTCAACTATTGCTTATCATATTGGAGGTGTTGGGACAAATGGCAGTTTGGGCATTTTCTTCCCCTACTTCTGTTTTGGCATTTGTGTAGACCCAGGCTGCTGCATAAGCTTACTTGACAACTCCAGCTGTGTTTCTAGACTACAGCTCCCAGGTCGTATAGACATTTGAACTTTTGGATGTTTGTTTCGATTATTTCTTCCTGGATTTCCCTATTGGCAAATGTATAGTGCTGGGTAAAAACCCATGGCAATGCCCAAAACCTAAAGCGAAGAAGAAAAGAGAAAGCAAAGACTATGAAACTAATGTGAGTTGATGTAAGCTGCCAAGGAAACCACAAAGGGGTAAAAAACGACATAATGTTTTCTGACAAAAAAATAAAAGACAAATAAAAGGTAGAGGGCTGTACAGCAACCTTTTGCCCTCTCTCCTGTATCTACTTTGTCTTTATGTTTGAAGTGAGCTCTCTCCTGGTAGTGGCTGTGAAGAAAATTTTTTTTTTGTGAAAAGACAGCTGAAGAAATGAAGCAGTGGGGAAGGTGGAATTACCATGAATTACTTTTTTCTCTCTCTCGGCCTTACCAGATCCTGCTGCTCTCTCTGGCAGTCTTGCTAGATGCAGAGCAAGGCAAGCAATTGCAATTTGAAGATGTTGATCTCTTTTGTTGAGGTTTACCTTGAACTTAATGGCTTAAGAGGGCTCCAGTCAGGCAAGTTTACCTTTACAGACAGTGTGATGGTACTTGTGTGCCCTTGCTAGCCACCTCCAATCCTACCTTGTCCTGTAAAACTCATTACCAGTGGCATGTTTTGCAACATGCGGGGAATACCACGTATATACTGACAATTTATATGGGGGGGGGAAGTCATACTAGTCTTTAATTATCTATCCTGAGCTATTAGTTACATGCGTCTACTTACTCCCACCTGTACTCCTTTGTAACAAAGAGCCTTTGTTGGATAATGAAACCATAGCGAGATAGGGGAGCTGATGTTTCTGTGGGTCATGTTGTGGCACTGTTTTAAAAACTAAGCATAGAAACTAAAGAATTAGAAATACTTGAAGGAGACTGAGCTCATGCACTTGACTGGAACCTACTATTTTCCTACTGCTTTTCATAAAACAAGAGTAAGCATCACTAGAGTGGGTCTCCTATCTGTAGAGAGTAAACTCTCTGATCCTCCTGTTCCTGCACAGCGCTGGAGGGCTTGTCCTGTCCCTGTTTGATTATTTTTTTCCCCACTCTTTTCACATCTTCACCTTGCTTTCATGTTTAGTTCAGAGCTAAGGTTTACAGCCTCTAGCAGTCTAATCTGATTTAGATGTTCAGTGGAGCTTAAATATCTGGTAATTTTGGCTGTTCATAATTTTTGAAAATATAGTCGTGTGGTGGGGTTTTTTGGTTTGGTTTGGGTTTGGTTTTTTTTTGTTGGCTTGTGTTTTGTTTTGTTTTTTTTTTTTTAATTCAAGTTTCACCTGCTTTGTGGCTTCCATTGCTTTCCAAAAAAAGTTAGTTTTAGCAATTGACTGACCCAGTTAGCTCTGGATTTTTTTATTATTTTGTTTGGCTACAAAGTGTTTACCAGCTTTCTTCCGTGTGATTTCTGAAACGTTTTAGGGCAAATCCAGCACTCAAAACAACCTATTTGCTACATCCTCGGGCAGCCAAGATGCACACCTATGCAGGTGTGTTGATATGGCTGTTTGAGGAGTTGGCTGGGTGCTTTGGCAGTGTGTGTCGTGGCAGGTGCCACTGGAGGGACTTGCGAGCTTGTTAAAGCAATTCTTCAATAACCCCATGTGCTTGATTCGTAATATTTGTTATCAAGTCATACCCTAGGTAAATTGTGCACACTGTGTGATTGTGATTTGACTGAAAATAATTATCCAGATAGTTATTGACTATGACTGAATTATCAATTGCTCTCCTAATAGAGCTCTTGCAATTCCCTGCCAGGTCTTCATCTCATTGCTACTAATTATTTTTGTCTATAGATCCTTTCAAAAAGACTTATGTAAAAAGCTGAAAGTAGAAATGCTACTTTACATTGATATTCAGAGGGATGACAGTTGTAATACAGTTCAGGGAAAAAGTATTTTACAGAGCTAGAGTGTAATCACCTGGATAGTTGGATTTGAACTTGTATGTAGGAGTGCTGAGGTTTTAGCATGACAAGGATGCAACAGAAGCGCACAATACAGTGGAGGCAAACATCATGCAATAATGCAAAATAGAGAAGGGGAAGCCAGGAAGAACTGATAAGAGATGATAGGAACCTGAACATTGGTATTTATGGCAGGAATAAATTTAAAACCAACTTGGAGATTATGCAGTGTGAGCCTAATGGTGTAAAGAGCACTGTAGCTGGACATAAAGCTGCCTGCTGATAGAAGTCAAGAATGCAAGAAGCTTCAACAACTTCAGAAAACCAGCAGGAAGAAACTATTTCCTCAAGAACCGAGGCAAAAATGTCAGTTGGTTGGAATTCCAAGTAAGTAGCAAATTAACTCTTGGCTTTTGAATAGGAGCTACTATTTATTCCTTCAGTTTTTTCTGCCACTTATTGAACTGCAATGATTTCTGTGTGCAAGTCCTAATTCTCTACATATATTGGAGAAAATGGAAAATACGTAACAGGTGAACCAGAAAATGCCACATTGTTTTCGGCCTATTTATTGCAGTATTTCAGTGGTGTGCAGTCCTTAGGAAAATTGGATCTAAAAGAGTTACTATGCTTTTTTAGAGGGGAAAAAAAAGTGGCTGAAGTTATTAAAGCTATTTAAACTATGGGTGTAATTGACAAATCCTCATTTCTGATCACTTAAGGTCATTTTTCAGTAGGGGTTTCTGTCTCTCTTAGGTACTGTAGCTATTTTATGCAGCTATATTAGGCAGAATTTAAAACCTTACACATCTGAATAGTGTAAAGAAAAAAAAATCAGAGGGAAAGTGCTTAATAATAGGAAGACTGGTAAAAAATGAGTCTAGTCTAAGGAGCTTAAACTTGCTACTTACTTGCATGTGCCTAATGCAACGGTGTTGCACTGGGAGTGAAGCAGCAGTTCCAGAGCAGTCCACAATATTCCAGTGGCATTTAATTCCTATACATTTCACAATGGAGAAAGCAAGACCCTCGTAGAGGATTGTGAGCTCTGCTTGCACACAGATGATGTGCTGTGAGAGGGAATCATTATTTTCAATGAGATGCCTACAGGGCTCATGGAGAAAGTCTGCAGCAAAATTACTTGTTAGCAGAGAAAACAGAGAGGCAGTTGTCTCCCTGGCATTGTGTCAGATGGAAGCAGCAAAAGAGCAAAGAGGCTGTGGAAACGTGGCATCAAAACTCAGCGCTTAGTTTAAATCTCTGAAGAATAGGAGCTTTTCTAACCAAGGAGGCCTCTCTAGCTATTGGCTTTGTCTGAGGCAGTGTCTCAGATTTTGCTGGGAGAAGTCACAGTTTTGCATGTCCTTCCTCAGGGCAGCTCTGTCAGAATTCAGACACCTCAGCAGTTTGAAAATAGTTCATCCCCAGCTGTATTACAATTGCTGCAATGGTATTTGTTGTAGGATAAGATAATCTTCTTGCTATCTGTTCATCACTGATACAGATGGGACCTAGAACAGTTTTCAGTTCACAGGTCTATATAGAAATTTAGTTCCTGTTAATGAAAATTACTGTCCCTGATGTTTAAAACCCTCTCAATTCCTGTTTTGAGCTTAAGCTTGTAAAAATGCAGCTGGAATAATGCTGGAGAGTAATAATGCAAGCTGTATGTAGCAATTTTTGATTCATATGCTGCACTGAGGCAAAACAAAGACATCCAGAAAGTTTTCACCCATGGTTACTCCTACAATAATAACTGCACGTTGACATCCCCAAAGCCAATAATGAAGAGGTTACAGCTGTTTTAGGCATTTGTTGTTGGTTTTCTTGCTGCTCAAAATGAGCGAGAAGGGAAGGAAGTACCAACTGCTGCAATTAGGAGGTGAAATTGAACTCTAGTTTTATCCTGATGTAAATGCGTACTAGACACATTTTGCTGCTGGGAGTGAGTTTGGAGTTGCATTGCTGTAAGTGCTGACTTGTGTGTTCTGTATTAAACATGTTCCTCCATAAAGTGCAAACTAAAATGCTTTGCAGATTATCATCCTTAGGGGACTTCCTCCCTGTTCTCAAAATTTCACTGCTTCATTTATTCACTGACAGGTTGGCCATCCAGCTGGGATATTGGTGAGGGGCAGCAGATCTGTACAGTTTGCTGTGTCTGCTCTGCTCACCTGCTCCATCCTCCATCAGTGACTCTTCTGGCAATGGTAGCCAGGAGTCACAAGCTTAAAAAAAAAAAAAAAAGTAAATGGTATCTTTTAGATTTATGTGGGGGTTTTAAAATTTGATGTTTTAATTCTACATCTGTTAGGTATTGCTGGAAACCATTATAATAAGAACAACTGAGGTGAAACAGGAGAAGAAAGGAGCAGTATCACTTCTTTTAAAGGATGTTTTTCAATACTGCTTTTACTGCAGATGCTTTCTGTCTCACAGCTAGAAGCAAACAAGATGCCTGTTCTGATGAGACTAGTATAAAGGCAGTGGCTTTTGTGATGAGGGCAGAAATTTTAATTACAGAGAAATGCATACTGCTTTCCTCATGGCTTTGTTAGAAACTTCTTTTTTACTTGGATAAATATGTTCTTTATGCAGTTTTTGTATGGACAAAACTTCTTCCATAATAGAAATTTTTAAGAAAAAAAATAATCTAGACAAGTACATAAGGTAATGCTGGTAGTTTCAGATGTTTCTGACTATAAAGTATTAGCAAAGCAAGAAAGAAACAGCTTTTCTTATGTCATTTAGTGGAGATCCTGCAGATTTGCATCTGGACAGTTAATGTTAGCCCCAAGGTTCTGATAATTTATGACCCATTTTGCTTCTTTCAGTTGTCAGAGCTCTAACCAAGGAGGTCACCAAGCACTTTCTTTGGAAGATTGATTCGCTGACTGCAAAATTTCACTGCTAAGAATGATTCTTGCTGTTTAGCCTGCATTTTCCCTGTCAGAAGCATTTCTTGGTGTTCAGTCTGTATTTGACCTTTTAAGTTCCTTGTATATTTCTAAAGAACTTCTCAAAGAGGCTTAGCTAAGCCCTACTCCTTGGTGGTATTTCTTTAGTCCTTTCTTTCTCTCACCGTCAGTAGGTCCTGTTTCTAGTTAACCAACATAATTAATATTTGTTTTTTATTCTCACAAAGAATTGCTTGTTCTTGAAGTAAGTCTGTATAAAATATACGGAGCAAAATTGTCATTGGTGCATATGTATCTATATTTCAAGCAATAACTCAGGTGTATATTTTAAGTGAATCAGCTAAGGTAGGAGGCTTTGGGGGAGGAGATTTTTCCAGAGTCAGCCTCAATATGTGAAGTGTATTCAAGTTTTACAAGTAGTTTCTGTCATGAAACACCAGCAATAAATGTGTAGTCTTGGCCACCAGCTAGGACACAAGAAGAGGAGGTACTTATTGGTGCACTGTCTCTTACAAAGCAAGGACCTATCATCATGGCTAGTAATGTAACTAGGTATTGTTTTGTAAATACTTCTTATCTGGATGAATAATGGGTTATAACTGGTAAGTGTCAGTTAATGATGTTTCATTCCTCTGAAATATTCCCTGCAATTGTCTTGGTCCAATTCAAGTACTTGGTTTATTGATCTGTGTTCTTTCTCTTCCATCTTGCTGCAAGTCTTTTCATCCTTCTCTTACCACCAGGGTTCATCAATTTTAGTTTACATTTGTATTTGCAGATGACTCTGAAACAAAAGGTCCTGCTTGAAAGTTGTGCAGTTTCCACAGGTTTTGCTGGGTAGCATCAGAACTTGCTTTCAAAGGGTGCTAAGGTTTCTGTCCCTCTTTCTGCAAACTGATTATTTGCATAATTAATGAAAACAGCCTAGCATGTATTTCATAAGGCACTACTCTGGCACTGTGGAAGGATCTGAAGGTAGCAAAGTTGATTTTTATTTTTTAGTGGGCTTTTCCTATTAAAAGAAGTGACCTTTGCTGTCTTTGTGATTAAAACCATGGGAAATAATATGCAGCAGGAGGATGATATGATCTGCCCTATGGGCTGTTTACATTTTAGTGCCACTTTCTGGCCTACTTTCCTTTCACTGGTAGAAAAATATAGCTACAAAGCAGCAACCATCACCTTTTGTAAAAGTGGAAACTTAGAGAAGAGAGCAGCTACAAGCTAATGTGTGTGGAAAGCTTGGGAAGATGTCTACAGTACTTCTAAGAAGTTGAGCACTTGCACTGGCACGTGAGCGACCGCTTGTTGCTCAGGCTGTTTGTGTTTGCCTAACCTTCAGTTATCAAATAAAATCCAGAACAAAATATAATTTATGTCTGAGATAAATATGACTAGGATCCCCAGGAGGACTCTAAAGGTCAGATCACCTGTTTTGCAATATTGGTCCCCAGTATCTATAAAGTCTTAGTGACATTAAACAGTGGAGTTGGCTAGAAACGTACCCCAGTCTTATAAATTGAAAGCACAAGCTGGAACCTAGAAATAAAGAAGTAAAAATAATGTTCTGTGGTGAATGACTTCTAACTCTGACCAATATTTGTGGAATAAGAAGATTGTGGAAACAGTTTTCAACTTGGCAGCAGGTGAACTCCAAATCTCTGACGTTCCTGGTAGCTTGTCTGCTGGGTTGGCCTGATAGTGGCTCTCAGAGTCCAGGGAATATTGCTAAAAGTGACTTCCACACATTTCTTTAATAAAGAAACACACATATTTATTAAAGAACAATGGTGATTGCTTGACACACAAACGGGCAAATACTTGCATTTTTTTAGTTGTTTACACAGAGCTTTGAAAATGGAATCATTACAAGGTGCTTTTCTTCCCTTGAAGTAGAATTTTAATTAGCCCTAATTCTTTTTTAGTAAATATGACACTATAGGAGGCTTGCTGTTGTTTCTTTTTTTTTCTTATACAGTTGAGTTTTCCCAGGAGGCTTCTTAACTAGTATTGAAATAATTTCTTAGGCATCTACTGAGATGGAATTGGAATGCAATTTAATTCCAAGAAGTAGAGCAAAAGGCAAGTGTATCTAAAAATATTACTTGAAAAACATGTTTTATTAGGGATTTGTCTGTGAGAAGGAGTGATTTGCATGTTTACCAAATTTCCAAATCTAACTGCACACACAGTTATATAATGCACAATAAATGCTAAATGCTTATTGCCCAGTTGCACATAGGGCTTACTAGGATTGAGAAGACAGATTCAGCAAAAGCATTGGTGTTGAGGGCCAAAGGTTTTTCAGATGGATGATAGCAAGCTAGCTAATTTCTGAGAGGGTGGGGACAAATAGAAATGTAGTTCTGGAAATGGTTGGAAGTTGGGCATGTAACCTTTAGGGATGCATCTGAAAATTTCCTTGCTAGAGTTAATCAGTAAATGGGCAAATGTAAGTGAGACATGGGGTGAATGAGTGTCTGTAAGGAACTACAGCCCCATAGGGATATAACACAGATATTGTGATCAGCAAGAGCAGCACAGGAACAGTGGAAAAGCAATAACAGATAGCAGAGTTTTGTGCAAAAGAGAAAACTCTGAGGGGAATCAAGGCTGAGATGAGAGATGCTGCTGTAAGTGACTGTTTCCATATTACCACAATAAGATTATGTTTAGTTTCTCAAGAGATACTTTCTATGATTAAATTTCACTCCTGAGCTACCCTGCATTCAGCACATGATTGAGTTTCCTTGGATCCAATGATCATTTAAATGAGAAAAATCATATTCAACAGGAAAAAGAATAATTTTTACTCCATGTAACTCATTTATAACACACCTCTCTCTGTCAGCACACTGCTACCAGAAACCATTTCAAACTGTTGGAATATTTACAGAACTTCAAGCATAAACGACATTTTACTACTTTGACTTAACTATGTGAAAAGTTGGTACTTAAATTCTAAGAGTATTTATTTAGGAGGCTTTCTGTAATGCAGAGGGAATATGGTAGAGAAAATATTGGTGTCAATAAATAGTGTTGAAGGAATACTTTATCTGCCTCTACTGTTTACACCTATATATTTACAGGATTTCTTATAGTTAGCAAATGTTCATGTCCTCTCAGGTGCTGAAGACCACCAAGGTACTAAATCAGCTTTGTTGAGGTCAGATACCAGTCCCTGTTAATCTTCAAAGGAAACTAATGTTTAAATTGAAAAACTTGTATGAAATTGAACTGGCAAAGCAGAAGAGTCTCCTGCTGTTGATCTCATGCTTGCAGAATGACACATTGGGTTGTCACTGTAGCACAGTTTAGGATCACGCTTCCTAAGATGAGGTTCCTTGTTTTTATTTTCTTTTTTCATGTGTCTCACTGCCTAATTGAGTTACACTCAAAGCTTAGGCTTCTAATTTAGCCACAAAAAAAAAAATCCCCGACAAGCCTTTGAAATCTTCAGTCTTATCAAATTTTTGTCCCTGGCATGAGCAGCTTAAAATACAATTAGCTGATATCAGGTTTTATTTATTCTTGAGCTGAAACCATTGATGTTATTGATCTGCTTTAGGGATAATCACTCCACTGTGGGATCCAGGAAGTTGTTACAATACTTCTTTCCGTGGCACTGATGTGGTTCAAAGTGTAGATTAGGACCAGTATAGCAGAAACACTAATAATTCTGTGGTAGGATTGTGTTCTATGGAGATAAGGACATTTCATTACTGAATATAAAGTAACCTCTCACTGTCACTGTTTTCTGCCTCTTTCATGTTTTCATGCCTTGTGTTAATTCTAAAAAGGAAGGTCAGAAAGGTTGTCCTAATGGTCTTTTAAAGTTACTAAATATTTTACCTTTCAGCTGTAAGGTTAAGCAGAAGGGAAACACGGTTTTGAGCCCTGCATCCTTTGCAAGACTAGATCAAAGGCGTTTAATTATTCTTTCAGCTGAAGGATGATGTCCTGTGGTGTCTTTTGACACATTATCTTTGAGCCTTCAGTAGGCCAAACACCTGCTGATATAATTTTGAATCTGGAAATCAGTAGATAAGTGTTGATTTTTGCTGAATGAAAAGCAGAACCCTGTGAAAGAAAACCTGAGCAACAGTTAGTTGTGCATGGAGCTTCCTAAAACATTGTATGTTTTTCTTCATCAAAATTAAGTGTTCATTTTGTGTTAAATGTGGACTTGCTATAATTATACATTTTTCTTATCCAGTGCTTACAGTGTAATAGTCTATCTTTCATCCTCCATTGAAGAGGTATGTCTAGGGTTATAGATACAGGAGAATGTGATCATAAATACAAAGTAACAGCATGAAGGGAAGGAAATAGAAGTATGTAACTTGAGGCACTCTCTGTAGCCTGAGGTGCTAATGAAACCAAGGTAGTATTACTGAGTTGTCAGTGAGGAACTGTGAATGAAGGTGATAGCACCTGAAATGGAGTCCTGGCACAGTCTGAGATTTCAGTATTTCTGTACAAACACATGTTCAGAGAGCTGGGTCTGTTCCTGAGGGTAATGATTGCTATGGTATGGACCTGTCTTAGGCACTATAAAAGAGATGCATGATCATTATCAGGAAGCAAGAGCTGGTATCCAGGAAGGGGTTTTGGCAGCTGACACTTCCTTATTTTAAGAGATGGAGAAGTAGCCATTGGGATGTATTCTTGCTTAATCAACAAAAGATTTGTTTTTGTGCACAAGCCACTGTAAAAAGAGTGCTGCATTGTTCACAGATGATTCAGTGGCTGAATTAAAAAAAAGGAAGGGTAGTTTCTGCCAGCACTTCCATTAACTGCTCTTGGTAAAACTGCAGTCTTAACACAAAAGTAACTACTAGTGGTTTATTTGGAATAACCAGTTTTTAGTCAAGAGTTATTTCCTTAACTCATATTAATGGTAGGGAATTTGCTGGTGTTGAGACATGCTGGGCATAGACAGACTTGATGTGATGGGCTGTGTCAGTCTTTTCCATATAAGTGTGAACTGTGGAAAAACTCAGGAGTGGTAACATTTTTGTCTTGCTGGCTGTATTTTTTCTGGTGCAGTTTAATGGCAGCAAAGGTTTCCATGTTGTAGTGATTGCTGCCACAATGGAAAATGGTTCTCTTTAAACCTGAATATTTAGCAAAAGATTCCATTGTGCTGTAGAAGAGAAACTTTGTCTATGTGAAAATATAGGACCATTTAATTTAAGGAAGGATTTAAAATACATTACTGTTAACTACTGCAAAATGACCTCCTGAGGAAGGTGAGCATCTGGCAGAATATACAGAATATTATCTGCCCATTCTGCTTCAGTTTTCCCATGAAAGGTTAATTATTTTTAATGCAATTATTAAAACACAACAGGGGACAGGAACAGAATAAAGAACAGGTCAAAGAAGTCTTACATCAATTAATGCTTTCATCTAAACAGGATCTGATGAATTTTACTCTAGGGCATTTCAGAACTAACTAAAGCAATGTCTGTGCTTAAAATTGGGTAAAATCCCAGAGAACTAGAGCGTAATTTCCAAAGACAGATGGAATACAGAGAGTCTCAGGAAATATTAAGCAGGCAGACTAATTAAAAAATTCAAAGAAGAGACTGCAAAATTCCATGATGCATATGTATGTATGTAGAAACCAAGCTAAGCTGCAGAATTGGTGGACTGTCAAGAACAAATGTTACCTCTTCTTTCACTGCTTGTAACATGAAATGAAAAGCATGTGAGGTTAGGGTATAGTTCCTGATATAATAAAATTCTGCTAAGTATTTGTGTATAGCCTTCTAGAGCATTTGTGAGAGCAAACAATAAGCACATAAAATTGTTGCAAAATGTACCTACTTTATGCAAGAGGCAGACACTCTTTGCAAATAGTTATCTGTGTTTTTCTGTCATGTTGGAAGGAAAAAAATCTTCCTACCTCTAGCTTTGGTACTGGTTGCACTTCTGTATCCTACAGAGTAAGGAATTTTGTAGTTGGGGTATCTGATTCTACTTCTATTTCATTGTAAGGTTTTATAGGTTAGAAAACCTGGTACCTCACTGGGTACAAGTAATTACATTTGCACCTTATCTGCATGTGGTAGGATGTTTGCAACACCAAAAGCTGGTATTTCCTGTAATATAAATGTTCTTCCCTAAGTCTTTTTTCTCATTTTGCTCTGCTTTTATTGTGTTGAAGATCCCTCAAGACAAAGCAGGGTAGGCAAATTAATGGCAAAACTCATATAAACACGTGTCCATCCAGCGCTTTTTTGAGAAGCTTTCACATCCCTGGAATTTAACAATATTATAATTAGCAATTTGTAATTTTCCTGTTTTCTGCAATGAGAGAGGATGAAAGACATGTCAGTTTTCAGTCTGAGCACTAGTCCAGGCTTTGGAGAGCTTTCCACTTTTCAGCTTTGTATTTGAATGTAACCACAAGTCATTGTTCCAGCAAACTTCACATGTAATATTTTCTTACCGTGTCTCCACACAACAATTAACAAGATTGCCATAATTCTAATTTTTAAAATAAATCTTAGGTAGCTTTTTATGGCCCATGAACCTATAAAATGGTCTTACACTGAACCTTTGGAATCCAAGACCTGTTTGTAAGGGATTTATGAGTAGGAAAGAAAACTCCTGAAAGCTGATTTTCAGTGTATTTGATTTATACTGAGGTTCTCATGGAAATATTATATATAATTGCATTGCTTTTTGACATCACAGCATATAACCCTTTTTTTTGAAGCAAGATCGTGATGAGTAAGACAAGATGCCACTTATTTTTAATTGCTTTAAATCAAAACTTGTAGGCTGCTGTGGAGTGGGTGAGGAGACGTGTGCTGTTTGAAACAATTAGAGGCATTAAAAGAAATCTTTCATATTTAAACCGTTTTCTGTTGGACTTGGAACACAAAATTGTTGAATCATTAAGACTGGGAAAGACCTTTAAGATCATGAAGTCCGAATTTTAACCCTACCCTACTATGCTCGCCCCTTCTAACATGCAGCTGCTGTGGTCACAGGAGAAAATAGCCATTGCTGTCTCCTGGGCAGTCAGCTGGACACATCTCCCATCTGGGTTGAAAGTGTCTCTGAACACAGTCTTGGCATCAGGAGTATCTCGGCTTTCTTAAACTTGCCTGTACCAGGTCTAGCAGGATGCATTTTCTTCCTATGAGGTTTTGATTACAATAGGGGCACCACATGGTATCTGCACAACTGGATATGCAGGTTAGAGACAACTACGCCACTCAACTAAAGCCCCCAGATGCATGATTTAATTTTGACTAACCTTTTAACCATGTTTTTTAGTTCTGTTTAATCCCTAAAGAGGGAAAGTTGTGTTCACCGAAGGTAAAGTTTCTGTAAAGAAAAAGCTTGATAAAGTTCCAGTTTATAATAAGAATATGCTTTTAAGAAGCTAAACCAGGTACCACACAAAGTCTCCTAGGTGTTTATCTTGTCTAGGCTTCAGTGATTTTAGGACTCAGTGAGATAAAAATGTTTGATTTCGAACACTTCTGTGCTGTTCATTAATAAAATGAAGTTTTGGTAATTAGGCTATGATGGCAGTAACTAGATATGCATCAAGAAATCCCATTAATCTCTCAAAATGTAAATGATCTTTTTAGTACTGCTTTCATTCAGTAATCCTAATATCAATTTAATAATATCACATAGTAATTGCCAAGGTTCTGCTCTCCTGTGGAAAGGAAGTGGAAAATTGTGTGGTTATAATTATTATGCCATCTTGCAGAAGAGAAAGCTGCAAAACAGAGAAAAAAAATTAGTTGCCTGAAGTTGCATGACAAAGTGGGTTCCAAGAAGCATTAAAATCAGTAGCCATTGCCCCTGTAATCTGGCCATCCCAGCATACATGGTGCCCAGTCCGTAAAGTGGTATTTACACAGATTTGTGTATGAATAAACCAAGATTTATATTCAATGGTTACTGCCAATAAGTAAAAAATCTTGAGCTTAATGTGTCTGACAACAGCAGAGCTTCAGAAGGCCAAGAAAACTCCAGAAGGAATTGCATCTTCTAGTGGCACTCAGTGTTGTAATATTGTATTAAGTGATACTGAAATTAAAGGGACAGTTTCCCAAGATGTTTTGGTTTAGAGGTGGAGGTGGGAGAGGTAATTCTTAGCAGCTAACTTGAAGGAAACTGCTCTCCCTGGATTTTCTTGCTCAGTGAAGAGAAAAGGTAGAAAAAGAGTAGCTAAAATTGGGAGTCATTGGAGTAACATCAATTAAATCCTGACATTAAGCCCTTTCTTAGAGGAACTTTTTTTTCCTGTTGTCTTGAGAGGGAATGTAGACTGGGAGAGCTAAGCTCATGTTTCAAAATATTGATGTGCACAAGTTTATTTGATGTCATGAAGTATCCCTGTTACTGTGAATTTAATCCAGCCTTCTGAATTCCTGCAGTCATGCAGCACTGTAAGGCCTGAATTTTTTATTTCCTGTGACCTCAACGCTGTTGGAGCAGCATCAAGTGACTCTGTAGCAGGCACAGCTGCTGACTGGGGAATCTTGCTCTTGGCCTAAAGCTGGCAAAACATTTTTATACTTTGCTGTGGCAGTCCCCATTATTCTGTCATTTTAGGAATAGGAATGAAGAGTCAGTCATTGGGATGGAGTAGCCAGGAAGGAGGACCGAAGCAGATGTTGTCAGAGATAAGCGAGATGGCAGATGTGAGACCTAAATATGTCTTGGTGGGAAGCCAGGGCACGGCACGGTCCATCTGCTCCTGCCTGCACATGACCCAAGCAGCAGTGAGCTCCATATTATTAAGTGGAATTTACCCGCTAGAGCAATAAATCCCCTCCTCAGTAGAGGAGAACAATGAAATGGACAAGACTGGGGGGGAGGAGGGAAATGTTAGGAATAAAGGAAGCATTGCCGGAGGAGGTTGATGAATCACAGACAGGACATGGATGTGTTATTAACAAAAGGAATGTCATTATTAGAATATTTTAAACAAAGATGTATGTTTTTGTTTCACTTGTTTCCTGGATGAGGAACGAAATACGCTGAAAGGGTGAGAGAGTTACACTTGGGGTGTGCAATGAAAGTTCGGGTTATGATCCCTCACAAAAGTAGCTGCATGCAGCAGAAAGCTGGTAGCAATGGTGATCATGCTTGTAAGATATGACCTTTCCTCCACAGCAATGCCTGTCAGATGTACACATAGCTCTGTATGAAGGTCTGCTGCAGGGGAATAGTCCTTGTTTCTGTCTGCTTCCAGCAAGGGCTTCTTTGTCTTTTGGGCTGGGAAAAAATTTCTAAAAGTAGACTCATCTTGAATGTTGTTCAGCTTCCTTCCAGACTGCTCTCAATACAACTAAAATAAGTTACATTAAAAACATATCCAAATTGCATTTGCCTTGGTGTTGCTGAAAGCACAGCCACCTACTGTCCAGTGGTAAAGAGCAAGCTGAATTCAAGTCAGTTTATAAGAAACAGAAATGTGTGCCATATTTTACAAAATGTTGTGCATTTCCTAATATTTTGCACTGTAGGAGGCAGGCTGGCTGTAATACCTTGCAGAAATGTGCATTTCCTCTCCTTGAAAAACAGACTGACTCATGAGAAAAAAATGGAAGGTTTATGTTGAGACCATAAAATGCTTCTTTTTACCTTAATGTTTAGCTTAAAGGCACAAAGAATAGTGGGAGAAATTTAGCAGTAAAAATCTTGGTGTCCCTTTTAGTGGCAGAAAAATGGCAAGATCTTGCCAATTTCAAGATCCCACAGTGCCCCTTAATTGACTTGAACAATTATGCACTATAGGAGGATGTCAATAGATGTATGTTATCAGTAGTTGCTTTGGATAAGACAATGGCTTTATGCTGCTCAGAGGAAGACTGGGAATGAAATATTCTTTATTGCTTGAATATTGAAGAGTTCACGAGTACAGAGAAAATATGAGCAAGTAAGAAGTATTGATGTGTTTATGAAATGGAGGTGTCTGCATAAAAGCAGCTGCTAGGTAATGAAAGACAGAAGAAAAAGACAGAAGTATTAGTGTTTCAGAAAGAAGACTCAAAGACTGAATTAATTGAATTTCTGGTTATTGCCATGGACACAGCTCCTAACTCAACCTGCAGGTTTCATCTCTGCCCCGTGTTAGATGCAATTAATTCCTTTGAGCTATGCTGGATGATAAAGGTTCTGGAAGGTAATTAGCAGTCAGTCCTAAAATGAATTCTAACTTAATATGTTGCAATTGTTCGTTGTAATTGATTGCATGATAGATAGTGTAAACATAATTTCTTCTGCTTTATAACAGGAAACTTAATAATTGAAAAAATAGTTCAGTAGAACTGATGAGTTAGTGCCCTTCAGTCCATTGCTGTGGGCGTGGTGGTGGGGATTCAGTTGTATCTCAGCAATGACAAACTTGTGGTTGTACATCGCTTTCAGCTTAAGTTCTGCAGTACTCCTTCTGTTCCTCACTTCAGCCATGTGACAACTTCTTGGAAAATTCTTAATTAAGGTGGAAAAGGTTCATAAGATTCAGAAACTTATTTTTTTAGCACAGTTTTAATCTCCTTGAGATCCTCTTTTCATTTGGAGCATTGGTCCCGAGAGAACAGTAATCGTTGCCTGGGTCCAACAGAGAACCTCAGTGTCCAAAAGAAGACAGGGTAGAGTGTAATCATTTAAGTCTGAAGAATCTAATATCAAAGCCAAGGTTCAGTTTGTTACTGTTCTCATTGCATGGGTCCTTCGCCATTAGACAGGGATCTGGAGCTTCTTCTCAATGTATCTTCACACTCTTTTTGAACACCCAAACCCAGGCTGGGTTTGGAAATGCTGACAATCCTTGATAAAAGAGCTCAGTGCAGACTGCAGTCCTGGAACATGCACCTCTGTGAGGGATGCTCATCTCTTTGAGTCAGAGGTATTTTTTGGTGGCCATGTGCTTTTGCATGTGGTGACCTGACTTATGTCCTGTTTTACTCTGCTACAACCTGCATCTCCCAAGAGATTTCTGGAGTATCCAGGACCTAAATGGCTTTGTAATACAAGCATTTTTCTTCCTTTCTATTGAAACTTTTTGAATGTGGTGTCTAAAATTAGGCTTTTACTGGGTCACTGCTATTTCTCAGTCATTGTAGACTTGCAGGGATTAGCTAGTAATTGAAGCTGGAGAGCCATAACCAGAGGGTAAACTCATAAGCCCTGTGCATATAGATATTATTCAGTGCAGTAATCCATACACGTTTATCAGATGAGCCCTGTAGCTTGGGGGGGGGGGGGGAGTTGAACTTTTGACATTGTTTACTTTCATATACACTAATTTCATGCTGTTTATTTAAATTTATTTAAATAAATACACCCCCTCCCCCCCACAAAAAAAAAACACACCCAGACTTGAGCATCTGGTTTTACTTTAGTGTGGTTTTACATGCTACCTGAGATTCTGTAAACCAAGAGATCTAAAAATTTGAATAAAACAAGCATGAACATGACTGGATAATAGGTTATTAAATTTGCAGGAAGACAATAGGTATTTAAATGAAGGAGACATAGAAAACCTGCATATGAAAATGTGTTTCATAGAGACTGCAACATCTAACAAGATGAGACAAGCAAGAACTCATCAACAGAGGGTGGCTCTAATTGCAGTGGCACAGTAAGGAAGAGAAAGAAAACTGACCTTTTTTTTTTTTTTTGGGAGTGAAATTTGTCAAGAAACTCAGGAGAAATTTCATTCCACTGTTTACTTGCCATCTCATCAAGGTAACAGAACGAAACCTGTTAAAAGAAAAAAGCATCAAAGAAATTCTGTAAAAAGCAAGAGCAGCCTGGGCTAGATGGAAATTCTCCCCCAGAGTCAAATCAAGCCTTAGAGCTGAATAATACTCTTACGTGTGATCTTCATTAGCAACTATTCTGTATCCTATTTCACAAGTATTTCTATGCGTGGCAGAACACATGATGCTTGATTTTTTTCAGCGCCATCTGTCATGTGGAATCTCTAATAATGGTTGAATCTGCTCCATAAACACTCCTGCAGTGGGAGTATTAATCTGTCTCCTTGGTCGCTTCATGCCACCACTTTTCACAAACCTGGGAGCTTAACATATTTGGTACTTCTACCCCACCAAAAAATCGGGTTGACCTTGACCCTCGAACATGCATGGGAAGGTTGGTGGTGTTCGGAGAGTTACAGGGCGCAGTATGATGGATAATGGGAATTTGTGAGTTCTGCTGCCTTAGTAAGGAGGGAATCCTGAGCTGGGCTTAATGAAGGAAACTTTCTTCTTTAATAGGTTTACACTGTGTTTTCTGGAATGAGTGTCTTGGTGAAGAATGAGTTGCTAATACTAAATGGCTGAGCCACATTCAGGATGCCTGATTTGATCCTAACTAGCTGACTCTGTGCGTTACTGCACTCAGTCTGTCACTAGTAACAAGCACTTAGAGAAAATGTGGGTAGGCATCCGTGTGTCTTTTCACAGACCGACTTTCAGCCTTTACCCAGAAAGTACCCCTGCTGAGCTCCTGATTTGGTTGTCACATATAGCAATGTAATTCTGTTAACTCAATTGTGCTGGCATTAATCCTCGTTTCTGTGAGCATGGGGGGCAGGAGAAGGCAGCCCTCTGTGTCTTGTCTGAAAAATGGAATTGCTCTGTGCATACGCAGAGGGATCAGATCCTCCTGGAGTTGAGGGAGAAGCCTCTTGCTGATTTCAGTAGTCATTGGGTCCTTATTAGAGACTTCTGTTTCATTTGGAGGTACAAATAAATAGCCCTAACAGCAGTGATGAAGCAACACTCGTCTTGTTTAAAAGATTAATTAGTCAGTGAAGAGAAATGAAAGCTTAAGTGAGAGGTACTGTAATCTAAAGGATAAACTCTTGCTTTCTTAACAACAGTAGTTATTTCAGTAGAGTGCACTTTTATCACCGAATAACAAACTCTATTTAAATCTCTGCTTGGAATTGGCTGTCACTAAAATACTGGCAATTCTTTGAGCAGGTAGAAAAACACTGTCATTAAGGTCAAGGATCGGAGCCTTCTCTCTGATAGGGAAATCTCTATCATGTGGATGTGTCTCCATTATGATAAAATAAGGAAGTAAACTACAAGGAGGTCATTGACTGTAAAAAGCAATTTTCCAGCTCTTATTGCTTCTGATACTCTACAGCATAATTCACAAACAAAAGCATAAATCAACAGCAACCCTTTCCAGCAGGTTAGCAGAGAATGGGGAGAGATGAAGCCACGTAACACAGGATATTAAATTGCCATGGCCAATTTCCTGTAATCACTCTTAAGACAAAGCAGAACATTTCTGTCTTATAATTATGAAGACACGTTGTAAAATCCTGAATATTTTAGAAGTGTTTCAGAGCATCCAATACAATAAGTGTTTCTGCCATAAAAAACACCAACAAGCAAACAAACAAATGTGAACATTCATATATATTCCCTTGCCACGCTAGTGAATTTTCCCATCACATGCATGACTGCTCCCTATCCTGGCACTTACCTTATCACAACATTTACAAAGGCTTCTAGGCCACGAACAAGTAGTTTCAAGAAAAGTATGTAGAGGCTGCAGTGTCTCATAAATATAATCCATTTTCTTTCATTTCTTGCTGGTATATGCTCAGTTTGACCATTCTGCAGACTCAGCTGTTGGGAGCTTTTATAAATCTTGTGCATTTGCTTCCCAGCATCTCTCAGAGTAAAAATTATCTCAACATGTTGATGTTTCTTCAGTGAGCAGTGTCACTTAAAATCCTCAGAGGCAGGTACTGTTTACAGTTAGGCTAAATTTCACAGTAGCATTGTTACCCTCTGAATTTGCATATTAAGTTTGAAAAATTTTTAGGTAAAATTCAGGGTTTTTTAATGTGGTGGGAGTATACCAGGGTGGCAGTGGTCTGAACTGTGTACACAGGTCTCCTCACAAGCATGACAGGCTGGGGATAGTGCACACTTCTATAATGATGCCTGCAGTGGCTCATGTACTGAAGTTTAGAATATGGGCAAACATGGTGACCATTAAAGGTTTTGAAAGGTTAATGAAAGAGAAAAAAAATATTTATGCTTAGGGCATGAGCCTGAAATCAGGTTTTGCAGTTTCTATTCAATGCTGCTGTTGACTGAAAGAGATGACTATGGTGGGTTTTGCTGGTTGGTTAACTGTTTTGGCAAGGTTATGCTTTTGTCATGAGGTGGAGATGTGGAGTGTTGCAGTGCTACCACAGCGATTTGGTGGCTGAAGTTGAAGCCAGCTTGTTGTTCTAAACTTGATGTTTTGGAGACTTAGGTTTTTAATAATTCATTCTCACTTTTATTCCTATCTGTGCTGAGCTTTCATAGGAATGTTCTTGTATTCCCACCTTTTAAAAGGTATTTTCAGACAAGTCAAAATTTTGAAATGAGTTTGCCCTTCCCTTTTTCCGTTCTATAGCATCTTCAGTTTGGTACTTGTAGGAAATGGTCTTGCCTACAAACTTAGTCGATATTTTTCTGCATTTAAGTAATGCTGAGGAGAACTGACTATTGAAATAAAGGTGTTTTTTGTTATTTCCTTAAAATAGAAGCAATTGCTTAGAGTCTGTTAGTTGGTAACATGTTACTGCTACCGTGAGCTATGAGATTTATTCTCTGTTGGTGGAGTTTCCCGGATAGTTGAGGAATATGTATTTTTAGATGTTGTGTGTATCTGTACATTTGTAGTTAATTATTAAACCTTGCTGTAAAAAATAAAAAATAGAAATTGCCATTTGAGGCTATCAGTGAGGGAGGAAGTAAACTGGAAAACAGAATATAAAATAAGTATAGTCAATAGCAGAATCGTAGAAAACAATCTGCTCTAGTGTTTGGAGAGAAACTGTACCTACTTTTTCCATCTAATTTAAATAACATATTGTGAGCAGAGACATTAATAATTTTACTCTTCAGCTGGTAAAGTAAGTTAGTTAGTTGTAAATTCTGTTAATTTGCTCAATGCTGGTGTTGGAGATAGGCATTTGTAACAGGGAGGTAACTTATTGTGAAAAGCCAAAGTTGACAGAGAAAGCAACTGGTGTTAAGTCAGTGTTTCAGCGTGGTGCTGGGAAATGAGGCTCAGTCTGGTGGCATGGGCTTGGTGTCCTGTGGGACTGGGGCTTCAGGCAGTGACAGCCCAAAGGGTGAAACGTTCTGGTGAAGTTAACAGCACATCCAAGGAAGGTCTGTTGATGTTATTCTAGTGGTTAACAGAGAATATTTAATATTCTGGTAAAAAAGCAGTGAAGTAATCTGTGTAGTAAGAAACTTGTGTATGCCAGTTACTGCCAGCTGCCCTTCAGTCCTACTGCACTCCTTTGGACACAGGATAAGGGTAAGAGCAGGGGATCCATGTCCTTGCCTCTGTGCCAATGCTGCACTCCCTCTACGTGATTTTGGAATGTTTCACTCATCCCACGTAGCACTCACATTTTGCTCCATCTGCTTATATCGTCATTCAAAGTACAATTAAATTCAAAATTAAGTAATTAAGTATTGTGCGTATGGAGTGAAGCAGCTGAGCAGGAGCAGCTTTGCCATCCTGTGTCCTCGCAGCACTTACCAATAGTTGTACTTAAGTAAGCTGAAAAGAAAGAAATGTTTCTTTTGCATTTCAGAATGTTGCTTTCTCTTGAAATGAAGAGTTTGCCCTATTTGCTGGGCAAACCTTTGAGAAGGACTTTCTTCTTTCCCTGTAAGAGTCTGAGTTGGGTGTATCTCTACACAGTGTGTATCTAGATGCAATATGTGTATATTCACTTTTTTGAGTCTTTGTTTCCCTTTCAAAACCATTTCCAAAATGAGATTTTTTTTTTCCTTTTTCAGTATGTGTATGCTAGGAAAACAGTTCAGAATATTTCACCTGTGAAATTAAAGTGCAGGAAATAACTAATATCAGCAAAACACTGTGAGCAATTTTGTTGCTTGACAAGGACGGAAAAATTGCAACAAAATCTCACACGAACCCAAGTTTTAGGTATTTGGTATATACTTTTGTAAGATAGAGGCTGTAAAACTCAACTTCTGTGGAGATTATACAATCATTTTTCTTTTTATCTAAGGGAAACTTAAACTCAGTCATCTGTGTCATCTCTGCATAAAACTTTTCTAAATAATAGATGATGAAACACAAGCCCAGCAAAATGTGACAGGCAGATGAAACCTTATAAATGGAAGAAGATTATTAACAGCTTTTCTGTGGTTTTCTGTGGTGGTCTTAGATGTAATTAGAGAAATAACCTTCATTTTAGGCATGTTTCAGGCTATGGCTTGTCTCTGTGCATTTTTATTATTGGGTTTAATATTCAGACCTTCTCCACGAGACTGTTTCACTGCTTTACAAAGAGGCAAAAAACCTGTGTACTAGTGTTAAAATGTGCCTGTTTCTCTGCCAAAACCCCCTGCCTAATCTGTGCTTTCCTTGTGGGTCAAAGCGAGGTGCCCTGTGCCGATTTAGAAGTTACATTTCTTCAAGAGTTTTGCAATTGCATTTCCGTGTGTATAAACAGAAGGAGGTTGCCAGCAGGACCCCTGTTTTCAGATGAGAGTCCCTTCTTATAAATTATCCCAAGCCTGCATAGTAATGAGGCCATTTATATGATAATAGATGCGTTCCTGTTCTTTTGCTGGCTCTCCAGCAATTCATGAACTGCGTTTCGCATTAGGAGAAGTGCTTCATGAACCAGATGAAAAGCAAAATTGAGACACTGGTGTAATTTCCAGCTTCCTTTGATAAATACTGCTGCAAACACGAAGGTGGAGAAAGAGCCAAGAGGTGGGAGACAGAGGAGGTGCAAGAGATAATAATGTCAGGGGAATCGAATGCTATTGCAGATAATGGTCTCCTCTTCAGGTGACAAATACAGAAGGACAGCAAAGACATTTATCAAAAGCTGAACAATAAGCTCAACTAAGGGTGTTTATTTTCACAGAAAGATGCCTTTTATCTGTGGATGATGTATTAGTGACTCTTATCAATTAAAGTCAGTAGTGTCTCCAGTACATTAGCAGAGCAGGTATGTACCTGATGGGGAAGGCTACTTGCTGCCTTAATGAATATAAAGATTTCTGAGGAACAGGTGACACACTGATTCATATAGTTGACTCAGATTTTCTTTTCAGGCAACTCCTAGAAAGCTCCTAAGGAAATGCAAGTAAGCTTAAGTGGAAGTAAAAAGTTTTTCAGCTGTGTTATCTCCAGGGAACAGCAATAACTGCAATGGTAGAATTTAGGCTGAATTGTGAGTTTCAGGAGGCAGTGAGTGAAGGCTAGAATTGAACTGCTAGGAATTTGTGGTACTGTATGCTCACCTACTAGTTATAGAATATCATAACGAATTTTAGTCATTTTTTTCCCCCCTCACAAACTGAAAATTATTAGTGACATTTCATACAGCAAAAGAATGCTGCTCCATACACACACACATCTTTCTGCATGTGACAGCCTTTGTTGCTTTATTTTGAACTTAACAATATTGCTTTTGGTTCTTAAAAGTGCTGTTCTTTGAGTCTTGTAAGGTATTAAAAGTTTGCTTATGATAGGAAGGAGCTTGTGGAAAGCAAATTTGAGAATAAAAAGAAATCAAGATGACAATCTTAATCCCACCTTGGTCAAGAAAAAGGGACTTGTATTTTTTTTCTTTTCTGAATACTGAATTGCAGTACATTATAACTCAGGTTGATATTGTAAGATGTTATTTTGGGGCAAATGAGGATTGGGGGAGGGGAAAATATAAGATTAAAACTAAAAGTGGATTAATATTTCTACAGTTCTATTTGTGATGTTACTAAACTGTTAAAAAAACGATTGGATTGGTTACTCAGCTGACTATGGTTGAGCAAAAATTCATCATAATCTAGAAAACTTGCAGTCCTGTTACCCTTTGTAATTAAGGGCACAAGAAAATATAGCAAGGATTCAGAGTAATTTGTTTCTGGGGTAGGAAGTTGGGTTTTGGAACTGTGATTTGGTGGGGGTTCCCCCCCCCCCCCATGTTTTCCATTTAGAAAAACACATTATTTAGGTAACTGTATAGTTTTATTGGCCAGTGAAGGAGCTGCTTGAACATTGACACCAAATATTCTAGGAAAATGAAGCAAATCACAAATTGGAGTGGCCAGGGAGAGCTATCTTGGTCCTGCCTCAGTAAGCTAACGCTGCCTTTAGCCAGCAGAGTTCCCTAGCTCCAGGAAGAAGACCTGCTACTTGGTTCTTCATACTAGTTTGTATGCAGAGATCAAAGGCATTAATGTTGAACTTTGGCCACCAGGTTATTATCACATCAGGATGAAATATTGGGGGATGATTTTCTTTCTTCAAAAAAAAGGGAAACAAGTAAGGTAAGAAAAGGAATTGAATGGAAGTGGAGATTCTTGTTTTTGTATCAGCTATATCTTCTCTTGATGTCTCCTATTCCTCACCCAGAAAATGCAATTTAGTAGGGTCTGTGTAAAAAAAGGTGCTTTGAAAAGCCTTCACAAATTGGCAGCGCATTTATTTATGTACATTTCAGGCTGACTCATTACATATCATCAGGAGGCTCCCCAGGCTGTGCATAAGAAGAAAAGCAGGCATAAATCAAACTGGTTGCAACTCTTCCCTTTCTTCACCAATTTTCAGATCCTCCCCCGCCCAGTAATACATTTAGAGAGCAGTATTATTTTTCCTTATTGCTCACAGAGGGAATACTATTCCTTACATTATCATAACTCTTTTTATCCAGTACTAATGGTAATAATGATAATCCTCATCACATATGGATTTGAAAGCTGGATATAGTTCTGTGGAGATACAAGCACATCATTTTTGCCATTGTTCATCTAATCTCTTGAGAATTTTTCTTTATAGCAAGTAGCTGATATGAACTTTTCTGTCAACTTGTAGGATGAAAAGTTTCTACTAAACAATTCTTCATGAAGTGTTTTATTTCTCTGATTTTTCACTGAATATATGGGGAAAAAAAATTCCAGTCTTAAAGTGTGACCTGAATGTTGCACTCTTTTTCATTTCTGTGGGGACTAGAAGTCCAAAATAAAATAAATTGAGACATTCTGTTTAAATGAGAATTCAATTCAAAGTTCTCTGTGCAGTTTTTTTGCAACCTGTATCTTTAGTAATTTTTATGAATTCCCTGTGGGTGATATTCATTCTGCCTCACTTTAGACTAGTCTCCTGAAGCAATCTGTCTAGACTCTTTTATGCTCAGTGAAGTGAGAAAGGTTTCTCTGGAGGATGATGCAGAGTATCTAAGTACCCTTCAGAGAAATAGGACAATATCCTGTGTCAGGAGATGGAAGAACATGTCTGAGGTCCCTATAGGAAAACAGAAAATTGCTGTTAGTATTGACACTACTTTCTCCAGTTTTTTACTTGCTGGGTTGGTTTTTTTGGGGGGTGTTCGTATGTTTTGCTTTTGTTTGATATTTTGTTTTTTATGGTGTTGTTTTTGGTGTTTTTTTTAGTAAAACAAACATGCTGATCCTCTGGGTATTCAAAATGTACTGCCAAAGGGCTAAGCTAATGCAAGGCAGAAAGTCAGGGAGTCTACTGAACCTTGTAGAGTTCACCATTTATCTTCCAGTATGTGTTCAAGGGGCTGAAAATGAGCAAGGGTGGGATGTGCCTGGGTTCAAGTTGAGGAAAAGGCAGGTTTTGGAAAGGGGCAAAGTAAATCGTGGGAATAGGAGAAAGAAGTTTCTACTAAATCCATAAAAGAAAACTCTGGGCTTAGACCAAGCAAGCAAGCTGCTGCTGCTTGGTTTCCTCCAACACATATGAAAGTTCATGGTAGTTTTTCTCTTGTGTTTTGGTGTTTTGTCCTTCTGCAGTGTTGATCTCAGTGTAGAAGAAAGTGAAGATTTAGCAACATGAGAAAATGCCAGGCAGGAGTGAGGGGGAGGTGAGGTCCTTCTTCTCATCTGCTGACTAAGGAGCTGAGCACAGACATGGGTTAAGATTTGGGTTCATCATTACCTGAGAGGAAAGAAGGGGAAAAGAAGAAAAGTAAGAAACAGTCCTTCCCCCAAAACCCCATGTAGTAATCTTTAGATAGAAGAAAGATTATTTTTTCCTGAATAGATAGCTCTCAGGACTTGTCTTAGGGCATGTTTGTTCAACAGCAGAAAGATTATGCCAGAGTGTGGCCAGGATAAATTTTAGATGTGAGTGGAGGCGAGAATTTAATCTCTCTCATGTTCAGGTTAGTAAAGACAATCTAAAATGGTAATTAGTAATTAATCCAATGGATCCTCAGCTTATATTGAGTGGGAGGAATTTTTACTTGTTTCCAAGGGATATTGCAAAAAGGATTTGAGACTATTTGTGGTTCTTAGTAATTTTTTTTTTTTTAAATTCTATATGGTCAGTGCTATTTTTAATAGTAAATGATTTACATTTATTCCATTGAGTTTTGGAACTGAGCATTGCTCTCCAAATGGAGTGCAGCATTTATTTAAACTCATGGGGTCAAAAGCAGTTTTTTATATCCATATGAATCTGCACATTGCTTTCCACTTCTGAGTAAAGTCAGGATGCATAAATTACTACTCTTGCAATTTAAAAATGTTGCAGTAGACTATAAAATGCTAGTGAATTATATATATAAAAAAGTAATTGTTAGGATTTTCATGTCCCAACCAGTAAAATTTACCTGCTCAGGTAATGATAAAAGACTTTGTTTTCAGGTTTTATGCAACACAGTCCCCTCACCTTTCTTTTTTTCCTCTTCTGATAGCATGATTTTTCAAAAATTGATAGTGTAGATGAAGTAGGAATAATGGATAATATTACCAAGTCCAGCTGTCGTGCACTGTTAGGTTTTAGAGGAAGGCTCAGAAAGGAGGCTTTTGCTCACAACTTTCCTAGCTATTCAGACAGATTGCTTCTTTTTGTAGCTCCCTAATATACTGGCTGTCTCTTTGGTGTCTTCCTTGAAAGAATAAATGCATTCCAGAAAGAGCTGCTGCCAGGAGGGAGAGTTCTTCTCTTGACAGCTTCCTATGCAGTCAGCTGGAGGAAGGATGCTGAGCCTGATGGGACTTCAGCTCACAGAGGTTCTGTGAGCTGCCACTGAGTTTGTTTGAATTTTCAGAGAATAAAGGCCAAAGGAATAGATTGCTGCATCTAAGATGGGGAAGAGGAAGGTTGTACAGGAAAACTTGCATGAGAATTATTTGCTTAACCATTTCAGTTGAACTTCCAGGCTATCTACTCATTCAGGTCCCTCCTTGGTGATGTTCCTTCTGATTTTTCAGCACTGTTCCCTCAGCTGAACAGGGTGGAACCTGAGTCTATAATTAATCTTTATTATCAGAATAATATCCTTTTTTTTTATAATAGAAGGGCACATTTAAAAAAATGAATTTCATATATTTATGAAAAAAATATAACTTAAAAGAAAAAAAGCAAGCACTGTTCTTCAGTTAAGAATTGACATGAAAATATTTCCTGTTACACCTGATATTCCTTGTTTCTGTGCCCAGTGCATTACACAGCAGTTTCCCACTATGTCAACTAGCATACTTCCAAGAACAAGAACTTAGGGCTGGTTTCATTAGTTATTGCTTTATGTAAACCTACTGGAAGTGAGCTTGGATTCCTGGAACCAAGCATCAACATGATGCTGCTTAACCGCATTTCTGGCATAATGAAAGCTTTTTTACACCATCTAATTAATCATGGAAGCTGGCAATATCCAAGCAAGTATGTGCAGATCTAAGTGGAGAAATTCCAGCTTAACCTCTTGTTTGTGTACTTTGTGTGCATGGTTCCCTGTGACCACAGGAGATAAGAAAATGGGCAGTAGCAGAATTTCCCAGCAGTGCCATTTCACTTCAAACCTGGGAGTATTTACAGTTGTGCTGTGATTGCCTTAAACCCAGCAGCTCACTTCAGGGGCTGCCACTGCTTTTGAATACAGTGCTATGCCACTGCCTTTTTCTCTGAACAATGTAAATCCTACAGGAAGGGAGCGAATTAATCCAGCCAGGGAAAGCCTTGGGAAATAAGTGCTGCTTCGACCTCCTGATTTTAAGGTATTCAGTCTCTATCTATAGGTCCTTTTAGCAAGGACCTAGTATGTTCTCATGCTTTTGGTGTTAGAAAAAATAGGAATAAGCAGACATTATAAAGAATCAAGCCTATCTAAATGGGGATTCTGGAAAGCCCATTATTTGAACTGGAGAGATCTGTCACAGCATCCAGTTCTTGCCTGATGGTAGATCAAGTCCTACCAGTTTGTTTTCTTTATTTATTGCATTCCTACTGCAGCTCTTGGAAATCTGGAAAGGCTGGACTCTATAAAATTCTAGAATCTTAACCATAAAGACTGTTATATCCTTTATGTTCAGTTAAAAACAAAGCTGAACCTCCCACCCCAATACTTTGAAATAAGTTTGATGTTTTCAATAGTAACTTAACATACTTAAGCATGAAATAAATAGTAGAACTATTAAAATAATAAATATGCTGTTTCTCAAGACTGACATTCACGTGAAAAAATCATTAGGTTGTTTTTAGATGGTAAAGTCAGATCTTATCAATCTATTGGTCTTATATTTAATAAACTTTCAGCTGCATAGTGTGGATTAACTTCACTACTTGTGTTGAAGTGATAAACATAATGGTATTGCAATTACTAGACAGAAATTACTTGTAATATACGCTCTCTTTAATAAATGTCTAGCACAAGAATGTTCTTCTAATTCTACCCTTTTCTCAATATTGCCTAAGCAATATGAAGTGCTCCTAACTTCACGAGATCAAATACTTGATTTCAGCAATTCAAAGTGAACAATATATAATTCCTCACCTGTGTCTGTAACTGCTGTGTGCTAGGTAGGCACTGCACCAAGTGTTAACTTTTAGTGCTCTACATTTTCTTTGAAAACCCGTAGCCCAGCCAGGTAAAGAAGTTACTCAGCTGGCACTAGATATACCTTTTTTCTTTTCTTTTTTTTTTTTTTTTTTTTGCAAGATTAGTTACTTATTTTTGTTGTTGTCTCGACAATATCTTTGAAGGAAATCACTCCTTACAGATGCTTATGTCTTGTCTTCCAGAAAATACTGGCATTAACTGGCACATGGTGTGATTCTTGGGGTGCTCTGCTCAGGGACAGGAGTTGGCTCGAGGATCCTGATGGGTCCTTTCCAACTCAGCATGTTCTATGTCTAAGAAAGGAATGAAATGCTATCTCTTTCTCACGTTTAAAAGCCAAAAAGGTAATAGGTTTCTTCACTGTGTCTGATCTATGGTGGTGCAATGCAGAAGACATAGCTGACATTTGGCTGATTTTGCACTGGTAAACTGTGATCTGTATTGATCAGTATCCACTGTGGCTGTCAGTCCACAGATTAAGTTACTTGATTTTTACCCTGGTGCAAGGAAGGGACAATTCCTCCAAACTTTTGATGTTTTAGACCTGTTTCTCATCGGGAAGGCTGTTGGCCACCAAATGTGCAACAAAAAGGCACAGCAAACAGTGCAGAGACTTGGGAATATCAAGAGCTGGTAGACTGGCAAGACTTGAAAGATAAGTAGGAAGTGGTTTACATCACTGGCTGGCATAAGGAAAAGCTTCCTCTTGTTCATGCTTGGTTCACAGTCTACTTAGTACAAAAAACTCTTCAGTCTAAAGTCTTCATATGGAGATCTTCCTTTATGCCATGATGTGAGCACTCACAGGAGGCTGCACTTGTTGCCCAGTGCAGGAGTGTGAAAATCCCACATCTTCTCAAATACAGGAACAGACACTGGTTGGTTAGGCTTTCAGTTGTGTGTTGTGTGTTTTTGACTGAGGCTTTTGTTTTTCTTTTTTTTTTTAAGTTATTTTCTAATTTAGCATTTAATGAGATGGCTAAGATGTGCTTACTGTAAATCTGTTTGGGAAATTTAGTTGGCTAACGTTGCAGGTGGAGGAGAAAATTGTGCTTGAATGTGTGAAGAAAATGGAGGTTTAATTACACGTGCTCCTATGGCTATTGAAGTCTAGCCTTTCATTGCTCCAAATAATAGTGCCTGGAAGTGATTTACTGTTTTCTTTCCATCAGTAACAGCTGCATAGCTAACTGGAAGTTAAAAACCCGAGTTTTTATTACTGTGTTCAAATTCCAAAGATCTATATTTCAAGCATACCTGTGTCCATCTTTTCCTTAATAAAAAAATTCCCTTTAAAGACATCATTGGGAATGGCATCTATGTATGGGAATTACCAATTGGCAGAGAAAGAGTTAGGTTTTGAGTTGAATTGCATGGTAAGAAATACCCAATTTTCATAAACTTTGTACTTCAGAGAATTTCTGAGAGTGAATTGTGGGTTGGGATTCTTGTGATCCAGCATCTCTTTTCATAGGACTAGATGATTCCAATCCAACACCAGCTGTGTTTGGTCTAAAAAGCATGCCATTAAGATTAACTGTTCTTTAACTTCATGGCCTTCTAAAATTGTCTTATATGAATAAAAACGTTGTCAAGAAATTATTGAAAAGTGAGTGGTTTAAATTGCATAGCTTTGAAACATATCATGGAATTGTCACATTTGGAAGAGACCTCGACATAATCTAGTCCAACTCCTCTGCTAAAGCAGGATCCCCTAGAGTTCATTACTCAGAACTGCATCCAGATGGGTCTCGAATATCTCCAGAGAAGGGGACTCCACAATCTCCCTGGGCAGCCTGTTCCAGACTCTGTCACCCTCACTATTAAGAAGTTTTTCCTCATATTTCAATGGAAATTCCTATGTTCCAGCTTGTTCCTGTTGCCCCTCATCCTGTCACTGGGAACTAATGCAAAGAGTCTGGCTCCATCCTCCTTGCACCCACCCTTTAGATACTTGTAGGCATTAGTAAGGTCTTCCCTCAGCCTTCTCTTGTCCAGGCTGAACAGCCCCAGCTCTCTCAGCCTTTCCTTGTGAGGGAGATGTTCCAATCCCCCAGTCATCTTTGTTGCCCTCCACTGGACTCTGTCTAGAAGCTCCCTGTCACTCTTGAACTGGGCAGCCCAGAACATTATACTATTCCTAGTTATTAGTCAATAATAAAAATAGTGAACACCTGTATAATCAAATTACCAGCTAAAATCTTACCTTGTTTATCTGTACTAGTAATTAAAATGCTGGCAAGAAATAACAAATAAAAAACCCAGACCTGCATCTGAGAAAACTAGGTACATGTTCCAGAAGCTTGTACTAGGACAGATCTTCACTGCAACAAGATGTTTTTGTCTTTAATTGAATTCCTCTTCCAATCTGGTTGATGTTTTGAACTGCTATTTAAAAGACTCATCTCCAGGGAAACAAGATCTGTGTGGGACTGAGAGACTCTGACTGACAAATTAAAGTGTGGTTGTAGTCGGAAAAAGTGACTCTGGAAAAATTACTTTGTGGGCTTCCCTATTTTTCTTTCTCTGGGACTTTCAGATCAAATTGGCTCAGCTGACAGGTCAATCAGTGATTTTTCTAACTGCCAGCATCTCGGCTCAGTGTGGAACTGAAAATCAAGCTGTAATATTTCTTCCTCTTACTGCATTGCCGGCAATGCCGGCTGTCAGACCTGGGATGGTTTTATTATCTATGGTGGGCAAGGCAACATCTAGCTCAGTCGCCCTATTTTTCAAACAGGGAGATGATAGCAGCTTGTTTCTGGGCTCCGTATAGCTCATGCCAGACTTCATCTACTTTCCCTAAGTTTTATGCCGATCCTTGATGAGAATCATGCATTGTGTTCATCTTCTGAGGCTATTACTTTATGAAAGTTTCAAATGTAGAACAGGTAAGGTACGTCACGTCTTTCTTGACAGATCATGTGGCTTCTTTTAAATAGTTTGTTGATAGCTTGCTGTGTTTTCACCCCTTTTTCCTCTTTTCCTGTTACAAAGGCAGAGGGTGACTAGAAATGGAGCAGACAATAAGGTACAGAGAGCAGGAATCTACTGAGAAGCCTGGGCAAGTTGTTGACTAGAAGGTGGAGAAATGTTATATGTGAGTAAGCACTGTCAAGTAGCTGATTTAGTAAGTCAGAGAGAAAACTTGCTTCAGGTGGGCTTGGAGGTGTAATATCTTACAGATCCAGAGGAGGGACAAGCTCAGAAGTTAGCAGAGTGGCTTGTGGCTTAAGGTCAAAGACTGAAGGTGAGTAAATAATGTGTTAGGATATAGGGTCCTCCTCATAACGTCTAGAGGTGCCATTGCTGCAATATCTGACCGATTCCCCAAACTGCATTATTGCCTTCTGGTTCAGATGGCAGCCAGGAGGTTGGATCTGCCCAGGGGATACTTTCCTCCAGCCCCAGACCCCACACTGGGAGCAGATGAGGGGATAGCTGTCCAGCCAATGCTGGGTGTTGGTAAAGCCAAGTTCTGCAGCAAAGGCAGAGAGCTTAGAGCTTACCTTGAAAAAATGGACAGTGTCAGAAGAGTATTTCTTGTATGTGCACATATTTAGGAGCTCACACATGAGACTGCTGGTTTTTGTTTGGTTTTGGTTTTGTTGGTGGTGTTTTTGTTGTTGTTTTTTGGTTTTGGTTCTTGTGTGGGTTTTTTTCCAGGGACAACTGTTAGTGTTTGAAAATTGGATAAACTTCAGAGGTGGGATGGTTGCTCAATAAACAACAGTCTAAAATCTGGGTTGTTTATTCATGCTTTTTTGCAATTTTCCCTCTGGGAAAACTGTTTTTACAGGACAGCAATGCATTTTAGTTTTTATTTTGTATTTCAGTGGGGTTTTTTTAATATAAAACCAAAGGTTTATGCCACATAGATTATCCATTTGGGCTGGAATGGCATGACATTAGTGAAGAGAGGTGGGAGCTTTTTTTCTCTGAGTTGAATGGGTTGAAAGTTTATTGAAAGTGCACTGTGTCCTGGAAAGGTGATCTTCACTTCTATGGTTAAGGAGCAGGCAGAGTTGCTTCTGTGTGACCTTTGCTGTAGGGCTCAGCTGGCTCTTTTATCCATACTGACCTCAGCTGGATCAAGATACTGAATTGATATTAAGCTAGTCTTAATTTTCTGTGGAAACAAACAAAAGCTGCACTGGGAGGGTTACCCTCAGTAATGCCAGCAGATATGCAGTGGAGCTTTGTGAGCCTGCTGAGGTCTCCCCCTTTTTGTGCATGGTGGGAATGGTTGGTGGTTTTCATTTCAAGCCAGAAAGCAGATATTTTTATCAAAATCAGTAGGTTTTCTTTGTTCCATTGAAATAATTGGTGTCATATTAATGATAGCCATTTTGTTTCTTTTTTTTTACTTGTTTTATAATCTGTTAAAATAAGACTACTTTTTATACTGTTTTGTCAGACATTTTATATTCTAAATTTATTTACATAAGTATATAATTATTCCAAAATTATTCTTTCTGCAGATGAGTGTTGCACTTACATTTCCTGCAATTACTACTTTTGACATCAGTACTTTATTGAATTCCCTTTTTCAAATGTAATTATACTTGCTTCATTGTCTAGGTCACCTTTTAAACAAGTTCATATCAGTATGAAATTGCGGGTATTACAGAATGGATTGTGATTGTTCTGTTGTCATGCAGATAATGTCTTTTTTTGGTCATATTTGGGAAAGCTAAATTAACACTAACTTATAAAAAGTGTTCAGAAAGTTGTTATTATTAGTAAAATGGACATAAAGTTTGCTTGTTTTATAAAATGTATAGGGTATGGTATTCTATTGAAGTAATCCTTAGTTTAATTACTGTTCATTCCAGAAAGAGGAAAAAATTAAGTCATATCTAAAAAAAATTAAGGTTGTTTGTTTTTTTTTTTTACTTCAGAGAGATACAATATATATGAGGGCTTCACAGAAACAAGGGAAAACATTGGTCTTTCTTCTGGAGGAGCTTAAGGTGTTGCACACTTACCCAGAATGTGTTTAAGCCCTCAAGCAATGCTACTGGACTTGGATGAAAAGAATTACAATCGCCATAGTTTTTAGGGTTAGGTTTTAACCTCACATTTGGTACAACAAATCATATCCATAAATAAATGAATCCAAATGTACGATGGGCTCAATAATAGAATAGGTATAACTGTAATGACAAAATAAATAGTAATTGTCATAATCCCATGTTGGTACTTCAAACTTCTAAACATCTTTACAGTCCCTTTATCCTTTTTAGTTGATCTGTGTGTTTAGTAGGATTGTGTGGAGGATATTAGCAACTGTTGTATTAAGCTGTTCACCTGCTATTACTAGTTCTTCTACTAATTGTTTATTTTTTACTGTTGTAGCTGCAGTATTGTCAGGGCTTTGTTACAAATGAAATATAAGTTTGTGTTACTATCAGCTTGTTAGCTTACAGGAGTTTGCATGAACACTTTTCTGTCTGGCTGGTTTTCTTTCAACAGTTTTCATTGTAATGTTTTTCTAGTCTGTGTTAAAATTTAAAGGTTTGGGTTTTAATGGCATGAACCTGTGAATGCACTATGTATACAAGTTTATGTGATGGTATGTATGTAATAGCAGTTTTCCTTGTGCAGAAGCTGAGAAGGCACTGGCTTTCAGGCTGGTTGCCTAGTCTATCACCCAGAAAGATGTAGTTGAAGTGAAATCTTTAACATAAGGGCAAGCCATGAAAGATGGCTAAGCCTCAGCTTCCAATGAAGAAGAGGTGTCACGTTAGTGAGTTTCTTTTGCATGTTGTTCTCCACTCCAGAAGGCTTCTTTCAACACCATTTTTGTATGTTGATGTGGTATAAAACTCTTTTCTGTCATGTGTAATGTTCTTTAACTCTATGCAGCTGCATATTCAACCCAGCTGTGAGATGAGGGGCCCTTACTAACCACAGTGAGTGGCTGAGTGACACTGTCCTCCCCTGTGGCTGAACTTGAGAGTTTTGAGTCCCCATCCTGTAGGCTTTCTTCCACTGCTTATTGCACTTCTTCACCTACCAGGAGAGGGTGAACAAGGCCTAACTCTGCTTTAAGAGACTCAGTCAAATCAATATTGTGACACTTGGAGCATTCACTCCTGTACGGGAGTGTCCTGTACGGGCGCTTTGGTGAAGGCAAACGTAACGTTTGTTCTAGGTCACTGGACATGTAGCAAACAAATCTGATCCACTCTGGATCTTCTGGACGTGTTGTTCATCCCCACGAGAGGTCTGGAATAATCTGGTCGTGTTATCCTGACCTCCAGTCACGGGGATGAGGAGGTGGGAACTGCTCACTCTGATTTTTCACAATTTATACCAAGCTTGGTAGAAACTGTCCTATGTATTGATGTTTAATTCTCAATGCTGTTAAAAAAAAAAATACCAGTTTTTTGGGCATGTTGCCTACTTGATCTTAGGTATTTGCCGTATACCCAGTGAGATATGTTCCTTATGGAGCCATTCTCCAAGCTGGCAGAGAGATCAATCTGCTATGATAGAATTAGGAGCTCAGCAATATTTCTTGTGCTCAGCCGGAAAAAAAGAGATGTCGGAAAAATCTCCAAGTGCTTTGCAGGAAACTTTGACGTTTCATAAACAGTAACAACCACATCTTTGACTCATGTCTCTTCTGAATTCATGGGAAAGCTTGAAGAGAGGTAGAAATTGCTTCTAAGGAGAAAAAGAGAAGAAATGTAAATCCAGCATTTAATTTCCATTGATGCAATTCTTTTGGCAATTCAAATTGAATACTAGTCTCCAGTGTGCTCTTCAGTCATGTTACACTGAATTGTATTGTAAGGAATAAAGCCTTTTAAGTAAACATAGTTTCATTATCTCAATCACTCTGCAACGCTTGTTTTTCTGTAGCTGAAGGTTATGCTGAAACTGATGATAAAATTTTTTTGTTTCAGTCAGCAACTGCTGAGGTTTGAGGGAACAAATTCAGTTTGAAACCTGTGTGTTTGTGTTTCCAAAAGGAATGTTGTACAGATTGTCTTTTTTGTGGGACATGTAAAAATGTTATGTTAAGAATTAGAAGAGAACCATATTTCACAACGTCAGAATTTCATGTAGACCAACAGTCCTCCATGTCAATCAGCTCTGTTCAGTACGTATCTTCTGACTTTTGCAGCCAAAGAGCCCATATTGCAATCCCAAGTCCTCATGTGACCAGGCTGCTTGTCATCAGTGGCAGGCAGGAGCTGATGAGGTAAGAAACAGTAGTGATCTTGCACTTAACAACCACGATAGTGACATCTGCAAATACTTCTGCATGTCAAAATCCTGTGCTGGGAAGTAAGTCTAAAATTCACACTTGGCGTAAATAGAGAACTTCCAGCTGATGGAGTTTCCGCTTGATACCTCATCTCTCTTCTTCATGGTAACAAAGAGGCTGGTGTCCCTTTCTCTGGAGGCATTCAAAAGGTGCCCAGATGCAGTCCTGCTCTGGCAGAGGGGTTGGACTAGATGACTTCTAGAGGTCCTCTCCAACTTGGACAGTTCTGTCTGCCCAGAAGGACACAAAATGCACGTGGCACAGCATCTGACCTCACAAGCTGCACCCAGAGGTTACTGTGGGAAATGATCTTGGGCCAGCAGTGGAGACTGGAGCCAACTGGAGCACCCAGAGTGTGGGATCCTTCCCTCTGGGCAAGTTTCTTTTCTTTCCCTGGTTTTACCCCAACCATGCTAAAATGCTTTAGTAAAAGGTAGAAAATATAGGAAATAACACACGACAGAGAATGTACCAGGAAGCCTGGTAAGATAATGGGTAATGGAAATGAAGTAACAAGGTGCATTGGACAAGCACAGGAGGTCAGCACTACCAACCCCGCTTAAAATGATCATCAATAAGTAAACTGTTTTAAGTTGTATTCTCTTATGTTTGTTTGGATGAATGCTCTAATTTCACTGGTGAAAATATTTAATAAAAACACAATCTTGACTGGATTTCTAATGTTTCCGATCTCATGGAGAGACTTAATAAATGAGGCCCTGCAATGTTTATTTAGTTCCTTCAGGTGGTAAATTAACTACAAGAGGGCTTCCCCATTGTTCCCTGAAAGCAGTAAAAGCAGAGGGAGAATTAAAAGCAAACCAGTAATTTAAATCTGAGTGTAAGGACTGGAGAGTTCTGGGAGCCTGTCCTTGGTACACAATAGTATTCATATGGAGGCAGAACTTCAGAGAAATTAAGTTGAAATATAGAGTATATATTTGAATATATGAATAAACTCCTTTATAAATTATATTTAAGTGCTGTGCACTTGGAATGATGGAAATTAATCTAGATGATTTGTCATGAAGCTAAAACCAACATACTTTCATGGCTTTCAAAGCCTTCTTTGCAACTGAAACCAAGAGTAAAGTTGGGGTTATTTTTTACGGCTTTCTGTCTGATGGCCAGCTCACCAACTGATGTAGAGAGGTGCCTGCCCACTGAAGTCAATGCTGCCTGGCAGTTAAAGCAATGGTTTTTGGTTTTTTCCTTTTAGATGCTGGGCAAGAGCACAGAGAGAGAAATTCCCTTTGCCTTATTTTCATCTTTTCACCTGCCTCTTGTTGCTGACAGATTTGTGAGGAGGGGATGAACAGCTACCTGAGAGAGCGGATCTCGACCAGCTGGGTATGGACAGGTGATCAGGTAAGGACTGCCAGTGATGCACAGTGGGGAAAATGTAGAGAGTAAAAGCTGCTTAAAGACATTTTCAAAGTGGGTGGGAAATAATCTCAAGGACTGCTGAGGTCTGGCTTTGTTAGCTGAGCCCTCATCACAGCACCAACAACATGTGCTGCTGCTTCAGGGGTATTTTCTTGCATCTAGATTACCTGATAAGTGCCCCAGGGGTCCCTTTGCTGGCCCCCTCCCATGGGGACTCACAGCAGCTTAGCACAAAGCCTTCCCCTTAGTAGGAAGGAGTTTTGGACCATCTCTGCTCCACTTGGACATATTGTCATGAAATTCGAAGGAGTCCCATCCCTTTGTCACATGTCCACATTGTCCAGTGCTTTCAGTTCACTGTAAGGAACGTGTCAGCATAAGCACCTTCTCCTGGGGAAGCCAAACTAAAAAAATAACACAACAGACAAAGAAACAGAGGAGGAGGGTGCAGATGGAACCCAAGGGGTGGGGTGAGAGAAAAATACCCAAGTTATAGAAAGAGACTCAATTCCAAGGCCTGAGAGAGTCTGACCATCTGGTTCTGATGAAGCATCTCGACATGATCATCTCCTCTCTTGGTTTCTCTTCATCAGCAAGAGGGAATAAACTACATGAGATGTAACATGAAGGCTTTGTAAAACAGATTATGAACTAGCTTGTTTGATTCACTCTGATTTGTAAAAGATTACTCAGGACTAGAGGCTGTGACAGTGACTGACTGCCTGCAGATTTTTCACTGCAGCAAGAGTTGTTGGTGAGCCCTTCTCCACGTTTGTAAGGTGATACCTCATGGCTGGACCATGAATCCCTTGAGCAAAGCAGTGCCTGCTAACACTCTACACATCTGAAGCCCAGTTAAAGCTAACTTGTGTTCCATTAAATGACCTAGCTGACCACTTTCTCCCAGGCTGTGTGATTCAGGAAAGCTGAGCCCAAGGTTGCTCCCAGGGACCAGGATGGTTCAGAGTTCATAACCAAATACAAAGCCTTTCACTCCTGGGTTGCCTGTCTCAGTCCAAAATGCCAGGGAGAGTTACGGTTTTCTGGCCTGTGTGTTAAAGTGGGCTGGTGTACTCCAATCTGCAGTACAGCTGACACATGGTAGCCACAGGAAGACTAATGACCCTGTGTTCAGGCCACATAAACAACCCCCTGTGACTTCTTTAGTTTCCACCAGGTCATGCTGGACGTGGTTTGGCATCTGTAGGCTGGAGTCTGCGAGGCAGTTATCTCTTCTGGAGCTCCTAGTGAATAAAGAACCACTCTAAGTCTTGATCAATCTGGCACCTTTAACGGGCACTAAATTGAATTAGAGAGGATGGCGAGAGAAGCATGTGGGAAGGATGTAACAGTCCCAAAATTATCTTCATGCCCTGGAACTGGAGTTACAGCATTTACAACAGAACAAATATTTTACATGAATACGAATTTCAAGTGAAACAACCACTTACATTCAGTAAGCTGCTGCTGGGCTGATAGGAGAGGGGAGTGCATACACAGAGCTGGGTGCAAGCTTTGCATTTAAGTAATTGGAAAGCCTGCTTGAAGGCTGTGCCATCTCTATAAGGAGCCCTGCATATCCTTTGACATGCAGCACTGTAATTAGGAGAACAGTTGAGTGACAGCCACAATAACATACTGTTCATAGCAGTCAGGTGTCAGCAAAATGAATTGGATATGGTTTAGGGGAGAACTTTGTAGAATAGGGATGATGGTTGGACCCGGTGACCCCAAGAGTCTTTTCCAACCTGAGTAGTTCTATGATTCTATATGATTCTATGGTTTCTATCAGGGAACACTAAGGGAGTACTGCATTCAATTGAATGAAGTAAATGTGCTGTGATATCTCTGAAGTTACTTGCATTTTCCTGTAGTGGTACCTAAGAGAAGTGAAAATGTATGTGTAAATCCTGATATTAAAAAAATTAGCAGATTACAGATACCAAAAAAATCCTGTCTGGGAAGCAGGTGGAAACCATATTCCTGCTTATTGTTACCAGCCTTTCTGGACAGGATGCAAATTTCTACACCTATGATTAAAACAGTATTTTCAAAAATGCTCGAGGAAAGATGTGGTTGCCACAGAGAAAGAGATTCTTTGGTAGACTGACTTTAACCGTGCCAAGGCAATAGAAACTAAGTGAATATCTTTAGCTTATGCCATCAAGGTGACTGTAAATGCAGTGTATTTTTTTAGTGCTACTACATGAATTTACCATAATAGTATAGGAAAAAATATCTTGGTCCTCCTATCCAAGATTTCTAGAATAGCAAGGCCTCCACTATCTGAGGATAAGAGCTCTGCAGAAGACAGGCTATTCCTTTCCCTCTAAAAATAGTTTGCTGCTATCATCAAATTTTGCTGCTGACACAGACCCAGAGGAGCTCTCCTTGCTTTAGTATTTAGTTCATACATGTTTAAAAAAATCTGCCAAATTAGCAGTGAAGGTTTCTGTTCAGGCTTTATGATAATGAATTGGTACCCTCTTGGTTTAGATCTAAGCAGTCATGTAAAGGAACCCCTCCCAGTCATGTAGGAAGCCTATTTTGTATGCAGAATGAGTTAGATGTTATCAGAGTTTTCAGGTATCTTTTTAAACGCAGTCACTCTGTCCTCAAACTTGTGACTTCCAGGAAAAATAACCAAATCTCCAGATTGCTCTCTGGCTCTCCAGGATCCTAATTTGGCTTGTTCTGGCATGACTTGCTCTTATCCAAAGTTCTCTCGTTTAGACAGCATTGGCATTTGTGGCGTTTCCTTTGGGCTTTTATCCAAGCCACCTCTGTTGTTATACTAATGTAATAGTTAAGCATGAAAACTATTGCCTCTGAGCTGCCTCAGCTGGGAGCTGTTCCTGGTGTGCTCCGTTGGCACGGGTAGGAGGCACGTAAGTTAAACTTGAATGCAAAGTTAGAATCTATTGGAATTCCATGACTTGTTGGAAACACATCCCAAGAAAAGTTTGCAATCAATGGTGATAGTGAGCAAGATCTGGATTTCACCTGCAGTGGATTTTCTTGTGAAATGAAAAGCAGGGAACTTGTTATCCCTGCAGGCATCCTTTGGACACAAAGGATCAGAACAATTAATTATCGCCTCCTCTAATCTCCTTGATTATTTTATGGGAGTGAGGGACTGCAGGACATTATAAGCTTTGCCACAGCAAAGCTAGATCCAGAACCCTGCAGAGAACTACAAATAAAGAAAATGATTGTTTTTGCATCTCTCAGGGTGAGCAGTGAGGTTGCTTTGTGTGATGCATGGCTGAGGTGATTACAGAACAAAATAACAGTGATGAGCTGTGTCAAAAGCTGAAAATTGGTGCTTGCCATGGGAATTATCAGGTGCCTTTTGCCCCATGCTCAGATACACAGACCTTCAAAGTTGAGAACACAGCATGTTCAGTTTTACCTACTAGAAATAGCTCTTCACCTCAACCTAGTGCTTGTTTTGGGGCAGGTTTCAACCCTTTTCTTATTGCGAAGCAAAACATTGATTTCCATTCACAGTCTGGGCCCTGTGCAGTAAGCCAGTCCTTTTTATTTGTTCCCCTTTTCTGCTCCTATTAAGATGTACAATGGGATATTTTTATTACAATTCTTGAATACTGATGATTTGGAAAATCTAAGGTAAACTGTCTCTTTATTCTTGTTCTATTATTGGTTTGAACCACTTGAATATGCTGCTATTAGGCAAATTACCAGTATTTGTTATACTGTGTTATCTGGGATCTTACCTGTTTCCTGAATAGGAGAAATAGATATTGGAGGTTGTTACTGTATTTTGTGATATTTTTTTTATCATTCTTTTGTAGAAGAACTCACTTGACTTGGGTTCAGATGTCTCTGATTTACATAATGTAAAAATGAGAGATTGAGAGAGAATAAGCGAGCCATGATGTTTTAAGGATTCCTGTATCAGATGATAGTGTTCCACAAAACAAACTGCATCGACACATGATATTAAATAAGAGCTACCAATATCTCAATTTTATTTCTTTTGAGCTCTGAAGCTTTCTTTTGTTGCAGTTATGATGAACAAATCCTGTATCCTCACAGAAACACAAGTGTTTGCATATCATGAATGCAAATGTGGTTTGAGATTTATTTATTTTTGCCTTAAAATGACAGCAAGAGACACATCTTTAAAAGCTCAGAAGTCCAAACCAGGGCAACATCCTAAATAGCAAAATATTACAGAAACAGCAGTGTTAGGATTTTGTGGCCTTTTCCTGAATCAGGTCCAAACTGAAACTGCAGATGCCAGAAGAGACTGGGCAGTATGAGTATTAGACTGTAACGGAGAGGCTCCAAATAAGTAACCAAGAAATTGTCAAAGCTGAACAAAAGAATGGCAAGATTAAAATGGTCATTAGTACTGGAAAGGTAAAGTGGGCTAGAAGGGGCCACGAGCATTGCAATGCAGCTACCCATGCAGCCTACAGCAGTCGAGTAATTAAGAAGCCACTAGTGGTCTCAGTGCTGGGCAGTGTTATTCTAACTCCCACATCATGTCATTTAAATCATCATAAATACATTTGTGTTAGGAGGTAAGTCAGAGATAAACTGCTCAGGTGTCAGGTGATAAATTTATCTTTTATGCTTTTATAGAATTTCTGGTAGGGGAGATTTTCAGTTTCAGTGCTCAATGGGAACATGACGTTCTTTCCTGGCTTTCCAGTTCACAGAGATTTATACTGAAACTTGGGAGAAGAGGGTTCGGTTCTGGGTTCTGTCATAAGCCTATTGAGCAAGCTTGTCAGTCCTTTTTGTCCTCCAATAAGTCTGTGTTTTTTATTGGTGGAAAAGGAAAAATTGTGACTCCTTTATAAAGCAGTTGGAGTACTGGAGGTTAAAAATGTTGTTATTCAGACTGATTGAGCTATATTTACATACACACGAACATGATCAGTGAAATAACTGAGTTTAACACTTTGACCAAGTGTCCATCTGTTTCCTAATTCTTTCAACCAGATACTCTCATTAACACAAGAGGAAATGGAAGCAATTGCAGTGCTGGTTGTAGCTTAAACAGTTAAGCTGATTTCAAGTGTTCTATAGAACAGTATTGGTCAAAATATTGAGGGAGTTTAATAAAATACGTATATAGCCACTGGGCATTCGCTGTGATTAGACGTTACAAAAGAGCTGGAACAGCCATTAAGAGGAATTAAATGCATATCTAGAGGCCTGTGAGTCCCAAAGGTGCAGATCAATCATAAATTAATAAAATAGTCCAAAAGCATGCACAAGAACAGTTCTCAAAACAGTCTTAAAGGGCAAACCAAGTGACTCAAAGTGAGAAGAGAAAGGGGGTCAGACTTGGACCACTGTACTTGGTCATTTACTGCATGTATTTTAATGAAATAATTGTTCGATATGGTCACACGAACAAAAGGCTTTCAAATTGCAGCAATATTTCCGGAGTTTAAGCCTTTCTGAGTGGCTTTGGATGGGAAAAGGTAGCATTTTGATAGTCTTGAGCTTGAGATTTATTTCTGCTTTTAAGTTCTCTGTTAATTAGGTCGTTTTACGAACTAGCCATTTCTGTGACAGATAATTCCTAAAGTAAATGCAACAAGAGTCGTGCACGCTTGGAAATACTTGGAAAAACTGCCAGTATTGCAGTTAGGGGTTTCAGGGATTAGTGATTAGCTGATGGATATGCACATTTATGTGCAAAACGATAACAGCCTGTGGTATTGAGATGTCTGGAGTTCACACTGTTAACACTTGGTCTTTTGAGTGGGAGAATTGCCTCAAAGGGGCTGAATTTAGCACCTTGTCAATAAGTAGCTATGAGATTTTTGTATATTTCTTGAAATAAAACATCTATCATGAAATAGTCAATAGGTAAGGGAAGTAGAAGAGACTATAATAGATTCTAAGAAAATATCTATAACTGTGCCCTGGATTACTGTAAATGAAAAGCTGAATAATAAGTGATCGTTGCTTTTCTCTGTATGCCAAAAACAATGTTCCAAAACCCCTATGGCTTCAGGGAGTGAAAACCTACTGAAGTCAATGGGAGTATTGTTATTAAAATCAATATAACCAGCATTTCACCTCAGGTTCAGGCGCTAGGAGTTTAGCAGGCAGCAGGGAATGAAGGCGTTTTGCTCTTGATGTATGAAATACATTTCTGTGTCAGATGACTGGATTGTGGCTGGTTTATGTTAACAAAGATGGGGTCAGGTCTTTCTGCTGAAACCCCCCTGATTGCTGCCACTTGATCCAAACCACATCACTTATTGGCTACTAGCAACATGGGATTTATGGAACAGATCCAAGCAATTACAATTCCAGGTGAAAAGCATCAATATGGGAACAAATCTTACATTGCAGAACAGATAAAGTTTAAGTCTGTAACTGCTGATATCCAGAAAAAAGGTGACTGTGTTAAAAAAGGAGATCCCATCATTTTTTCTCTTGTAATCTTTGCCTCAGCATCCACTGGGCACTGCTGGAAATGGAGAAGCAGATAAAGTAAACATGTTTGGACACTGTGACAGTTCTTTTCAGTAAAAGCTTTTGGGAAAAATTTTCCCTTCCCTTTTGGCTACAAAAAGCATAAGAGCAAATATCTAAGTCATAAGCAGCTCTGTCTTGCTGAAGAAGGGGGATAGATCTCTGGTCTCAATACACATGATACGGGGAAGCTGTGGAATTTTACGTGCTGGCAAGATAATGATGTGGCTAAAATACTCCAGATAAGAGCAAGACAAGCTGGAAAAAGAAATAATGATGAATCACTTACTTCGAATGGGCTTTTTTGGGATAAATCTAAAACACAGACCTGCGTCAGCTGAGTAGGGTCAGTGCTCTTCGAGCACTTGTGTCTGTATATGCACCTGACATTGTGCTATGTGAGGCACATCCTTTATCTACAATCCCTTGGATCTGTTTTATTTGAGCCATTCAGCTCCTTAACCAGTGTCAATTCATTTCTGATGTGTCGCTTGGAAACCTGGGGTTCCTTTCCAAAGGAAGAGGCAAGAGCAGGTCATGGTGAGGCAAGCCTGGGCTCGCTCTGTGCACCTCCTGCCCAAGGCTCTGGTGCTTTTGTAGCTCTCGGATATCAGCATGGGCTGCTGCCTTGGTGTTTTCCAGTACGGCCTTATCCTTACCTTAGGAGCACTTCTCTGCCATTGCAAAGTGCCTGTTTGAGCCTTAAAACAAAGTGGAAAGACAGAAGGAAAAGCAGCAAAGGGATGTGTTGTGAGCACTGAGTAGAGCCTGGTTGGTGAAAGAGGTCTGCATGTCCTCTGTCTCTCTGGGGAGCATTAGCTACTATTAGCCAAACCCGTGGTTCCTATCTGTCTGGGAAAATCTTGGATATAATTTCATCTAAGTCACAAGATACACAGATAATAAAGCCTTATGAAATATAAAAATAAATATAATTTAGTGCTTTGAGTAAAGTGTCCCACAAAAAACCAAACAAGGGGATCAACATGCTCCTGGTTCAGTTATGGAATGAGATGTTACGAAGTTACGGAAAAGACCAATGCAAATGGGATTGTGTGCATGGTCAGAATCCATCAGGGTGAGCATGAAACCCAAGTGAATTTAGTGCTTGGAAAGGAAGTGCAGGTATGGAGAACAGATAGGGTGAGTTCAGTGCCCCCTCTGCTGTGTGCCCTCAAGCCACCCTTCATGCACTGAGGGGCACTGGTTATAGGGGGGGAAAACAGCAAAGACTCTCTGTGTTTGTAATTAGAAACCCCAGAATTTTGGGTAAGCCTGATGCAGTGTGTTAGCTTGCAATTCTGTCTTGCGTTATATCTGTGAAGTCAGTATCTCTGCTATTTAAGCTCAAACATGGTGGAAGAAATATCCTTTTTTTATTTTTCCCCTTGATCTTTCAGTAGAATTATTGAGATTATTTCAAGAGTCTACAGACAGGCTGTACCCGTGGGAATATTCTTATGAACTAAACATATTGCATTATATATAACAAATAAACATTTATTTGAGCTCCTTGTTGCTTCTGTCAGAAGTATCAGATCACTTTGGTCCAGACAAAAATCTAACTTCAGAAATTAAATTAATCAACATCTTTCAAGTGCTAGGTGTCATATTCATATATTTTCTTTGATATGCATTGAAATTACAAGTGGACCAGAAGACAGTTGTTATAGTAAACTCTGACTCAATAAACAGATGCTGAAGGGTTTAAATAAAAGTGTTTTTTCCATTTGTGGAGCAAAATTGAAATGGGTGAAAACAACTCTAGTCCCAGACATTTGTGCATGCTCCTGAAGTTGCATTATTTCTGATTATTTTCAAAATAATAAATGGCAATGAAGATGTTTTCTAATTGAGAAGTAATGAATTGCAGAGAATATTAAGGAGGTCCTTGTACTGAAGTACTAGTATGTTGTTTATGGCCATCTAGGCTTTTCTTATATTCTTGTAAGATCTACTGGTTTTAATTTGCTTACACAAAAATGAATGCAGGTTCCCTAAGTTTGAAATATATTTTTTTTCTTTCTACATGTAGCTCTTATCTCCTATCATCAAAAATAGTGTCTAGGAGGAGTCTTGTGTTACAGTCTTACAGAGCTAGCACGTGCATTAGGGTATAATGAAAATATGGAAGAAAAATGTGAAAGCCAATGTGTTAAATTTGCCTGAAGGGAGTTCCAAGCACTTTTACCCAGCATTTGCCCAGAACTATTTGCTTTGGGTTGAGTGTTTTACACTTGTAGCTGTGAAACCTCAATAGCGATGCCATTTCTTGGAGCAGTTACACTGTTCTTACTCAAGAATTTAATAGAAGATTTCATCCTCAGTGTCAATCTCAGTGAGAAGGACTGTGTTTTGCATCATCATACTTCTCTAAATGTAAAAAAGGGCTGACTAATTTATATGACAAAGCCACTTTGCTTGATGTATTAATTACTACTATTTAGCAGTCTCATTCTGAAGGTGGTATCTTGAGAAATTAAGAGATCTAATCTGTAAACCCACTGGTTTGGCACTTAATAAAGGCTTGTATGCTGTAAATGATGCTTGTAAATCAGTATGTAATATGAGGGATACTCTGGGTTTGTTGAAATAGATTCTCAGTGTACCTGGGAGGAAGGCTGTCCTCCTAATTTCAGAGTTACTCCAGCCTCCTGGCAGTGGTGATTGAAAAAGGAATAGTTCACTAGAGCACTAATGGAAACCTATGCAATTTGGAAGGCTCACAAGAGGACACTAGCTCCAACTTGCAAACCTGTGGAGTCCTTGTTGTCTAGTCTAGTTATTAATATTGTGCTGTAAAAGTTCATTTCCTTGGTTGTATTTTTGTGGGAAGTCCCTCCCCCCACATTGTTTGCTTCTTGCTCTAATTTTGATGGTCTTAATGTTGACAAACTCTTTGCATTCAAGAGTTAAAAGAGGCTATTCAATTCCATGTCAATGGCTGCAGAATCCTAGGCATAGGTCCCAAGACAGTGTTTTGGCTTTTTAGTAACCTCGTAACTGCACCCAGCTGACTTAGTTAATTGGAAAACCAAATAAAGGAACAACAAACCAAAATGCAAACAACCCATAACATTACCTGACCTGTTCTGGGACATGGTTCCTGAGTTTCATTTTCTTGTGATGCATTAAGAAAGGTTGTCTGTCAAAATGATGGACAGACACTCATGATTAAAACAAACAAACAAAAACAACAACAAAAAAACCCACAAAATCAATGGCTTTATTCACTGGAGCAAAATCCTGTGCAGTGTGAGTCCTGATGTATCTTTAATCAAGTACTTCCCAGTGTTGTAGTGAATATATAAACTCACAACTGATCTAGTAGTGGGAGGAAATTAAATAGCTGTAACCAGAGTCCTCTCTTTGTGGAAACAACTTAGCACTTGCTTGTATAACACTTAAAGGATGATTACCCCATAATGCCACTTTTCCTATAAATCATCTTTAAAATACAGGGGGAGGGGAACCCAAAACAAGCTCTCAAACTCCATATAATTAAAATAACCCAGCCGACAAATGGTTTGGTAATGTAAACAAAATTGTGACTGGTAAGAGAAGCTAATTAAATGGACTATATGTAAAGAATTTTAGTCTTAAGAATTGGTAATATGGGAAAAAATAGTTTTCTTTCCTTTTTACCTCTGAGTTTTGAAAACAGGTGTCTTACTGTAGGACACCCTACAGGTAGATATTGCTGTGTCACCTGTGGCTTGCTAATGTGAACTGAAATAATAAGCCTCAAAAACGTCATGTGTAGAATCAGAGCACAAGATTTCTCATTAACAATTGAAATAAAATGTGATTTACTCCATTAAAATAGTATACAGTTATTCCTTTTGAAGGTAAAGTTCATTTTTAAGTATTTTACAGAGATAAATGGAATACAGACACAGAATAACGTTGTTTGCTGTTTATTTCTCTGCTGAGCTTGTGCTACATAAATGTGAGCAGAAGAACAAATATTGTATGTGCATAGCCCCTAGTTTGGGATGTTTGCAAAGTCTGTAGAATCTCACCCACTGGCCAATGCTAAATATTGTCTCTACTCACTATGAGACAGAGGAAAGAAAATTTTAACTAACTCTTTCTAGACAGATTTTTTTTATCCATGGAAGTGGTAGAATAAAAATTCAAGACATTTCCAAAACTACTATAAAGTGTGAGACATGAAGAGCTAAGTCTTTTTTCTCTGTCTTGGAAAGAAAAAAGTAGGATAAACTGTTACCCTCTCTGTGTTTTTCCCTTATTTTTAGCAAAGGTAATAAACTCATAAAAGCTGAGAAGTGGAGAGCAGCTTTTAAAATTTATCCTTCTCTGGTGGCTCCTTACTTCTAATTTCTGTGTTCTGAACTTGCTGAACTAAATACTAGGAAGGTTATAGTAGTATTACAGGTAGCCATCAAATATTGTTACCTGAATGATACTGTAATTTATATATCTGAGGCCGTTTAGGAACATGTGTGGGAAATTAGAACAAAATATGACTACACAGCTTTTTTTGTACACAAATTTCTGTTATTCTGCATGCATATGCTAAAATATCTAGCCAGACTAATAGTAATTTAAAAAGTCATGTCAAAAAGTTAGAGAAAGAACAGTAAGTGATCTTGCCTTGATGAAGTTTTATGTAGAAGTTTGTAGAATGTGATACTTCTTAAAATCACTATTCTTCCAAGTAAGAGCACCTGGTTATATATACATTTTTAAAACAGGGTGCTGTTGTTCCCCCAATACATATAAAAATCAGAGCCTTTTTTGCCATTCTGTCAAGGTTTGTTTTATTTACATGCAATTTCTCCTGGCCTGAACTGAGGTAAAAATGCAGATTGAGTTGTAAATTTAGTAATTATGATTTTTGCACACCTTGTTCCATTCTAATACCACCCTAGATAGTCCTTGCTAAAGCAAACCTATAGTTTGAGGCCTGAATAGCCTCAAAGGACTAACAGATGGCCTTTAGAATTCCTAATTGAAACTTGGACTTCTGTGCATGCCTGTGTGAACTGTTCCTTGCAGTTTGTAGCAGAAACCTTCAGTACCTATCACAAGCATATTGAAAACTGAGATACTGAGCACATAATCAAACAGTTGGTAACAATTTGAAAAAAGGTTTTGCAGCCACGTAGAAGCATGAATCATTAGATTATAAAATGGGTCAGGATGTGAAAGCTAAGAGTTAATGTGTATTTCTGAGCATTAGAAACACAGGTAGCTTAGTATAAAAATGATGCATTAGATGAGCTTGAAAAAGGTCTTTCAAGATCCTCGTTTTAACACAGGGTTTTACATGAATCTTAACTTGAGCAAACATCTGCCTTTATTGACACGGCTTTAAAATAATAGCAGAGTGGTTTGGTTTTAACTTCCCAAAGTCAGTAGTAGAAAAAATGTTGCTTCCTCCAAAAATCTTTGTGACTCAAATACGGTAAAAAGGTGTTAAGAGGTTCTGCCTTTTACTGAGGGGAATCTTAATGGGTTGTAGCCATTAGCCAGATGGTGGTGATATAAAAAGATGGCTCTAAAACAACTTGTAATCCTACTTGGAAATTGGGTTTAGGGACAGAAAAAGGAGTCATTTGGGCTTGGATTGGAGCCACAGGAACTTATATTCTCTTTAGCAAGCCTTGTGCTGTGTGGGCTTAGAGCAGGTGAACCACTAAATTAACTGCACAGGAATTTATTCTAGACAGTAGAGTTGTCCTGGGAGCATCAGTGTAAGAAGTTAGCACCAACTAGATAGAACTACTCTCTTTAAAGAATTATGCATGTAAGTTGTGTTTGAGTTTCCCCGAGAAGCAGATATTTGAAATGGCAGGGAATCAACTTTTACATTTTCCTAGGCCTACATTTGATAAAAAGTATCTCTTAATCTGGCCAGCAGTTCAAATCAGGTTATAGATCCTTATGTGTATGTGTATACCTATGTATGGAATACACTAGTGGATGCGGTTTAGCTTTTTGGATTGGGAGAGGTGTGTTACTAGTCATGGAAATTGCCTGCTTCCTCTTTTGGAATTGAGAAAGACTTTTAATTTCTTGCTAAAATGTCCCAATTTGTCTTAATATTCATTCAAGCCCAAGGCAAAAATTGGTCATTTTTATGCCACTGGGTTAGTTACATGCCAAGTAAAGCGCTGCATGAGTAGAAAAGGGCTATCGGAAGGGGGTCTGTAGTGAAATGCCCAGCAGACATACTACTTGAATCATGCAGGGTTTTAGTCAGTCGTTCCAGGTGCACAATGTTGTTCTTATATAGCATATTGAACTTCCTTGTTAAATGTCCATGACATATAAACAATATGATAAACCCTAAATTTAGTGTAACAAAATACAGCAGGTAGTTCCTTTGCTATGGAGGTATGAAAATGTTCATGATTGTGATACATGTGGATATGTTGTTGGTCTTTGGGTGTCTAAGAATCTTACTATAAGCCTTCATCTATTTTCTTTATCATCTATTTTCTTTAACATCAAATTGAAATACTAATTAAGTTGCACTACCTGCTGCCTTAGTTATTTTTGAATAGATTAAGCAAAATGATACAACTTAAAATATTATCTAGAAATTTATTGAGTCCATGTCCCTTTTCAAAACAATCACTACGTGACTTAAAGCAGTTATTGTGTTTATTTGCCTATAAGCATTTAATTCCAAATTAATCTTTATACCTGACAGGTATTATTTCCCCTGTTGCCTGAAAAAGCCAAAGAAATATGTACTAGTCTATTTTATGGACTTGTTTTAACCCATCTGGCTTTCAAGCTCCCTGGAGCACTAATAAAGGTCAAGGGGTTTTAGAGTGAAATGCAATTGCATCACCTGGAGTACAATACCTACTAGAACAGTAATAACAGAAAATATCAGTTTCTTGCTAGTGAATATTAGATTGCTTTGTAACTGGAGACCAGAGCAATGCTGCTGGAACATAAAAATGATTCTTTGAGTGGATTCTGGGACTTGAGAATCTAGTGGCTGGTACCTGATGGCTAAGACTTGTTGTGTTTTACTCATTAAAAATTCAGTGGTCATAGCAATAGTAAAATGTTGGCTATTAAAGTAAAAACACTTACATGTCTTTCTGATGTGGTTCAACTCCAGCACAAGGAGTTTAAAAGTCCCTCTGGTATAATAAAAAGCAGATTGAATATGAATGAAATCACAATGTTAGGGTTTGGAAGGGACCTCTGGAGATCATGGATTCCAGCCCCCCTGCCAGAGCAGGATCACCACAGAATCTAGGGCAGGTCAGAAACACATCCAGATGGGTCTTGAAAGTCTCCAGAGGAGACTCCATGACTTCTCTGGCATCCTGTTCCAGTGCTCTGTCACCTTCACAGTAAAGAAGTTCTTCTTCATGTTGAGGTGGGACTTCCTGTGCTCTAGTTTGCATCCATTGCCCCTTGTCCTATCACAGGCCATGACTGAAAAGAGATGGGCTCTTCCTTCTTGACACCAACCCTTCAGATATTCATATCCATTAATAAGATTCCCTCTCAGTCTTCTCTTCTCTAGACTAAACAGCCCCAGGGCTCAGCCTTTACTCATAAGACAGGAGTTCCAGTGACTATTTATGCACATCCTAACTTCAGGCTTGCATAAACATTCAGTGAGATTGCTCAAAGGTATGAAGACTAGAAATTCCTTCAGTGACTTGCTGGAACTAGGCATCCTCACCATCTCTTTAAAGGATTAATTCTCACAGTTCTGCCCAGCAAGTCCCTGGTTGCACCTGTGCAGTTCATGTTCCTGTTGGTTCTCCAGCTTCCTGTCTTTAAGAAAATCAGTTTCTGTAGACCACTTCTACCTACTCAATTGTCTCTCAAATGTACAGTAATTAAAATAATTTCCATGTATTTTAAAAGAAAACTTGCAGTTATGAATGAGATAAAGTTCATCAAAGCTGATAGTTTTTACTTATTTTATATTTTCATTGAATTGTGCTGGTTACGGAGACACTGAAATATTACCCTGTTACATCAGGGTTCATATTTTTCCTGTTTATTTAGTTCTCTGCTATCACTGCAGTTGATTTACAGCTCAATAATGCTTTCCCATCAAGGGGAGCCTGTCTGTGTAAGTAACAGGGGAATAAAAGAGCGATACATTTTGGTCAAAATATAATTATTTAGGAAAAAAAATTAAATACAACAAGTCTCAGAGGTTTGTATCATGGTAGAACTCAAAATCTATCCTGGCTGGAGAACAGAAATGTCTCACTTGGATGCTCATCTACCCAGCATTGTGCTCCCCTGTGCAGTGCTTATCACCCTTGGCCTTTGCCTACGTTTCATGATTCTGGTGTTCCTTTCAAGTCTGAGAAGATACTTCTCCCAGAGAGATGGGACACTTTGCCTGCCTTCTGAAATGTGTAAGAGAAACTGCCTGGTGAAGTGAGTGCCTGAGGCCTCGTCCCTCCAGGTGCTGTGCAGAAAGGTGAGCATCCTTGCTGTGCTGGTTACAAGCTCCTATCTCTGTGTTGCTGTGTTCCTTCAGGAGGAAGTTTTCAGCCTATTACTAAAGGTGATAGTGTAGATTCCCTAAATTACACAGAACTACACAAGAATTATCACAAGTGTAGTCTGTATTACACTGAGCTGCTATTCTTTTATGCTCACTTAAAGAAAATACCTAAAAAGCAGGAGACAATTTATATATATATTTATAGTAAGAAAAGTTATTCAGTATTTGTGACTTTTCTGTGTGCTCTTTCCCTTTGTGCTGTTTACTTTGTACTTAACCAGGAACAAGAGACAAGTTGTATCATGTCAGACCCAAGCTCTGTTTAGCTCAGTCCCCTCTTGCTACCCCTCTGCAGTAATGGATGCTGAAGGCAGGATATAAGGTTGCAACAAGCAGTGCTCTTCTGTCAGAGGCATTGCTCTGCTGGGCCTGGCACAAAGATTTCCTGTGCTAATGGTCATCTCTTGAAAATTTAATAGCATTTGATAGGCAGCATACGCCTCAACTGGTTTGCATGTTCTGGAGCTCACTCTTACAGTAAGAAGCTTCCCGATCGTACCAGCTCTGGGATGATTATACCCAGTGGTAATTCAGGTCCAGATGGACCTGATGCTTCACTGGGGTTTAACCTCGGTCTTTCAGAGGGTGAAAAGTAAACTGTTCCACCCTGTGAAGTTACAATGAGTGTAATTTGCATCATTTGCTGCCTTTTGTTGCTTCTCAGCATCTTGCCTTGTGCTGTTCCTTCTCCCTGCCACACCCCTCCTTTACTTAATTTGCTTCCCTGTTGTGCTGTTTCTTGAGATCCCTACAGGATTTTAGGAAGTGTCCACATTGTTGGATGTTGATCTTTGGATGCTTTTACCTCAAGTCATGAAATTATTCCTTGGCACCTTGTCTGGATGATATTTCTTGTCCCAGGGAAGAGTGCTGGGGTGGGAAGGCTGTGAAAAATGCAGCCCTTCTCTCCACACTGCATCCTTAGGCAGTTGGTGGGTAGGAGCTTGATTGCTTTTTTAAATACTGACCAAGTTGTATGTGGCCTTTGCTTTTGCCTTCCTAACTGGAGAACTGCTGGCAAGAAATGTTTCTGATTTACTATATTTAAAAGAGAAAAAGGCAGGAAGAAATTTGCAGAGGTTAAACCAGTTCCAAAAAAGCCTAGTGCTTCAGAGGTGCGAGGCTTATCTATCCCAATCTGATCCAGAAACAGAGGTGTAAATCTGAAGGGATCAGGACTTTTCCAGCACTGTATTGCCCATTTCCATCCCACCTAGAAATTCCACCTCTGTGTCTTCCTCAGGGAAATTTCTCTCCCCACTCACATAAAGTAATAAACTCTACTAATAATAAAGTAATAAACTTCTACTAATGAAATGTCATTTTTATGTTTTGGATAAAATGGGCTGCATCTTTGTTTGTGCCTACATACTCAGAACTAAAACCACAGAAAAAAACATTTTAAAGATCTTTTTCATATACACACTAGTAAAAATCTAAAACTACTCTCAGACTTAGTCATCTGAACATTAACTCCTGAAGAAATTTAAATCTGGATTACTCTGACCATTCTTGCAGAAATATAATACTGAGTTAGCATTACTTTATTGCCTGTGTTTTTCTAATTACAAACACTACAGGTTTTTTTATATTCCCATGGAATTGCATGAAATGTGCAAGCCTACCATAAACAGTAGGTCAAGACAACACAGTGTTCATCACTGAAAGAGTTATTTCACTCAGTACCTACTTTCATCCCAGTCTTGACAATTTTCAGAAGAGTATAGTTTAATTTTTGTGCTGTTCTTGGTGATGTTTCAGTAGTGACGGACTAATTTCAGTAATTGAAGTTTTGGGATAGATTTTTCAAACAAGCTGGAACTTGCAGCTCCCATCAGACACCACGACACTACTCCCAGGCTGAAATGCTTCAGTTTGGGGATAGGGGGAAGAGAGTGAGAAGATGAACCTGAATTTTCTGTTCAGAGAAGAAAGCTTTTCAAAATGTTTGGTCCAGAAACTGAAGTAACTGGTTTATATATTTATATTGACATGTGTGGGGACTTAATAAATAAATACATGGATGACAGGGTGAATACCCTGCTGTCCTCATTCAGCACACTTTCTAGTTGGGTTGAGTGTCTGGTTTATCTGTCTTAGGTGAGCAGAACCTGCCTGCTGAAGAAGGTGGCATTATAAACCTTGAGGCTCTGTAAATCCCAATAAAAAGGCAAACCAGTTTCATAAAAACATACATAAACCATTTGTTTTGTCTCAATGTGGTGGGTTTTAAAATATATTTTAATTTTGGTAGTAAAACATGGTTAAGTAGAACCAAAATACCAATAAACTGTGCTGTGTTCTTTTTGGATGGTTTGGTTTTGGTTGCTTTTGTTTGTTGTGTTTTGTGGGGTTTTTTGCTTGTTTGCTTGGTTTTTTTGCTTTGGGGTTTTTTTGTTTGTTTGTGGGGGGGATTTTGTTGTTGTTTTTTGTTTTTTTTCTGTCAGAGTGGTCCTTGTAGTTGCCAAAACCAAAACAAAACATCCATCCACCTTCCTTTTCTCCAGAAGACACCAACTGTGTTTTGACTGCATTACCAGTCTCATCTCATAAAGAGACAGAAAACCTGTGAAGAAAAGCATTTAAAGGATCCCCTTCCTGATCTTATATTTCTTGAGTGTAAGCACACAAGCTGATCTGTCAAAAAAAGAAGACCAGCAGGGATTGTGTGATGTTTTCAGGGGACATCTTCCATGTGCTGATGTTACCCTGCTGTGGGCAGCAGTCTCACTGGAAATGGCCCTTAGTCTGGCATGGGCCTCCAGCACGTGGCAGTGCTGGAAAGGGTGGGAGGAGAGTCCCACAAGAGTGAGGTTGGCTTGGAATCAGCTGCTCCTGCTAAAACAGAGGAGGCTGGTGTGTTGCTTGCCAGGGTGAAATACCATCTTTTTAGATGTTAAAATGCTCACTGTAAATATGATGCAGGTATATCTGATATAGGCAGGATAGAGAAAATTCTTAAATAGTAGCCTAAACAACACGCAGCATTGTAGAACACATCTCAATCCTAAAAATAGCTTGAAAATTCCCCTTTTAATCCCACTATTGCAAATAGATTCTATGTGATCTTAGCATAGAGCCTTCCAAAAGTTAGTGAGACAGCCAGGCTGTCTCAAAAGTCTCAAAAATCTTTGTGATGAGAAGCTCCTAACACAAGCTGTGTGGCTGATCTTACCCAGCTGCCTTCAATGATTGCACCAGCCCTTGGAGACCACCTGCACCTGCTGAAGACTGGAGCCATCTTGCAGCAGTTCTTGCTTAGCGTGGCAGCAGTGCAGGCTGCTCCATGATGAAGGGAGCACAGAAATAGTGTTTTGGTTTGGACTGCTTTGGACTTAACTTTTTTTCACTGCTGCTTTGGGTCTCAGCCATCATCTTCAGCTTGTATTTGCGCTGTGGTGATACTGGCTGCTGTCATATTGCTGTTGTTTGCTAGAGAGCAGCTGGTTCATTCAGTGCAGAGTACATTGATGGAGGGGTTTTTTTAGCTAGTTTAAGGTAAGAAAAATGAAAGAACCACCTTCTCTTTGCAGGCCTGGGATTATTTGGTGTCAGGGCTGTGGACTTTTTGTTTTACCTTTCACATCAGATATGAGGAACTGTACCAGTCACTGCCAGTGCTCATCTTACTTTCTGCTGCAACTACCTGGAAGGTGCAAGGCTCTCTTAAGTGGTCCAGTGCAGGTGAGTCATATCTGTTCTTGCAAAGCCTGTACTCCCTGATTTAAGTCTTCACTGTGATTCTAATTTGGGGTGAGTCAGGGGGTTCACTGAGCAGATGCCAGATAAGGATGGTTTCACTCCACTTCTGTCTACCTGAAAGCAGAGCTATAACTTGAGCCACTTGTTTCTGCAAGCCTACTTAAATTCTCTGTAGTATTTCTGACAGAAACAATGTTTTAATCTGCTGATTGAAAAGCTAATTGAAATACCTGAATAAAACCTGCAATTTGTGAGCATTCAGAACCAATCTGCCTAGTAATGAAGTTGAGCAGCTATATTTTGTACCCTGGCCTGATGGAAGAGTGTTTGTGCAAAACACAGCTTGCTTGAATACTGGGCTCTTGGTGGTCTGAGTGTGTCTGACCCTACAGAGATTCCTTCAGGTGCCATTTCTTTGGCCAGCAGACTGTAGAGCAGCATCTGATGGAAATGCCTTCCATCCTTTCTGCTGGATGTGTGTTCTCTCAGGAATGCAAACTCTGTGAGGCTAAAGGACAAGAAAGCATGTTTTGTGGCTTAACTGATAGAAAATACTTCTCAAAGAAAGGTGGAAGATTAAGGTTATTTCTCTTGTTAATCCTGTTTTCTTCCTCTGGGTGGAATAGTGTTGAGGACATCAGGTCACATGTCACTTATTCAGTGGGTTTAAATATTTAAATGTTTTAATGTACAAATGTCAATATCCTTACTTCAAAAAAATGTAGAAATAATGAATAAAGGAATAGCTGTAGGAGAAACCTCCAGAAGTCTGGAGATGCAAACATGAAATTCCTGGGGTGGCTTTAATTCTTCCGTGCAATTGTACTGAAGTATTTGAAGTGCAGATGTATTTCAAGTAGTGAGATCAAGTTCTCTGCTATGAAGTCAGGAAATGCAATTAATATTGTCCACGAATTGCTTTTATATGCAGGAAATTATCTGTAATAGCATTTCTGCTGCCGTGTATTATTGGATGTTTAAGCTTTATGAAATAGAATTACGGGACTTTCAGATGCTACCTACAACTGGCATGGGTGGATGTCTGTAACAGGAGGTTCTGTCTCCATGCAGAACAAGCAGCACAGTTAAGAGGACTTGGAAATTCTCAGTTTCCTTACCTTTTACCAGTTTAAATGGAGGAAACTAATATTGTGGCTGCAGGTGATGCCTTCACCTTTCTTGATTCTCTGAGGATTGGCACCAAGAGGAAGGCATCCTACCTTTTCGTAAACATGTCAGAGGAAAGATTAGCCTGAAATGATATTTTACAATCATAACTGTCTGCAATAAATAGTAATATCTCTCACTGAAAATGTCAGAGGAAGATGATTTTGAAATAGTACTAGCTGCTAGATTACAATTGGCATTTGATAGCTTAAGAATGGAAAAAAATTGTCCTTGTTGGAGCCACTGGCATCCTCCATCTTATCTTACTTATTGGCTAGAGCTAAGGGCAGAAAAGCAATTTCTAGGTCTTCTATTTGACAACTCATGGTGTTGTCGTGTGATGGGGTTGTCCTCTAGGAGAGACAAGCTGTGTTGGAGCCTGGGGTGGTGGGCTGGGCATGAATCCTCTTAGGAAAGCTCTGCTCCGCTTCCCCAGAGGGATTGTGATTGCTCAGCATAATGCTGCCCGGTACCTGGCAGGCTCTTTATGCTAATGGGGGGATCCTAGGGTGGTATCTGAGCTCTGGAAATATTATCCTGACTTTTCACAAGAATAACGAAGAGCAGCTTTGAGGCTCTGTTTAAGTATATAGGATCATTTTGGGTTCAGTGGCCTGGAGAAACCTCCTCCAATGTCTCTCTTCGCCGTCTCTCTAACAAGATGTTGGGATGGCCAATGTACCATGGCAGCCTCTTCTTATTGCTTGCTAGGAATGAGCTCGACTGTTGCAGTCATGGCAGAGCTACAGGCACTGCAGTACAGGTCTTCCTCTGAGTGGTTGTGTTGGGTTGCATTCTGGAAAAGTGTTTCAATGAAGCATCTGCTTCTAAGTACTCCTACGATTACACCGTCTTCCAAATAGGAGCGAGATGTGAACTTAAATGTAAGTTGTGTCTAAGCTTGTACTGATATAGAATAAATTCCTATGGGAATTGTTAGCTAGGTTTGTTAGCATCCCCAGTCTCTTCTTCTTGTAGAGACTTACCTGACTACAAAGCTTTTTCAAGTTTTGCAGATTGGTTTTGCATTATAGCTGAGAGGACAAGGAAGTTCTTTGCTCAAAGATGCTAATTTTCTAAGAGTCTTTGTTGGAGTATAAATATTTTAATAATAAAGTATTTCTTGTCATAGAGAAAAGATGGTTAATGAATATTCTCCCCATTTCTGCTGCTTGGCTCACCTCCCTTGCTTTTCCTTGTGGTGATGCTCATTAGCTTTCTGGCCATATGGTAGTGGTATATAGGTTTCCTTTTTATTCCATTTCTTTTTCTGCAGAGACACTCAGGAAGTTCATGTTAATAGTACTTGACTGAGCCTTGGTGTTCATGGGCTGCTGTCCTTATGTTTGCAGTGAGACGCTGGGGACAAGGGAGCAATGGGGGAGTGAGACACTGCCCGGGGCGTGTTGTTTTTTGCAGGCAGGTTTTGCAGCTAGTTTATAATCATAGAATGGTTTGGGTTGGAAGGAACCTTAAAGATCATCTAGTTCTAGCCCCCCTTCTGTGGGCAGGGAAACCTCCCACTAGACCAGGCTGCTCCAAGCCCCATCCAACCTACCCTTGAACACTTCCAGGGATGAGGCAACCACAGCTGCCCTGGGCAACCTGTGCCAGTCTCTCACCACCCTCACAGGAAAGAATTTCTTCCTGATAACTAACCTAAACCTTCTTCCAATTTAAAGCCATTCCCCCTTGTCCTATGACTACATGCTCTTGTAAAAAGTGCCTCCCCAGCTTTCCTGTAGCCCCTTCAGGTAGGGGCTCAAAGGTGTCCCTGGAGTCTTCCCTTCTCCTTGCAGCAGTGCATTGTCTTGAGTCAAGCAGTGCAGCAGTGCTGGCAGCTGAGTGCCGGTTCTGGAGGGTCCATGTAGTCTGGGCAGAAATGTGACTCTGCAACCTGGATCTAACAGGATACCTGGGGACACTGCTGGCCACAGATGGCAGAGGAGCCAATTCAGGGGCATGGCTAAGGATGAGTGAGAGGTGCTGTGACCACTGCTGTGTGCTGCTAAGGGCTGAACTTCAGGAGCAGAGGACACCTGGTGCAGTGGGAAAGTCACAGTAAACAGGGTGGGGTTTGTTGGGGTGGGTTTTAGTTTTGCTTTTTTGCTAGCAATGAATTTGTGAACTACTGTGAGGGATTTGATGTGGGCATTGCACCAGTAAGAATTTGTGCTGACCAATCAGATGTAGTTTAGGCAAAAATACTCAGATCCTTTGCAGCTTTTGCTTTCGAGCCTTAAAACACCCCTGACCAAGTACCCAAAGCTTTTGAAGTACATAGATATGTCACCTGTTTTGGAAGAAGCCAAGAGAGTGGCAAAATTTTTGAAGTACGTGACAGTTTTAAGTCTCCACAATTGTATAAGAAATCTTTTAAGGATGGGACTTCCAATGAGCTTCTCAGTATCTTCTGCTTCAGGTTGTGTCATATCTCAAGCTGTCCTCTTCTAGGAGATTTTGCCTCCCTTACTTTCAGTCCCTGCCAGAGCTGAAACACAGAAGAACTTGTATGTGGATATGTTGGCATAAAAATTCTGGGTATGCATATACCAGAATTGCAACCTTTTCAAAACAGTCTTTTAAATTAAATACTATAAAATCAATTCTAAAAATGAAATTAACCCTTAATGTTGTTTTCCACAGGTGAAACTGTAGTGCAATTTTTAAAATATGAGCTAAAACCTGATAAGCTTAGTCAGTTATCTAAATTACTTCAAATATTTACCTGTTTAATGATGTGTGGGTTTTGTCCTCTAAAACATAGGTTCCATTTATAATTATTATTTGTCACTTTTCAAAGGAAAGCTAAATGCAAAATTACTTCTGGTCTGCATTTCTTACATTGAGGAAAGCAAAATGATTTCTAAATGTAGTCCTGAAAGTGTGCTAATGCTTGGCATATTTTGGATCCAGTTGATTACTTACTAGTGGTGTACGTTGCATAAAAAAAAGGCAAAAATGGCAAAGGGAAATGTCTTTGGGACAGAATGCAAGATTGGAGTTGATGTAGAAATTAAATAATTGGAGGTTATCAAGATCTATTTTTACAAAAAAAGGTCACTTTATTTTGTCATTTTTCGAAGGTTAAATCATTGAATGATCTTTCTTCTTTTAGTGTGGAAGCTCATAGTTATATTATGAAGTATAGGAAGGTTTTATAGAGGTCAACTGATAAGAACAAAAGCACCATATTCATTTTCTTAGGAAAGTTTATTATTCATTTGGGTCAGATGGCTTCTTTCCCCCTCAATTTTTTAAGCCATAATACCAATGGCTTAGGATTTAAACCCAAATTTGGGGTTTTTTTTTTAGGTTTCTTTAAATTTTTTTAAATGGAAAGTAAATTTTTTTATAGTCTGTTGCATTTTATTGTGGTGTATTTTTTTTCAGATAACTCCTTAAGGGTCTGACTACAATGTTTATAGTCCTGCCTCTATAGGCTAACAGGTATTTAAAAAAGTTTCATATCCTGTCATTTCCTGCAATGCCAAATGTGAATCTGATAATCCTCATTTATCTGCACTAGAGTGATTTGCACAAGAACACCAGCTGATTTTTTTATCTCTGTATTTTCTAGTAAGACCTTAAAAAAGGAATTCCATGCAAATCTGATAGAATGAAAATGCTATAGAAATCTCTTGTGCTTGCTTAGTGAGAGTTGAAGATTTAATAGGTCTGGCTATATAATTTCTCCCCTTAATTGAGATAGGATAAGGTGCACTAGCACAGGGTTTGATTTTTGTGTTTGTATTTGCCTGTCACTTGTGGCAGTAGATTTTAGTCTTACATTAGGGTTTTTGTGTGGTGTTGCTTTAATTAAAAAAAGGATGTTACAGAAATTAAACTATTAATAAAGAATATTAGATGTTTATTGGCAGAAGGATCCCATCCAGCTTCCTCAGACTATTACTTCTGCTATGAAGAGCAATTTATTTTTTTTTAAGAGCAGATTTCTAAGACTATATTTGAATTCATATTTGTTAACAGTGCTGCATGTACGTAATTCCAGTAAGAAATGTTCTCCTGCAGAAGTATTTCTATCTTACTCCCTTAGTTATAAGAACCATACCTCATAGTTTTTAGGGAAGCTTCCATTTGGAGCCGAGTTCCCCATCAAGCAGATGGGGAATATTCCTTCTCTCATGTGTTTATCCTCTGCTGGCACTTCTGAGAGCCTCCAAGAAATGCTGTAAATGATGTGACTGACCTGCTTGGTCTCAGTTTTTCTCCTTACTGATAGGACTTGCTCAGCCTGTGGTTGTGTAGCATCAGTGCTTGAGAGGAACTGCTGTGGCTTCCCGAGCAGGCATGCTTGTTAAAATGGGTCTAGGGGTTTGGACCCATGCGGGGATTTGGCAGTCTCCAGTTCTGATGGTCTAGTTCTCTGCTGAGATTTCCTTTCCCTGAAGCAGGTCCCATGCTCTAGATACAACTGCTGTTACTCCTCTGTCACTTTCTTCTGTGTCACTTACCGTATTAGAATCATTGAATTGTTTTGTTTGGAAAAGACATCTAAGATGACAATGTCCATCCATTAACCCAGCACTGCCAAGTCCACCATGTCCCTCAGCACCGCCTCGACTCATCTTTTAACTACCACCAGGGATGGTGATTCCACCACTGCTCTGGGCAGCCTGGTCCAGTGCCTGACAAGCCTTTCAAGAAAAGAAATGGTTCCCAAGATCCCATCTAAACCTCCCCAGCACAACCTGAGGCCATTTCCTCTTGTTGTATCACTTGTCTCTTGGGAGAAGAAACTGAGCCCCACCTCGCTCCAACCTCCTTTCAGGTAGCTGTAGAGAGCGAGGTCTCCCCTCAGTCTCCTTTTCTCCAGACTGAACACCCCCAGTTCCCTCTGCTGCTCCTCGTAAGAACTGTTCTCTAGATCTTTCATCAGCTTTGTTGCCTCTCTCTGGACGTGCTCCAGCACCTCAGTGTCCTCCTTGCAGTGAGGGGCCCAAAACTGAACCCAGGATTTGAGGTGTGGCCTCGCCAGTGCCCAGCACAGAGGGATGATCCATGTGCTAGTCCTGATGGCCACACTATTGCAGAGATAAGCCAGGAGGCTGTTTGCCTTCTTGACCACCTGGACACACCGCTGGCCCATATCCAGCTCCTGTTGACCAACACCCCCAGGTCCTTTTCCTCTGAGCAGCTTTCCAGCCGTTCTTCCCTGAGCCTGTGGGGTTGTTGTGGCCCGTCTGTTGCAATATTTCACTAGACAAGAGCTGCCTGTAGAAATTAGGGTTGTGAAAACAAAAATGAACTCTTGGGCACGTAGAAGCTGTACTTTAGTGAATACTGAATAGCAGATCAAACCTTGGCTTGCGTAGAAATATCTGCTGAGTTATCTGTGAAGCATTTTGGGATGTGTGACCTTGTTCCTAGAGGTGAGGAAGCACCGGGGCAGCCGGCGCTGAGGGGCTGGGTTGCTTAGAGGAGGTCAGTTCTGAAAGGCTGCAGGTCTTAAAGCCTAAGCATAAAATAAGCAGCCCACAAGACAAAAATCTATGAAGAAAGTTATTTGTCAGTGTGAGGAAAGGTGCCCTTGAAAATACTACATTGACATGTTTCTTGAAGTCTATTTTCCTTCTAACTAAGCCTGCTTTTCTTGACTTTTCCTTGAGTGTAACCAGCTGTTTTTCTTTTTGGCACTAATTTTGGCTGGATGTTCAGCTGCCTAGTAACTTTGCCATTTCAAATATTGGACCATGTACCACTTATGTTTCATCTCATGCTGTGAAAAAAAGCTTTCTGAAGGGCTTCCTACAGGTGTTGAATAATTTAGATGAAAAATGAAACTTGCTGAATGCCACAATCAGCTTTAAGTATATAGAAGAGTTCCTGATAAGAGTGACCTTTTCAGAGAAGGACTTTTCAGGGAGTTTCTCTTCATCCATGCACCTTGTCAGAGACTTCATTATCGCTTTGAAATTAATAATACAGATTAAGAATATTTTATTGATACAGTAATGAGAATCCTTAATAAAGATTGATGCTCTTATTAACAATAAGATTAAGAGAAAGAATGAGCACTTGATCACCAATAGTTACTTCGGACACTGACAAAACTAAGTTTCCAAAGTTCTCGTGAAGTCCATCTTCACAAGATTGGGCAACTCAGGCAAATAAAAGTCTATTATGTGCTCTAGAAAACTAATATTCGTGTCAGCATTTCTACTTAGACTGCTTGTTTCAAGAGGTTTATGATGTTTGATGGTGAAAATTCACTGTGAGTTAAAGGCAGGCACTCTCTGTTCAAATTATTATTAAAATATGGCTTTCAGGGGGAATAGATGGTCTTTTAAAAAGTTTTTTAAAGTTTGGTATGGCCATTTTATTATTCTGTTTGAAAGTTTCTAAATTGTAATATAGTCGTTTTATTATTATGTTTACAAATATTTAACCTAATGTGACTTGAAACCAGCCTGCATTAAAAAAATATTTGAGAGCATCAATGTAAGTATAAAAATTAATAGAATTGCTTCTGTCAGTCAGCTATTTAACTATATACTGTATTTATCTTCCATAAATGTTCTTGATACATTGCATATGATTTTTTAAAATCCCACCTATTCATATTTGTAGACTTAAAATTCCTTCAGAGCTGTGCAGGATAGTAATTCTCATTTCAAAACCACCTGCTTTTAACACACCTATGTATAAAGCTTGCTGCTGTGTGCTCCACTTAGAGAATAAAACAGAAATTAATCTGAAGAGGAAGCGATTCATCGTGAACGTGTCAGCTTCCACAGTATCTTATGGATTTTAAAAGGTGTTTGAGCTATGTTAGAGAAGGAAAAAAACCCTCTTCCTCAAAGAAAGTGAAGAAAAGGATGTTCTTTAAATAGTGCTGTGTTGTCATGAAGTATGTGCTTACTCTCAGACACATCCACTTCTACTGTCACTCATGCTTTAATAAGATGCTGCCTTCATGAAATTTCTTTGTAGTCTCTGAGGTGCAAAGGTCTGTGCTGATGGATGGGTTTGTTGAGGCCAAAGCCACTTCACCAAATTTATCTGCCAGCCCCTCCCTGAATCCATGTGGTGCAGTGAAAGGTGCAGCTGGGAAGTCCCCTGCTCCAACAGAAGTCTGATGAGGAGTGGCTGAGGAAATTGAGGGGGCTGAGTCTGGAGAAAAGGAGGCTGAGGGAAGACGACCTGGCTCTCTACAACTCCCTGAAGGGAGGTTGGAGGGAGATGGAGGTCGGTCTCTTCTCCCAAGGAAGAACCCATACAAGAGAAAATGACCTCAAGTTGTGCCCAGAGAGGTTTAGATTGGATATTGGGAACAATTTCTTTACTGCAGCGGTTGCCAGGCACTGGAACAGGTTGCCTAGGGCAGTGGGGAGTCACCGTCTCTGGGGGCATTGAAAGGATGAGTAGATGTGGTACTGAGGGACATAGCTTCATGATGGACTTTGCAGGGCTAGTATAAAGTTTGGAATGTGTGTTGTCAAAGGTCTTTTCCAACCGGAAATGATTCTGGAATTTTCTTCTCCATTGAAATGTGGGGACAGCATTCTGAGTTGTATTTCCAGCTCAGCCTTTAAGCTGTTGAATGGGTCACTTTCCTTGCTTTGGTGACAGCTTTTCTGGTAGATAGAAGAAGGAAAATTGTCACTGATGATGTCCCTTGTGGATGCTTTGAGGTCTAGGAATGAAAACTGGAACTGGAAGGGGTTGAGGCATCCTTCTGTATGTACAAAGGCTGTAACAACACCCTGCATGGGGAGGTACACATTTGGGCATTTGCTGGCATATGTGGCAAATGACGACTGACTAGAAAGCTGAAGGGACTCTTTTTAATCTGGGGCAGCAACCTACGTGGAGACAGATGCAACAGGGAGTGTTTATACTGCCACAGCCATATGGTAGCTTTAGGGAACGAGCAGCTTTACCTCTCCCAAAGCTGAAATACAGCCATATGATTGTCTAGTGAAAGCATGTAGCATCAGGGGGGGGAAATGAGCTTGCTTTTCAAAGCATGTTAAATTATAGGTGTTGTGAAATCAGTCAACTGACCCTTGAGTCAGGGAGAAGGGAAACAGAAGTGATTGTTGCCTTGGTGGTAGGAAGGAAATTACCTTGACTATAGATGTAATTCGTAGTGTTTAAAGTTTTCCTCTCTGCTTTTTCAAGTTTCTTTCTTGAATGTTTTATTGTAATGCTTTTTGAGTTAGGAGTTAATATGAGCAAAATATAACACCTGGAGTAATGTGCTATTGGTGGAAGTCGGATCTGAAGCGGGGGGTAGGAGGGGCTTTGGCTGAGGACCCCACTGAAGTGGCTGGCTGTATGCTCAATGTTTGTTAGGCCATTTTAATAACATCCCATCTTCATCTATCAATACCATGGATGTCTAGATGCCCCCTCTGGCTTCATTCTCCTGGGTCACCTTATTTCGTAGATGACTTGTGACAAACAGTGAAGACACGAAGAGAGACGTCTCTCTTGTGGCTGTGATCTTGTCCTGGCAGCTGCCCAGGGTGCTCAGGGATAGAAGTGCCAGCACTGCTGGGAGGGCTTCTTCACTAAGGCACCACACGTGTGCACAATCTAATTTGCAAGAGTTGTTCTGGGTTATTAATTGGATAATGAAGCTGTATTTTCTCCTCTCATTTGCAGCCAGATCTCTTTACAGTGAGGGATTGTGTTGTTACCCTGTGGCTCAGGCCTTAGCAGGCTGTTTGTTACCACTCAAGTCTGTTAGTATCTTCAGCCAAAACAAAACTTAAATCTTCTCTCTGCTGAAACTATGTATGTTGTTATTTCCATGTGCGATGTGGGAGTTAGACTGCAGACCTCTGTAGGTTGTTAAGGCCAGGGACAAAAGTGAGTTGTTGAAAAATAAGAAGAACATAATAATTATTATAATTTTTTAAAAATCAGTTTGTTTAGTATTGGCAATTGTATTATTAACATGGATGTGGTCCTACAGTTCATTTACAGACTAGGGTGGTAACATTGGATGGCGATAATCTGTAGAGGAGGGTTTCAACTGTGCTCAAGATGGATATGTTCTTTAGGAATGCACATACAAATGCCTACCAGAGATTTAGACACTGCTCCTCTTGAACATTTTCCTCTGAGTTTTGGGAAAGAAATCCTCTCCTGTCAGGGACTGCTCTTGCTCAGTATCATAGGAGCCCAGTGGAAGTGTAAGGGGGCTGTGATGTGTTGGTCCTCCTGATGATGTCCCTCTGGCTTTCAGGGGTGAGCTGCCAAGTGCTGGCACAAGTCTGGGGCTTGGGTGCCACTCAGGCTGGGCAGAGCAGCTGGGAAATCTGGGAAAAGTCCTTAACATGCCCAGCTCAAGGAGTCCATTCACTATGATGGTGGTGAGACACTGGCACACGTTGCCTAGGAAGTTGTGGATGCCCCATCCCTGGAAGTGTTCAAGGCCAGGCTGGATCAGGCTCGTACAGTGAGAGGTGTCCCTGCCCATGAAGGGGAGTTGGAGCTAGATGATTTTTAAGGTCTCTTCCAGCCCAAACCATTTTGTGGTTCTGTGATCTGCCCTCTTTGACTGTAGCTTGTGGACATGTGTTGTATTTGTGGGTGCTCAAGTGTGGAGTTGGCCAGCAGTGCTTGTTTCCCTTGGACTCTGGCTGGAGGACACACTCTTTTCCTTCCAGTGTGGAGCCTGTCGTAATTACTGGGTGCTTGGGTTGCCATTAAACTCTGCTGCTGAGGTATAGGTCAGAGAGTTTGTGTGGCAGGCACGTGCCTTGGAATGAATCCCAGTGCTGTCAGATCCTTTGCTGGAAATCAAGATGAATCTTGCATCAGATCCAAAGTCTGGACCACGGCTGACTGCCAGCAATTGAGAAGTAAAAGGATTCTTGCTATTTCCTTTTGCAGAAACCTACCCTCCAGCAGTTTCTCTCTGTTCACCAGCTGCTTGCTGTGCCAAAGCTCAGTCCCTCTCCACCCTGACCTTCCTTGTGAGCCTGGGGCTATGGCTGGGGAGAACCCCCCCGGCTGCACCACGTTCTTTCTCTTTCTTATCTTAAGTTGTCATAAGGCCAAACTTAATCCAATATTAAAGAGGTGTTGTCAAATAAATTCAGACAAATACTGAAAGATAGCAGGTAAATCCATGTGCCAGCTATTTTTATTGCTTCCTTCACTGTAACAGATGAAGCAAGCAGCTAAAGAATCTACCATTAGTATTTTAGCTCTAAGACTTCAGCTGTAAAAGGCCTGACAGAAATGCTACAATGCAATTGAAAAAAGATTCAGTTCTCCTAAAACTCTTATTAGAGACGGTTGCATCTGGAAGCAGCAACTGTCTTTCACCTGCTGCTTAATATTGTATAAATCAAGCAGCATTATGGCAGTGACAGTAATATCGTGGGAGGTACTACAGGCCTAAGTTGTTAGCATACAGTATTAAAACCAGACGAATCTGATTAAATCTTAATGTAAAATAAATTGCATTTGCAATTTATTAATATTCTGTTCCAGGGCTGATACTGTAGCATCCTTCATAACTGATCTTTATGCACAGCTTTATTTAAATCAAAACACGGCCAACTGGAATAAAAGAAGCATTAATGGAAAAGTATCTGTCATTATAACTGTACATCTCTGAATGTTATTTTAATGGATTTATTTACTTATTTTTTTCTGCCTAAAGCTCATGCCCTTGACCTCAGCACTACACAGTTTTCACAGTACTTCTCATCTCTGAGTCATCAACAGCAGTAACAAAGCTTCACCTTGAGCTAGGAAAGTGCAAATCAAGTAGAAAAGTATCAGCTGGTCTTGATCTGCCTGTGCGGCTGTATAAATTATCCCTCATTAATGGTTTGATAAAGGTGATGCTTTTGGAAACAGCTTTTTCCCCAAAGCTGCCACAACTCCAAAGGTGTGGCAATGATAAGCTCATTAAAAAAAAACTTCTCAAGTGAGTCTTGTCTTGAGACTCTTAATTTGGAAATCACAATGAGTTATTTTAAACTGTTCACTGAGATTTCTGCCATCTGTACAATATCTAAGTTTGGTGAAATACAAGTTTTAAGACAGGCAAAATCCAGAGATGATCAACGCAGTGAGTGTAAAGCCCCAAGGCAGCCAAGGTGCCCACTTCCATGTTACTGCTGCTTGCACTGTCCAATTCAGGTTGGTTTGTAACTTGTACAGCCATGGAACTACTTGCCTTGGCAGTGGCCCTGCCTACCCTGTTTGATGCAATGGAAAGTATTACAACATCAGTCACACTGACATCATGGAAAAATGACCCAAGCACCATTTATTTTCCTAGTTGCATTTAGAAAGACTCGGCACTCACCTGGGAGGAAGCTGACTTCAGGCCTTGGCTATAATGGGCTCTTCCAAGTATTTCTGACTCTTTACTTAATGTACTTTCACTGTTGAGCTAGGTACTGTGTAGAGAAAACAGTGGTAGGAATGGCTGGATTCAAAGAGTGCCAGTCACAGCTAAATCTAATGATAAATATTGAAACTCTGTTTCAATATCAGCAAATCAGTTTAGCCAGTACAGCTAAAATCTATCAATACAGGCTTTTGGAAAAAGGCAGTCTTTTTGAAGGCTCCTATTGGATAATATCCTTTTTTATTATTATTATCTCATTTTTTTTCTTTTCCTGATGTACATTTTGTCAGCTCCTTCACACTCTGTTTATCTTAACTTATCATATCTCAAGTTAAATCTACCACATCAGTCGCAGTGATCAAAAAACCTTAGTGCCTGAAGCCAGTTACGAGCGCCACTGCAGCAAAACTGTCACCACTGCTTAGTCAGGCTTTGGGGAGAAAATGCTTACTTGAGATGAGCAGCCCAGAAAGGCTAAATTTGTTATTTTGGGCAAAATCAGGATACTTCTTCCAGCTTTAAACTATTTAATTATTAGTGATAAAAATATACAGCAGTCAACATCTTGGATTTGAATAGAAAAAGGCACGATGGTGTGTATTTCCATTCCACTAAAAAAAAGTGCCTAGGATGTACAGGTGTTGAATATCAACATGCAGTTCTGTCACATTTTTCATAAACTTTAGGTGACAACCTATGTTCAAGACAAAGCAAAAGCCCGTGGCTGCTTTTGTTAACCATCTGTATTGACATTTCAACTCTACAGTATTTTTCAAGTCTTCTCTAGAGTTTACATAAAATACTTAATGTTAAGTTTATGATATATACTGAAACTACCTTCTTGATGGAACTGGAAAAATCCATGTTGACTTGATCTACCACTGGATCATCCATATTTGAGTCAGCAATAGTTTCTTCCTATAAACTTTCATGTGAGTGAATGAACGTTGTGCCTGCTGTTAAAGTGCAGCTCATTTGGGGGGCAGCAGCACTGTCAGCACCAGCAGCCACATCTGTTTTATTTCACTTAAACTGGAAAATAAGCAAAGAAAGCTCCAAGAACAATTTGGGGAGATATCAATATTGTCTTAAAATACAGTTTTGGTTGATGACTTTGTACCTTTCTGTTTTCCTTTTATATATATATATATATGTATATATATCAGTGACCTTCTATCATGAAATTTGACTGGCATAAAAAATTCATGCCCTGCTCTCATCCCAGAAAAACCTGGTTTTGCCTGGTGCTTAACACTGGGTTTCTCAAAAACAGAAATCCAAACCAGGAAAGCAAAACACAAACCAACAACAAAAACAAACAAACAAAAACTAACCAAAAAACCCCCACAAACAAAAAACACTCAAACCACAAGAACAACTAATGCCAAACAAAAAAAAACCCCAAACCTAACAAAACCTACCACTTTTGCTCAAAATATGCATAACAACCTGGTTGATCACTTGATATTTGACTTCCTTGCTCAAACCAGCAATCCATATTTTGAGTACAGCTATAAATGTTTGCCAGTGCAGCTCTTTTAACATAGCAACATCTATTTTGGCCAGTTTACCTTCTATGTTGCAGTTTAATTGCCTTATGCAAGAGAAAATCTTAACTGACAATGTAAAATGACTTTGTGATCCCAGCTCCCCATGACAGTCAGGATACAAACATGCTGTCCTTGGTGCAGAGTGAAGCTCTGCTTGACAGGATGCAAACCTACACCCTTTTCTTGGAGGAATGAAAAGCTGCTCCAACATAAAAAGCAGCAGTTGACCAGCCATAGATAAATGGTTCTGATCACTCTCCTACCCCTCTTCCTGCCTAAATGTAAGTGCTGCCATTGTTAGTCTTTACACACAAAACTATCCCTGGTTTCGATTCTCTCTTAAAGGAACTCACCTCTGGATCTGTAATTTTATGCCTAGAATCTTGGGTTTATCGTGCTTTGCGTTTTTTTCATCCTTCAGTTGTGATAATATTCTTTTCGATTTAACTTGTATTTCCATTATTTCACCTGCTTTTTTTTCCTGAGGTCATCATCTTGATCATATTCAAATCTGAAGCAAATTACTTGTCGTCTTTTCATAATATGATTTTTCCTGTGCCTAACAGGCAGAAAGATTTTCTTCTTTCTTTGATGTCTCTTTTATATAAATATTGAGCTAAAGAGCCTTCACCACCACCCTGCCTCTTTTTTTTTTATTTATTATTTCTTCATACCACGTGGCTCAGTGTGACTCTGCATTTGTCTGTTAGCCCTGCAAGGCGTGACTTATGTGACTAGCGGTTCAGTTCTGGTGACTAATGTTTTCTATTACTAGCTCTTTCTTATTTATCCCTTATTTCTTTCTTGACATAGTTAATAATTCTCTTCTGTCTGAAATGTCTTCCTGTACTATAAACTAAGTTATTTTCTGAAGCTGAGGGGTGAGAACTCCAGATAGGACCTTCACGTTTACCTCTTTCATAGCTTGAATTCCCAAGTCTGGTTGCCTTTGTAAATTAATTTAACTAGTTACTGACCTTCTTTCCTTTTACTTGATCATCCCAAGCCTTAATTGCATTTAAACTGCCCAACAGGTCAGCTCTGTGTCCCTCTGTGCTGGCAGAGGATGCAGGCTCCTACCCTGCTCCATCCTTCAGCTCTCTTCTCAGGCAGGGTGAGTTCAGAAGCTCTAGGTCTGGTTTCAGTTGCCATGCACCACAGTAAATCAGTTGTAGTAGATCCAATTAATTTACATGTGGTTTTACTTCTCCTGTCCCAGGCTGGCAAGACCAACATGTGGATTGTACTGGCTGGGGGTTCAGGGCAGTCTCTGCACCACTACTTAATAAACAGAAGTATTTAAAGAACAAGTGCATCTATTTAGATTCCTGTCAGTATTTCATTTTGATTGTATGTCTGTCTAACAAAGACATGCCTTACTTCTGTTACTGGAAACAGGCTGTGAGTTTGTCTGAGGCACCAGCACAGATCCATCCAGTGCAGCCAGAAACTGTAGCAGAAAACCACTATTGACAATGAGACATGGGTGCTTGAACAAGACTTGGAGGGCTGTAGGGAAGGGTCCATAAAATATTGATGTACAGTAGAGGTAATAATCTCTCAAACAAATATGCAAGCTTCGTAATGGAAATATGTGCAGTTTTTCAGACTACTTTTGATATAATCTGAGTAAGACCAAGCTGCTCTGATAATTCCAAGCCTATAACTTATCTGCAGGCTGCAGGACACAGGAACTAATGGTTTAAAAGCAAATAAAGTGTTGAGTACTACAGAAGAAGAGAAGTCTGAGGATGAGCTCTGCAAAAAAAAAAAAAGAAAAATTTTACAAATTATGAAGTGTGTTTTCCAGAATTTTGTTACTGTATTTGTGGTTACTGAAAGCTCTAGTAATGAAATGAGATGGCCAGTAATGCACTGAAACCAAACAAATGAGCTAGGCCACATGAAAAAGCAGAATAAGCAGCTCACATAGTTTTAAAAGATGGTGTATTCAAAAGGTTTTTCTCTGCAGATGGTGATGATCAACAGATTTGGGTCATTACTGGAGAGCTGAAGAAATAACAGTCCAGCTTGAAATTTCCAGTTCAGCTCATAATAGCAACTGATAACTCCTGCTGGAGCCATAAGGGTAATATCAAATCTTGAGAGGCATAAAAGTAGGAATGTTTTGAAGTTGGTTGGTGAGTTTAGCTTTGTCCCACCCTAGACACACTGTTTTGGTAGTTTAGATTGTTTACATATTATAGTTAAGCATAATATTTGAATTTCATCAGCCTTCTTGCCTTCAAAATTAATATATGCTTTTTGAGGGTTGATTATAATGTGACCCCAAACAATTAATGTGGGAAGTAAATGTGGCTCAGGAGAAATGTATTTTTAAGCTTGACTGATAACTCTTCTCTCTTTCCTTCCCCTCCCCTCTTAAATTATTTTGGTGAATTTCTCAGCTATATTAATGCATTAATCAAAGTATCTGAAGAATTGATTATTGTACAAGATGATGCAAACTGTGTTAAAAAAATAACCCTCCATCAATTTTGCTGTTCCATTACACAGAGGTACCCCAGCTACCATTACATTTCTTAGTTGGTTTTGCTGGGTTTCTTGATTCACTGATGTCTCTTCAGTTATTTTGTGAATAGGAAAAGAGACACTGTCAGCTGAAGAATTCCACTCATATTTGTGTACAGTCCACTACATTAGACAAAATGCTTTCCATCTAAAGATGACCCAAGATAATTAGGAACTGAGAAAGCTTTATTTTTTATATACATTTTTTTCTGAGGAAATAAAGAGTTTGGCTTTTTTAATTTTTTTTCTTTATTTAGTATTATATTTTGCAAACAGTCTGCATAGCTGTATCCTTCTATTTAGGTACCACTTCTGTGTTGTCATTTATTTTTCAAAGTTTGCAAATATCAGACAGTCTCCTTGAAATATTTGGCTTCTTTTCTGACTTAGTGGAGACTTTAAGAGATATTATCACCTGACATGACACATGAAAAAACCCTTGCAAGTATATGGAGTGAGGTTACTTTGCAAAACAGCTTGATAGCTCCTCCTGTGAAAGCAGGGGAAGAAGTTGATATTACGAGGTTGTTCAGTGGAATAACTCATTAATAAAACATGCTTAAAATGGAATGAGCCCTTAGGTATCTTTGTAAAGGAAGGACTGTAACTCTCTGGGAAAGGTACATGACACTATTATTGTTGCTTCTAAAGTGAGGAAAGACCTGAACTATTAGTTCTGTTGAACCTTACTTTCTGCCAGGATGTTGATAAGTCAAATTGATTTCTGTACTCTGGAGTTGATTCCTGCAGCCCCAAGGCAAACAGGTGAAGCTCTGCTTCCTGCAGGATCAACTCCTTCTTTAAAACGTTGTGATTCTTGGTCACTAGTCACCCGTGTGTTGCGTTCTGCAAATGCATGTGGCCAAACAAGGGAAGAATTAGGCAACCTTCCCTCATCTACCAGCAACGTGACACTGATCTTTGCTGTGAGCAAGTTTGAGTTGGAGAGGCTGGGGAGGCCCTGGGCCCTCCTCCTGGTTATAAAAACAGGGCTATCAAATGCAATCCTCAGTTCCTGACCTTGTGGGGTTGGGGGATGCTGGGCATCAGCAGTGGTAGGGCAGTAGCTGCTGTCTTTCCAGGCTGCTGCCCAAGTGATGCTCCAGAGGTGCAGTGCTTAGGGCAGTGGTGATGCTTGGCCCAGAGCAGGTGGAGACAGCCTGAATATTTTATGCATTCACCAGCATCGATGGGTATTGCTTGTCTTGGAGTGCAAAAGCAGCACTTCTTCCAGAAACAATTGTCAGGAGGTGTTGTCCTTGACTGAGCTATTATTTCTTTTTGTCCTTAACCTTGGCCCAAAGAGAAGCTGGGCTGTAAGGGCAGCTCTTAGGTATTGAAGGATTATATTTTTTCATCACTACCATAATTCCCTTCTGCTGAATCCAATGGCAAAGTCCCTGGGGTTATTCCCATGCTGAGCACCTTTCCCATGCACCCTACTGCCACCCCTGCCTTCTAAGCAAGAAAAAAAGAAAATCCATGTTTCTCAGAACATTTTACTGCCTGCTTTCTTTCTGGTTTATTTCTTTTAATGCCCCTACTTTAAACCTTTATTGGCTGAGCAGTATGACCTTGGTTTTGCAGTGAATTTAAACGACGTGACCCCATTAGGTTTTGTGACACTAATTTGAATTTTTATTTTACAGTGTAGATAATCTAAATGTTAAAGGTGTTTTTTTAATTAGAAATGTAGAAGAAGTCAAACTGAAGCTTTCTGCTTAATAAGAAGGTCTGCCTAAGTGCAAAACCAGATGAATATATAAATGTAAGAAGTCTGACGTCTAATGTAGAGACTGTCAAAGTGATTAAAGTAATCTTGGAAGTTATTAGCAAAATTGTCATTACAAATAAGATATTTTAACACTAATCTGGCCTACTTAAGTCTTGCATTTAAAAAAAAAAATACATATACAATGCAAAAATAGGCAGGCTGTTTCTGCCTGTTCAGTATACCTATACCTTTCTCCTAAAACCTTGCTTTTTCACCAAAACTATATCATAAAGAAATAAGGCAATTCAGATGATCTCTCCCTGTGTCACTGATTTTTGTAAAGCACAGAGGATAGACACCCTCTTCTGTTAGTATCAGAAACTGTTGGATGTGTTTAGTGCACCAAAGCAAGCACTGAAATTAGAGCAGAATGCTGAAACCTGTTACAAATTCTGTCCTCATGGATTATGTGAGAACTGCTGTCACTCTTTTAGCTTCATCTGGAATATTACATTGGAACTGATGCCTTCAAGAGTCTTTTTCCCTGTTTCTGCTCCCTTTTTCCTTTTTAATTCCTGGTCCTGGCCACGTGTGTGAAATATATAACTTTGTGACAACCACGGGAAACAAAGAAGCAAAACAATTGACAAAAAACCCCAACAGTAATTTTGTGTCGATGTGTAGGAAAAAGAATGCAGGCCTCTGACTATGGAAAAAAAAAAAAGAATCTGCCTTATGTTGCTGCAACCCTTCTGTGGTCTGCTCTCTGCTCCACATTCACCCTGCTTGGTAGCAGGGCTTGAGTAGTTCTAGGAAATACCCTCTCACAGATAAGCTGCTCACAATACAGTTGCTTCCCACAATGAAAACACAGTGATGGAAGATGTGTGTAAGGCTCCCCCCCAGTCCATAGCTACAGAAACAGCTGCAGAAGTCACAAAGGGTGCAGAACTGGCTTTCTAGCCAGGAGAAGCGAGGAGTGGGAATGGGTGTTAGTGACTTGGGGAGGAGCAGGGTCATAAAGCCATTATATGCCTGTATAATATTTAAAAATCCCCAGTAAATGTATTTTCAATGGAGTGCACTGTTATGTATCAGTATGAAACTTTTCCTGGTATTTGCAACAAAATTTTCATTTCATAAGATGCTGGGATACTACAAACTAGAGCTTTCCAGTGTGGAAATGCAGCGACATGTAACTCTTCAGGGGGTGGGAAAGGTGAACAAATAAAGGCCACTGAATTTTTTTGGGGCGTGATGAATAGTAGTCTTTGTAAATGGATAACCACTGTTTTGGGTATTTTTAGGGTAAAACCAATTTGTCTGGGTTTTCATCAAGTGTGTGGAATTGCATAAAGCTATTGAAGGGCATATTCCCCAGTGAGGAATTACTTCCTGTCTTGACAATGCAATGTGCTCTGACCAGTGCGTGAATATAAACTCATCACATAAAAAGCTGCCCATGGTTGGAACCACTCCCATTATCCCCATGACACTGGCACGTGATTCTGCTCTCCCTTTATACCAGGACTCACAGCGCTGAATAAACTATGAGGGAAGAACCTAGATGTAATTTATTTTGGTCCAGGAGAGAAGGAGAAAAAATACCCAGAAAAAAAGAAGTGATGGTATCTGTTATTGCAAGTGTAATTGAATAATTTGCAGCAATATAGGTTGAAGGGACAGACTCTGAAAAAGATGCTCTGCTTTCCAGGCTGTTTCTCTCCAGCTGTAGAGGAGCTCAGATTTGGGTACATTTTCAGACCTCTGCTTATGAAGCTATGTCATGCTGGGAATCTTTGTGCCTGTGGATTTTGTCCTGCATTTAATTTTTATGATGGTAGTATTGAGTAAACTACAGTGCCTCTCCTCTGCTTCAGCTGCCATGGAGAGCTCATCCCAAATTGCTTGGAAATGGGTATCATGGTGCCAGAGCAAATAGCACAGGGAAGAAATGTCTGCAGAGTAGCCAGATGTTGGGGATGTTCAGGATAGTGTGGGACCAGGGGTAACCCTGCCTGGGGCTGTTTTGGTGTCCTGTCTGTGCTGTCATTGGAGGGCCAGAAATGTACTAGGGAATAATGTTTGTATTCCAAAATATGTTGCTACCTAGAACCAAAGATAGTAATTGTGTGTGTGAATTAAATATTATTAATCACTGAACTGTTTTGTTTACATTCTTGGGGGAAAAAAACCCTGTATTTAGCTGCAGACAAGGGCTAGATGAAACCATTCCCTGGATCTCTTTGCTTTGTGCCTGTAATTACACTTCCTTACCTCTAACAGAGTGCATCAGGCCTGGCAGCACTGAAGTGTTGCATGAAAGGCTGAGATTACTGGCAAGGCTCACTTGCTACGGGAAGAACCATCTTACAATTCCTTCTCCTTCCCCTTCTGTCCTAAGCCAGCCAAGAAAATCTGTGTATTTGTCTCATACATACATCTTACATATACATATATCCACATACATGCACATTTTTAATATATATACACACATACATTCCAAAATGTACATATGGAAGGTATATTTTGGCCTAAAAAGATCTTGGTGCTTTTCTTAATGAAGCTTGCACAGTGTTACTACTATGTGTTGGTATTTTTTCAGAAGAAGCAAATTGTTTCCCTCACAGAAAAGAATTTCTTCCTAACATCCAATACAAATTTACCCTCTTTCAGTTTGAAACTGTTCCCCTTTGTCCTGAACCTTCATGCCCTTGTAAAAAGTCTCTCCCCAGCTTTTCTGTAGCCCCTTCAGGTACTGGTAGGTTGCTATGAGGTGTCCCTGGAGCCTTCTCTTCTCCAGGCTGCGCAACTCCTGCTCTCTCAGCCTGTCTTCATAGCAGAGGTGCTCCAGCCCCCTGATCATCTTTGTGGCCTCCTCTGGACTTGCTCCAGCAGCTCCGTGTCCTTCATGGGTTGGGGGCTCCAGAATTGGACACAATACTCCAGGTGGGGTCTCACAAGAGTAGAGCTGGGGGCAGAATCACCTCCCTTGACTGGCTGGCCACATTTCTTTTGTTGCAGCCCAGGGTACAGTTGGCTCTCTGGGCTGTGAGAGGATGTTGCCAGTTGATGTTAGAGCTCACATGGCCAGGATTGTTTGCCACATCCGCAGTCACTGCCCCTGGGCCGTGTCCTGCCTGGGGGCATCCTGAGAACTGATGCTGAAAGCCCAGTGCTGTGTTGGCAGCGTATGGAGATGCAGAGTGTGTCAGGGCAGGAAGGCCAGGGTGCTCTTGCAGTGGTCCTTGTCCATGACTGAATCACAGAATGTTTTGAGTTGGAAGGGACCTTAGAGATCATTGAGTTCCAGCTTCCCTGCATGGGCAGGGACACCTCCCACTAGAAAAGGCTGCTCAGAGCCCCATCCAACCTGACCTTGAACACTTCCAAGGATGGAGCCACCACAACCTCTCTGGGCAGCCTGTTCCAGTGTCTCACCACCCTTACACTGAAGAATTTCCCCCAGATCTCTAACCTAAATCTCTCTTCTTTCAGTTCAAAACCATTACCCTTTGTCGTCTCACTGCAAGCCCCTGTAAAAAGTCCCTCCCCAGCTTTCCTTTGTGAATTGTTGAAGAATGGTACTCAGCAAGGAAACAGGCCAAACATGCCAGGAGTTGAAAGCAGTTGAAAATAGTTGTGATTTGAATGTTATGGTCTTTCCCTCATATACATTTGCTAAAGTACTAACATTTTTAAGTAGATGCACCCTTGTATAACCCAGACAATGAACTGACCCAATGATTTTGTTGCTGAAATGTCTCAAGTTTACAGCATGAGGTAATGATGTTTGAGTCTCAAGGGAAATGGATTTATAGTGATGTGGGAAAGAGAAAGTTAATTTGATTATTGGGCAGAAGATCAAATGATTTTTACTAACACAGAAGAAAGTCACTGGTTGCTTGGCCCTGTCTTAGACTTGAAAAGTGGGAGGAACAGAAATCTTAGACCAAAAGGCAGATTCTGAAAATGCCTGTCAATAATACTGGGTTAATTTTTATCTTCTACTATTTTTAGAAAATGTTCTTACGAGTTTCATGGATCCATAAAACTTACACATGCAGAAAGTTAAGTAATGCATTGAATCAGTTGTGTTATTTTTGAAGTCTACAGGCACAGGCAGGGCTCTCTCAGTGGGAATAACGAGAGGGCAAGGGGTCCAAGGAATTTAGCATCCTAAAACTGGAGGAGATGCATGGCCTAGCCCATATGCTGGTGTCGTGTGAGATTGCCCTGTTCCCAGACAATTCCAGAAGGATGGCTATCTTCTTGAATTTAGGCATCTAATAGAAACCATTTTTCCATAATCTCTGAGTAACCTTTTCCAGGGCGTGTCAATGGATGCAGAGGGGTTCCTGATTTACAACTTGCCACTTCTTCACTGTAGGGGAACATCTATTATTTTTCTGACATTCTACGAATTAAAAAATTGCAAACATTTAGATCCTCTTTCTCTCACTTGTAGCTTAGGTGCTTGATGTGTGCCATTGTCTCATATTCATTGTTGGCAGTAACAAAGTTGCCATGGGAATATTGATTTGAAAAATTTAGCACTTTTCTTTGGTGACAGAACTATCTGGATGGTGGCATTTCTGCTCTTGTGCTGTGAAATGTAAATGCCTACAGTATTTAATTCAGCCTATCAGTTTAAAACTGTGATAGCTGTTATTACAACTCTACATTGCTTTTCTCTGGCTAGAAAATGTTTCAAAGAAGATAATTGATTAAATATTTTACATTCTGATCATTTAGCATTGGTTAAATATGGTATCAGTCAAGAAAATCTTTGTGTGTCTTTAAGAAAGACCATTAAGGTTTTTCTCTACGTCGTCCTAACTTTAGATGTAGTTTTACCTTAGCTTGAGACTTTGGATTTACAACAGCTGTACTTTCATTGTACGTTGTTTTCTCCAAAATGCTTCATGTCTTTCTGCTCTTCATGTTGTAAAAGTTCTTGTTTTTTCTTCCTGGATTTAATGACAAGCCTCATTTATGGAAGATATTAATAAAATGGCAGCATCTGTCTCCTCCCAGACTTGTGGAGCATTTGTGCTGGCAGCGTTCGAGTTGCCTTAGAGCAGTCACTTGTTTAGGCTGGTGAAGACTGCCCAGACCTCCACTGCACTCTGCACTCTTCTTTGTTAGTGTAGAATTAGTTAAAGATCTTTAAAATAGGTAATACCAGAAGTTAAATGAATTGTTTTGAAAATGACGGAGAAAAGGAGACCAATGCTAAACTGTGATATTGTCTATTACGTGGACAACTCTTAAGAAAGGGCAGAAAGAAAGGGGAATATTTCTTTCTTGAGCCTGTGGGAAATCAGACCTGTTTGAAAAGACCATCCCTTTTGATGAACAGATGAAGTCCAGGGAAGTATTCAGGGAACAGGGGTGTTTTGTTCCCTTGTATTATTCCTTTAACCTGTACTAGTGTCTGTGATAGAGAACTATTATGTTTTCTGATCCCCAAACCTCATGCAAACAAAAATTAATAATTATTTTTTTTAAAATCCCTGTGTACAAAAATTAATTGTTGAGTCTTTTTGCTGCTGAGGGCTGAGGAAAGGTTTCAGGCACCTTTGGCAAATCATGCACTAGCAAACTCTCAAGTGTCATCTGATAATGAGGAGAAACTGCAGGGAATATTGGGCAGGACAGAGAGAAGAGATCTGGACAACCAAGGGTCCAACACTGCTGCTGGGAAGCAAACTGGCCAGTGCTGTTATCTTGCTCAGGGCAGCCCCAGAAGGTGGGTGTAACTTGGTGTTTCCCAGCTTCTGCTGTGACCCGGAGCAAGGTGGCACACAGAGGCCTTGGGGAGTAGTTGCCCACTTAAGACCACAAATACCATTTTTCTCCACTTACATGGCTTGCTCTGAAGGCTTGAGCTGTGGGATCTCGAGCATCAAACCTCAGTGTTACAGGCTCTCATTTGGCTGTGACCAGTACTGAGGCTAAATTGCTTTAATTAAAGGCTACTCCAGAGTAAGCTGCCAGTAGTATTCATTACTGCAATATTAAATTTCGTTTATTAGGTTGTTATTGATGGAATTAAGCCCACTGATTGGGAGTGATTCAGAACTGCAAGAATTTAAATAACTGTGTTGTTCAAAGAACAAAGCCATTCACTGGTAATGTTAAAGAAAAAAAAAAAAAAAGTAGGGATTGAAGCAAAGAGATGGTGCCACTTCAGCTCCAAGCAGACAGCCAAGATCTGTGGCAAAGACAGAACTTTTCGTCTGCTGTCTAACAGCCCCTGTGGGGGGTGGCTGGTAGTTGTACCTCAGGGCAGCTCTGGCTGCAGAGGGCTCTGCTAGGGCATTGGGGATGGTTTTGGGATGGGCTAAGGCACGTGCCTCTGCAGCCAGTTCCTTTGCTCCAAAATCTTTTTCCATGGTCATGGTGGAGGATGGTTGGGGTTCAGCGAGGTGCTGAAGGAGATGCCAAACTTGAGGACTGCTGGTGCTGGCTGGAGCCCCGAGCTGGCTCTGCAGGGATATGTGGGAGATGCTTTCCCTTGGACAGAGGGCTTGGTAGGACGCAAGGGAGATGCTGGGAGCATCCGGGCTTGAAGCCAGCAATGTCCTGGCCAGAAGAATGACTTTAATTGGCCTGTCATTCGGTCTGCTCTCTTTTCCTGTTTCTCGCTGAGCCATCTGAGCAGACAGAAAATTAGAAACCAGACCATCATTTTTTATTTAATTGTTCTTCCTTGTTCTTTGGAGAGGCCTCTCACGGCCTGCCTGCAGGTGATCTCTAATTGAAATGTCATATTTCACGTATTTTTGAAGCCATCTGGCTGTGTCATGGGGAGGGAGGAAGGTGGGACCGTGGTGTGGGATGACAGGCCATGTTTTGTGAAGGGCCATTTTCTGATTGAGCCTAAGTTGGGATATTTGATACCTTGGCTGATGCAGGGATGCTGTGTGCTTACAAAGACTTCTAAAAAGCCTTTGCTTGTACTGACTGAATCACATTGATTTTCGTTAGCAGACTTTCTGATATTCTTGAGATAGATAAAATGGGAAAAAAGCCCAAAACACCCCAAGAAGTATATTTTCTTTTTTTTGTTCACAGTGATTAATGTGAATGGCTTTCCACAATCCATTTCCAATTAATTTTAGCAAAGAGAGCTGTGCTGGCTCTGTATATGAACTAAATTTCCTATTAAAAGATTATTTAAGGGATTGTAGGCTAAGGATTGAACACAGGGCTTAAACTCCAACCTGGCCATTATGTGAGTCACCAGAAACCACAGTTCTTCCTCAGCATGAGTCATCCTAATGACAGACCTGGAGCCAGTGGAGCTTAGTACCTAATCCCCCCTGCCACCAAACCTGCCTCTCCTTTCTAAACCTCCTTAAGGTCTACGTGGCCTCTCGTTGCTCTGAGGGTGGCTGACAGGTTTGACTATGCCTGGAAGAAGACAAGGAGAGGTCACAGTGTCTAACATGTTTCCAGCTCCCAGGAGATGTGGCTGGAGAGGAGATCAATGGGTATTTTAGTCCTTTCCATTTAAGAGTTGGGGCCAGGTGTAGAGCAGTCATGCTAAAGCCCCCTCCAACTTGCTAAAATCAGACACACCTTTTGTCTTTTTAAGAGAGGGAGATGAAATGTTTTGCTGCCTCTTTCTTCAAGCTATTTTGAATACTTATGATACAACTTTATATCGTCCTTAGTAAGAAAAATAAACTGTTATGAGAAGAATGTTATTTGAATCCTGTCCTTCGTCAGAGATCTGTTAGTATTATCTTTATTCCCTGAAATGTAATGTCCTCTGCAAATACTGTTGATGTCGAAGAGTAAGAAAACTTTTTTAAAGTTGCATTTTGATCATTATATGATAGGAAACCGCATGTATGCCAGGATTTTAAAGAATGGGAGTCAACAGACAAACCTTTGTAAGCTTAACTGAGCAGCAGAAAAAGGAGGAATGTGTTAATCAGCACTATCTCCTGTAGTTTTTTTCTGCTAATGGCCAAGATATACTATTGCTCTAAAACAGCCGATTCATTCTTCCACCTTTATTCTCAGGATGTGCCAAGAGCTGCAGAATATGATGCCAAGTGCTGGCTCCTGCCAGTCCTGGAGCCTGACTGGCTGCAGGGAGCTGTCAGGATGGTGCTGACTCTAATCCAGTAGACAACCACAGAAAGGGAAGAGCAGAAACTTTTGACTTCAGAAGGTGTGCGTGGGTGTGCGTGGTAGGCGAAACCCTTGGGATGGAGAGCATTTGGTGGACGAAGGGATTTCAGGTGGTTGATTTTTTTTTTTCTTTAACCTAACCATAGTTTGATTTGTCAAGTTTTTTGTCACTTAGCCTCTTTGCCTTAGCTCCTTACCCCAGTAGGTGGTGATGGATACTTCATCCCTCCTACATCATCCATACCACATTTGAGATGCTTTCATCCTGCGCGATGACAATAAGATAGAAGAAGTGGGAAAACATGATTAGTGGTGTACAAGTTACGTTTGTCTGAGGAAAAATGAATCCTGCTGTTATTTGTTCTGAAACAGCTGATACCACTTCGTTTTCAAGATTTGTGAGAGGCAGGAGGAGAACAGGTTGTACTTTTGGGGGACACAACTACGGCTCAATCGGAAAGGAAGCGGGCTTACATCTGCTAGCTGTAAAGGTTTACAGCTGATTTGTTGTGAGCTGTTCACTGAGCAGAAGGAAGAAGTGCTGCGTTCAACATGACATATAGTGTCTGTGCTTTTGATGCAGATAAAAATGAGAAGCTATTGATCATTACTACAAAACCCCATATTTTCCTTTTGGGTTGAATCTGAAGCACTTTGCAGCAGGGCAGAGCTCCCAGATGATGTTAGAGCCCTGTACTGCGTAAACGTGGAATGGAGGTATTGTAGATGCAGACAGTATCTGCAGGTACTTGAAGTCTCTTCTGGACAAGCAAACAGTGAAAAAAATAAAGGGATATCTCCTGTATAACACAGGGTATTTGTGACAGGAAGAGAAATCAGATCTTACAGAGGTTGGGCATTAGCAAGTTTCAGATGATGGAGTGGCCGCCAGCAAGAATGAATTCTCTCCGGAGAGTTTCTCTCTCTTCCCAGATAATCCTGTGGGAGAATCTCTCTTTGTAAAGGATGTAAACTTGGACTTCTATCTATGCTGAGGAGGAAGGGAACGGGAAGAGGAAATTGTTGTAATTTTTAATATTAGATGTTGTACAGGCAAAGTAATTATTTCATAAGCCTTGCTTTGTATGTTATTACTGAATATTATTCTGTTTAAAGTCAAAGACAGGATACCTGGTTTAGTAAAGACAGCCCTATTCAGATGGAGAAAATAAGGATACAGACAATGGGTAACAATACTGAAATACATAACCCCTTCAGGGGAAAAGAAGATAGCACAGAAATTTGACTCTCCATCAGTCATCTAACAACTTAGTTGCTTTGTGGGCCTCAGGCACTGCGAGTGGGTGAGCTTAGGCTGAGCCTGTCGATCTTGATTCTGTCTTGTTTGGAGAGACAAAAACTGCAAAAAATCCAAATTCACCAACTGATCCCAAGAACTCTACAGCAGGGCTTCATATATATGGACCTATATACCATCTTTCTGTCTGTCAAATGTCTTATACTGTGTTTCAGAGTTGTTCAGACTTACTTGCTCGTGAGAACGGCTGGAGGTCTGTCAATAAAACATCTCTGTGCCTTCCCTACTTTCTTGTACATTGAAAAGAGGAGAAAGATTCGAGTCACAGTTTTCCACATCAGAAATTGGAGACTTGATTGCTTGGCATGCTTCTGAAGCTCCTTTTATTATGGCACTAATTCTTGCAAAAGAAGTGTCTCGTCTGGCTCCATCCCTTATTTGTAACTTTTGATTATTCATTCTGGATGCACATGAATTTTTCTGTGAAATTACTGGAAAGGAATAAGGTACATTGAGAATGAATTGCCTGGAAAAAATTGTATATATGGTTTTGGCTTTCAAGCTGCCTTTTTTTTAAAGTATTCACCTGGATATGCACATACAGAACCTCCTTGTTTCTCATCCTTTTCATCAGATTGCATTTTCAGCAGTTTTTCTACTCAGAAGTGATTTCCTTCAGAGTATATGAAACTGGGGCAAAGACTGCACGTTTGCCCCTTCTGCTCTCTCTGTTCTCCCTCTAAATTCCTCTTGCATATGGGCATCATGATGCAAACTTAATTTGCACAAGCTCTCATCTCTTGCAACGTGTGGGCCAGGGGGGAATAAAATACAGATTCCGTGAGATTGGGAAATAGTTTTGTCTGGTAGAAGGAGCAGAGAAAGGAATTGCATTATGAGGACATAAGGAGAAAAGGGGGAAAACCAAAGTTGTATTTCTATGTTTGCATTAGCACTGTATGACTTTCTAGGTAAGTAGAAAGACTGGTTTGAATTTTTAGCTATTTTTTATATTATCCTAATTGCACTGCCTGTTGCACATGTTGGAGCACGTTTGCTGGTAAACATGTTAATCGCCCCAGAATTGCTATGATAATTATTGCAATAACACTAAGAGTGCAGCATGATGTTTAACTGTCAACAGGCATGTTGTCCATCCATTCTCCTTTCAGTCTGTTTGCTATTCGCAAACTTTCTGTTTTAAACATCAGGAGATCAGCTTGAAGGAATTTTGCTTGTTTGTAAGTGCTGTGTGGGAGAGCAGTAGAAGATATCACTGGTAAAAAGAAAGGGCAGACTCCAGAAGAAGCTGGAACCATACCTTGCTCTGCACACATAGAGTTGTTCTGCTACTTCGAAGTAATGACTAGCCAGTCAGTTTAACTTGATATGGAAAATAGCCTCATGATAACTAAGAATTTTTACTGTTAACTGAACAGATCAGCAGTGAAGTGGCTGTTAGACGTGGCTCATTCAGAGGGTGTTAGAAGGCCAAGGTGTAAAGTAGTCCTGGGCACAACATGAACAATCAACTGGCAAGAAGCAGTGAAAGGAGAAGCAACTGTGAATTTCACCCATTAAATTTCCTTTTCAGATTTATTTGTAGCCTGTTTGCCTTTACTTTTCCTTTTAATTTGATTTCAGTATTATATCAAGACTTATCTGGCACCCAGAGCTTATTATTCCAGAACCTCATGGGGTTTAAGCTGATACAGCATTACCTTATGTCACGAAGGCTGTACCAGTGCACCTAGCCTGGCACTATTTGCCATTAAAACCACATTTTTGCCAACATGAACTGGTTTTCTTTAAGAGTGTGGTGTCTGAGTAGATTCTCTGCTCTTGGGGAAAATGACCTTAGCTATATGGTTGTCCTGAGGATATTGCTGTTTGAATCACTTTGTCAATTGAATTCAAAGATTTATTCTTCAGGCAGTGTCACAGCTTGCATGATTCTGTTTTACTCCTGCTTGTGAAAATCAATCATGGGGAACATGGCAGGAGAAATAATGAGCATGAGCAGGGAGTTCCTTTAGCAGCAGCTTGTCCCCATACACATCAAAAGTGCTTTGCTCTTTTCCTGCCTACGTTTGCAGGGCTCCGTGTGTTATTTTGGATCTGTCATGGGGTGTAAAATGAGAGCTCTTGCAGAAGGGTGAATGACTATGCATTTTAGATACTTCAGTTTATAACTTTTTAGTATGGTGATGATAATAATACAATACTTCATAAAATTATACATTACAATACAATGATACATTAGAAAAGTATTAGTATTTTATGCATTCCCTGGTGGTGAGAATTCTGCAATAGATATTTATATATCTTTCATGTGTATTGTAGAGAACACCTATATAGGCTCATAGCAGTTAAATAATGGAGGTTTTCTTCTTGTAGAGACACATGTTGTAGTCCTGATTAACTCCAAGAGCAGGAGGATGCAATCAATGTGCAGCAGTGGGCTTGAGCAAGAGGCTTTTCACGGACTGTTACGATCCCAGCACAGACCATAAGAAATACTCCGTCATTGCCTGTGGCCTGCAAGAGAGTCTGAACTGGAACAAGATTGAATAGCAGCAGTGGTGCTTTCAAGCATTTCAGCTGCCTGAACAGAGCTTTTCACATCTAAGCTGGCCTGTTAGAGAGAAGCGAGGACGCTGGACACCCTGTTGCAGAGCTATGGATCTCTCCTCTGTCACAAGGTTAGTGTTAAAAAGACCTGTGTCTAGCTCTCCGTGCTAAGGAGGCATATCGTCATAGCTAAATTTTAGCAAAGTTTGAAACTACTGTGGTATTGTTGCCAAATGAGCTTATTTCTGGAAATATAGTGGATGGATTTGTTGTTGTTGTGGGCAACAGGCACGGCAAAATCCCTAAATAACAGATTCCTGTGCTTAGCTGTCTGCCCACTGCAGCGTGCTTCCTCATCTTTGCTGGGTCGTGTTTCTTGCACCACAGTGACAGTGCTTGCTTTCTGCTGAAATACTGTTATTGCTCAGTGGCTGGTACTGACTGCAATTTAAACAAAAAGTTTAAACTCCAGGGCCTTTGATGTAGTTGCTTTTGTCAGTGTAGCAGATATCCTTGCTCTCAGACTACCTCTGATTTACTCTTGATTTTAAAGCAGTCAGTGAAGCCATTCAGCTCTCCAGTTTCTGATCCTGTTTATTACCAATAGATTTGCATGTATGTATCACTGTTACAGCAAACTCGTTTTTAAGGCTTTAAGACTGACTTACCTTCATTAGTGTAGATTGGTGGTCTCATTGACTTCATTAGGGCCACTCAGTGGTGTGCACTGAAGGATGTGAGAGCCCTTTCCAGAAGCAGAATTTCGCTTTGCCTGTTTCCACCCGAATTGTGGATCATGAGTGCAACTTCACCCTGTGAATCCCCACGTGTGAGTGATTGACCCTGTGTTGACACCATGTACCTGCTTTTTCAGACCTGGTAGAATTTGGGCTAGTAAAGGATTTTGCATAAGACGTACCAGAATGGTTTTCATTGTACCTACATCAGCATAAATTACTCTCCTCTACATATAAATCTGTGTCTGCTTCTCCGTGGTGTTGTCATTGATGTTCCTGATGTTTACTGTTTTCAAAATATTTATATATAACAAGGCAGCTGAGGAGCTTGGGTGGGCTGTGACATGCTGTTAGGTTATGGCTGTCATAGAAAAGCCAGCTGGGACTTGAGTGTAGTGTTTTTTTCAGCTGGATTTTGGTGAGCAGGATAGACCTCCTTGGTGGCATGAGGGAGATCCTTGAGCTGCTTTGTGCTCACTGGCCCAGGTCTGCAGCCCCAGCATGACTCCTCCCAAGGATGTCACCTCTCCCACCCCCCAGCATGTTCTGGAAATATAAGGACCTCCTGCTGCCTTCTCGGTTTGTTTGCCTGACCTCAGGTTACTCTTCATCTGCAAAAAGGAGAAAAAGTGGTCATGTGTTTAAAAACCACGTAGATCATGGTTTAGTGGTAGACTTGGCAGTGCTGGCCTAACGGTTGGACTTGATGTTCTTATAGTGCTTTTCCAACCAAAACAGTTCTATGATTCTCTAGATATATCATGTATATAATAACCTGCCTTCTTATGACATCACTGCCATGGCATTGCACCTTGGTGTGAAGCCATGGAGCACACACCTACTCCACTGGAGCATCCTTATGAGCTCACAGTCAGGCAAAGGCTCTATCAGTGGCTGCAGCCAGAGAGATGCAGGCATTGAGGACAGAGGCTGGAATTCCTGGAGCAGAGGGTGGTTTCTGTGCTCAGCCAGCTGTGGTTGTGAAGGGGAGTTTTCCAGCCTCACGCTTCATGACATGAAGGTGATGCCTCATCCTTCTAAAGGTCTGTGCAGAACACGTTTGCTCTCAGGACTGCTGGAGGGATCGCAAAAACTGCCGTTGCCACCTTGTATGTATCATCACATCCTGCAGAGACATGTAGGGTCAAGGCAGGGCCATCCTGTTCAGCCGCTCAGAATTCCCCCTGCTGTGTCCAGCTGTGCTTCTGGGACCTCTTCCCAATGTGTCAGATGCACGGTCACCTCCTGCAAACAGGACCCAGACAGCAACCCCCAAGCGTGCTGCTCATTAAGCATCTTTATTATTGCCTACCTGAGTAGTGATACAATCCTAGTGCTGTACATAAGACTGTCTGTCCAAGTAAGGACTGAATGAAGAAAGATGTTTTTCATCCCTGTCATCCTAAAAGCCAAATCATGAAGGTGATGAAGAAAATTGATTATACTGTGCTCTCTGAGAAAAAGGAAAAAGAAGGAAACGTAACATCTGTAATGTGTCAAAAAGAAAGAAAAACTAGATAGGAGATGGTTTGGGAATAATTTTCCCCAAACCTTTCCTGTTATATCTTACAGTCTTCTTCCTTATTCATCAGGAAAAAAACAAATCCCAGCCTTTTACACAGCCTGGATTTTATTTAGTTCCCCTCCTTTCCGGCACCACCGTAGTTCTGGCTGCTCTCAGGAAAGTTAGGAAATGAGTGAGCTACAATATTAGTGTAGTGGTTCCATTTGTGAAGGCATCAAGAGCTTTACACGGTGTTCCAAAATACTGGAATTCAATTCACAGGCTTTGCCAAAACTCTATTTTTATTTTGTCTTCCTCTGATGTTATCAAGGTTGTTCGCGTTCCAAAAATGGGTGAGTTTTACCAGTAGTTAGCAGTTGGTAATAGGAGTCAAGAAGACAGAGGCTTTTAACACATTCAGAATGTTTAATTTCCCCTCCATCTGATGATAATAATTTAACATGTAAAAAAACCAACACCAAATTATGTGGATTTAAAAAAGCCTCCCACGCACCTTATGGAATTAAAAAGCTGTGTGGGCCTGGAACCACGAGTACGTTCACTAAGTATCATCTCCAAAAGCATTTTACATTTGAGAAAAAAAATTAAATGAAATATTCATCGTAACTGTTTTGTCCAAACATTCAGCTTTCCTAACATTTTGCTCATGCCCATTAGGCAACCACGCCATTTATCTCTCAATTTTTTCCTTAGGGTGATATCTGTAAAATTTAAATATTTGCCCATTCATTTGGGGAGTTTCTATTCTTGGAACATAACATGACTGTAAGCCCTGAAGTAGGTCCAAGGAAAGGTCAGACTTTGCTGCAACTTACATCGCTGAAGCTTTTCTTGCACCAACATGTATTTAGCAGGAGAGTCTGCTGTGTATTTTTGTAAGGTCGGGTGGTTTTGGTTGTGGCATGAAGAGCTGGTTGGAAGTCTGGATTCCCAAGCAGACTTGGCACCCACTCAAGATATATATACTATGCTCTGCAGAGTCACAGAACAGGCTGACGCAGAGGACAGACTGGAGATGATTGTGGGAAATCCTGTTTGCTTCATCATCCAGTAGATACAGAGGGGAAAAAAGAAAAAGGAGCCCATGTCTGAGACATCTTTAGGAAGTGAGGTGCTGAATATATGCTGTGAATGTGTTTTGTGAATTGGGTTTTGGTGGGTTCTTTTTGGAAGCATGGCAGGTGGGACTTGAAAATTGTTATAGTAAGACAGGCTGGACACAGCCTTGGTGTGTTCAGGAATACACGTGTTGCTGCATTTTATTAATGATTTGGCTTTTTTCTTTAGCTAGTGAAAATACAAGATGACCATAGAGAGCTATAGCTTTAATGGTACTAATAGTGCTGTAAAAGGAGAGCAGCATGCCTTGCAGAAGAGTAGAGTTAAGGTAGTAAATAATTCTGAGATTTTTAATCTCGGAATTAGGCTGGAAGCACCAGGAAGTGAAACTGTAAAGTCCACAGGACAGAATAAACGATGAGGGTGAGAGTCCTCGTTTCCTACAGTCACTCATCTTCAAGTGCTGCCCCTACCACAGCAGAGGCAGTACTCACAAATTCAGAGCACTGCTTGTCTCCACCCTCCCCAGAGGCCACACAGGGATGCTGAACAAGCCTGCATTGTTTGTAAATGCTTTTCGTTACTGCAGTAAACAAATTGCAGTACGAAAAAGATTAAAAAATGGTGGTAAAATGTACTCAATTATTTTTTTTTATGAAAAGGATGACATTCCTCATAAGGAACCCTTTTGAAATGAGTTGATCTGGAAATAATCTTGTAGCTGAGAAAGCTTAGAGATGTAATAAAATGTGGGGATTTTTTAAAAATATGATTTAGGAGGCAAGAGTCAGTAATGAAATGATACAGAAAAGACACACATACAAAATACAAACAGATGAAAACCAGATATTTCATCTAGTGGTGGCAGTCTGTAGTCTAAACCCTTTGGAATACAGTTAGACTACAGTTAAGGATTCAATAACAAAGACATTTATCAATTATGGTTTTGTACTACATATACTTTGACAGGTTTCATTCATAAATCTCATCCACTGAAAGTGTTTTACGAGATGTCATTACAGAAGCACTAAAAAGATACAGTAACTGTGAGGAGATTTTGCCAAAAAACGTTTCCTGAAGAAGACAGTCACACACAGTAACCAGAAGTATGCTATTTTTAAATGGATTTGTATATAGCAAGTATCTTCAAGAAGAGGTGGAATTTTGTCTGCCTTAGGTAAACGCCCGTTGTTACAATATTTTTATCCCTTACTGCAGTCTAATGTTAGATCACCTAAGAGGGAGTTTGGACATTCCTTTCTCATTTCTGTTAGGAAATTACATGCTGATAAGGTTCCATATGATGTCTCTTATCACTCTGTAGAGTAGCAATTTACAGACCAGAAACACATATGGTTTTTCATCTTTACGATCCAATTTTGACCACTGGAGTTGGTTTCCTGCTGCTGTTTTCATGAGGTCAGAAAATGCTTTGTCCAAAATCCACTTAGTTCACCGCTCAGACCTTCAGTCTGAGGCATTTTCTGTTAAATCCAAAATACACGGTTGCAATATTGAGCAAAAATTGGCTTCCTGCTAATAAATTAACACAAATAGTATCTGGTTTTCTCTCAGCCTTCTCATTAGTTCCTCATAGGAAGGGGGAGGAAACTGCAGATGAGAAATTATAAGAAAACATATTTGGCAAAATGAAGCATGTTAGAGTCAAAGAGCTGATGGTACTGAAAATTGAGGAATGAGAAAAACAAGCTGTGGATGTGAGGAGTCTGAGATGCTGATATGAAAGGTAGCCTGGGCTTGCCAGTGGTGAGGTCAGGGCACAAGGGTGAGCTGCAGTGTCAGTGTTGGTGGTGACCAGAGAACTTCCACAGGTATAAAGCAAGAAAGATGGAGGAGACTCTCAAGGAGCTGTGACGTAGAGGCAGACGTGTGCCCCACATGTATATATTCAACCTCATTTTGCAGTGACATTCCCTGAAGGTTATTTTTATTCTCAAAGTCTCTCGATGTGACAATTTTGTTACAACTCCTGTTTTTCAACTTTTGTGGTGTTATTACGAAACTGACCCACGTTTTGCTTGCTGAAAATAGCATGGAGGGCATCATGGAGATGAGTACCCAGCCAAAGGACTTAAATTACTGTCCTTAAGAGATACTTTTAAATAGAATCTTCCTGCAAGGAGATTACACTTTTGGTCATTTGGATATAAACATACTGCTTTAAGAGAATTTTCTGCTCTGCAAAGTGAGTGGAGGGAATTTAGAGAAGATGTATCAACATGACTAAGGAGCTCAAGGAATCAATTTCTGTTCAAGAATTAAAGTCACGACAATAAAGCTTTACCAGCAGAAGCTAGAGGGATACAGGGACTTCAGAGTCTTGCGGTAATGCACGAGTATTTGTAAAGAGGAAGAGAAAAGCCTGAAGATTATTTGATTTTAGTATTAGGTCACATCACTGATGGGGATTTCAAGCTGACAAAAGTGTAGCAGTGAAGACATTTAAAAGTGGCAAGCTTAGGCAAGGTGAGGGGCAGAGGGACTATCCTAGCAATGGTCAAGTCTACCAGGGTCAGCCTTAATAAATACAAGGTACAAATCTCAAGATCTGCTTTGAAAGAAGTAGGGCTGGAGTTTCTTTAGAGATTTTTTTTGTGATGTTTTGTGTGGGTTTTTTTTTTTTTGTTTTTGTTTTTTTTCATTTTTATTTTCCCAAACTGTCTCCAGATCAGCAGGTCTAAACAAATCTGATTTCTTCTAGAAAGAATGTTGTGAGAATTTGAGTGCAGATGTGGTTTGTTTCCTTCTTCATGTTTTGTTTTCATGTTTCTGTTTTCCAATAGATGTGTTTTCCTCTAAAAAGTATACAGAGTGCTGGTTCCCAGGGAACAGCTGTGGTTTATTTTTCTTTTGACTTTTAAACTACCTTATGCTTTCTTTACCCCTTCTTGCATTTCAAATGCATCAGGGTCATTGGTTCTAATGGGAACGCCAATGTTAAGGTTACTTGAAGAGTAATTTAGGAGGTATCAGTGTGGAAATTCTGTAAAACCAAAAATGCATTCTTTTGAGTGTTGGTAGGTAGAGGTGATAGATACACTGTGTTAAATTCAGGTTTGTGTGGCGAAAGGGTAATATCCAGTTCTGGAAGTACATCAGGTGACACTGGGGTGAATGTACACAGCAATAATGAAAGTGAAACATAAAGATTCTAACTATACGTATATACATGCATTTTCGGTGTCACAATTATGCAAAGAAGGAAGTGTAAGATGGTCTTTTAAAACTCAAAAGGGTGTATTTTTGGTGGCCCTATCCATGTACTTCCTACCAGGAGCTGTTGGTCTAAAAGGCTATGTGCAAGTAGCTGTAGAGCAGAAAAATCTTGAAACTACCTAAACCTTTTTCCACTCAAGTAAGAAATAAGTTAGGTCAGAATGCTTATTATTTAAATTCAATAATGTGTAGCCATTAAAAGTAACAAAACCTTATTCTCCCCTCTTGGAGACGAGACGGAGTGTTGATTCAGGGCTCAGCAACACAAGAGCAATATAGCTCCAAGGCAACTCAAAAACCGGATGAAAATACAACTGCTTGTGTTGCTGCTGGGGCACAGATTTTCAGCTTACCCATGGCAGTTGTCTTGATATTGCTATTAATAGTATTCTGCCTTGTCTTCTGATAAGACAGGTTTTACAGATACCCAAGAAAATGTACATTTATAAAACCTTAGCATGATTTATACAGCTTGAGCTAATGAGTAAGTTTTTACTTAATTAAATGAGTTCTGTAGACAGTTTTTAATTGTCACAATGCCAAAATGGATATGCTGGGCTTTGGAAATCCTCTCTATTTTTACAGCTATACTGACTTTGATTCTTATAATGAATATTTTTTCAGGCTAGTCATCTATAATATACCCAAGGCTATTTAGATTTGGCTATCTTTAATTAAGCCCTTAAGTTACTAATATTTTGAAAGTTGGATTAAATTCATTTGATAGTATTTTGAACATGCCTATTTGTAAGTGTATTCTTTTGCTAGAAAACAGATCAGTACGGCATTAGTTATTGATGGAAAAAATATAATTGTTCTAATGAATAAACAGGGCCTTTCAGACAGCAAGTTGATAGTGTTCAGCACCACACAGGAGGACCATAATGAGCACTTCAGGATTATTACCCTACTGCATGTATCCAGCTGTATTGAAATCATAAGTCAGAAAAATGGTGGTGTTTAACAATGATGATGATGATGATGATGTATCATGCAGCTGGTAGGAATTCCTACCAGGAGTTCTACTGCGATTTTAGGCTTTGGAGTAAAAAGGGGTAATTTAACCATACAAGTATACTCAGCTAAAATTGGGAGATGAAACTTTGGAACAGAACAGTAAACCAAAGTAGACATAAGGCTCTGAGAGCCACTGCTTCATTTCCCCAGGCCAGCCTTGCAATGCTGTTCCTGTGGGGCTCTATTGCCCAGGATCCTCAAGGTAAGGATGGGCCTGCCTTGATTAGCATTGCCAGCCTCACTGCTGCTGAGGGTTGGAACAAACCCTTTGATGACACACGTATATCACTATTAACTGCTCCTTAGATAAGCTGTGGTGTAAAGGGTTATGATCTAAATTGTACATGGCAATGCATCATATTATACTACACAAACAATACCCTTCCCCAGCCTGCACTTAATATTCTGCTGTGTTTTGGTGCTGTTAGAAGAAGCGCCCTGTGACAGGGAACCAATTAATGCCTCATGTGATTTATGGTGTCTTAAACTGGGAGGTTGTAACCATAAATATTGTAAAGGGGTTTGATTTTCAGATGATGCCAAACGTTCCCATTCTAAAAATTGGATCTCACTGAAATGTGTAACATTAGCAAAGTAAACACATAATTTTTAATTTCATTTCCATTCTTTTCTGTGACTATTACAGATCACATGAAAGAGGGAAGCCATAATAATGTGTCATATATTGAACTCTATGAAATGTGTTAAAATATTAATCACTGCAAGTTTTTTTCCCCAGTGGGTTTCCAATTTATATTGGCTCGTTCAGGAATAATATGGAGCTACTTTCTGACCTGTCATCAGTGCCATTCCAGCTCTCTTAGCCTTTACATTAAGAAAATTTTTAACTGAATACCCAAGAAAGAAATGATGTTTAAGATCAATTTTCAAGTGAATATGCTAGCCCTTCCCAAAGTGTTTTAAGATTTTTCTTTAGTCCTTCAAAAAATTTAAGAAACTGTTTAATTCATGCTTTCATTACTGTGGCGTGAAGACTAATGAGTATATACCTTTCTAGAGTTGTGTGTGTACACACACAGATAGCAGGTAATGAATGCATACATGAAGGAATAAATACTGGCTGTGTTCTGAGTTTCTCAGTTCTCTTGAACTTCTTGATCTCATTACCACCACCCAGTGGAAAAGCTTGGAGTTAATGCCAAGTCCTGAAGTGAACTGCAGGACTTGTTCCGATGGAGGTACCTCCTCCTTCACTGTAGGTGAAGTTTCCTGTTGACTGTGGAAGATTCTTGATTAGTTTTTTAGACTCCAGATCTTTTAGCTCTGGAAGAAGTTGTGTGGATGTTGGCAAGGAGAATATCTGCTTCTGATAAATGGCCACAACCCATCTGCTATCTGAGACCTCAAAATGTACCGTTTTCCTTTTTATTCACTAATTTGCTTTGGTTTTCCATGTTTTCTCTTGTTTATTTTCGTTTAAAGTATTTTATTTCTTAACCATCTTTGAAGTGTATTCTTTAACAAAGCAAGTTTCAACTGGTTAAAATTAGGTGACAAAATTGTAATTGTTAAAAAGTAAAACTCGGTGCTTATTAGGTATTCAGCTCCCTTTCCAGAAAAGTACAAGACCTTGAAGAGCTGCTTGAAACCTCTTTGGATCTTGCTTATGGAGCTAATGTCTTATTGGCTTTAATATTGTGCTACCTAGGTAACCTGCCTAATGGACTTTAGGGAGTTTTGGCTGGTGACTCTGTGGAAGTGCATTCATTCTGTGGCCTTACTGCATTTATATTTTGGATGTATGCAAAGGGTTTGTTTTTTTTTCTCTCTTTTTTTTTTTTTCATGCTGTCCCTGAAAGATTGTTCCTTGGGCTTTTGTGCTGGTTTGTTGAAGAAGCAAAGCCAAAGAGGATTTTATCTAGCACTCAGCTGTGAAAAAGAGAGGTATTGCCACTGGTGAGATCAGGACAATTTTTGTCATAAGGTTTTTTATAATTTTATTTAAATTGCTCTGTTTGGTTTTGACTTGGATGTTTGGGTTGAATGGTTGTTGGGGAAGCTAATTCCATCAGAGATTGTTCTCAGGGTTCCTTTACCAGTAGCTGGCTCCATTTGCTTCTTATGTAGAGCCCCTTCTTCATCTGTGTGTGGTGGAGGATCTGCTTGTAAGACAATGTTTAACATAGCAGAGAATTGCATTTTCAGTGTTAGAAATGGGCAACAGTTGCTTTTGCAGAAGGTTCTTTTACCTTGGCTGGACCATCAGGTGCTTTAAGGTCCTTGTAAAAGTCTCCTGCTATTTAATGCTTTTGTGTTATATCAGTTAATGATTGATGTCACCCCATACTGAGTGTAATTTCCAATTTTGTTGTTGTTGTTAGAAGGGGATTAGAGAAGAAAAAAAGGAGCATGCATGAGCTGTGGGGGAAATTCTGCAGCATAAACATTAAGAAGGGAAGATACAGAGAGCAGTGTGTTTGACTCAGTAACAACAAAGTTTGAGGGGTTTGGTGGTTGTTTTTTTGTGTTTTGTTGTTGTTGTTTTTTTTTCTCAGTAGTGTCCTAAAGCAGCCAGTGGTAGTACTGGTATTGGAAGAGAGGGGATGGGAAAGCATCTGCCATCTCTTAGCCACACCAGTTTGTTCAGGGCTAGATATAGATGCCATGTGAAATGAGGGAGTGGGTAATTCTTGCCAGACTGCTGCTGCTGCAGGAGCTGGGGTATAAATCACGTGCTTGGGGGGGCTGAAGGAGCAAAAAAAAAACCCCAAATATCCCTGTTGCTACTTTTGGGATCAAGCAGAAATACTAGTCTGAGCCTTGGAAGTCCTCTTCATGTGACTTCTGAGGGCTGCAAGGTGCAGCCCACGATTTGGCTGCATGCTCCAGGACTTGGAGTCCCTTCTGCCTTTCCTCAGCTTTTGTTATCCCAGTGCTCCACTTCCATGTGCTGGAACAGGGAAACCTCTCTGACACTGCACACACAGTGAAGGATGTGCTGAGGAGCTAGGCTACCAGAGTATCCTAGTTTCCCTTCCTCTATCTTCACCACCCCCATAGCTGATGAATGAATGCCTTCCTAATGTAGTGTATAATGTGTATTACACCATAATGGGCTTTAAAAGGTACACAGGATACTCCTGGTTTTCCTTCTGCTTAATGCAAGGATGGCAGACATCTGAAACGGGGAGAAACATCCAAGGCTAAGTGAAAAGGAAAACAAAAAACAAACCCACAATAAAAAAGGAGACTGAAAGTGCAGGAGACAGTAAAAAGGTGTGTCTCAGACAACAGCTTACTTACAGGGAGATATTCTTAGGATAAACTGAATTTTATTGAATTCACTACATTGCTGTGGGAGCTGAATTGAGTTTCTCGTGACTTACAGCACAGACATTTCTTTCTCTCCTTGATGGATACGTTTCCGCAGCGAGGGAACGATTTCTTAGGATACATTCACTCAGTAACGCATACTCTGTGCTGTGCTCTGAAGGCTGTTCAACAAAAGAGGATTGTTTATACTGTTGAATATTTTTTTTTCTGGATTGATTGTGCTGGTACTACTTCTTGAATTATGAATATTATTAATTTTTAAAATGCAGAACACTGAGTATTGCCACAGGCAGAAAACAAGTACAATGTGTGTGAATTAGTGTAACTTGTTCGCTGGCTTCTAGTTCACAAATTTTCCAGAAAGTCTCTCAAATCAGTAGCCTGATTCTTGAGCTGAAATGTGCTGTTTTATAGAGGAACAACTCCTTGAAGGCTTTTCCGAATAAGTATCTGGGAGAATAAAAGAATGAGTAAATCATCAGCTGGTGGTGGTGTTGTAGTTCTTGTTGTTATTACTGTTGTTATTATTATTGTTATTATTACTAGGCAGAAACTTGAATAAATAGCAGTATACACAGCTCAAAGCCCAGATAATTACCCAGGGGATTAGGGTAGAAACAGAAACGGGTAAGACTTGATGGTGTGTAGGAGCCATGGGGTTGGGGATGGATGAAATTGGTAATTTCTTAAAAGAAAAAGATTTGGGAAGGCAGAAGCACCTCGAGCCTGTGTGATCACAATACAGAAACAGAATGAGGCAGGTAAAGTACAATAGATGATTAAAGAAAGACAAACAAGGAGAACTGGAGATAGCAAAGTATCAGAGAAACGGCAAAAAAGAGAGAGTAAGTGGCCAATCAGAAAATGTACATTTTGCTTATGAGGTGCTATTTAGTACAACTTGTTATTTCTTTATAGAGTGCTTTGGAGGAATCAAGTGTCTCCTATTGTGGGAGGTTTTTTCTTCTTCAATAGAGGAGGAGGACAATCCTCATTAGCAGGAGCAATAGCAGCTTTTAAAGCTGTTTTGGGCACTCTCATTTATGACAAAGCACATTGATCCTTTCAAACTTGAGCAGACTATTTCTCTGTTGCTACGATAAGACATTTCCCACGTTTTTTGTGCTCTAACATGAGCATGCAAGCAATGCCCTGCATGTCTCTGAAAGGCTGGAGAGCAGCCATACAACCCTGACAGTGCCCATGTATGATCATAGTAGGTGTGATTGCACAGCCAAGTGTAATGCTGGTCATTGAAAATACTGCAGAGAAACGTTCTCATTCTTTGAAATGTTGGATTCATGGAGTAGATTGCAAGGAGTTGCAATCTCAGGCAGAAGGGCCCTGACACTTAGAAGGTAGAGAAAGTTATTGTTTTAGTCCAAGTTGGAATACATTTGTTGCCAGAAGGAATTTGCATGATGTTACTTGTTTTCATAGTTGTTCTTTGTCTTTTCATTACTCTCTCCTACCTAAACTTAAGACAATTTTGATGCCCTGTGATCCTGTCTGAAACTGGAACAGGGCCTTAAATGTGTTGTGTTGTTGAATCTTATCAAATATTTATGATACCAATTTAATTTTTACACTATAACAAACTTGCTAGTTATTTTTGGATGTACACATACATTCTTATAAGCAGAAAAATGTGTGTGTGTGCATTTTCACCCTCCTCTTTGGCTAGAATAAGAAGTAGCAGATTCTGATCTCTCACCTGTGTCTCAGCTGTCAAAAATTTCCACTTTTGCCATTTCTGTGATTCCTTCCTAAGTACTGAAAATGCTGAAGGATGACTGCCAGCTGTCAAAATTTACTGTTCACTGTATTCTAAGGAAGTAATGCTATGAAATGCTTCTTGAAGGAAGGCACTCTTGTAAATTGGGGCTTCCTTCATCAAGGATACAAACTGAAAAGATGGGAATTTATGCCAGGCAAGTGTTTGCCCCCTCCAGTTTCCTGGAAGCATTTCCTTTATTTTGAAGGACAAAATGATAGGATGGTGGTATGCCTTCTATGGTGGTAAGGTGGTAAGCCTTCTGTGAGGAAGTAACTAGGTGGGTAGGTGATGGTAGGGCGGTCGATGTGGTTTATCCTGATTTCAGTAAAGCATCTGACAGTGTCTCCCGCAGCATCCTTGTAGATAAACTGAGGAAGTATAGTCTTGACGATCAGGCAGTGAGGTGGATCATGAACTGGTTGAAAGGAAAAAGTCAGAGAGTTGGGGTCAGTGGGACAGAGGCTGGTTGGAGGTCTGTGACTAATGGAGTCTCTCAGGGGTCGGTACTGGGACCGGTGCTGTTCAATATTTTCGTCAATGAGCTGGATGAAGGAACAGAGTGTAACCTCAGCAAGTTTGCTGATGACACTAAGCTGGGAGGGGTGGCTGACACACCAGAAGGCTGTGCTGCCATCCAGTGAGACCCGGACAGGCTGGAGAGCTGGGTGGGGAGAAACTTGTTAAAATTCAACAAGGGCAAGTGTAGAGTCTTGCATCTGGGGAAGAACAACCCCATGCACCGGTACAGGTTGGGGGCTGACCTGCTGGAGAGCAGTGTAGGAGAAAGGGCCCTGGGGGTCCTGGTGGACAGGAAGATGACCATGAGCCAGCAATGTGCCCTTGTGGCCAAGAAGGCCAATGGCATCCTGGGGTGCATTAGAAAGGGGGTGGTTAGTAGGTCAAGGGAGGTTCTCCTCCCCCTCTGTTCTGCCTTGGTGAGGCCGCATCTGGAATATTGTGTCCAGTTCTGGGCCCCTCAGTTCAAGAAGGACAGGGAGCTGATTGACAGAGTCCAGCTCAGAGCCACAGAGATGATGGAGTGGAACTTCTCCCTTGTGAGAAAAGGCTGAGGGAGCTGAGTCTCTTGAGCTTGGAGAAAAGGAGACTGAGGGGCGACGTCATCGATGTTTACAAATTTGTTAAGGGCAAGGAGGATGGAGCCAGGCTTTGTTCAGTGATGTCCAGTGATAGGACAAGAGGCAATGGGTGCAAACTGGAACACAGGAGGTTCCACGTAAACATCAGAATAACCTTCCTTACTGTGAGAGTGACAGAGCCCTGGGACAGGCTGCCCAGAGAGGTTGTGGAGTCTCCTTCACTGGAGACATTCAAACCCTCCTGGACACGTTCCTGTGTGATGTACTCTAGGTGATCCTGCTCTGGCAGGGGGGTTGGACTGGATGATCTTCAGAGGTCACTTCCAGCCCCTAAGATTCTGTGATTCTGTGATTGTGTTGCCAGCAGTAAATGCTGACTAAGAGGAATTTTCAGATGTTACATCACGCCTCTAAGCTTAGTTTCTGGGGTGTTCCCTCCTTTGGCACTGGAATTCCAGCTCATAAAGCTTGGTTCTAGCAATCCAGAATGCAGGAAAGCCAGCTGAGGGTGTTTCAGGTCAGGTGATAGAGCTGCAAATCTTAGATCTCTTGAGGGGGGAAAGGACTTGAGCATCTCTTCTAAACCCGTATCTTAGACTGTGACAAAATCTGGTTCTGGCAGGGAGTTCTGATGTGTGTGCTGCAAAAAGAAAGCGCTTATGATGGTGTATGTTATAGCTGCCTCACGCTGAGGCACCTCAAGGTTCTACACCCATAGTTTGCTCGGGGCTGTATAGAACAGAGCGAGAGCGTTTTAGGTGCGTGGAGGCAGAGGATGACAGCGCCGGAGCCGGCATCCAGACCCACGGTGGTTGTGCCCTGAGCCGGGGCTGCTCCCTTCCCCGCAGCCTCCCCGGGGCTGCCGGGCGAGCCGTGAGTACGGGCGGGGCGGGGGGCGAGCGGGCGGGACCCCCGGGAGGGCAGCAGCCCTCTCCCCGCCGCTCCTCCTGCTGGCACCCTGAACTTGTCCCAGCCTTTTTCCTAGATTTGCCGGGCCGGGTTGCGGCGGGGATGGGCGGCTGCTGCCCCGGCTGGCGCCCGAAGGGCACGAGTGAGAAAATGACCCATTTGACCCCGATTCCGCCGTCACGGGCCTGAGGAGCCGCGGGCGGCGGCTGGGGCTGCTGGGCCGGGCGGGGAAGGTGCCGGCTGAGCTGGGCTGCGACCGAAGAGATCATAAACCAGAGCAGGGTGCGGCGGCTGCTCGGGGGAGGGGCTGGGGACGCACCCCCAGGCCACGTTCTCCCGGCCCCCCTCCCATACGGGCTCGTCTGCCCACGGCAGCTCTCCCGCCCCCAACAGCACCGGGGAGCCCCTGCGGGGACACCCCCAGACGCGGGGCTCCGGTGCTCGCTGCGGTTGGGGTGACGGCTCTGCTCCCCCATTCCTTTCTCCCTTCCCCCCCGGCGCCTGCCGCCGCCGCCCTGGCAGGGGGGTGCCGGCCCCTGGGCAGCGGGGCGTGGGGCTGTGGGTGGCGGGGAAGGCGGCGTGTGGCAGATGTCCTCCTGTGACAGCGCTCGGTGCCAGCCCAGCGGCTCCCTGCCATTGGCTCGGTGCAGCCGACCGGCAAGGCTGCTCGCTATAACAGCACTGGGGGCTGCTCGCTCGAACAACACCATGCCCGCCAGCGCCGGCGGCGGCTCGGACGGCTCCTCTGCGGCTCCGCCGTCGCTCCCCCGGCGGCGACCAGGGACCGGCCGTGCCTGAGGGGCTGCACACCCCTTACCCCCACCCCCCAAGCCCGGGCCGGCCCTTCCCGCCCAGCCCGGGCCGGCCTGAGCCCCCGGCGGGGAGGCGGCCCCGTCCCCATGGAGTGCTACTACATTGTCATCAGCTCCGCGCACCTCAGCAACGGGCACTTTCGCAACATCAAGGGAGTTTTCCGCGGCCCCCTCAGCAAGAACGGGAACAAAACTCTGGTAATGGCTTCTTCTCTTGCCTCTCCCCTTCCTCGCGTTCTTTCCTCTTCCCAGCAGCGTCCCCGCTCCCAGGCAGCCGCCGTGCATCGCCGGCCATGCAAGGCAGCCGGGGCCGGGCGGGCTGCGGCGCGGGTCGGAGGTGGCGGTACCGCCGTGTGGCTGCGGTGCTCTCGGCTCCCCTCCGTGCCGAAGGGGCGATCCCCCGCACCCCCCGGAGCTGCGGTGGGGCTCGCGTGTCCTTTCCGTGCCGCCGGTGCGGAGGCTGGCGGGGGAGCGGGGGGAACGCCGAGAGCCCCTTCCCGGGGACGGGCAGCTGAGGGGCCGGGGCTCCGCAGCCCCCAGCCCGGAGCCGGGGGGCAGCTGCTCCGTGGAGGCGGGTCTTGGGCATCCTCCGGCCGGAAGGGCTCCCCCCGGGTCAGCAGGTACTGCCACCAGCCCCGTGCTGGGGACAGCCAGGGGTCCCGCTGGGTAGGGCGAGGAGAGGAGGAGAAACTTGTTTACTTGAGGTCTGAGCTCTTTGGGTAGATAAATTTGCTCGAGAACGGCTTCAGAAACGATGAAGGTTTTTGCTGCTTGGCAAGTTGTTTAAAAGCGTAACTCTGGCTTTGAAAGCCGTGGGTGGGTTCGGGCAGTTTGGCTGGAGAGCCCGGCAAGTCTGCACAGGCTGTTAGAGCCGACACACCTCGCTATCTTTACACCTATGGGGTTTCCTATGGCTTTTACTGACTTCTGTGGACTCAGTTTGCTCCTATTACCGAACTTTAACGGGAGGGCTCTGCCGCGGTGGTGCTGGCCATACATGTGCTCTCCTGCCTGTTGGGATGGAGGGGATGTGGGATAACAGCAGGCAGGGTGAGCTGCATCCCGGAGCATCTCAGCCGTGGCACAGCAAAGTGGAGACAGATGTCTGGGCGAGTAGGATGGAGCTGAAAACGGGGGCTTAGCCACGTTGTTTATCACTCTGTCTCATCAGTGTCTTCCTCTGAAATCCCCTTTGGAGGAGATGAAGCAGAACTTATTCACCATGTTCTTATTCCCTCGAATGCACGACCTATATTGATGGGGAATTTACTGAAGTACTTAACGTTTGCTGGAGTTGGCAAGCTGGCAGTTTCTCCCTAAATAAAGAGATTAAAGCAAGTCTGAGCCAAGTCATAAAAATAGCAACTACTACGAGAGAATCTAAGGCAGTTTTTTTGGACTGTTTCAAATGTAAAGTTCCTGCTTTCGGGTTGTAAATCTTATCACCATTTTATTTGCTGTGGATTCTGTGTCTTTTTCTGTTAGGGATTCTGTTCTTGGAATTTTGAATGAGTATTTGTAGTATCCATGAGATGGCAATATGTGTGTAATATTTCACTGCTACAGTTGCAAAAACAAGACCTACTGTAGCAATATTTGGTACACTTTAAATAAGTGCAGGATGTATCACCTTCTTTCTGCTGAACAGTTTCAGCAAAGATGCATTTGGCAGGACAGCAAATACTCTGATGGAACTTCTGGACTGTGTATTATCTTGCAATTCGTAATTGATTCTGCTTCAATAGCATTTTATTCTTGCCTTTGTTGTTGTTTTTGTTTTTTCCCCTTGGCAAAAAGAAAACCAACAACCCTTCATTGTCAACGTTCCTGATTGCTTTATTTACTGGTAAAAATATTAGTGACAAAAATATTTTGGGGAAGACTGGTGCTAACTTTAAATAAATGTATTGCATAGGTTTTGAACTACTTGCTTTGGCAAGAAGTTTAGCCCAGCCCTGTTCTTCAGTGAGACAGAATAGGTGTGAGGGGAGAAAAGATGATGTTGGTTGTGGATTTGCTATGAGAAAGCTTGTCTCTAAAGCTTTTGTTGTGGGCAGTGAGCAGTGTAACTGACAAAGTTTTTGCTGGATTGAAAATGGTGAGTTCTTGATGTTGGCTCTGTGGCCAGCAAAATGAAGTCCTCCACTCTGAAATAAATATGCAGATAGCAAGATTTTTTCTTGATTGTGAGAGATTTTTAATTTGAAGGAGGTAAAGATACTGCTGGGTTGTGATGCAGGGCAATTGGATAGTTCAGAGCAAGAGTTCTGAGGCTGAAGTACCTTTCAGCCAGCTTTTATGGGAAAATCACTTCAGAGGATCAGTCACTTTCACTGTAAACAGGCTTTCAAACTTAAAAGGTGTATTAATACAAAGTAGAATATGTCTTTAGAAGTTCTGATAGGAATGTAGCCTTTTAATATGCTCTTGATGTCTTCAATCCTAGAATAAGACTAGGAGAGGCAGCAATTTGTTAATCTAAAAACCAGAAGTATTTTGGAACTGCTTGGACTCAGATGCGTCTTCCCATTTTGCTGTAAAGCATTTGGTCTGTCTTCATCTGCACTCCCAGCTTCCTAAAGTCAGTGCTTGGTCTTAAACTGAGGACAACCTGAAAACTGCCTCTTGCTTCTACAGCACAGAATTGCTTCTGTGCAGACCTTAGGGTATTTGTTAAGCTTTGCTTCTCTTAAAGAGTTCTGCCACCACACTCTGCCTGGCAAGAGAGATGACTGGACATGCTACAGTAGAATTTTGCAGCAAGTGGAAAGTGCTGGTCCTAGTACAGTGATGCTGTTATGATTTCAAGATGGCTTCACATGGTGTATCTTCAAACCTGGAGCTCGTGAGGTTTCAGGGGAGGAAGGTCCTTAGAGCTTTTGACTACTGTCCCAGTCTGGAAGTGACCTGGTGTCCACCTAGAGCTCATCTTTTGTTTTGCCCCATTCTCTAAGAAAGGTTGAGAAACCCGTTCTCTGACTGTTTGTCCCTCCAGATGGTCCTTAAGTGTTCATCCACTTGGAGAGAAGTGAAAGGCACAAGAGGGAACAAGGCAAAGGGTGGATTTAGGCAAACTGAGAAAAGAGATTTCTGTAAAACCCACTTGAAAAAATTGGATGAGTAAAAAAATGCTTGTGAATGAACCTTGAGTGGGAAGGTGGGAGAACATGAAGGAATACATCTCGGTACAGCTTTGCAGACATGTGCTCCCCCAGACCCAGTGGCTTGTTCTTTTGGCTGAACACTGTCCAAGTGGTGTCTGGTCTGTGTGGCAGGTGGTTTTTGAACAAGAAACTGAAAACTTTACATATGTGACGGTAGCGTACGATGATGTTGCAAATGTCCTTCATTTTTATGCAATGCTGCTTACGCCTTGGTGTTTTAATGAAGGCCTGACTGCTTGGCTGTTTATTGTCAGGATTCATACATGGTGATTTGGAAATTTTTCCCAAAGCTGTTCTTTTTAGCAGTGGCAGTTTATACAAGTTTTATTTGTTAGCAACTTTTCCTCTTGTCCGTGGACCTCCTGGAGTTTTCATGCACTTACTGTGTTCTTTTTTTATCTCTGAAGTTATTGATGTCAAATTACTCTGGTCTTTGCAATTCATCTTCCTTGCTGTGGTTGCTGTCTTGCAGCCTATAATCTCCAAAAGCATCGAAGAGAGACCAGTTGTTTGGAGTCATAACTACAGGTAATTTGCTAAATCCTTAAAATGTCTTTCAGAATCGCAACCACACCATTTTAGGGCATTATCCTAGTTACGTGTGTGGTTTCTGGTTGGTCAACAAGAGAACTTTGCTTGGTCTCTGAGTAGCTGGTCTGTGGGTAGTGACTGAAGAGCTGCTGTTTCAGCCTCAGATATTCCACTTGTGTAAACTCAGTATCTGTTTCAAGATTGAAAGGGATGAAACCACGTAGGGCTCGTTCACATCTTGCAACTGGAAAAACACATTTTCTCTGTTGGTGATCAGGGCGAGTAAGGTGTTGTTATTTGCCCAAGGAGGTCAGTGAAAAGTTTAGACCTTTAGATGGTACAAATTGCTACTGACATTCTAATTGTCTTGTTGATACTGAGAGTAACTAGGTAGGATCAAAAGTTTCCCGGTAAGTAGTTGGTTAAAGGACTGTAGTTGCAAATGAACTTATCACACAAAGTGCTCAGCTGTTACTGTGTGTAACAATCACCTATATACATAAATATATATGCACAAAGATATATATATATATATAGGTTTATACTTTGGTTATAAATATGTACACCATGGACTTGAGGGGCAGAATTGAAATAGTGGTTCCCAGGAAGGCAGGTCCAAATTATCTCAAGCTCGGCTCAAGCTTTGAACTCCATGTGGGGAGGAAGCTCACATGAACTTCAGGTGGCTACCACATAGTACAGTTTCCTGCCCCCCAGCCAGCTTGGACATGGGTGCAGGGAGGGCATGTTGACCTTTAAAATACAGTGTAGATACCTGTCGGTCTGAAAAGCTGTTTGATGTCCAATTAGATCATTTTTTTATTAATCCAGTTGTTTGCACCATCAGATATAAAACAAAATGGCTTTGAATTTTTTTTAATAAAAATCTATGAGAATTTTAGTGACAGATGTCCATGTCCTACTATGGAAAGAAAGCAATAAACTACCTGCAAAACAGCTTCTCTGATGAAGGATACTGAGGCTGATGTATTCTGCATGATCAAGTGGAAATCTCTGCTGATTACAAGCTGTCTAGTATATAAGTAAAATAAACAATACTTACCATGGGTTTATTTTTAAATGCTGGTAAAAACAGGTCCTGCAGTTCTGTTTGCCATATTGTATCTTGCCAGTAGCTGATGGTAATTTTAAAATTATATTGTTTACATGTAGATTTTAATAGAACTGTTGGAGTGTATTATTTTTCCTCTTCAGTGTTACAGTGTTTGTAGGGTAGAGTTCTATACAGCCCCTGTGCTACAAACAGTAAATGCCTGAGTAGCTTAAGGCCCCTGTCTTTCTAGCTGGCTGAGACCCCATTTAGCAAATCCCATGAAGCAGGGCTTTGCATCACCATGGTCTGATGTTTGGGTAGAAGTGAGGTGGCAGTCTGACTTGCAGAAAATCAAGCCAAATGGTAAAATCGGGTTAAGGGAGGGGAAAAAATAATTACCTGTTACTTTCATCAGTTGTTTGTCCCCTGCGGATCTGCTGGGGTCTTTGGTGTTTCAGTGTGCTCATTACCAGAGTTTAGAACTTGAAACTGTTCACACCTTTTCTATGGGAGAAGCTGAACAACCATAGCTCAGCAAAATATCACAGCAACAGAACAAACGTTGCGTGGTTTAACCTGAATAGGTAATCGATGTCACTGAGGTAATGATTGAAACCCAGCGACTTGGAAGACAAGAAAATCATTCGGTAAAATGGAAGAAACAGTAAAACTGTATCTGTGTTCTACTCCTGGAGTTCATCTGTATGGATGCAAGTGGCTTCTCTTGCTTTGTCAGGCCGTGGGTAATGGTGGTGCTCCAGAGCACCCGAGTTGAGCTAACAGGAGGCTGTCATCATTTAAGCACGTTTCCAAAGCTGCAGGGAGATGCCACAAGTCTCAGGCAGGGAGACATGGCGTCCTCATGTCTGTCAGACTCCCTCTGAGTGCATTGTCCTGTCCAAAAAATGGTAGGAGCTGGAGCCTAATGTGCAGCAGACTTAAAACTGGGACAGCTGCTTATTCAGAGGTATTACTGGGACAGGCTTTTGTACAGCTAAAGCTTCTTATTAAATGCATGGTGAGCTTCAAACACATCAGTATTCTGATGATCATAATTAGACCATTACCATGGTTAAATTAGTGCACTTGTTTAGGTTTTTTTTCAGATAAAGGCCTTAGACAGTAAGTCTGAGGAGAGGCTTTGACTGAGGTATTTTGTGAAGCAAAAGTGATCTCATAACTCAGAGATACGTAACATTAGTTTAACACGTTGCTCAAATATGCAAACTGGGAGACAGCAAGTTGTCTCCTGTATATTGAAGACCATTTGTATGTTCTGATTCATTAGTCTTACTGAGCTTTCTTATGATGCAGGTTGCAATTCTCTAAATCTCACCTTTCCTGTGTGCTGTGGGAACATGGGGGTTTTCTGACCTTCCTGTCAGTAGGGGTTCGCTGTTGAACAAACTGGTGGACTGTGAGGGAGCAGATCTAGAGAATTAGTCTTTTGGTTCTGTATAGTGAGTTTTGAAGTAGGACTTGCCTGAGTAACTGCAAGATCTTGGGTGCCCCTAACTGGTGACGATTAATGTATTTCCTTTTTGGAAAGGCACTTGGCAAGCCAATGGGAGCAATTAAACTCAGCAAAAATCAAAGCTACTGAATTTGATGCATCTTGGGATGTAGGGATGGACTAAGATAATCCCACAAAATCAGTCCAGAGCATTTTCTACAATTTAATATCTTAAGACAGTTAATAATGATGGTGGCCTTATTTATAGCATAGATTCTTTAATACTGCCTGGTGGTGGTGGTGGAAAGCCAGTTGATATTTTGGTTTGTTCACTTGTGATTCAAATGTAAGTACGGGAGGGGGAATGAGCCTTCTTAATTTAGCTGTAGCTGGCCAGTCCCTCATAAACAAACACTAGTCAGACCCTTTTATTTTTCCACACATTTTCAGAGTGAGAACCAACATGTTTCCTCTGGCATTTTTGAGAGACTGTTACGTGATGAGTTGTGGCTTCATGTTGTTTATAAAAACCTGAAGTAAACCAAACAACATGTACTCACAAGGAGGGACAATGTTGGCCGTGTTTAACCTTGTTTTTTTTCAACAGAGATGAAAAACTGCCTGAAGGCTGAGGAAACTGGAATTTTAAAATCACAGCATAATTAATTAATTTAATTTGTTAAAATATATTTACTCTTCCCTTCCTCTGAGCTCAGGCTATGGCAGGGGTGCAGACTGGGCAGAGGGTTTTGTTTTTCCCTTGGCTGAGGGTGTTCGTTCAGAACACCTGAGTTGTGAGCAAACATGAATTTCTGTGGAACCCTATTTTTAAAGATTAGTTTAGCTCGTAGATTTCCAAATATTTTCAAAATGGAATTTTAAGTGGTGCTAGTTACACAGATAGTGTTGTAATAAATGAAATTCAATTCCTTCCCCCACAGCTCTAAGAGTAAATCCTCAGCTAAGGTCTGGAGAGTAATCTCCAGATCTCCTGCCTGGCATTGCTCTCCTAATTGCTTATGATAAAGAGCAGCAGTTTTGACTTAAAATTCTTGAAACGTCTTGGAAAATGTTTAGATTTGGTTTAATGAACTGAGAGAGTAATTTTGTTTTGGGTTGTTTTTTTAAATATCTCATCAATATTCTTGGTTTGTACAAATCATTTAGGACTTGTCAGGGTTTTTTTTTTGTCTAACTGTGCTGATTTGCATTTCATTAAAATTAATTTTTTTGTGTGTGTAAATGATACTTTCAGAGAGACTCCTTTCCCCAGATAGCAAGTGGTCAGACTGTTTCCTCTGGAACCCAGCTCAATGCAAATATTCTTGTTGCTAGATTTCTCACAGCTAGTGTGTAGCTCTATTACTCACTTTGGCCAAGTTTTGGTCGGGTCATTTTAAAACTTGGTAGTACAAAATCCCTGGTCGAATTTGCTGCTTCACCTTACAGAAAAAAGTTTCTGGGCTAGGAAGTTTCTTCCTTTATGTCTTACTGGTAACATCTGTCTGCAACAAATCCAAATCCATGTATACAAGACCTGTGAAATTGTACTTTTAAAATAAGGAAGTATTTTCTGTGTGAGAGTGTCTGTGAAGTTGGTGGATTTATTTATTATTTTTCAATAGAGACACTTAAAACATGATTTACATGGCAGAATGTAGTTGTTTTTTCGGGTTATCTGTTTAAATAGCTGCAGTTTCTGAGTTTTTAGTGTCTGCTGAAAGTGTTCTTGACAGGAGACCACGATACCCAGTAGAGAACTGCATTTCAGCTACTGCTTCATAAAATGGATTTTGATAAATTGTCTGGAATTAAAAGTCAGGGACACTCTTGGGTCTGTAGAGGGTTACGATGCATACAGGGGTCTGGCAGAGCAGTCCATGACATAACTCCAGTAAACATCTGGAAAGCAAAATGCCTTATTTTTTTATATATATATATTATTTTTTTTTAATTGTGTATAAAGCTATTAAATAGTATAAGCTGTTTGGTCTTGCTCTGTTGCAAATAGTCTGCTTTATCATGAGAGAACACTGTGGATGATGACATTCACTTCCAAGCCTTGTGGGTGTCTACACCTGCCTGTCCCAGACTGGGCATGTAGGTTTTAAGCTGTTCTTTTTGTACCTGTGGCTGCAAAAATAAACTCCTCTGGACCAACAGAATTGAATTAATCAGTGAAGGTAACTAACTTTTACATGTAGGCTTTGATTTTGAATTTTTTTATCATTTGTGTGTTTGTGTGTTGGCACTGTTTGTATATTTGGATAGCTTGCTTTTGTACCCCCAAGTATTAATACTGAGGAAAAAAAGAACTTGTAGGAGATACCAAGAATGAGTTACCCATTTAATGGATACAAAACTAATTTTGCTGCCCTGCAGGAGGATAGGAAGTTGTTTATCTGGATGTTAAGTACTGACTTTGTAATGACCTGGTTTGGTTTCTAAATTTTAAAAACATGACAAAGTAGTAGTATAGGTAACTTTATACTGGAGATGTTTGGCTTCTTAATGTGCTTGCAGCATAAGCACAGTAGTCTCCAGTAGGTTTTGGTTGTTTTTTTACTTACTGCATTTTTACAAAATATTATTTATTGTTGAAAAAAGTGACACAAAGTTTAGGTTTACTTAAAAGTGAGACTCTGTGAACTTAATGTAATGACATAAAGAACATTATGCTGTTTTACATGAGCAGTAAACAACTGTTCATGCAAATTAAACAGGGTTTTCATAGACTTTTTTAAAGCCAAGTACATTTTATGCTACTTATTTATGCTACATTCTTAAAATGATACATTCTTAAAATAGGGTTGGTTGGGGCTTTAGAAGATTTTCAGGTTGCCGGTGGAATATACTGCTGAATAGATTTGGGGTTTGCTGGTTCTTTGCATGGTTTGCTTGGTTGTATAGTAGTGGTGCTGATTTTTCTGGTCCTTTTGAGGAAAACTTTCTCTCACGAGGGAGAAAAATCAAGATAAAATTTGTCCTTCTGCTGTGCAAATGAAGCACTAAATCCATCTGACCCCTCTTTGTTTGGCAGGTGGCGAATGTGTGTGAATTAGCATCTAGAATTCAGGATTTAGAAGGAGATTAAAACAGTTTTAAAGGACACTTGCAAAAGTTTATGGAGTTGCAGTACTAATGGCCTGGTAGGCAGGGAAGAGCTGCTACCAACAGGATCCCAGCAACGCCTGAGAGTTTCTTTATATGAAACACCTTTGAGTACTCGTGGGTATGGAAGTGTCAAGGCAATGTAATTAGAAAAGCTCTACTGAAACTTGGGAGCTGGCAAAAGCAGGTGGTGATAGAGTTTGCCCCGAGTGGACCTGCTTTATAAATAACTGAGAAGCAAAGAAGAAAAGTTTTCCAACACCCAGGGCAAACTGCAGCTAGGTGTGCAAAGGAAGCAAAAGCACCTGAGCTACTTCATACAGAGCAAAGGAAGAGTTATCAGATGATAGCAAACAGTTGCAGTGATTAATGATAAGAGGGAACTGGAGAAAACCTGTGACAAAGGTTTGCCCATCACTGTCAGCATATTTGTGGTGGCAGTGGCAGCATCTGCTTGAAGAATTTTTGCTCAGTCTCCTCTCTGAGGTGTGTGGTGGGAGGTAGCAATCTTAAATTGGGACATAAGAAATGCTGACTCAGGAACAAGGAAAATATTAAAATTTTGAAGGTGATCAAACACTTGGAGAGGTTGCCAGAGAAACTGTAGCCTCTCCATCCTTGGAGATGCTCAAAACTGGACTGAGAAGCCTTAATCCACTCGGCTGTGCTTTAAGGAAGGTATAGGATTAAATGTCCCTTCCAACCTCCATCAACATTATGATTCCCTGTTCAATCTGTAGGAGAGTGGCTTGTAATTTAATCTTCTGCAATGAGGTTTCTTGAGGAGGGAGGCAGGTCACTATCATGTCCTGCTCCCAGCCTTTCGGGAGCCCTGGGAGTTGGTGGCTCACCTGGTCCCAGATGATGGATAGCTGGTGGGAGCAGTGTCTCCACTGACTTTTCCTGGAGATCTTCTCCTCATCTGTCAAGAGGTCTGAAAATACAGCGCTTGCTCCAGCGCTGAGTAGCAAATAAATCCAATGCAACTATTGAATCTCCTTAAGATTTCTTTTGAGGGATTCCTGAGCTGAGTCATGCAATTCATAGTCAGTGACCCAATTTTTAATTAAGAAAGATGGTGGACTTGGAACTTGTCCAAAACCAGTTCTGATTTAGCTCTCACTCCCCACAAATCATTTGCGATGTCAGCAGCATTTTATTGATTACACTTTGTCATATTAAAAATTGCTGGAGTCCATAATCTTCATTTTGGAGAGGCTTTTAAAAGGTACTCAGGAGTGCTACCAACAGAGGAACTGATTTATTGTCATTAGAAGAACAGAGGCCAGAGAAACTTCAAGCCTAGCTTTTTCTGTGCTGCAGTCTTGCATCACTGGGGATGCAGATTGTTGCCAAGAGGGAGAAATAAAGAACATGCCATAAAGCTTACTTCTTGTGCCCACAGAGCTCCTGCACTGTGTGATGGGCAGTGTACACTTCTGTAATTTGGGTATTTCCAGGAAATTGGTCAGGTATCTCGCATCTTTTCCTAGTGGGTGTGGTGTGCTTATGGAGTGGTCCTGGTTTTTTATTGTATATTCATGAACTTAGTTTATAATATGTAATTGTGGAATATTTTATATATTATATGCAACATTTTTATATATTGCATTTTTATAGATCCTCTGTATAGTCAGACCTGTTGTTTAACATAGTAAGGTGGCATCATAGTCATTTCTTGTAGTTCATGATTTACATAGAGCAAATACGATTCTGAGAGAAGGCAGAGCCAAAGCTCCTTATGAGTGACTGAATCTCTCTCTCCTGGAAGAGGGAGCTATTTGAGACCAATGGACAGGTTCCAATTGATTGAATGGGACTGAGCAGAAGACCAACCTTGCAGAAGTCCCCATACAGCACATCTGTGTATGTGAAGACCATGTATGTTCTCCCCTGTCCCCATCACAGGCAGCAGAAATTTTGAGCTTGCTTTGTAATGCTCTGGGCACTGCAGGCTGGGTAGTGGCTGGCCTAGCCAGGTTGTAGTCAGGAGGTGAATATTGGATTTATTTTCAAGTTAGTTAGTAGAGTAACTGGAGCCGTATCTAATTGCCTTCTTAAAAAAAAAATCTGTCAGAACTTTGATGCATAGTAAATGTGAAAGCTCCAATATGGAATAAATTATCGAATGGCTCAAGTTCGGTGTCTCTCTGAAGACTATGGGGGGGTAGAGGAAATTGCACTTGTATTTTACACCTGCCAAATTGAATTACAGCAACAAATCTGTATAATTACAATTCTGAGACCATGATTTATTCTCAGAGTTAGGTAATTAGAAGCAGGAGTAGGCTTGAAGGTTCAAATTGGATTCTTAGACAGAGTCCCTTGCATGAATATGACCCGTACGGAAATCAGTGTTTTCATCTCTTCTATTTTCAGAATTTAGAATCATAATGTAAAGTGACTCATCCATTATTTCCTCATCTCTTCATCCGTGAGATGCACATGAAATTGTTCCTTTGATTGTTTGCCTGCAAATGTGAAATCTTTACCATTTCTTCTCTTTTCAACAGGCCTTCATAAATCCAATTAACATTAATGAGTCTCAAATGCAAGCATGGAGAGGAGGAAAAAAAGGGACCTTTTGTCTCTTAAAGTATGTGTTTAACTGCAGAAAAAGTGAAGAAAAAGCTTTTGATGAATTACAGGTTATAAAGTGAGTAGCTTCTGTCTCATTTTCCCAGTAGCTATCACATTCCTCTGGTTCTCCATCCCTTCTCAAGAGTCCTTGTGTGAGCTATAAATGCCGGGTGAGCGGTGCCACTGGTGGAGTGGAGACTGTTATTAGTACCTCCAGTTTGAAGATCAATTGCTAATAGGCCACATTTTCAACCTAATGGCAGGGTTGCAATGGGGTTAATGTGACTGCACTTGTGCTGTCTCATGACAAAACTCTGTGGGAACAGAGCAAAAAGATGAAAAAAAAGGAATAAAAATCTTGGTGACCTATAAAGAAGAAGTACTTAGTGCTCTTGTTCTCCAGAGGTTGTCCTGTTGTCCCTGCAAATAATAGGGCTGGTGTTGTGAGATGTCGGAGACTTTGTGTATTATTTGGCAGCATTTCTGATTTACTTGTGAGGGATTCTTAGCAGCTATGACTTTGCTGATGACAGGGGAGAAGACTTGAGCAAGCTCCATGTTGTTAGCAAAGGAATGGGATTTTAGTAAATACTGACCTTGAGAACAGGATCTGCCCCTTCTGCTGGCGAAACAGTCTCGACATGGGGAATTTTGCAGAACTTAATTCGTTGCTAGTTAAAACCAGCTTTTGATTACTGCTTTGGGTACTGGGGTTGGGAAGGAAGTCTTAAGCAGAGGAAACGCTTCCTTAAATTTGGCAGTGGTGAAGCTTGGGAGGGGGAGCAGGCAGTTCACAGTGGTGTTGGGAGTGGCCACAGTGGGTGTGGGGTGCACCACACGTCCCCTCACAGGCCCCTGCACCCAAGCCTGCTGTGTGCCCCAGCGCACCTCCTCAGCCACAGCTGACATGCCAGATGTCCTCTCCGAGGAGCTCACTGCAGTCTAAATACACTGAAACCATGTGGTCTGCCAGAATGGTCGTGTAACTTCAGGCTTACAGAAATAGCATGTTGATGAGCTGTAATCACTCCCCACGTTCGGATGAATAGCCAGAAGTACTCAATCGTTTTATTTCCATACAGATCTCTTGTGCAGTTTGGTTTGGGGTAGGAGGCATCATCATTCACATCCAACAAAGGATGGTAGTAAGGCTCTTTGGTTGTCCCCCGTGCTAGCACCCATTTAGTAGGATCATGGCTAGACTCCTGGAGGCACAGGGTGCCACTGCTGTCCGTGTGAGCTGATCTCATATGCACATCTGTGTAGGATCCTCTGTGCCTTGAAATAAATGTTGTTTCACTTTTCTGTCAGAAAGCCTCTACTGACTGTTACTGTTTTGCAACTGTGTTCCCTCTGCCTTGTTTGAAACTGAGCCCATTTTGTACTGTCTAATTAAGCTCCCTCCTTGGTCGTTCCATCTTTCAGATATTTGTAAGCTGCAAGAATCCCCATTGATTGCATCTTTTCCACCCTTGACACTCTTGAGATGTTTTCCTCTTCATACATCCATTCCTCTAGTCTTGATTGTGCTTTGGCCTTTTTAAAAAAAAACAAAAAACAAAAAACAACTTGCTTCAGCTTTTCAACATGAATCTATCAAAGCAGTTCAGAGGAATTAATACAAAAGGTGAAATGAGAAGAATTCCAGGGAGGGTAGTAGTGGTTCCTTCTTGTAGAGATACTTGGGGGCGGCTCGTGCTGTCTCTGTTTCTAGTGGCAGGTGCTTATTCTATACATACTCTCACTAGCATCACTGGGACCACTCACTTCATCCTATTCTTATCACTTCCCTAGTTCCCTCCTCCACTCCTCAGATCCCTTGCTGCAATTGTAGTGCTTAGCTATGGTAGAGCTTTTAGTTTTCTGGAGTCTTTAGTTGCCCTGTGACTTCCCTGTTACCTTCAACATATCAGATATAATTTTCAACTCCTCAGGAAGGTGTTTCAATAAATCCTCAATTACAACACTTGTGAGAGACTTGTTTGCATTTTGTAAGAATGATGTGATCCTTGCCAGGAGCTGACAGATATATTCCCTTCTGTGCTATTAATTACTCAAACTTGTATATATGTGCATATATATTTGCTCTTTCCCCTTCTGAAAAGCAGAAATAAATATTAAGTATTTCTGCACAGAGATGTACGTTTTATTTCTGACCTCTTTGTCTTTTAATCTTTGCCTTGTTTCCTCGTATATGTTTGTTTTCCCAATCCATGGAAAAATCTGCTTAGCTTGGTTAGCACTGACTCTGTGCAAAGCTCATCTCGATGGGTCTGAGCATTGAGTGCCATGGCTCTTTCACCTCCCAGTACACTTGAGTTTACTCTCCTTACATGATTTTTCTGGTTATTGGGATTATCTGAATCCACTAAAGGCTTCTGGAAAAAGAGTTGTCAAATTTGCTTCTTGCACTGCAAATATTTGGAAATACCTGCCGTTGTGTTGAACCTAGATCTCACTGTTGATTCTTATGCAGTTGTATGATTTAATTTTCTCAGTTTTACCATCCTGATTCAATTGGCATTCTCATCACTTACCATCTCTTCAAGTTCTTTCATCATTTTTTCATAGATTGAATTTTTAAAGTGGCAGACAAGAACTGGATGAAGTTGAGCTTCACAGAAGATAAGTGCTAGTCACCAATACCCTTAAGTTAATTTTTACTTCCGGTGACACATGAGAGCTGTCAAGATGTGTGTTCATTCAGTCTGAATGCCCAGTGGTGCCATAGACTGCCAGGCTGCAGAAATACCTGTTATTGTCAACTTGTTAATAACAGGATTAGCTCTTACAGCTGTCCCTTCCTTTTCACCCTTCAGAGCTGCAGAGAAGCACAGGATGTAACATGCTGAAATGTCATGTTGTTTTTTCTTCTGTCCCTTCCCCTCTGCTGGGGAGCAGGTGCCTGTGGGTTGGAACTAACCTGCACGGGTACCTTGCTCTCACTCCGGTTAGGATTCCCAACATGGCCATCCAAGGAAGGAAATAAAACATAGTAAGACTTTAAAATAAAATGTACAGGTTTGAACACTTAAAAAGTTGAAATAAAATCCTGAGATGCTAGGATTTCCTGGTGAGCAGTCATTTTCTTTACAGAGCTCTGGATTTGAGAACTCTGTTACAGTCTGTCCTTTTTACTGTCTGTCCCCTTCTGCTTTTCCTTATTCTTTCTCACTTGCTCTTTTTTGCATATTTTTTCCTTTCTGCCTATAGCTCCATAATGCTGCTTGTTTCCTTTTTGTATTTTTTGAGCTTTGTTCCATTTCATTTCCCAAATCTCTGCAGGTTATTTCTCGAAACCAGGTACCATTTTAGAACTACATTAACTGCCTTTGGTCAATCAGAAAATGAGAATTCAAGCTTTGAGCTTTTACTGTGACCTTTTTTTTTGTTGTTTTGTTAGAAGTAAAGAAACATTTTTAATTATGTTGTAAGAATAAGGTCTCTAATACAGTCTTAATTGCTTTGCTCATTCATTTGTTAGGTCTGGTACAGATGTAATTATATCATTGCAGCTGGCATTAGCTGATTGGAAAAAGATGTCAGTTTCTGTGTTTAGAGATTGCACATGGGAAAGTGGTCAAACTGGTTTACGCTACTCTCTTTGCTGCTTGTAATGCTCCACATTTGTTCTTGTGAACGGTGGTAAGTGAGAAAAATCCTTATGAAGCCTGACTAGACAGGGCTCAGAAGTTTGGCGCAGATAGTTATTAGTATTATTTCTTTGATAAAAGCAACTAGGATACCAGGGCATGTGTGAACACATAAGTATACTTGAATAAAATGTATTTTGAGAGGTGCCATTCCCTTGATAACATAATGCTGAAGGCTGCATTCAGGCAGACTTGATTAAGCAGGGGGTGATCACATGAGAAGGAAGAGATGTCTTGCACAGTCGTGTTTTTTGGCTTTCTTGGACAGCAGCACAATGGTAACATGGAAGTCTGTTGTTTCAAATTGTCCTTCATCATAATGGAAAATACTTAATCTGATGTGAATCTGCCTTCAGGTCTGCAAGATAAAGACCTGAGCTGTTGCTCATAACAAAAAGAGGTATAGAAATAACGAAAAAGTGATTTTGAAGAAATGGGGAAGAGACGAGGAAGCAGAGGAAGACTTTTCTGGTAACAAAGCTTAGGGATTGCTTTGACAGCATGGCTGGAAATGCTGAGGCGGGTTCAGCTGGTAGAGGGCAATGTTCCTACTGGCAGAAAGATGGACTTGCCAGAGAAGTCTCTGACTCTCTGGCCATTTCTTGAGCAGATCTTAAGAACCCATGGCAGGGTGTAGCCTTGCTCGGGTATGTAACAAGCTGCACTGGGTATTGCTCCTTCTGTTGTACTTGTGAGTGACGTGGAGTCAAGGTATTAAAAACCAAATACTGAAAGCTTAATATGGCTTCAACTTTGTGTTTTCTGAAAGGCCCAGAGGAATGTTTAAAACAAGACTGTGAAACTTTTGAATCCTCCTAGCAAACCTCACTGAAACTCTCTTGGACAGCTTCCCTTCTGCTTGCTCCAGCTCGTCTCCGCCAAGAACATCCTCTCAAAATGACAAAAATAATCAAACACTCTAACAAACATACGTAAGGTAGTTCAGTGCTACCTGTGCAGGCCCACACCTGTGCTTGCTGGGCTGTGTGTGCAGACAAAAGAAGGTCAGCTCTAGGGGGTTAGGTGCCTGTACTTGTCATTCATCAACCTGATGCTCAGAGTGTGTAGAAAAGCTAAATGGCCAGAAAGCAGCTATTTTGTTCAGAAAAGCTGCTTAATGAGACATTCAGTGAAGAGGTAACATCTTTAAAGATATTTAGTGCTGCTGGAAGCTTGAAAAAGCAGCTTTTAAAAGTATTTAAAGACCAGCATCTTTCAGAGGAAGGCCCCGTGGTTCTTGTGCAGTGATGTTACTGTCTTTGAATGTTAAAATTGCTCAACTCATAGGTAAAACAGCTCGTGGTTATTTTATATGTACAGCCACTTACCACCTGGAAATGCTAGTGCTGAAATATGTTAGTGTTTAAAGGTGCCAGATACCAGAAGAGAGTTGGCTTCACTGCATTAAGCATGTTAGAGTGATAGTTGAATACATTCAAATCACAAGGCAGGCAGCAATCAGGAGCCTTTCTATCACTTTGACATGACACTGCTGACTCTCTTCACATGAACAAAAAGTGTGAATTTTTTGAAGGATTCCTGCTTAGGTGGTGTGTTTTGCTTGCTTAAGGTATATTAAATGTTAGTTTTTCAGTTATATTTAATATCCTAATGTATGTGATAGATTTTTTTTTTTTTGTTTCCTTTGATCTTGCCTGCATTTCAGAGGTAAATTAAATTAATGCCATGGTAAATTCATATGTGCACTAGATTCCCTGACTGTCAAGCTTTTGTTGTTGGTCTTGGAAGCATTTTTTTATCGTCAGACTAGTTAAGTCTTATGTGTTGAGACCAAGACATGTACCAGTCGTTCCCATCTCATTCTTCCTGAAGCAAGTGTCCATCTTGCTCATTTTCAGTGTTTGTAACAACATATTACAAGTTGTCAGTAAGTGACAGCTTTTAAAATAGGGTCATGTCTTGCTTTTCCACTTGTAAAATGCACGGTAAATGAGATGTCTTGTATGGTCTGCTTTAACTGGGCAGTGGTGAGTGAATCATGTTTATTCTGATGTTAGTGTTTAATACATAGGTGCCTTTGGATACTTTATCTATATCTGACCTGCTGAGTAGCTTGAAGATCTCTTATATTTCTGTCCATCTCCCCATGGCCTTCCCTGATCCATGCCAATTAATGGGAATGAGAAGAGAGCTACTTATGCCTCTTACAGCAATAATTGGAGAATGTTTCAGTCAATCGTGGGGATGTGGGAATGATTGCATTACCCTGGCTTAGAATATTACCCTGTGTTATCTGAGCAGGCTTTTAGCCTGAGGAACAATGAGTAAATCGATTCAGCTTAGCTTTCTTTCCTCCTAGGCTAAGCTATTTTGAATTTCTGTCCATTGCTGATGGTTACAGGCAGGAATGAGGGCAGCTTGACTGCCTTGTGAGAACTTGGGCTTGCCTCTTGGAACCCTAGGAGCTGCACTAAGGTGGCTTAGCTTCTGTAAAATCACTTCTGCCAGTGCCTGCATTATAATTCATTTCAGAGAGATGCTGTTGTTTTGAAGTGAATCTCCTTGTCTGGTTGGTGTGATTTGCACATGGGTGCTGGGACAGGGGAACTAGATTGCTTTTGGGGAAAATGAAACCACCCTCTGTGAATCAACCAAAATGTATATTAAGCCGTCAGTAAGGATCCAAACTGATGGCTGGTCTTTGGACAGCTTTGAAGCACGTGCTTTGGGGCTAGGGAATCAAAATAAATCTAGTTGGAGATCAAAGCCCTGATCTTCTTGTGGCACGTGTTTATTTACACTAATGGCATCAATCTAGAGATCCATCCTCTTGAAATTAATTGTCCTTTGAAATTAATTGATCTGCTCATCATTAAAATCAGTGGCGCTGTCACTTCAGTGAGCACCCAAGAATGAAGCTTGCAAGAAAAGTTTAAGCTCTTCCTGAGTGTTTGAAGGCAGAATCAGTGCCATGTCTTTCTGGGCTGGTTAGGAGTAATAGCATCAGTAGGAGGAACTATACTTGGGCTGTTTGCTCCTGTTTTTTCTCTTAATGACTTAAGCTTTCAGTAGTTTATCCTTTCTATTTCACTTTATTGAACTTGGATCACAAACCAAAACTTGAGATTCTCATACAGTGTAAATTGAATTCCTAATCTGTTTCAATTTGGGAAACAGGAAAACAAGGCACATTATTTGTAAATTTATTTAAAGATGGCTAAAACCTTATACTTTGAATCTGACACTAGGCAGTGTAGTGATAGGACAGGGGATAATGATTTTAAACTGAAAGAAGAGAGATTTAGGTTAGAGATCAGGCAGAAATTCTTCAGTATAAGGGTGGTGAGGCACTGGAACAGGCTGCTTAGAGATGTTGTGGGGGCTCCATCCCTGGAGGTGTTCAAGGTCAGGCTGGATGGGGCTCTGAGCAGCCTGTTCTAGTGGGAGGTGTCCATGTGTATAGTAGGGGGGTTGGAACTAGATGATCTCTAAGGTCCCTTCCAACCGTAACCATTTTATGATTCTATGAATTTGTGCTAGAACTTTAGTAATTAAGTCAAACCTGGTGATGTGTTTTACATGCAGAAGAGTAGCTTGGCACCAGTGCAGCAGAGCTGCCCTCTTGCCTTACTTTAGCAGTTGTTCCAACTGCATCAAAATAACTTTGTGCTTCTGTTCAGCCTTCTCAAATCACCTCACTTAGATCCCGACATCTGAAAGAGTATGAGGAAAAACTGATTTAGCTTAAACATAAAGACAAAAAACTAACTGTGGAGAGAGTTCTGCTCTGTGTCTCTGGTTGGCAGGTTGGGATGTTGGAAAGGTTGATTTGCTCTTGCTCTTTCTTATGCTGATTACATGGCACTCCTCTAGAGTGGGGCATGGCCAAGGCATCTCTTGTCTGCAGAGCTCCTTACTCTGCCACAGCAGAGAGTGTTTCTTCTCTGGCATGTTTTTCTTTCTGAGGGTCTCCTTCTCACTTTGGTAACCTGAATGCCAAAGGTTTCTCATCAAAGTTGGTGGCAAAATGCCTGGTGAGTTTAATGTTGGAGCTGCTTTCTCATAGTGTTGACTGTTTGGATGAGCCTTTTTTCCCTGATGATGTAAAATATGCACAAATGTTTGCAATAGGTGATTAAATGTGTACTACATGAACTTTCAGGATGTTATTGCTGGCTGTTACTGCCCCAGAAAGCTGCAATGTGTATCCAAGGCTACAGTAAGTGTTATAAATTTATCTTTGCATGTATTGTATTATATAGAGCTTTATATTTATAAAATTAAGGAAGACTAATATGTTTGTAGAGTCAGAAAAACAGTGAGTGGCCAAGTGTTTTTTGGGTATGATAGTGTTTTGCACAGTTTAAATAAAACCCTTTTCCTGTAGAATGAGATGGTAGGCAGGTCACTTGTATTTTCACTTGTGTGCATATTAAATTGCAAGGTGGTTGGGTTGGTACTGATGCACTTTGCTGTTGTTACTGATGTATAACCTGAGCTGACAGCTCACTTTAACAACTGGATGTAATAATAGTCCTAGGTAGGGTGACTGGTACCTGCCTGAACTGGATCCTTCTGTTCATCTGGCATCTTGACCACTTAGAAATTGCTCAATAAAAGCTGAGTAAAATATATGGGCACCTAATTATCTTCTCATCCCTACCAAATACCTTTCTTATTTTATCTCCAACATTTACAGTTGTTCATTGGCTCAATAAAGTCATCTGGTAAAGTTAGGGGAAAAGAAATTAATGGGCTTTTCTCTAAGGAAGCATGATAAAGCTAATTTTCAAGCAGGTGTGTAAAGTAAAACAGTAGCATGCAAACTTCAATCTGAACTTGAAGATTAATGGTGGTGTAGCTAAAACCAGTCATTTCCAAACAAATAATGAACATAAGGGGGAGGGAAAATGCTGAGTTTTGTGAATGTCATTTGGGCTGTAATTGCAGGTCTTGCTCATTCTTTAAAAACTAGAAGAAAAAAAAAAAATAATCTTAATTCCTTTTGGCTTCAGTAAATACTGTGTGGGGTATAAATGGACATTTGAAGTGCAAAGCCATGGGAAATACAGTATATTTCAAAACACTTTAGTGGAACTATGACCTCTCATCCTGTTTTCTTCCACTTGGTACAGGTGTTCTGAAACCCTGGCTATTTTCCTCCCCCCCTTCTCTGTTTCAAGTTCTAGATTTTGATAGAAAAAGACTTGTGACTGGGCTCACTTTTGCCAGGTACATTCCAGCAAGATGAGTTGGCTTTTACTCAAGGAGAGCATAAGGACAAGAGCAGTTCAGCACAGCTGGGGAGGGGAAGGAGAAGCCAAAGCCTGGAAATAGCCATGAGCTGTGTCCTGGCAGGCATCAGCCTCAACCAGGTGACTCCCAGGCAGGCTGGGAGGGCCCTGCAGCATCTTTGTTGCCTGACATTGGAGAAACCTTGAGCTGATGTCATTTTCTTTGCCCAAAAGCAGCTTGTTAAAAGTCAGGCACTTTCTGTACTTTGGCATTGCAGTGTCTTGCTATTCAGGTAAAAAGTCCTGTGATTGAAATGAAGTAACTTTGGCCTGTATCCTGAGTACATCTGTTTGATAATCAGCTTGGAAAAAAAAAAAAACAAAACAGTGATAGAGGAGATAATTAGAGGAAAATGAATTAAGGTGGTTGCTGTTTATTTGTTTAATGATCTTACTTTGGAAAAAAAATGTATAATAAATACTCTTCCTTGCTCCCCCCTTCTCTCCTGTTCCCCTCTATTTCATTTCAGAATTGCAAGTATTTTATGAGGCCTTTTTTTAAAATACTTTTAGATTATTATGAATATTCATCTTTTTTATCAATTGACTGGACTCTAATCTTCTTGAATACACATTCTGATTAGGGCATACAGATATATGAAGTGCATAGGACTCTAGCTTAGTCTTCTCTGCATCTCCCCCTCTTAAAAATTTGTAGTATCTTTTCAAATACCAGGAGTTGAGCCCATGGATATTCCCAGTACCTGATCCAGCAGCTCTGGGTACCTGCTCTGCCTGGAGCTTGGGCAGTGAGTGTGTGGCAAAGGAGATGGAGATTCCTCCTGCTCCTTCAGGTCCTGCTAATAATTGTGCCTTTTTAGCCTCATGAAGGAGGAAGAGAGTACATGAGCAGTGACTTTCATATGAAAATCCAAGGTAAAGGAGAAACTTGTCATTTTCCATGAGGCTTTAGAAGCTGAAAAGCTGTAACAAAATCATTATTACTGTACTCCACATCTGTGCTTTCAGTCTTTGTTAGAGTTGCGAGGGAAAATGTTCTTGTTTGCTACTGATTTGGTCCCAGAATTTTGACATATCTTCAGCCCAGATGCTCATATCTGCAGTCTTAGTGGTTTTTAGCTGTCAAATAATAAGAGTGGTGTAATAAAAAGTTGTGTTTTTTTAAAGGCCACAAGCCCCCCAAACAGCCAAAACCCTCCAAAACCAAAGAGGAGGGTCCATTGCATGGTATAAAATATTAAAATAGGAATGTAATGACAAGCGTGGGAGCTCAGCAGTTTCTTTATTCTCCTCTTGTTAAACTGGGAAAGTGCAGAATTCTCCTTTTTTGCTTTGAATTCAGGGAGGCTTTTCTGGGTGTGAGCCCTTCTCTTCCCTTCTGCCTGGGACTTTCTCTTGGCTTGACCAGTTCTGCTGTTCACATATTGTTCCCATGGTCTTGGTTGTTTGGTTTTGTTTTTCCTTCTGCTTTGATTGGTGTGTGCTTTTAATTAAAAATCTACTTGTGGAGTTTAACGTGTGTACCATTTATATAACTTACTTGAAAATTACAGGACTTGGCTTTTTTTTTTCTCTCCCCTCCCCCAAATCCCTCAGTAATTATGTGAAGGGTAGATTATTTTATCTAGAGCTTTTCCAGGCCCTCTAATTTAGTCAAGAAGGTAATCACTCTACTCCTATTCAAAAATTTGTTTTTGCATCATAGATTCCCTTGGGAATTAGCCTAATATGAGAAATACTGATAAAATCACAATGACTTTGTGGAGTTGTACTAAGGATGGAAGAGTCTAATCATAAATTATTGTTAAGGTAGTAGTGAATATTTGACATTTATGGTACCTTATTGAGAATTTACAAATAAATCAGCCTGGAAGTAGGTCATGTTAGAAGTCTGTTTCTCAAGTTTAAGTATTGCAGGAACTTGCTATGTGAGCATAGTTCCACTCCATCTCTAACACAGCTTTAAAAGAGATGCTGGTGTTTTACATTCCTGTCTTATTACTCAGTAATTAACACATAGACATGGTGGACCTTGTATGAAGATTTGTGTAGCTGTAGAGAATCTGGCTGAACTGTATATACAGACTTTTTATTTGAGTGTTGATGTGTCGATTCCAATGCAATTGCTTTGGAGCGTGGCAGGGATGAACACTGGAATGGATGAGGGACAAGGTAGGTGTTAGTCAACTTTGGGCAAATAAAGAGCAGTTGGTGTCTGACTTTACCCACCAGCTCATCTGGTAACATACAGGTTCAGCATCCATAACTACACAAGAACGTGACCTTGTGTGTCTGCTTTGGGTGGGATCTGTGGTGCCAATCTTGGTTTACAGAGTATGGAAGGGAATAAAGCAGAGGGTTATTTTCTGAGAAGCAGAGGAAGGTGACAAATAGGATAAGCTCTGCCCTGGAGGGCTCTTGTCTCATGAACTATAGTTCATCTTCTTTGTAGCCAGCTATCCAATGTGATGAAATCCTAAGAGTTGTGGTTTTTTTTCTGAGAGGGGGGAAGGATTTTTGTATTCAAAATGAGAACCGTAAATTACACTGATTTTTTTATATATCCATATCTTATATGCTGTCAATTTTAATAATTTTTGCAGACTTTATCAATGAATTCTTACAAACTTTTGAGCACAGGGAAACTATTGGATTAGAGACAAGTGTATTGAAAAATAATTACAGTGTTAGCTACTGAGATAAGATAGGGTAGGTGAAAATGAACTGGGGGAGATGACTAACTGTGATCAGCAAGTTGGGGATTTAAAAGAAAACCTACACCTGTTTGTATTTTCTTAGGGTAATTTTTATTGTTCCATTGGAATGGGAAAGGGACACACTATTCTTTTAGGGCTTTTGAAAACAGGAATTGAAAAGGCTGAGACACCAGTTATTTTATATAGAGTATGGAGATGCCTGCAAAGAGCTGGCCATGACTTAGCTAAGGATTAAGTATAGTTACAGCTCCTTAAGGGATAAGAAAGGTAGATGTCTGGTCATAGGTTTAGCTGGAGCAGAACCAGACCTGAGAACAGCCCTGACAGCTGATGTTAATGCGACAGTGGGCTCACTCTTGAAGTCCCGAGGAGTTTAAATTTCACTGTACTTCATTTTTGTTGTTGTTGACACTACAGTTTGGAGCAGCCTTGACTGATTATTTTATAGTATAGTTTAGTGTGTTTGATTTAGTTTCTTATTTCAAATTTAGTGTATTCCATTTAAGTAGAAGCCAACATGTAGAAACCAATAGGATGCAGTTCAGAGGGCAGCATTTTGTTCCTGTTTTGTCAGTGGCTCAAGTGTCCTTGCAGGTGTCAGATATTGTTCCAGCTCTGTGACTGAGGAAGGTGTTCAGGACTTCACCTTAGACCTGCCTTCTCTTTTCCTCTCCAGTGTTTATTTGTTCCCCTGAACTTTCTTCTCTTAACTTTTATCTTCTGTTGTGCAAGTTGGCTTTTCACGAACAGTTGATTTGAGGAGTAGGGGGTGGAGGGGAGGGAAGGGGATGTAAAGCTGGCTGGGTATCTGGCTTGACAAACCTCAGGTAAAATTAATCAACAGTTGAATTGGGAAATAAATGAGATGTTCATTTGGAGGGCTCTTCTCTTCCCACACGGGAAATCTTACAAGTAACAGTCTTCAATAAGCACACTGTTCCCTATTACTTACGTAGAGGTTTAAAGGAAAACCCAAAAGAATGAAGGAATATGAGAAAAGTATGAAGCAGGATCATTTTTCTGTATAATCTAGATACTTGCGTTTGTTAAAACATAATCGGCACCGGGGCAGCAGTTAGCAAGCACGGGTTGTCTGAGCTCCAGTCTCATGTCGCGGGTGCTTGGTAGCTGGTGTCCTCAAGGAAACCAGCAATTGATTTTGGTTGCCTTTGTGGTTATGTGACAGACAAGCTCAGTTGTATGTGCTCTTTTCCCTGCTCTTTGGATTTTTGATGTAGAAAAAGACATTTTTCTCATTGTGACCTGTGTTCAGAAGGGGGTTACAGGCATCACAGGCTACATATATTTTGACACCACCCTCCCCCCCCCCCCCCCCCCAAGATGCATAGTGCTTTATGAATGCAAAATCATTCTCTTGGTGACAGCTGTGGCCTCTTGTGCCATCGACTGTTAGAGCAAATGTGGTAAGAACCAGCTAGATGGTTAATGCCCTACAGGCTCCAGAGCTATCCAGAGGGCTCCTTCCATTCCTTCTGCTCTTCACCAGGTCCCAAACCCCATGGAGGAAGGGCCAGGGTATTAGCAGGAGTCTTGTGATTATTATTATTTATTAAACAGTGTTAGCATTCAGCTCGCCTGACTGGTAAAGCGTTTATTTGAGATGAACCAGTTATGCTGATCTTTTTTTGGAACAGAGTAATGGAGACTTTGTTCCCCAACAGTAAATTACAATTCCTTACAGGGTAGTAGGTACATTAATGCAAGAGAGACTTCAGTAATATATTTAAATTAAATATTTGCATGAGAAAAGTAAAAGGCTTAGGTGAACTATTTTGCAACATGTACTTTCTGGCTTCAACATGCAAACCCAGGCTTGTGAGCTTCTGCCTGGGATTTACATGTGAATTTAAGAGTTCATTATGGCCCTAATGATTGATTTGGTATTGGGTCCTTATATTTTTAAGTAATTGTTATCATCTGTAGATCTAATGAGCTAATTGAAAATTTAGTGTGACAGATTCCATTAAGGTGATTATTGTGATAATTCCTTTTTGAAACTTCATGTTATCCCTGATTTTTGAGCTGATGGATTTGGTCATGCAGTGGAAGGAAATAAATCAGAGTGAAAATGAATATGAACCTTAACATTCACATGTAAAGTTAAGTATTCTCAGAGGGTGTAAAGAAGGAATGCCAGGGTCTTGTCAGTGGTTAGAGTCCTCTTGATTCTACTGATAACCAGGGGGAAAATAACTCCTCTTTTTCCCGTTTCACAAAGGAAGAACAACATTTGGTGTCAGGGGTCCTGGTTTTGGTACTCATGAGCATTCTTACAATGTGCATGGCACTGTATGTCACCAACCTGACATGGTGACTACTGCTCCAGGCCCACCGTGCTGGGGAGAGAGACAATTTGATACTTAGACCTGTCAAGTTTTGGGTTTTGTACATGCATGTACGTGGCAAGGAGCCAGTAAGATGCCTGACCTGATAGTACTGAAGCATCTGGCTATAATGTTATTGATAAAAATGGAGTGCAAGCATGCAAAAATGGTAATAACATGGATAAACTAATTACTATTCATGCATTGATAAGAGACCCAATTTGTTTGGGATAAACCTTGGATTTTTTTTCGAGATGTAAGTTCTTTTGAACTGGGAACTTGTATATCTGTCTGAGAAAACCTGTGTATTAGACTGGCATATTAAATAGGTTTTGGTCTCAAAATAGTGAGAATGTAGAGTGCCTTTACCAGACTTTCTGCTGAAGATGTAATAATGTTTATACTGAAGGAATTTGAAAATAAATACTCTTTAGTAGGGTTAGTGTTTTGTCTTACAGTCTGTAGTATAATAGGCTACTAGTAGGTGAGGCTGCTAGTTCTGTCTATTAAAAATTCTTTAAATATTATCCTTTAAGTGACTGATTAAAACCTTGTAATAAGGAGGGATGAGTTATTAATTACTGGTTTTGTTTTGTTTTCTCCTGAAGAAATTATGGAGAGAATTTCATCTTGATTTTTTTCACTCTGGTGGCTACATACACTGGCCATTGATTATTGCTCACCTCTACCTACTGTGTGTGTGCTTGTGTGTACATCAAATATATACAGGTGTGTGTGTGTGTCTCATTTTAAATATGTGCTGACTAAATACGTGCAGGTTTCCTGCTCCACTTCTAACATTCAGCTCTGTAGTTTAGGCACATGTACCTGAGCTCTTGAGGCCTATTGACTATCTTCAAAGAGGGTGTAGAAATAGTGTGTGTCCTAAATATTTTTTTTGCTTTGGAGTTTTAAATATTGGGAATGGGCTTGTCTGTGAAGGGTCTGAAGTTAATGTGTATTTTCAGGATGAGGTGCTTTATAGGAGAGAATAGTAGAGATTAGTGAGGAAAGGATGAAGAGGTGCATGGATGGTTTAATGTTATTTTTAAAACTACTGACTCATGAAGGGAAAGTCTTTGTTTCCCTAATCTTCCAATTAATTGTTTTCATTGTTTGTGTAGAGATTTGACAGCAGTACGTGGGAAGTGCCAAATAATGAACACATCCTCCATGAAAATGAGCTTACAGGACTCTGGCTGAAGCTTTCTGCCCAGCTCCTGAGGCACACCCCCTCCCTGTGCATTGGAACTGGAGGATCCTCTAGAAACTTAAGATGTGCAGAGAGGTATTTCAAAGTCCAGCTGTTTCTAAGATCAAAGCTAAGACTAGTATTTAAATCAATAAAACAATATGCTTATTGAATGCCCTTCTGCTTGTTGCATTACTCTTAAGATAAGTGTCTTTGAAATAAATCGAGAGCTCCAGCAAGCTTCTCTGTGAAGTTCCTTTATTTTTTGGATGATTTTGTCAGAGAGTCTTCACTGTCTCTTTTCAAAATGAAATGTATATATATGTATTTATTTATTTGTTCTTTCTTTTAACAAGGTTGGTGGTTCTGTGTCGGGAGCTCTCCAGGTGTTTTCAGAGCTCAGCAGATACTAGCACCTTTATGATGCTAGTCAGTCGAGTTTTTTCCCCTCTCCACTATTAGGGTCATGAGTGTCAGGCTTGACCACCTTGCCAAACCAGCCCTTCAGGTTTCTCTGCATAGTGAAGTGATACTAAATGTTGATAATTTAGGAAAAGAGGTCAGTTCCCTCTGTTTTGATAGGAAACTTAGTAAGTGAAAAGCATCTCGTAACCACGTTCACAATGTTTATCCCAGCATTTCTCCTCCTGATTTTAGGAGGCAGGATCTTACATCTGCCTTTTCTCTTTCTCATGCTTTCCTGTTCCTTCTCACAACCTGTTTAATTTCTGCAGCCTTCCTGGTCTTAACATAGGATGCTCAACAGAAAATTTTGTGGTGGACTTGTTTGTATGTGAGAAATGTTGGCTGATTAGACCTGGATTTTAGTCCTTTATCTACATGAACTCATACTTTACCGAGTGTTTCCATTGCAATTAGTGGGACATCTTCTAGAAAAAGAAATGGCCAACGTTACCAGGACAGTAGGCAGCATCCTCCCAAGATTTTAATTCCCCCCCCATTTACTTGGTTGTAGCAGTTTCCTAAGTCTTCTGAATAAAATCTCCCCCTTTTTTTTGGGAGAGAGAGGCAAAGTATCAGGAGAAAAACTGCTCTGCTTTTGAAGATGCCTGTTTGCTCAGGGGAAAGTCCTTAAAGCATGTAGCTTCACTCATACTCCTCAGTTCTGTTTCATTGATTTAGTGCCATTATTGCTAATTAAAAGGAGGAGAGGAAATTTTTTTTTTTTCTGAAAACAAGTTTAGTATTTTTTTGTATTTTCTGGAATTTCCTGTGTTCCACTGACAATGAACAGTAAAAGATGCTTTTTCATTACACTGTTTATAATGGATATTTAAAAAAGACTGGAGCTTTCAGCTAGAGAGTTTTATAGCTGGTATTTGGAAGTATGACATGACTGTGGTTTTGAGTGATTACTTTTAATTTTTATTTATATATCTATTTATTTCCAGAGAAAACAGTAAATATTACTTTTTGAGGAAGCTGAGCAGGTCTTCAAGGGCTAACCCTGTTAGTTGTGCCCATGTTTTCATGTTTGAAAAGTGTCTGGGATGTTTTGTGATGAAACAGAATGGTGTGTTCTCATTTCTACTTTAGCTTTGCTTTTTCTTGCATGCTGTTTTTCTCTATTGAGCTAGCAGTGAAATGGCAAGTGTAGCTCCTGTACCCATGCTGAAAGTATCTTAAATATTGGCCGTGTAGTCTTCAGAAAGGGAGAACAGACATTGTAGAACTGCCCAGGAGCATTTTGCCTGACTGGTTTTCAAGTTACCAACTGGAAGCTCCTAGATTACCTCGGAACCACAGAATCACTGACTGATTTGGGTTAGAAGGGACCTTAAATATCACCTAGTTCCAACTTGCCTACCATGGACAGGAATATCTTCTGCTAGAGCAGGTGGAAAACTGTTCAAAAGCAGTCTCAAAACACGTATCCACAGTTTCCAAGCATCTTCCACTCTGCCCCATGGCAGGGCAGGTGGTTCAATGTAATTCCTCTCCAGGAGGAGATTTCTGCCCACTCTTGGTCTGTGTTTCTGCTAATTACTGGCAACCCTCACACACCCTGTTGAAGCTGATTGGTACATTCAGAAGGTTGAGGGTGCTTCTTACAGCAGTGAGTTGATGTGGGCACATCTTTAGTGGGGAGGTTGTCTTATTTAATGCCATTATGTTTCATTAAAAGACTGGATAATCTGGAATGCAGATATATGTTCCCTTAGGTAAATGGTGAGCTTGTGACCTTCGTGTCGCTTGGTTCTGTAGTCTTATTTATTCCAGACACGTTAACAAGCTTTCTGGGATGTATGCATCTGAATTTGAACTGCATTTGAAAATTTTCATTATAATAAATTGGGCTCATTAATAAGTGAGGACAAATTTTAGTAGTTGGGAGTTGCGGAGTATTGTTTCAAAGCTCCAGTTTAGTAGTGTTACTGCTGTGAGTTTTGCTCGGGGCAGAATTATTGCTGTTCTCTACAACTTCCAAAACATAAGTATATTGTTTGGTTTATTCCTTGTTAATTTTTATTTGTTTATTTTAAAGACAGTGTTTCCAGGACATTGCTGTGGTACTGGCTGCCTTCAAAACACATTGCATAAAGCGAACTTCAGGCAGTTTGAATATGTTCCTGGTTTGAAGTTAAATAATAAATTTTATGGTATAATTACTTGTGTAAATACCTGCCTGGTAACTAAACGGGCATGAGCAGCAGTGAGAGCGATAGACGACACCCCAGGGATGTCCTGTGTCATGTGTGAGGCTCCAGCTCATGCCCTTGAGGTGCCTCCTTTGTCTTTGCTGTGAAGAAGCTGTCTTCTTCAGGCCGTCCGCGGGTCAGCAGCGGGGGAGCTGTGCGTGGATCCAGTTCAGCTGTGGTGAAACCCGCAGAGGGTCAATATGGCTACTGAGAGCAGGGGGTTTTTTGAGGCCTCTGAGACGTGACAGTCTCCTGCTTAGCTGATGAATTGCAGGAAGGATGCTACAATGAGTATCGATTTCTTGTGTGCGCAGAACTCGTTTTGCTACAGCTTGCGAATCGCCTTCATGGGCTGACAATCCATTAAGGATCACTTTGCGTGTCTCTCCCTTCATTATTGCTTCTTTTACTGCTTTCTACTTTACTGCCTTTAAAATACATGGTCAAGGCAAAAATTAAAGAGAGGGGAAGCTCTAACAGAAGCGAAGCGATTTGGCTCTTGGTAAATCACTTTATTGCAAAAAATATTTTACTAGGAGACTGTCTACAAAGACAATTTGAAGGAGCTAAACACGTAATATTAAGATTATTTTAGAGTGTGGTAACTCATCTCATGATTGCCATTTTGTGCCACAAAACAGAGCTTTTATTATGAGATCATTATTTGTTTTTTGGGGTCTGAAGGCCTAAAATTCCAGTGACGGCGGCCGACGGGCAGCGAAGGCGGGAAGGCCAAGGGGGCCTTGTCCTCTGGGGAGCGGGGCCCAAGATGGCAGCGGGGCAGGCCACGGTGTGGCAGCTGGGAAAGGTGGGCAGCAGGCAGGAGATCTTCTCCCACTGCACTCAGAAAGGCATCCAGATGGGTCTTGAAAGTCTCCAGAGAAAGAGACTCCACAATCTCTTTGGGGAGCCTGTCCCAGGGCTCTGTCACCCTCACAGGAAAGAAGTTTCTCCTCATGTTGCGGTGGAACTTCCTGTGCTCGAGTTTGAATCCGTCGCTCCTGCCCCTGCTGCCAGGGTTGCTCTCTGACATGGGCTCCGTGTGGCTGATGCTGTGGGGAGGAGGAGGACACAGGATGCCCAGGGAAGCTGTGGCTGCCCCATCCCTGGCAGTGTTGAAGAGCAGGTTGGATGGGGCTGGGAGCAACCTGGGCTGGTGGGAGGGGTCCCTGCCCGTGGCACAGGGGTTGGAGCTAGGTGGTCTGTAAGGTCCCTTCCAACGCAGACCATTCTGTGTGGATATGTCTGGTCTTGGTCTTGTCCATCCTGCTTAGCCAGTCAGTGCCACATGTGCTGAATATGTGCCAATAATACCTTCCCAGTTGCAGTGCTTGGTTTTCTTCATGCCCAGGAGGATTTTTTCTTCTTCTTCTCGGTAAGCAGGGAAAAGCTCTATTTCTCTATATTAATTTGTTAGCTTTTTTTGGCAAAGTAGACGACGTCAGTGGCACAGGTGCATTAGTAACAAAAATGTAGGGGTTTTGCAAGAAAATTTGGTATTTCTCTTAATCACTAAACTGCATTGATGAGGTTTGAACATTTCCATTGTGGGAGGAGTTGGATAAAAAAAAATCCAGACAAGGCTATCAGTTTTAAGAATAGCAAACTAAGAGGACCACTGTGCTCCATTATGGAAGTAAGTGTATCATTGTACCCCAAAAAATCTTTAAACTTCTGATAACTTCCCACGTGTCTTTGTTTTATATCCTTTTGATGTAGTTTTGTTTGGTATTAAGCAAGTCTTATCCTCTCACAAGTCCCCTTCTATTGCCAATCTCTTAACCTCAGGGATGGATATTGACTGTATAGTGGCTTGTGATGCTGTGGTGGAGAGCTCTGTGGAAGAGTTGGACTGCATTTTTAGGAAACAGATATTGCTGTTCAAAGTGGCTTTAGAAAGTATAAGTAAAATGTCCTGTGGCACTGGCTGTTAAAATGTAGCTTAATGTAGTTAGTTACACCAGCAGGGTGGCTTTTTCATTGTGGGGTTTTTGTATTTATCTTTGTTTGTTTGTTTGTTTTTCCTCCTTGGACATTTGTGTGAAGATCTGATTAATCCAACTTCTGCAGCTTCTGGTAGGTTCTGAGTTCTCCTGCCAGGAACCTCAGCCTTGGTTCCTGCCAGGAGTTCTCGGGTAGCCAATGACCTCATCAATCGATCTCCTGGCTCTCTCAGTGCAGCAATGCTTAGCTGTTTCTACCCAAGAGGGCATCTAAATACACTTTTAAAAGTTGTTTTCTACAGGAGGTTGGCAAGACTCTTTGTGCTTGTTCCCCCAACCCCTTCTTCCTTACACTTACAATTTTAGCATTGGCTGACCTACAGTATTATCTTCCCATGCTTGTTTTCCATTGCCTCTGATCAGTGACCTGAGGAGTAATGTTCCAGTCACTATTTATTTTAAAAGCTACAAGTAATTCAGGTCATTAAACACCTTTTGGAAACTTGTCTGTTCCTTGGTGTCTTTGGAAGACTATGGCAAGGGTACAGGAGAAAAAGGAATGATTTTTTTCCTTTAAAACATAGTGCCATCTGGTGCAATACTTACCTTTCAGCCCCATCTCAAGAGTGAAAAAAAAGATGAGCTAGCTAAGGCTGATCAGTTCCAAGGTGAGATTTTCTGGAACAGACTGAAATCTGTCTTTCCAGTATGTCGTAGAGATGAATTTGGGATTATTAGTAGATGTAGAAGTGAATAAAATCTGTAACCCCTCCCTGAACTACCTATGCCAAATCAGGAAAAAATTTGCTTGGTGAATTAGTTTTATTGCAGTTGATTTCCTGACTTCTTGAGTAAGCTCTTTCTGAGCTGGAAACCATGCTATCCTGCTGAGGGTCTTAAACATTGTGACTACTGGACTATGGAAGTGGCTATAACTATCTCGGTGGTTCCTTTCAAGATGAATTACATTTTTTAAAAATACATAAAAGACAGTTTCAGAGCTTGAATAGTCTGTATGAAGTCAGTGTATTTTTTGGTTATGTTTTCATTCACCTGACTTCATTGTCTGGATTTCAGGTTTTTGTTCCTAGTAAAACTTTTTTTTTTTTTCTTGATGTGTGTGGGTTGCTTGGTGTGTTGTTGGTTTTTTGGGGGATCTCTATTTTTTGATTTATTTTTTTTATGGGAGGGATTTCTCTTTGGTTTTTGTTGGGTTTTTTTCTTTTTCTTCTTTTTTTTTTTCTTTTCTTCTTTTTTTTTTTTCAAGCATTTTGGCTTTTATCAGCGTTTACTACAGCATTCACTTTTTTTTATTTGTTTAGGGTCAAATCCTTGGCCATGTACATGGAGCATCAAGAGACACAGAAATAAGAGGTTTGTGCCATTTCTGCATACCATTGAGTGCCAGGGGAGCTGGGGCACCTGCTCCGTGCTCAGGTCCGATGACAGCAGGAGCTTTATCAATTTATTCCTGCCCTTTATGGTGGTTACTCAAGCAGTCAGGTGGGGAGCTGGGATTAACGGGGTCTGTAATTCACTTGAAACTCTCTCCAGACTTCTGTGCAGGATTGTTATTAAGCAACCACTGTTCTCTCTCTTTCCCTGTCTTCATGATGTGTTGGATGGTGGGGACCAAACCATGGTCTGTTTTGTAGCATTGTCATTCTGAACACAAAGCTTTTGAAGCCAGTTTTCTCCTTTGTTTTTCTGCTGGTGTTTGTTAAAAGTAAGAGTTTGTACAAGTATGCATCTATCTTTTGTAACATCTCAGCAATGAATTGTTTGGGGAACTGTGTAATCTCATTACTCGTACTGGAGGTTTTATTCTGTGAGCCAACCAAGTTTTAAATCCCAGCTTTCCTCCTCGAGGCGTTCATCTGCCACGAGGAGATGGAGAGACTGGTTTCCTGTTTGAGATATGGGAAGCCGTAGTTTGAATTTTATGCACATAGTGCAAAACTTGTAAATTAAGAAAAAGCTGAACATTTTGAGTACCAAAAAGCTACAGTGAGCGTAACACAGAACAGCATTTGTTGGCAAAAGTACTTTGCAAAGTGCTTTTAGCAACTTAGTTTTACCAGGATTCCTGGTAGTAAGAGAAGCGCAGTCTTGTATTTCTTCACAATGAATAAAAGTGTTCTCAACAAAAAGACAGGTGAACTCTCTGGGGCTCTTCTATGCCCTGACACTTAGTGGGATGGTGGGGAAAGGAACAGGAAAACTTTGTGCTTTGGTGAGGGTTTTGTCTTTGATTTCTGTGGCTTAGTGCCTGCTCCTCAGTGCAGGACATCTGGATGCAGCTCATGAATTTGTCCTTGACCTTGAGCAGGGAAGTTAAGGAAATTTAGATGTGAACACAACTAATGGCTATCAAAAGTCTTGGGCTGTGCCTGGCTTCAGTTATCTGTGTAAAAAAAAGATGCAGAGAAACTTTTTTGTTTATTTAACACATTTTTGTTTTCCACGTTTGGGAAAGTAAACTGTGGCACAAAGATTAGTGGAACAGGGCCACAATTTTTGTCCATTAACTTAAGGAGCTACTCCTGTCCTATCTGCCCTATTTGCTAAACACCAACCTGCCATGATAATATTTTTCGTAGTTAAGCTATGCATATTTTTAAAAAAATATATTTAAATACTTTAAAATCATGGAATAAGGCATTAGAAAGTTCTCTAGCTATTTTTGGTCATCCAGAAGACATAGCTGTAATGTGAAGGATGACTTCTATTAGTTTTCACATGTTGAGCATCTATCACAAAAAAATCCGTGTGATTGCACATAAATATATACTGATAAGCATGAAGCATTTTTTCCCTTCTAATCATTTTATGTCAAAGCTTCAGAAAGTGATTTACAAGGTAAGAATAAATATGCTAAATTTATCTTAAAAGACAAGACTTAAATTGTAAGCATCTGAAAAAGAAGCTTGGAGTGGAAGTAAGCTGATATATAGACAGCTGTCATTGGTTTGGCTTTAAATTATTTTCCTGGTGTTGTGGCACTGAATTTATTCTGGATAAAATGCTGCCATGGAGCAGGCTCTCTTGTGGAGCCTGAGTAGAGGGCTCCATTTCTCCAACCTATTATTCCTTACTCTTTTGATCTCCTGACCCCAGCTTTCTGCAGTGACCAGGCTGCTCACCCCAGACAAAAGGTGCCATTTGCCCTTCTCTTTGCAAATTCATCATCTTGGTGTGCCCATCACCTGAAAATTCCTCATCTTTTTATTCCCATCACCGGTTCTTCTCTGGCAGGCTCTCCCTTTCTGCAGTGCTGCTGGGCAAGAGGGCTTCCCTTGCACATCCTGGTGCTTGGGGATAACCTCTCACCATCTCATGGAGGTGGGATCAAGGGGTGGGTTGTCCATGATGTCCAGGAAGCCATTGTAAAACCAGCCAGCACTCCTGGGGGTAACGTTCACAAGTCATGGCAAATGTGTTGGATGTTTGTGAAGTTGTAGAGCTCAGGGGAATTCATAATTATATCGGACAACTGTATGTATACCAGCATACAGACACCAGGGAAGTTTGGAGTTGCACTTTATTCCCTTTCTTTGGATAACTTTTAGATTTCATGAGCCTGTTTGGGGTGGGAATTAAGTATTCTGATGTTTTCGAATTACAAATATTTTACTTGGAGTTGCAAAACAACTGCTGAAATGCTTTGTAGTGAGTTATGCTTTCCCTCCCAAGGTGTATTTCCCCCATCAGCTCCAGGTGACCCACTTTCCATCTGGGTAAACTAGTTTCCCAGTATCTTATCCAGACCTGCAGCTCCTCTACTTGTAATCCATCTGGTGTGTCGTGCAACCAAGAGGTGTGATGGAGTTGTCTAATGGCTGCACCATTCCTCCAGAGAGACCCATCTGCAGAAGAGGAGAGGGATGGAAGGTGCTGGGAGACAGGAAGGTGCTAAATTATTTTAGAATCAAATGTTGTAATTCTTTTTGTAGGCATTCCAGATCCGTATAAAGAAGGTAAAATACTGGGAGTTGGATTATCTGGTAGATAGTACTGAGAGTTCATTTTCTGCCAGAAGACTCAGGCTGATGGAGAAGTTGCTTGTAGCTCTGCTGTATTTCCTAAGGGAGAACCTGGTTTTGATTCAACTATCCCATAGGTATTTTGCCTAGGGAGCTTTAGTTTGTATGCTGCCAAATCTTCCCATTCAGGCTGTGCTTCTGTTTAAATGATTGTTTCAATAAGAGAATAAAAAATTTCCTTATGTGTCGCATAAAAGAGAATAGCGAAGTCTTTGAAAAAAACAGATTATAGACCCATCAATCCAGATAATGTAATGAAGAATAAAAACCTTGGTGGAGTATTTTACAGGGATTGCAGTGAACAGCCTCCCCACCATGTATTTATGATCTAATGAAACAAACTAAAAAGTATTAATTACTAAATTATAAAGCTATGTTTTCACAGTTTTAGTCTGTATGATTTTGGTTTTAGATAAAGACTGATAATTTGGGGTGGCTCTGCTTTGCTTGAGATAATCATAAAATAACAGCTATTTCAGTGATCAGTTCAGTTGCAGATTAGTGTAGCATTCAGCAGTTAAAATAAATATCCCCAAAGTGTACATGCCCAAAGAGGTGTTTCATTCTAATACAAATTATTCTGAATGTTTTACAAATTTTCAGATCAAACCAAGATAATGAGATCTAACCACCAAGATTTAAGCTTAGACACAAATAATGTGGTGTCTCTACATGCTTTAGACTGCCTTACTCTAACATATGCAAATCTTTTACATTTTGCAATCCCTGATAAAAGGGGTTTTTATAGTAGGAAAGGATCTTATCATAAAAGGAAGAACACATAGTTTGTGGTACTGGGTGAAGTCTTTTGGAGGCGATTACTCCATGAAACAGTGCATTCAGTTTTCTTGTGGCACAGGCATCTGTCACTCCCCACAAAATCAAAAATGTAACTTTTTTTTTTTTCCATTCTGTGTGAATGAGTGAAGTCTTCAGGTTCAGTGACATTTGTTCAAGTGACAGATCTTCACGTCCAGTAGCCCTCAATGAGGAGGTGACCTTGTCTTAGTGGGAGATCCGTCTCAAGTGCTATAGTTGTATGCAGAGAGCAGATGCCTTTAGGAAGGAGTAAATCCACAAGGATGTTTTTACACTTCAGATTGCTGTGTGTGTAATGGAGAGGCTTGGAAAAAGATAGCAAGGTTTCAGGGTTTCATTCTAACCTGCTCTAAATAGAACAAGATATTAACACAACAAACAGTGTAGATTTAAAAAAAAACAACCAACCAACAAACAAACAAAAAAACCACAACAAAAAAACCCCACACACAACAAAAGTGTGGAGGATAAATGGTACAAAAACAGGCCCAAGACTGAAATTTTTGAGTTTGTTCCTTGCTCCTGAATGGTCTGGATGTTATAGTTGGTCCAGCCCGGAGAATCCATTGGCTGAAGAACGTAAAGAGCAGCATGAATGTAACACGCAGGGAGAAGGCTTTTGGTCTGAAGAAACTTTTCTGTGTGTTGAGTCTAACCCATAGTGCCTGCTGATGTCCTCACCAGGCAGATGTTTAAGCATTTGTTTAGATACAGCTTAGTCTATGGAAGGTGATGTGAGCTTTCTCAGCAAGCTGGATTCTGCTTGTGTTAGCTTTAGGATGAGTACATTTTCTTGGGGAAAAATCATGGTTCCGATGCTTCAGTCTTCACTGCTGATGTCTTGGGTAGGTGTATTTATTTCTATGCATACATTCTCAATTTCCTATTTGTTCTTTGCCCTGAAGATATTCTGAGTCCCCCAAATGTTCCCTCTGGATAGGTAATCTTGACCTCACTCTTCCTTTTGGAGTGTAATCTACATTTAGTAGCTCCAACTGATTTGTCTGCTGCCCCACAGTCTCTTTATTTTCTAGCTGTTTTTAAACCTACGTCACTTGTAGTACCCAAAAAGTTCCATGGCAAACGGTCCTGCAAGTCAGTACATGTGGTCTCAGCACAGCCTCCTCAGGCTCACTGATTACATACTTGCTGATTTTTCATAGTGAAAGAAACTAACCAGCAGTTTCCTTTTCACCGTCTCTGTGTCATTTCACAGTATGCAAAATCCCAAAGAGAATCCCTGCAGATGCTTAGGATTACTGAGATGGATGTTTAATTAAAAATTTTGAGATGTTGTCTTGGACATCTCAGTCTTTTTTTATATGCAGACTTATTGTAGGAGCCTTTCTGAAGCGGTGCAAAAGACCAAACCTTTCAGTGCAATTTATACTTGGCAATGACTTGTTGTTTGGTTGTTTTGTTGTTGTTGTTGTTTTTTTTTAAGTGAATTAGTGGTTTCAGCAAGGAGTTTTGCCAGTTAATAGGAAGTGTAGTGCTGGGATATGAGTACATAGAGCATGTTCCTCATGTCCAGCATGGATCTCTGGCTCTTCCTTTCAGCAATTATATGGTGTTAGAGAGAAACCTGGTTTTGTTGACCCAGTTTGTGAATGACTGTAGCAAGAATTCCGTGACTGCAGCAAGAATTCAGTGACTGCAGCGATGGTGCCTACACATAAGAGGAAACACAGCTCTTAATTAAACAAAAAGGGCAAACAAACATTTTTGTAGGAATCTGCTAGGATTTACTACATAAATATGTACAAAATGTGACAATTGTAACTGCAATAAGAAGATTATGCTTCCAAGGGGTAAAAAATGAAAATCGGCGTTTAAGCATCTGTGTTTGAGTCCTCAAATAACCGGTGGCCTTTTATTTATTTGTGGGTGTTTGTCTGGATTTTTTGTGTTGGTTTGGTTTTACATTGTTGGCCTTAATCTTTCCATACTTTAATTTCTTGTCAGCAATCTGGGGTTAACAGAACACATCTGAGAAATTATGTGAGGGTTCATGCATTTGCTTTATCACTATAGAAAGCTATTGAGAAAAGCAGGAACACACCGTTTAATTCTCAGTTTACATTGTGTGCAGTTCCAGGTGTATTTTCCTTCCTTTTTTTGTCACAGCTCACTTGAAGTCTGGGTTTCAAATCTCGGGCCATTTACACATGAAGATTTTGCCTGCATATGCAGTTTTGTCAATCTAACAAGTCAGTTTTCATAAGTAAAAGTTGATGAATTTTTTGAGAAACGTTTTAGAGGTCCCAGTGTAGTTTGTGGTGGTGTATTTATCACCTGGAGTCCCTCTTAGCTCTTGTCTGTGTATTTTTTCACAGATTTTTCTACTACTTAGCTTAAAACGAATGTAGTATAGAAAATGTTCATAATTTTTTGTTCCTTGCTGTTTTCTAATCTTTTGATATAAAGTGAGCAGACTAAAGTGAGTTGGTTTATTTTATGAGAACGAAGTTTATTATAACTAGTCTGAAGATAACTTCCTGACACACCAGATTTTGAAATGCATATTTTTAGTTGCCACATTTTTATATGAAGGCATGTTTTCAGTTCAATGAGGACATGACAATAACGAAGCACCTTGTATTAAATAAATTCAATAGTTTAAAAAACCTTTTAGACCAAGCTTATTTTGGTGGATTCTCATCCTTTTAGTTAAGAATCTGCGTTTGACAAGCACAATATTTTAGTAAATTTCCTTCATTACAGGAAAATTGTCATCCAGTTTTTATCATCAGCAAGTTTTTTTTCCTAGAAGGTGCTGTGGCAAATTCTTCGTGTTCTCATGTGTTTTAAGAGGGACCTGATCTACTCAGTGGTCTATGTATGTGTTTGAACCAGAGCGATTTTCACAGTGAGACTTTTTAATCTTTCAACCTGATATCTTCACAATCCATGAGTCGTCAGACAGGTGCTGTTTTTTTGACTATAAACATGCCCTGTAAATGTACCCCTTTTTTTCTTTGGACTATTGTTAACTGTCATCATGCCCAAAAATTTGATTACGTGAGGGGAAGCAAGGTAGACCCCATTCTTCCCTGTGACCTGACAGAAAAAAAATAATCCAACAAATCTAATTGAAGAGTCCTCCGTCCTTATCCCTGAAAATCTGTGCTTTCATTTTGCTACTCAGGTTTCTCTACTCTTACAGACAGAGTGACCACCTGCTTTTCCATTTGTTGCCTTTTTTCCTTTTTATGATAGAGGTACAGGATGTGCATTTCCACACCCATTTTTAATTAGCACATTGACTAATTGTTGTTTGTGTATGATATCGCATCATGCTGCCTCAAAAATCGGTTGCCATGTTAAAAACATCTCTTTAGTAACTAAGGGAAGACCAGCGCTGTGAAGCCTCAGGAAGCCTTCATGTAAATAGCACATGCAGACCTGACCCTTTTCAGTATTTGGTTACCCTTATTTCTTAGCATTTCTTCTGGATTTTACACATTTAAGTATGGACATCCTCCTATATACTAACTATGCCAAGTATTTGCAAGGTGGTTTTCATGGCAGGTGACTGTGCAGAGCTCAAAGAATTTGCAAAGCATGTCAACTTTGCATAACAAGATGTAAAAGCTGGTAGGAATGATAGACAGCTCACAGAAAGAAGATACACAAGCAGTGTATCTTATAGGAGTTTGGGTCTGGTGGGGTCTTTCAATTCACTATACACATGGGATATTTGGATATTTTAGTTTCTTGTACTTCACATGTGGAATTCTGGTTTTGCTGTGAGCTTTTCTATATGTAGGTAGAAAAACTGGAAGCAGAGTGTAGAGAATTCATCAACAAGGTCATGTCTAGGTTTTTCCTGAATATTTTTTGTCTTTCCAAGGAAATAAAAATAGGAAAATGAAGGGTTTGTTGCTGTAATCTGACTTATTAGCAAAGTTCCCCCTTTGCTGCTTCACTAAGATGAGTGTATCTGGTTTGCCTTGGAGCTGCAAAAGTGAAGTCACTGGGTTGTGTGCTGACCCCTGTTCACAGCTGTCCTGTGGGAAAGGGAAGGATGTTATTGCTGGCATTTAAGTACTAAACCTTGAAAATAATAATTCTCATATGGATTTATTTTTTGAAAATATATCTCTTTTTTTCTGTCAAGTCTTTGTATTTGGATTATTTTCAAATGTTACTTAAATCTTCTGGTAACGTGCCATTTGTTCACTCTTGTCATTTTCCTTTCTTCCCATTTTCTCTTAACAGACATGACTTTCTAATTTGAGTACCCTCCCCCAGCTATGGCCAGCTGTGACAAATTATTTTTCAGCAGCCCCTCATGGCTTTTGGCAGACCTTTTATACAGTTGGTATGCATGGATTCCTGGGAGGATTGATGCTACATCTGTCATGGGATTGTGCTAGTCATGGCATACACAAGTACTTAGCTCTCAGGGCATTTTTATTTTTTCCCTTTGAATACCAATACAGGTCTTTGTTACAATTTTCTGAAGATGTGCTTGGACCTTTAACAGCATCACGAGCTCTGCCAAGGTGACTGTTGTACCACTCAACCCAACAAAACAGACATTTCCAAAGTTACTGGTTCAAGCTGCAGCCGGTACAATGGCTCTGGCGATTACTGTGCTGCAGCACTGCTGGTTGTGTTGAACTACTACAAATATCTAATTTTAGTAGAATGCATAACATAGAAATGCAAGCTACAAGGAATGTATCCATAATCCCACTCTGTGAATGCTGCCTTCAGGGTGGAAAAGGATGCAGAGTCCCAAAATGAGATACACCCTATACATCCACCTTTCCTACACGTGTCCTGTCACCCTGCTCCTCAGGTTCATTAGTTGGGAGGAAATGCCCCAAACTTGTCCCCCAAGAAAGATCTTGCCTTTTTTTTTTCTTTTTTTTTTTTTTCTGAATGAATATCATCCCTTTTTTCTGAAATGCTTTTGAAGCAGTTCAAGTTTTCCAGCCTTTTCAAGGTAACCTCCTAGTGTCTAGCTAGCACTGGAGATGGCGGATTAGATGTAACATTTAAAAAACATCCACCAGTGTTTTGCCAAATGGCTTCAGAGCCTGGCGTGTCTCTCTGCCATGCAGATGGGTGCCAGCAAATCTCTTAGCAGGGTGATGAAGACTGCCTGGGGAAAGGGGTTTGGAGCTTTAAAGAGACAGCCCTGCCTGAGCACGGATGCTAAAAACCTCTTTGCCGTCATCCCCCTGCGTGCAGGCTCACGTTATCCTGCTTTGCTGCTAAATCCCCTTCTGTTAAAAACTTCAGTGCAGGAATGGTGAAAGTAGATTAGGATAATTATTAATCATTAGTCCTCTGTCCACCTCGCTTCCTCATCTGGAAGAAATTATCCCCTGCTTAAGTTCAAGTGTGTTAACTGCTCTGCGACATGATGAGCCCTTAATCTTCAGGCTTCTAAAATGCCCTCTTGTGCCTTCACATTTTCATCACCTTTAGGCTGCTTGGTCTGGTTGCATTGCTTTAAAAGGAAAAAAAAACAACCCCATATTCATTTTAAAGATCAAGAAAAAAGTCATTGTAGGCCTTTTGTAGCTGACTTGTGAAATAAGTATTTACTGAGGGTGGATCCATTGTGTCATACTGCAAGTCCTACTGTGAAAGGTAGTGTTTGGGTATGGGAATATTACCTTGTTTTCCTTGTTAATTCTCTAAAGGAGTTTTTCTGGCAAAAAGTATTTTCTTTCTGGCTGTTTGTTTTATAGCTTGTATATTTGCACATACATTTATACATTGTTTAACAATTTTATATAGGTAATCTTCTAATTTTCAGGTTACCTGCTGCAGGCTGTTATGTCAGATGGCGCTTACAGTATTAGAGAAAAATTATTATGCTCCCTTAATCACTGGGATGTATTTTTAATCTGCCTAGATTAGGAGCACAGATTGTGACCACAGGCTGTGGATAGCCATGAGGCCAAGCCATCTACTGCAGCCGGCATGTGCAGGGGGTGGTTCTGGTGTGAAATTATTAGTGCCTTCCTCCTGGGGCTGCACTGTGCATTGCCAGCATGTCTTCCTGGGACACGATCAAAAATTCAGCTTGTGCAGTGTGTTAACTTGCCATTTGGTGCTCGAGCTGGAATTGAATTCCAATTTACTTTAGCAACATGGTATAAAATTATCTGTGTACTTGCTACTTGTTTTGTCAAGTAAGCTCATGTTCTTCCAATTTAAAAAATAAATGCATCCTATTGCGATGTGCCTTTTTTTCAGCGGTAAGTACATAAATGACATTTAAAGTTAGTATTTCTGTGAACAGACAATTTAGGAAACTCGTGGTCACATGGTCAATTTAATGTTTCAAGCCTATGTTTTTTAATATGCTGTGCCAAATTCCTCTCGGTGCCTTGGATTAAAGCTCTCTAGTAGCATTTATGCCAGGAAAGAGTTTGGTCTGCTGGGACAGGGCTTAGCCAGGCTGCAGAAGAGTTTCCAGGCAGGGCTGTAGACACTGAGCTGGGCTTTGCTGCTGCCTGCCAGGGTGTAAGGGCACGTTAGGGCAAGGCAAGCTTCTTGTCTGCTTCTCTCACATCCTCACGTCTGAGTTTCTTGGAACCTTTCCTACTCAACGTTTTAACGATTCAGTAGTTAAATAACAAAATAGATCACTTGTGATGGGGAGGGATTAAAGGGGTTAATGGCTATATTTGCTTTCAGAGGCATGTGTGCTTTCCATCAAAATAAATTAGTCTCTCAGGCTTCCGAGGAGAGTATTAGACTTAACATCTTCTTAATATATTCTAAAGCTGTGTGTCTGAGAGAAGTGAATTAAAGGATTTTAAATTTCTAATTACTTCAGAAGTAATTAATTTCTTCCTTTTCTTAAATAAAGTTGGATGGGAGAATGTGGTGTAAAAAGGCAGAGAGAATGTGGAGGGGAATAGCTGTTATCCTGAGAGAACTGCTGCAAAGCACTGAATTAATGATTTTATTTTGTGCATGGCAATTGGTTGTAGCAGAACTTTACAGTTACTGAGTCAATGCTTCATTTTTGTTTGAGAATTATAGAATCATAGAGTGGTTTGGGTTGAAAGGGACCTTAAATATAATTAATTCTAACCCCCATGCCATGGGCAGGGACACCTCCCACCAGACCAGGTTGCTCCAAGTCCCATCCAACGAGGCCTTGAACACTTCCAGGGAGGGGGCAGCCACAGCTCCCTTGGGCAACCTGTGCCAGTGTCTCACCACCCTCACAGGAAAGAACTTCTTCCTAACGTCCAATACAAATCTACCCTCTTTCGGTTTGAAACTGTTTCCCTTTGTCCTGTCCCTTCATGCCCTTGTAAAAAGTCCCTCCCCAGCTTTCCTGTAGCCCCTTCAGGTACTGGAAAGGGCTATAAGTTCTCTCTGGAGCCTTCTCTTCTCCAGGCTGAACAAGCCAAATAGTCTCAGCCTGTCTTCATAGGAGAGGTTGTTCAGCCCTCTGACCATCTTCTTGGCCCTCCTCTGGACTTCCTCCAACAGCTTCATGTCCTTCTTGCTCTGAAGACCCCAGGACAGGGTGCAGTACCCCCATCTTGCCTTTTCCTGTGGTGAGCCTTGTAGCACTCTCAGGATGAGCACCTTGTGTTTGAGGGTGCTGCAGCCTCGCAGATGGTATCTGGAGAACTTCATCCCAGGTGCCAGCCAACTGATGCCTGCCCAGAGGGCTGTGCTCAGCCCCTCTGTGTCTGCAGGAAGGTGAAACTCTGCAGCAGAGGTTGACTCATGACAGTGCAACTAACCCCAGAAAGAATTATTCCAAGTCGCCCTCTCAGTAAGTTTATAGCTTGTGACACCTGACTGGGGTTTTGTGGCAGCCCTTGAGATTTATCAGCACTACCTTATGTCCCTTTATATCTTGCAGTAAATTTAGATCATTCATAGCTCCTGACTTCTGCCTGCATTGCTGGCACCAAATGTCAACCTTACTGAATTTCCCAGAGATGTGCTTAACCAAACAGTCACCTCTGCTTGGACCAATTAAGAGAATGCTAAAACTAATGAATATTTATCTTGTAAGAAGAGATGTTGTGTTGCCTTTAGGTATTCCCATATTCCCAAAGCACTGTCAATATTATCTCTGGATTGTACAGCAGCTCAGTGCTGAGTAAGGGCTAGAAGCTGTTAGATGCTGCGTTCTGCTGGCACAATAGCAATTGAAGATCTGTCTGCTAGGGTGTCTTCCACACCTCAGTGCTTTGTTTTCAGAAAAAGGAAGGTGAAAGAAACTCTGGTTATGGGGACCAGGCACTCCATGGAGAAATTGTACAGCAGTAACTTGACATAAACACAAAGTCTAGTTGTAAAGGTTTTAACCCTGGTAAACTAAACGGACATGTTCAAATTAAGCCATGGGCTTTAAAGGCTAATTTCCTAGTCCCCTATTTTTATGCCAAGAAAATTAATTATCCCAAAAGGGAGTTTAGCACAAACAAATTTGCAGCACACCCTTTCCTATCATCCAGAAGTTCGAAAGTCTCTTCCTTGCCACAGCTCTGGATGTGCAGGAAAATCCACACTGCTTTGCCTGATCACAGAAGAGATTCACTTACAAACCTTAGTCCTTTTCATCAGCATCCTTTCACAGGCTTAGCCCCATATGTTGGGTGAGATGTGGGGCTTTCAAGTATAAGACAAATAAACCTGAAGTATTGACAGGTCTCTCTGGGCTTGACACACCTCGAGGTAACCTCAGACCTCTGCATCTTGGGCTCAGATGTCTTGTTTAAGCCTGGGAACCATCTGCTTGAGGATGCTCATGAGGATGCTGATGCTTCTTTCTCACCCCCTGCTCAGACAGAGCAGCCAGGCAGGGTTCAGGCAGTCCTTCAATAAGTCCTCTAGCAGTGTGTTGCTTTGATGTAGGAATTACGATCTAAGACGCTAACTGAATTCTTCTGCATGATTTTTGTTTTCTCTTTAGTGTTTTCTTGTTCAAATAAAAATCCCTTCCCCTTATGTAAGTCTATATGTGCTGTAAAGGTTATCTTCAGAGAATCAGCAGCTGATACCAATAAGCATGTAAGAAACATACATGAAATATATGTTTTTGTGTGTGGTTTGAGGTTTGGTTGGTTGGTGTTTGTTGGGTTTTTTTTGTGTGTCTTCTGATTTCTTTAAATTTCATGGGATGGCAGAAAGTGTATTTTACAAACCAGGGTAAATTCCTTGTAAAATTTCGGTTGCAGTCCTAAACTGTAAGGTGTCTAGACTTGCCCAATGAAAGAAATCTTGTAATTATTTTGATGTGGACAAAATAACTGATTTCCCATTAACTTTGTTTGCAAAAATAGTTCTACACAGCTCTAAAAACCCTTTCTGCAGTGGCTTTCGTGTGTGTGTGTTGGGGAAACTACCCAATAGTTTGCAGACAGCTTTTTTCATATTAGCCACTCTGTTGGTTTTCAGTTGGCTAAGTAGTTTGCTTCCCTGGCACTTAGCTAGATTCACATATACAGAGCCTACATATCAAGAGTGATGGGATTTTTTTTTGCATGAGACTCATTCTTTGGGAAATAATTTTTCTGAAATAATTCTTCTGTATGGAAGTGGGGATTTCCAACTGGAGTTCTGTACTGTGATTCCCCCCCCCCCCCCCATTCCTCAGTGTGTTCAATTCTCATCTCTTGCTAAAGACTCCTCTCCTACTAGCTTGTTCTTATCTGTATTTATGTTGCTATCCACAGCTGCTGGAAACAAGTTATTTGGAAACTAAGAGTCACTGGAGTAAAGAAAGGTTAATCTCCAGTGTTTTTCTATAGCTTAGCGTAAGCAACAGTTTTCATAACCTGCTTCCAGAAAAGCAGAGCTCAAGCTTTAAAGGAGTGAGAACCAAAGTATAAAACTAATAAATGTTGTATAAGACTCTTCCCACCCCCCCACCCCCACCCCCCTTTTCAGTACTACATGTGTAATCTCAGCTCAGTATAACAAAATGGCAAAAAGGAGAAGGTCCATGTAATAACCGTGCCACCACAAATCTGTGTTTGAGAGCATTTTCTTATGCAGTATAAAGTGATAAAATAATGGGCAGAGCTCTTTAAGTCAGCATGTCCTCAGCTGGGATGACTAATGATTCCTCCAGAGAGGAATTGTGCTGGCATGCTGCAAACCTGGCCAGGAGTTCCTGATACTTCTGCTCGTGTAAAGCAGTAAATGCTTTTGGAACAAGGAATCACTTTGTCTGCAAAAAGGAACTGGAATCTGGGATGACCTTACAGAGTGCAGTGCTGCAGTGCCCTGCTCTGCAGTGGGGCTGGGAGCTGGGGAAGTAATTCTTCTCTTACAGAGGGGAGTGGAGTCACGAGGATTAAATCCCAGGTGGATACCATCACAAGTAGCATTGCAGATTCTAGTTTTCTGGTGCCTTCTTATCTATTTGTCTGGTGTGGTCCTGGAGTCTCTGATTTCATGAATAGGCAGAATGAATGTCCTTGGGTCTGGATCCTGATGTGCCGGAGAAGTGCCAGAGTGGTTTGTTAGGAAGCTTTGAGACCAGGGAGTTTAGGTCCAGGAGGAGAAGTGATCCAAAGAGTGCCATGTCCTGGTGCAGCCTGTGAGCAGGGACAGCAGCAGTTTGTGACACCTGGGGTGTGACAGTGTACCAGACACCTGCTGGCTTGAGTCTTGGTGGTGAGACAGGCAGAAGCCACTGGAATTTGTTAATTCTCGAGTAGTTTTGGCAAAATAGAAAAAGTTGTGGAATGCTGTCAGGACTGAATAGTGATTGAATAATTGTGTGAAAGACTGTACATGAGTTACCCGGGAAGTGTTAACCAGTGGAAGCTGGAAAGTGGGCTTTACAGCTTGCTGGGAGTCAGGTTTTTTTCCCATTTATCTCATCCTTGCTTGTGCAGAGTCAGCATTCCTGTCTCAGAACAGCACTATAGGCTAAAGCTAATTGACACATTGTAGAAACAAAAGCCTAGTCACTGCCAAAGTAGTCCTTGTGAGCCAAGTCATCAACATATTTTTAACCTGGGCCATAGCAAAAGCACAAATGGTACCCATTGGTACCTGGCACTGTGTCCCACTGTTGTGTAGAGGTCAGTCGACCTTCCTTGCATCCGTGGGTATGGGTATTAAACGTCTCGTGACCTGTGTATGGTGAACAAAAAATACGACTAAATAGTTGTTTTCTTAAATACTGGGTGTATGATGCACTAATTAAGATGACAGAGAAGCCTTTGGAACATAACTTGTGTCAAAGAAGATCAAATTGTTTTGTCCTTTGTGATTCAGAAAGAGAAATTAAATCGAATTAAGTTGCTGAAACCCCAGTTTGGGTCTGTGATGTGATTTGCCGTGAGGTTTGACTTCGTGGAGGGTCAGGTGTTAGGATCATGTAAGTGAAATTGAGGTGAACTAAATAACATGGCTACTAAGGGGAGAGTGCACAAAGACTGGAGAGACTACCATGGCACAGTGCTTTGGGAATGACCGTGGCCCAGGTTCTTCTGGGAACCTAGGAAGCACAGCAGTTCCATAAGGAACTCTAGAAATGTAAGAAAAGCTGGGCAATGCGGCAAAGCTGTAAGCACTCAAGTCTATTTATTATTTCTTAGGGAACTATTCCAAGCAATCCACTGTAGCCAAGGAGAAACTGCTAGCCATGCACTTTACCTTGCAGACCCACAAGTGAGCCAATTGCTAAGTGCCTGAAACAGCCAGGAGGAAAGGAGACTTGCTGGAGGGATAACTTCTCCAAGTGCCAGTGGACATTGTGTCCTGACAGGCTTAGATGTGACTTGGAAATGAAGGTGTTGGTGCTCCATGCCAATGCCAAACTTTCAGGGAACTTCATCACACTCCATGATGAGCCTCTATGAATGTAATGGGCTGGTTTGAACTATGGGAGCCAGAGGGGCAGCATTTTAATTTATTTTTTTTGAAAAAAACTGGGTGAATCCTGGGTTCTGGTACATGTCATGTAAAGCCTCAGATAGCAGAATCTGCCCATCAGAAGATTTTGCATATTCAACTACTCCTTAATTCAGTTTCTGAACAGTGCAAAGTTCATCTTACATTGTAAAAGGAGTTACAGTATTGCTAAAAATAGTCCTGTATTCCAAATATTTTTTGTAGGTTTAGTTTATTTTGGAAAAACACTGACTATGGCTGAATATATGAGACTACTTAATTGCACTGACAGTCTTATGATTAATTATTGGTGTGAAGTGGAAAGTTCTGGGTATCAATGATACCTCTGGTATCGTTTTTATGTAACATTGTATTATATTGGTAACATTATTAACATTCTGTGAGTTGCTCAAAGACCTATACCCAAAGTTTTTGTCCTCTTTAGGAGAAGGGCAATTAATTTCATTGTGCTCAATTAAGTAAGGACATCTGCAAATTATAGTTCTGGTTTATAATTACATGTTTTGAGTAGCACACTGAATGCCAGTAGAAATATAAACTAAGTGTAGTGATAAATGTATAATCCAAGTCCTGGAAAATAAGCAGGCGTTTGTTATCACTATTTGAATTGCATGTAATGGAACTATTTCTTCTATTTGAGTTTTTCAGATCTCTTTATAGCTTGAAAGGAAATGTGAAGGCAGAAGAAAACCTGGCATTAGGATGATTGAGGAGGTGATTCAGACTTATCTTCTTAGATCTGGTTCATTCAAGTGCAACAAAGATTGTCAAATGTATTGATAATATTTAAAAATTCAGGTTTACCCAGATTCTGCACACTGAGCATTTCCCTCCTTTCTCCTTTTAAAAGCAAAACACTTTAGGATGTGATTGGTAACTTCCACTAATAAGACTAGAATAACTCTGTCCTTGTTGAGTTTTGTGTCTACCAGGATGAGTTGATCTGGATAGGACTTTTGGCCTCGATTCTGCCTCACCTACATCCTTCAAATGCAAAATTACAAGCATTATTGCAACACCTGTGGTAATTTTTAAGAATTGTAGTGTTCAGCAGGCTTGGGTGTTTCCTGTTGCAATACCCATAGTGGAGCAGATGTCAATAGAAATTTAAAACAGATCACAATACCGATAGATTGCTCTGTAACGTTAAAATACTTCTGGAAAACTATTAAGGGGGAATATAATTAACGGTAAAGTATTTTAAAGCACAATGAGAACTCTTCACATTTTGTTGAGCTGGGCACATTTCAACTTCAACAACTTCTGTGGTGTTGTCTGCATACACGTAGCCCACCTGGGGATTGCTGCGTGTTGGGTTTTGCCAGCAAAGCTGTGAAAACATGGGTGGGGGGGCTTAGGGGGTGTTAGTGTGCAAAGACCCAGAAGTATGAAAAAGCAAGTCTATTTTTGAACTCGGCTGTTTTGAACTCTAAAGACAAGGGGTTTGAAACTTGGATTCCTTTGAATTATTTATAATAGGGAACTGCTAGACAGTGTGTGCTTTAAAAGTAAGTGATAAGCTGGAACAAACACGACTGTGGTATCACCTTGTCTGCACATCTGCATTTCTAAAGATAAGGCAGAATTTCACAACAGACTATAGATTTTTTCATCCTTTGAGAATTTCTCCTCTTCATCTGTGTTGCATTTCTGGACTTGGTATCCATGGCAATTCACAAGCATGATTTAGGAGCTGGGCTTGGTCACATCTAGGAGAGTTTGTTTTCTAACATATTTTTCAGCATTGTGAGTTCATTTATAGAAGGGAAACTGTTGTAAGCAGTGTATTGAAAATCATTTCCATCCCCCTAATGTACCTAGAATGTCCATTTTTAGTGCAGTGGAGAATACATATGGATTTGGTTCCATTTCTGAAACAAGTCTGAAATCCTGATATCTCTGGGTATGCATTAATATTTTTATAGTTTAGAAAAAAACATGAGTGGAGCTTAGATGAACTGTAATGGCTGAGGATGGGGATTTAGAATGTAGTGATCTTTCCGTTACTCAAAGATCACTTGATGAAGTTTGATAAATGTCAGATTGACTATTACTGATATTTAAAGTTCTGAGCATCTTTGACGTCATATATATTAAATCTGTTCTCACCAGGGTAAAATATGACACAAACCAAATGCTTCCTAATGAGATCTGAATTTTAGGAATCTTTGGAGCCAAAAGCCATGAGTGTGAGCCAAAATCAGGGACTGTGATTTACTAAGCCATTATTTGCACAGGACCATCTTATCTTAAAAAGTGATTTATGCGTCTTTTCCTTGGAGGTTTTATAAGCTTCTGTATCATTATTACACGTTTTTGAGACAGTCCTATAGCCCAGCTCAACAATATTTTTGTTTGATCAATAGGTGTATGTTGCTGTGAAGTTACATTTATTCTCTATTTTTATTTTCATTAGGTACAGGCAACGTAAGGTCTCTCTCTCTTTCCATTATTGTTCTCTCAGCCATGGTTTTATTTCTTCATGTCCCCTTTCTTCAGTTCCAAGCTCCCTTAGGAGCTAATCTCAAGATTTAGCAACTTGGTGGAAATAAATAAATGAACGTCTTGCATGAGCTTGTTAACTTACTTACTTGGCATAAAAGCTACTACAAAGAATAGTTGTGATTTCTACCTTGATTATTGTATATGTGAAATATTTCAAAATCAATTTTGAGTTAATTTAAGCATTTAGCAGGCTTATATTATGGTCTAACCCTGATCCATAAACTGAGTACCGAAATTCTTAGATACAATGGAAATAAGAGTATTCCAAGGATACAGTAGGTCACAGTACTTTGTTTTTTGTAATCCTTTGAAATTGTTTTGGTGTGCTTGGAATTTGCTCCAGGTGGATTATATAGCTTAAGGTATTTTTATGTATTGTGAAACAAGTTTCCTTGAAAAACATAATGGTTGCAAACCCAGTGACCTCCTTCAGTTTTAATCCTTCTATCACATCTAGGAAGACAAGGATTTGCCTTCTAAGAAGAGATTTCAATATTTTTTTTCTTTCAGCTTTTCTGTATAAATATTTTGTGTTTTCTGTTTTCATAGTCTGTCACCTTTCTGAAGTGAAGTTTCTGAAGTGAAGCTGCTTGTTGTACTCACAATCTCAGCATTGTAGACTGTAAATCTGAACTGTTTTTTCATGTAACACAAGCTAATGGGCTAGGTTTTTATTTCAGTTACTTAAATGTTAGTTAAAAATAGATTGATTTATTTAGGAATTCATTTTCAGCCATGATTCTGAGTTTAAAAATAAAAACGGTTCTTTTGGATGAGCAGATGAGTCCCAGCAATGGGTCATAGGATGGTTGAGGTTGACAGGGACCTCATGAGATTGTGGTCAGCTTGGTGACCACGAAGACCCCCAGGTCCTTCTCCCCACAGCTGTTTTGCAGCTCAAATCAGTATTTTGCTTTCAAGGATTCAAATGAATATTTGCATATTATAGAATCTGATCAAGCTGAAAAGAAATAGATGCCTGTTCTGTGTGGCAGTTCACTGGGAGCATAAATGTCTTCCCTCATGGCAAGTCATAATGATTTTTCCCATTGTCACTATTAAGACCTTATATTGGAGCATAGCCAGTACTCTAGTCACTGTAGTCAGCAGCCCAGTACACTGGCATGGTGGAGAAGAAAGGTAGAGTCAGGTTTGAGGAAATAAGAATGCTTTTACCAAAGTGTATTGTACTGAGTGTCTGGGGAATAACTAAACTTGGAGAGATCTTGGAGTTCTCCTTTGCAGCCAGTTGGCATAAATGGGTGAGAATTGCTTGCACAGCTCATATGCAAAAATGCTTTAGGAACTGCACAATTTGGTGAAGAGAACAAAGAAAGAAGAAAAGAGGATTGGCTTTGTGGAGAGGGTTCGTGTTGCGTTTAGATGATGTTATGATTTTGTAAGTTGTCTAAATGCATGTTGTGTGGTACCCAGCATGGCTTGAGAGCATTTTCTTTTTTTTACTAAGTGATTCGAATGGCATTGCTTGTACAGCTTAGCAGATGCCACAAACCTGCCCGTTTTTCTAAACAGTTTGGTTTTTGTCACACTTGATCTAATGAACTGTAAAATATTATTTAGATGCAATTGATTAGTCTAAGAATTGTTTGCTGGTTTTTATGTGTGTTTTGTTAGTTAAGCTTCAAATGTATTTTTGAAGTACTGTGCTATAAAACAAATCTCATTTTAGTGAATAATTTCTTCATTGATTTCTAAGTAATCCTTTTTTTTTGTTTGTTTCTGAAAGCAAAACATTATTTAATTGGATTTTCAATGATTCTTTTAATTCTTTTATAGTTACTTATTTTTATTTTACACTGATGAGTAAAAAGCACTTGCAACCTCATGGTAATCTTGTCTTCCTTGGAAGTGCTTCTTTATATCAATCAAAACTGAAGTTTTAGTCATAAAAAGAATTCCATTGTCACCCTATCTGAAAAACAGTGGAAACTTTATTAAGAGATACAAGGAAAATGTCAAAATGCTCATCTTAGAATCACAAAATCATCAAAGTTGGAAAAGACCTTCAAGATCATCAAGTCCAACCATCCGCCCTACAGCCCCCATCTACTAAATTATCTCCTAAACACCACATCTACCCATTTTTTGAACACTTCCAGGGGGATGGTGCCTCCACCACCTCCTTGGGCAGCCCGTTCCAATGAGAGCAATGAGGCCTCCCCTCAGCCTCCTCTTCTCCAGGCTGAACAGCTCCAGCTCCCTCAGCCTCTCCTCCTAAGACCTGCTCTCCAGACCCCTAATCAGTCTAGTTGCCCTTCTCTGCACCCTCCCCAGCACCTCCATGTCCTTCCTGTACTGCTGTGCCCAAAACTGCACACAATGCTCGAGGTGCAGCCTCACCAAGGCTGAGCAGAAGGGCAGGATCACCTCCCTGGTCCTGCTGGTCACACTTGACTATTTGAAAAATAATTTGGATATACTGCTGTGTTCCAAGAGCATCAATACCAGTTGCAGCATCTCTGGTTGCTTTGAGGACAGCCTTTTCATCCAGGCTTGCTGTGTTTCTGTACCAGTATGTCTCTATAGGTCTGAGTCTGCACGAGGGCTGCCGAGTGGTGTGACCAAAACCCTTCACTTTGGGGACATGAATAGGCCACTCCAGTCCTGCAAAGCTCTCTGAGTATCTTTCCCAAGTCATGAGTCCAGTCAGCTCCCCAGTACCCTGAATGTCACAGTAGCTTTATATTGCAGGTACCTGCTGCCTCAGCAGCAATGAAATCCTTTATTTATGTGACAGCCTTCTCTGCTTACCTCTTGTTTTACTAGTAGGGCTCTTGGAGAGGTGTCCTGGAGCATGCAAGACTCCTGAGCTTACTTGGTGCCTCAGGGTTATGACTTCATGGATTCTTTCCTTGGGATCAGTAAAACTGAGTAGAAACTTTAGGGAACTTTCTCTTTTGTAGCACAAATTCTCCTTCTTCACTGCTAGCAAGGGATTATATGTCTCTTTGTGCCTTTGGTTTAGCTCTGAGTTCAGGTGGGTGTTTTATTGCGCTTAACCTGTAATTTGTCTGAAAATAATTCCTAATGCTATATAAATATGCAATTTTATTTAGAACTAATTAAAACACTAATTAAAAGCTGATAGCTGAGAAAATGCTTATTTATCACTTGTGGGCTCAACAGGATCGTAAGTCCCTGGTTTTACCACTTAGCATTAATATTACTCTACAGACAATTTAGACATCTGTGCATTGTGAAGCAATTGAAAACTGCTCTACGAGGCTGACTTATTAAAAACATGTCATCTAATTCAACAGCCCATTGCTCTAAGCAAACCAGCTGTTGTAGCACTGAGCTGGAACAAAAACACGGTGAAAGATGAATTTACAGGTCAGAGTCAGTTGGTTTACAGGAGATCTTTGGCAGGAAGGAAAGTATGGCTTTAATTTCCTGTTAATTAGAATATTAGTAATTTTCTGGCAATTACTTACCTTCTTCTTTGGTGAGTAGATATGGAAGGTCTCTTGGTTCTGCAATTATTGGAAATCTTACAAGGGTCTTGGGAAATAGATGTTGATTTGGGATTTAGTATGTTCAGTCTACACCTTCCCCAGCCATGCTGGAAGATGGAGAATGACCATGGCCTTGTTCTTAGGGAACTGTTGTGGCTGTGCTGGAATTTCCCAACCTGATGTTTTTGTGATAAACAGGGATTTGCCTGTGACTGGAGTTGCACATCACCAGTACAGTAGAGGACAGAAAGTGTAATCCTCACAGAATCAATCAGAGCTTAACAGGAATGTGCCCCGTACATGAGGGGAACGTGCAGGTGCTGAAGACTACAAAGCAGCATCTTAATACTGGAAAAGGCAGAATGGTTGTTTGGATGACACTGGCTGCTTGGAGGCTGTTGGAGGCTGCACTAACAATAGATTTGTGGGCATCTCCACCTCATATAAGCAACATGAGCCATTTTGACATTTCAAGACCATAGTGCTTTAATCTATTGGAAGTCATGCAGGTTTTCTTAATGCACAGATTACAACACTGAGGCTATGATACCTTCCAAAAGTACTTCCTGTAACCTAAGTAAAAATCCCTGTGGGCTGAAGAAGTAGGATTAATCTTCTTTGTGAAAAATAGTGGTGGCTGCAGTATAACCTAAAACTTTTAACTCTATTTTGTAACCAAGGCACAGACCTGTGAACAACTCAGAGATTTAAGGTAAATCCATCCAGATAACTCACAGAGACTTAGGCATGAGGCCAGCATAATAGCAGGAGTTTGTTGGTCTGGAGCAATGAGAGAAACCTTCACAATGGACATCTTTGGTAAACCAAATGCATTTCTTCACTGAGCTTTCCAGGAAGTGCATCCGTGATGTGAGGATTGGACTCTCTCTATGTGCTTCAAGTTGGTGGGGGTTATGTGGTTTTGTTTTTTTCCCCAGGAATAACTAATTAGTCCTACTTCTGCCATATTTGGAAATATTTCTCTTGAAACTTTGGGTATTTTTAGTAATGCATTTCTGGATTCTTTTTCCCTAGATTTATTGACTTTAAGGCAAATCTTTGTTAAAGCTAATAGTTGTCAGAATGGACCTCTAAAAAGGAAAACATTAGTCTTAGCAAGACATAGTTACACCTGAATGTGTGTGCAATATCTTTGATCATTGAGAGAATTTTGAAGGAGGTTTTCACTACATTATTTGCAGGAAGGTGGGTTCTGGATGTGTAGTAAGTACCTCCTGGCCTCAGTCTGAAGGAAGGGTCTAGATCAGCAGCATGAAATGGATGCTGGTCTCAGTTTGTAATTGTTTAGAATTTGCTTTTGGCCTCTGTGGGTTGAACACTTGGAAGCTGCTTTTGCAAGAAGAAAAAACTGTTGTAATGAAAAAATCTAAGTTAAAAATATTAACTAGATGTGGACACTGTCCACAGAAATAAAAGCCTGGAATCCTGCCAGCATCCCTCTCCCAGGGGCTGACCCAGCCACTATGGGTGGGTGAAACACATAGAAGCAAAATCCATCCTCATTGTTGTTTTGTTTTTCTTTATAAACTCCATCTGCATTATAGTGGGCCATCCCATAGTACTTTTCTAGGAGGAGAGAGAAAAATGTTGCTCTCTGGAGCTACTGACCATGATGGCTTTTGATAGGAAACAGGGGAGATGACAATACCCCTGCTATGCTGGAACCTGCACAGCCATCTGTATTTGTAGACATCCGTATCTCTTCAAATTGATTCTGTCTGTCTCTAAAAATGCTATCACATACTGAATTTGTCTTGCAGAAATGAAATTTTCTTTAATGTCTAACATAATGAAAAATTGGATTAAGTATCTTAGGGCAGATTTGTCTTTCAAATGTTTTGCCATCATTTTCCATTAGAATGACTAGTAACATCAGGCAGAGACATTACCTTCAGCATTTCTCTCTCTGTTTCTCCTCCTTTCTGCCTCTGTTTCTGTCACGGTGTGGTAAACATATCTGTGCTCATTATTGCAGTTTTGAAATGAGCAAGTGAGTATGAATTTCAAGTCAAGCTCTTGCAGAGAGAGGTAGATGAGCTCTACTCACTGGGCTTTTCTCTTCAGCTGAGATTTTGGTTTGATGAACTCAAAGTCATAAAGGAAGAGGGCCAAACTGACTTCTGCATTTCCTGGTTGTCTGCTAGGAATATAATTATTGTGTTGTCCTAATTATAGTGCAGAGGAACATATTTTGTACTTTCTAGGGGAACTGCATTGAATGAATCCAGCCTGTACTCATCTTGCCCTGTGTTTCACTCATGCTTTCTCAAAAAAATCACAACACTGGCTTGGTAAGTGCTACTTACTGGCTGCCTACATGCATCCAATTTAAAGAAAAAAATCTCTGTATTAAGAATGAACATTACTTGGACAAGTGGTGTTTAAAGTTGGCACCGGAAAGTGGCCCAGGGCTTCAAGACTCTACCGTGTTACAACGCTCTTTGTACATCCAATCTGATGGTGTCTGCCCCCCTGCCTCTCGGGCACCCCTGCAGAGCTCTGCTCCTGACTTTTTCCCAGGGCTTGTTTGGCAGCTGAAAGCTGCAGTGCTGAGCCAGTGCTAAAGGTTTGCTGTGCCTTTCACTGACAGCTGATGGCTGGGCTTCTGCTCCCAGCAGGGCTTTTGCCTGAATACTTGGGAATATAAGCTGCTGTTTTACATTTCCCGGCAGGCTTACACCTTGGGCTGTGCTGTTGTCTAAGATGTTAGCCTTTGGACATGTTAGTTTAAAAGCACCAAGTGAAAAACCTGAGGAGCTCAAGATTTGATGCTAGTAATTCAGAAATCAGTAGGGTGGTGTGTTGCTGCAGCTGCGGGTCACTGATGCTGATAAAGCACAGACAGTGTATTCCCTGTGTGCCCTCATAGCTTTGCAAAACCTTCCTAATGGACTAGATTTGAAATCTGGACTGGAGGAATCCAGGATGTTAACAAGTCTCCTCATTTTGTATTCAACCCATACTTTCATCTGGGCTAGAGGCTGCTGCTGCTGATTTTTTTCTTTTTAGTTTGCTTTAAACAATGGTGGTTCATTCCTGCATCCTAGTGTGGAAGGGAGGTGACAATGTTCTCACACCTTCCTTTCTACCTTTCAGAAAACCCCCACATTCCTCCTGATGCTTTGGGGATTGCATCAGGCAAGCCTACTGGGTGTAATTTGGTTTGAATGTCTGGTTGTACATAATTGCAAACCTGTCTGGCTACAGGTGTGTACTCACGGGCAGTCATGTTGATATATAGTCCTTATAAATATGTGTGTGTTTATACATAGTGCGACACAGTGTGGACAGGAATGAGTGTGTCTGCATATACACACACACACACACACCCCTATTCATGGAATTAAATATAAAGTAATGAATCATTTTACAAAATGTCCTCCCAAATGCTGAAGTTCTGTTGAACTGTTTGTAATTTGCATAACGCTATGGAAGCTCAGGTACTAATAGCTACAAAAAGTTAATGAGTGATCAATGGTCAACACTTAAGGACCTTTCTGTACCCTTTGAAATTTTTGCAGCAGAAAGGAAATGAACAGTATTTCTAGAAGCCTAGGTGTGTAAAAAACATTATATAAAGTTACAGTAAGTAGATTATTATGCTTTTAAAATATGATTTGTGCTTTTTTTACATCATCCTGTAACTTCAAGAAGCCTTTCTTCAGACTCAGCAGTTGGTAACATTTAATTTTGTGTCATTTTATGTCTTTAGAGATGTGTTGACATTTCTGCTTTTCAGAATAGCATTTTTCCTTTCTGTCATCAGCCTGTGTGTTATAAAATGCCACATTAACCTTTCTAACACATTTAGGTGTTACACAGAAGATAGTCTTCATGGATTAATATGTTACTCATCAAGTAAGTAGTATATATATTATGTGACAAAAAATGTCTGAAAACCCAAAACTGAATCAAGACAATCATGGGTGCATGTATTAATAGTCTTGGGGTACAGCACATATTTCTTCAAATAAATCTGGAAGTTCCTTTAGGAAGAAAACAGCCACATCTCTAACGTTGAACTGAAGAGGCAGCGACTGCTGCTCTTGACTTTTCATGGTGTTTTAAGTCTTGGTGTTGGGTTGCAAGAGCCAGCCAACACCTAAAGGACAGTGGTGGGAAGAGAAATGCTCACGTGCAAAACTTCTCACCAAACACTGAATCATGACAGATGGTTTTGATGTGTGAATGGGGGATGTTCTTGCATCAACCTCAGCAAGGTAATTGATTTAATTGGGGGCAACATTTCCTGAAAATGTCAGGAGTTGCATCTTGAATCTGATATTCACAGATTATTCACTGGTTGTATTACTTCATGTACTTCATAGCTGTTGTCAGGAATTGCCAAAGTATATGCAACGTTTGAACAATCCAAGCATATTATGTGGATTTTGATACGAGGAATAGTTACAACTTTATGGGAGCACATCCCAAAGTGATGACCGTGTTTTGGAGCAGGCTTCGGTGGCTGCAGGTCAGAGGGACACTGCTGATGGACACTGAGAGGAGGTTGTTAGCCTGTTGGTGTCTTTCACTCCTTAGATGATGTCTTTTAAAGTTTCTGCTTTTCTTAATTTGGTGCAGCCAGTTTAGAATGCTAATGGCACTGTCTGATGGTGCTCAGTGACTTTTTTTCTGCGTCTGCTTCTAATCATGACTGTACAGTGCAACAGAAAACCCTACATGAGCATTTAGTTCACCAGGCAGCTAATGCTCTAATACATCTGGAGCATAAAAATCCAGCAATTAACCTGTATTCCTGTAATTGCATGACATAAAGAAATTTAGAGACAAGGGAGAAAGAGACTAGTAGAGGCACAGTGTTTGTTAGGCTAAAAAACCCCATGTAAATTAGCAGAATTTGCTCTAAACTGAATGCATAGCTGAAAAATAAGTGAGAAAGAATAAGAAGGAATATGTAAAGTAGATAAAACAAGGGATAAATGGGATTTTAAAAATGGATCTCTTTTGCTAAATTAATGTTTATAAACCCTTTTTCACATCATATTAAGCATGTTTTTCATGATCTACATGACGAATATATGATCTGTGTAAGTGAGCAGAGCTATAACTTGCTGCCCTCATTGGAGTGGTTATGGTCAGAAAGAAGCCTGGCAAGAATGTGCAACATTTACATTTTTTGAGATTAAATCCTATTTTTTATATTACCTTGGGGTCAAAAGGATCCTATTTAACAAGTTGGTTTCAATCTGAGAAAGCAACTGAATCTAAGTAATTGCATCCTAACTAATTTTATTTCTAATCAGTGAAAGTAGCAGATCCCATTTTCCACCTTTGTCTTGTTTCTTGATGCTATTATGTAGCTCTGGGGCATTTGCCAGCTTCTGTTTTATCTGGGATGTAATTATGTCTTCTCTAAAGGGTAACCCACAATGATCTACTGTGGTTTAGAAAATATTTTGCCAGGATGTCACATATATTGAACAACATGCTGGAGAAAACAGATTACTGAGAGAATCTGAATATTGAAACTGCTGTGGCATACAGAAATGGGCTCTGTTTTTTTGTAATAAAGGTCTGACTGCAGGCTAGATGCTAAACTTTATTTCCAGGTCCCAGGTGGTTCTGAAAGCAAATGTCAGAGCCTTATTAAATGAGTTAACATTATTGTTAGTCAGAAAAAGTCAAGTGGGGCTTTTTTTGTGTGTGTTAGGGGTTTTTTTTAAAGATACGGGGTTTTTTTTCCTCATGATGTTTGCTTCCTGGTTTGAATAGGTTCCTGAGTGGAAATTTTGTCCTCCTTTGTTCTGAGTTTTCATCCTGGTTACAAGAGGGAGATGCAGTAATAAATGTCATGGTTTTGATGTAATGCGGAACCTGGCTTGGAGATTGCTCCACAGAGTCTGTTAAATAATCCAGCTTATTTCTGCACGTGTTTCATTGTATGATGTCTGAATCAAAACTTGAAATTTGAGTAGCATCTGTTTTCTTCTGAGCTTAGTTTATTTTCAGAAAATACATAAAGTATTCTCAATCTTCTATTCAGAGTGGGAAAAAAAATATCAGAATTAGTAGATGGTTTTTGACCACAAATAGTCACCGCTTATGTTTGTTGTCACAGTTTTCCTTTTATCGTGACACAGAGCAATGGAATTGAATCCCAACTGAGGGATGCTAATGCTGTCAGAGGACAGCAAGGGTGGACAAATGGAGCATCAGTTCAGAGCAGAGGCAGTACTGCTGCTTCTGCTCAAGAAGGGTAATCAGCACATGAAGAAGGGAATTCCTTGGGCACTAAGATATGCTCAGAGCAACGGCTAGATAAGTACAAATGCTCTCTGAAGGTCAGTCACTTAGGGGGGTTCTCATTTACCCCTATCACATCTTGGGCAGCTTTGCTGAGCCTGATGTGTGTCCTCTTTCTGCTGATGGGTTTGATGCCTGTGCCTGGCAGTAGGAGAACAGAAAAGGGGTTTTATTTTTTATTTTTAAGAAGCCATGGATGAGAATGAGAGACCTTCATGATTTTGCTAGAATGTTTTCTTCAACAGAATTGTTTCATGGGAAAAAGAAATATATTAGTGGTTGTGAACAGCCAAACTGGTTGAGAACAGCAAGTATATGAAGGCATTAAAATAAGAAACAGTCTGGAAACAGTAATTTCACAGTAAAATACTGTTGTTTCTTCTGTATATTCATGCACTCACTGTATTAGTGAATTGTTACCCCCTCAGAGTTCCAGATCAGTGTAGGACACTGAACATTTGTAAGTGGAGAGCAAGGATGGGATATATTAATTCACAGTCATGGGTGTGGGTACTCATGGCATTCAGTTTTGCAAGTTTTTAAGATGAAAGTGCCCAGTGGAGGAAATAGATGTATGAAAATATAACTGTGGAGTAGTCTTCTACTGTATACATGGAATAGAGTGAGTTGGGTGCTTTTTTGATTCATCAGTAAATATTAAGAAATTGAAAAGACTTTATTTTGCCCCTAGAAACTGAGGTTTCAGATGCTAATTAAAGTTACTTTAAAACAGAGAACCAACAGTCCGACTGCCACTCTGAAACATCTGGGACACCTAGTGCTCTATGTTGTTGCAAATCCCTGATTTTTAGCTGAAAAAAGGTTTTCATAGCTATTTTCAGCTACCTTTCCATTAAAAAAAAAAAACCTGGATTTTTTCATTTCTCTGTATAAATTCATAGTGTTTATAACAGTAAAGTACTTTTTCCAGTTGCGGAGGATGAAGATACAGTGAAAACTGGAAAATGCAAGCACATTTCAAAATGCTAAAAGCAATGAAGATGGAAATAATCATATTAAATCCAGAGTCATTACAAACTGTTGAAATCATGCTGATTCAAACTCCACTGTTACTTAAGTTCAAATCTAAATTAAAATATTGTCCTGGAGTTTATGAATGCTGTAAACCAGAAGGAAGCAAATCTTGTAGAGGAAGATGCAGGGAATTTGCCAGTATTTTCTTGTCTGATTTCAGGCCATGACATGCTGGATCTTAGTATGTTTCTAGAGTGATGTGTCTCCTGGCCGAGGTGTTGATGGATTTTCGGGTGTGCCAAGGACCAGAGCAGCTGAGGAGGAATTAAAGTGTTCAGCCCTGAGGAGGAAGGCAATAGTCTATACAAAAGTTAAATTATTTTGTGTTGGTCCTTGACAAGCACTGCTTCTCTGTGCTTAATTAGGCAAGTTAATGACTTAGACCTCCTGGTACTTATGGAAGAGATAGTAGTTTGTAATAATTTGTTAACCCCTCCCTAGTGCCAAACAATTAATCTTCAAAGGCAGCCTCCTTATAAAATTTGGTGATAGGAACTCGAAATATTAACCCCGAAATTTGACCCCTATAAATGAATTTGGGTTTTTTCCTCACCTGGAAGGAATGTTTTTCAGGGACAAAGCATAAAGCTCTGTCAGTGGATCAAGGAAATGTAGGTATGTGGCCAAAGAGGACCTGATGCCCTAAGGACATAAGGACAGACATTAATACCTTGTTTTAGGTCCCAGGGGTGAGCTGCCCTCCTTTCCTTCCTGCCCTGGCTTTTGCAGCAATCTGTATCTGAGGGAAGTCATTAGGCAACCCCTTGAAGATTCTTATCTGAATGAGGAACAGCAAACACAGGAAAATAAATCTGCTGCTGCACAGGGATGTTGAATATGAGGTGTTGTTGTGTAACATGCCAAATGGGCCTAAATAGGTATCCAACTCGACTGAGTTGATGGACCAAGGTGGGCTCTGGTGTCCAGGTATATTCTCAGCTTCCACTTCAGCATCTCCCAGAGGAGCCATTACCCACTTCAGAATAGGAAGAAGCCTGTGTAAATAATAGCCCAGGGCAAATCAGCAGCCACATAGGCTGTTAACCTGTAAAACTGGTAGTATTATAATCTTTGAGGTAAACATTGCGCCATAATGGCTCTGATCGTTGCAGTTGAGTGTCTGTTATGGGAGAGGTGTCTTGTGGAGGCAGCTGCCTTCCTGACAGCCCACCAGTAGCACATTTCATGGTGAGCTGATGTTTATTTGTGTTTGTTTTTTTTACATCCATGCATAGGATCCTGGCCAGGATCAAGCAGCTACATCTTCTTGGTCTGAGTGTCCTCTGTCTCGAGCAGAAATAACCAGATGAGAAATGTGTAAATTTTTGTGAACTTGCACTTCGTTAAGAAAATCTGGAAGTGCTTGAATTCTCTGTTCAGGATCAGTGAAATAAAATTATGCTGGGAGATGTCCCTGTCATTTTTCATGTTCAGAAACAGAATTATCTATTACACTTTTATATGCCCAAGTGGCTTGATGTAAGAAATACAAGATAATACTGAAAATATGCTGAAAGAATGAAAGTAGCATTTAAATCAAAGACTATGAAATTTTCATTATTTGTTTTGTCAGGAGCAGAAACCTTTGGTAATAGTGTAAGTTTGCATTTATCTCAGCATCAGGCTGGAGGTTGGTGTTGCATCCTGTTTTCTCTTCAAGTTGCTTAGTATTAGGTAATAAATGTTATTTTGTAGTTCACCTTGTGTTGGAGTGAGGTTCACCACGTGAACCATGTCCTTTCTGTCTGCAAGGTATGGCACTGCTGTTCTGGGACTTCACAGTCCTTTCAATGTGCTCTTTTGTCTGCTTGCTCTGAATGGTTTGATTTAAAAAAAATCTCTTCTTCATCACTTAACTTAAACATAATCTATATCCCCCTGAAGTAACTTGGCATCTTATACTGTATTTTGCTTGGAGTTGAATTTGGCTTATTTTTTTAAGCAATATATTTGACCTGAAAAGCCTGGCTTTGATGTTGGGAAATATGTTTTCCTCCCAGAGGTATTGGGAAATACGTTTGCCTACATATTAAAGTGGACAGACTTTCAGGATGATCTTGTTGCTCACCTCACAGCAACCAAAACAAAATGTATTCTCAACGTTTTCTGGTCCCCCAAGGTACCTGCTGATGCCCTTCCTGCAGCGCTGAGCAGAAGGTCTGCAGTTCTCTTCTGAGCTCAGCTGTCAGGCAGAGTCAATACATCTTCAACTACAAAAATTGAAGCTGAAATAAAGAATTAGATTGATGCAGGCAAGAGCGTATTCAGTGGTGAGAAATGAGGACTGTAACTTTCTTAACATAGCTATAGTGATTTATCTTGGAAGGGAGCTGGATTTCAGAGAATATGCAGCAATGCAGTATTGCCACTGTGGCTGATCCTCACTTGACTCTTTCCAGCTTCTCTGCAGCTTGGTGTATCCGATCAGCATGTCTGTCTTCTCTCTCCCAAGCACTACAGTTAACCTTTTTGTGACCATCCCTCTTCACAATACTTAAGATGTCCTGGAAGTGTTGCAATATATTTAATGATGCTTTACAAGTCTTTATAATAGCATTTTTCAGACAATACATTGTTCCTTTATTGATGATTCTTGCAATTTAATACATGTCATGTAGAGGCTTGTTCTTACCATGCTTGTATTACTCTGTATAAAAAATGGAAGAAGGCATTGAGGGAGGAGGTAGGGCAACCTGTCAGCAGCCTCTGGCTTAATGTATCTGGTGGGAAATTCTAATTTGCCATCAAAGTGGCAGATAGTTGCTTGGTATGAAGTGCCAAGGAGACAGATGGCTATGTTGAAATCTACTCTGTTGTGCCTACCATCAGGTCTAGTGAAAAGAGAAATCAGGAGCAACAACATGTTGTAGCAGAGTAAATAATACTTGCTACCACTTTTTTCAGGGAGTGAGTTGGTTTGCTTGAAGCTGCTGATTGCTGCTTTGATGTGGATTGAATAGGAAATGTTAGGTGGAAAGATGGGTTTGTATAAAAACCTTACTATCTATGAGTAGATACATTTAAATTTCATTCCAACAGAAAAATACAAGCTATAAAGTTGGAGTCCCATGGAAGCAGGGAGGGAAGTGTGCAAGCCCCAGGCTGCTGGTGGGGATAACTCTGCTTCAGGATTGTGTGCCTGACTCTCTCTCTTGGCTTTTTGTCCCAGATCAACACCCTGTTGATAGTACTGCTCCTATTGCTTGTGCCAGACTGATACTGACTTGAGGCAGTTCCTCATGATGAGTTGTGGCATGTGGGTTTCTCTGTTGTTCTTTATATATGAGCAAATAAAGTTGTGTTTGTACTGTTAGGTTGGACTCGCGAGGCAGCAGGGCATGGCTTGTCACAAGAGGCTTTGTAAAAAAAATACAGACACATCTGTGAAGTGGTAATATCTGTACCACCCTTATCTCAGTGGGAAGAAGAGGTATTGCAAAGAAATATTTGCTTAAGTTGTTCCTTTGAAACAGGGATCTAAGAATCAAGACTTAAGTTCTGTGCTGTCCTGGCTGGCTTGGTCCATCAATCTGGGCATGTCTCTTTGGTCATCTCTTTCTCAGTATGTGGAAAAGGAATGCAATGATACCAGGAATAGTAGTACTAACTAATAATTTTTCATCTACTCACTTGAGGATTTGTAGATGGCATCAAGTTCCTAAGAGCTGCTAAGTATCTGGAGAACATAGACACCCTTCTGCTTACTCTAGACCTTCTTCTAACTGCTCAGTAACAGCTTTATGCTCTGAATCCTAGAGGTAGATTTTCAACAGGGAAGGAAGCAGAAAAGTAAGAATTTACTTTTAATGTTCTGGAAGTGTTTGTTCTTTCCTTCTTATCCATGAAAGATCTGCTAAGAAAACATCTTCAATCTTCATAGCAATCACTTCTTTGTGGAAAGTTAAGCAAAACAGAAGAATAGAAGTTACTTATAAGATCATGAGTTTTAAGTGATATGATTTTAAAATATGCTAATATTGGTTCTACTGGTGATGATTGGATCTTTGCATTTCTTTGGCTGGATTCCAGTCAGAGCATTAATCCCAACTGGACTTTTGAAACCTGTGGAAAATACCTATTTTATACACATAAAATGTGTTCTCCTTTCCTGTGTTAATTTCTTCCTGGAAAAAAACAAACAAAAAACAAACTCTGTTTAGTTTCACATTCAGTGTTATTATGTGGCAAGGGTTGTTTAGTTCTAAACAAAAAATGGACTAATTTATATGACAGGTTTTTCCCTTATTTTTACGATAGTCCCTTTGTCTGTAGTCTTAGTCTGTTACACACATTCCAATAAAAACTTAATCTTGTCTTATGTTTGGTTTTGCAAGGGAAAAAGAAAACAGTCCATGCATGTATGTTGGACCCTCAAGAGGAATCTTTTTGACCTATTCACTTTGTTACACGAGCATCTTCAGCAGACATAAGGGTCTTTATATGTTAGGACTGTAAAGAATCTGACCTGTAACATACTGTGCAAATGAATCATAATTCTTCATTTAAGGCTTCTTTTATAGCTACTTAAGATCCACAGGTTTCCTTGTAGGTAATGATAGGCGAGTAGTTCACCTTCTTTCTTAATGTACTCACTGAAAATGAAATGGCTTTTGCTCTTGCAGCCAAAACACGTGTGCTTTCTGAACATCCCAACTAGAAAGAAATCCATTGGAGAGGTTAGAATTGAAGATGTAGAACATGGTTGCAGTTACATGAAAAATCAAGATTGGGGGCGGGGGGAAAGAGCAACAGACAGACGTAAATTTTGCTTAAATAGCAAAAGTTTCAGGCTTTTCCTTTAAATAAAAATACAGTAGATATGTTAGCAATTCATATTCCTAGGGCATACATGATTTGTTAATGATACAAGGTAGCAGTAGTGCATCCAAATCCTTTCCCAATTTAGCGTGTTTCCTATAACCAGGCAAGTAAGGCAGAGATGTTCTGCATTATAACAAGCACATCATTAAAATGGCAGATGACTATAAAATTAAATCTTGCTGTCCCATGGGATCTTTCTGAATGTGAAGTGAAAGCAGCTGCCACTGATTATTTTGTCCTTATTAAGCTCAAACAGTCCAGAACCTTGAGTTTTTAAATGCAAGTTCATCTCTTTATGTCGTGTATTTGTGATGAAGTAATTGAATAAAAAGATGCAATATATTTTTAATAAGATAGACTTTCCTCACTGATTGATTGTGATTAGGGTGTGGGTTGAGATCTTCCTATGCATGTATTGTTTTGATCTAGAAGTCTGGCTGGCAGTCTCAGGTCAGGATACTGCTAGTGCAACTTTTAAGGCTTCTTACTGAGTTCAAGAAATTTAGAAGAATGTTATCTCCTACTTTTTTTCATTTCTCAGCCTGGCTAGGAGCACCAGGTACAAAGGTAGTTGAGAATGTGTCCAGTCATTACAGCTGTGATAGAAACAAAGACTAGGAGGTAAACAGGAAGAAACTGGTCTGACATTAAACCTTCAGGAATCATCTTACAAATTTGCAAATGTCATGTTTGCAATGTGCTTCTAAGTTGGGTGAACTTGGCCACTCCCAAAATTGCATTTTGCCTATATTGCATAAGCCACTGTGTGAATACTTACAAATTTAAAATTAAGCCTTGATTTCAGGCTCATGTGCTTCGCAGTAACCAGTTCACAGAGATGAATTTGCCTTGAAAGCCACTTTTCAGAAATGAGAGGAGCTGTGTTGCTAAAGCATCATCTCTTGCAGTATCTGTGACATGCAGCAGGTACCCATGTGTCCCTCTTTTTCTGATACAAGGGCAGGATTAATGTTTAGATCCATCACTGGTGACTTCCATATTTCTGGATTCCTTGGGTTTGCCTAGTGCTTACTGATTCTCATTTGAACCTAGAAGTGTCTGAAACAATGACTAAACCCAAAGTATATGCAGAAGTCATGGGAGATGGAGTTTTGAGCAACCTAGTCGAGTGTAAGGTTCCAACCTAGGCCATTCTGTGATTGCATCATCTTTTCATGTATGGAAACTTGATTTTTCACCAATGCTAAAATGTGGATGTAACACACCTGCACTTAGAAAACAGATTTGGTTTTGTTGTTGGTTTTTGGTTTTTTTTCATACCATGCATATAACAAAGGATATTTAATAATCACATGCTAACTTAAGTTAACAGTAGCGTCTTTGATCCATTTCACTTAACTTTACTATCTAAATCATATTCATTTAATGTAAAAATGAGCCTGAAGACCGGTTTCGGGAAACTCTTTTCCACCTGAGAGGCTATATTTTATATGAAAAATGTGATACAGGGTATTATTACACACTGGTATTAACTTTTAGTAAGATCTTGCCCTCTGTGTACTGCTCTGTGTGCAACAACTACATGTGTTTAGGAAAAAGATGGCAAAGGTAAGGGACTTAATGAAAACTGCAAAAGTGTTGGTGCAGGGATGTGTTAATTGCATTAATATGGCATTAGAATATTTCAGTTGGCTGAGTATAACTATGTAGTTTAAATAGTGTAGGTTAATTTTCCTTTTTCCTTGAATAAAATTCCAAACAATTTTTCTTGAGAACAGGCTGCAGAGACAAAAAGAATAAAAATCCCCCCAGAAAACCCTGGGAGTGATAGTATAAGATAGGTGATGTCTTCTGACCTGCTCACCATTGCTTCTTTTATTTACTGTGACATATTTATTATGAAAGAAAAAAAGAAAGATCTAAACCATACCAGCAAATAGTCCTGACAGTAGTGTTTTCTTGCCAGCTCAGATAATCCGTACATCCAAAGGCTATGATTTCCCTACTTCACAACCTCCTTAAAGAGATTGTACCTGCAAAACCAGCAGCTATATGCAATCACTTGATTGCTAGAAGTTATTATCCCCCTAGGATGCTTTCCTTTTTATATGTGCTAGAACATTAAATTTAAAAATTAGGCCTGCTGTGAAACTAACAACAGTCTTCAACTGAAAAATGTCAATCCACTTCAAACAGTTTCAAGAAGATGCCTTGTTTTGCCCTTCATTTAAAAAAAAACACCGAAGAAAAACCCCGGGCTACGTAGCACATCCTCACTTGAGGCCAAATCCTGCCTCACTGAGGGTGATGAAGACCTTGAGCATGGCCTTCTCCCTGTGCCATCTTGCTTCTGCATCTGAAGGAAGGTTAGGAAGTGGCAGCTGGTTGCTCACCAGCTCCTCTTGGGAAGTCAATAGGAACTGAAGGACTTCGTGAAGAGTACTCACTGCTGAGCACCTTCCTTTCTTCACCCTGGCTGACTATTTCCATCCCAGACTCTGGCGAGACTGAGCTGTTGGGTTGTTTTTTTTTCAGATCTTTTGCCAGCCAGTACAGGAGCTAAAAGCATATACTTTGAGAAAACTGTTAATAACACTTTAGGATTAGGAAACGTAGGGAAATGTTAGCACCTGTGAGGCCAGTGCTTTGAAAAGTCAGCTTTTCAAAGAAGCTGGAAGCTTTCAGGCTGCTTAAAAGGGCATTGCTGTGAAAGAGGAGGAAAAAAGCAAAGACAGAAAACCTGACCAGGAGTGTGACTGAGCTGAAGGATTTGTGGTGGGGAGATATAGAGGAAAAATTTGACTATAGGGAATTTAGTTACCAGGTAATGATGGGTGTCTTTGTGGGTCAATGGAAAATCAAAGGAGTAGGATGATTTGGTTTAAAGAGCAGGTAGTGTAAGAGTGATCATTAAAGTACTTAGAAGAAGTTGCACCAAGTTTGCTTTACTTTCTTTCCAAGTCAGCAGAGGTGCAATAGATAATAGTAGAAGGCTAATGCTAAAAGCTTTTAAACTTTGAATTTTACAGCATCTAATTTTATATTGTATTTTCTTCGCCTCGCAGTGTTATGCCAGTTCTGGTTTTCTCCCCTTTTGTGAATTTCACAGTCATTTAATGAATCGTCCTTATCCACTGCTTAGTTTCAGTGGGATTTGCCATTTTGGTGTCTAGCTAAGAGTTTCCAAAATGCAGGGCTCGGCTACCAAAGCACTGGTCTATCACTAGTCCAACTGGAAAAGGAGTTGGAGTGCCAGTCACCACATGATTTAGGAAAGGAGGAGCAGCAGAGCATGTATTGAGTCAATCCAGCTCTGTCTCCTGCAGAAGCCACAGAGCTGTATTTTGTAAGTCTGTAATAGTTTGTTTATGCTCATTAACTTCAACATTTTCTGCCATTCAGAATAAATCCAAAATCATTTCAGTTCAGAAGTGGAGCTGAGATTATTATTACTATCAATAAATCTTTGAATGAAATTTTCCTTTGCATTTAGAAGTGTAACTTTGTTTGCTTCTCAATAATAAATAAAATTAGCCAAAATTAACTCGTGAACATGTCTGAAGGAGAAAATGTAGTGTTATGGATGTTTGGCTGGGCAGACAGTGGCTTAGCTTCATCTCAATTAGCTTCAGCCATCTGAAATCTGAAGATGGTTTCGGCTCCATTCCATACCCTTCCAGCAGACCCTGCAGCCCTCCTGTTACAGCCATCTGCATTGAAAAGGGATAAGCTCAGTCTGCTGGCACTGTTGGGTTTTGTCATTAACTGCAGAGGAAGGCTCAGAAATGAGAAGGGTAAGAAACTCATTTGGTTTTGAATGAAAAGTCTCACGTAGAAGCTTTTTTGTCTTATCAGATGGCATTAACTTGGAGAAATGTGGAAGTTTTCAGTGTCAGTGAAAGTCAAATGTGATTGTAACAGAAACTGGGATCAGAAGTGAGGGAGAGCTCTTCAGGTTTGTTACAGTTCATCTTTCTGAGCAAGATGTCTTTGACACATCATCAGAAAAAGCTTTGTGATGTGCTGTTATTCATTGTTTGTGAGTAATGATACCAGTACTTTGTATAAACGTAACTTGTTTTGATTTAAACTTTCTCCAGTGCTTTTTAACACAGATAAACACCAAAAAAACCTGTAAAGATTGCTCTGGGTCGTGCCGCAGGATGATTTTCTGTCTCTAGCAGTGACCCAGGACAATTTCTGAAGTCAGCCTCTAATCCTGTGCAACTTGTTTGCTTCCCAAAGCCAGGCATGGTTCAGACCAATTTTAAACCTTAGCACATTTCTCCTAAACCAGTTCATCTAATCAGCCCTATGTAATTTTTGACATCTGCAGCATCCTGTAGTAGTCAAGTTCATGGTTTAACTGCGCCTTATGTGGTAAACTACCTCCCTTTTTTTGGGTCTTAAACTGGTTCAATGCTAATTTCATAGACCAATGACTGGTTCCTGTGTTAGAATAATGAGTAACTGCTTCCCATTCATCCTCCCTGCATCGTCCATGTTTTAAAACAATTACTCCCTGATTACAGCTGGAGTGGCTACAGCACTGGCATACAGGATTTATGGGTCTTAAGGCCTTGTTTCATGTCCTGTAATATATATAGTCATCTATATTTTTATGCAGGAAAACTGTTAAGGTTGAGTTTTTGGTATTTCGACTGAACAGTTCTGATTCCACCTCTGGTGAATAAGATGCTGTTTACATGGGTAAAAGTGGCAGGTTTAAAGCAGAAGTCAATAAGGTCTTAAACTGGTTTAATGTTAATTTAATTAACTGATGACTGTTTCTGTGGTAGAATAATGAGTACCTGTTACTCATTCATCCTCCCCACATCATCCATGATTTTAAAACAATTACTCCCTGATGATGGTTGGAGTTACTACAGCACAGATATACAGAATTAGTGTATCTCAAGGCCTATTTCCATGTCCTGTAATATGCATAGTCATATACATTTTTATCTAGGAAAACTGTTAAAGTTGGTTTTTCTTTATTTCAACTGATTTCACTTCTGCTGAATAAGGTACCCTTTACATGGCGAGCTGAAAGGGGCAAGTTTAACCTGGGTATGAACAAGGCATCTTCATGGCTTTTGTGTTTGTCTAGACCTTCTCTGTAGAGGGGAATAAAGACCTATAAATATTTTGATGTTGAAAAGGCAAAAATAAGGACATCCACGATATAGAATAATTTTTAGGTAGCTTACCTTTTACATGAAAATAGCAGAATTTAAGGCATGTACAAAATGTATGAAGTCCAGCACAGAGAGAAGTCCTTACAGTACATCTGTACAGCCCAGAGGCCAAATAAACTGTTTCTGCAGTTAAATGCTTATTGGATTTCATAGCCTGTTTATTTACTGGGGGATAAACAAGTGCATTTATGCAATGTCTGTAATGAAAATCTTGCCTGTGTATGAATTAGTGTTTTTTTACTCTTGGATCTGCCAGTCAGAATTAGGGTGATTTTGTTGTTGTTTTAAAGATCAGTTTCTCAAATAAATTTAAAAGTAAGCCTCATATTCTGGAAAGAAAAAGACTCCTGAAAAGCAAAGCACACCCTTAGCTGGCATTTAACAAAGCAATGGAAGAAGAAAAACCATTTTTCCTACGCCTTGAAGGCTAACTCCCTATGTTAATAATAAACTCCCCCATTTCCCAGGAGTACTAGCTTTGTAATACGGTTTTCCTGCCTTAGGTTTTATCTGAATAAATTATACTGGCCACATTCTGAATGAAAAAGCATTTGGTAAGATGGTGGGGATGTGTTTGTTTACAGTGCATCACAGCTTCGGTTTATCCTGGGTTCCCTGTGGTCCAGTCAGATGGCATTGTTTTTTTCCAAGTATGTGCCCTTGTTGTCTTCATACAGCCTGGACTTTTATGATACCAAGATGCCTACCCAGCACTTTTCAATACCTGCAGAAAGCTTGCAGTGGCTACACTGGTAACAAGAGAGAGGAGCAGTGCCCCAACGCTCATGTCCAAATAGTTTTTTCCTACCAGACATTGAAGCTCATATATTAATATCAAAATAGAATAATTCACATGTAGGCATTATCTTTTTTTATTATTATTTTTCCCCTAGGAGAATGCAAAACTCCTGGCATAAAACCACCTGTGACACAGCAGCATGAAGACTTGTTTGAGTCACCAAGAGCATATTTTATTTCACTTAATGCAGGCTGCATTTGGGGCTGGTTTTGTAACCTGTCTCCTGGTTTTGTTATCAATGAGACTGGTCCTTTAGTACAAATGTGCCTGTGCCTGAAGTTTGCTGCACTGGTTCCATGTGCAGTGTGTGATGGCTGTTTTTTCTACAGATCTCCCAAGTGCTTTGTGTGAAAAAGCAAGAAAGGCATGAATGGTATTTGGATAACTGTTTTCCTAGACCACTATGATGTGCCACAGTTGGAGAAGTACTTAAATCATACGTGGCTCTCTGTCACAGGACTTGATGGAGCTGCAGAAAATGACACAAAAGATCAAAGCAGGTCTTTTTACAAGGAAAATGAGTAAAGAAGAAGAAAAGGGCATTTGCTTTTTAGAATGTCATGAGATGGAATCTCTCTGGCAATATCAAAAGTACTAAAGGTGTTGAATAAACACCTGTGTAAATAAAATATTTTGCAGAGATGTTAAAGGAAAAGTAAACTATTCATTTTTCAGTCAATCTATATTTTTGCAATCTTAAACAAGCAGTGGTTGAAACAGATGGGATGGATACCCTGAAATACTTCTCTGTTGATGAGAAGCATTTAAAATATTCATTATGAGCACCATGTACTAGGAGCTGTTGTGGATTTATCTGTCTTAGTTTGTGTAGTACAACTGATGCATTTTCTGGCATTGTAACTTTTCTGTGGCATTTGTGTCCTGCTTACAAATACCAATCATCCACTTGACTGCACAGTCAAAACAGAAGACTTAGGAGTGGACTGGAAATGTCAGCATCCCTTGGAATGCAAAATATTATTTTTGGAGGCTTTGTACAAGTAAAATCTATCGAGTACAAATTGATGTAAGATAATGGTGTTGAACACTTGACTGCACCAGGTTTGGAATATTTTGGCAAAGTGCCACAAGGTGTATCAAGCTTTTGGCTTGATCAGTATGATCAAGTGTTGGCGTGGGTCAGGGGTGCAGTTTTGTAATCAGTCTCTGGGTCATTTCCACTTGCCACATGTTACAGAGCAGTTTTCAAGTGAGCTTTCCCTTTGGGTGAACCCTGGTCTGCTCTGATGGACCTTGAACCATTAGTGGGGGGAGAAGACTCTATTTAACCCAAAGGAAGGCCTCCTGAAATCTGCCATAGACAAAGTTTAATTAATGTTCCTTCTGAATGTATTTCATCTTTTTGCTTGCCCAAGCCATTCACCAGCTTTTCTCTTTTCTCATAAAAGAAATTACAATCAGCTATCCCATCATCTTGGTAATAATAACAAAAAGGATAACACATCTCTTTCCATCAGACTTCAATTTCCCCTTCTGTTTCATATCCCTGAATTGCTTCAGATGTGACTGATCTGTAGGTTTTTCACCTGTAACCCATTTCTCTCACTTTTACATCAACTAGTCCTTCTCTGCACTGGGGTATCAGAATGTTTAGTGATCTGCTTTTAGTCATCCATTTATATGGTTTGTTCTCCTCATCTGTCTTGCTTGGTTAATCCCATTCAGAACTGTTAATTGATCCTTTCCTAAATCCCTTCCCTGCCCTCTTGGGTACCAAGCTTGTTCTTTCTTCATCCAACCATTTTGGTGAATTATTCACTTAAACTAATCCACCATAGGACTGGAAAAGGAGCATGGGGAAGTAGCACCAAACTCACCTTTTGTTCTCCAGGTAAAGAAAGATTCTTGACATGAGCTCTAATCCTGGGACACTATTTTAAGAAACAGGATTTGAGTTGTGTTGTAGGGCTCGTCTCTGGTGGAAGGAGATTTGCCACATGTTATTAAAAGAGAAAATGGTCTTTTAGAAGGGAGAAAGGGGCCAAGCATGCAATGAAAAGAGTGGGTTCAGAGGGAGAAAGACCATTAATTTATCATGAAACCAAGATACTGGAAAAAAACATTAATCAGTACATCAAAGGAGATGAAAAGAAGGAATGCTTTGCCTTTGTGCAAATGTTAAGAGCCTGCAATAAATAAAAAGTAATGAAATCCCTCATTTATAGCAAATTTGAACAGATTGCTAATAATGTCGCCTAATGGGAAAATTCAGATGATTGAAAGGCTGAAAACATATTTAACTGGCACTCAGAGGGAAGAAGAGAAGTGGTGGCTCAGACATGTGGAATTTTTCTGTGTTCATAATAATTTATGAAGTAATTCTCTTGACTAACTCACAGCTCGACTTTTTTATCCATGATTTGCAAAATGGGCATCTACTTCCCCATGTGCAGGAGGCCACCAGCAGAGAGCAACGTGGCCAGCTTCTTAAAAACCTCCTGTAACATGTAAGAGGAGAAATTGCTACTGTGGGAGGCTTCAAGTTTTGTCATGGAACTGGAGTCAGGCTGCCTTCTAAAGTAATGTTTGTCTTTCTTTAAAAACAGAACTGTCTAGTGTACCTACATGTAGATTATTAATTTCCTTTCATAAAATCTGATTTTGAGAGAGTTCTGTGTTAGGGCTCATCTTCACAGATGAAGGCAAATTAGTGATGGCTTAACTACCAAAGAGAGGAATTAACTAAAGGACAAAAGAACATGAGTTTGCTAAATTCTGAGCTGTAGGAAGGACGTTAGAAAATCTGTGTGTGTGTGCATATACATGTGTGTGTGCTTGGTGCACTGAAGAGGCCAGATTTTGAGAATAATTGTGGCACTGCTGATTGAAAAAAGAACTCACTGAGGGGAAGGGAGAATGCCTAAAATAAATAAATAAAAAAAATATGGCATTTGATGTTAATGATCATGGAACAGAATCTAGAAATTGTAGAAAGCTACTGAGGAATGTGTATATGTATATACACTGAAACACATATCCATGTATAGATAATATATATGGGCACATATATTGTGTATGTATAGAAATATAACCCTGAATAAATCCCAAATTGTACTAGAATGTTACATAGAAAAATAATATCTATAAATTAATGTAACCATCAAGTGTGAATACTTATTAGTAATGAAATAGAAATGTTTTAAATAACAACACAGAATAGAAAAGAAAAACAGAAGAGTTGGAAAGGAGAATGCAGGAATGTCAGAAATTCTGAGCAAGTACTGATGTTCAGTATTGGGAAATAAAGTGAGGAGAAGAGCAGGACAAAATTTCATTACAACAGTAGCTAAGGATGCTTAATAGCAGATAGTAATGTTGGGCATTTTGCAATCAACAGATTGGAATTCCAAGTCTCTGAGAGTTTTAAAAAATATGCTTGGGTCATTATTGTTGATTTTTAGTAAGTCATGGAATATTGGGGAAGTTCCAGACGACGGGAGGAAATCTAATGTTGTGCCAATAAAAGGCTCAATGGGACGACCCAGATAATTATAAGTCTGTCAGGCTGACATTGATCTCAGGCAAAATAATGGAATGGTTTCTAAAGGACTCAATTAATAAATAATTAAACAAGGGTAATATAATTATTGCTCATCAGCATGGGTTTGTGGAAAACAGACCTTGTGAAATGAGCCTGGTATCATTTTTGTGGTTATACAAATTTGGCTCATGCAGTCAAGCTTTGTAGGGCACTGACTTGGTACAAACTATTGATTAAAATCTGGGAAAAACTAGGCTGTTATTTTGCAGTGGAGAAGGAAAATGAGCAAGTTCAGTGCTTTGTGGTTAACAGCATAATGATTTTTTTTTTAAGACATAACTTCGAAACAGACACTGGTTTATTTTGGTGCTGAACCAGGGACTGTACTTAGTAGGCAGCAGTGATGGATCCCAGAGCATTATGTATCCTGGTATTCTTCTGAAAATAATGCAGACAATCAACTACTGCTAAAACCCACTCTGGTTCTGATTGGTGGTGGACCGTGAGCAGTGTGTTCCAACGTGGTCTGATAGTAAGATTACAGGTGGAGAGAAGGGTGCAGATAGTAAGGATGAAATGGGTGGTAGGTGAGGACTGAAGAGCTAAGGATGGTTGGTGGCAACAAAATGACGTTTTTATTCTTTCCTTGTTTCTCTTTGCCGTATTGACCAGTCCTTTCCTTGTGTTGATTTCTTTGGGTGTGCCAGTTAATGTGCATCTGCAGCACCTGGCATGGTCCTCTGGTTCATCATACTTCCCAGAAACTAGAACTTCATAAATAATTTTTTTTAACAAGGTGAAGAAGTAATTTTCTTCTTGCAGTCCCTACTATAAGAAAAAAACAAGTACAAAGGCTAAAAAAAAAAAAAAAGGGGGGGGGGGGGGGAAGTATAAAGGCTAAAAAATAACAGTGTGAGTTAGTGTGTATGGAGATAAAATTAAACAAGCCTTATTAGTGAGTTCTGCTAAAATTTTCTCAATCTGTTCATCTTATGTCAATTGTTGGGTTTGCTTCCTAAAGGTTGATCAATTAAAAGAAAATCTGAATTTTGTCTTTTATACTACTTGTTTGTTGGAGCTTCCTAGGAACATTAATTTCTGGTGTTATGATAAATCAGATCTTGCTGAGAGAGCAGAGAACTAGAAGCAAAGCCTCCAAATTTCCCATCAGTTGTGATTGATTAAAAACTTGCTGAGCAATATTACATGAAATGTCCATAATTTTTTCTTACCCACAAGTTTGTAGGGGAAGTCCAACTGTATTCCACTGGAGAACTTTCATATGAGAGACATTATGTTCTCCTTTATAGAAATAATCTAGAAAACACTTAAGGCAGTTAATTTCTCATAGTAGGCTTGACCAGGTTTAATTAATGCTTTATGAAAAAAATGGAAAACACAAGAATTTTTGAAGTCAGTTCAGTCTTCATGACCTCTAAATAGGGCTTATCTAAACACATTGTAGTTGCTTGAATAATTCATTTTGAATAATTGATTTTGCTTTGTGTGTCTTTTAGATTTTATGAGGGTAGATTTAGAGTAGGCATTAGGAATAAATTCTTTCCTGTGAGGGTGGTGAGACCCTGGCACGGGTTGCCCAGGGAAGCTGTGACTGCCCCATCCCTGGCAGTGTTGAAGGGCAGGTTGGATGGGGCTTGGAGCAACCTGGCTGGTGGGAGGTGTCCCTGCCCATGCAGGGGGTTGGAACTGGATGGTCTTTGAGGTCCCTTCCAACCCAAACCAAAAATGTGTTAAAGATGAGAGAAGTCTGCAAATAGCTTTTGATGGGAAGATGTGAAACTCTGTGGTTTGTATTATAGGCAGAGGGGATGGAAGAGGCTGTTCTCATCCCTATAAATAATGAGGGCTCCTACCGTCCCCCACCAAGTTTCAGCAGTCAGGACTGGTTTTTCAAGAAAAAAAAAACTGAACTAGCAGTCATTGAAAATGAAGAACATGACATCTAAAACTGAAAGAAGGAGCTTGAAGTCATGGATAATTCAGCATGACAGAATATCAATGAGGACAAGAGCCATGATTAAAGAAAAATCAGAAAGTGCATCTCTTTCTTTAGATCTGCAATTACAGGAGATGAAGTGTACAAATGGGAGTAAAAATCCCCTATTCCTTATATCAATTAAAAGGAAAAAAAAAAAAGATGAGGAGAAAGAAATTTTATTGGGAAATGGTTATATTCCCAGCATGTTTCATGAAATGCTTTTAAAATCTTGAAAATATCTGTGATGATGAGATACTGATTTTGAGGTGGGCTTGGTCCATCTTGATGTGGCTCTTCTGCTCTCTTAATTAATTTTTTTTTGAAAATAAGTTGCAGATTTTCAAAAAAGTATATGAAACCTACAGAAATTACAAATGTGACCAAGAAAAACTGGAGTTTAACTTTGCAGTTTACAGTGAGAACTTCTCACTGCTAATAAAGGTTATTGACACCTAAATTAGATGAAATACCTGTGCAGCTTTTGGAATGCATAAGAAAACCTTGGAACAGAATCTGGTAACACATCTCCAGATAAATAGGGAGACAATTTAAAAATTGCACCATGTTAATCTGATCAAACTCACGTATTTCTAAGGTGCAATTCTAAAAGTAATACACTGGTATTTTTCTGGCTTTCACTTACAGCAAATATGGCAGGGTGATATTTTAAAAAACAATGTGGTTTAAAATAGCCTACAGTTTTCCTGAAACTGTTTTCCATACAGTTTCAGAAAGGAATGCCCCTGAGTTGTTGGGATGCTCATGCAAGGAAAGGCATCTGCCTTTGTCAGAACAACATAATGTTCTAAGTTGATTTAGCAATTGTTATAATTAGTAATAAATTTTAATAATGCTAAATGATGAGCTTTAGTGTGTGTAAGTGTGACATAGAACAACAGGTATTGGTCAAGGGAATTAAGTGCTCTGTGTTAAAAATGCAAAGCTTGGAGATGCAATCTTGTTTTTGATAGCTGACTAGATTTTTTACAAACAGGCAAACCTGGGTATTATAATTTTGAGGTAAGTTTCAGCTGAGAGTAGCTATGGTGTACGTGTGTCTGGAAACTGGGGGAATAAAGGAACCTACTGTTTTAGAAAGCAAAATACAGAATTATGTTCTTAATGTAAGAGACTCAGAGAAGTTAGAAGTGTTGAAGGCAATTGTCTAGGGACTTGCTAAACTTGCTGAACTGTTCATATTGAATAGACTAATTCCCCAGACATTAACTCAGCTCAGGAAAGCGTCCTAGGTTTCTCTAGATTAATAATGTTAGGAGGAAGAGCAGAGGGGCCAGGTCAATTTGTGAGACTAATGGGAATTGAATGAAGTTAAGGGAAAGGATGCTTTCATTTCTGTTTGTAGACAATTGAAGACCTTTGTCCTTTCAACTTTTACATTGGAGGAGAAGAAAGAAAGCTTTCAAAATTACAATGTGGGAACACCAGTGCATGATCCAGGAGGCTGCATTGTGGGGACAGTGGGTATGCAGTGAGTGGCCAGTGGCGCTTGTGCTGAGACTCCCTTTGCTATTTTGATGCTGAGCAGAAGGATTGCTGTGCTGTCTCCTTCCATCCTCCCATCTGCTCTGCTGCTGCCGGTGGTTATTTCACCTCTTCCCTGTTTCTGTCCTTCCTTTCTGTCTGCCTATTCTTATTTGCTTCTTTAAGGAAAGACTGGATGTGTCACCAAGTGTCATGGTCTCGCCAATGTGGTGGTGTTAGGTCATAGGTGGGACTTGATTATCTCAGAGCTCTTTTCCAGTCTTGATAATTCTGTGATTCTGTGTCCTAGAATTTGGAGACCAAACTTGCATTTGCCATCTTAGTAAGTCTCATTGAATTGCTATGTGGATTGCTTTGGTTGTCACATTGCACAGGACTAGGTTCCCTGTCCCATCCAGCCTGCTTTTCCACTCTGGCCTAGAAAGACCTTTCCAGACAGCTTTTGGGCTGCTGCTATTAATTTCCTACTCTATAAAGTGATGAGAGAGGGTCACAGTTAGTGGTGTTAATTTTTTTTTTTCTGTTCCCTAGCTGTTTTCTGTAGAGCATCTCTAGACCCTAACCCAAAGGTATACACATTGAGCAGAACCACCACCACAGTATCCTATTGCTGAAGTAGTTTTGTCTTGGGAGACTAGTGCAATTTCAAAGGTGTTACAGAGTGTGAGGGTGGATTTTTTCTCTGAATAGTCCTTTCCTCCTACAGAGTTGCCTGAGCACTTAAAGCTTAATCTTGTCTGCAAACGCCTCATGTAAAAGAGTTCCAATATGACTATGTGTAGATCTTCACTTTATATATGAGCCTGTAAAAAACTCTGAAGTTTCTTTTTCTTTTTATGTTTTCTTGCTGCTTGGCCTTCAGATTTGATTTGGCTGATGCTGCCCTAACCATGATGTGTGTTACCCCAGTACTGAGGAGCTGAGCAGGTTTGATGTGTGTCTGTGCACAAAACAAGTTAAGTGCAGATGAAGTGCTCCGTTGGAGTCAGGAAGGGAAGAAACACCATCTTTAACTCCTCATCTGTGGAAGAAATGTCTTATGCTATTTTTCCTAAAATAGCATCTGCCTCACAGATAAATATCAAATAGCAAATACCTCACAGGAGGTTTTTCTGAAGGTAGCAGATTGACCTTTTGCACTTCAATATTTTTTTTTATGTCTATCCTGAGTCATATTCTGATGCTATCTGTTGGAGTTTTTGCATACTTGTGTCTATAAGTAACGTTAGGACCCAGCAATAAATCTGGGTGTGATTCAGGCAAATACAATGCTGGACAAGAGTTGGACATGAAACAGCTCCTCCAAGTTTGTTATGGGGACGTCGGTGTTTTGTTAAAAGAAATAATATAATGAAAATGTGGGAGAGGCTAGAAAGCAGCAGTTGTTAAAACAGCAACAAGAAGTTATTTCTGCAAAGCGTTCACATGGTGTTATCTAGGCTAAATAAAATCCTTGGAGTTTTCCTTCCAAGTATAGTTAAGCCCTCGAAGTAACTATCACCTTAAAAGGATCATAATTTGCAATTGTCACCTAGATACCACATCTTCATTTAAAAATGGCAAATATGATTAGTTGCTTGGCATAGCATTCTAATGAAAGTATTTAATAAACTGTGCAAGTGCTCTGGTTTTATCCGTTTCTTTGTGAGTTTGAGTTTTAAGGCCTGAATTCTTAACAAATTAATCGGCTTTCCACGGCAAAGCAAACACAGTTTCCTGCCTTGCATAATTTAAGTAATCCAGGCTTAGAGGAAGGGCCCAGTTGATGGTGATGATGACTTTTTGTAATTCTAAATCTCTGAAATTAAACATGTCACAGCAGAGGAGGAAAAGTTGCAATGCGCACTGTTTCCCTACCTCGTTATTAGTCTGTGCTAAGACAGTACAAACACAGGGCTTTCCGTCCTGCTGCTCTGCAGTTGGGCATTGCAGTGTAGTCTGAAGACTTACCAACATATGAAACGTGTTCAACCTTGGCTTCTCATTGATTACTTTTTTTATGTATATAATTTCTTAGCTTTGCAGTGTCCAGGCAGCTGCAGCTGAAGCTTCCCTGACTCGCAGCCATTTTCCTGTCCTGCGCTCAGATAAGCACGTTTTTATTGACGGAAGGAAATTAATTGGTGGACCTTTTACTTGTGAAGATTTCTTTCCTCTGTATGGTAATTTATTTTCTTTATACAGAGACGTTTTTCTGCTGATGTGATAGTGGCAACTAGATCTGCTGAATGTGTTCATCCACAGCTGTAAGAAGATGAACTGCATGCTACTTCCTGTGCCATGCAGGATATATTTCCTTTTGTAACCTTGTGAGATAATAATTAGACCTGCAGTCTGGAGTATTTTAAATTGTGTGCTGTGGAGAATAGCCATGGGAAAAGAAAAAGGGCCTCCTCTATCTGTAAAGAAGTAGACAAAACAGTATGAGACCAGCTAAGGGCCAGGGCTTGCTGTGAGCAGCACTGTGAAGGCTGGACATTCAGAACACGGTTGATCATGCGTTTGGTGTGTGATTGGCTGCATCCTGGGAGCCCAAGGACTGTGTCTGTGCCAAGGAGCAGGTGTGAGTGCTGTTTACACTCTCTGTACCCCGGTTGCTTATTCTCAGTTCCCACTGTAGAAGTATATAAGGGAGCATTTTCTCATTACAAGCAATTCCATTGCTTCTCACCCTGGAGTCCGTGTCTTAACCAATACATGATGCTGTTTCTTTTTAAACAGACACAGGTCTAAGATTTGCAGGGATCAATTCCAGAGATCTTCCAGTTGCTGTTCTTTATCTCTGCTATTGCCACAGCCTCTTGCTCTTAAACAGCAAGCTGTGATTCAGAGTAAGTTGCATTTAATTCAGCGTGCAGCAGCTAGATTAGCTAGATGAAATTCAGCCCTTTTATCATTTCCAATCTCAGATTTATGCTCTGGATGCCTGTACCTTTTTACATCAATTGCAAGGCTCTGCATCTTCTCACTGCTAAATGCTGCTTTTAGCCATGTTTTGAGTGTTCCACTATACATCTCTTCTGCTTTATTCCATCTCAGGTTTTTTTGAGCATTAGAGGAGTAAATGGCTACTTTATCCTTCATCTATAGCAAACTTATGATTAGGCTCTAATTTGCTCCTAGGTGGTGTTTGAACATCAGTAGGTACTCAAGTGTGTTGCTGGTTGAGGACAGAAGTAAAGGTCTTTAGTTTTCAAGTTGGAGAATCATGCTGGTAAATACTTTTGCATCTACTTTTCCTGTGTTTCCATTGAAAGGTTTTATATATTTTACTTTTTCCAGGACAAGCTGCACAGTCTCAGTGATTTCAAGATTACAAAAGATACATATTACTTACCTGGGATACATAATTCTTTCCTATTCATTCTGCACTGTTCAGTGAAGTGCAAAACACTCCTCTCTCAATTGAACTACTGTTTGTGTTTGTCTTCCATGCTCCAGTTCTTTCTGGTACATCCAGTCTTATTTTTTTTAATAAATCTGTACTTTTATAGTACACCTGTGGTCTTCCTTTTTTTTTTTTTTTTTTGGGGGGGGAGGGCAGGTGTGTGACAGCATTTTAAAAGAATATAGAGATCACTTAGATTTGTCTGAATATATGGACAATAGAATGGATATCATTGGAGTGCAGGGGTATAAACTGAATTTTGTGTTTAAATGCACTGCAGTTCTTCCCTGTGGTACCTGGATACAGTAGGTGATAATTTTAGCCAAATAGGAAGTAATTGAATATTACAAAATGAGGATTTGGGCATAAGCACCTGCTGCCTTCTACCTGAGGAACAGGGAAGTGTGAGTCAATCAGTCAAGTCTTGGCAGAACAAAGTCATTGAACAATTGGAGTGTCCCCCTAACTCTTGTTTTAAATATGCAACGGTGTTTATTTTTAAGAAAACACTGTTGCAAAAACTCTAAATTTGTCCCACTGCCAGAATGTGAAGTTCTGAGAGAAAAAAATGGAGTGTGAGTTTATACTGGAGACTTCAGCTGTTGCAGGTATGTTAATGGAGGTGGTTATTGCTGCTATTATAAGCAAAGATAAGTATCTTGCAAAATAAAAGACCGAGCATCTCTGGAAGGTTCACCTGCAAATATTTGCTGTATATGTGCATTAATATATTTATTGCAAAATAAAACTGGAGGGTGTGTTCAAGCAAAATTTTAAACCAAGGTACAAGCCTTTTTCCCTGGCAAGGCCACGGATTTTCTAGTCAGAGGCTTTAGCAGAGTCTCAGGAAAAGCTTATCTAAGCTCAGCAGGATGTTAAAACACTAACCTGGTTGCAAGGGGTTTCAGGGCATTGTGTTACAGCTGGGGTTTTTTAAGGCATGTGTTGTCTTCCACATTTTTAGTGTTGGTAGATCAAGAAGAGCTTTATGTGTCATCAGGAATATTTTTTTAACATTTTTCAAAGTGAAATTTCCAAAGGCGAGTGGATTTAGCTGTCTGTAAATAGAAAACCCAGTGTCATATTCAGCAGTGTAAAATACTTGGTCTGACCAGCAGCTGCTGCTCCAGAAATGAGCAGACATATTGTAGGTCCTGTCACGTTGTAGTCACTAGGGAATGAAAAACACCCACTTACCACTAGGCTTAGGCAACTGAATCCCCCCCTGGGTTAAAAAGTAATAAATATTAAGGTATTTACCGTAGCTGTTCCACACAGTATAAGGGCCATAAGTAATGCCTGCCTGATTTTTTTTTCAATACAGCAATGAAATGCCATTAAGAGTATTTGAAACTGTAAAAAAACATATGCGAAAGCAGATAATTTAAACTGGAGGACTGTTTCATCCTATCAGCTGCCAAACGCTACTTTTGGAGACTGTGCTTTGCCCAAAGTCATTTGAATTAAGATGGGGTTTACTGGTTTCCCAGATTACATGCTTCATGTAAAAGAGCTCTGGCTGATCATCATTAGAAAATGGCATAAAAGTACTTTCTAAGTACTTCTTATCACTTTTCTATATCTTCCACTTCTGGCATAACCAGAGATGTATTTTTTTCAAGGCTGGATACAGAAAAAACACTTGACACCTATTCTGTAGGTAAGGATCTTAAACGTTCTCCATAAACTACCTCTCAGAGGTCACTGAGGTTTGCTTGGCCACATTTTTAAGTTCATTAAGGATGATGAAAATCAAGGTGATGGGAAGATGGTTTCAATGAATGTCGTTTGTATTCCTTCAAGAACTTGCTCTCTTTTTTTATGATACAATCTTGAAATCGTACTGGTCTTGTACGTGAGGAAGTTGGACGCTGTAAATTCAGTGGGGGTTTGTCTGTCTTGGAAAATAGATCAATAGATGAGTATTCTGATGAGTAGTCATAGATGTAGTCTATAAAATCCTTGCAAAACAGGAATTTCATGGAGCAGCGCTCAGTGATTCTGAAGTATTCTGATTCCTTTGACTTGGGCAAACAAAATTATAGGTACTTCTGACTTAACCAGTGTCAACAGTGTGGGCTTTCAGAACTTCAGAAATACTTTTTGGAGGCAGAAGCATGTCGAAGATGGATACATAAGGTTTGCCTTGAGAATACCATTCTCTGGGTTTTACGTGCACTCTTAAAATGTGGCATCTATTACGACCATTCATTCTCATCTAAAATTCAGTGGTGAAACGCTTTTTGTCTGTAAACTTCTCTGCAGATTACAGAAATGTGCTAAATACCAATTCACTGAGGACTGCACTTCCAATTCGAGTTATTTTCAGTTCATGTAGAGAATTTTTTCAGCTGGTTTCAAAATACAAAGCTGCAGGAAAATGCACAAAAATGGAAGTACCACCATATCAAATAGAAAAAAAATCATTTCTCAAATGTGTTTAATGGGCTGTAGCAATACAGAGCACCTGATACAGAGTTGGTATTTCTTGGTGGTACTCCATAAAATTAAGTACCATTTCACATTTTCTGTGTGATGTTGCTTTTTTTTCTGGTCAGAAAAAAAGGTAGTGGTAGTTTCTTTCCTTCTATGATCAAAGTCTTGTCAGTTGTGAATGGAGGCAGGCTCTGATGCCCACAATTCTGCAAGTGCTTTTTGAGATCCTTCTTATAGCACTGAAATATTATAAAATCCTTATTCTGAACCTGTATTACTGCTTGTGTTTTCACAGAGGATATGACTACTTGGTGATTTGCTTGCCTTTAGCAATGTTAATTCATGTCTTTAGATAAAGCAATCACCAAGAAGTCTTTGCTGACTCTTCAACTTTTAGTACCTACCAGAGAGCCTTTAGTTAGCAAGTTTATAGTGTTTTAATGGAGAAAAAAGGAGGGGGAAGAGAAACCCCACCAGAGGTAAGAAGTACTATCAAGAAATTATTCTTAATCATATTGCTATTCCTGAGGCATAACAAAAGAATTCTGGAAAAATCAAATTGCAGGATGCAAACCTTGGGTGTCAGCTTGTCACTATGTTCTATTTGAAGTAGTTGTTAAAATCATTATGCTATCAACTTGTGAAGTTTAGATTCACCAAATATAGCAACCTGCTTAATTGCTCCATGTTTTGCAGCGAGCAAAAAAAGGCAGGAGGGAAGGCGGGCGTGGAGAGAACTGTGTGTTTTCAAGGTACCCTAGAAGTTCTTTTTTCCCTGTGGAGTAAGTTGAGCATATGTTGTTCAATAGGACCTTGATCATTGAATATAGAATATGTTGTTGGAAATGCAGCTGCCTGCCTGCCTGTGCAATTTAGAAGTGGTTTCATTGAGATGTTCCAATAATGCAGCACAATACATATTGACATGACTTTGTAGCTCTAATGTTATTGACACTTCTTTTCTCTTGGGAAATCAGATTGAAATGAACTGCTTTAGCCAAACCCAGTGTTGAAAATAGTTTGCATCTGGTGTCAAAATGTAATTTCCCATTGGAGTAAAGCTGGAGAAACTCAGTTGAAGTTACTTCAGACTTTTATTTGTATAAGGAACGACTTGACTCTTTGATTATTGCATTAGAGACTTGTCGGTGACAAGGCTGAAATGGGATTCCAGGATAAAACAGTAATTTAGAGTATTGCTACAGTAGCTACATAACACAGCCAATGAAGGGACAATTTCCAACATATAAATTCAGACAGTGTAAAAAAAAACCACCCACACCCTCAGCCATTAAGTTTTGAAGAGTAAATTTACCCCAGATTGTCTGTGAAGAAGACAGGAAGATTGAGGAAGAAAAATTACAACCATAAAGTTGTATTTCTTTGTATTATTTGTCTCTATTTCTTGACAAATGGGATTATTTCTTTTTTTTTCTTGTCCTGCACAGGACTTAATATAAGGATGTTGATGCAGAATCTACCAATGGCACCATTTGGGATGTAGTGACTTTGCCAAGTCATAAGTAATGATACTGCATTTGCATTTGTCTGGAGCGTTGAAGGCTGTTAAATGAACTTGTACAATCACTAAGTTTTCCGGGTGTGTTATACAAAGTAACATGTTTTCTGTTATGGTTAAATACTTCACATTCAGATTCAGTTTTGGTTCAGAACTGGAGGACAGAGTCTTTCTTGCTTTCCTGTTATTTTTCCAGATAAGAAAAGTACAGAAAATAAGTTGTAAGTGCAGAAATAATTTGTCCATGGTAGTTCTGCAGTCTGTTGAGGTCACTGCAAATTCTGCTATAAGTAAAAAATTGGGAAAAAATAGACACATTCTATTTTTTAATCAAATCTAGTTTTGTGGAGATTTGAGCACTGGAGAAATGTGAGTGGAGTTTCGCATTCACTGGAGTTTTTTTCCTTCCAGCTGGCAATTCTTGCAATATCCCAATATGATTAATTGAGGTACATGTGTACTCTTTGGTAAAATATCAGTCAAAGAATATGTGCATCATATCCTCTTTTGAGGACAGCTTACTGAAGAGAGTGTAGTCAGACCTTTTCCAACATGACATTAGGAACAGGTTGAATTTGCAGAGGTATCTAACGTCTGTCTGTGGCACCTGAGAACAAGCAGTGTGGAAACAGCCTGGTCACAGAAACGGAAAGGCTATGTAAAAATAAGCCCTCATTCCATCTGTCTCTATTCCTCTTTACACCAGGAAATTTAACTTGGGAGCATGGACACTTTCTGACATTTGGAACTTTATTCCCAGTTAAGATTCCAGTCAGAAATACAGTCCCATGGAAATAAGCAGATCCAAATGCTGAAATGATCTGTGTCGTAGGTTTTCCTTCCTTCCGTCTGGCCATGGCAGGCAGTGGCATAACATGCTGTGGATATAGCCAGTCTTGTTTAGTGTGAGTTGGGAAGAATGGAAGCTGATACGGAGTTCATTATCACTGCTGCAATGGGATATTAGGGTTAGAAGAGCACTGGGCGTTTGAGAGAGGCTGTTCTGCCCAGTGGGGAAGTATTTAGCCATTGTAGCATCACAGTTATTTATTTCATCTCTCCCTACTTGCCAGGTAGTAGGTTGGTCTGGAAGGAGATGAAAAACTAGAGATCCTGTAACCTACTTCCTTCTCTCTTTACCTTCTTTCCTATTGAGCTACTATTCTTTTGACAAAAAGAACAAAAAGCCTTTGTAGAAGAGCTCTTGTAATAATTAATTGTGCTTCTCCCACAAGGAAATTTGTTGTACCACCACTCATCCCTTCTTGCATAAAAAGATTTAAGCTTTCTATGACTCTGTGATTTAATTTTGGGTGTCTATTTAAAACCGGTTAGCACATACAGATAGAAATTATTAACATACCCACTCACCCAAATTTTTCTGGTTACTCTCCCTACTGTGATATGGTAACCTAATTAATTCAAGCAAATGTTTATACCCAGAAAAAAATATGTTTTTATTCAGAGTGCATTAGATTTCTTGGGGGGAGAAGGCAACCTGTGGTTATTTTTTTCTGACGATGAAACTGTTTTATCTCTAATTCCAAATTTGTGACCTTTAACAACACCCCACAGAACAAAGTCCAGTTTGCTTGTGTATTTAAGCTCTAGCATGTGTTTGTAAACCATAACAAAAAACAGAGTATAACACGCTGATCAGCCCAGAACTGATGTTTGCTTTTGTTAGATGCAGACTGATACTGGTTTCTAGATACATTTAAAATCTAAATCAAACGCCCAGAAATCAAACAAAAAACCCACAACCTCTTTTAAAAACACTGATTGAAGGCAGGAAGCAATGACAGCTGGCCACAGTACCAGCATTTCTGATACAAATGACTCCTGATTTACTCTCTGATGTGAAAATGGTGATGTAAGAACAGCTGTAACAGTCCCTTAGCTGGGGGCCACCGCCAGATGCCACAGAAATTCCCTGATCTCTTGAAAAAGGAGAGATGTCATTGAAAAGTCACTAATAAAGTGGCACAGCAAACTTCTTTTAGTGTAAGGTCTGTATGTAAATTAAAAAAAAAAAAAATATTAGAAATTGCCTATTAGTTGGTTGTGTATTTTATTTCTTGAAAAACTGTAGTGATCAGGTATTTTCGCTGTGACATCACCAGGTACCTGAAGATTTCTGTCCTTTTTTTCACTGGAAACTCTGTGGTGTGTTTTGATCTCTTTCTTCAAGGCAAACTGTCCTTTTCTGTGTCCTGTTACCAGTCAATGCACCTTACTGGCCTTGTGTTGTCACAACAATATAGATGTAAATTATTGTCATTTTTTAAGTGACTGACATAGCAGACTTTTCTTACAGAACTGCAGGTATAGCCCACAATGAATTTAAACATTTGCCATATGACATCCCCTTAAAGAAGCTGATTCACAGCTTCTGTGAGTAGCTGTCAGGGGTAATTTTTTCTCTTTATCTCTCAACTGATACGAAACTCTATTCTAATACCAAAATTGTGTGAAGATTATAATTACATAGAAGCAAGTAAGTGAAAAATTTTACCCGTCCTCTTTCTCTGGAAGTAAAGATAAATTGAAGGTTTTGAAGATGCGCTGTGTTTTTTTCATTAGAGCCATACTACATTTCTCTTAGGTGTTCAGAAATGACATGAAAATGTGCTGATTGACTGATGTTTGTGGGGAATAATTGAATATAAATTAATATTGTAACTAGGAGCTTAATGTTGATTCGCCACCCTGGCCCTGTGTAAGTCACACATTGAGTGTGTAATTTTTGATGTTAAATCCATGTCAAAAGATACATCCAGTGCATATTTACAAGCTGCTACCTAAGAAATCATATAAACTGTTACAGCCAGAAATTACCCTCTTGTTTCTGTGAAATAAAGGCAGAATAGAAGGGTGTGGCCAAATTTGGGGGTTGGAAGTTGTTCAAGAAATGAGGTAGTGCAATAGTACCAATAAGAGATACAGGGAGAGCTTTGCTGCTTATGGAGTGTTTGTTTATATGGATGTTGAGGTTATTCAGGAAAAGTTCAAACTGGCTTTCAAGTGAATTCTGAAGGAAAGAATGAGATAGGTGTGTTGGCAGGTGGGCATGTGAGGAATATCTGCCTCTGGATTCCTCAATGTCCTTGTAAGTCTCATTTGTAGGAATCTAACCATGTTTTGAAAGGCCTGTTGATGTTCAGTGCCGTCCTGACTCTCAGCAAGGAGTGTGTGGTTGGATGTGGGATCTCTTGCAGTTCTCTTTGCCTTTACTCTTTGTGATGGCACTTCTTAGAGATGTTGGGGAAGGCAGAAAGAAAAGGGATAAGAGATTGTCCATTTCCTTTTCCCAGGTGTTTTACAGTCCTGAGTTTGACCATGCTTTAGCTGTGATGTGAGAGGCGTGAAGCATCTCAAAATGTGTTTGCTTTGGAGAAAAAAGTGTTCATATAGTAAAGTATTCATTTAGGTTTACATTTTGATATGCTTACCCCATCTCTTGTAAGAGAGATTCCTTTGGTTAGGAATATGAACAGTGAATAAAGGACCTGAGGTGAGCAGTGGTGGGTGAAGCAGGAGTGTAGCTGTGTGAGGCACATAGCCCCAGGCTGATGATGTGGATCTGCCTCCTGCACAGCACTCGACCCGACACATTTCAGAGCAGGCAGCTCCTCCTGATTTCATCAGTGCCATTGTTAAGGACAGTGGCCCAGCAGCTTGTTTCTCACTGAGGTCAAACACATCAAATGGAGTGGGACATCAGTGAGATCAGATCTAAATTGGTTGCTGCAGCAATTTCCAGCTGTATTGTGGTCTAATACGAAATCTGCTTGCTTCCTTGCAGCTCAGGTATAAAAGACATAAATAGTGTAGGGGCAGAAGAGGAAAAAAAAAATGGAGAAGAGTTAATCTTTCAGCCAGATGATTATTAATCTGAGCTTCCAGACCAGGGAGAGCTGTGGAGGCACCGATTGCACAGCTGTGCCATTTATTGACTGAATTTACGCTTTTAGAATAGAGTTAATTTAACAAACTTTATGGAAGAAATATTGGTGATGCAGTGATACAAACCTTCACTGTTTTTATGGAAACATAAAATGCCCTTTCAGAAATGTTTCAGAAAACCACCAGCGTTTCAACACAATCACATCTTTTAAAATAGACTATTGGGAGGGTTTCGTGATCCTGTGGGAGCTCAGGCAGAAATCTGCTGAAACAAAATCAGTTCTTGCTTTTGACTGAGTAAAGCCCGATTGTATATATGTAATCTCAAAGGTCCCAAAACTGCAACTATTTTCCCAAATATGTAGTATTACATCTCAAGCAACAAAAGGGGCTGTGTATTGTGTCGTAAGGTTGTCTTCAGAAGGCTGAATTCACAGAAGAGTCTTAACCTTCTTCCTGTTTTTGTGAGCATTGTGTTGCAGTGAAGTATTATTGACCAAAATTCTGTTTCTGTGTCACTCTTAGAAATGTTTATTTGTTGGTTTTTAGGAACAGAATGTTTTGCTCCAGATGTTTCCTTCATATGTAGACAAAGAAATGAGGCACAAATTGTATCTGGAAATGGGAATAATGTCTGGATTTACCTTCAAAGAACAAACATTAGCTGAGGCGTCTGATTCTCTGGGCTAGATGATGCCCTTTAGAGAGAACTTCCTTCCCAACATCAATATTATATAAACTCCTAAAAATAATGTAATATGTATAGAGCTGATAAGAAAATTGAAATGTTATGAAAGTTTGGTTATCCAACAAATTCTGCTCATACAGAGGTTAGAGGGGTTTTGAGGGTTTGTTTTTTTTCCAGGTATTAAGGATTTTATCAGTCTTGAGTAAATCTGTTCTAATATGCTATAAAATTCTCTGACAGTATCTGTAGTTCATCAGTACTTCTATTCCCCTAACTCCAACAGTCAGTTCTCTTCTATTGAGGACCTTTCCTTTGATACTTGAAATGGACAAACCCCAGTGCTCTGCCAAAAAATGGAAACAGGGATTGGCTGAAAGAGTCACCCCTAGCTCCCCTCTAATGCCTGGGTATAACTCGTAAGGAAGGAGCAGCTCCAGTGGGCTTCAGAAACCTGAGTGAAACGAGGGCAGAAGGATTGTCAGGAGGCTTCCTGTGAGTGGATGGTGTGCCTTGCAAAAAATAGCTACCTGAGAGCCCACCCGTGTACAAGCCCTGGGAAAACAGCTAGGAAAACAGCTAGTTTTGGGGCTTAAATTGTTTGGAAGGTAAATTGGAAGGCTTAAATTAGTTGAAAGTTGGTCCCACTCATGAGGTTGACTTTGAGCACGCTGGTCACCCTGGAAGGGTGTTCCTGCCCATTGGCAGCAGGGTTGGAACTAGATCATCTTTAAGGTCCCTTCCAACTCAAACCATTTTATGATTCTGTGAAAAACTGTTTTGCAGGTGAAATGCTGATCAGCCTTTCATTCATCTGTTGCTTTGGGTTGTTTTTTTCCTGTGATTTTTTTTAAGAGAGCTGCATCATGCTTGGAGCTCTTTTTTTTAAAGCCTTGATAGAAAAAGTGGCAGATGTCTTGAGCATGACCATCCTTAGAACCTCATCCCCTGATTTTGGAAAAGGCTTTTTGCTGCCTCTAACATAAATAGCTAAATCAGACAAGAAGGATCTACTTAGAACCATTGCTTCAGGAGGAATAGAGGAGGCTTTGGTAATGTTATTGTCAGTGCCCTTTTATCTGCTCAGGTTCAAACACTTTTTCTAGATGCTAGTAGAAACTATGTTCGCATTTACACATTTTTAAATAAAGACAGCCTCTCATCCCAAAGATTTCACTTCTAATCCATGTTATTAATATATTTAATTCAATATTATAAACCTGGAGTAAACCCAATCTGAAGCTGAGTCTTTAAGATGATGCTAAGCTACAGAAGTTGGAATGAAATCTAGAGAGCTGCTGTTCCACGACGAACACAAGCACAGATGATTCCTTTTTTAAGTGTGGATAAAATCAAGGATGTTATTTGCATTCACTCTGATGTTTTTGTACTAAAACCCATAGAAAGACCACACAGTAATCAACTGCTGTCATTGGCTGCTGTGTAAGTCTAGCTTTTGCAGTACATCAGTAGTTTAATTCAGGTCATGTTGGCTGAAGTAAAACAATCTGAAGCAAGTCTCATTTTGAATGGCATTTAACAAGTGCAAGCTGATAATTGCTGGCACTGAAGCATGACTGCTTTTGTAATGAATACTTTCCACTTGCCATCTGAGTATGTAGCTCTGTGTGTGTAATACAGCATGCTTTAATCTTAAAATAATAAGCAAATTTGAGATTTAATTTCTTGTTCAATAAAGCTGTATTTGTCAGAGATTCTGGCTTTAACAGTCAAGTGATCAATGTCTGTTTTTAACTACATAGTGCTGGAGAGATCCCATACACCTCTGTTTGTGATGGCGTATGTTTCCAAACAGTTATGTTTGTAATCAAATCTGAGAAGCCCAGTTTAAAATTGGTTAATGAATTAATTAATGACTTAATTAATTAATTAAATGTTAGCCCAACATTTCACGTTTTCTCCCCTGTGCTCTTCCACCAAATCAATGTTACCTGATTACAGAGGCTTTCATGCGGTCTCTTGTATTTAGGTGCAATTGTTAGACTCCTTCACCTTTCCATTGATCTTGCCCACTGATGATACTCATGTCACCTTGCTGGTCACGTAAAGTCAATATATACAGCAGTAGATTAAGAGCTACTCCTTTCTTCCTGAAAAAAAAAAAAAAAAAGTGTGATAGTATGACTTTGCCTTCTGGTCCTCCTGTGCAGTGGTAGAGCTACGCTGATGTGAGCCAGGGCTGCAGGAAAGCTGTAAGGTCTCTTTTGACAGTAATAAATGCCACGTGTAGGCTTTGATACTGTGTTCAAAAATTCTTCACCAAAACTCAACCTGTTTGACTGACTTTGGGAAAGCTGAGAACCACTGAAATAAGACCCCAGAGTTACAAAAATATGGGTCGATACAAGATCATGTAGATTCGTATCATGTTGAAGAAGGCTTGGGAGTCTCAGGTGTAGTTGCTGTAACCATATTGGGTTATATAATCAGAGTTTTTTGGAAACATTATTTTCATGTTCCAGAGATGGGAGACACACCCACCTTAAAAAAAAAAACAAACACATTAAAAACCCAGAAGAAGAAACTTTTTGAATTAAAAAAGGTTTTGAACCGAGGAGGAAAATGTTCAGTTTTGTAGGATAGCAAATGTTATTTAAGTCTTTATTCAAGAGCTTTACCATGTGGGTCCTGATGCCTAAATTTGGACAACACGCTGGGGGCAAGTGCTTGAACATGTGATTCGTTATTCCAGAAGGGACAAAGAAGGGGGAGAGAAAAGAAATTTGTTATGAAGGTCAATATTTGCTCGCTGTAGGCACCAGCTGTGTGCCCGTGGGAATCAGCCAGGTCCTGTCTTTCTGCAGGGAGCTTCTCTCAGGATGGCTCATTTGGCTCCCTGCCACTGGTAGAAACTTCTGTTAATCCTGTGACTACTTACAATGTGTCCTTATAGGTGGTGACAGTGGACCTAATTGTTTGCAAGGGATTAGATCGAATCACAGAATCGTAGAATGGTTACAGTTGGAAGGGACCTTAAAGATCATCAGGTTCCAACCTCTCTGCTATGAGCAGGGACACCTCCCACCAGATGAGGCTGCAAAAACCTCATCCAGCCGGGTCTTGAACACCTCCAGGGAGGGAGCAGCCACAGCCTGCCTAGTCAACCTATTCCAGCACCTTACTACCCTCACGGTGAAGAATTTTTTCCTTATGTCTTGACCTAAATCTCCCCTCTTTCAATTTAATACCATTACCCCTTGTCCTACCACTATTGTCTCTGAAGAGAAGTCCCTCCCCAGCTTTCCTTTAGCCTCTTTCAAGTACTGGGAGGTGCTCTAAGGTCTCCCCAGAGCCTTCTCTTCTCTAGGCTGGACAGCCCCAACTCCCTCAGCCTGTCTTCATAGCAGAGCTGCTCCAGCCCCTTGATCATCTTGGTGGCCCTTCTCTGGACCCTCTCCCACAGCTCTTTGCTTACTGACTAGGTCCTCCTTGATCATGGATGGGTGCTTTGGGGTTGTTTACTAGGGTGTTGAGTGGCATCTGTTGGGAGTCAGCTCTTTTCTGCCCTCTTCTCTGCTCATCCTTCTCTGAAGTGCTTGGCTGTCTGGAACAAAGACCAAAGCAAGCACTGCTAGAGCCAGGGCTCTCTGAGACCAAGAAAATGGCCATTTAAATATACATTAGAAGAATCTGCATTTTTCACTTACTGTTGAACTATTTTTCCTACTACTTCTCTTTGTGACTTTATTACTTCTAAATGCAAGTTGGAAAAACCTTTATTTTGTAATTATTTGTGTAGCAGAGAGTGACATCATAGAGAAGAATATTATGACTGGAATCAAGCAGGCAGGGGAAAGTATTAGTTAACAGAAAAAGCAAAAGCTTCTTGCTAGTAAATATTTTCCCAATTTTTGAGAGAAAGTGGTGCAGGAAAGCTTTTCAAAAGGTCAATGCGTTTGTATTAAATTGTCCTCTTCTCATTGCCTTTATAATTAACTGTTCCAAGGTCAGCATTAAAAGCCTTGTGCTCAGCAGCTCAATTGCCATTTCAAGCAGAAGTCAAACACTTGGGCTCAAGAAAGTGAGTGGATCTACATCTACTTCTTCCAAAAGCTTTTCCAGGAGCTGTTATTAACAGCAATAATTTTCAATCCACCTCCTTTGTATTTCAAAAACAGAAATGGTCTATATGTAGAGAATGTAAGTGTATCTGTGCCATCAACACTAACTTTTTTGAGTCTCAGTTTTGGTCAGTCTCACGTGGGTTATACTCCTGATGAGTGTTGGGGCAGCTCTGTCTCTTTGATAACACCTAAAGGAAGCCAGCCAGGGACAGTGTGTCACCTGTCCCTGACATGCTGTGCTACAGGGATTCCTGTGCTTTGTTTCAGTTAGGAATCTCACCTTCCATTCCTGTTGGAAAGGCATTTGGTCAACAGGCGGTTTGGGGGTGACCTGGAGGCCAGGAACCACAGGTGATTGGTTGGTTGGCTGGAGCTACTACTGAGGAGCATCATTGGTCCTGGATATGAAGGACTTTTGTACGTGCTGAGATGTTGGTACTGTCGGTTTGGTCTTGATTTCTGCTCACTGTAATTGCCTGAAGGCCACATTTCCATGCAGATAGGTCCTGTATGAACTGAGTTGGCCAAAGAAAGGTTTTCTTTTAATAAAGACAAAACCCAATATTTCAGTAGCTTGTTTGGAATAATCTAACAGGATTATTTTAAAAATCCAAAGCAATGGTCACCATGGCAGCTTTTCTGCTTTCATCACTTCCTTGCTTTGGCTTACTGACCTGTGGAACCCGATTTTAATGTGACAGGAGTACAATCCTGAAAATAATGTTTAAAAACCCTCACAAATGCAGGAAAAAAAAAAATACAATCAACAGACTTGTCTCTCATTCTCAGGGAAAGATTCCAAATAAAATCAGTGTACTGCTAAGCACTGACTCCTTTCTATGCATTTTCAGCTTTCTTTTAAGGGGCACAAACTGTCATTCCTTGTCTGCTAAAATCTATATTTTTCTCCCCCTGTTCCTGCTAAGGTTGGGTTTTTTGTGGTTTTATTTGATAAGAAGATTGCCAACAGCTGCAGCACCTGTTACATTTTCATCTCAAAGTTAAGGACATGTCTAATTTCTTTTACTTTTAATCTTGTTTAGATGAGAATGACCTTTTCTGTGCTTCATATTAAAATCCCATTCTTTAAAAATTAATGTTTTTCTCATTGTTGCATGTATTGATTATTAGTGCTGATATTTATTCATGATTAAAACTACAGTAGACAAGAAAACCATTTTTAAAGCTGAATCGAAAGCCTTCTGGGCATTTTTATTTCACTGCATTTTGATGTTAACCCTTGTATGCATTTAAGTAGAGGAACCTTATTTTTTAAAGAGCAATAAAAAATTCAAATGGGCCAAACTGGTATTAATCTGTCTTTCAAATTTTGGGCCAACCCACCTCAAAAGTGTTCTGGCTGCTACAGGTGTGCAGTTGTTTGTTTTGTCATGGCTTTGGACAGTCTCTGAATGAAAATGCAACTTGAATCTCAACAGTACGTGCAAAACCTCAACCAAGAACCAGCTTTATTCTGAGTTTTGGTGCGAGAAGTAACAACTTTCTGTACAGAAAAGTTATGTTACATAAGCAAGACAAGCAGCCAAATATTAGAAAGATTAGAAAGAAGCAATTTAGCTTAGAAAGAGCTCTATAGATTGTAAGGGGGTGACAGAAGCTGTCAGTATTGATTTTCTGCCACTTCCCAGCCTGACCTTTTGGATTCCTGCGAGTGCTCTTAAGAGGATTGAGCTTGTAACAAATTAAAGATATCACAGAACAATTGCTGACTCGTATTATGAGACCTGACCAAAATCCTTTGCTATCAGGGCAGTCTTATTGTACACAGGGACATTGCCATTGCTTCATTTAATGTGCTCCTGCAGGTAAAACTGATTTTTAAGCTTTTTATCAAAGCAAGGTTAATGATGATAAATGCAGTTGCCACCTATTTGGTTTTTATACACAGATATGTGTATACAGATACTTTAACATAAATTTTCAAACTTTGGCTTGAAAATACACCAAAACTTTGATCAAAATGCTCAAATTTAAGCAAGCCATTAAAACATTATTACATAAAAGCTTCTTTTGCATTGCTGTGGATGAAATTGGAAGAAAAACCCAAAGTGCTTTTTCTTCATTGAGCACCTCCTGGCAGCATCTTGACACAAAGCTTCAGCACGAGCATCCTCTGCTGAGTACCCTTCCACACTCTTTGGAAGAAATAAATTGCTTGTCTGGAGTGGTTAAAGGAGTTTAATTTAGCTTAATCATCCTGAAGTATTTTACCTTACGATGGAATTCAGTCTGGAATGGAGTTCATCTTTTTAAGTGGGCCTTGCTAAGCTCTGTATCCAGAGTATTGGTTTTAGGGGTTATGAGAAGTAGCCATTTTAATGCAATATTAAATTTTATTGGTTTACTATGAATTGCAGATAAACTGGAATCCTAAAAATGATGAGGAGGCTCAGAAATGCTAATTGTGCCTACCTATGTTTCCCCACTGATTCCTGCTGGACAAGCCTGTTGTGCATCCAGCAGTTCCCATGGCATGGGGCATTTGTCTGCTGTTTGTTTCTTCAAGGCAGCTGGAATTCCTTTCAGCTGAAAAGGGAGAACTTTTGGCTGGGTAGGGAAGGCTTAGGAAGAGAAAAGAATTGAATAATCAAGAATATGAAACCTTTGAAAAAAAATCAGCACTTGCATGCAAGAATCTGTTTCTTTTACTGAATGCTTCAAGGTCACCACTATTGCTGACATCTCCCCAAGACACATTTCTTTCTAGTGTGCTGTGGCATTATTTCTCCCTTCCAGGCTTTTTTTCCTATTTGTATTGAATGATCCTTGAGCCTCAGGTCAGGCTGCTCCTCTAACTGGTGAAAAATTCAGGACCTTATAGCAACTTCTTCATAAAGACTAAATAAAGATCTTTGGATCAATACTTTTGTGGAAACCTGAAAGTGCACATTTATCAGACAGAGCAACATTAGGAGGCTTTGTTTTTCGTTTTGGTTGTTGCACTCATTTCTCTTGGACCTTTTGCTGTTGCCGTTGGCTTTGATGCCCCTGCAACAGAGTTGGTTGGGCTCAGCCAGCTCTTACTTGTTCCACATCTCATGTGACTATTCTGGTTTTTGCTCTGGCATGGTAGCGATGGAGCTGAACACTGCTTAAGTGGATATCTTAAATAATTCAAGTTTTAATTAAGCTTTTGTTGTTTGTTGTTGCTTTTTTTCCCCCTGAAAATGTATTTTTAACCTGGATCAGCTCACTGGTCTAAGCAAATGTGTGTTCCTGCAAACAAGTGTGCTGGCTCCAAGGAGGGGTAACTAGGCATAGAGAAGAAGCCTTGCTATTGAGGAGCAGGTACCTGTAAGTTCAGCTTAACTTCTGTGGACTCTCAAACTTTTGTATTCTGTTCAGAGTCCCTAAAGCAGTGGGAACCAACCTCTAGGCACTGCTCAGATAGAAGTGGTCAGTAAGACCCACGGGATACTTCTCGTGACAGATCTTCAAACTGGGCCTGATGGTTTTAGCAAAAAAAACCCAAACCGGTCCTGTTATTAGCAAAGCTGAGACAAGTGTTTCAGCACTGCTCACAGGGGGTTGTGCTGCTAGTAGTGCTCACAGAGGGGCTGGTGGTGCTGTGGCATCTCCCTCCCTGACAGTGTCTCTGAGCACTGCAGCGTGTGACAGATTCGCAGAAATAGTCCCTTGAACTTCAGACACATCTTGGGCTCCACTCTGGTCCTGAGCTTTTGTGAGTGTATATTGAAAGTGCATTTAAAAGCCTTTTTCTTTACCTGACAGCATGACAACATGTCATTCTCTGCCTTTTGGCTCAGCTTTAGGGATTTTTTTGGCAGTTTGCTATGCAAGAAAGCAGGACAGCAAATGGAGAAAAATGGAAAAGCGTGGCTAAGGATCAGTCTACATCTATCATTTCTGCTAACGTGTGGGTTTAAGTATGATATTTCTGAGGAAGCTCTGACTCTTCTGAGGACACGGCTCATTTTCTCTGCATCTCTTTAAACACAATTAAGGATGATGGGCAATGCTGGGTAAATGCTTCATCTTTGTGGGTGGATCCAGCAATGCTGGGTTGTCTGTCACACTGTAGTGCCGGCAGCAGAGCAGCCCAGGGCAGGGCTGTGGTCCTGCTGCCCTTCTGAGAGTCTCCTTGGAGATGGCAGTGGTGGTGATGGCCAGTCACGTTTAGATGTTTCCCATACAGACAAGGGACATAAAACCTTTGAACTTGGCTATGAGGGGCTAGGTGGACAGCAAAGAGATCCAAACTGCTTTGTTGTGCTTTTTCTGTAGCTGATGCTCTCAACTTCCGAAGTGTTGGCTCAGCAGTACATCTTGGCACACAGCTGTGCCACAGGCCTCTTTTTTTCACCCCATTTTTAAACGCAAGGGTGAAAAGTATCGCATCAGCCTAAATCCTTTCTTCTCCTCTTTGGCCAGGAGGTAGAGTTAAAATCAGGATTTTATGCATATATGAGCCTTAAGTGGTGTTTTTATTAAGCTTCTGCTGTTTTTCCCTTTTATTTAAACGACTGAGGATAAAATATCCCACTTTATGGCCTAAAGTAGTCAAAACTTAAGTATTATCATCCACATAAAGTAGCGATTCTTATGAGTTGCACCTATTACAATAACTTTTTGTGTACATCAGGGTCATAGCATTATAAATGCTCCATCTGCCATTTTTTTCTCATGCAAATGGAAGAGGAAGAAAAACTCATGAAAAGACATTGGAAAAAAGAGATTTTCCATGTGTCATTGGTTACTGTATTTAGTTTATAGGCCGCAGCTTCAGCAGCAGCTACACTTACTCCAGTCTCCTCAACTTGCTTTCTTTTTTTTATTATTATTTTTAGTTTAAACCCAGAGTCCTTCAGAAGTTGGCAACATTCTTGATTATCTTTCCAGTAAGAGCAAAGATCAGGTTTCTCTAGATCTGGCTTTAAGACTGCAGGAAAGTCACTCATCATTTAGCTAGTGTAGATCCACCAAGGTCAGCCAGGGCTCCTGCAGGGCCTTGCTCATACTTTGGCAGCTTGCAAAAGAAATCTCAGAAATGAAAGAATAAAATCTTCAACACTAGTTTGTCCCTTTGCAAAGCAGTGTCCTTACAGCCCCATTCCTCTTTGGCTAGGTAGGCTTTGCATTTAGACTGAGCATCTTCATTGTGCTCTATTGCTGCTTGAGTCAACCCAAACTCAGAATGAATTTTTAGAAGAATTTTTTTTTTTTTTAAAGGAGTTTTCTCTATGACAAATTAAAGCTTAATTCTGTTTCCCATTAGTAGAGTTTTTTCCTGTGGGCTTGTGAGTAGGAAGATTTATTTGCAGTACTTAAAGACGCCAAAAGAAATTAAGCTCTTTTTTTTCCAAATTTTGCATTCAATGAAGTTCTTTTATGAGTATGGCAACTCTGAGAATTAATTTTAGGAAAACAAATATTTAGTGCATCATACTAATCCTAATGCGAATCTTAAGCTCGTACATATTCAAAATTAGACAAGTGAAGAAGCTCAAGAGAGTAATTCCAAGTGTGTTTAGGTGTTTGTTGTGGTGTTGGTGGTGTTTTTATTAATTCAAATGAAAAGTACATTGGTCCAGTTGTACAGGATGTGTTCCATTTGATAATCAAATGTCTGCACAGGAGATGATTATTTCTAATAGTGTAAGTACCTCTAGGCCCCTTCCAGTACCTGAAGGGGCTACAGGAAAGCTGGGGAGGAACTTTTTAAAAGGGCATTTAGCAATAGCATGAGGGGTAGTGGTTTCCAAGTGGAAGAGGGTAGATTTAGGTTAGACATTAGGAAGAAATTCTTCACTATGAGGGTGGTGAGACACTGGCACAGGTTGCCCAGAGAAGCTGTGGCTGCTCCATCCCTGAAAGTGTTCAAGGGCAGGTTGGATGGGGCTTGAGGCATCCTGGTCTGGTGGGAGGTGTCCCTGCCCATGCAGGGGGTTGAAACTAGATGATCTTTAAGGTCCCTTCCAACACAAACCACACTATGATTCCATGATTAACTGAGACAATCAGCTCTATCTCGGAATAGCCTATCGTCGTGGTTTACAGCTGTAAACTGTTTCTTCTCTGCATCCAGGACTTGGGCATGCACCCAAACCTGCCCAGGAGCCTTCCAGACCTGGCCCAGTTTTAAGATATCTTTTTCAGTGTCTAGGTATTTTAAGTGCTTGTGGCATGTAACTTCAAAGCAGATAACGTAAGGCTGGTTGTGGTGGATCCCTGAAGCTATGAAAAGATAGGAAATTTGCATGAAAAGGCTTAATGGTCTGGAAAGCCACAGGGAAATGGAATCAGTAGAAGGTTCTGTAAAGAAAAATCACTGAGCCTGCTGGGGGGATTTCTAGGAGTACACAGTTCAGTGTGGGCAGGGCAGAAGTGCTCTACTTCTGCTAGACTCAGTGGAGGCGAAAACCCAGTGGACCTGTGGAATTTAAAATGCGATTTGAAACTTCCTCGGTAGCACAAATTTAAAGCTCACATTTTTGAAATGTCACTTTGTATTTAAATAACGGAGTTTCAGATTTGTTTGGAAATACAACAGGTTGAAATTTTAACCAGTTGTGGAGAAACTGTGTTCTTGAGAGGAGTAAAAGGAGACAGAAACATCTTTATTTCAATTCAAAGATTATTCTGTTCCCTTTTCCCTACTTAAAAAAATCCTTTAAAAATAGAAGCAGAAAAGATAATTTAAAAAAAAAAAATAGTGTTTTGAAAACTTAGCAAATAAAAAAATCACTAGAGAGGGTTAAGGGTTGCAGGAAAACATTTTTTCAAGTCAAGCACAGCAGCTGAACCTGGAAAAACTTGATAGTCACCAAGAGCTCTCATCTGGAAAACCTAGATATGCAGGTTTTCATGTGTAAGTTATTCCATAGCTCAGTCACATCCTCAAAAGTAATAATATTTAATAAGATGGAGTCCAATTTTCAGTTTCCCTGATGCCTTGGCCAACTTTACTTGCAGTTTTTACTAGGCCCAAAACTAACTGGCCCCAAAAATGAAAGCTTGAAGAGCTCTAGAGCAACCTTTTAATGTGGATTGCCAGTCAGTTGGCAATCAGTTAACCTGAGGTGAAATAAACCACTCACCCCCACCCTGTCCTTTCCCCTTCCTTGTGTCCTGTAATGCCTTCTGCATGGTGTGGTCATACCCCTTGGTCTGAGGGCTGCTGAGCTTAGACACTGACTTTTGTAGCAGGGCTCTGTCTTTGTGCTCAGGAGAGTCTTTTCAGTCCACCTCCGGGGCTGCAAGCTCTGCAGGGTTAAAAGGCACTTCATTTAGTTTACTGTGTCACTGGAAGGATCAAATAGAAAAGCTTGATTTTCCTGAAGAGTCTAATTACATTAGACACTTAACTGTCAATGAGATTACATTAAGGAACTATGAAAATCTTTAGATGTCTACATACCTGCTATAAGGAAATTAAACGCCAAAAGTCAACCCCAGGATGTTTTTAAATCAAAATTCTGCTTTAATCAAAGCATGTGACTGGACTACTTAATGTAGAGGAGTAAAGGAGATTAATAGTAAAGGAGATTATTCTGGGCTCCTTCATCCCTTGCTTATCATTAAGCAGTGATGAACATTCAGTGAAGAAGATATTATCTGGAGTTAGACATTCTTTCTTTTCTATAGAAAAGCCTTTTTCAGTTCTGCCTTGGATGGACTTCAAAAGATTAGTGGTAGAGATGACTTAGATAAATCTTTTCCATTATAACTAGGCCTGTGCTTTCTCAAAAGCACTGAGCTCCTCCTTAATACTAGCATCCAGGCAAAAATCTGTGGCCAGTACTCTCACCTTGCACTTGCATGCTTCGCCTGGAAGTAGGTTTTAAAGCACTAGAATAAATAAGTAATCCTACAGATCTATGCACAACAGTGACTTGATTGGGTTTTTTTGCCATTAAAACTGATTTTATGAGTCCCAGTTAAAAGTAATTATACAGCATAAGTGCTTTAAGTAAGTTAATGAGACAGAGAAATCTGATAACAAATTGCTGCCTCATCATAAGCTCCCTTTCAAGTGAATTCAATCTGAACATTGCAGGCCCATGTTCTGCATTGCTTTGCTGAGTCCCTGCTCGTGTCTGTCTCACTCAGAGGTTGCAGGATGCAGCTGTTTGCATGAGCAGGTACAGGGTTAACAAACCTGGTATTTCCAAAGGTGAGGATGGCATTAGGAAGCAAACAGCACTAATTGGAATAAATTTTGCTATTTCCTTCTGACTTCACTGTGTTATTTGTCTTAATGCCAGGGTGTTCATCTAACATGAAATTCTGTCTGTGTGTTTATTAGGAAGCTGAGAAGCCACTTTTATAACTATTAGCATCTCTTTGGGAGCATTTTCAGGTATGCTCACAGGAGAATGCTGATTAGCTCTCTTGTATGTTTTAAGTGTTTTGGTTGGAACCAGTTGTCTGCAGGTGATCTTGAAGAGAATCTTGGGTGGGTTTTTTCCAGCCTCTGATGTTCAATGACTGTAGGAGTCTTCAGGGTACCGTTCCTTCCTGGGGCCCATCCTCACACAGTGCAGTGAAGCAGGAGGGGTCATTGCTGGGGAAACTGCCTGGCATGAAAGGAGAAGGTCAGAAAGGAAATGGCATTGGATGTTTATGGCTTTGGGAGTTGGAGGCTGATATCACATCTTCTCGTGGCTATTGGGCAAGTTTCTGGTAATGTAATCAAAAAGCATCACACAAGATTCTGGGTATTTATTTTCCCAGCCAGTCACTTTGTAAACTTGGTATGAAACTGAAACTCACTACGCACTGCTTGGAAATGAATTTGTTAAGATCAATGACTAATTTGATCAGTGCATCTAATGGCCTTTTGCTTTCATCTCACCACCTTGATTAGGACAAGAACCTTATAAATAATTAGATTTGGCACTAGACCACATGTATATTATTAATGTTCTCTATTTTTTATTTATTCCTTCAAGTGCATCAGTGGTTGATCTATAGACTGCTTCCATGAGAAAAAAAGTGATATGGGAAGATATTTAAAAATTGATGTGTACAAAGTAATACCAAGATTAATAGCAAAGGAGATATTGGTAAATTGTACATTTTATTCAGTGAAATCTGCTTCTTCATAACTGTTTTATGATACCTAGGAAGTATTCCAGAAATGAAGGAATCCATTGTTAATTGTCCCCATGGGTATCACAGTTAATTCTTTATAGAGAAGTGTGCTCCTTAGCTATGGCTCTTTTTTCCCTTGATTTTTTTTCTTCTCTTTTTTTTTTTTTTTTTTGGCCACAGTGTATTTTTAGGCAGATTCTTTCATATAAATACAGCTACTGTATGGAGTATTTTTAGCAAATCAAGATAATTTGGTGGAGTTTTTTGACAATGTTGAAAATGCAATTTAAAAAAAAATAAAAATTAAATAATTTTTGTGAAATAAGGTTACACTGGAACATCTGTGAGGTCTAATGTAGTCTAGTCCCAAGGATCAGACCAGAGCAGTCAAATCCTCTCTGGAATGACTATACCAGTAAATTATCCTGAAGAAGGGGTTTATTTCTCTAATACCTTTTGCTTTACAGTGATTGCCAGCCTGACCCTTTTAAGTAAATGCAGAATAGCTTACTGCAATAAAAGGAGCTCACATATATTGTAAAATAAGAATATTCACGCTGGCGGTCACCATGGAGTAGATGATGTATTATAATTTCATATTCTTAGTTGGGTTTTTTTTGTAGCTAGCCTTTCCTCAGACAGTAGAATTATGAGCCTGAAGTGCGCTCCATAAAAATATCCACTAGCTTGAAGCATCTAGTTAACTCTTCCAAGTTATCTACATCAAGTGGTTAGTGCTTCTGAAGCTTTACTTCTTTTTCTCTCTTATCACGGGAGCAGGAAGTCCAGTCCAGGTGTTGACAGGTAGCCCCTCTGTGGAGGAAGCCTGCTCTTGATCCAATTTATCAGACATTTGCAGTAACAGTTGCCCAGACTTAAGGCTTTGGAGGATGGAGAAGATTTAGAGAAATAAAGCCAGCTGATAGATGTGATCACTTCTTAGAGATCTTTCATATAAATTATGAAAAATAGCTACAGTGAGTTATAGCTGAAGGGCTTTCAGATAATAAGCCTTCCAGGAAAAAAGTAATGAGACTAAGTGACACCCAGTTCTGATTGTCGTTAGCAAGCTGAATCATAACTCAGAGTTCATTTAAAAGTTCCAGAATGGTTTGCCAATCTTAATGAAATTGAGACTAAGCTTGTTCGTATTTAACCTGTTTTGAGTTTTTTGGCTGCTACTTTACTCCAGGAATATTCCTCCCTGCTAAGTTGCCAGGTAGTTCCTGTCTGCAGTCTGTTGCTCAGCACTATCAAGGTCCAGGGACTGTAATTTTTTGCTGTCAGTTTTTTGGCAGTTTTCCCTCATCAAAATTGATAGATCTAGTGAAAGTCTCCTCTTCCAAGGTAATGCTCTTTGCAAAAATCAATAGAAATAGCCCAGCAGGCAGAGAACCAGCAGCCTCTGTTCTCCTCCTGCCATTCCCTGTTCATCCCTGAAGTCAGACTATCTCTGCTCCCAATGCCAACCAGCAACAGGAACTTACGTTCAATCCTGACACAGCCTGGGGGATCCCACTGCCACAGGGAATCTCCTTAACACCCTCCATTAAGGCTTTTATGAAGAGGGTTTTTTCTGTACACAGGTAATAAAGCTGAAGTCTTGCACAGGATTAACAAAGATGTTTGGGGAGGTGATTCAGGATCTTTTCCCACTAGATTAAAATAAGTCTCACCAGGTAGTCTTAGGGGCTAACACAAAGAAACACCTTTCTTTTGTGTGTTTCATGATTGTTTAAATGTAATACAATGTGAAACTTTGTAAAACACTTCTGCTACTATCTCTTTAGGTATTTTTTTCTGCAGATATATTCCTGTTGGAGGTAGGTGCTTCACTGCCCACAGTGCATGCTATTGCCCACCCTTAGATCCTCAGTACCTCAGCCATGGGCTTTGTTAATGGCCACTGAAGACATGTGCCATTTCTGAAGTGAGGTGAAGTTCAGTAGTTGGATAAAAACATCTCCTGCCAGCAAGATATTGTACATGAGTGAAGGATGTAGGTGATAAAGGAGTTTCAGAAAAATGTCAGCTTAGTGCTCTGTTGTGATTTTTAAAAATTCGTATGTTAAGACTTAATACAAAAAGGAGTAGGGTAGAAAATAGAGAGTTTTAATGTAGCTCTGTGTGGCACCAAGGTATGTTGTGTTCCATGTCTTCTCTTGGAGGCTGTGAAAAGAGCAAGTGGAGGTGATGAGTGGTCTTGATATAAAGAAGGCCTGGATAAACTACAACTGTATCACTGAGTGTTACCTGAGAGGCAGTGGGGTAGGCGTGTATGTCATCATGAAACCATGAAAATAGGTGTTTATGACCTCTTCTCATATGCAACAACAAATGCAACTAGCAGAACGGAGCTGCAAAGCAAAAGGAACAGTCCTTTATTTAGTTCCTTTTCCTGGTTGTACAGGACAAAGTGTTCTACAGGTTTAAAAGGTTAACCTGATCCAGTGCAGCCATTAATGTGCTCCGAAGGTCAAACACTTCTGGTTGTCATCATTTAAAAGTTCTGTTTCACCCCTGCATGATTGAACTCCATTGTTATATTCCATCTACTTATTTGTGTGTGATTTAGATGACATGCTGACATTTTCTTGCCTCTGAAGCTGCGATGTAATATTGTAATGTAAAATTAACCCACTCCAAAAAACAACCCTCATGGAAGGGATTTAGTAGTAGAAGCCCCAAGATCGTGGTGAGGTTTTATTACTTTACAGTCAAGTTGTTTATGGGGTTCCAGTGTCTCTGCTCCATTAGGATCCATTGGCATGTCACATAAAATTCACTGGGGTTAGATTCTGCTATATAATAAGCATGTCATTTAAAAATGGGGCTTTATGTCAAGAGGAATGCCACTGAAGTGATGTCATTTTCTTGAAGGTCTTATGCTGCATTAGTAAGTCTTGCCAAATTTTGCTTGAGGCGTCATCAGCAACATAGTGTGAGATCTTCCTAGAAAGAAAAAAAATTATTCAATTCACTGTTTTTGTCTTAGAATCCATCCCATTTCTTCTCTTCTTTCACAGATGTCATATAGAATCTTTCAAATTTCTGATAATTCCCCCAAATCCAGAATTATCTCTTTTGTGTTTTAAATAAGCAGAATTAGGTGGCATCTCCTTGTAGTCTATTGCTTCTGAAGCGTTTCCAGGGAGTGTATCTCCTTAGGGTCTCCACGTGCTGTCACCAAGGCTTTCCTAAATTTAGGCATCTTCTTAGTAATTGAAGTGGTTCAAAGCCTGTAGTTTCTTATTAAGTGACTTTTGCAGTTCTTGGGCAAAGATTAGATGAGAGAGGACCTTTGTTTGGGTATGAATCAACAGCTTGCCCAATCATGCTGAATTATATTTAAAGTGCTATTTTAATTAAGTACTTTGTGGATAGAGTTCTAGTTGGATTACTTAATTTTTTCATAAACTTCATTGTTATAAAAATATTCCAATCTGATAAACCTAAATTTTCCATTTTGAACTCCAAAAGTTATATTGGTGGTATATGAGTCCTAAACTGTGAAACCTGTCAATGTTGTCAAAAGCAGGAGTCATTGCACTGAAGTTGTGTGTTCAATGTTTAGCTGGTATTAAACTAATTAGAGGTGACAGACCATTTCCATGCTCCTTCAGAACAGGCCACGTTATCATCGGTGTATTTCGGAAATTAATAAATATTACTAATGCATAATTTGCTCCTAATTGATAAGCAAGGTTGTTTGTAATGCTTTTGCTAATGTATGGTAAACAGGGATATGTGTCTGCCCTGCTCGGATTAGATTAAAAAAAACAAAGCTGTGGGAGATACTCATTACATCTCGGCTATGGAAGTGTTCCTCGTGTTTTCATGTGTGCACATGTTCAGGAAGGGCTCAGAAGAGTTTCTTGGATTTTGTAGTCTTTTTAGCAAGCATGCTTTCTTGTAAAAGCCTGATAACTAAATGATTGCAGTTTGTATCTTCACATACACCCCCATCTGCTTGGGTATGCTACATGGCAGCGAGCCTTGGATCGAAATTCCCTCAAAAATAGCCTTCAGCATGATAAATATTTGCATTTAGGCAGGACCTGGGGAAATCCTTCCAGCCTCTGACAGGTCCCCTAAGGGGAGCTGGCAACTCGATGGCAAATTGCAGTTTGCAAATCTTCAGCCTCGCAGCAGAGAAAGTAAATATGGGCAGTGTAACACAGCAAATATGTGAAGGCTTTTAGTTAACGGAGGTGTGTAAATGTTTACAAATATGATTAACTGCAGAGCACAAAACCCATTTGCAGCATCAGAGGCAAAACTAAAATTGCTTTTTCCCGCCCCCCTCCAGGATTATGCTGAAAAGAAAAACACGATAGCAAAAGCTCTGGAAGATCTTAAAGCCAACTTCTACTGTGAACTCTGTGACAAGCAGTACTATAAACACCAGGAGTTTGACAATCACATTAACTCTTATGATCATGCTCACAAACAGGTAAGAGGAATCTGCTCACTATTTCAACCTAGTTTCAGGTAGAATAATGCAATAAGGCTTGGAAATCACAGTTGAGTTGGGCCCAGATTTCATGTTCTGGGAAGCAAAATGCACTGTTTTCTTGGAAATGAATTGTAATGTGAAGATTTTGCAGAAAGGGGCATGTGGACAGTTAAAATGTGAAGAGAAACAGGGAATGATGAAAAATATGATTGTAAATAAAATTGTAAATGTACAAATTGCTTGTAATCAATTCAGTTTTGTACATAAATAAATACTGCGGTATACCTAAGAGATGACTTATTGGGAAGCATTTGCTGCAATGGATGTGACTAGGAAACTTGACATTCTCCTCAGTAAACTTCCTTTTACTGCAGATACAGTTCTGAAATGGGCTGTGATTTTACTCAAATGCATTGGATATAGAAAAACAAACCTGTGGTAATGAAAAGTTTTTGGCTCAGCTCACAGTAAGATGTGTGTTAGCTTTAAAACATTGATGTTTGTATTTTGCCACACCTCCAAGCTGTGTCCCCTACTTTGATAGCAGAAAAGCAGTGCTTCCACACAACAAGAGAGGCAATGCACCCCAGTGCAGTGTCCTGGTCTTCAGAAGGGTCAGGACTATGTAATTCAGAGGATAATACAATGCATCTTGACTCCACCAAAGAGATAGGTAATGATAATATAAAGACATGTAATAATGGTACAGGAAATTTCTACTTAGTCCACTTAGCTGGTAATTACTCTGTGGTTTTTCGGTTTTTGGTTTTGTTTGTTTGTTTTGTTGGTTTGTTTGTTTGTTTTGTTTGTTTTTTGTTTTGTTTTTAATCTGGTGAAATCATATGGTTGTGCATCTGGATTAATTGCTTTTCATTGTAACTGAATCTCATCTTAACCTGTTATTCTGCTCAGGGTGAGCTGCTACCCGTGTTTTATTTCTGTGTTATGTCAGCCAGCAGTTCACTTTTCTTTCCTTCAGTGCTTCTCCCTGAAGTACTTCCCTCTCTCTCTCTCTCTGGTATTTTTATATATCCCATAATTTACACTGCCATTGTGAGTGTTAGATGTAGTTTTGATAAGTACAGCAATGTGGACCTCGGCAGCAATAGCAATCCATGAGAACCTGAAGGGAAAGATACATTAGAAAAGAAATTGGCAGGTAACATCATTGCACCCTATAGATACTTAAGAGTTGCAAGTATTTTTAGTTATAACAGAGCTGAGCAGATTCTTTAGGTGTTAGGTTCACACAGCAGCACCTCATTGATAGAAGGCAGGAAAAAAGAAGTGATGGGCAGAGTCTTCCCCACTTGAACTCTCTTGGGATTTTTATTTATTAACTTCTAAGTGCTCTGAAGCACTTGTCAATAGCAAGAGCCTGAAGGCTGCAGTGTTTGTTCCACTAGTCAGTATTGATGGAAAATTGATTTTGAAACTGAGGTCAGGTGTGAGAATTGTTGTGCACATAGTTATTCTTGTCTCTTGATGACTTTAGAGAGGAGGTGGTGGGCACTCCAGCAGCATGTGATGGAGCACAGCAAGTCCTACCTCTCTTATCTTCTGTGTAGGCGGCCTGTGTTTGCAAGTGGCTTTGTGGATGTGTTTGGTGAAGAACAGGAAGCCATCCTCTTCCTCTGTAAGGAGTCCAGAACTCTGACGTCCCTGGCAGGGACTGAGGCAAAAGTTTCTAGTTTTCCAGTAGAAACAATTGTATAGATGTTTGCTTGGGCAAAGTAATAATTTTCTGTAATATTACTGGCAAATAAGACTAAATGTTAAGTCAAGTTTAACTCTGCTGGAGTGTTTTTTGTGGTGGTTTCTGCTGGTATTACAAAGAAAACCCCTTTATCTTCACATCTTTCTGGTGAAGAAGGAGGCAGGCAGCATATGCTGCAGTGTAGGCTCACTCAGATTAGCTCAGTTTTCAAGGAACTTCATACCATGTGCCTTTTTTAAGCAACCTGGTTTTGTTAAGTGTGGTGGAGCCATTTGCAGGTGCTGTTGTTGAATGCTCTGATTTTGTCTCGAAACTTCCCACCTCAATGGCAGAAATTTTCCAGCAGTTCAGCAGAGGTTAGAGGAACAGATCATCTGTCTTTGAATTTTGCTTCCTATTTTTCTTCTTCTCCCTTGCATCACAGCTTTCTGTGAATACTGATAGGTAAGGGGAAGCAGTTACTAGACTAAGTTTCCTATGATCCATGAATAGTTGCAAGCAGATGCAGCCAGTTCAGTTTCAGTGATCCCAGCACCTGCCAGTGGTTTCTGTGTGATCAAATGGATGAAAGCTCTGCCACAACCTGAGCTCATCCCAGCTGTGCTGAAAAGCCATGTCAGTCTTATCACATCATCTAAGCCAGGGGATGCCTTATCAGAGAAAATGTTGGCAACAGCTCGTAACCTCAGTTTTATTGGAGAAGCTTCTCTTCTTCTTTCAGTCAATTCAAAGGCTGCTAGCACAGACAATTTACAGGAATTAAAGCAGAAGGTTAAATTATTATGGGGTTTTCCTTCACCAGATGGGGGCCCCTGTGCTGTCAGAAGTTGGTTGTGTTTTGATATCTTGAGCTTCTGAGCACTCATTCTGAGGTAGCATGAGGTCCTCCTGACTGGTCCAGAAAGAAAGGATACAAGTAGGGCAAAACTAGATTTATTTCTGAGGATCTGAAGGAGTTCAGTCCAATGTCTCAAGGTCTCCCCTGCCTCCATTCGTGTTTTCTTGTTCTTAGCTTTGACAATATGGCTTAGAGAGTGGTATCTTTAGCCTTTTATGAGATATTCCTGGAAAAGCAACTTGCAAGCAGCCAGTGGTAATGGAGAAAAATGAACATGGGCTAAATACTAAGAGAAATGTAGCTTAGGCAGAACCACTACTATTCAATAGAGTAATGAGAGAATTGCTATTTGATGCTGATGGTCCAAAATCATGGAATTCAGCTGCATTTAGGTTCAAGCCAGGACTTAAAAAACATCCATATGATTTGTGCAGCATTTCTTTAATATTTAGAAGCACATCAGGAGCTCTCCGAAGTGCTGCAGTCATGCAGGGTGAAAAAAAAATCCTTCCCGAGTTCCTCAAAATGCTGCAGTTTTAATGGATGTGGCTGAGCATTAAGTCTAAGGCTCTGAATGACCTTCATCCCACAGCTGTTCAGAGTTGGGGCGTTGTTTTGTCTTGTCAGTGAAGAAGGCCAGATCACACAGCTGGGTCCCCTACATCAGTCATTCAGGAGACTTCTGTCACTACAAGAACAAAGTGGTTTTATCCCTGTATTTAAGAGTCTTTCTCTCCACCCCAGAACTTCTGATTTATTACCTACTATCACAGCAGTGCACCCCTGCTTGGTGCTGGTTTCTCTCCCAGGAGTGCCCTTCCAAAGCTCTTAGCAACAACAAGAAAAAAAGCTGTGATAAAAACCAAAATAAATAGCTGTAATCTATTTGCACCCAGATATGCAAATAGAATCAATTAAGGAAATTATAAGCAGGAATTTTTCCCCACAGAATCAGAGGCCATTTCTCCGACTGTCTCTCCCTGGTTGAAAATTATCTCCCTGCTCTAAAAATGTATTTAAAATTGTATGCAAGTACTAAAACACAAATTATGCACGAAGATTAAATTAGTAGGTGTCTTCTTCCCTGTTACAGACACAGATTTCTCCTGCCTACATTTTTCTTCTCTCTCCGTGTTTTTTCTTCTTTGCAGATTTGTTAGGAGATCAATGCCAAAATAGGTTAGAGAATATCAGTGTATAGCCAATCACAGGTCCAAACTGTGATGACCTTTATGTGTTTGCATAAGTATTTCATGGAATATGGATGAAGAAAAAGAAATTTGGAAGTGGAAGGGTGTGGTTAGGCATAACAGTGTTAATAAACCATAGTTTTACTAAAGGAATGCCTCCCATGAGGTAGGAAGCACCTAAGGTATAAAGTAAGAGCAGTACAGCACATTTGGGGATGCCAGTATTCTCAGCAAGGATAAGTGGATGCTATCAGTTGCTTGACTCTGCAATTTAAAAAGAAAGCAGCAAATCCATGTAGGCATCATTACAGCTTTTTTTTAAAAAAAGAGAGTTATTCCCTCTTAAATAAGAAAAGATCCCATCTCTTCCACTTGGTTGGCTCCTGCTGTGCATCTGCTGCTCACGAGTAGGTCAGCTCAGGGCACCGTGGTGGATTTGTTCCTGGGACATCTGCAGGTTCTGGCAGAGCCAAAGAGTTTACAGCTGTTTGAAGGGAAATGCAAAGTGAAAGAAATTAACTATTTACCAGGAGCAAACAGGATTTTATGTTGTTTTTTCAGGCTTGCTTTTTGCACGTTGTGTCCCCCTGGAGCTATTTGAATCAGAGTACAACACAGGCAACATGTTGTATAGTGTCTTGGAAACACAGAAATAATGATTCTCCAAAAAAGTGGTGTCTTCTAGAGCAGTATGTCAATAAAGAGCTGTTTTGTAGTGCAGAGTAAAACCTTAAAAGCGACACAAATGTTCTGAAGATTTGCTTCAAACAGATATGATAGATAGCAGGTCTGAGTTTTGGGGATGTTCACCAATAAGGTGAAACAACTCTGTTTCTCAAGTTCAGGGTGTAGCCCTTCCTGGAGATCACCTGGAGCTGTTTTACCTGGAACCATAGAATGGTTTGGGTTGAAGGGACCTTAAAGCTCCTCTGCTTCCAACCCCTCTGCATGGGCAGGGACACCTCTCCCTAGGTCAGGTTGCTCAGGGTTAGGGCACCTGATCGAGTAATGGTGAAGGGGATGACAAGGAGCTATTGCAGAGCAAGACACTGTTTGTTTCATGTTGTGTGTCCAGCTATGCCAGGCTCTGTGTTATGAGACGTACTGAGGGAGGGTTGGAGGCAAGTCCTGAGGCTGCCTGCCCCTCAGCTGGGTGCTGTCCTCTTCCACTGGCCAGCAGCCCCACTACAGCTCTGCGCTGCCTGACGCCCCACAGTGTTTTGCTGGCTTCGTGCTGTGCACGGAGCCCAGCCAGAAAGGATGTTTAAGATGATAAAACAGTCAAGAAGGCCATGGTGAGAATTTATGGCAGGGAAAATCCTCAAGAGGAATTAAAAAAATCACTTTTTCAAGCACCGCTTAGTCTGGTGTTGGATCAGGAGGATGCCATTATGACTGTCCTGGTGCCAAGCCCATGGTATCTTGTGTAACCAAGGGGGGGTGTGTCTGGCAGGACAGAGGGGACAGACAGCAGGAAGGATTCATACCCTGTTTGGGACAGCGTGACCCTTGCATGCTGTTGGGCTGAGCTTGTGGGAAACTGGGGTGGGAATCACCTGCAGCATCCTTTTGTTTCATTCCTTGCAAGTTAAAAAAATTCTTTGCAACACGTTTCAGTGCATCTTCTCTTTGTCGCTAAGTGATTCGTCACTTCTGATATCAGATTGGATTCTTGCAGCTGAATTTCTTGGAATGGAGACATTTTTGATCCCTTCCCTTACCTCAGCTTGTTTCTCACATCAAGAGAGAGCAACTTCTTGCTATGTCCATATGGGTAGCCAGTCTTCAGTTTCCAAATTTTAAGCGAGCACAGAAGAGGATTTAGAAATTTTTGCTTGACTTGGTCTTGTGTGACCCTTACTGCCATTATTGCTTTCCCAGAAGGTAACTTGGCACTTCTTCCTATAATTATTTTTTCCCCTCAGTAAAAGATAGTCAACTTTGTAGCATTTTTAAATATTAAGGGAACACGAGCAAATGTGTTCATATATATAAGTATATTTATAAGACACATACAACCCCAAAATTACCCCCTTCTCTTCCAAGCACATGCTGCTCTATCCGTGTATTTCTGTTTTATTTCCATGAATATTGCATTATTTAGTGGTCTCTTGTGGTTGGTCTGCTTGTTTGTTGTTTGTTGGTTTTTTTTAGTTAAGAGCTTCTATGCTTTGAGCATTTAGGCTGACAATGATACTAATAAGTGTCATCACCTGACCTATTATAGTTCAGCACTACTGGTAGTGTTGCAGCAGAGTATTGCAACAGGCTTTGTGCTCCTTTTAAAAAACCCACAACCCTGCTGCTGTTACTCTGAAGAGGAAGTCAAGATTGCCAAGGTGGCAGGAGCACAGGGGGCAAGAAGGGGGAGGGAAACAGGACTGAGTGCCTGTGCTCCTTGCCGATGTAAGGACGTGCCCAGAGTGTAAAGCTGGAGAGAAGCTTCCAGGTGGGGCTTTGTGTTTGGCTGGTGGGTGGCCAAGGGTTGCTTTTGGGGTGACCCCGGGTGGGTGGGGAGATCCCTTGGGCTGGCGTTTTGGGCAAACACCTCCCAGCTGTGGGCAGAATGAAGTGGAGGGAGGTGACAAGTGGGAGCTGGATGGCTGCAGGAAGAGAGGGTCTGGATGGGAAAGCTGCCAAAGGTAGTCTTCACTCTGCTTTACAGAATGTGTTTTACAATTAAGGTGTTAATTTCTGTTACTTATGACTGTTTCAGTTTATTTCAGGAGAAACTTCACACACTGTTGCCAAAATGAAAGAAAACAAAAATCTGGTTTCCTTCTGTTTGGATTTTTTTTACCTCTCAGGTTTAATCCCAGAAACTGGCTTCTTGATTGGTATCAGTGTCACAAAAATATTTAGGCACTCCTCAGCTCAAAACTTGTACTGGCAGGTTAGATAAGGATATTCTTGAGTAAAATATTAATACTGCAAAATCCAATTTTGTTGCCAACTAACATTCTGTTTCCTCATTACTAAAAAGATGGATCACTGCATTCCTGCCTTAGCAATTACATGAGAAAAGACACTGCGTGACATTTTCTGTTTTTCTTGTTTGGGAAATTCTGTTCTGTAATAATGTTTGATTAACTAATTGGCTTGTTTCTTTTTGAAAAGGTGTTTATAGCACAAATATAATTATAGTAGAGAAGTATGTACCCTATCTGTCCCACTAATAGCCTGCAAACAGAGCATTAACCCCTGCACTGACACTTCTCATTCCACAAGGAGTCTGTTCTTAAATTCAGGAGTAGCCTTACCCAGGTGCAGCCCTTCCTGAGCTTGGACACTGCATATTTATCCTCAGTTCTTTACATTTTTTTCTGTTTTGTATTATTGTAGCCTTCTCCTTTCTGACCTTTTCAATATCCAGATCAACCTGATAAATCACTGATGTTACATTTCCATGCCAAAAAAAATTATAGTTGATTTCCAAATCTAGGTCAAGTATGATTCTTCAGGGGTGGGGAAAACACAGGGCCAACATCAAGAGGGAGGGAGGAGCAAGGGACACGAAGAAACAGGGTTTATTCAGCACATTTTTCTTATTTGCATGCATTTCTACCCTTGTGGTTCTCACTCTTTTTATTTACAAATTTCAGTTCACCTTATTTTTTTAAAACTCAACTTCTAAACATTTCTGCTTGTAACTTTGCCGAACTTGAGGATAATTTTAAACTTTACCTCACTGTACTGGCACTGGTCAGGTTTCTGCTGTTTGGCCAACCCTGTTGCAAAAGAAAGGAGTTTTTTTTCCTTTCAGAACTAAGATAAGAATGGACATAATAGTTAGGATGTGAAGACAGGAAATAACAGAGTGTTCCAGTACACCATTCTTGAGGCATCCTGCATATCCTAATGCATCTTTTGGCTGCAGAAGCCACCTTGGAGTTTTCTATTTGCTACCAAAAGAAGAGTTTCAGGATACTGGGTTTTTTATTCATTAGGAGCTCTGCTAGAATGACATTTTAGGCCCTGCAGCTCGTGCATGCTGGGTTACATGTGAGAGTTCATTCTGCACTGGGAAGAGCTGCACAACCTTTTCAGTACCAGCCGCAGGACACCTTAGGTTAATTATGACAGTCTTTGCTGATCCATGCAAAATCAGTCCTCCTTTCATTTCAGAAGGAGGCTTTTTCCTTTTTCAGCAGTGATTCTGACATGCTGAGGAAACACAACCTTGCAATCAGTGTTCCATGTTGTGAAGAGATGTGAGGAGACAAACAAAATGCCCGGCAGCCGTGGTGCCGCTTCCGGCTTGCTCTGCACCCTGCGTGCAGCAGGACAGCAGGACCTCCTCACAGCCAGGGCTTCACTTCAGGGAAATCCAAGGAAAAGGTGTTTGCCTCAAGCACTCAGCTAGTGCTGCCATTTCTTTAGGCAGACCAATGCTACTTCAGCAACTGTAATTCCTGTTGTTCTGCGTGTGTTAGTTGCGGTTCAGTGGCAGCTTGTGCTGAAACGCCTTCAAGTCCTTCAACCATTCTAGGAGCCTTCAGCCAAGTCTAAAACATGAACTAGGGTTTTTCTTTTTTTCTCTGCATACAGTTGATGCATTTTTGGAATAATTTAACTGCAAAGAAGGTTTCTGAGGACCAGGTGGAATCACTGGGGGATTAACAGCTCAAAATAGTACTCTACGGGGAATATTTGCAAGTTGGTTTTTGTGTTCAGATGCTTAGAAGTAGGTCAGGCCTGAACCAGATGGCCACCCACTTCATGCCAAAATTCCTGCAAGGCATATGCTATACCCCAGCCTATTTTAGGATCCTTTTTCTTCTTAAGTCAAAAAAAAAATGCAAGTGAGGAGGAGTGGCTGACCAAGCGAAGCTCCCACAACATCTGAACAATAGGATTTGCAAAGGTGAGAGCTGGGCAGCCTTAAAACTGTAGGTGTTGAGCAACCTCCCTTATGATTATGAGGTGGGGTGATAATTAAATAATGGTAGACAATGTCTTAAATGATAGCTACTCTTTTGCAAATGGCTCTGTGGGCAGGGGATTTTCTTTTCAAACAGTGTTGGGGTATCTTGCTTTGGTTGTGCACACCTGCCTGGCCGTGACCAAAGGGAAGCTGGAATAGATGATGACTCTTATCTTTGCCTTCATTAACAGGAAGATCAACAAGACAAACATAATGTCATGTAATTTTCCCTAAGCAATACTGACCAGAAAAAAACTGAGTGTTAAAAAGTGCTGGGTTTGGAAGCTTCTGCTTCCCTTAGAGGGGATTTCAGATAAAATTCAAAGTTCTCTACCTGCTCATCGTACAGTGGAGATTCACTGCTATAAAGGGACTTTTGTGCCTTCCCCTGCGGGTATGCCTGGCGAGGTTTGACTCCTTTGCAGGTCCCTTGAGATACCATCTAAATGGTAAATATTTGAGCTGTAATTTATTGTTAGGTAGGCAAAAATGAGAATAACAAGGTTCAAGCAGTGTAAGCATCTTTTCTTGGTCCACTACATAGGGTGAGCGGGTGAAGCCAAAGCCAGTTCTTCAGAGCTGTTTGGAAAATAAAATACACATAATAATTAAAAAAATACACAGTACTCACAATAAAAATCTGAAATACCAGTCACTTCTGGGGGCACAAATAATTTCTGCAAACTAAACTGCTTGTATGCTGCTAAGGAAAATGTTTTCTTGTCCGTGTGTAACTGCTGTCATTGGCAGCAAAATTGCTCGAAATATAAAATAATGGTAGTGTTTTGCCTACCGTGACAGAAACTGTAAGAAGTTTTGGCCTTTAGTGTGCTTTAATGAGTGCTCTACAGAGGAACTGACACTCCCATTTATTAACTTGTAATTGACCAAAATAAATCCTGTTTTTTTTCCTTCCCAGTCGATTGAAACAATAGGGAATGTTAATTGTGCTGGCTCTTTTCCTGGCCTGACATCTTGACATCTCTTGACAGCTTTTAGAAGTTATTCCCTCATGAAAACTGTACTGGTTATTCTCCCATAACGGCCTTGCCACTCAACTCTTCTGTGTTTTTTAACTCTGACATCAAAGTTTATGGCTAGCATTGACCCCTGACAGGAGAGCATTCTCTAATGACCAGCAGTAGGTCAGCACTCCCTGTTTCAGAGAGACCACAAAAAAATGAAATCTAGCATTTTGATTTGCAAGTGAACGCCTGGGGCTCTTGCTTTACTAAGCCTCAGGTATTTGCTCTTTATTAAAGAAATGTGGTTGTACAGTAAACTGATTTATTAGCTATACCACCCAGTGCCCTCATCTCATCAAATCTCACACTGTGTAGGACTAGAGCATCTCATAATTTCTAAAAAAAGACTGCTAATTAACATTTGTGTGCTACAGGACGTGATGGTACTTCAACGGGAGGTACTTCTTGCTTTGAGTGGGGATTGGAGCAATGTAATTGTGTTGCAGGAGTTGCTGCCTTCAAGGTATAAAACAGAGACTTTGACCATCGTGGTAGTTGTTCTCAGGCTGTTTTCTTAGGAGTGAGGGTGGTAACTCAGTCATGTCCTGGACAAAATCCAAGCAGATAATTAGATTCTGTTACAGTAACACCCACCCCTGCAGCTTCTTCTCATCCCATCCTGGCTGGGAGGTGTAATTGCTGTGCATCATCAGCTGCTGCCATCTAAGCCAAGGGTGGTTGTGTTTCACCGAGGAATTAGGTGGTACAGGTGGACTCCTCAACCCCAGCACCTGGAAAAGAATAAAAAGCAATTGTTGTACTATGGAATTCATTGCTATTGGAAAGATACGGTTTCATTAAATGAAAATACTTGTACTGTACAAGTACATGAGCCACCTGAAATCACTGGTTTCTGTATTTGGTTTACATGGCAGGAGATGAAGGGTATGATTACCTGGCACTAAGGAGATCCCACTGAAAAAAACACCAGTTAAAGGCAAAGCTTTTTCTTCCACTTGCTGAATGTACAGTACCAGAATATGCTTTCTCCCTCTGACCTGGAAGATGGTGAAGTGACTGTAATTTGGGGAGCACATAGTAAGTGGGAGAGGCCAGTGAAGGGTTCCTTCTCAAGTCATTGACTCTTAAGTATAGTAGCCTCTTCTGAGGTGGTGTAATTAAATCTATGACTACATCCAGAATGTCTAGAAGCAAAAGGTAAAACTATCAAACCCACAAATAATTACAGTTTTTCATGTTCCAATTGGGCTAAGCCTGGGAAACCAAACTGCCAGCCTTGTGTCCCCAAAAAGAAGGGACTAGAAATACCAGTTATTGAAAAATATGATTATCGCCCCAGGTTCTCCCGTTACCTTAAGGATTAAGAACAAGAAGATGGAAGACATTTCCATCATCAATCCAATTCAGAGCACCATTCTGAAAGACCAGAATTAGTTGAGGAGCTGTACATGAGGATCAACTACTTGAAATGTGAGCGGCCATTAAAAGTAACATGACTTAGTCTTCCCTAAAGTTTACATCTCACCGGCCATTGACTTGCTGCAGGTGGGTAGAGTTAAGCTCTTTTGTAGCTTTTCAGTGCCTGGAGAATGTCTCCAGAGTGGAAGGGGCAAAGGCAAGGCTTTCCTTGGCACTGAGCAGCAGTCTGGACACAGGTTGCAGATGTGCTGCATGCAGGATGCCAGCTGCTGTCTTGAGAGTCAGAAGGAATCTCAAACAGGATGATTTATTGCTAGTGATACCGCCCCGGGCAGAAGGGAGAGTTGACAGCATCAACGTGACGCGTGCTCTTTGCAGGCTCACAAGATTTGTTCCACAACGTCTGCTAAAAGAGGAACACAAGTCTGAGCTGTGCTAATATATCTGCTTGTAAAGGGTGTGAGACTGCTCCCTGTAATCATATCAGAATGTTTTTGTCCCTGGTTGAAAACACTAGGTCTGGTTTCAGTAGTGAGAAGTGCTGGGGACTTCTATTGCTGCAATGTGTATGTGTTGGATGGGGAGGCCCACCTTGTGCTCGCCTTCAGAGGAGCTGTGTGCATCAGGTAGGCAGCCAGCCATCCCAAAGTAGGTGGTCACTGATTTTGTTCATACACTTCAACTTTTGCCCATTGAACAGAAGCTTGGAATTCTAACACTGCAAAATATCACAATTTTAATGGGAGAGGAACTAAAGCTGATGCAAAACTGCTTAAGCAGTCCTTATCTTTTATATTGAGTGTCCTTTTTTCAATGCAATCTTTAGTCCATGTTTTGGGAGGCTATCAGTGTAAAAGCTGATTTTATTCTGCAAGGATGGTCATTTGCAATTTTTCACCCAGAATCTGATTACCCTTCTTAATTTTTAGAGCAAAGTCCTCAGCCTAGGATGTTAGTTCAAGGCAGAGCTGCATTCAGTTTATCCCTGTGCTATGAAGTGCTGTATGTTAATAAAAACTGTCGAGAACAGAAAACACTGCATAATTGTTACAACCAAATTATTAGAACTAAGGGGATGCTACTTCACTTCCATCTTCAGGGATGTTTCAGCAAGCTATTTCTTTTAATACCAGTAGCTCTCATTTGGGCAGTGTGACCAAGAAGGAGCTTGAGCTGGCTGCTGGCAGCTTACCCGGGGACCTGATTCCTCAAAATTCAGGAAGGTCTGACCAAGTCCAGGCACAGGCTTTGGTGCACAAACCAACATCTGGCACTGCCTTTGCAGAACAGTGGAATGCCAAATGGTCCTGAAAGAACCCCCATGTTTGCCTGCTACAACTGAAAAAATGTTTTGGATGATGCAACTGTGAACCGTTCTCCTGCCATTCGTTAGCAGTGATGTGTGACTTGGCCGATCTCTAGCTAATCCTCATGTGTAAGCACCTCTGTGCCTCTGCAGTAAGACAAAACAACATGAAATGGGTCATGCAAGTTGCATGCCTTCCTAAATATTCTCAAATCAGAAATCAGATCAAGTGTTGATACGGCTGAATGTTTTCTCCTGGCAGCTGCTTCACACTAACTCGATTTTACAGGCAGCATTTGAAGGACAGGCTGTTTTGTTTTGTAACTGGGACTGTACAATAAACCTGAGTCAGAGCCAGAAATGGTGTATAGGTCCTGATTGTCTTTGTTTAAAGCCTGCTTGGCCATGCTTCTCTTCAATTACTGAGGTGCTCACCACCCGCTGTACCATGTGCTCATGTGCTGATGTAGCCTAGTTTTGTGGCACACTGGTAAGGACAGTTCCTTCAGCTTATGTGCTGCATATTAGAAATAACACTCTGCTCAATCTTGTGTTTGGCTGGAAATAGAAAACATTTTAATGTGTGTATATTTGAGTTAGAGTTAAGAGTGTAGGTTTTCTTTTGGAAACTTTCCGAGCTTTGGCACTTGAGAAATTTTCTAAGCCCTTCTATGATTATGTAGTTGCATCCTACACAAGCAGGCAAGAAACAGTTTTTGGGGATGACAATCTGATGAACAGATTCAAGACCTTCGTAAAGGATGAGTCACTTTGATACCATTAAAAGGGAGAATTCCAACAATGTATTCAAGATCTGCAGAGAGGAAAAGTGATACTCGTGTGAAGTTGTGTTCTTCCGACCTTCCCTAAGTATTGTCTGTGGCAATTTTGCTAAAAAAAAAAAAAAAAAGGAGAGGATGTGGCAGGGAAAGGCAAGTGTCTTACAGATTTTTTTTCCTATCCTAGTCCAGAGAGCACTGCAGGATACTGCTAAGATATTGTGGAGCAGCAATGTGGGGACCTTAAGTCACAAGTATATTTTAAGATCAGCCTCTTTTAAGGGATGCTGTGAAGACTGAGAACAGGTATCTGAAATATCTAGGTTTCCAAGGAAGAAAACAGCCAAGTTTTTTTGGTAGGATAGAAAGAAATGCCATGGTTTGCTTCTGTATTTTTTATAGCTATCCATAGGGAAAGAAGTATATAAAGATATCTGAATGCAACTTGGTGGTAAGGTTCTCACCTGTGATTCATTAAAATGCCCATAAGATGATCTAGAAAGAAGGAAATTTGTGTAGTTGCCAAAATAAAAACCAAAACCGACCAACCAAAAAAATCAAAACAACCCAAACAAACAAAAAAACCCAAACAAAAAACAAAACACACACACATTTTGGAGAATCAGAACCATAAAAATATTGTGGTCACTCAAAGTGTTCTCCTGCCAAATTACAGACCAACAACAATAGCTGTTTCAACTGAGAAGTGTAAATCTTGTACAAAAGTAGAGAATTGGGTCTGTAAATCCTTATTAATTGTGGAGTGCTATAGCAATGCTTGTGAAGTGCTTGAGGATGGTGAGAGGTTTGTTTGTGGGGCTGGGAGCTCTCAGAATAAGATTATTTCTTCTGGTCTTTGTAAGAAGAGGGGGCAAGGGTTTCATAGCTCACACCAGTAGTTTTTAGTTGCAGAGTACTTCTGTTTTTCTTTGAGTTTGCTGTTGGGAAAGAGAGTAAGACACTTTTTTTTTTTTACTTTTTTTTTTTAAACTTTCCTAAACATACAGTTACACTGACCTTGAGATGATAAAGCTTCTGCTCTTACTTTCCATTTTCTGTGGCAATGTTTTATCCAGGAATACCTTCACATTGAGTACAGCCATTTTAAATCTGTCTTCTGAGATATACAGAAGGTCCACCCAGTTAATTGCCCCTGTTATTTATGTGTCAGATAGGTAGCTTTTTATGGGCTTCTTTTTCTTCTTTTCATCAAAGCTTCAGCATGTAGCCGTTTGGATTTCAGAGTTTAGCACCATAGGTCTCTGTGCTGTCTTCCTCATGCGATGCTCACCTGTTCATCAGAACCTGACTCATGAGAGTCCATGTGTTTCTATCCTGGCTGTTGTTATCAGCCAGAAAAGGTGGAAAAGGATTATTGTCAGTTTTTCTTAGGAACTGCTTTCTTCTGCCTTTAAGACTGGGGACTGAGATTTGGGTACATTTCCATTTGGTAATGAGCTTGACGTTATTACTTAATGATTTTTTTATTAATCTCCTAGTGATTCTTAATCAGAGGCAAATTATCTCCTGAAAGGTTCTTATCTGAATGAGGGGGGGGAATGCTGCTATGAATTGCTTCTGGGTCACATAAAAACAGAAAGCTGGAGCTGCTGTACCCATCATCACATGCTCAGCAGGTTCTCGAGGCTGACTTACCTGACCAAACACCTTTTGCAGTTATGTGGGTGAAAAAACCACACCTGACATGCAAAGCTGAGAATTTGCTGTTAGTTTAGCTATAGTCCTAACAGCTTACTGAAATACAATTAATCTTAGGCTAATTAGAATTATACTGGCAGTTAGCAGTAAAAATTGTCTCATCACAAGAGGTCATTCCTGATAATGATATGGACCTATGTAACCTTTCTAGTGTCTGGTCCTTTTTTGGTGTTAAAGTCCTCACAAGAAGATAGAAGAGGTGTCACTGCAAGCTCTTAGCACAATTGATTCTTCATGTGGGGCATGTGGTATTGGTGGTTTATTCCTCCTTGTGTGACAGAAAGAGGGTGAAATTTTATGGTTTCCTTCTCCTCACTCTGGGGTCTATTTGGGGTCATTTAAATATAATTATCATAGAAAGCCTCATCCAACCTGGCCTTCAACACTTCCAGGGATGAGGCAGCCACTGCTTCCCTGGGTAACCTGTGCCAGTGTCTCACCACCCTCACAGGAAAGAATTTCCGCCTAGTATCTAATCTAAATCTGCCCTCTTTCAGTTTGAGACCATTCCCCCCTCGGCCTGTCCCTCCATGCTCTTGTAAAAAGCCCCTCCCCAGCTTTCCTGGAGCCCCTTCGGGCACTGGAAGGTGCTCTAAGGTCTCCCCAGAGCCTGCTCTTCTCCAGACTGAACAAGCCCAGCCCTCCCAGCCTGCTCTCATGCGAGAGGGACTCCAATATTTCCTAACACAAATATGTGCTCCAGTGGTTTCCAATTGCATTTTGTGGTAAAATTTGCTATGTATAGTGTGTTGGATGCATCATTTTCTTTTAAGCCCTGAACCCACTTTTATGCATATTTTAAAGTCGCATTCCTTTAGCAAGCAGTAACTGAGCACCAGTGAGTTGTTTATAGCCCTGTGACCCTGCTCTCATCCTGTTCGTTCCACCTCCAAGGCCTCTGCTGTGACCTTGAGCTTGTCCTTGTGAGGGTGTGTGTTCCACTCCTGGTTCCCCTCAGCAGTCTCCAAGCTGCCATGTACTGATAACGTAATACTTGATTAACACAAAGTGGTGACACTTGCATCCTTGCTCTACAGTTACTAAGATTTCAGCCTGCAAAAGCAATGATGCAGTAGAAGACACACATAGAGACATGTGCTCTCATAGCCACTTGCTACCAGCACCTCACAATGACGTCCGTGGCATGTTATCAAAGGTACTTTACAACATCCTGCACTTAAACAGTTGAAAATGAAAGCGTAAATCAAATTACGATATGAATTCATTTTGCCTTGTGAGGTGCAGACTTCATATTTGATAATTTTTCTCTTTAATCTCTTTTTTTCTTTCCCCCTCAGAGGAGTCTGGGTGAGTAGTATTAAAGGTTGGCTTAAGGGTAGCAGGTTTTGTCTGTGCCAGTGAGCTGTGCCTGTGCGATATGTGTCACAATTTACAAAGGGCCATTCTTGTCTCAATTTCCATTGGTCACATTTTATATATTCTTTGAAGAAGCTTGTCATGGTCCTGGGATAATCTCTGGCAAGGACCAGATCCTGCTGATGAGAAGCAATTTGTGAAGAGAGGCTTTGAACGGCTCAGTGATCCAATATAAAACTGAGGTGGGAAAGCGATTATGATTTAGCTCTGACATAAAGAATTAAAAGAAAGAGCTAACTGTGAGGGAATTCATGTATCTCCTTCAGCTCATAAGAGTTATTAGAGTATCCTTCAAGGATTATGGAAAATAGCCCTTAGGGAACCTGACTGTAAATACTAATTCCTCACTTTCAGTCACTGTGCACGTTGTAGAGATACACTCAAAATTTCTGCTTGTCATTTTCAGTGTGCTCGTCGAACACAAGGTATTGTAGGGTATTGTGTCCTCCTTCAGGAAAGGAGGAGGAATGATCAGAACAGCAGCATGATCCTACAGGGAACTTAAGTGCTGGAGACCCAGTGAACCTTTTTGACCAAGGTGAAAAGCTGGTGGGTCACAATAGACACCAGTAGGTGTTGGAGGGCACCGTAGTGAAGAGTTGGGTGAAGTCTCAAAGATGTCAGAGCTGCCAATACGCCGCTGATGTAGGAAACAGAAAAACAGTCTCCAAAATGAGAAAAAGGCAACTTTAGTAGCTGAGCCACCCAATGGTTATGTGTTGATGGAGCCATCTATTTCATGGCCTTATCATCTCCCAAGAGAAAGTCATTCTAAGAGGAAATCCTGTATTCCTCTCTCCAAAGAGGTATAGAGCTGACCTTTCTCTGAAAGGGCTTCTTGTTGAGGAATTAATTGCTTCTGTGAAATGATTTATGGAAGAGGGATGCTGCTTAAACAAGAATTTTCCCAGTATCTTAAAACTTTCTGAATAGAGTTGAGAAGGGATGTTGTGGAGCTCTTTGTTATTTATGTGTGGGAAATTGTAACTGGCCAGAGAATAAAACATCATCAGCATTTGGCACTCAGTGACTGAAAATACCAGGAGGCAGTGCCTCACTGTGTCAATATTGTGGTTGCAGAACTGTCAAACATGAAAAATATTGCACATGCTGTGCTCGGAAGTGCTCTGGGTGCTTAAACATCACTGCTGCAGTGAAGTGAAGGTGGCAGATAATGCTGTGGGCCCACGGGATGGCACACCATGTCTGAGACTATCCGTGCTGGCTTGTCCCTGTGGAGCAGCAAAGAGGAGCTGTGGCCTCCGAGGGCAGCCCCACTCTTAGGGCCACCTGGTTTAGTTGTTGTTTTTTTTTTTAGTTAAGAGTCCTGAATGGTGCAGGAGTGGGTGTGAAGTGTCCTCAAAGAAGTGATGGGTACCCATCTTGTCTTTAATCTTTGCGACTGAAGATGCTCCCTTAAGTGCTACTGAGTATTTCCATGCTGAATTAAAAACCTCTGCTCTCCCTGAGCCCAGTGGGAGTTTCTCCATTGACTTCAAGAGAAGCAGAATTAGACCTAGAGTCATTAAAATAAATACCTTTAAATTAGAGACTAGCATATGGAACCACTTCCCAGCTGCACAAGTGTGTGTCAGCTTTGTGTTCTTTTCATTATCTGGTAAAATTAATTTGATGGGTAAGATGCTAACTCTGTACTTCTCTGCTGTTTTCTTTGGTCTTGACCTTAATATTTATGGAGTATTCTGCTGATTTTTGCTGAAGCTGACAAAAAATACCCTGCAGCTTGCAATAAGACCAGGCTGCTGTTACACGTGGGCTTGGCTGTGGCAGGGAAATACTGGGTAGGCAACACTCAGCAGTTCTGCAGGCTTAAAACAATGTTTTTGCACAATGGCAATGCTGTGGCCATTTAGTCAACTTTAGAAAACTTTGTTATCTAAACCCAAAAAGCCACAAAAGCCTTAATTTAAGCTCCACAACCTGTTATTTGTCAAAGCCCTGGAGCCTTGGTTCAACTGAAAGCCACAGTGCTATCTGAATCCTGCAGCCCCCTGCACTGGAAAGGAGGATGAGCAGGCACCAGAATGTCAAAGAAAACAGCTTACTATGCTAGGAAGGGCATTAATCATCACATAATTAAGTGTGTGTCTCTTTCTGGCAGGTAATTTCTGAAGGTAAAATGTTGAACAGAAAGCAAAGAAAGATTTATTATTCCTTCCATTGCCCCAGTGTGTATTTTTTGCAGTCACCTAATCAAGAGTAACTAGTAAGATCTTCATCAAAGATAATTAGCTTTCATGTATATTACATGTGCAAGTGTGCAAAATATTTAATATTCTGATTTTCCTCATGATTTTGAAAACAGGCCTTCATTTGGTTTTGGTTTTCAATTTAATCTCGTTTCATTTATTTTTTTCTATGAAATTACACAGGAAAATGTGACTGAACTCCAGACACTTGAACAAGATGCTTCATATATGAGTATGAAGTAGTCTCAAAAACCAGTTGTCTTTCATTATAAAATAATTTCAGATTTTTTTAATTTGAAAGTAGAAAATAACAATGTGAGTTTTAACTTGTATGTCACAATACGTATATTTAGTATGTATTTGTAGGGTCTGGTTGTAAAAGCTGGTTCTGCAATACTTTTTTGCACTCTGCAGAACAAACTGAACCACTGCAAATTGCTCGAGTGTGGTCCTGAGCAAGTTGTCCTTGTCTATGAACATTTGCATTACATCAATTCATTTAAAGTTAAATTAAAAACCCCTCGAATTATGAAAAAGCTGATCTACTCGTCACCTGCCTCCCTTTGGAACCACGACGGGCAGATAAAACAATCCTAGCCTTTCCTTCCTCCTGATTCATACCCACTTTCACAGTCTGGGATGGTGCTCATGACCATGCTGGAAGAAGAGCCTAGTTTCACATCAAGTGAATCTACGTATTCAGGAATACTCTGGAGTCCAAGGACTTACTATTTCAAAATCCTGCATCTATCTCTATCTGTGGGTTTTGTGTTTCTTCTGATATTAAGAGATCATCTTTATGGCTGCAATTTGTGGTAGCAATAGAAGAGGAAGCTATTTTTCACAACTTGAATGCTCGTTGTGATCTGGAGGGCTGAATATCCCATCATACAGAACGTGGTTCTGTTGCATATTTGTGGAGCTCTCTGTTTTCAGGAAAGGGTTTAAGTTTTGCAGCTTAAAGTGAGATGCATACAGCTATAGTCAGAGGCAGTTAGAAGCAACTTAGAACTTGCAACAAACCTGAAGTTCATCATAAGGCAGCTCTAGATCAATGTACCTTATTAAAGGCCTCTTGAAAAGAGAGTGGCCAGTGTAGTCCATACACCGGTGAGGTGAGGGGATAACTCACTGCTTAGGACAGAAATTGTAAAACTAGTGGTTTGAAGGAGTTGCTGGCTTCCTGCTCACCTGCAGGAAATCACTGAGTAAGACAAGGATTTTTCTTCAGCCATGCCTTGAATTTCCATGGGGCTGAAGATGCCACAGTGCCTGTAGATGATGTGCTCTGGGGCTGCATCACCTCAGCGAGGAGGAAGCTTTCCCTGCAACTAGCAAGAAGTGACTCCTTCTGCTGTGTTAACTCCCTATCCCATCCAACACTTTCAGGCTGCTGTTAAATTGCCCCCCAGTTTCTCTTCTAGTGCAGGAATACATTGTAGCAGTAATTCCTTACTAGCAGAAAGGAAAAAAAAAACAACACAAAGAAAGATTGTTTATTAATTTCTTACTTAGCCTGCCTATTTGAGTTGCAGAATTACTAATTTCATTGAGAAATCTATTTCTCCTTTCTGTAGAAATAAATTGCCTTGTTTAACTCCTCCTAAGGAAGGGTTGGAGCACTAACAGGGTAAGGTGTTCTTGCATTATAGTATTTTTTTCCTTGAGCTTTAGTTTTTTCTTTAGTCTTTACAAAGGGAGATTTTTTTATTTTTTTATTTCTTATTTTTAAATAATATGAAAGATATGGTCATGGAGAGCATGTTGAATGGCAGACCAGAGTGCAAGTGAAGAGACACAGCCCTGTCATGCTGCGTGAAGAGTCTCCACTTGTAGAACAGAAAAATGTATGTCCTCACAAACAACCTAAGACAGAAAGATATGTATTTTATGTCTTAGTAAGCAATGTTTTCAACTTTAAATGGCATGTTTCGTTCCCCATTTGAGTGTTGACAGGTGTTACAGAACCTCTGATTGTTCAGTTATTATTTATAATTGATTAAGCTTAATCCACTTTGCAAAAGAATACTCAGCTCATCTGGGTTGGTGTGGCAAGTGTTTATCTAATGAGTACATTGTCACTTTGTCAGGCCGAAATTCACCTAAAGAAGCAATAAACTGGGGTGCATTAGAAAGGGTGTGGTTAGTCGGTCAAGAGAGGTTCTCCTCCCCCTCTATTCTGCATTGGTGAGGCCGCATCTGGAGTATTGTGTCCAGTTCTGGGCCCCTCAGTTCAAGAAGGACAGGGAACTGCTGGAAAGAGTCCAGCTCAGAGCTACAAAGATGATTAAGGGAGTGGAACATCTCCCTTATGAGGAAAGGTTGAGGGAGCTGGGTCTCTTTAGCTTGGAGAAAAGGAGGCTGAGGGGTGACCTCATCAATGTTTACAAATATGTAAGGGGTGAGTGTCAGGGAGATGGAGTTAGGCTCTTCTCAGTGATGACCAGTGATAGGACAAGGGGTAATGGGTGTAAATTGGAGCATAGGAGGTTCAAGGTGAATATCCAAAAAAATTTTTTTACTGTAAGAGTGACAGAGCACTGGAACAGGCTGCCCAGAGAGGTTGTGGAGTCTCCTTCACTGGAGACATTCAAAACCCACCTGGATGCATTCCTGTGTGATGTACTCTAGGTGACCCTGCTCTGGCGGGGGGGGTTGGACTAGATGATCTTTCGAGGTCCCTTCCAACCCCTAGGATTCTATGATTCTGTGATTCTATGAAACTGTCTCATTTCATAGAATCACAGAATCACAGGGGTTGCAAAGGGACCTCTGAAGATCATCAAGTCCAAGCCCCCTGCTGCAGCAGGAACACCAAGGGGACATCACTAACCAATGTGTCCAGATGGGTCTTGAAATTCTCCAGAGAAGGAGACTCTACAGGCTCTCCGGGCAGCCTGTCCCAGGCCTCTGTCACCCTCACAGGAAAGAAGTTTTTCCTCATGTTGAGGTGGAACTTCCTGTGTTGTCACTTGGTGCCATTTCCCCTCATCCTCTCACAGGTCATCGCTGGATAGAGACTGGCCCATTCTTGACATCCACCCTTCAGATATTTGTAGACATTAATAAGGTCCCCTCTTAGTCTTCTCAAGACAAAACTGCCCCAGGTCTCTCAGCCTTTCCTCATATGACAGGTGTTCCATTCCCTTAATCATCCTTGTAGCCTCCCTTGGACTCTTTCCAGCATATCCCTGTCCCTCTTGAACTGGGAAACCCAGAGCTGGACACAATACTCCAGATGTGGTCTTCTGAGGGCAGAGTAGAGGAGGAGGAGGAGAACCTCCCTTAACCTGCTGGCCACACTGTTCTTAATACATCCCAAGATATTATTGACTCTCTTGGCCACGAGGGCACATTGCTGTCCCATGAATAACTTCTTGTCTACTAGGACCCCAAGGTCCTTCTCCATGGGGCTGCTTTCTAGCAGGTCAACTCCTAATCTCTACTGGTGCATGGTGTTTTTTCCCCCCAGGTGCAGGACTCTACACTTACTCTCGTTGAACCTCATAAGGTTCATCTTTGCCCAGCTTTCCATTGGGTCTAGATCTTGCTGAACGGCTGCACAGCCTTCAGGTGTACCAGCCAGTCCTCCCATCTTCGTGTCATCAGCAAACTGGCTGAGGACAAACTCTATCCCCTCATCCATGTCATCGATGAAGATAGTGAAAAAGGCTGGGCCCAGTATTGACCCTGGGGAACACCACTAGTCACAGGTCTCCATCTGGACTCTGCACCATTGATCACAACCCTCTGGGCTCTATTGTTTAGCCAGTTCTTGATCCATCTCACTGTCCGGTCTACTAACTCACACTTATCCAGAAGGATTTTATGGGAGACAGGGTCAAAAGCCTCGCTGAAGCTGAGGAAGACTCAGTTAAGAGGGAGTATGTTGACAACAGTCACGTGAGATTCAGAAAAAGGGGAGTAGCTTCTAGAATAATCACCAGATGCTAAGCAATACTCCTATTTAATCCCTGTATAAAGTAGGAATCAGGTTAAAACAAACAAAACACAACAAAACAAAACTCGAAAAACCCACAAACTGAATACAAGTTAAAGAACAAAACAAAACAAACAACAAACCACCTTTATTTACTAATAAAAATGTGGTTTTGTACAGATTTAGAGAGAATAAATGTTTTCAATAAATCTAAATGCCACTTTTCTGCCACCTCCGCAGCAGCACTGAACTACCAACCCATGGCTGCCACGTTTAGGTACTTCACAAACTTTTGCAGGGCAGGATGAAGCTGCAGTGGACTTGGAGCTCCTTGCAGGGTGCGAATGGAGTTATAGGCAGCACAGGAGCAGGAGGAAGCTCCTGTGGATTTAGGACACAGGCATAGGACAGAATATCCCATGTTTTCATGGTCTCAGCCTCACGCTGCTGTGGCTGGTTGGGGAAGGGCAGTAGGAGCAGGCTTGTTCTTTGCTTCTGGTTGTTCACCAATACTTAGACTCTGCTGTATCTGACCTTTCAGGAGAATCTGAATGGGAAAAGAGCTGTGATAGGAATTGCAAGGTGTACAACAAAGACTTGATGTTTTAGTGCTTTGAGCAAGAAAAGGAAGTTTTACTTTGATGAGTTGTTTTTTAAAAGTTAACAACTGCTTACATTCATGATTCAGCCACTGCTGGGAACACAGTCATTTTTCCTGATAACATAAAAAGACAGTAAAGAAGCAGAATTTGGTGTCATGGCTGTTAAGTTCTGTAATTTTATGCTTCCATTAATCAGAAAATGAATTAATAGTCTCCCTATTTTCAACATTGTAAAAGTCCATGTAATTTAATTGGTAATCTAAGGTCAAAAGCAAATTAACATAATAATATCTGAACTGCACTGCCCTGAAATCCCCTGATAGGCATCTTTCTGACTCCTGCTGTTACAAAACTGTTCCCATTGGTTCCTGACCCTGTTAAAGTTGTTCCTAAACTAGAGAGAGAAGCGTTGCACGAGTAGTTTGTGAGTGCCTCTTTGGATAAGCAGCCCTTAGATGATGCCTTTGTGCTGGGGAGAAGGGCTGGTTTTATGTGGGATACTGATGCTACAGGGAGCCTGTCTCAATCCTGGTGCTTGTAACGATTTCCCCTTCAGTTTCAAAAACTTTGTTAAAAGTTTCACTGCTTTACTTCAGAGTCAGTTCTGATAATACTAAATATTTCGAAGTAAAAAATGCTTTTTTTGAGGCTGGTTTTGTTTCTGGGTTTTTCTCCTCATTTTATCACCTGATATCATCGTAATCAGGTACATTGTGTTTCACTATTCAGCCTTTTGTGTCCTGAGGATATTTATTAATTACTGTCTTCTCCATCTTTTTAAGACCTTTAGTTTGAAGTGCTGATGTTACAGATGCTTATACCTTGAGTTAAAAAAAAAACAAAACAAAACCCAAACCCAAAACAAAACCAACCACTTGGCAAGGTGGCAGGAAGCTTGTAACAGCGATGTAAGATGTACACTTCACGCCATAATGTGTCTTTGTGTTTGAGAAGCTTTGATCTGCAGAGGTCTTGAAGCACCTGCCTCCTGCAGCAGGATCTGGGCTTGTGTTTTCCTATGTTACAAAACACTGGGGAGTTTATGGAAACTTGGCATGAGCTTTTTGACAAGTGGCCTGCTGAGATGAACTGGCTAATGTAGTAGAAATGGGGAAATAAAGACAATGGTGGTAACCAGAAATGGAGTCACACTGTTAAGTCCATTTAGGATTTCTTTGATTATTTTTTTTTTATGAGTATCTTCTGTGTCAATCCTGAGGACACCTGAGCTGGATGCCTCTGACTGAAATACAGCCAGACCTGAGTTTGGACCTCATGAGGTCTGCTCCTGTATGGTTCCATCCCTGCATAGACACATGGGAGCTGGTAAAGTCTTCCTTCCTGTCTGGACTTGCATACCTCAGCTCAGCGTGTTGTACCAGGTGTGCAGTAAGATTCCCAGTGGAGTTCATTAGAAATAGGTGGAGTATTTCTGCTTCAGGCTCACTGTTAATTAGATTTTTTTAAAAAATAATGCAGCTTCTGGCCAAGTTGCAGGATGCCATTGCAAGGCTGGAGAATCAGGGTCAGGCTTCCTGTTGCTCTGCACTTGGGGAAGTCCTTTGCAAAACAACTGTGATGTGTGCTCTGCACGTTCAAGATGGCAACAGAGTGTATCAGGATAATGATGAAGGCATTAGGTTTTCTTGGAGACATGTCATTTAATTATTCATTGTGAACTGTTTGTTGAACTCTGCTTGCTAAGACTTACACATTTTGAGCTGGTTCATAAGCAGAGCAAAATACAGAATACTGTGTGACTACCTGCTAATTATTTGCTTACTGATCCACGAAAAAAACCATAACAGGCATTAAACCAATGATGCAAGTTAGCATTAGTGAATAGCTCTGCTGCATGGAAAGGCATAAAAACATTAAGAAAAAGATGCTTTTTAGGAATAAAGCACACTTTTTAAAAAATTCTGAACAGGCTTTGTGGGAGCCTAGTGAGGCTCAGATGCATGGACTAATGGTAGTTTACATGTAATTGGGTAATATCTTGTTTTCCTTTGCATAGTACAAGCAAACCCAACAAAATACAAACATAAGGCTGAATAAATGCAGTGCTAGCAATCACTAGCATGACTAAGTGCAGTAAGGGAAGACAGGTGATGGTGGTTTATCAGATGGCTAAATAAAGACAAATGGAAAAATTGAAATATGCAAAAGTACAAACACATTTTCCCACTTAGATGACCTTTTATGTACAGGAAATAGTATTTTTGGAGACTGCCTAATCAGGCCTTAAAACAATTTGCACCTGGTGCGTGTTCTGTGGTCTACAACCAAGTTCCAATCATACATATGTACTTGCTGAATAAAGTCCTCAGGAATTCCCTAGGTATAATCCTTACGGATCACATAATCACAGAATCCTAGGGGTTGGAAGGGACCTCAAAAGATCATCTAGTCCAACCCCCCTGCCAGAGCAGGGTCACCTAGAGTACATCACACAGGAAGGCGTCCAGGCAGGTTTTGAATGTCTCCAGGGAAGGAGACTCCACAACCTCTCTGGGCAGCCTGTTCCAGTGCTCTGTCACTCTCACAGTAAAAAAAATTTTTCTGATATTGACCTTAAACCTCCTATGCTCCAATTTGTATCCATTACTCCTTGTCCTATCACTGGTCATCACTGAAAAAAGCTTAACTCCATCTTCTTGACACTCACCCTTTACATATTTGTAAACATTGATGAGGTCACCCCTCAGTCTCCTTTTCTCCAAACTAAAGAGACCCAGCTCCCTCAGCCTTTCCTCATAAGGGAGATGTTCCACTCCCTTAATCATCTTTGTAGCTCTGTGCTGGACTCTTTCAAGCAGTTCCCTGTCCTTCTTGAACTGAGGGGCCCAGAACTGAACACAATACTCCAGATGCAGCCTCACCAGGGCAGAACAGAGGGGGAGGAGAACCTCTCTTGACCGACTAACCACACCCTTTCTAATGCACCCCAGGATGCCATTGGCCTGCACAGGAAAGGGGCAGTGTATTTGTCAGGAGGCCCTAACAGAAGGGGAGCTCTGGAATGACTAGTTCTCCAGAAGAGAAGAGCAGACGGCCTGACACGAAAGCTGTGCACACACAACTTCTGCCAGGCTCCTGTGTCTTACATGTTGACACCTACTTGTAGCAATGAAGGGGAACAATTTAATTACTTAAAAATTGTAAACGGTTCTTCTGGACTAGCTCTGGTATGTGCTAAATAGATAATGACTGATCAGGCTGACGAGAGGCTCAGATTGGTAGGATGATGTTTGCTTGGCAATGCTAGGCATGATACATCTCTGTGCCTCCAAGGTCACATACAACTTCCTTTAACAGCATTGTCCCTGTTCCCTGTGAGTGAGACCCTACTCACACCCTGAAACGAGGAGTCATGTTAGCTTCAGCACTCTCGACGGCATGGAGCCCTGCTAACTTGCAGCCAGAAAAGAAAAGGGGTCAAAATCTGGTCAGAATCAAATCACTGATCATAATCATCCCAGTAATTACAGTAAAGTGCTGCTGCTGCTGGAGGGTGATTATGGATTTGTACACACCTCAGCTTCTCCTTTTTAACCTGTGAAAAAGCACCCTTTGATCTCTTTCTGCTGCTGCTTTGTTGCATACTTCTTACCCACTGGGGGGGGGGTGCGGGGGGGGAAAGGAGGTATTACTGAGCTCTGCAAAATGGAATTAAATCCTGTGTGTGAATGCTGGAAGTGGGGAGGAGCAAACTGGATCCCTTCTCTGGTATTCTGAGTGCTCAGAACTGTCGCCTGTGAAATGAAATCCTTTGCGTTTCAGGAGTGGCTGGTGGGAAGCAAAGTCAGTATCATACTATCTTTAGGAAAGCATGAATACTCAGAAATAAAATATGTTACACTAGGTTCCTTCATATTTCAAACTTTTTTTCTTTGGAAAAAAGCTTCCATCCATCCAGTTTTGTGAATTTATGACCTTAAACTGCATTAGCACATGAAAACTAATAGCTCTATCTAGAAAATGCAAATGGTAGAAATTATTACCTTTCAAATTACTTCTCTTTATCTGTCAAGAGTGTCTTCAAAGGAATATCCAGTTGTTGGAAAAATAATGCAAAAATTGAAAATAAAGAGTAATGCTCATTTTTCTGCAGACATTTGTTTGCTTTCTCAGCATGTTTCTACCTTTATGTTTCTTGGCATTAAATAGACTGCCAAGATAGCATTAGTATCACCCAAAATGGTAAAGATAAATCCAGTGCTTAAATTAATGATGTTATGTGAAGGCTGTTTTTCTGTGAATAGGAAAAAAAGTACCAAAAGAGTGAAATAAGAAATGGAATAGGAGTAGGGGAAAAAGTGCTT